>NC_092381.1:20269822-21519822 GCF_030028105.1 Mobula birostris
AAGGCATTTGTTTTCCTCAGTCAGCAGGTGCTTGTGAAGGTCTTAATCTGAAACATTTAAAGAGAGCAGAGCTGTGCATTTAGTTTTAAAGATCTGTTTTGTTTTAGAAGAACATTTCCATAGATGCAATCATTTGCATGAAGTTAAGCAAAGTCTTGCTGTAAGGCTTCCAATTAAACAAAATTGCGCCCACTTAAGATGTTTGTGGAAAGCACAGTAGGGCTAAAATCAATCACTTTGAAAGCGGAGACCTGCTGAAAGTAAATACACAAGAAATGTATGCATTATGCACTTAAAATGACCCTGAGCAGATCTTTTTTTTAAATAAAGTGTGTGGAACTTCAGTGGGTTAGCAATCGTGCTCGCACTGGCAGACGCAGCAAAACTAATATGTGTAAATGCTTTAAAGCAATAATCTGCTTACAGCGACACTTCCCCTAACAGCAGCAGAGCTGAGGGGAGGAAGATGACGCTTGGCAGCAAAGAGAAACAGAATTGTTTTGACACTGCCATTGAATAACAAATCATGGTTGATAATCATTTCATAGGCTAATTGCACACAGTATGTTACGCCGTATTCGGGGGGAAAAAAAAGCCTTTTCCTTATCCCAACCCAAAACAATGAATTAGGGTCGATATTAATAATTAACCCTTCACACACCCTAAATATTTCTCGCGGTCGCCACAGAAAATGGTCAAAGAGTGGAGCTCATGGACAATGTTTGGGGACAGTATTCAGTGTCTATTCTTTTGGCACCAAAGTCAGCTCATTATACATGACACAAATCCAACCCAGCCTATTTACTAAACCTATTATGTGGAGGAACATATGCCTGTTTGCTGATTTCGGTGCACTTTCCATACTAAAAGGTTTAAAGAAAAATTAATTCAGGGGCTTATTTTTATCAAATTGTAAAATTATGGCCAGTACGCACTGCCTGGTAAAATTTCTGGGAGCCAGCATTCTGTTCACCCGCTGTTTTATTTGCTGTCAGAAAACATTTGATGCAGAAAGCATTTAAGCATGTATACAACCCATGGAGGGATTCATTTGACCTCATTATACAGCAATAAAGAAGATATCCAGTTTGTTAAATATCACCAACCTGCGTGCATTTCATATTAGATCACACAAAGTCATGCTTCAAAAAATGTTTCACGAATGCACTGCAAGTACAGAAGGGGTTAAACCTTTCTTGCCAGAAGGTGTTCTGACAAATACAGGAAAAAAAAAGGAGAGATGCATCACTCCCTTTAAGAGCAGAGCAACTGAAGAAAAAAGAGATTTATGCTTTTAATTAATGGCAATTAAACCATGCCTGTTGGCTTGGCCTATGGCAATTGTTCCCTGCAAAAAAGGAGGCCGAGCTGGTGACAAGCATTTGAATCCGCTAAGTTCTGTCAAGGGAGCTGACTCTGCAGGCATCAAAACCAAACTAAATCAATAAAAGAATTAAACTTTTATAAATTGCATTTTGACAAGTATCAGATACCGTTAAGCTTTGATATTATGAATTCCTTGGAGGTGATGCAAACAAGAAGGGCCACAGTCAGAGATCCAAATAATCAAAGAGGCTTGTTAACATGCACTGTCAGATGCATCAGTGCTATTAATTACTACAAATTAATGTGACTCTCTCTTCCTCTGGTGATTGGAATAATAATCAGCTGGAATGAGCACAGAGAACATATGCAATACTGCCAAAAATAATAAGAAGAGAAACTAACAGACGTTTGCAAGTGCTGCTACTTGCAGGCCTGATAATTTGTTTATTGCCTCAGTGCTCTATTCTTCACTAATGCAGATAAATTCTGAAAACTGGTGTGGATAGGTCATGAAATACGAACCTACAGTAGCTTTTTATTTACATTTTCATGCTTTAATCACTACAAACCACACCATTACAGTAAAATTTATGTCTTATTATATGCACCAGCTGCTATTGCGTTTTTATTGTTTCTGACAACACATAAAACTCTGTTTGATTTCATTCCCTTGGTAAATATGTCCTAAACTCCACCTGGCTTTAGCAACCTCTAACCCTCCACCATTAAAATCTCCAAGGACACTTTCCCCAGTCTTGGCTAAGCCTGTCATGGTTCACAGTATTACTGTGTGTCTAATGTACCTGTATATAGAATGAAGCTTGACTATGTATTGACTGCTTGCCTGAGAACTGACAGCGACTGTCAATATCTCTAAGGGTAGGAAGGTGGCACTCCTAAGCTAGTGGGTTTTAAGGGTTGAGTACATTCTCCTATTAGAGACGCTGAGATTTGCTCTGTGAAAGAGCTGAGCTGAGAAGCAGTAAATGCCTCAAATGGGTCACAAGCCACAAAAAAATTATTATTTAACGCAGAGCTAGGTAACTTTAGTTCAACCTGGAGTTTTCTTTTAACTACGTAAAATTTCAATATGAGAGTTCGGCTCAATGAACAATAGAAAGGCAATTTTTTTTCTCAAGCAATAATTTGTGGAAATTTGCCACTGACATACACTTTGTAATTTTATTCCCACCTTGAAAGATTATTTCATTGTGCTATCGGTCTCTGTGTGAATTAGAAAGGGCTTCGTCGAGACTAGCACTCGCTTTTGTCAGTACAGAAGTGAATTGAACAGGAAAGTGCAACAGCAGAAAGCAAAGACAAAAGAGGGAAGATGCAGACATTACATGCAGAAACAATTGTCATTGTGAACAACATAATTATAATGATTTGTATTGCCGCTAAATCAGTCCAGAAGATATATATATACCAAAAGCAGAGTAATACCGACCTAACAAGCCATAAAATGGGCATATTTAATACAGAATATTTATTTATATTTTCCTTTCCTAATCATTGGAAGCGTCATCACAAGTCCCCCACCAAAAGTATAACAAAAGTTGAATTTTGTTTTAATAAAAAGAAATTGGTCTAAAACGTGCCTATAAGTGTATTCTTGTGATTTGCAAATGTCACAATTTATAATGCAGTCGCAGTTATGAAAACTGTAGGTGGATTAATACATCGCTCCTACTCTAGTGTATCAGAACATGGATTTCAGACAACAGCTGCTGAGAATTCCCCTGACTGAGAAGAATTACAAGTATTATCACCTAGATCATTAAAGCAGGCTCATAGATTGCAGAATGGCTTCAATCAATTCATCCAAGATGACTTGAGGCCAGCTGGACCCCCTCCGTGAGAACTTGACTTAATTGGTCAATAAGTGGCAGGAAAAAGTGCATGCTATTTGATAAAATTACAGGCTGAGCAGGTGATTACACTTTGGAGAACCACTGAGCAAAGACTTTGGGTCAGCCCTTTTGAAGGGAGGCCAGGATAATGTCCAGTGCTAAGTGCAGTTGTGAAAAATGTTGGCATACTTGGTGCTCAGATGTAAAGTGTATCCAGGTCATTCCTCAGCTGAGGGGAGATGTGCACATTCATCATCTCCTGGCCTCATTTCTACCTCAGCAATGGCTGTTCACCAACAGCATCTCATGTTTTATGGTTTTCTTCATTATCCTTCATTCCTGTGGTACACCAGGACAAAAATTAATGTGTCAACAGTCCTGCCTCATCAGAAGCTGTTCTATTGGCGCACTCATTTTTTACCTTCACATTACATACCTAAGCTTTCCTGTCCATCTCCATTGATCGTGAGTATTGCTGCTTTCAGAGCACGGCTGTTAAATACAGCGTCTCTCTAAAAGCAATGCAATTCAGAAGAATACACCCAAAGACATAATCGTATTTTAGCCTTCAATCTTCAAAGGGCAAGCCTTCTTAACCACAAGGGTGATGATATAGTGTAGGTCATCGTACACCATAATGCAATTAATTTCAAATTTTAAAGTAAGCATAGTAGCTAATTAACAACAGATTGTAATTACTTTTTACGTTCCGTGTTGCATTTGGCTTTAAAGAGTGAATGCGTCTTTGAAAATCAGACAAATTCCGCTAGGTACTTATCGTAATAAAGAAAAAAGCATGAACACAATGTGGAAAACAAGTAGAATCAGTACAAAATTATGACCGCACTAGGTAGGCTGCCTGGAAAGACTGTTAATACTAAACACTAAATACTACACATCTTGGGGTGGCATGGTAGCGTAGTGGTTAGAACAATGCTTTACAATACTGTACCAGTGACCCAGGTTCAATTACCTGTAAGGAGTTAGTATGTTCTCCCTGTGACAGCATGGTTTTCCTCCGGATACTCCAGTTTCCTCCCACAGTCCAAAGACGTACTGGTTGGAAGGTTAATTGGTCATGGCAAATTTTCCAGTGATTAGGCTAGGGTTAAGTCGGGGGTTGTTGGACAGCACGGCTCGAAGGGCCAGAAGGGCCGATTCCACACTGCATTTCAATAAATAAATAATTAAATAATGGGAAAGCGTGACCACGATATCACATTATAGTGGAAAACAACTGAAATCTGTACAAAATTATGATTGCTCAAGGTAGGCTGTATGGAAAGAATCTTAATACTAAAGGGCACTCTTTTATTTTTGGTCTTAGTACATTGGAGAAAGGGCTATTAATTTTGCTGGGCACAATTTACAATTAAGATTAATTCAGTAAGAAGTCAAAATTCACACAAAGTATTATTTTTTAAATGCTATTTCTGCTTTATTTTAAATGCATAACATCTCATTCCTAATTCTACGGGCAAGCCTATAGCACTTCCTTTAATTACTAATTCAGAGTGTGTATCAATTCTGTTCCTTGCAGAATGTGTTGTGCATTAATTCTGATTATGTACAAAACCCACCTGCAAGGAAAATATCTCTGAATTAGTAATGCTGATAAAATGAGCAACTCACCTGGGGATTTACTGGGAAACAGAATACTGGACAGAATTAGAATCATGTAGCCAAGGCTATTCATAATGTCATTAACATAAAGGCAATTAAATGAGTTTTTAACCTACAACCTTTTATTGTTATTAATGAACATTGGAAAAAAAAAACACATGAGATAGGTTTGGTAATTATCTCTGCACCAAGCTCTGCAATAATGGGTTTAAATATAAAAACAAAACAAATGATTATTGTGAGCATTTGTAGTAGACAAAACCCAAAGGAACATCTCAGCCATATTTAATCACATGATGCTCCGCCAAGAGGGTTAATTAAATGAGTTTTTAACTATCATCAAGCAAGATTCCTAAATCTGAAATTACTGGCGTTGTCAAAAGTAAATGTGGATTTTTTTTGTTGTTGTTTTCCGGAAAGCTGTTTTGTACTTCAAGTGAGCAGCCTTTTAAAGGCAAACACAGGGAAAAAAATCCTTGGGGTCTAGTTTCTGTCCTTTTATATCGAGCTTTTAATGCACTAAGAATCATTTAACAGGGCCATGGCACTCCACGCTCAACAGGCACTCTTTTTAAATACAGGTCTTATGGTTTTCATGCAAATATTCTGTCTAGCTTTGGTGCTCAGTGCTTTGAATTTATGCACCCATTCTGCAATCCTCTACCACTTTTCCTAAGCAGTCAACCTCATTGCCATGTCCATCGAGCAAAATATTCTCATCGTCTGTGCTGTTAATGTTCAGTCCTTTTCATTTATTTAAACAGTCAACTATCTCGCCTGTATTACAGATGGGTGATTCTGGCCAACTTTAACCAACCAAATGTCCCAATTACAACAAAGTTCAACAGTTTATTCTTATGCTCCTCAATGTTGTCAAAGTGGCAAACATAAATAATCTTAATATGAACATTGGCTTGTTGCTGAAGGATGCGTTGTGAAGTGTACTCTTAAAGTTAATGTTGACTAAACGAGATAAAATGACAATGATTAGAAATTATTCTTACACCAGAAATATATTGTTTATGATCCTACTCGCTGTTCCTTCACTCAAGCCCAATATGAGTAAAATGTCACACTGGCTGCAGATATCAAATTTTTCTCAAATATGGCAGTCAATATATTGAATATTTCTGCAAACATATTTAGGAAGCAGAGGTTCCTGTTTTATAAGAATGTTGCTAAGATAATAATGTCAAGGAAAAAATTGTGTTTACTCTGCTGCCCATCCTCTCCTGTTGTCCATCAGTACTACATCCGTAAATCCAGCCAGCCACGTTTGACCAGCACATCAATTTCAAAATTCTCTTTCATATTCATTCATGACATCACTCTTCCCTATCTCTGTAATTTCCTCCAGCTCTAAAGCCGTCTGAGGTGTCAGTCATTTCTCCTCGCACAATGCTCTGTTTAGACTATGCCACCACTGACAGGCATGCCTTCGGTTGCCAAGGTCCTAAACTCTGAAATTTCCTCCCTGAACTTCTCAGATTAACTACCGGTCTTCATTTCTTTTGCTTACACCTTTGATCATATGTCTAGGTGCTCCTCGTGCAGACTGGTGTCAAATTTTATCTTCAGTAAAGTTGGCTGGTATGGTTAACTGTTAAAGATGCTCTATGAACGAAAATTATTGTTATTGCTTTTGGTAGTCAAGAAATAACAGCTGATGCATGACTGTGTCGCAGGATCCAGCTCAAACAGTGTCATCAAGTTTGCGATGACACAACAGTAGTTGGTCTATCAAGAATGAGGATGAGACGGGGTACAGAGAGGAAATGGAATGGCTGGTGGATTGGTGTGAGAAGAACAACCAAACCCCGAATGTGGAGAAGACAAAGGAAATCATTGTGGACTTCAGGAAGGTGCAGACAAACCACCCTCCTCTGAGAATGCATGGCTCCTCTGTAGAGAGAGTTAAATGCACCAAATTTCTGGGAGTTCACATCACGGATGACCTCACCTGGTCCTTAATAGCACCTCCCTGAATAAGAAGGCACTGCAGCATCTCCACTTCCTAAGAAGAATAAGGCAAACAAGGCTCCCCCGCCCCCACCGCATTTTACAAGAGTACTGTTGAGAGCATCCTGACAAACTGCATCGCCATCTGGTATGGGAGCAATCGAGCATCGGACCTGAAGTCCCTACAAAGGACTGTGAGAGCAACTGAGAGGATCATAGGGGTCTCCCTACCATCCATTAGGGATATTTATCAGGAGCACTGCGTATGCAGGGCCCTTAATATTATTAAGAATCCCACCCACCCATCCAGCATCCTCTTTGACTTTCTACCATCAGGTAGGAGATGCCAATGCACAGAAACAAGAACGGTCAGGATGGGAAACAGTTTCTTTCTCCAGGCCATTAGGCTTCTGAATTCCTGGACACATCGTATTTGAAGTGTCACTGATTAATCTGCTCCATACCTTACGATATTTAATATTAATGCACTTTAGTCTGTTATTTATGTGTGATTCATACATAGATTTTATCCTTACCTTCATAAGTTATCACATGTTATATGTACTAGTGTGCTTTACACCCTGGTTGGAAGAAATGTCTGATTTCTATATACATTATATGGTTATATACATAATATATATGTTTATAGTTAAATGACGATAAACTTGACTTGACTTGAGAACTGAACATCCAATAAACTTAGACACAACATTCTATAGATGCTGGAGATCCAGAGTAGGTCACACAAGATGCTGGAGGAACTCAACAGGTCAGGCAGCATCTATTGACAGAACTAAAGAGTCAATATTGCCGGCAAAGACCCTTCATCAGGACTGGAAAGGAAGGAGGAAGAAGCCAGAATAAGAAGTTTGGGGAGAGGAAGGAGAACAAGTTGGGAAATGATAGGTAAAACCAGGTGAGGGGAAAGATAGGTAGATGGGGGAGGGAGAATAAAACAAGAAGCTTGCAGGTGATAGGCAGAAAAGGTAAAGGAACGAAGAAGAAAGAATCTGATAGGAGAAGTAGAGGTGAATGGGCCATGGGAGAAAGGGCAGGAGGAGGGGCACCAAGGGAGGTGATAGGAGGCTGAGAAGAGGAATGGAGAAGGGGTAGGGTGAGAAATTACTGTGTTAGAGAAATCAATGTTCAGTTTGGAGGCTACCCAAATGAAATATAAGGTGTTGCTCTTCCAACCTGAGAACGGCCTCATCATGGCAGTGAAGGAGTTCATGGACCAACACGTCAGAATGGGAACGGGTGTAGAATTAAAATGGTTGGCCACCTTAGGCTGATATCATTAGGACTTGCACCTCTTCATCCATGTTTGTAACAAAAAGACCCATATTCATAGCCATTTAATAGGCAAATCTTGTTCTGATTTAACCACTAAATCTTTGGACTTGGCTGCTATATGTGAAAGTGAGTCAGATCCGTCACTGCCCCTCTGACCCCAAAATTGATTCAGAATAATGCTGGTTCAAATACCGAGCTAACTCTACCGTGGATAGTCCCAAGCCCAACTGCGAAAGCAGGGAAGTCGTGGCAAAGGGCCAGCAACCCCATCCCGTAACAACCCAAAGCTACAGACGCTCCAAAGACCACTTCCTGGGAGAGGAAGGATCTTCGCCTAATGACTGGCTCAGGACAAAGGAATCTGGCAACTGTTGTCAGCAGCCTCTGCCCCAGTAGGTGAGATGAGCTTTAAAACAATACCCAGCTAACAAGGAGAGTGAATTGTTTCAAATGAATCCATATTCATCCTCAGAATATGTTTCTCGAATTGTCTAAAAGTTGTTGGAAGGATTCTTTCAGGAGCACCTCAATATAAATATCAAATAGCCAATTTAGGAAACTTCTATTTCAGGCAATAACTTTCAAGCTTTCTACAGGAGAATAACAAGGCTTGTTTTTACATGGAGAATGGTAGGTGACTGGAAATCACCACCAGGGCTCACGGTAGAGGCAGACAGCACACCTTTTGGTACGCACCTTTGGGCTTTTGTATCTTCTGCCTGATAGGAGAAAGTTTGCTTGCCTAAGGCTTTGAATGTAACATGGAGTAATGCGTGGTTTAGCGGCGATTAGCGTAACGCCATTACAGTGCCAACAGCCCGCGTTCGCTTCCCGCCGTGAGAGCTTCCTCCGGGTGCTCCGCTATCCTCCCACAAAAGGTTATTTACGTGGGTGTAACTGGGTGCCGCGAGCTCGTCGGGCTGGAAGGAACTGTTACCCTGCTGTATCTCGAAATACACTTAGGGTCAAATCTGGGCCACCCTCTGCTCGAGCCTGAAAGGTAGGCTGATCAGGCTGGGGTGGCAATGGAAGAGGAGGTATCAGAGAGAGGGTGGGAATAACAGAGATCATGATGGCCAGGAGGAGGTCAGTCTAGCAAAAGCTCAGCCAGGCTGAATGGTCTGACTCCGTACAATACTTTGCATACAATCTGATGTACTCTGGATAGGAATTGCCCAGGTACTGTGCACTTTTAAATATGGACATAAGCTATGCAAAAGTGAAGGCTTAAAAACTTAAAAACTGCAAAACAATGTATTTATATTTACTCATATATACTGTATTTTACTGTAAAAAAATTCCCCTGAAATTGGGTCCATGAGGTTTTCAAGGTATTATGTAAGGTAAGAATTAACATTAAAACCAGCATCATCTTAAACTGTTAAAGAAATCATTTGGCACTGGAATTTTTGAAGAGTTACACATTTAACATCTATTTACAACTGTTAATAAAAATGAATTACTTTTCTCAACACGGTTCTTTGTGGAGTTTTGAAAAGTGAGTGTCGGGTGGGGGGCAGGGTGAGATTGAACACATCTTCCCTGAACATATCTGTGGTAAGACCTTAGAGATAACTTCATTTAACAAGCCCTCTTATGTCCATCATTTCAGTAAGGGCCGCCACAGAAGTGCACTTCTACACGAAGAGAGGAAAATGTTAGGTGGACTCGAGGGAAACAACATCTAGCACAAAAATCTCTTCATGTTATGTCCAAACTTGTGTGTTGAATCAAAATTCCCATGACAGCTTAGACAGGTCAAGGGCTGTTGTCATTGGGTGCAAAGGGGCTGCAAACACCTCATTAGTCTGCAGGCTAATAGAAAGCAAGTACAATGGCAAGAAAACCTGAGCTCAACCCTCCAAATGAAGTGTATGGATCCAAATTACTTCTTGCCTGCCGTCATATATTTACTCCACTCACCGAGCATTCATTTTTTTTTAGCCTTGTTCAATTTAAACAACTTTGACAAAAAAAAAATGTAACTAGTACTAAACCAATGCCTGAATTGTAGGCATAATCTTGTCTGTAATCAGCATTATGCATGTTTGGAGAATGGTCTGTTTCTGCATTCTAATGTGTCCCAATAAATTACAATTCAATTTAATTTTGACACACTATACTCAATAACTGCTCTATGCGATGAAAGCAAACTGAATTTGGATCATGATGATCTCAAATTATCTTGATTTCTTCAATTATCACTTTCACCCATAAATCAGAGATAAAAGGACGTTTCCATGCAGAGTAGTGTCATATTTCAGATCAATTCATGACAGAGTATTAGATATCAAGGCTATTAACATAATGGAGATAGAGCCACTGTGTTGTGATGGTGTTAGTTTTGACGGTATTTATTGATTTCATTTCAAAATTCCTATATATCTGGATCATGGTCCAAATAAAACCAGATTAAGTATGCCTCACATTGATACGTACTATCATGATGCAGTTTTCTTCAAATTTGATTTGAATTAACAAAATGTGCAATATCCACTTGATGGTTTCAGAATAAATGCACATCTGTAGAATTGCATATGAGAGAGATCCATCTTTCTGCAACAAAGAGGTGAAATTCACACTGCGAGATGGTTCATTTTATGCTCAGTGTTGATTCTCAATACTCTCAGGTCAAAGTCAAAGTAAATTTATTACCAAAGTGCATATACATCACCAGATACTACCTTGAGATTCATTTTCTTGCAGGCATTTACGTGAAAATACAGAAATATTTTTGGTATTGCTTTGCACTGTTGTAACTATATGTTATAATTATGTGGTTTTGTCAGGTTTAGTCTTGGTTTGTCCTGTTTTTCTTGTGATATCATTCTGGAGGAACGTTGTATCATTTTTTAATGCATGCATTTCTAAATGACAATAAACGAGGACTGAGTGTCCTCATAATCTAATCTAATCTAATCTAAATAAAGGTTGTGCACTAAAGTTCAAAGTTCAAAGTAAATTTATTATCAAAGTATATATATGTCACCAGATATTACCTTGAGATTCATTTTTTGCAGGCATTTACGTGAAAATACAGAAATAAATAAAGGTTGTGTGCTAAAGTTCAAAATTCAAAGCAAATTTATTGTCAAAGTACTTATACGGCACCACATGCAACTGTGAGATTCATTTTATTGCAGGCATTCACAGCAAAGCAAAGAAACACAATAGAATCAAAGTTCAAAGTTCGAAGTACATTTATTATCAAAGTATGTATACATCATACAACCTTGAGATTTGTCTCCTTACAGGTAGCCACGAAACAAAGAAACCCAAAAGAACCCATTAAACAAAAAAGACCAACAAACACCCTTTGCGCAGAGAGAGAAAAAAGACGCAAATCATGCAATCAATAAAAACAAGCAACAGCATTCAGAATGAAAGTGAGTCCGTAGACACGAAGCCCAGAGCACGCCCACAGCCTCAGACTCAGTTCATCACACAACGTCGCGGAGCTCGCAGATACAAAGCCCGGCACAGTCGAAGGAGGGCCTCAGTTCATCACACAATGTCGCGGAGCTTGCAGACACAAAGCCCGGCACAGTCGAAGCAGGCCCGCAGCCTCAGCCTTAGTACAGCAAAGAGCGGAGTAAATATCGTAGAGCAGCAAGCAGAACTGGCCCGACCTTCGCCTTTGGTCCTGACACCCTGCCTTTTCAATCCATCCAGCCCGGTGTTTAAACTGTCCAAACACTGGTTCGTTCTTTGCTCTAAGACCCAGGCCTTGTTGCATCGATATACTCTGGGCCTGGACTGCACCACCACATCTCAGCTCGTATCCCACCTTTCCAAATTGGCCTAGAACCTATGAAAAACTACACACAGCAACGACTGACAACCAATGTACAAATCAAGACAAACTGCACTAATACAAAAAAAAAACAAATAACGAATAAATAAATTGATTGATTGATTAATAGTACTGAGAACATGAGTTGTAGAGACCTTGAAAATGAGTCTGCGGGATGTGGGATCAGTTCAGAGTTTGAGGTGAGTGAAGTTATCCACGCTGGTTCAGGAGCCTGATGGTTGAGGGGTAATAACTGTTCTCGAACCTGGTGGTGTGGGAGCTAAGGTTCCTGTACCTCCCTCCTGATGGTGGTAATGAGAAGACAGCATAGCCTGGATGGTGGGGTCCTTGATGACAGATGCCGCTCTCCTGTGGCAGCGCTCTTCGTAAGTGTACTCAGTGGTGGGTAGGTCAGGTTCAGGGGAGGGAAGGGAACGTTGACTCAGACCGTGAGAGGCCTGCATCGGGCATTTTCATGCCTTACGAGGCGCAGATTGGAAGCCTGTGTGGGGCGCCACTCCTCGCACAGACTAGAGCAATTGAAATTAAGTGCCTTGCTCAAGGGCACAAACACGCTGCCACAGCTGAGGCTCAAACTAGCGACATTGAGGTAACTAGACGAACGCCTTAACCACTTGGCCACATGCTTGTGCTTTAACATAGAAGTGTGGAGCACAGGATTAGGCCCTTTGTACCATGATGCCTGCATTGAACATGATGCCAGATTGAATTAAATCTTTTCTGCTTGTACATAATCTACAGCCCTCCATTCATGTGTCTATCCAAATGCCTCTTACACACCACTATCATATCTGCATTTACCAGTTCCCCTCACAGCCCGTTGCCCAACCACAGTGTCTCTCCTGTTGGTATATTTCTACAAAGTAGTTCACAGCAGTACAGACACTACAGAGAGCGAAGAGAGATTGTAGATACTGGAAATCCAGATTAACACACACACGAAATGCTGGAGGAACTCAGCACGTCAGGCAGCATCCAAAGAGGAAAATGAACAGTCGAAGTTTTGGGCCAAGACCGTTCATCAGAAACACTAAATGTACCTCTGTCTCCCATGAATAAGCGTCAAAGTCATGAGTAGGATTTGTTTTGAAACAGAAGAGATATTGCAGGTGCTGAAAATACAGAGCAACACACACAAAACGCTGGGGGAGCTCAGTAGGTCAGGCAGCACCTGTGAAGAGGAATAAACAGTAAATGTTTCGGGCCGAGACCCTTGAGACCTGATGAAGGGTCTTGGCCCGAAACATGGACTGTTTAGTCCTTTCCATAGATGCTGCCTGACCTGTTGAGTTCCCCTAGGATTTCTCTTCCTCTGTTTTTTTTAGTGAAGCAGGAAAATACTGGAAACACTCTGCAGCTCAAGCAGCATCTGTGAAAAGGAAAAAAAAGGTTACCATTTCAGTTCTGGAACCCTTCATCAGAAATGGGAAGGAGATGAAGATAAACATGGCAGTGTGGCACAGCAGGTAGTACAGCTGCATCACAACCCTAGCAACCAGGATCCAATCCTAATCCCCCTTACTGTCTGTGTGGAACTTGCATGTTTTCCCAGGCTCTGGCTACTTTCCCCATTGCAATGATCTTCTGATTGGTCAATTGACAACAGTGAAATAGATTTATATTAAAGAGGTAAAGGAAAGGCAGAAAACAGGTAATGGATATTTAAGGGAAAATAACTTGCAGGGCAATAAATGAGCAAGTGGGATGAATCAGAATCGGGTTTGGTATCATGGCGTATGTCGTGATATTTGTCATGTTGCAGCAGCAGTACTGTGCAAGACATTAAGAATACTCATACGTTACAATAAGAACATATAAAAATAAGTAAGTATTGCAAAAAAAGAGAAAATTAGCGAGGTAGTGTTCATTGATATGCTTGAATATAAATGGGTGTGTATACGTTTCCCTATAGCACACAGGTTCAGAAATTTTTACGGTGACTGAGTGGTTCCAACAGTAGTTTGTGATGGAACCATTTATGAGACATCAGAGTCGGTCCCTGGCCTCCTCTTGTGCCATGATGAGGCCACCCTCAGGGTGGAAGAGCAACACCTTATATTCTGTCTGGGTAGCCTTCAACTTGATGACATGAACACCAATTTCCCCTTCTAGTAAAACATTTTTCCCTCCTCCTTCCCTCTTCTTCTATTCCCCCCACTGATCTCTGACCTTTTCTCACCTGCCTATCACCTCCTCCTCCCCTTTCTTCTATGGTCTCCTCTCCTCTCCTATCAGATTCCTTCCTTTCCAATCCTTTACCTTTCCTACCCACCTGGCTTCACCTATCACCTTCCAGCTAGCCTCCTTCCCCTGTACCCCCACCCCCCCACCTTTTTATTCTGGCATCTTCCCCTGACCTTTCCAGCCCGAAACATCAACTGTTTATTCATTTCCATAGATGCTGCTTGACTTGCTGAGTTCCTCCAGCATCTTGCATGTGTTATCATAGAAATTTGTTTTTATATTTTCTGGGATGCGCACATCAGGTGAACAGTCAGTATTCATTGTCCCTCTCTCTTACCCTTGGGAAGAACGTGGCAGTAAATGAACATTATTGCCATCCTGATGAGGGGAACATTCCCAGAGTGATGTTAGATGGTGAATTCAATGATTTGGACCAACCATGTCAAAGGACCATTGATATATCTCCAGTCAGGTTAGATGGAACCTGTAGGTGGTGGCATAACCCCATCGCCTGCTGACTTTGCCTTTTTTCATGGACACACTTCAGACATGAAGCACCTCCATGCTGGAGAAAATTAATAGATATGCAGACAGGATATTAATGAAATAGGCTGCTTTGTTCTGAATTGTAAGACAATAGTAGTGCGATCACCTGGGTCGACTATGATGTTCTCCTAGGAGGTTGTCTGTTGGTGGAGCTTCAGGTATCACCAGGGGACTTAATCCGGGATGTTCTCAAAAATCGAATCAAATCAAGTTTAATTATCGTTCAACCATACATGGATACAGCAGTTCCTCTGGGGCCAAGGTGCAAAACATACAAGGGTGAATTCCCTTAATGCAGGATGCCTGCGCATGATTGTGCTTAATGAGGGGAGGCTGATGCACAGGCACCCACCACATGGTCCTTGAGAGATTGGGGCCAGTGTCCAATGGCCTGGAATGGAAGACCACTGAGGGACTTCACTGCTGCTGCCTTCCTCCAGCTTCACTGCCGCTGGCATGTGTTATCATCTCCCAGCAGCCCCACTGATGAGGCTTTGGTTGGGTCACTCTTTGTCCGGCACTCTTCCCTTGACCTCACCGCCATGAGTGACCTTACCAGGAACTACCCGCCAGCTGGCTGTACGCCTTCCGGCATCACTCTTGGGATTTCAGGAACTCACAAACCTCTCAAGGTGATGATCCTCTGCGAAGTGCAAGACCATAAAGACACAGGAGTAAAGCCATTCGACCCATTGAATCAGCTCCATCATTCGATCATGTCTGATTTATGTTCCAACTTAATCCCATTTTCTTGCCTTAAGTCATACAGTCATAGACACCACAGCAAAGAAACAGACCCTTTGCCCATTTAATCCATGCCAAATATTATTTTGCCTTCTCCCTATATCTTTCAACGGCCCTTACTAATCAAGAACTACTTTAAATACACCCATTGACTTAAGACCATAAGACATAGGAACAGAATTAGGCCAATGTGGATAACTTCACTCACCTCAACTCTGAACTGATCCCACATCCTGCAGACTCACTTTCAAGGTCTCTACAACTCATGATCCCAGTTTTATTAATCAATCAATCAATCAATCAATCAATTTATTTATTTATTTATTTATTTATTTTTGTATTAGCATGGTTTGTCTTGTTTCTTACATTGGTTGTTTGCCAGTCTTTCTTGTGTGTAGTTTTTCATAAATTCAAAGCCGATTTGGAAAGGTCGCGTACGAGCCGAGACGTGGCAGCGCAGTCCAGACACAGAGTGTATCAACACAACAGGGACTGTGTCTTAGAGCAAGGAACGAACCAACATTTGGATAATTTGAGCACCGGGCCAGATGGATTGAAAATGCAGGGTGTCAGGACCAGAGGCGAGGGTTGGGCCTCTGTAACACCCTGCAGTATCTGCAGTGACAGAAACAGAGTTCCATTAGGGCATCGGGATTTTATTATTTTAGCTGATCTGACATGTAAAATTCTAGTCATTGTGAAACTGAGAAATCAAATGCATTGTGAGTGAAAGCTCGTCGAACACTATGGACCAGAAATTCTGAAATAACAACAGAAAATGATGAAAATACTCAGCAGGTCAGGCAGCATCTGCAGAGCAAGAAGCAATGTTATCATTCATCATTAACTCTGTCTCTCTCTACGTAAGTGCTCTCCAACCCACTGAATTCTTTGAGCATGGGGTGTTTTTATTTCACGTTTCACAGCATCCACACTTTGGCTTTTGTAGTCTAGAAGATCCTGTCGGGGAGATTTTCCTGTGCCGCACTATAATTTTGAAGGGGAAAATGAAATGGCTGGGTTCACGTCCAGTCCAAAGATTTCAGCAAAAATTCTAGTCTGATGTACTATTACAGTGTCAGAGCCACTTAACCACCTTCAATATTAACATCAGGCCTGCTGGTCTGAGATCCCAAAGCACCATCATGTAATCATCTGCTGAGCTTATGTTGCTTGGCAAAGTATTACAGAAACTTATGAGGCTGTTTGGTGGTTGTGTTGATTGATTATATTCCATGTTTTAAAATAATGACAGCAGATCAGCAATCTTACTGTGCATGACCATAAACCATTTTCAAATTAACTAACGACTGCAGCATTTAGTACAATTCCAGGCAGACTGCAAATAAATTGGCACACTGACTTTGAAGTAGTGGGAATGACAGATCATGCCTGAACATAACACAGAACAGAGGAGGGTGCTTAGAACAAGCAATACCACTATTCTTGGCATGTATTTGCATATGATCAAGGTAAATATAGTATTAAAGTACATATATGTCACCATATAAGACCAAATGAAATAGGAGCCAGATGAGGCCATTCGGCCCATCGAGTCTGCTCCACTATTTGATTGTGGCTGATGTATTATGATTATGAAGACTCTTTTATTGTCATTTAGTAATGCATGCATTAAGAAATGATACATTATTTCCTCTGGTATGATATCACAAAACACAGGACAAACCAAGACTGAAAAAACTGACAAAACCACATAATTATAACATATAGTTACAACAGTGTAACAATACCATAACTTGATGAAGAAGTCCGTGAGCACAGTAAAGTTCAAAGTTTCTCAGATGTCCCACATCTCACACAGACAGGAGAAGGAAAAAAAACTCTCCCTGCCATACCTGACCACGGTCTGACTCTGAGTCATCTGAAAACTTCGAGCTCTGATCAGCTCTCCGACACCGAGTACTCAGCGCCATCTCTGTCCAAACGATTCGACCTCCTTCTCAGTCGCCAAAAGCAGGCAAGGCCGGGAATTTTGAGGCCTACCCTCCGAAAGATTCCCGACCACACAGTCATGACAGCAGCGGACAGGCATTTCAGAAATTTCTCCAGATGTTCCTCTGTGCTTTCACGTCCATTCTCCATCAAATCAGAATTGTCCATGGCCCCTATTTAACAGATACGATATCATTTTTCACCGGAGGGCTGTGCACACGCAGGCGTGCTGCCATCTTCTCCTCCCACTCCTCCCTCTCAATACTATTCTCCAGCCTTCTCCCCATAACTTTTGATGCCCAGACTGAGTAATAACATATCAACTGTTGTACATTTACTATTTCAGTAATATTTTAAATATATTGGTTGACTAAGTATCTAAAAAAGTAGAGACACCGCCGTACTTTCTTCGTATTGGCAATCATGTGCTGGACCCGGAACTGATCCCTGAAGTAATAACACAGAGGAATTTATAGTTGCTGACCCTCTCCACTCCTGATCGTCCAATGTGAACTGGCTCATGAACCCCTGGTTTCCTTCTCCTGTATTCAATAATCAGCTCCTTAGTCTTGCTAATGCTGAGTGAGAGGCTGTTGTTGTGGCACCTCTCAGCTAAATTTTCAATCTCCATCCTATGTCACCACCTTTGATTTGGCCATTGACAGTGGCGTAACCAGTAAATTTAAATATGACATTGGAGCTGTGCTTAGCCTCGCAGTCATAAACATAAAGTGAGTAGAACAGGGGGCTAAGCACACAGCCTTGTGGTACACCTGTGCTGATGGAGATAGTACAGGAGATGTTGTTGCCAATCGGAATTGACTGGGGTCTGCAAGCGAGGAGGTTGAGGATCCAGTTGCAGAAGCAGTTGTTGAGCACAAGGTCTTGAAGATTATTGATCAGTTTTGAGGGATGATCGCATTGAATGCCAGCTGTAGTCAATGAAGAGCATCCTAATGGACGCAATTTCACTGTCCAAATGTTCCAAGGTTGAGTTAAGAGCCAGTGAAGTGGCATCTGCTGTTGACTTGTAATGGAGTAGATCCAAGTCACTTCTCAGGCAGGAGTTGATGCGATTCATCAGCAACATCTCAAAGCACTTCGTCACAGTGGATGTAAGTGCAACTGGACAGTAGAAAATGACAGCATCTATACTACTACAGTAACTACTCCGCCCGACTAAATCTGCCTAAATTAAGAAATGTGTGGGTCTGTTTAGAAGATCCAGTGCAACTCACTTTTCAATGATTAACTGCAGGCAACCTATTTTAATCACTGTTTCGGTAGAATGCTATTGAGAATCTACGGAGTTCATTCATTGGTCATTTGCAAAAAGTAGTGACATGGAGGCAAAAGCTAATTTAGTGATTCGTCCAAATGGGAATTGAGTCATTTATGGCTAAGGGAAACTAAGCAGGTCACATAGAACAGAAAGAATTTTACCGTTCCTGCTACTACTGAGACCTGAGGACATGAACATGACTTTGTTCCAGCTCTCTGGCCTGCAAAAGGGAATAAGCTGTAGCCTGACCAGACCTTAATTTATTTACTTTTATTTAGAGATACAGCACTGTAACGGGCCCCTCTCGTCCCAAAAAAGCCCGCGCTACTCAATTACACTTGTGACCTACCAATCCGAATTCTTTGGAATGTGGGAGAAAACTGGAGCATCAGAGGAAACCCACGCAGTCCCAGGGAGAACATACAAACTCCTTACAGACAGCGGTAGGAATCGAACCCAGGTTGCTGGACAGTAATAGTGTTATAGTAACTGCCACACTAGCGCACCATGCCAAATGTATGTGGTGGGGTAAATACAAACGTTTGTAGATAGGATAAAAACATGCAGGCTTTTTCCACTGAAGTCAAGAGAGACTAGAGGTCAAGGTTCAAAGTAAATTTATTATCAAACTATATGTATGTCACCATGTACAACACAGAGATTCATTTTCTTGGAGGCATACTCAATAAATCCATCAACAGAATAATAACTATAATAGAATCAATGAAAGATCACAACCATTTAGGCATTCAACCAATGTGCAAATACCAAAAAAAAAGAAATAACAATTAATAAATAAATAAGCAATAAATATCGAAAATATGAGATGAACAGCCCTTGAAAGTGAATCCATAGGCTGTGGGAACAGTTCAACGATGGGGCAGGTGAAGATGGGTGAAGCTATCTCCTTTGGTTCAGGAGCCTGATGGCTGAGGGCCTATAACTGTTCATGAACCTGGTATTGTGAACCCTGAGACTCCTGTACCTTCTTACTGATGGCAGCATCAGGAAGAGAGCATGTCCTGGGCGATGGTATGAGGTCCTTGATGATGGATGCTATATTTCTGGGAAAATGCTTCATCCAGATGTGCTCCATGGTGGGGAGGGCTTTACCTGTGATGGACAGGGCCAAATCCACTACTTTATGTAGGATTTGCCCTTCAAAGATATTGGTATTTCCATACCAAGCTGCGATGGGGCCAGTCAGTATGCTCTCCACCACACATTTATAGAAGTTTGTCAAAGATTAGGGTGGAAGTTGAAATATTTAAGGAGAACCTGAGGGGGAACTTCTTTACAAGTGCTGTGAGAGTGCTACAAGCTGCCAGTGGAAGTGGTTCATCTATTTATTTATAGTTCAGCATGTCAATATATCCTTTAAGCGCAGAGATGAGACCTACTTTGTTGATATCTAAAGAGGACATGACCCTACCCTGAGATCATTTGATCTGTGTGTCTCTCAATAAGCAAAAGAGAAACAGATATGTTGGCAGTTTATGGAAAGATGCAAGAACACCAGGGGGGTTGTAGTGGGTGACTGTAATTTCCTCAGTGTTGACTGGGACTCCATAGTGCCAGAGGCTTGGATGGGGCAGAATTTGCTGGATGCATCAAGGAGGGTTTCTTGAAACAATTGTGTAGACACTCCAGGATATGGGGTATATGATCAGAATCCGAATTCTGATAGTATGAATCAAAATCAGAATCAGGTTTAATATCACTGGCATTAGGTCTCTGATTAGTAGTGCAACTCCCCCACTTCCTTAACCTCCTTTCTAAAACATCGTAGATGACAAAAGATGTTGCAGATTTAGTTAGGGTCAAGGAAGCTGACATCAAACTGGGCCTTTGATAAATAAAAAGCAGGCAGGAGAGAATTTAAACAGGGAATCAGGAGGGCAAAAAGGGGCCATGAGATGTCCTTGGCAAATAGTGTTAAAGAGAATCTCAAGACATTTTTTACACGCATAAAAATTAAAAGGGTAACTAAGGAGAAAAAAGGACAAATGAGGGAATTTATGCCTGAAGCCAGAGATGGTGGGCGAGAGAATAAACGAGTATTTCGAATCAGTATTCAACAAGAAGAAGGCCATAGAGCAGGGGTTCCCAACCTTTTTTTATGTCATGGACTCTTATCATTAACCAAGGGGTCCGTGAACCCCAGGTTGGGAACCCCTGTCACAGAGGAGAGCGAGATCATGGAGAGGGTGTGCTAACATTCTAAGCCACGTTGATATCAAGGAGGAGGAGGTGTAGGAGGACATCCACCATATTATTCACCATAATAATATGAATAAGTCCTCAGGACTTGAAGGGACCTATTGCAGGCTATTGAGAGAGGTTGTCAGGGTAGTGTAGCAGTTGGCGCGACACTATTACAGCTCGGGGCATCAGAGTACAGAGTTCAGTTCCGGCGTCCTCTGTTAGCAAATTTGTGCATTCCTTCCCGTGCGTGCGTGGGTTTTCTCCGGGTGCTCAGGTTTCCTCCCACGGTCCAAAGACGTGCCAGTTAGTAGGTTCATTGGTCATTGTAAATTGCCCCCTGATTAGGCTAGGGTTAAATCAGTGGGTTGCTAGGCAATGTGGCTCGAAGGGCTGAAAGGGCCTGTTCCGTGCTGTATCTGGGGCCTTGACAGAGATTTTCAACCACAGGCAAGGTCCCTGAGGAGTGAAGAATAGTCAATGCCATTAAGCCTTATGTCAATGCTAGTGAAATTATTGGAAAAGATTCTTAGGGATAGGATCTACTCACATCTATAAAAACATGGACTAGGGAACGTCAGTATGGCTTTGTGCAGGGGAGATAATGCTCCCTCCAAGGTGTGCACTCTCACACATTTTTTGCTACTAGCGCACAAAGGAATTTAAACTCTGCACAAAAGGCCACTATCCTCTACCTCGTTGACATGTTAAGTACATTTCCTTTTCCGGTTTCTGATGCAGACAGTGTTAACAACATCTGCTCTTAAACGCATCTCCCCCATTTCACGTACATCTGCTCTCACTCCATCCTCCCGCCACCCCACTAGGAATAGGGTTCCCCTGGTCCTCACCTACCACCCCACCAGCCTCCAGGTCCAACATATTATTCTCCGTAACTTCCACCACCTCCAACGGGATCCCACCACTAAGCACATCTTTCCCTCCCCCACCCCCCGCATTCCGCAGGGATCGCTCCCTACGCAACTCCCTTGTCCATTTGTCCCCCCCATCCCTCCCCACTGATCTCCCTCCTGGCACTTATCCGTGTAAGCGGAACAAGTGCTACACATGCCCTTACACGTCCTCCCTTACCACCATTCAGGGCCCCAAACAATCCTTCCAGGTGAGGCAACACTTCACCTGTGAGTCGACTGGGGTGATATACTGCGTCCGGTGCTCCCGATGTGGCCTTTTATATATTGGCGAGACCCGACGCAGACTGGGAGACCGCTTTGCTGAACATCTACGCTCTGTCCGCCAGAGAAAGCAGGATCTCCCAGTGGCCACACATTTTAATTCCACATCCCATTCCCATTCTGACATGTCTATCCATGGCCTCCTCTACTGTAAAGATGAAGCCACACTCAGGTTGGAGGAACAACACCTTATATTCCATCTGGGTAGCCTCCAACCTGATGGCATGAACATCGACTTCTCTAACTTCCGCTAAGGCCCCACCTCCCCCTCGTACCCCATCTGTTACTTATTTTTATGCACACATTCTTTCTCTCACTCTCCTTTTTCTCCCTCTGTCCCTCTGAATATACCTCTTGCCCATCCTCTGGGTCCCCCCCCCCTTGTCTTTCTTCCCGGACCTCCTGTCCCATGATCCTCCCGTATCCCCTTTTGCCTATCACCTGTCCAGCTCTTGGCTCCATCCCTCCCTCTCCTGTCTTCTCCTATCATTTTGGATTTCCCCCTCCCCCTCCAACTTTCAAATCCCTTACTCACTCTTCCTTCAGTTAGTCCTGACGAAGGGTCTCGGCCTGAAATGTCGACTGCACCTCTTCCTACAGATGCTGCTTGGCCTGCTGCATTTACCAGCAACTTTGATGTGTGTTGCTTGAATTTCCAGCATCTGCAGAATTCCTGTTGTTAGTGTTAACAACATGGAGTTTGCGATGATTTGTCTGTAGATTTTAGAACTGGTTTACTTATACTGTTTTTATTGAAGAAATCATTCAGTGCACACATGCTGTCACTGGGCAAAAAATTACACAGCACAACATTTTTGCACACACTGGTCATTACAAATTAGAGGGAACATTGGGGGGAGGTCGTGTATTACAAATTTGATTGAGATTTTTGAGGAGGTGACGAATTGGACTGCTGAAGGTGGTGCTGTGGGTGTTGTATACGTGGACTTCAGTCAAGCTTTTGAGATGGACTCTCGTGGTAAGCTGATCCAGAAGATTAGGCCATATGGGACCCACAGAGGCTTGACAGATTGGATTCAAAATTATCTTAGCCATAGTGAGTAGCGGTGGAGGGGTGTTATTCTTACTGGAAGTCTGTGACTGGTGGTGTTCCACATTGATCAGTGCTGGGACCTCTGTTGTTTGTAACACGGACAAAAATATAGGACGGCTGATTAGATAGTTTGCAGATGGCACAAAATCTGGCTAAGTTGTTGATAGTGAGGAAGGTTGTCTAAGGATTCAGCAGAATATTTGACCAGTTGGAAATGTGGGTAAATAGAATTAAATCAGGACAAATACAAGGCATTTCATTTTGCGAGGTAAAATGTAAGGGAAAAGTATACAATAAGTGGCAGGAGCCACTATACATTGATGTACAGAGGGTTCTTGAGGTATAGACAATAGACAATAGACAATAGGTGCAGAAGTAGACTATTCAGCCCTTCGAGCCTGCACCGCCATTCTGAGATCATGGCTGATCACCTACTATCAATACCCGGTTCCTGCCTCGTCCCCATAACCCTTGATTCCCCTATCCATAAGATACCTATCTAGCTCCTTCTTGAAAGCATCCAGAGAATTGGCCTCCACTGCCTTCTGAGGCAGCGCATTCCACACATCCACAACTGTCTGGGAGAAGAAGTTCCTCCTCAACTCTGTCCTAAATGACCTACCCCTTATTCTTAAACCATGCCCTCTGGTACTGGACTCTCCCAGCATCTGGAACATATTTCCTGCCTCTATCTTGTCCAATCTCTTAATAATCTTATATGTCTCAATCAGATCCCCCCTCAATCTCCTTATTCCAGCGTGTACAAGTCCAGTCTCTCTAACCTCTCTGTGTAAGACAGTCCGGACATCCCAGGAATTAACCTAGTGAACCTACGCTGCACCTCCTCCACAGCCAGGATGTCCTTCCTTAACCCTGGAGACCAAAACTGCACACAATACTCCAGGTGTGGTCTCACCAAGGCCCTGTACAAATGCAAAAGAATTTCCTTGCTTTTGTACTCAATTCCCTTTGTAATAAAAGCCAACATTCCATTAGCCTTCTTCACCGCCTGCTGCACTTGCTCATTCACCTTCAGAGACTGATGAACAAGTACTCCTGGATCTCTTAGTATTTCTCCCTTACCTAACTCCACACCGTTCAGATAATAATCTGCCTTCCTGTTCTTGCTCCCAAAGTGAATAACCTCACACTTATTCACATTAAACGCCATCTGCCAAGTTTCTGCCCACTCACCCAGCCTATCCAAGTCACCTTGAATTCTCCTAACATCCTCATCACGTCACACTGCCACCCAGCTTAGTATCATCAGCAAACTTGCTGATGTTATTCACAATGCCTTCCTCTAAATCATTGACGTAAATCGTAAACAGCTGTGGTCCCAATACCGAGCCCTGTGGCACCCCACTAGTCACCACCTGCCATTCCGAGAAACACCCATTCACTGCTACCCTTTGCTTTCTATCTGCCAACCAGTTTTCTATCCATGTCAATATCCTCCCCCCAATGCTATGAGCTCTGATTTTACCCACCAATCTCCTATGTGGTACCTTATCAAATGTTTTCTGAAAGTCAAGGTACACCACATCCACTGGATCTCCCGCGTCTATCTTCCTGGTTACATCCTCGAAAAACTCCAATAGATTAGTCAAGCAGGATTTGCCCTTGGTAAATCAATGCTGGCTTGGCCCAATCCTATCACTGCTATCAAGATATGCCGCTATTTGATCTTTAATAATGGACTCTAGCATCTTCCCCACTACTGATGTTAGGCTAACAGGGCGATAGTTCTCTGTTTTCTCCCTCCCTCTTTCTTAAAAAGTGGGATAACATTAGCCATTCGCCAATCCTCAGGAACTGATCCTGAATCTAAGGAACATTGGAAAATGATCACCAATGCATCTGCAATTTCCAGAGCCACCTCCTTTAGTACCCTAGGATGCAGACCATCTGGACCTGGGGATTTGTTAGCCTTCAGTCCCATCAGTCTACTCATCACCGTTTCCTTCCTAATGTCAATCTGCTTCAGTTCCTCTGTTACCCCATGTCCTTGGCCCATCCATACATCTGGGAGATTGCTTGTGTCTTCCCTAGTGAAGACAGATCCAAAGTACTTATTCCATTAGCTCCGTAAACATAGCAACACAAGTAGACCGCTGGTATAGAAAGCACATGGCATACTTGCCTTCATTGATTTGGGGTAATGAGTATAAAGTTTAGGAAGTCATGTTGCAGCTGAAAAAAATTTTGATTAGACCACCCGTGGAATGATGTTTGCAGTTCTGTTTGCCTCATTAATGGAAGATTGTGAAGAATTTTTGGACAGAATGCAGAAGAGGTTCATTGGGATGTTGCCTGGATTAGAGAGTATTAGCTATAAGGTGAGTTGATGAAATTCTAGTGTTTTCTCTGAAGGTTGAAGGGTGACATGATAAAAGTACATAAAATTATGAGAGGCACAGGTAGGGTAAACAAAGTATTTTTCCCAGGGTGGAAATGGCAAATACTAGAGGAAGTAGGTTTATGATGACAGAGATGAAATTAAAAGAGATCAAGGCAAGTGTTTTTTTTACACTTCAGTGCCTGGAATGGTCTGTTAGAGTAATTGAGAGGAGGTTTGATAGAGGTATACTAAACTATAAGGGGTATAGATGGGGTAAATACAAGCAGGCTTTTTCCATTCAGGTTGAGTGAGACTAGAACTAGAGGTCATGGGTTAAGGGTGAAAGGAGAAATGTTTAAGGGGATCATGTGGGGCAATTTCTTCACTCAGAGGGCGGTGAGAGAATGGAATGAACTGCCAGTGGAAGTGGTTGATGTGGGTTTGATTTCAACATTTAAGGGAAATTTGGATAGGTACAGGATGGGAGGGATGTGGAGGAAATTACCAGATGTTAGAGAAATCAATGTAAGTGCTGAGTTCCTCCAGTAATCTGAATATGTTGTTCAAGATTTCCAGAATCTGCAGAATCTCTTATGTCAAGGACCAAAGCAACTGGGCTATACTATTACCACGTAATTACTATTTATACAACCCATAAAGGAGCTTCAGAATTTTTTTTTAGCTAGAGCATCCACTGTGAAATAGTTCAGGTCTTCACAGGGAAGATGAATGCTAGCTTTGTGCCCTTCCGATTCTTCAGACCACAAATTTCTCATCTTCACTCTTCAGATCCAACTAGTTAATGGCACAAACCCAGGGGAAAGGACAGTAATTAACACTTGGGGTACAGAAACTGCACTGCAGGTTAATTTAAAAATTGAAACTGTTTAAAAGACTGGGAATATCACACAGCGATACATTTACTTGATATTCTGACCATGCAGTTTTGTTTCAGTGTACCTGCAGTTACCAAGTAACACCTCTGTCCGCCTCTCTAACAAACATAGTTTTTTAAAGTCTGTCACGAGCCTTGTGGTCCATCAGGCCGGTGCTTATACAGTTTCAGTGGCATGAAGCGACTGAGAGTACGAGACTCCGCCCCCCGGATAGGACACCAGTCTATCGCGAGGTTAATCCTCAGAATTTTTGCCGGTACCCATTCTCAGCTGGGTGGACTGGAGCATTGTGTGGTTAAGTGCCTTGCTCAAGGACACACATGCTGCCGCAGCCGAGGCTTGAACCCACGACCTTCAGATCGCTAGTCCAACGCCCTAACCACTTGGCCACGTGCCACACTAACAAACATAGTGTTGCCTTGGAATTCCAGCAACAAAAATCAATGCCATTCCAGATGAGTTAAAGCAGAAAGGAGATGAGTGGGAAATGGGAAAATAACAAAAAACAAACCTAGTAGTAAGTTACTCATTGAAAAAGTGAATAAGACCTTAAGGCATATGAGCAAAACCAGGCCATTTAGCCCTTTGAGTCTGCTCTGCCACACCATCATGGCTGATTTATTATCCCTCTCATTCTCCTGCCTTCCCCCGGTAACCGTTGATAGCCTTTCTATTCAAGAACTAATTAACCTCCGCTTTACATATACCCAATGACTTGGCTTCTGCAGCCGACTGTGGCTGATTCATCACCTTCTGGCTAAAGAAATTCCTCTTCATCTCTGTTCCAAAGGGACATCTTTCTATTCTGAGGCTGTGCTCTCTGGTCTTGGACTCCCCCACTCTAGGAAACATCCTCTCCATGTCCATTCTACCTAGGCCTTTAAATATTCCATATGTTTTAATGAGATTCCCCCACATTCTTCTAAACACTAGTGGGTACAAGCCCAGAGCCATCAAACGCAGATCATACATTAACCCTTTCACTGCCATGATCATCATCACAAACATACTCTCCAATGCCAGCACACTCGTTCTTAGATAACTATATAACCATATAACAATTACAGCATGGAAACAGGCCACCTCAGCTCTTCTAGTCCGTGCCGAACTCTTACACTTACCTAGTCCCACCAACTTGCACTCAGCCCATAACCCTCCATTCCTTTCCTGTGCATATAGCTATCCAATTTAACTTCAAATGACAACATCGAACCTGCCTCAACCACTTCTGTTGGAAGCTCGTTCCACACAGCTACCACTCTCTGAGTTAAGAAGTTCCCCCTCATGTTACCCCTAAACTTTTGCCCTTTAACTCTCAACTCATGTCCTCTTGTTTGAATCTCCCCCACTCACAATGGAAAAAGCCTATCCACATCAACTCTATCTATCCTCCTCATAATTTTAAATACCTCTAACAAATCCCCCCTCAGCCTTCTACGCTCCAAAGAATAAAGACCCAACTTGTTCAACCTTTCTCTGTAACTTAGGAGATGAAGCCCAGGCGACATTCTAGTAAATCTCCTCTGTACTCTCTCAGCTTTATTGACATCTTTCCTATAATTCGATGACCAGAACTGTACACAATACTCCAAATTTGGCCTTACCAATGCCTTGTACAATTTCAACTCCTATACTCAATGCTCTGATTTATAAAGGCCAGCATACCAAAAGCTTTCTTCACCACCCTATCTACATGAGATTCCACTTTCAGGGAACTATGCACCATTATTCGTAGATCCCTCTGTTCTACAGCATTCTTCAATGCCCTATCATTTACCACTTACCATGTAAGGGGCACAAAACTACACCCTATATTCCAAATGCGGTCCGACCAGTGCCTTATAAGCCCCAGCATTACACCTCTGCTTTTATATTCTCATCCTCTCAAAATGAATTCTAACATTGTATTTGCCTTCCTTACCACTGGCTCAACCTCAGCTTTAGGGAATCCTGCATAAGCTCCCTCAACTCTCTTTGCACCTCTGATTTCTGAATTTTGTCTCTGTTTAGAAAATAGTCTATGCCTTTATTCCTTCTACCAAAGTGCGTGACCGTACACTTCCCTGCACTATATTCCATCTGCCATTCTCCTAATCCGTCCAAGTCCTTCTGTTTTCTGCTTTCTCAACACTACATGCTTATAATCTAAGTATAGAGCAGCCAATAGAAAACAGCGTTGATGTTGAAGCATGAATAATAATTGGTAGTTAATGGGGGAGTGATGGAACACAGGCAAAGCTTCTGAACACTAAACTTAATTCCACCCACAGTGAAGTTCCAGATGATAATATGGTCGCATTACTCAGACTGCTCTGCACAATCTGATTATTCACGCATTTGGAAAACGTTTGCATCACTCAGGCGGTTGACACAGATCAGGCTTTGAATCGATTTAGTTGTACAGGATATGCCAGAATTGGAGCAAAATCTCGATCTGAACCCAGGTCCTATTAGCATAAGGACAGCGATCTGTGTCCTGAGTTTGTGCAGGCTGGGTAGCCTGCCAGTTCTGGGTTGCCAATGTATCAGATGGTCGAACAGGCCTCGATTCAGAGGAAGCCAAGTAACTGTGGGAAGACTCCAGGACACTGCCACAAAGAGAGATCTGTGTGTCCTTATAGAGACATAGAGGACTACAGCACAGAAATAGGCTCTTGGGCCCATTCAGTCCATGCTGAACTGTTAGTCTGCCTAGTCCCATCAACCCACACCTGGACCTTACCTCGCCATATCCCTCCTATCTATGTACTTATCCAAGCTTCCCTTAAGTGTTGCAATCAAACCCGTATCCATTACTTCCACTGGCAGCTCATACCGTAAGTCCATGTACATGATGCACAAAGAGTCATGTGGTTGAGCAAGTAACCAGGGAAACAAAAGGAATGTTGGACTTCTCTACAGGGGAGAAGGAGGGCAAAAGTAAAGCTGTACAGGGAAGACCACATCCGGACTCCTTATAGAGAAGCATATTTACATTGGAAGTGGCAGAGAGAAGATTTCCTAATTTGATTCTTGGGTTGAAGTGGTTGCCTCAAGATTCAAGTTTGAGTGGGTTGAGTCAATCCCCACTGGAGTTTAGAAGAATTGTATAAGGTTCTGAGGGGGAATCTCCCAATCCTGGGAGACAGAGCTGTCCACTCTATTTATGATCCCTCATCATTTTCTAAGCTTCTGTCAGGCATCCCCTCAGCCTCTGCTGTCCCAGAGGCAAAAAAATACTAGTTTGTCCAGCTTTCTTTTTCTTCTCGAAGTGAACTTAGAAATTGGGAGAAGAGTTTCAGTATCAGTGGCCAACTATTTATGACAGAAATGAGGATGAATTTCTTCCCTCAGATGATGTGGAACTTTGGGATTGTCTACTAAAGACAGCTGAGAACACTGAGTCATTGACGACATTCAAACCTGGGGTCAACAGTACCTTAGTCCATTGGGCAAATCAAAGTTCAGGCTAAATCGGCGGGAGAGTAGAGTGGAGACTAATATCATGCAATGGAGCTACCTTGAGGGGTTACTTTAAAGAAAACATGCCTCGCTGTTATTCAAATATTGGTATCTGGGTAGTGTATTATCCAGAATCTTTACATTTACCTAATAAAAATGTATTTTGCAAATATAACTGAAAGTTTGTTGAGGTGGAGATAAGAGATTCATAAATGATATACCACTATACCACTAATCTCCAAGAATGTCCAGAAAGATACTTTACAACGAGACCTTCACTTCGTGGATATTCATGAAGGCAGCGGTAGATTGCCCTTATTCCAAATTATTGTCTAATGTTAATTAAAATATTAAAACCGCTGAACTGATTAACACAGTACCATGTCACATAAAATACAAAAGTAATTGCTATTAGTATTATGTTGGCAAGTCTCTAATAGTGAATATAAAACCAGGCTTTATATCCACCCTTCTCATGTGTATACCCCAGAGAAGTGTAGAGAACACTGCAGATAATTACTTGCACTGTAAATAGATGTGCACTGCTCCTGTAGGGTGTGTGCAGAATGGATTCATGATCTGAATCTTATACTTTGTATCATAACCCTATGTTTTCTTCATCTCTCCGGTGACTCCACAGCTGTATAATATACTGGTTGGCATTGCATTAAAATCCACAATCCCCATTTGACTGAACAAAGCTTCAATAAAACTATGGAGAAAAAATAGAAAAAGGTCTCTTCCCGTCCACTTGCATTTTGTTTTTTTTTATTCCTGATGTGGAAATCCAATTATACTGTATTTTTTAATAAGATCTGAACAGGCCATAGGTCATTTTGAAATCTGACTAATATAATTTATTATTCAAAGAACACATTCAGAATTCAAATATTTATCTTCACTGATAACCATTAGCATATCTTTGCCTGTAATAGAACTCATAGCAAATCTGAAACAATATTATTCTCAAAGTTCTTAGTGTTGATTCATTATGAAAGCCTTTTCAATTAGGTGCTACAACATCTCGATCTTGTCTTCTGTCTGTGTTGCATTTCTGCATTTTTCGCCATTACGCAAATTAAAATCTCTGACAGATTGCTAATGATCTGATGTTGGAATTACTGAATATTCTGTTATCATTTGTCCATTCACAGTTTCTTTACCAGCCCATCTGTGCATGAGATGTAGTGTACTGCAGAGCAAGCAAGCTGGGACAGTCTCTCCATTTACACCTTGTGCTATCCCAGGCCTTGGGGAGCAGATTTTTACTAATTAAACTTTTTTTTGACAAACGTGATGTCATTTGCCATGTCTGCAGAGTAACTGCATTTTGTTAGTTGTGAAAAGGTGTTGGTCATGAATTTCCAAAATTCAAGAATATTTTTGGTAAATATTGCTCTTTTTGGAGCTAAAACTATCCATTTGTGTGATGTTGCTTCAAGTTGGATATTGTTGAGTTTCCAAAATACGTTAGTCTATTCACAGATCGTATATAATTACCGCTTTTCTTTTTATTCCCCTCCCAATGGCTTTGAGAAACAAATCCCTTTTAATTGGGGAGTAGATGTGTTCATTTTGGTAAAACTGACATTTAAAGATGTAAAACTAATCAGTACATTTGAGTAAAATATACCACATGGTGCATGTTGGACTCAAACACAGTAGAACCTGTTACAAATGTGTTTGGAATCATCTTATTAAAATGCCTCATTAAGACGTGCTAATACTGTTTGAGAATTATTGTGTGCTAGCTATAAATTCATAATGCCAATTTTTAAGCTGATAATATATGTATAATGCATTAGCACTGAATTATTTGCAAAAATACAACTACTATTATGCACAATAAGGAATTATTCAAAAATTATCCAGAAAGTTAGGAAATGACAAAATCAGCCTTTTGCTACATTTTTTTTTACTTTGAAGCTAACAGTGTTGGCTTTTGGAAGAGTGGTTTATCCACATTTGGAGTCTCCACTCCCATTTCAATATGTCAACTCATGGTCTTTACTGCCACAATGAGGCTGACTTCATGTTAGAAGAGCAACACCTCATATTCCTTTTGGGTAGTCTCCAATCTGATGTCATGAATATTGATTTCTCTAACTTCCTGAATTTCACCCCATCCCCCTTCTCTCTTCTTCCATTCCCCTCTCTGGTTCCACTTTTACCTCTTCTCTTCTCCTCATCTTCTTCTCACCTCCCTCAGGTCCGTTCCCTCCTTCCCTTTCTCCCATAGTCAAATCTCCTCCCCTATCAGATTCCTTCCTCTTCAGTCCTTTACCTTTTCCACCAATCACCTCCCAGCCTCTCACTAAATGAGAGATTTTTCCATACTGCCTTTCAGCCTGGTCTCTATTCAATAATACTGTATCTCATCCACCTTCCTGTCCAAACCTTTCTAGTGAGTTAGCTTTGAAGCTGTGAAGCAACTTGATCAAGGAGTACAAGATGATGAGAGGCAAAGATCAAATGGACAACCAGAGACTTTTTCCCAGGGTGGAAATGGATAATACAAGTGGGCCTTCTAAGGTGACTGTTGGAAAGTACAGGAGGATGTCAGGGGTAATTTTTTTTCACAGAGAGTAGTGAGTGCATGAAACACTCTGCCAGCATTGGTGGTGGAGGCAGACACATTAGGGACATTGAAAAAACTCTTAGATAGGCACATGGTTGTTAGAAAAATGGAGGGCTACGTAGGAGGAGGGAAGGGTTAGATTGATCTTAGAGTGCATTAAAAGGTCAACACAACCTGGTGGGCCAAAGGACCTGTATTGTGCTATAGTTTCTGGCTGTTATGTTCTCTATTGTAATATATCCAGAGCTCAAGACTCTACAGTCCTTCAAGGTTGAGAATTCCAAAGATTTGCAATCATTGAGTTGAGAGATTTCTCCATAGGTCAGTCCTAAATGACCCCATTATCTAACACTTAGTATTGGAAACTCAGGCCTGAGGAAGCAGTCTTTCAGAACCTGCCTCGTAAACTCTTCTTAGCATCCTCAATTCTTCACCTCATTCTTCTAAACTGTATTGTTGCAGTGTCAATGGAGATTAGGAAATCTACTTAGTAACTTAAAACAGAAACATGTCTCATTTTGTGCATGCACTTTGGAACTGCGATGGGGAAGAATTTCTTCAGCCAGAGGCAGGCGAATCTGTAGACTCATTGCCACAGATAGCTATGGAAGCCAAGTCATTGGGTATACAGCTTTTAAAGAAGAGGTTGATAGGTTCTTGATTAGCAATGGTACCAAAGGTTATGGGGAGAAGGCAGGAGCATAGGGTTGAGTGGGATAATAAATCAGTCACGATTGAATGGTGGAGCACACTCGATGGTCCAAGTGGCCTAGTTCTGCTCCTGTGTCTTACGGTCTTTTATGTCCCCCCATTTATTGATCTAGCCTTGGCCATTCAGGTATCTTACCACCTGTTCCACTCCGCTCCACACTGAAGATCCTATTGTTTCATCTTTGGGTTATATCTGGAACAAACTCTGGTCATCCATGGCTTGGTTCAGTAATTCTGAGACGCAAATCTATTTGTCTTGCAGTCTGTGTTCATTTTAGTAAAAGCTGACATTTAAAGATGTAGAATTAATCACTGTTTTTGAGTGAGTGTAACATAACATGTGATGTATGTTGGATCTGAACACAGTAGAACCTGTTACAAATGCGTTTGGAACCCAACTGAAGACTGTTTATAATAATGACACTTTTCTTTCTGCTGTCACACCACATATCCTGTTATTTTAGTGGTTTAAGTTCAGTTGAATCTGCACTCATCTGTGAATTACTGCTGGTATTTTAACTAATATTTGTACAATTTTTTCTGCATCAATTAAAGCCTTAAATTTAAAAAAAAACACACAGATTTAGTGTAAATACCAACCATCCATCTCTGTTTATTAGTAATTTAATTGTGATGTGCCCCTGACAAGTTACACCTGGAGCCAATGGCAATCTATGCTCCGTTGACAGGAGCAGCCTTCTTCCTGAACTCCACACCTAACAATACTGACTGAAATCTGTTCATAATAATGATACTTTAGTTTCTGCTGTCATGCCAAATATCACGTTAGTTATGCTTTATCCATGGGTTACTGCTAAGTTCATAACTATCCCAAAAATCCACTCCACCCTCATTAAAGTGGTAAGCTTGGCCTTAAGTGTTTTGTTTATGATAACAGGGTCTGTCCTATAATGAATGTCCTGTAACATAACACAAGGTGTAAAATGAAAACGTTGAGAGACAGTGTTATGATTGAGAGCCTTATAATGATGGTGGGAAGTATCCTAAATCATGAATGTCACCTACAGCCACTCATTGCCATGCATTCTACACATAAGACAGCACCTTATTTGTCAAGAATACCCTCTTGACAGCAGCCTTGCATGCCTGGCAGCATCTTTTCTACTAGGGGAGTTACAGGATAATAATTATAGAAACTACACTGATATAAAAACTGTGCAAAGATATGCCATTGTTTATTATTCTCTGGTGTTGCATTTGAATTTCAAAAACATATTATAACTTCTTTGTGCAATAGCTCGATTTCTACACAGCCTTTGCCTATTTATCTGTAGAAGTTAGTAACAAGGTAGTATCTTAACACTTGTCAGTCCTGGAAAAAAAATCACTGATTCTTTGCCTCCATGCTCACTCCGTTAAGATCACTTTGAAGAAAGCCGTGCAGTGACACCATAACATTTGACAATAACCCATCAGCACAAGACCAAAGAAAAGAAGAAATAAATATTCTCAAGCGATAAGATTATAAATTTAATTGCAGTTAACCCGATTTATGATGAACTTGATTGATGTTCAAACTTAATTCATAATTTTAAAAATTGTCAATGCACTGATTTACCAACAGCATAGCCAAGTAGAACAATATACCTCTTGTAACAAAAGTCTTGCAAGGCAAAGCAAAATTATTGTTTTATCCACAGGAGTAGTGAATGTGTCTCACAGATCAATGGAACTGCTGCCTCCAGTTATAAAGGGCGGTTAATCTCTGTGCAACTACTAAATCAATGCCACTTTTTAAAAATGATTATGCCACTGATAACAGGAACAGTCAGCTTCAGGATTGTGATCTCTCCTTGTGAAGGAAATGGCTAGTACAATGCCCCATTCTCACATCATGGGGCAGCGAAGCCAGTGACTTGTTGTTCAACAGATCAGAAAGCATTCCAAGTTCAAAAGCTCTTTGCAAATGTTCACAGGGAAACAGGGTCCAAATCAGGTGTCCAACCACAATGAACCAACAAGATTAGATGAACTGCGCCCCATCAGAAAATGGCCTGCCGCCAAATAGATTCAGAGGAATAGAGACCTAAACTAAAATGTTCCATACAGTCACAGACAAATCAGAAACACAATCAGGTTTATTATTATGAAGCATATTGTGAAATTTGCTTTGCAGCAGAGGTACAGTGCAATACGTAAAAAATTACTGTAAGGTAGGGGCATTTCAGAAATTATTTGATAGGCACACGGACAATAGAAAAATGGAGGGCTATGTAGCAGGAGGGAAGGGTTAGATTGATCTTAGAGTAGGCCGAAGGGCCCGTACTGGGCTGTAATGTTCTATGTTCTAAGTTACAATAAGAAATAGCTAGAAATTAATAAATAAAGAGCAAATCATGAGGCAGTGTGCATGGACCATTCAGAAATCTGATGGCAGAGGGGAAGAAGCTGTTTCTAAAATGTGAAGAGTGAGCTCTCAGGCTCCTGTACCTCCCAGATAGTAGTAATGAGAAGAAGGAGTGTCAGAGATGACGAAGGTCGTTAATGATGGCGCTGCCTTCTTAAGGTACCACCATTTGAAGATGCCCTCAATGGAGAACAAGTAACTGATGGTGAACATGTATCTCCAGGCTTTTTTTTTTCGTGATGACTCCTCCATTTATTCCTTTCATGGTCTGATGTTGACATAGGGATTCAATGCTCAGGAGTTCCCTAGTTTATTGAGCCATCTTCTCAACTGCTACAGAAGTTCAGTGCATTTGCTGACCTCCACATTTCATACTGCAGTACTAACATGATTCGTCCTTTGCTGCTCTTGTGAATGTTAATGCCCAGTCTTTCTTCTGATACAGTGACTACTCACCTGCTCAGTGTTACACTCAGTGGCACCTTGTTAGGTACACCTGTACGCCTGCTCATTAATGGAAATATCTAAATCACCCAATCATGTGGCAGCAACTCATTCCTTAAAAGCATGCAGACCTGGTCAAGAGGTCCAGTTGTTGTTCAGACCAAACATCAGAAAGGGAAAGAAAGTTGATCTAAGTAATTTTGACTGTGGATAGGATGCTGGTGCCAGATGGGGTGGTTTGAGTATCTAAGAAACTGCTGATACCCTAGGCTTTTCAGTAATGACAGAGAATAGTATGAAAAACAACAAAAAAAAAAAAATCCAGAGAGCAGCAGTTCAGTGGGCTGGGCGTAAATGCCTTGTTAATGAGAGAGGTCACAGGAGAATGGCCAGACTGGTTCAAACTGACAGGAAAGTGACAGCAACTTAAATAACCACACATTACAATGGTGGTGTGCCGAAGAGCATCTCTGAATGCACAACATGTTTAACCCTGAAGTGGATGGTTTACAGCAGCAGAAGACCACGAAGGTACACTCAGTGGCCATTTAACTACCTGCAGCAGGTACCTAATTAAAGGGCCTCTGAGTGTATGTCCATCTGTTACTCTTGCTGATGCAGCGGACATTCTTCCCATTTCTTTTGTCTCAGGCACATTCATGAAGAAGAAAGTTGTCTCTGCATTTTGGGGTTTTCATACTTTATGAAGTTTCAGGCCATCAGAAAGATCCCCGGCAAGGAGTGCAATATTAATATTCGGTTAATTTCAGGTTCTGGCTCGGTTCACTTTTTAGTTTATCAGACTGTCAGCAGAGTTGAATAATTTAGTGAAATTTTACTATGGTAAAAAAGATTTTGTTGAAAAGGGAATTTATTTGGCAGGATCCTAGTGGGAGGAAATTTCAGTAATAACTGCTATTTATTTAACATTTAATAACACAAAAAAGACACTATTAGAACCTTATAAGGTCTCACAGCCTTACAGTACTTGATAAGTCTCTCCCCTTCTATGCTTAAAGGAGTGAGTTATGACTGTCAGAAAATGTAACACCTCAGCACATTGAACTCTGTGACAACAGCAAGTACTCTTGCAACAGTCAACATGAAGTGCATACTACTTCCTACGATTTCTCCAATCCCAGGTCACAAATCCATATCTCCAACCATCATATCGTTTTCCCATTTTCCAAGCCAGTTGCCACTTAAACCAAAACTGAGTAATGTTTTCAAATGGCAGCCAGCTGTTCCACTTTAAAGGGAAGCCATTTTCTTGGCTGCCACGATGAATCTGTGGGCAAAGAAAAACACCCCAACACAATTTGATTAAAATCTCGTAACACTCCTTCGAGATCGGAGGCCTTCCTATGATCCATTTGAACCGCTTCCGAAAGACTAATGGGGTAAAAATTTGTACTCTAACGTACTTTACAAGAAAAAAATTCATTCTTAAAAAATACATGTAATGTTATTTGAATAAAAAATGGCTAACTGTTTTGCTGTTCCATAGCCTGACTGAGATTTTAGACAAAAATAATTTCCATGTTAAGCCACTTTTCCAGATTGTCTATTGATACTTTCAGCATGAAGCTTTATTAGTTTTAAATCTTGACCATTTATTTTAAATAAATACAATCAAATCCAATCAAACATATTATTGTATAATTAAATATACTTAGAGCGGATGAAGAGAAATTACAGTTAAGTGTCTGGCCAACGTTAAAATCTTATTAGCTGTCAATAGTGACCATTTTATAGTTTCAAGTGTAAACTTTCGGTTTATGTCATAAATCATGCAGGAGAAAGGATATGTCTGCAGTAGCTATTTTATTAGTAACATAAAAAAGACTTCCATTGACTGTATAACAGCTGTGTCACCTGCACACGGGTGATCCGTTTTTGACACCTTCCCCCAAGAGTATTGCAAGGATAAACATATTCTGTTCAAACGAGACCAATGACAGCAAAATTGCCTGCTTGTCTCTAAAAAGACTCTAATAATGTGTATCGAGGGAGAGGCCCATGTTCTGACAGTAGACTTTTTTCCCCAGTGTAAGTCTGAGAGGTTCAAATTTTCAAGAAACTTTAATCTTTCACAACACAACAGAAATACAACATGCCACACATCATTGTAGCTTGACAAATAATTTCTGGAATAAAACACAAAGGGAAAGATACATTCACAACCAAAAAAATCCATTCGCGAAAGCATGTCATGACAAACATTGCGCCAAAGTGCTTTGGCTCACCGTAGACAGATTAAATTAAAGAATAAATTAAATTAAGTTGTTTCTACCAGAGGGTGGTAGAAATTTGGAACTCCCTTCTGACAGCAATTTTAAATCTGAGTTTGATTGATTTTTGATAACCAAAAGGTATTAAGGGATGTGGGGAAAAGATGGGTGTATGGAGTTAGGTCATAGATCAGTCAGGTTCTTCCTTAACGTTGTACAGGATTGGGAAGTGAAGTGGCCTGCTTTTGCTTCTTGCTTCGTAATTTTAAAAATAACATCTTTGCCCGGGCTCCTTTACAATCGCCCCTCCCTACAAAATCCAAATTACTCTATTCATTACACCTTAAGTGGAGCTCACATTATTATGCCAGTTTAAAAAGAGATGACTGCCACCATTTGCAGTCCTTATGAAGGTCCTGTGATCTCAACAGCAGAATTTAAAGATGTTCTGGCATCTGAACAGTCCGAGCTTCAATTTACAGAAACACGCCTCTCCATTGTATTTCTAAAATACATACGCCAGCAAAGACATCAAAAACGATGGCTGATTTTTTTTGATAAAGTTAATTGTTATACCAGATTGCAGTTTAAATAATCATAAATACATGCAGAGTGGACTTTGTAATCTAATTTTCAATAAATAGGAGTGCAGTAAGATTTTCAGGTTAAGTTGAAATTCTTTGTAAAATTAAAGCAGAAGAAATTAAATGTGCTCTATGGAATCTTACCTTTCTTTCCCTCCTTTAATTTCACAATAATTTATCATTTGATTGACTGAAAAATTTGCAACTATTATTTAAATCTTGGAACAAACCCCAAAATGGATTACTACTGACTTGTTTTGCTAAAATCAATAGGACTGTAGATTTTATAGGGCCAGACATTTTAACACTAAAGTCGTTTATTTGGTCTTATTGAGCACATTTGCAGAGCTTATGTTGGGACTTCAGTATTTTTCTGTATTGTCATCGTAATCTTCACTATCTAGGGATTGTTTTTAATGATAATATATTCATTCTTGTGCAAATGTAAAGGTGAGCTGCACTCAACATTTTTTCTAGTTTTTTTACAGCTGCGTGGACCAACTACTGCTGTGAGGAGGAAAATTTACATGGCCTATACAGCTGCATGGCAACAAAGGCTATGTGTGTGGAAGAATTTCAGTTACTGCATGGCCATGCACCTGCACAACTTTCGAGGGATGATGCTACACTGTACTGCTTGTGTACGTCATCAGTCAGATTCCTAATGAAGAGTTTCGGCCCGGCCATCAACTGTTCATTTTGCTTCACAGTTACTGCCTGATCCGCTGAGTTCTCCAGTGTTCTGTGTGTGTGGATCCAGATTTCCAGTACCTGAAGTCTCTTTTGTGTCTGTGTACATTAGTATTTTCATGTTACATATCTTGTGTATGCCAGCACCACTCTCTCTGTGAGTCAACAAGTCAAAACAAAATTGCTGTTCTTTTGTGAATGCATCCCCTTTACCAAAGATTGTTCGGAAGACATTTCAATACATAGTTAATTGTCCCCAACCATGAAGCCTACGATTTTTTTTCCAAGTTATATCCTTGTATGTAATCTCATTTGCCTACTCTTTATGTTAAAATCTTATTGCAACTTCACCATATCCTGCGTACATGATCATTGGATGTCTGTTCATAAGTTAAATCATTATTATACCGCACTAAGCAGTCTTGAATGAGTATTTCTGCTGCAAGTACTGTAGTTTGGAACCACCACAGTGATAAATTATACAGGGGACTATCTACTCTGGGTTTGTATTTCATTGACTAAAGGGATGATCCACATGAGGTTTTTAAGACAATTCAGGGAATTTAAAATTTGAGTGATCACAGAGAACTTACAGCACAGAAGAAGACACTTTGGCCCACCTGATCCATGTCAAATTCTTATTCTGCCTAGTCCTACTGACCTGCACATAGACCACAACCTTCCATAGCTTCTTTATCCACGCCCTTATCCAAATTTCTCTTAAATGCTGAAACTGAACCCGCATCCACCATTTCTGCTGGTAGTTTGTTCCACACTCGAAGCAACTTCTGAGTGAAGAAGTTCACCCTCATGTTCCCTTAAATATTTCACCTTTCACCCTTAACCCATGACCTCTAGTTCTAGTCTCACCTAACCTCAGAGAAAAAGCCCTGCTTGCATTTACTCTATCTATATGCCCTCATAATTTTGTATGGGTATATCCATACCCCTCAAAATTTTGTATACCTTATCTATCATCAGCATTATGTGCTGTGTTATACGATGCGGGTGATTATGGTTTTCCATCTGTCTTTAAGCTGAGAAATTCTAATAAGCTCTTCAAAACTTTTCCAGTAATTCATGAACGTCATGTGCTGTCAACCATGACTTTTTTTCATCAATTTTTCCCATCACTGCAAGATGTTCGAGCTTCTCTTTCCTCAGTACATGACCCAGAAATTCCAGCTGCCGTTTCTTGATCTTTGATATCAGCTCTCTTCTTATTCTGGGCTTCCGCAACACTTCATTTGTTACTCAGTCCTTCCACGATATTTTCATCATTCTTTGCAAAAACCACAGATTCGAGACTTCACTCACTTTGCTTTGATATCGCCCAACATTTGCTTCCATATGTTAGTGTGGAATGAACATAGCACCAGAACACTCTGAGTTTCGTCCCCATAGAAATTATGTTATTCTTTAGTACCCTGTTCAAACAGCCAAATGTGCATTTAGCAATCCCAATCCTTCTTCAAATTTCAACATCAGTCTACCTTATCTGTACCCCTCCTAATTTTGTATACCTACAGAATATACAAATGTAGAGGTGAACTATTTCCTCTCTCATCTGAAGAATACTGAAAAGATGAAGCAGACAGACTGTAAATCTTGAATTAGTTCAGCTAAAAAATTATCACAACTAAGTTAATTGATTTTTAGAACTCTTCCCTCCACGCCCCCACCAAACTCACAGAATATCTCCAAACCGATACTGGTAGATTCGTGAATGGCAGGAGTATTGTGGGTTATAGAACCCAGATGCACAGATCAGCTGTAATCTACCTGAATGGAGAAACACGCTCAGGGGAATGAATGGCCCACTCCTGTCATGACTTTCCTGAGTTCCTAAGTGATGCAATTTATATTTGTATCTTATAAGCACTACAAATGTCAAAAGCATCATTTCATGAATTTGTCATTGCACCTGATTCATTTTATTTCAAAGCACATCTCAGATGTCATTGCTACAGTACTGTGCAAAAGTCTTAGGCGCACATACATAGCTAGGGAGCACAGTATTGTAGTACATTGCACTGTGCTGCTGCCACAAAAAACAACACATTTCATGACGTATGTGAGTGATGATAAAACTGATTCTGATATGGGTCTCTATTTTGGACTGGGAGTGGGAAGGCAGGCAGGGTGAAGGGAATCATAGTTGAGAAAAGAGGAAGGGAGAAGGTAGAGAGTGGAAAGCACCAGAAAGACATTCAGTAATGATCAATAAACTAACTAAGAGAGAAAATCTGCAGATGCTAGAAATCTGAGCAATACACACAAAATGCTGAAGAAACATAGCAAGCCAGGCAGCATCTATGGAAAAGAGTAAACAGCCGACGATTCGGGCCAAAACCCTTCGGCAGGACTGGAGAAAAAAAGCTGAGGAGTAGATTTAAAAGGTGGGGGAGGGGACAGAGAAACACCAGGTGATGGGTGAGACCTGAAGTGGGGGGGGATGAAGTAAAGAGCTGGGAAGTTGATTGATGAAAAAGGCAGAAAACCATGGAGGAAATAAACCAATTGTTTGGAATTAAATGATCTTGTGTCTCAGGGCTGGGTGTGTCTGTACCCATGCCACCGCCACCCCCCACCCCGCCTCTGGCACTCCTTCTCTGCCACCCATCCCACACCTCTCCTGTGATGTACCATCCTCACCATTCCCAACATCCTGTTACAAACTCACTCTCTGCTCCATGATAACAAATACAGTACTGTGCCAAAGTCTCAGGCACCTGAGATTTTTTTATATAGTTTCAGATGGTATGGTCTCCACAGCGCCATGATCTCAACATCATCAAGGCTGTCTGGGATTACCTGGAGAGACAGAAGCAAGCGAGACAGCCAAAATCTGCAGAAAAACTGTGGCATGTCCTCTAAAATGCTTGAAATAACCTACTAGTCAATTTTCTTATAGAACTGCATGATAATGTACTTAAGAGAAATGATGCAGTTTTAAAGGTCACACTAAATATTGATTTGATTTAATTTTCTTTTTACTGTTTCTCTCTCTTTATAGTAATTTTTTGATATTTAAAAATCTTTTATTTCATTATTTTTGAAAGCATATTCACCTTATAGAATTTTTTACATGTGCCTAACACCTTAGCACAGTCTTGTATGTCTCGACTATAATTCAATTTTGATAAGCCAAAGGATACTTGCACCAGTAAGAAAAAGAAGTAAAAAGACCCCAGGGAAGCATCCTTCGAGTTATAAAAACTGTGAGTGTACAGTCCTTCAGAGCACAATGGAAACTGAGTGCAATTGACACTGCCAACTGTTGCAAGTCACATTGTATCAACAAATTTATATTAACATGGCCTCCTTCCAATAACACAATGCAAAACAGATCAATAAATTAGGAAATAGAGCTAAAAAATCTTCAAAGATGATTTTGAGGGGTTTTCGTAATTATATTTAAAGTAGTCCCTTATCATTTAGTTACCCCATTATATTCATATTGAATTGAATTGAATAATTATAGATTTATACATATATAAAAATGGAAAAGGATATACATGTAAAGAAAAGTTTATATAGTACTTGTGAATACCTTATCCAAATAAAAATAAAATAAAAAAAGAATTGAATTGAATTGAATTGGCTTTATTACTTATATCCTTCACATCCATGAGGAGTAAAAATCTTGACATTACACCTCCAACTAAATGTGCAATGCATAATTTATAGTCATTTGTAATAACTAGTATGTACAACAGGACAGTCAATATAGCATAGAAATACAATTGTATCAGCATGAATTAATCAGTCTGATGGCCTGGTGGAAGAAGCTGTCTCGGAGGTAAAAGAGGTGCTGTTGTGCTTTTCTCGCCACACAGCCGGTATGTACAGACCACGTGAGATACTTGGTGATGTGACTTAAAGCTGTTCAACCTCTCAACCCCAGATCCATTGATGTCAATAGGGGTTGGCCTGTCTCCATTCCTCTTGTAGTCCACAACCAGCTCCTTAGTTTTTGCAACATTGAGGGAGAGGTTGTTTTCCTGAGCTTTCAGAAAGTATTTGAAACAATCATTCTCATTCTTGGGTAATGTAAGTGAAAAAGTAGACAGGTGTGTGAAGTGATGCTTCCTGTTTTACCATTTACCAAGCTCCCCCCATCAGCAGAGATTTTTACCACAGTAGTGGCATTTTGCATTGGTGACAAATTGAAGATATGAGTTTGTTTTGCAGAAAATATATGAAGATAAAATCTTGGGATGTTAGAAGGGCCAAATGGACATTCATGTCTCTTTTTCCATAGCAGTTTCTTCTCCTCTTGCTGCTACCATTAGGAAGGTGGTAAAGGAGCCTTAAATCCCACACCACCAGTTTCAGGAACAGTTATTACCCTTCAACCATCAGGCTCCTGAACCAGTGTGGATAACTTCACTCACCTCAACACTGAACTGATCACTGAACACAACCTGTGCAGTCACTTTCAAGGTCTCTAAAACTCATGTTCTCAGTATTACTTATTTATGTATTTGCACAATTTGCCTTCTTTTTCACATTGGTTTCTTCACAGTCTTTATTTCTGTGCAGTTCTTCACTGATTCTGTTGTATTTCTTTATTCGACTGTGAATGCCTGCAAGAAAATGAATCTCAAGGTAGCATTTAGTGACATATATGTACTTTGATAATAAATTTACTTGAACTTCGGAATTTACACCCGATTTGGTCACTGTTAGAGAAGGGTAGGTTTGAAGAACCCCATTTTCTTCAAAATCTCACAAATAGCAGCATTATCAGATTACATATGACATCGATGAAAGGATAATTCATGCACTGAATGTTGCTAGAACCATGACTGTTCTTCCCAAAAGGCTGGCACAGTGGTGTGGCTGGTAGAGTTGTTGCCTCACAACTCCTGGGCTTGTCGTATGAGGAGTGTCTGATGGCTCTGGGCCTGTATTCACTAGAATTCAGAAGAATGAGGAGTGATGGTCATTGGAACCTATCAAATGGCGAAAGGTTTTTATAGAGTGGATGTGGAGAGGATGTTTCCTATGATGACAGAGTCTAAGACCAGAGGACACAGCCTCAGAATAGAGGGGAGATGAAAATGGAGATGAGGAGGAATTTCTCTAGCCAGAGCGTGGTGAATCTGTGGACTTCTTCGCCAAGGAAGCAGAGGAGGCCAAGTCTTTACGTATATTAAGGCAGAGGTTGATAGATTCCTAATTGATCAGGGCATGAAGGGATACCGGGAGAAGACAGGAGATTTGGGCTGAGGGGAAAATTGGATCAGCCATGTCAAAATGGCGCAGCAGACTTGATGATCCAAATAGCCTAATTCTGCTCCTATATCTTTTGGTCTTTTGGTCTACGTTCCCTTTGACATAGGGTGCTGACAGTGTGCAATTTGTATGTTTTCCCTATGGTTGCATAGTTTCCCCCAAGTACTCCTGTTTACCTCCAAATTTCCCAAAATGCATTAGCTAGCAGGCTAATTAACTGATGTAAATTACTCCCAGTGTAGCTGGGTGGTAGGAAAGTCAGAGAAGAGTCAATGGATGTTCGAAGGAGAATAGATTGCAGAGAATAGTGGGGGAATGGAAACAATAAAATTGACCTTCTTTCCATAAGACCATAAAATATAGGTGCAAAATTAAACCATTTGTCCCATCAAGTCTTTTGCCATTTCATTACATCAGCTCCAATTTTCCCTCTCGGCCCCAATCTCCTGCCTTCTCCCCATCTCTCTTCATGCCTTGACCAATCAAGAATCTAGCAACCCCTGCCTTAAATATATGTTATGACTTGGCGTCCTCAGCTGCCTATGGCAATAAATTCCACAGGTTCACGACTCTCTAGCTAAATAAATTTATTCTCATCTCCATTCCAAAATGATGCCCCTCTATTCTGAGGCCTCTGGTCTTAGAATTCCCCCACCAAAGGAAATAACATCTCCTCATCCACTCTCTCAAGGCCTTGCAACATTCAATAGGTTTCAATGAGGTCTCCCCTCATTCTTCTGAATTCCACTGAATACAAGCCCAGAGCCATCAAACACTCCTCATATGACAAGCCATTCAAACCTGGAATCATTTTTGTGTGCATCCTTTGAACCCTCTCCAAAGTCAGCACAAATTGCTTTCATAGCTGGCAGAAGCTAGATCAAACGTCAAAGTTCAAAGTAAATTTATTATCAAAGTATATATATATGTCACCATATACTACCCTGAGATTCATTTTCTTGCAGGCGTTCACAGTACAACAAAGAAATAGAATACAATACAATCAGTGAAAAACTGCACACAAAGACTGTAAAACAACCGATGTGCAAACCCTCCTTTTTAAAACAAAAATGTCATGCCAGCTTAAAAGTTTCTTCCCCCAGGCAGTTAACCTGATCAACCATTCCAGTTAACCAGCCCTCATCCTCTTGATTTATTAGCCCCTGTTGCTGCCCTTCACTGTAAATACTTTAAACCACTTTTCATAATGTTGTTTACATTGTGAATATATTCTGGTATTTATGCACATTTTATTCCATATCTGCACTTTAATCTGTAACTTTATTTTATATAATTATTTATTCTTTGTAATTGTCAAACGTTGTTTTTTGGTTAAATGCCACACCCTGACAAACACATCACAGCAATTTCCTAATACATGTAAATGTATAAGGCGAAAAAAGTTGATCCCTGATCTTTGCTTCTTTTATGCTGGAATTAAAACAAGAAAAAGCTTCATATGACCTTTTAAGTTCCAAGAAAGGATCGGAGAGACCAAAGTTTAATGTTCTATCCAGAAGTCAACACCTCCATCAGTACAGTCCTCCCTCAGGACTGCAATCAAATGACAGAGTACTTTATGATAGCAGCATTAAATGAAATGGTATTTAAAAAGAGGACTATAACACATAGCTGTTGTTTTGCTGCAGCGGTGCAGTACACTATATTAAGATCACTGTAAGGTACAATAAGAAATGTGTATAATTAATTGCTACCATTGGTTGTAGATGAACGTCTAACCCAATGTGCTCATGTTTATCAAGCGAAACTTGAATGCACCAACTTTTGATACTAAGGTAAGACAGAATCATGTTTCCTTCATTGGGCAGAGAATTCCACAGATTCACCACTCTCTGGGAAAAGCAGTTTCTCCTCACCTCTGTCCTAAATCTACTCCCCCAAATCTTGACGCTATGCCCCCTAGTTCTAGTCTCACCTACCCGTGGAAACAACTTTCCTGCCTCTATCTTATCTATCCCACTCATAATCTTATATGTTTCTATAAGATCTCCTCTCATTCTTCTGAATTCCACCGAGTACAGTCCTAGGTGACTCAATCTCTCCTCATAGTCTAACCCCCTCATCTCTGGAATCAACCTGGTGAATCTCCTCTGCACTGCCTCCAAAGCCAGTATATCCTTCCTCAAGTAAGAGACCAGAACTGCACACAGTACTCCAGCTGCAGCCTCACCAGCACCCTGTACATTTACAGCATAACTTCCCTACTCTTAAAGTCAATCCCTCTAACAATGAAGGCCAACATTCCATTTACCTTCTTGATAGCCTGCTGCACCTACAAACCAACCTTTTGTGATTCATGCACAAGCACTCCCAAGTCCCTCTGCACAGCAGCATGCTGCAATTTTTTTAACCATTTAAAAGATAATCTGCTTTCATTTTTCATTCCAAAGTGGATGATCTCACAATTACCAACATTGTACTCTATTTGCCAAACCCTTGCCCACTCACTTAACCTATCTATGTCTCTCAGCAGACTCTCCATATCTTCTGACAATTTGCTTTTCACTCAATTCAGTATCATTAGCAAACTTAGATACACTACACTCTGTCCCCTCTTCCAGACCGTTAATGTTTCTCATGAACAGTTGGGGGCCCAGCACTGACTCTTGCGGCACACCGCTCACCACTGATTGCCAGCCAAAGTAACACCCATGTATCCTAACTCTATGCTTTCTATTAGTTAACCAATCCTCTATCCTTGTTAATACATCACCCCAACTCTATGCATCCTTATCTTATGGACAAGTCTATTATGTGGCACCTTATCGAACGCCTTCTGGAAATCCAAGTAAATAACGTCCATCTGTTCTCTTTCCACTGTACTCATTATACCCTCAAAGAACTCCAGTAAGTTTGTCAAACAGAACCTGCCTTTGCTGAATCCATGCTGTGTCTGCCTGATGGATCCATTTCTTTCCAGATGCCTCGCTATCTCTTCTTAAATGACAGCTTCAAGCATTTTCCCAACTACAGATGTTAAACTAACTGGTGTATAGTTACCTGCCTTTTGCCTACATCCTTTTTTGGAACAGTGGTGTGACACTCGCTGTCTTCCAATTCGCTGGGACCTGCCCAGAGTCCAGAGAATTTTGGTAAATCATCACCAAAGCTTATACTATAACTTCTGCCATTTCTTTCAGTATCCTGGGATGCATTCCACCAGGACCAGAGGACTAATCTACCTTCAGGCCCACAAGTTTGCTCAGCACTACCTCTTTATTGATGGCTATTGTATCGAGGTCCTCACCTCCCATTGCATCCATAACATCTCTCTTTGGCATGTTCCGCCACCATGAAGACCGACACAAAATAGTCACTCAAAACCTCGGCCATTTCCTGATTACCCATAATCAATTCCCCCTTCTTGTCCTCCAAGGGACCTACATTCACCTTAGCCACCCTTTTCCACTTTATATCATTATAAAAACTTTTCCTACCCATTTTTATATTTTGTGCCAGTTTCTTTTCATAATCTAGTTTCCCTTTCTTTATTGCTCGCTTAGTGGTACTTTGTTGCTTTTTAAAGTTTTCCTAGTCTTCCAGTATCCCACTAGTCTTGGCGACTTTGTATTCACGAGCTTTTAGCTTGATGCCTTCTTTTATTTCCTTAGTTATCCAAAGCTGGTTCTCCCCAACCTTACTGTCCTTGCTTTTAATTGGAATATACTTTTGTTGAGCACCTTGAAAAATCTCTTTGAAAGTCTTCCACTGCTCCTCAACTGTCCCAGCACATAACCTGTGTTCCCAGTCTACACTAGTCAAATCACCCCTCATCCCATTGTAGTCTCCATTGTTTAGGCATAATACACTGGTTTTAGATTGAACTATTGCACCCTCCATTTGTATGAGAAATTCAATCATACTGAGCTCACTCTTTCCAAGGGGATCTATAACTACAAGATCACTAATTTTACCTGTCTCATTGCACAGGACCAGATCCAAGATAACATGTTCCCTTATAGGTTCAGTAACATGCTGTTCAAGAAAGCCATCATAGATGCATTCTATGAATTCCTCCTCAAGACTGCCTTGACAAACTTGATTCACCCAATCTATGTGCAAGTCCCCCATGATAACTGTTGTTCCATTCTTTTGTGCCTCATATATTTCTGTTTATTGCCTGTGCCACTGTAATGTTATTATTCGGCAGCTGATAGACAACTCCCACCAGTAATTTTTTTTCCCTTTAATATTCCTAATCTCTACCCAGATGGATTCAACATTCCGCTCCTTAGATCTTATATCATCTCTCACTATCGCCCTGATCTCATCTTTAATTAAGAGTGCTACCCCACCTCCCTTACCTTCCTGCTTATCCTTCCATATTACCTGATATCCTTGGATATTTAATTTCCAATCCTCTCCACCCTGCAACCACATCTCTGTAACAGCCACTAAATCATACCTCTTTGTACTGAATTGTGCCACAAGTTCACTGACCTTGTTTCGAATACTATGGGCATTCAATTAAAGTGTCCTTACACTCATTGTGCTTTTAAAATCTTGTAATCTTTTACTCTTTTGCACTTGACTTTTCTTCACTCCACTCTTACTTTTCTCTTTTTTACCTTTTGTTTTTTCTTTATCTTTATCCACACTTTTCTTTTTACTTTATCCACACTTCTCCAAACGGTTGAATCCATCCCACTACTATTTAGTTTAAAGCCCTATCCACAGCCCTAGTTATGCAATTCGCTAGGATCCAGGTCCCATCATGGTTCAGGTGCAGCCTGTCCCATTGGTACAGCTCCTTCCTTCCCCAATACTGGTGCCAATTTCCCATGAATTCAAACCCACTTCTTCCACACCAATCCTTGAGCCATGCATTTGACTCTCTAATCTTCTTGATCCTATGCCAATTTGCATGTGGCTCAGGTAGTAGTAATCCAGAGATTACTACTTTTTTGGCTCTGCTTTTTAATTTAGTTCCTAGCTGCTCGAATTCCCTCAGCAGAACCTCTTTCCTCGATCAATCTATGTCGTTGGTACTCACGTGGACTATGACAACTGGATCTTTTCCCTCCCACTGCAAATTCCTCTGTAGGTCAGATAAGATGTCCTGAACCCAGGCACCAGGCAGGCAACACAGCCTTCGGGATGCTCTATCCTCATGACAGAGAACTCTCTCTATTCCCCTGACTATACTATCCCCAATCACCACATTTCTCTTCTTTCCCCCCTCTTGAATGGCTCCCTGAACCATGGTGCCATAGTTAGATTGCTCATCGGTCCTATAGCCCCCATTCTCATTCACACAGGGAACAAAAATCTCAAACCTGTTGGACAAGCTCAAGGGCTGAGGCTCCTCTGGCACTGTCTCTTGGATCCCACTACGCACCTCACTCACAGTCACATCCTCTTGTCCCTGTCCACAGACCGAATTTGAGGCAGCTAATCTAATGTGTGTAACTACCTCCTGAAACAGAGAATCCAGGTAACTCTCCCCCTCCCTGATGTGCTGCAGTGTTTGAAGCTCAGATTCCAGGTCATCAGCTTTGAGCCTCGAGCAGCCAACACTTGCTGCAGATGTGGTCACCAGGAACCACAATGGGGTCCACCAGCTCCCACATCGTGCAGCTACAGCACATCACCTGATCCTGTATCATCCCTACTTTATTTAATTAGTTGTAATTTAGTGACTATTTATTCAACCACTACAAAAGCCTTGCTTGCTACTTACCTGTGCCTCCTTGCCAAAGTCTCAAGTTCCCACTCCTACACTGACCCCCTCACACAGTGGCCACTCTGCTTTGACCCTGCTTTATTTTTACTTGCTCCTGCTAATGAATTGCGAATTGATTGGTCCGCCACTAATGGACATTGATTTCTCCAACTTCTGGTAAATTTTCCCCCTTCCCCCTCCCTCTTCATTTTCCCACTCTGGCCTCTTACCTCTTCTTCTCACCTGCCAATCACTTACTCCTGGTGCCCCTCCTCCTTCCCGTTTTCCCACGATCCACACTCCTCTCCTATCAGATCCCTTCTTCTCCAGCCCTTTACCTTTCCCAATTATCACCTCCCAGCTTCTTACTTCATCTCCCCACCCCCACACAGCTGCCTTCACCTTTCACCTTCTAGCTTGTCCTCCTTCCCCTCCCCCCACCTTCTTATTCTGGTATCTTCTCCCTTCCTTTCCAGTCCTGAAGAAGGGTCTCAAACTAAAATGTCAACTGTTTATTCATTTCCGTAGAAGCAGCCTGACCTGCTGAGTTCCTCCAGCATTTTGTGTGTGTTGTTTTGAAAGCAAGTACATTGGTTGGAAGTTGGCACCGTGATTATGGGGTATTGGGTAGGGGGCTTATAAGAAAGCAATATTCCTAACAGTGCGTTGACGCGTGGCCAAGTGGTTAAGGCACTCATCTAGTGATCTGAAGGTCGCTAGTTTGAGCCTCAGCTGAGGCAGCATGTTGTGTCCTTAAGCAAGGCACTTAACCACACATTGCTCTGCGACGACACCAGTGCCAAGCTGTATCAGACCTAGTGCCCTTCCCTTGGACAACATCGGTGGCTTGGAGAGGGGAGACTTGCAGCATGGGCAACTGCCGGTCTTCCATACAACCTTGCCCAGGCCTGCGCCCTGGAAACCTTCCAAGGCGCAAATCCATGGTCTCATGAGACTAACAGATGCCTATATAATTCCTAACAGAATGCCTGCAACCTAAAAGAGGAAATCTGCAGATCCTGAAAATCCAAAGCAATACACACAGAACTCCAGAGGAGATCAGAACATCAGGCAGCATCTATGGAAAAGAGTCAACAGTTAATGTTCTGGGCTGAGGCCCTTCTTCAGAAAGAAGATGTCAGAATAAAATGTTGGGGGGAGGGGAAAGAGGCGAGCTGGAAGGAGATAGTGAAGCCAGGTGGGTGGGAAAGGTCAAGGGCTGGAGAAGAAAGAATCTGATAGGAGAGAAGGGTGAACATTTGGAGAAAGGGAAGAAGGAGGAGACCCAGGGGGAGGTAACAGGCAGCTGAGTAGTAGTGAAAAGTCAGAGTGGAAGGGAAAAAAAAGGAAAGGTGGGGGGGGAGGATATTTGTTCACCAGAAAGCAAAACCTATATTCATGCCTTCAAGTTGGAGAGTACCCAGACGGAATATAAGGTTTTGCTCCTCCACCCTGGAAAGTGGCACCTTCATAGCTTCTGAGTTCAAGCTTATTTCATAGTGTTACCTGGTACAGTAACTAAATAAACACGTCATTACTGGGTTACTTAAGGCAGAAAACGAGGATGATAAAATGCGACCCACCAAATAGGGAGCAAACTGCAGTAGAAAGAATGTCAGTCCGTCATGTGAAGAGGCAACAACTTAAGTTTTTCATTATTTGATTAGTGGGATTTACATCGGAACAAATAGCTTTGCTTTGTGGATCAGTGTACAATTGCATTTTGTATATAATGGATAGCTTATACTATAAAAGCACAAGACAAAAATTGTGCATTAGAGTGACAAGAGATGTGAAGAATCTACAGTTAACAACATTAAAGGACTGAGCAGCTGAGAAGATTATTGTGAGAAAGGAAATACAGAAACACTGCTGATATATGACAGCTGAAGTTGACAGGTGAAACCAAATGAAACTGTCTTATCAAACTCAAAGCAATAAATTGCATTCACTGACACAACATCATCTCTTTGTAGCTTGGTAACAATGAATGATACTTTTATCATATCATTAATGAACACTTAAAAATGTTCAGTAGCAGTGTCTATATACAGTGGCATGCAGAAGTTTGGGCACCCCTGGTCAAAATTTCTGTTACTGTGAATAGCAAAGGGAGTAAAAGATGAACTGATTTCCAAAAGGCATAAAGTTAAAGATGACACATTTCTTTAATATTTTAAGCAAGTAAACTTTTTATTTCCAGTTTCAAAATAACAAAAAAAGAAAAAGTGCCCAAAGCAAAAATTTGGGCACCCTGCATAGTAGTACTTAGTAACACCCCGGTAGGCAAGTATCACAGCTTGTAAACTCTTTTTGTAGCCAGCTAAGAGTCTTTCAAATTTTTGTTTGGGGAATTTCCGCCCATTCTTCCTGGCAAAAGGCTTCTAGTTCTGTGAGATTCTTGGGCCGTCTTGCATGCACTGCTCTTTTGAGGTCTATCCACAGATTGCCTGACAAATCTGTTGGAATTCTTTGACAAAATAACAAGCAGGATAGACAAAGGAGAATCGGTTGATGTTGTGTACTTGGATTTTCAGAAGGCTTTTGACAAGGTGGCACATATAAGGCTGCTTAACAAGCTATGAGCCCATGGTATTACAGAAAGATTCTAGTATGGATAAAGCAGTAGTTGATTGGCAGGAAGCAAAGAATGGGAATAAAGGGAGCCTTTTCTAACTGGCTACCAGTGACTAGTGGCGTTCCACACGGGTCTGTGTTGGGACAGATTCTTTTTACATTCAATGAATTGGATGATGAAATCGATGGCTTTGTTGCAAAGTTTGCAGAAGATATGAAGATAGGTGGAGGGGCAGGTAGTTTTGAGGAAGCAGAGAGGCTACAGAAGGACTCAGTCAGATTATGAGAATGGGCAAAGAAATGGCAGATGAAATACAGTGTCAGTAAGTGTATGGTCATACAGTTTGGTATGAGAAATGAATGGGTTGACTATTTTCTAAATGGAGAGAAAGTACAAAAAACTGAGACATAAAAGGACTTGGGAGTCTTTGTGCAGGATTTCTTAAAGGTTAATCTCAAGTTGAGTCTGTGGTGAGGAAGGCAAATGCAATGTTAGCATTTATTTCTACAAGACTAGAATATGAAAGCAAGGCTATAATGTTGGAACTTTATAAAGCACTGGTAAGGCTTCACTTGGAGTAATGTGAGCAAGTTTGGCTCCTTATCTTAGACAGAATGCGCTGAAACTGGAGAGGGTTCAAAGGAGGTTCACAAAAATGATTACAGGATTGAATGGTTAGGCAGACGAAGAGCATCTGATGGCTCTGGGGCTGTATTCACTAGAATTCAGAAGAATGAGGTGTGACCTCATTGAAACTTATCGAATGGTGAAAGGCTTTGATAGGGTAGATGTGGAGAGGATGTTTCCTACGGTGGGAGAGTCTAAGACCCGACGACACTGCCTCAGAATAGAGGAGCATCTTTTTAGAAAGCAGATGAAAAGAATTTCTTTAGCCAGAGAGTGGTGAGTCTGTGGAATTCTTTGCCACAGGCAGCTGTGGAGGCCAAGTCTTGATGCATGTATAAGGCTGAAGTTGACAGATTCTTGATATGGTCAGGGCATGAAGGGAGATGGGGAGGAGGCAGGAGATTTGGACTGAGAGGAAAAATGGATCAGCCATGATGAAATGATGGAGCAGGCTCAATGGGCCAAATGGCCTAATTCTGCTCCTATATTTTATGGTCTTAAATTCAGCTTAAAAGAACATCCATTTGTTTGAACATTATACACCCCCCCCCCCCCACCAGTTCTAGTCACTACAACTATAGGAACCCTCATCCCTTTCAACTCTTCCCCCTCGGAAACTCGCATGTCTGAATTAACCTCTCACTCATTCGAAGTTGCATTGAGTGCAAACCCAACCTGCACAACCTCTGTTCATACATGGACCTCCTCATCCTGGAACTTTTCTGCACTTCCGCCATCCTTAGATATGGAGAATAAAATGCACTACTCTGGTGCAGTTTCCATATCTAATATAAATCTACACCTGCCCAGCCACATAGCTCTCTATTTTCCTTTCATCCATGTGCCTATCTAAGAGTCTCTTAAATGTCCCTAATATATCTGCCTCTACCACCCACCCTGTCAGAATGTTCCACACACCCACCACTTTCAGTGTAAAATATCTTTGACATCCCGCCTATACTTGCCTCCCAAAACCTCAAAGTTATGCCCTCCTGTATTAGGAAGGTCTGCCCTAGAAATGTGTGTGGCTGTCCACTTGATCTGTGCCTCATCATCTTGCATAGCTCTATCAAGTCACTTCCCATCCTCCTTCATTCAACCTATCCTGAACAGGCTTGCTTTTTAATCCAGCTGTCATCCTGGTTAATCTCCCCTGCACCCTCTCTGGAGCTTCCCATAATGAGGTGGCCTGAAGTGAACACAATACTCCAAGGTTGTTGAAGCCCAGGTGCTGAAGCATTTAGACTTCTGAGAAGGCAGACTGGTAATTGGTTTATTATAGTCTTGTGCACCAAGGTAGAGTGAGAAAGTTAGCTTTGCATGCCATCCATACAGATCATTTCACCACATCAGTGCAAGAGAAAAATAATAACAGAAAGCAAACTATAGTCTTACAGTTACAGAAGGAGTGCAGGGCAGGTAGAGAATAAGGTGCAAGGCCATGACAAGGTGGATTGTAAGGACAAGAGTCCAAATCTCATTGTACAAGAGATCCATTCAGTAATCATATAACATATGAAGCTGTCCTTGGGCTTGATGGAATGTGCTTTCAGGCTTTTCTGTCTTTTGCAAGACCAGCTCACCGTTCTCCAGCAGCAAAGGATGAACCTTCAGCTGATCTGCATGAACAGAGGGATGCTGCCTATCCATCGATCACCCTCCTGCACGGACAGGGCAACACTACCTGTCTGCAGGCTGGCCTCTCCGTGAAGCAGGGAAGTGGCACATAACATCTCCAATGCAGGGCCAGAGGTACCCGTGCACCCTCTCTCCTCCCCAGCCCTTGTGAAGCAACTCCATGGGGAAGATTGAAGACAGCCAGGGACCCAGTGTCTGAGCAGTAGGGTTTGTCTTTCACCAGTTATGGAGGATGAAGTAGTGGGGACCATGCTGAGTGACTGCACATCACTGAGCCACGGTCTACACAGTCACCTGGGAAAACCTGTGAACAGATTTAGCCTATTGATGTTCCCCAGACAGGGGGCACCAAACTGGCCTCTCAAATACACATTGACCCATGTTCCATGGCCAACCATTTTGGACTGCTCCATTAAATAACCCAGGATATAGTCTGAAGCTCAAACAAGAGAAAATCTGCAGATGCTGGAAATCTGGGCAACACACACAAAATGCTGCGGGAACTCAGCAGGTCAGGCAGCATCCATGGAAAAGAGTAAACAGTCAGGCCGGATAAAGCGTCCTGATGAGTCTTGGTCAGAAATGTCAACTGTTTACTTTTTTCCTCAGATGGTGCCTGGCCCGCTGAGTTCCTCCAGCGTTTTCTGCATGTTGCTATAGTCTGAAGCTCATTCATCTTCTAGGCCAAGGTCTTAAGTCAGCAAGAACATCGCTGTGGACTCAAAGAGCAAGATACAGTTGTCCAGCAGCCAGATTGCCACCATAATGCCAGGACATCCAAGGAGAAACACCATAAAACATAGGAGCAGAATTAATCCATTTGGCCCATTAAGTCTGTTCTGCCATTCAGTCATAGCTGATATATTTTCCTTCTCAATCCCATTCTCCTATCTTCTGCCCATAATCTCTGAGAACTTTACCAACAAAGCACCTATCAAACTCTGCTTTAATTAAACCCAAAGGCTTAACCACCACAGACATCTGTGGCAATTCCATAGATCCACCAGCCTCTGACTAGATAAATTCTTCCTAATATCTGTTCATCTGAGTTGTTTGAATTACTGTCATTCTCCTCTGACCTCTTTCATTAACAAGGTGTTTTCACCCACAGGACTGCCACTCACTAGATATTCACTTGTTTTTCACACCATTCTCTGTAAACTCTAGGCTCCGTTGTGCATGGAAACTCCATGAGATCAGCAGTTTCAGAGATCCTCAAACCACCCTGTATGGAACCAACAATCACTTTTCGGTCAAAGTCACTTAGACCACATTTCTTCCCCCTTCTGATGTTTGGTCTGAACAACAAATGACCATGTCTGCATGCTTTTATGCATTCAGTTGCTGCCACACGATTGGCTGTTAGATATCTGCATTAACGAGCAGGTGTACAGGAGTACCTAATAAAGTGACCACAGAGTGTGGATCTAAACGACATAGTTTCAGAATTAAAGGCTACCAATGTAAAATGGAGATGGAGAAATTTCTGCCAGAGAGTGGTGTGAATGTTTGGAGCTAGTCCCGCGAACTGTGGAGGTTAAACGATTGAATATACACAAGGTCAAGTTAAAAAACAGGGAAAACTGAGGTTCCTGAAACAATCAGGAAAGTAGAATTAAGGCTGACATCCCAATTATCATAACCTTATAATTATGGAGCCATGGAGTCATAGCACAATAACATGCCCTCTGTCACTCCCTCTAGCTGATCATTCAATATATCCACCAACTTGTGTGTGAAAACAGAGAAACATCTCATTATGTCACACAGCATCCACACATTGCATCCTGCTCCTATCTGTTCTTCAGTCACAGCCTCTCTTAAAGGTGATCATTATCAAAGGGTGAAGAAGCTTAACAGTTGCTGGCCCACTGGAAGGGCTGAAGACACTACGAAGACTAATGTAGAAGTACCTTTCATGCAAGGATTTCCCCACACAAACATTCACCAGTTTCTCACCATTTGGGTTTCTGTCCGGCACAAAAGAAAGGACATTGACCTGAAACATCAACTCTGTCTCTCTCTGTCTGTGCGTGTGTGTCTCTCTGTCTCTCTCTCTCCGTCTCTCTATCTGTGTGTCTCTGTCTGTCTCTCTCCTTCTCTGTCTCTCTGTATGTGTGTCTCTGTCTTGGTCTCTCTCTCTCTCTCCCTCTCTGTCTCCGTGTGTCTCTCTCTGTCTGTCTGTCTCCCACTCCCCGTCTCTGTCTCTCTCCACATAACATAAACAGAAGAGATTCTGCAGATGCTGGAAATCCAGAGTAACACACACACAGAAACTCAGCAGGTCGGGCAGCACCTACGGAAAGGAATAACGAGTCAAAATTTCAAGCCAAGACCTGAAACTTCGACTGACTATTTCTCTCCACAGATGCTGCCTGACCTGCTGAGTGCCTTCTGTTTTTTGTTCCAGCACCTGTAATGCTCCGAATTTGACATCGCTTTCTGCCCCATCTGACAGAATGAGTTTTCACCTAACAGACCTGAACCACATCCCTTCAGTGTCAAAGGAACATCTGCGCCGTCATGCCAGCCCTTCCTTGCTGCAGCCCCTGCAAAACAGCGGTACATAGACTTACTATGATCAAAAAGGAGTAATGATCTAAAAAACAGAGAAATGTGATTACTGTCAACAGCTCCAGCTGCAGCACTGACACCAGCACAGCCACGACGGGACAAATGATTTTGTTGTGTGCCATAAATTTTACAATTCCACCTACAATCCTAATGATGACTGGTAATGAAAATTCAACAGCGCTTCACCAAAAGGCTGATGTTCCGACATCTGAAGAGGCAGAGTTTCACCAGCAGATTTGGACAAAGTATACTTCTGCAGCTTTTGTAATGAATTTATACATAATTTGTCTGCAAATTTATTTGCATTCAAAGTAGAGCTGGAAAGTATTATGTTCATGTTCTTTATAGCCTCACGAGATGAGACTGAAAAATGCACAATGCCACACACTTATCAAAATCGGGCTGGCTTTGATAATGCAACTCATAATAACTTTATTCAAACACAGCTAAAAGAGGCAGTGTTATTGCTATATTTATTATACTTTACATTGATCACAGCAATCAGGACTTCCCATGCAACCTCATAAACACTCGCTGTCACGCTGCACAAGCCACTTATAACTGTAATGTAACATTAAGGCTATTACACTTTGATTGGTGTTAAGACACCCTATTTTAACAGAGTTGCATTAAAAGTACTTTTAAAATCTCATTTCACCATCAACTCTTTTGAAAACTATACTTTGATTTCGTGGGAGCAGCATGGCACATAATTGTAACAGTTTGATTAACCTTATTAATGAGTAAATTTTGCTACAATACTTTGATGAAACAGATATCTTTTCTGATCAAAACATTGAGTGGGACTGCTTCTTATCTATTGGGAGAGTCACAGAAATGACTTTGCAAATATCGTAACAATGCAATGCATAATTGACTCCAGACGTACAAAAACTGTCCTCCAAGAGGACCCCGACCTTGTTGTTCGGTTTGGGGGCTTGTGTGTCTCAATAACCCGGAGAGCTACGTTGGCTGGCTCTTAGTAGGGTCACTCATGCCAAACAGGTCAAAGAGTAGAGGCCAGACTAAGGGTAGACCATCAGTCCTCCAGCTTCGGGGGTTCCGCTTAGGGCTAACAACCCTGACTGGTAAGACAAAATTGTTAAGGAAACAGCAATGAAGAATCCTTCTACATCTGAGTGCAATGGCATTCCTGAGTCTCCACTAGGACTTGCATGGCTGACAGTAGTGAAAACGGAGAGGAAGCTACTGACACGATGAAGGAAGCCCTGAACACCACCAGAAATGGAGAACCTTCATTGCTGCCCTAAGTAGCAGTGGTGTAATGGGCAGGAAGTAAGTAAATTATCAAACTGTTTTTTTTGTAGGTTCTATCATTTTCCTTTGTTTTGCAAGAAGATGAATGTCAAGGTTGTATATGGTATACATACTTTGATAATAAATTTACTTTGAACTTTTAACTTTGAATTGCTGTATCAATACTTTTGATCCCTGCCAAAGCAATCCTTCGCATCAGAAAATCAAAATCTCCACATCAGCTGCATTGTAGTTATTTAAATGGTATCATTGTAAGATTATAGCTCGAGTTTGCGGCTATAATGACAACAAAACAATCAACATTTGGAGCCGTTGTGCTGTGACAGTACTCATATCTCAGGATTTCTCAACGTGCATTGTTTAAAGCAGAGATCTCAAAGTTTCTGTCCATGATTCAGTGCCTCTGCTTGGACTACACCGCTTTGAAGCTTCTTCCCTCATTGTCAGTGGAAGACAATATACAGAAAGATTCAGACAGTTATGAATTTTTCTCAGAGTTAATATAACCACCACAGAAAACCTTGCACCTTATACAAGAGCATGTGAGATTTTAATTGTATAATTACAGCTTTGAAACATCTACGGCTGTAATTATTTTTACATAAGTCAAATCAGATAAATACTTCAGAATAGAATGAATTTTAAAATGAAACAATTTAATGTTTTTATGAAATGTCAGCATCAATTCTGCTTTTATGTTTTAATCTTTATTACATTTTGCATGAAATGTGCAAAAAAAGATCCTGCTTTTTTGTGCTTGGTGCGATTAGCTGCCTATTCAGCTTGACAACACTGTTATTGCTGGATGCCAGAGATCTCTTTAAAGTGCCTGGTGGTTTTAGTGGGAAAACTCATGCCGCAAAATTTCTCACAGTCCTGAAGCCTGAAATATCGACTTTCCTTTTGCCTCCACAGATGCTGCCTGACCTCCTGAGCTCTTCCAGGTGATTTGTTCTTCGCTCCAGATTAAAGCACCTACAGCACATCGTGTCTCGATAAGCTTTCTTTCGTGTTTATTAGCACTCCCTTTGAGTCACTCTACTATTAACCTCATAATCCTGGCCACTAATGATATAGGTAATAAGCCAAAAAAAAATGGGCATCATCTTTTAACTCCATACAGAACTGAAATCCAAAACATAATATTTTGTAACTTCAAATTAATTCAAAGGAAGTTACAGGAGTCTGAAAATGCAGGTGTGACTTTGTCCTTACTTTAAGTAAGGCGAACATGCATCACTTGGCAGCATGATAATGTATACAATTCACGGTTTTATACATGTAACCCATAATGAGTTATTTAAATAAACAGGAAAGCTTAATCAGCCTATCTATATACAAGATTACTCAAATATTATTGAAATATTAAATACACAATAAAAAATTCCTTTATCATTGTTCAGCCCTTTACCTTTTCCACCTATCACCTCCCAGTTCTTACTTTATCACCCTTCCCCCACCCTCTTGTCTTCACCTATCACCTTTGAGCCTGTGCTCCTTCACCTCCATCCACCTTCTTCTTCTGGCTTCCTCTCCAGTCCTGCTGAGGGGCCTTGGCCCGAAACGTCAACTGTTTATTCATCTCTATAGATGCTGCCCGACCAGCTGAGTTCCTCCAGCATTTTGTGTGTGTGTTACTCTGGATTTCCAGCATCTGCAGAATCTCTTGTCCTTATCGATATCAGCGGATTATCGGCACCTAATTACCCACCATTGAGAACATCTACCATAAACGCTGCCTGGGCAGGGTGAAAAGCATTATCAGGGATACATCTCACCCTAACCATGGACTTTTTACTCTCCTCTCATCCGGTAGGCGTTACAGGAGCCTCCGTTCCCACACCAGCAGGCACAGGAAGAGCTTCTTCCCTGAGGCTGTGACACTGCTGAACCTCTCATCACAGCGCTGAGCAGTATTGCATCCGTATTGTACTGTCTCAGTACTTTTATATTTGTGTGCTGTAGCACTTTTTTATTCACAGTTCTTTTGTGAATAATACTATTCTTTACATTTCTGGTCAGAAGCTAAATGCATTTCATTGGCTTTGAATCTGTACTCGGCACAATGACAATAAAGTTGAATCTAATCTAATCTAATTATTAGGTACATTTTAGGATGCATCCCAAATGTTTTCTGGTTTACAGACATTAACTATGATACATCCTGCAACATGCTGAAATATGCTGGCACAATACTGAGCAAGAGGGTCAAAATATTTCACTTAAACCAAACAGCAAAAAGAAGCGGTGTTGCCACTCTGGTGCAGCCGTGCCATTCCTCAAGAATTACCCTCATCAGAGACAATTTTGCAAGTTTTCACTTTAGACAGTGAGTTACACCAACAAAAAGCATACATATGGAAAGGTTCAAAGTAAATTTACTTTTCAAATACATATATTAGTAGTAGTAGACCTAGAACATACAAATCTACCCCACATTACAGGCCCTTCAGCCCACAATGTTGTGCCAACCAGAAACTGCCTAGAATTTCCCTAGCATGTAGCCCTCTATTTTTCTAAGCCCCATGTAACTATCCGAGAGGCTCTTAAAAGACCCTATTGTATCCGCCTGCACCACTGCTGCTGCAGTGCATTCCACGCACCCAAGACCCTCTGTGTGAAAAACTTACCTCTGAAATTGCCCTTGTACCTTTTTCCAAGCACCTTAAAACTATGCCCCCTCGCATTACCCATTTCAGCCCTGGGAAAAAGCCTCTAGGTATCCACATGATCAATGCCCCTCATTATCTTATACATCTCTATCAGGTCACCTCTCATCCTTCCTCACTCCAAGGAGAAAAGGCCAAGTTCACTCAACCTATTCTCATAAGGCACTCTCTCCGATCCAGGCAATATCCTTGTAAATCTGCTCTGCACTCTCTCTGTAGTATCCACATCCTTCCTGTAGTGAGGTGAGCAGAACTGAACACAGTACTCCAAGTGGGGTCTGATCAAGGTCTTATCTAGCTACAAGAATGTTGTGCGAGTCCATGGCATAAAAAAGGTTGAGAACCCCTATTGGTGGGTCCATTTGACTCAGGCATTTGATACAGTAGACAGCCAAGCTCTCTGGTGTATACCATCAAGATATGGCGGCCCTGATCAGTTTCTACAAACACTGAGGATACTGCATGATGGCAGGTCAGTCACAGTACTCAGCAACAGCGGCTCTAAATCAGGACCCTTCACTGCTAAGACAGGAGTCTAACAGGGATCTATTGCACCCACCCTATCTGCCATTTTTAATGCTGCTTTCCTTTACCTCGTTGGCTGAGACTCGCTGCAGGGAATCCCAATGATTTATAGAATGCATTCTCCTATGCTCCAGGGAATAGAGTAGACATCCGTTAGTCTTGCGAGTCCATGGATCTACGCCTGGAAAGTCTTCACTCTCCAGGGCGCAGGCCTGGGCAAGGTTGTATGGAAGACCAGCGTTGTCTATGCTGCAAGTCTCCCCTCTCCACAACACCAATGTTGTCCAAGGGAAGGGCATTAGGACCCATACAGCTTGGCACCAGTGTCGTCGCAGAGCAATGTGTGATTAAGTGCCTTACTCAAGGACACAACATGTTGCCTCAGCTGGGGTTCAAACTCACGACCTTCAGGTCGCTAGTCCAATGCCTTAACCACTTGGCCACGTGCTCCAGAGAATACCAAAGTCCTAATCCAGTCAACCTTTCCCTGTAAATCAGGTCCTCAAATCCTGGCAACGTCCTTGTAAATGTTCTCTGCATTCTTTCAATCTTAATATCTTTCCCATTGGTAGGTGACTGGAACTGCCCACAATGCTTCCAATTTGGCTTCACCAACATCTTATACGACTTCAACATAACATCCCAACTCCTATATTCACACCCTAACTTATTTGCAGCCTCCCAGTTTAAATCAAGCTCCAGGCCTCATTACCCTCCTTCGAGCAGAGGAGTGCAGCAACCTACCCCTGTCCAAAGTCAGTGAAGTTCTTTTAAATGCCTCTGATGTTTTTAAATGGTTTCTCAAAGACATTTCCTTTAAAGTACATTGAATTAATATAACCTCATGCCATCTTAAATATTTCTTCCTCAGGCCGATAATCAGATCAACTATTCTAGTCGCACTTCCCACCCCTCTCTATTACGTCAGTCACTGCACTGTAAATCACTTTTTATCATGCTATTTACATTGTAAAGACATGCTGGTATGTACGTATTTTATAGCATCCGTTAGTCTTGCGAGACCATGGATCTGCGCCTGGGAAGCCTTCACTCTCCAGTGCGCAGGCCTGGGCAAGGTTGTATGGAAGACAGGCAGTTGCCCATGCTGCAAGTCTCCCCTCTCCACAACACCGATGTTGTCCAAGGGAAGGGCAAGGGCCGATACAGCTTGGCACCAGTGTCGTCTCAGAGCACTGTGTGGTTAAGTGCCTTGCTCAAGGACACAACACACTGTCTCGTCTAGGGCTCGAACTCACGGTCGCTAGTCGAGTGCCTTAACCACTTGGCCCCGTGTCCACCCGTATGTATTTATGCATATTTTATTCTATATCTGCACTTTCAACATTATTTTATATGATTATTTATTATTTATTATATTATTTATGCTTTATAATTGTTTATTTTTTGTTGCATGTCTCCGCGAGCAGAACACAGCAAATTCCTATTGGATGTATAGGAATAGGGCAAAATAAAGTTGATCCTTGATCTTTGATCCTTAATTAAAACATTAATATTAAGCAAAATAACAAATTAATCTTCACCTAACTTAATTAACCAAGTTGCAATAGAGTGGTGAGTGTGTGGAACAAGCTGCCACTGAAAGCAGCGGATGCAAGTTTGATTTCAACATTTAAGATAAATTTGGATAGGTACATGGATGGGAAGGGTATGGTTTAGGTGCAGGTCAATGGGACTAGGCAGTTTAATAGTTGAGCACAGACTATGTAAATGGGCCGAAGGGCCTGGTTCTGTGACATGGTGTTCTATGATTCTATAACTCTATCTTCAAGTATCTTAAGCACTTAAGTAGGTTCAGAAGGTTAATGGGGCAAATCAGAGCTCAGAAACTTGGCAGCTGGGCTGACTCAGTGGGTGGTGTTCATTAGGTTGGAAATATAGGGTTGAAAAAGATAAACAGAACCGGTGATAACATGCAAGGATATCTGTAAAATAATTACTGCACTAGAGTGTCATCATGAAGAGGGCACAGCAGTGCCTCTACTTTTTTGGCTGTATGCATAGATTCAGCACGTTTCCAAAAACTCTGACGTACTTCTCGAGATGCACAGAGGAGAGTATCCTAACTGGTTGCATCATGGCCTGGTATGGAAACGCCAATGCTCAGAAACAGAAAAAGCTACGAAAAGTGGTGAATGCAGCCCAGACCATCACAGGCAAAGCCCTCCTCACCATTGAGCACATTTGCCACAGAAAGCAGCTTCAATCATCAAAAACCTCCAACATCCAGGGTCAAGCTTTCTTCACATACTATTATTGGGCAGAAGGTACAGAAGCCTTAGGTCCCACACCACCAGGTTCAGGAATAGTTAGTATCCTACAACAACCTGGATAACTTCAATCACCACTACTCTGAACTGATTCTACATCCTACAGATTCATTTTCAAGCATCCCTTACAACTCTCATTCTTGGTATTAGTTTTTTATTTGCACTATTTACCTTCTTTTGCACGTTGATCATTTGTTAATCTTTGCTTATATATAGTTTACTTCTGTGGAAATCTATTGCATTTAATTTTTTTTTCTGTAAATGCCTCCAAAAAAATAAATTTCAAGGTAGCATATAATAACATATACATACTTTGATGATAAATTTACTTTAAACTTTAAACTTATTTTCAGTCATTAAGCTTTGGTTGATGGCCAAGTAGGACTTGGCGTGCAAGGATACGAGCAGCAGAACTTTGAATAACCATTGGGTGAGACTAGAAGTAGAGGTCATTGGTTAAGGGTGAAAGGTGAAATGTTTAAGGAGAACATGAGGGGGAACTCAGAAATTGGTGAGAGCTGCCAGCAGAAGTGGTGGATATGGGTTCAATTTCAACATTAAAGAGAAATTTGGATAAGTACATGGAAGGAAGGCCTCTCAAAGTCCAGCCCTTACGTCCTCATTGTGAGAGCTGGAAACAAGTAAGGCTGACCAACAAGGCTCTAGTGAAATTGTGTAGGCCAATCCCCTGTACAGTGGAAGGACCCAAGTAATTAAATAAGTACATGGTTGGGAGGGATATGGAGAGCTATGGTCCGGGTACAGGTCAATGGGACTAGACAGAATAACAGTTTGGCATGGATTAGAAGGGCCGAAGGGCCTGTGTTTGCGCTGTAGCGTTCTACGACTCTTTCTTTCTAGACAGTGGAATTTGGGATATCTAGTGGTAGCAACATATGAGATGAGGCAGGCCGAGACAGTGTTCAGTAAACAACAAATTAAAATTAATTGTACACATCGAGTTAAATTAGCCAATAGGCATTTCATGTTTCAAAGGAATCCTTAGACCCCCTGATCATTTCCAGGCCAGGGAATGTCATTGGAATAAACAAACTCACGCGAAGAAAAGGTATCATTTAAACCACTGGTTCCCAAACCTTTTTGGGTTACCACCCCCTTGGCTCCCAGATCACATCCCCTCTCCCTTTCTGGCCATTACATAAAAACTATAAAGAATTTTGATTTAAGATGCACAGTAAAAGAAAATGGGAACTGTAAATACAAAGCAGTGACAAATAATTGCAAAATTAATTCAAGTCTATTTAATGCTACAAATAAAATTATTTAATTACAATAAAGGCAATTTTCATCAACAATTTTAGAGTGTACATTAGTCCAATCATTCATTGCTTTTTCATATTTCAGTGAGATGGATGGGCTTGGTGCAGTGATATCAGCTTCTCAACATCAGGCTGAACGTCACTCAGGAGTCTCAGATAACATTCTCAGTAACTTACAGTCTGTTTCATTGCTTTGAAAGAAGTTGGGGGACTACACTGAAACTGTGCTCCACTAAACATGACGTTGGAAGGGCAATAAAGAACACATTGACCTTTTTGCACAGTGCAGGATTGCGTTCAGAGATTTCTTTCTGCATCCAAAAGTCTTGATATGATTTTTTGAAGCTCAGTTTCAGCTCAAAATCATTTTGTAGAAAGATCAGTTCTTCACCCACCCTTCCTGTTAATTCCTCATTACAAGTGATTCAGGAATGGATTTATTACCCAATCTGGAATTTGGATCAAGAGGAGATCCTGAAATCTTTCTGACATGTCTGTATGCAGTAAACGTGAAGTCCTGGTACTCTCTCTTTCTCTTCCCACTCAGAGACTGGAAAAGTTCACAATGGCCAATGTCGCACATAAATGGCGTTAACTTGAACAGAAATATGGAGACGACTGATTTGACTTTGATAAAATTCATATAATTTCCCTGCAATTGAAGACTGATTTCATTAAACTTTGTGAATAATTCTGGTAAATAAGCAACGTCGTGCCAGATATTCCTGAGTTGAATACTGAATGAAGCATTTGAGTCTTCAAAGAATTTTATCACATTTTTGAAAACAACATAAAAGTGTCTCAGGCAGTTTTCTTTTGAGGGAGATCTGCCTTCTGTGTGCAACAGCAAGCAATCAAACCGTTCATCAGTTTCAATACAAAGCTCTCAAAATAGCTGAGAATTGAGAGCATGGGACGTGATTCTATTTACCGCTATGATAACAGTACTTAATGATTTGTGCAGCCAATCACTTAGATATTTTTGCAACAAGATGTTATCTGTAAATGGTAAATCAAGTTAGGTACAACTTCTTTCAAGAAAGTCATATCCCCACGGTGGTGTCCTGTCACTGATGGTGCCCCACCTGTTGCACAAACAAGAATGCTGGAGAACAGACTGTACTTCTCTTTGAAAAATTGCTCAACAACCCGAAATATTGACTCCTGTTTCATATCGGTTTCTAGTCCCAATACAAATTACAACTCCTGAACCATGCTTTCATCTTTTCTGAAGCAAACATGACCAGGAAGCAAATATTCATTACCTAGCAAGGTCGACTCGTCCAACTGCAGAGCAAATTCTGTGCACAATGTGTCTTCCTAAATTCTCAGACATTGCACCTATTCGTTTTTGAACAGAACTGCTGCTGAGCAGAATCGCTTTCATTATTTGGTCTGGTGACTTACGCAAAACCATTCTCAGAACCTTCCTTACTGCTGGCAGAAGCAATTCTTCTCCAATTGTAAGGGGTTTTCACAATTTAGCAATGAGCAGTGAAATGTATGAAGCACGCAACCATCGCTGTTTTGTTGGGAAGTTCAGGCAAACATGTTTTGAAATCATTGAGTAATAGAATCATAGAAAAGTATAGCACAAAAAGAAGCCCTTTGGCCCATCTATCTATGCCAAACCATTTAAACTGCCTACTCCCATTGACTTCCATAGCTCCAGCATCCATGTACCTATTCAAACTTCTCTTAATCTTTGAAATTAAGCTCACATGCACCACTTGTGCTAGCAGCTCATTCCACACTCTCATGACCACCTGAGTGCAGAGGTTCACCTCATGTCCCCTTAAACTTTTTACCTTTCACCTTTAACCCTTAACCCAAGGGCTCTGCTTATAGGGACACCCACCCTCCGTGGAAAAAGCCTGCTTACATTTAACCTATAATTTATAATTTTGTACACCTCTATATCCCTCATAATTTTGTATACCTCTATCAAATCTCCTCTCAATCTTCTGTGCTCCAAGGAATAAAGTCCTAACCTATTCAATCTTTCCTTATAACTCGGGTCCTCCAGACCCCACAACATCCTTGTAAATTTTCTCTGTAATTATTCAACTTTATTTACATCTCTCCTGTAGGTAGAGTGATCAAAACTGCACACAATACTCCAAATTAGACCTCACCAATGTCTTATACAACCTCAACATAACATCCCATCTCCTGTTCTCAAATCTTTGATTTATAAAGGCCAATGTGTCAAAAGATTGCTTTACAACCCTACCTGCCTGTGACACCACTTTCAATGAATTATGGACATCTATTCCCAGATCCCTTTGTTCTACAGCACTCCTCAGTGCCCTACAATTCACTGTGTAAGATCTACCCGGTTGGTCCACCCAAACTACAACACTTAGCACTTATCTGCATTAAATTCCATCTGCCATTTTTCAGCCCATTTTTCCAGCTGGTCCAGATCCCACTGCAAGCCATGATGGCCTTCCTCACTGTCCACTACACTCCCATTCTTGGTGTCATCCACAAATTTGGTGATCCAGTTAACCACATTATCATCCAGATCGCTGATAAAGATGACAAACAACAGTGAACCCAACACTGACCCCTGTGACAATCCTCTAGTTATGGGCCTCCAGTCAGAGAGGCAACCATCTACTACCACTCTCTGGCCTCTCCTACAAAGCCAATGTCTAATCCAATTTACTACCTAATCCTGAATGCTGAGAAACTGAACCTTATATTTCTGTAGGTTTTCACAAAGTGGTTGAAAATAAGCCAAGTTCTTGTTTGCTTTATCAGGGTGTATTCTCTTCAAATGTTCAAGGATCCTGGATGGTTTCAATGCCTCATTTGAAAAAACTTTTTCACACAACAGACACGTTGATTGCTGTTGGTTGCTTGGAGCTGGTATACTGTAAATCCTTATCTCAGATATTTCACACTCTACTGTCTGCACTTCTTTCTCATTTGGTCTGCTTCTGCCATTTTCATTATGGATTAACGACCACAGCCAATCGTATATCGTTAAAGTCCAACTTCAAGTGCTGCGATCAATAAAGAGGATGTTATGACATCGTCATAGCTCAGGCAAAACCCGACTCTGTCTGAAGGTACATAAAGTGGGGCAGCAATATCTCAGTTGGGTCATGGGCTACAAAAATGCAGACAAAACCATTCAAATGGTTCAGATAGTTCCATTTATTATCAGAGAATTTATACAACCTGAAATACTCAATCTTCGTAGACACCCACAAAAAACATAAGAACTTCTGAAGAACGAATGACAGAAAAAAGTTGGAACCCCAAAGTCCCTTCTCCCCACTCCCCGCACCAGCAGTTGCGAACGTCAACCTCTCCTCCCCCCACCCGTTTCAGCAAAAAGCATCAGCAAAGCACTACTCAATAGCAAAGCACGCAATAGCAAAGCATCTAAAGGGAGACCATGATCTGCAGTCAACAAAAGCTATTGTTTATCCAAGTTCAACATGCCACAGGTGCGCGTGCGCTCTCTCTCTCTCACTAACAAGAGAAAGAGAGATGTCACCCATCTCACAGCGAAAGGGGAGACCAACTAACAGTTGTTATGATGCTACAGACTGCCGCGTTGCTCGTTATTCCAAAAATTACAAAAAGTGTGAAAAATATCGTGCAATCGCCCTCATTCCTCATGCCAGCAGGGTTTTACTGAAGATCATGCAGAAAAGACTTCAGCCTTAAAGAAGGGGAACAAGATACATCATTGTAGAATTGAGATGGATTCTCAATACCAGAAGGACATCTATGTGTGCTTTATTGACTACAGCGAAGCCTTCAACTGCATCGGTCCTGACAAAATATGGCTCACATGAAGACAGATGGCTGTACCGGAACATATGATCGTCCTTATGCACAATCTTTACATCAATCAAGAAGCGGCAATTCGAATGGAACTAGGAGAAGCAGAATGGATCAGCATCCATAAAGGCTGGATTCTCTCCCCCCGCATGTTTAATTTGTATGCTGAACAAATCTGCAGAGAAGCAGGAGTATACAAGGAGAATCGAGGGATGAGAATTGGTGGCAGATTCATGAATAACCTTCATTATGCTGATGACATGACAATACTGTCTGAAAACGAAGAAGACCTAAAGCACCTGCTAACCAACATCAAGGAACATAGCCTCTACTTAGACAGATTAGGAGAATGGGCAAGAAAGTGGCAAATGAAATACAGTGTTGGAAAATGCATGGTCATGCACTTTGGTAGTAGAAAGAAATCTGTGGACTATTTTCTAAACGGGGAGAAAATCCAAAAATCTGAGATGCAAAGGGACTTGGAAGTCCTTGTGCAGAACACCCTAGAGGTTAACTGCAGGTCAAGTCGGTGGTGAGGAAGGCAAATGCCATGTTAGCATTCATTTCAAGAGGCATAGAATATAAGAGCAAGGATGTGATGCTGAGGCTTTATAAGGCACTGGTGAGGCCTCGCCTCGAGTATCGTGAACAGTTTTGGGCCCCTCATCTTAGAAAGAAATGCTGGCATTGGAGAGGGTCCAGAGGAGGTTCACAAGGATGATTCCAGGAATGAAAGGTTATAAGGAACATTTGATGGCTCTGGGTCTGTACTTGCTGGAATTCAGAAAGACAAGGGGGGATCTCATTGAAACCTTTCGAATGTTGAAAAGCCTAGACAGAGTAGATGTGGAAAGGATGTTTCCCATAGTGGGAGAGTCTAGAACAAGAGGGTACAGGCTCAGGATAGAGAGGCGTCCTTTCAACACAGAGATGCAGAGAAATTTCTTTAGCCAGAGGGTGGTGAATTTGTGGAATTTGTTACCACGTGCAGCTGTGGAGGCCAGATCATTGGGTGTACTTAAGGCAGAGATTGATAGGTTCTTGACTGGACATGGCATCAAAGGTTATGGGGAGAAGGCTGGAAACTGAGGTTGAGGAGGAAGAAAAAAAAAAGGATCAGCTATGACTGAATTGCGGAGCTGACTCAGTGGGCCAGATGGCCTATTTTTGCTCCTATGTCTTATGATCAAAATCGGTCTGTACCTGAACTTGAAGAAGACTAAAATTAGGACAACTGACAACACCACCAATTTCAATCTCGATGGAGAGGAAATTGAAGTGATTGACATTTTCAACTTACTTGGATCAATGATTAACACTGAAACAGTAAGCAGTCAAGAAATCCAATGAAGAATCACCTTTGCCAGAGCAGCCATGAAAGATTTAGAGAAGATCCTTGAGAACAGGAACCTATCTCTACATACAAAGATTTGACTTGTGCAGGCAATGATATTATATGGATGCAAAAGTTGGACGGTAATAAAGGATAGGATACATATCGAAGCCTTGAACTGACGTGCTGGAGAAAAATACTATGCATCTCGTGGACCTCTCACAGAACTAACAAATTGATCCTCAACAAGATCAAACCAAGTCTCTCTTTGGAGGTTCAAATGACAAGACCCTGCCTATTGTACTTCGGACACGTCATGCAAAGACAACATCTCCCTGGAAAAGGAAATCATGCTCGCAAGGTGGAAGGACAACGGAAGAGAGGAAGCCTGCCAATCAGACAGATGGACACAATAAGGACAGCTACGAATGCAACGTTATCTACGATCAGCCGCCTTTGCAAGGATCAAAGCTCATCCATAGGGTCGCCATGAGTCAACGACAGCTCGATGGCACTTAACAACTACCTCTTAAATGTTCCCAATGACGTGAGCCTCAAAAAGCCACTGACAACCAAGTCCAGCTCATGGCCTGAATATGTGGCTTAGCTATTACGCCTGGCAGAACAGTGTCTATTAACAAGAGAAGGGGCAAAGATGAGTTACTGATGCATTAAAACCAGTCACTTCCGGCAAATGGGGCTTGTCAGCCATGCTTGGCAGCTCACTAGGAGAAGGAAAACTATCACCTCAAACCTCTGCTGTCTTGCAGCTACACCCACCAAGGAAGGCTCCGGGATTAAAGCCTGACAAAAAAATCTAGAGCTGGCATCCCTAAGGCAGTCCTACATTGACTGTAGCCGGTGCCAAACTGTATCGGTCTCTGCCTTTCCTTTGGATTCATCAGCTGTATGGAGAACAGCAGCCTGCTACATGGACAACAGCTTGCTCTCCATATCATATCGCCCTGGCTTGCGTATCACATAGACAGCTGGGACGCAAAATCGACCCCAACCAACAGAAAGCCCTCACAAGATAGCATTTATGTATTTATCTGTCACATTTTGTTCCATATCTGTACTTTAACCTCTAAGCTTACTTTTATATCATTCTTTGTAATTGTTGAATGTTGTTTTTGTTGCATGTCACACCAACACACTGCAGCAAGTTCCTAATACATGTAAATACCTATGTTGTATAAAGCTGATCCTTGACCCTTGACCCTTGAGCAATAAGTATTTCATGTTTTTTAATTCTCTTTAATAAGAAAGCGAATGATACAACACAGGGAATATTGAGATGTAGTGAGGGCTGAGGTGATCATATCCCTGTTGTGTGTGCCATGTGAATGCCATGCTCCTTTAGCTGAGAGACTGGGCCTCAACTTGCTGGAGTGTTGAAGAATAGAGGGAGATCTCAGTGAAACCTTCGAATATTGAAAGGCCAAGGCCTGGATGTGGAGAAGATGTTTCCTATAATGAAGGAGTCTAAGACCAGAGAGCATAGCCTCAGAATAGAAGGACACCCTTTAAACAGAGATGAGGAGGAATTTCTTTGGCCAGAGGTGATGAATCTGTGGAATTCATTGCCACAGATGGCTGTGGAGGCCAAGTCATTGCGTATATTTAAAGCAGAGGTTGATAGCTCCTTGATTAGTAAGGGTGTCAAAGTTTATGAGAAGAAGGTAGGAGAATGGGGTGGAAGGGATAATAAATGATATATCTGCCACAATGGAATGATGCAGCAAACTTGATGGGCTGATTGGCCTAATTATGTCTTATATTGTTGTTGTTGTTCCTTCCTGCACCTCGAGGCGCATCGGGCAGCAACCTTGCCATTTTTTTTGCTTTTTTTCTTAAATGAGTTGCTAGTTCGGATGGAAAGTGTGCACTGAGCTGGCCGGATTTGAACCCAGGACCACTCGCCTCGAAGTCCAGTGTGGATGCCACTACACCACCAGGCGGCTTATATTCTTATGTTCTTATCTGTGACTCTGGGAGGCAATCCATTTTGTTTACTTCTGTTCATTACTGGCTTTTTGCTTCACAAATTTAACAACGTACACTTAACCAAATAATCATTAGAAATGCAAAGCATGCTGCCATTATTTATGTATGTACCTCATCCTTTACACCACACTGGAATGCTGTGTTTGCCCGTTTCACTTTTCAACAGGAGACTATCACAACCAACAGGGTAGGAGATGCCCTAAAATGTCTTAATTCAGAAACTGAAAGAGTGTTAACTGAGTCTGATTAGCTCCATTTATCTCTAATTAATTACCTTTACCTAATTAGACACCCTGTTTCCAGTAGACGTGGAGTCAAGTAGACTAGATTATTAGTGTACTCATTGTGCCTTTACAAAATCCTGAAATTAATGAAACGTGCAAAAGAATCTGCAGTTTTAATTGCACAGGTGTTGCCTTATGGCAAAGCTTTATCATCTCATTGCGCCAAGGGATTATTAGTGGCTTTTTATATAGAGGATGAGCCTGTGAAACGTACCTTGGCAACAGCTCATTAGTTTGGGGTTGTTACTGTATTATTTATTACATTCGGCCCTCGCCATTCTCCAGATTGATTCATTGACCTGTATATTTTTTCCTATTCTCCACGTACAGCAAGTACACCTTTGAATACTGCTATGAATTCACAAAAGAAATAAATGTTCCTGTCCACCGATAACCAAACCTCGTGTTGCTATAAATGATGCATAATATTGTTTGGCTAATTTGGTTGTCAAGGCTGATTAAATAATTCAAGTACAAAACCAAGGAACAGCAGGTGTCAGAAGCTGACCCACTCAAGGCTTCAAAAAAAACTCAAGAGACAATATATAACCTTTCACATCACACTTGCTGTAGGATCCATGCATAACATATATAGTTACCTCCACAATTATCTTCCTATCAATGACGGTGAAAATTATTTGCATTGATTACTGTCATACTGTTGTCCTGCATACTGGTACTTCAATAGTTTGGGGTCTTTGACACCAAAGAACCTTTCATGAACAATTCAACAGGCATGGCTCATTCATCTCTCAAGCGTCCATTGCCAGTTGTCAATCTTGCCCAGTCTGTACCATAATTTACTGGGCACGTGGCCAAGTGGTTAAGGCGTTTGTCTAGTGAGCTGAAGGTCGCTAGTTCGAGCCTCAGCTGTGGCAGTGTGTTTGTGTCCTTGAGCAAGGCACTTAACCACACATTGCTCTAGTGTCTGTGCAAGGAGTGGCGCCCCACACAGATTTCCAATCTGCGCCTTGTAAGGCATGAAAATGCCCAATGCAGGCTTCTCATGGTCTGAGTCGACATTCCCCTCCCTTCCATAACCTCTACCGTAACTCCAGATGCTAAGGTGGACAACCTTTAATCTACTTAGTAGCATAGTATTAAATTCAGTCTGGCATTGATGTATTTACAGATGTAGTCAAAGTCAAAGTAAAATATATCATCAAGACACAGTTTCCTTTTGTGGAACTTACAAAGAAAGAAACTCAGTAGAATTTATGAAGAACTATGCATAAACAAAGACTGCCAGTGGACAGCATTCTGACTGGTACAGAGCTGCCAGTGTACAGGACTGTAAGAAGTAATAGACTCAGCCAGCCCCATCACTTTCATAACACTCCCTCCATAAAGACATCTTGCAGAGGAGGTGCGTCAGGAAGAAGGTTGCATCCATCACTGAGGGGTCTCACCATCCGGGACAAGCTCTCTTCTCGTTACCACCATCAGGGAGGGGGTACAGGGAGCCTGAAGGCACACACTCAACAATTCAGAAACAGGTTCTTCCCGTCTGCCATCGGATTACTGAACAGTTCAAGAACACTACTTCAATATTCCTTTTTTTTTTTTTTTTTTTTTTTTTTAAGTGATGCAGTGAGGGGAAAGAACCTTCCAGGCCTTCAATCCACACCTCCCCAGCAACAGCCCCCCCACCCCACCCTGACAAACCTGATTAACCCTAACCTAATCATGGGACAACTTACAATGGCCAATTAACTTACCCGGAATACCTTTGGACTGTGGGAGGAAACCAGAGGACCCGGAGAAAAGTCATGCCTTCCACGGGGAGGTTGTAAAGACACTCCTTACAAAACTCTGCCGGAATTGAACTCTGAACTCTGGGACACCCTGAGCTGTGACAGTATCACACTAATGGCTATGCTACTGTGGCACCCAATTTATTTTGTAATTTCTAGTAATTTTCATGTCTTTGCAAGGTACGGCTGCTGCAAAACAACAAATTTCACATTATATAAGATAAAATAAAACAGATTCTGACTTAGGAACAGCTTCTTCCTCTCAGCCATCAGGTTTCTGAACAGCCCATGAAGCATGATCACAGCCTTGTTATTCCTTTTGTTTTTTGCCCTTTTATTTATTTTTGTAACTTAAAGCAATTTTACAGAACTGTGCAAAAGTCTTAAATATATTATATATTTATATATATATAGATATAAAGTGCAAAAGAGAAGCCAGAGAGGATATCCGAATGCTGGAAAATGATGCTGGAGAGGTAGTAATGGGGGACAACGAAATGGCAGATGAACTGAATAAGTATTTTGCATCAGTCTTCACTGTAGAAGGCACAAGCAGTATGGTAGAAGTTCCAGGTGTCACAGGGCAGGAAGTGTGTCAAGTTACCATAACTAGACAGAAGGTTCTTGGGAAACTGAAAGGTCTGAAGGTAGATAAGTCACTTGGACCAGATGGAGTACACCCCAGGGTTCTGAAAGAGGTGGCTGAAGAAATCATAGAGGCATTAGTAATGATCTTTCAAGAATCACTACATTCTGGAATGGTTCTAGAAGACTGGAAAATTGCAAGCGTCATTCTTCAAGAAGGAAGAGAGGCAGAAGAAAGGAATCTATAGGCCAGTTACTCTGACCTTGGTGGTTGGAAAAATGTTGGAGTCGATTATTAAGGATGAGGTCTCAGGGTATTTGGAGGCACATTATAAAATAGGCCATAGCCAGCATGGTTTCCTCAAGAGAAAATCTTGCCTGACAAATCCGTTGGAATTCTTTGAAGAAATAACAAGCAGGATAGACAAAGGAGAATCGGTTGATGTTGTGTACATGGATTTTCAGAAGGCCTTTGACAAGGTGCTACACATGAGGCTGCTTAACAAGCTACGAGACCATGGTATTACAGGAAAGATCCCAGCATGGATAAAACAGTGGCTGATTGGCAGGAGGCAAAGAGTGGGAATAACTCTTTTCTGACTGGCTGCCGGTGACTAGTGGTGTTCTACAGAGGTCTGTGTTAGGACCAATTCTTTTTACATTATATGTCAATGATTTGGATGATGGAATTGATGGCTTTGTTGAAATGTTTGCAGACGATATGAAGCTAGGTGGAGGGTTAGACAGTTTTGAGGAAATAGAGAGACTACAGAAGGACATAGACAGATTAGGAGAATGGGGCAAAGAAATGGCAGATGGAATAATGTGTTGGGAAGTGTATGGTCATGCACTTTGGTAGAAGAAATGAAAGGATTGACTATTTTCTAAATGGAGAGAAAATGCAAAAACTGAGGTGCAAAGGGTCTTGGGGATCCATGTGCAGGATTCCCTAAAGGTTAATTTGCAGATTGAGTCTGTGGTGAGGAAGGCAAATGCAATGTTAACATTCATTTCAAGAGGACTAGATTATAAAAGCAAAGAAGTAATGTTGAAACTTTATAAGGTACTGGTGAGGCCTCACTTGGAGTATTGTGTAGAGTTTTGGGCCCTTTATCTTAGAAAAGATGTGGTGAAACTGGAGAGGGTTCAAAGGAGATTACAAACATGATTCCAGGATTGAATGGCTTGTCGTATGAAGAGCATTTGATGGCTCTGGGCCTGTATTCACTAGAATTCAAAATAATGAGGGGTGACCTCATTGAAACCTATTGAATGGTGAAAGGCCTTGATAGAATAGATGTGCAGAAGTTGTTTCCTATGGTGGTAGAGTCTAATACCAGAGGACACAGCCTCAAATAGAGGGGTGTCCTTTTAGAACAGAAATGAGGAGGAATTTCTTTAGCCACAGTGATGAATCTGTGGAATTCTTTGCCACAGGCAGCTGGGGAGGCCATGGATATTTAAGGCAGAGGTTGATAGATTCTTGATTAGTCAGGGCATGAAGGGATATGGGGAGAAGGCAGGAGATTGGGGCTGAGGGGAAAATTGGATCAGCCATGAAGAAATGGCAGATCAGATTCAAATGGCCTACTACTGCTCCTATATCTTATGATCTTAATTAACTAGGGTGCCCAAGACTTTTGCAAAGTACTGTATTTATCAACATGGAGCAGAGAGCGAGTTTGTAAATCTGGCGGGAGGAAAGGATATTGAGAATGGCGAGACTGGAATACTGTGGGAGGGGTGTGGGACAAGTGGCAGAGAAGGAGTGCCAGGGTCTGGGGGTGGTGTGGGTGCAGACTCATCCAGCCCTGAGATACCAGGCAAGTTCACTTGATTCCAAACAACCGGTTTATTGGTCACTACAGAATATCTCTCTGGTGCTTCCCACTCCCTCCCCTCTCCCTTCCCCTTTTCCCAACCATGATTCCCCTCTCCCTGCCCCCTTCTCACTTTTATTCCACAATAGAGACCCCATATCAGAGTCAGGTTTATCATCACTTACATATGGCATGAATTTTTCTTTGTTTTCATGGCACCAATACAGTGCAATATGTAAAATTACTACAGAATTGTGCAAGATTCTTAGGCGCCTTAGCTATATATACGCCCAAGACTTTTGCAGAGTACTATATGTCTTTGTTCTGTACCGTTGCTGCAAAACAACAAACTTCACTTCGTATAAGTCAATGATAATACTGATCCTGATTCTGTTCCAGATACCACTGCATCCAGACTGTTACCAACCTTCACATAAAAATCTGCTTCCTGACTCCACTCTTAAATCTTACACAGGAACCAACTATGGCAATTCAGGTTAGTGAATGCTTCTTCCACATTTTAGTCCAAGTTCCAGAATTTTAGCTGTATTCTACGGAAACAATTTTACATGTCAGCCAATAGATGGGACTTTTATTGAGAACCATTTCTCCCACTGAACAGAATATCCTTGCAAAATATATTTTACTTGCTCATTTGTTTGTCATTAACACAAGGAGCTAACTCATTCTTACCAAAACTTAACCTCTTGTCTTGATTTCAATAATCTGTTATTTACTCATTACTGCGCTCTCAAAATGAGCTAGTTGAAGTCATCATTTTCAGTAAGAAAAAAATAATTGAGGAGAACCAGGAATTAATTCTGCCCAGGATTTGTGAAGAAGGAGCAAACTAAGCTATAATGAATGTCATCTGAACTCAGAGGCAAACTAGCTCTCTCTAAGTCTATCACAAAATAATATATTGACGACTCCATCACTTAATGAAGCTCCCCACTTTCCAGAGACTTGGCTGTCATTTCAGCTGTCTGTAAGGGAAAACCGCGTATCCACGAGGTGGCTGATGAGTACATTTTCAGGTGCTTGAAGATGTAGGGGTATTACGTTGGAGACCGACAGACGTGAAGAGCCCTCTGTTATCAAGAATGAGTTTCTGTTCTCCAGCCTGCAGAGAACATCAGCTGATCACAGTCATGTTGCTTGTGATTTCCAATACCTACTGACAATAAAATCTCGAGCAAAATGAAGTGGTATGAAGGTTCTCTCTTGGAACGTACAGAAGGGCCTGATGAAGTTTGGTATAATTACCTGTTTTAGTACTAGAACTTCCATGCTAAAAGTAAATACCCAACAATGCTGGGAATCTGGTTTGAAAATAGACAAAGCCTGAAATGTTCAGGAGGTCATGCTGTGTCAGTGAGGAACAGATTTAATGTTCCAGGTTCATCAGAATTCAAGATTCAAGATTGCTCACTGTCATTCTTCTGTACGCATGCATAAAGGAAAACTAAACAACTGTTACTCCAGATCTGATACAGCATCAGGAACATAATTTTTAAAAAACACAATAAATATACATATAAAACCAATCCTATAAAACACAATGTACAAGTAATTGTTCTGGATGTAAACTGATTGTATGTACGTAAAGTGACGCTGGTGATGTGTATAAGGTACTTACTTACTGCGCAATACACTGCTGGCGTTTAGGGCAGCAATGAAGGTCCTCCATCTCTGGCAGTGTCTAGGGCTTCTTTCATCATGTCAGTAGCTTGTCACTACTGTTAATCATGCAAGTCCCAGATGGAGACGCAGGAATACCGTCACACTCAGATGTAGAAGGATTCTTCATTGCTGCTTCCATAACAATTTTGTTAACCCTGAGCTGAACCCAAATCTGGAGGACCAGTGGATGGTCCACTCTTGGTCTAGCTCTACCCTTTGACCTCTTTGGCATGAATGACCCTACCAAGAGCCAAAGCATAAAGCCCTGACTCCAGCCAACATAGCTCTCTGAGTTATTGAGACACGCAAGCCTCTAAACCATGACAAGGCGTGGTCCTCTTGGAGGATGTGTACGAGGTGGGGGTGGGTTAATAGCTGGAGGTGTTGATCAGCCTGACAGCTTGAGAGAAGTAATTACTTTTGAGTCTAATGATCCAGGTGTGGACGCTGCGTAGTATCTTCTCAGATGGGAGTGGAACAAACTTGGGTTTGCACTTGGGTGGGATCCTTCCTGGCCTTTTTCCGGCACCAAAGCTGTTCCTGCATCACAGAGTGTGAGCCTTCAGGCATCTGTACCTCCTTCCTAATGGTAACAATGAGAAGAGGGCACGTCCTGGGTGGTGGGGGTTGTTAATGATGGACTCCTCCTTTTTGAGGCATTGCTCCTTGAAGACGTCTTGCATACTGTGGAGGCTGATAGAGCTGACTTATTGATGTACTAGGGAAACTAAAGTAGAAAGGCATTGGAGACAAACGATATTTAAGCAAGTGTAGGCCTAATGGAATTGAGACAGGGAAGTTAAAAAGGTCTGTGATGTGGAGGGATTTGGGACGAGTGATTAAAAGTCACAAGGGATGATGATGCAGCAGGTGGTAAAGGACAAACAGAAAACAGTTTCATTTGGAAGTGTGAATGATTACTTAATATCCAAAAGAAAATGAGAGATTTAAAGCTATTATTCTCAATCCTCAGACCAGATAACTGCAAAATCCATCTCACCTCCTCTAATTGTCATAATTGGCTGTTTATAATTGATTTCTCTGTTGCAGTAAATTTCTGTAAGAGCAAGAGCTTCATTGTAACACACCCAGAGTGTGTTAAAACTGAGGTAAGGTTTTTAAAAACCTTTCTTTTAATAGCGTTGTTTTGAAATTTAGCACACCCGCTCTTATGTTAGATGCGACGCACACAAAAGTCCTGGGGGTTCTCAGCAGGTCAGGCAGCATCAATGGAGGGAGAATAAGCTGTTGGCATTTTGGGCCGAGACCCTTCATCAGGACTGAAAAATAAGGGGGAAGAAGACAGAATAAGAAGGTGGATGGGGGAGGGGGAAGGAGTACAAGTTGGCAGGTAAAGCCAGGTGAGGGGGGAGGTGTCCGGGTGGGAGAGGGAGGCTAAAGTGAGAAGCATGGAGGTGAGATGTGGAAAAGGTAAGGGGTTGAAGAAGAAGGAATCTGATAGGAGAGGTGAGGCCAGGTGAGAGGGGAAAGTTGGTTGGGGGAGGAGAGGGGTTGAAGTGAGAAACTGGAAGGTGATTTCCAGCATCTGTGGAACCTCTTGTGTTTCTAATATGTTACAATTCAAAGTCATTTTTATGTATCAAAGTACATTTGTCACCATATGTACATATGTGTCACATAAATGTACAACTCTGAGATTCATTTTCTTATGGGCATACTCAGCACATCTATAGAAAAGTAGCTCGAACAGGATCAATGAAAGATCAACCAGAGAGCAGAAAGCATCAAACTGCGCAAATGTAAATATAAATAAATAGGAATAAATAACTAAAGCATAATGAGAACATGAGATAGTGTCCTTAAAGTGAGATCATTGGTCGTAGGAACATTTCAATGATGGGGCAAGTGAGTGCAGTTATTCCCTTTTATTCGAGAGCCTGATGACTGAGGGGTAGTAACTGTTCTTGAACCTGGTAGTGCAAGTCCTGAGGCTCTTGCACCTTCTACCTGATGGGAGCAGTGAGAAAAGAACATGGCCTGGGTGGTAAGGATCTTTGATAATGGATTTGCTTTCCTATGACAGTGTTTCATGTACAAACGTTTGTAGATGTGCTCAATGGTTGGGAGGGCTTTACCCGTGATGTACTGAGGCAGAGGTGGGGAAGGTGGGTTGAATGAAATAATAGCATATGAACATGCAAACACATGAATTAGGAGCAGACATAGGACATTCTACCCCTCAAGATAATCTATCATTCAATGAGATCATAGACAACCTGATGTTACCTTCAAGTCTCTGCATTCCTGCCTACACCAATAACACACAGCATCTAACTATTACTACAAAAGCATTAGTCATGCAACCCGCAGAGGTTCAGCCTGGCCTGAGAGTGTGATTAACTGGGTTTAAATGGAGCAAACCGGGCAAGTGCTCTGAAGTCAGTATTAACTAAAATCTCTCCTTGCAGTTGATAGGAGAGGTTATTGGATGAAAGGGGGTTGGAACCTCATTTACCCACTATGGAGGAAGGAATTATAGGGGCTATGGAGGAAGGAATTATAGGGGCAGCACATTTGTGTCGGCAATAGTCCACAGTTCCAGACAGCCAGTTTCAACCCTGCCCACTGGTGCTTCTTGTGTGGAGTTTTCCCATTCAGCTTGTATTCATGTGGGTTTCCTCGGGGTGCTCTGCTTTCCTTCCCACCTCCCAAAGACGCGTGGGCTGATACGTCAATTGGCCATTATAAACTGGCTCAAGCATGTGGGGAGTGGTAAAATGTGGTGCCGTCGATGGGAGTGAGGGCAGAGTATCGTGGGATCAGGGCGGGATTAGCGTAAATGGGTGCTTTGTGCAACTTGTTGCCACAAGCGGCTGTGGAGGCCAAGTCATTGGGTGTACTTAAGGCAGAGGTTGATAGGTTCTTGATTAGTCAGGGCATGAAGGGATACGGGAGGAAGGCAGGAGATTGGGGCTGAGAGGGAAAATGGATCAGCCATGATGAAATGGCAGAGCAAACTCAATGGGCCAAATAGCCTAATTGTGCTCCTATATCTTAGTGCTTTATGGTCTAGTGTATGCAGCAAGATGTCTGATTCAAAGCATGATGTCAGAATAAGCATTTCCACCGGTCCTTAACTTCATTCAAGGCAGTAAATTGTTCCAGGTATGCCGAGTTAACTGCTGACACAGAAATATGCTGATATACTAGATGGGAACAGAGTTAGTCATTGAGCCACAGAGCACCAAAGCACAGAAACAGGCCATTCAGCCCATCTTGTTTATGACAACCTGTAATTCCCTCATGTCCCATCGAACTACATCTGAACCATAGCCCTCCAAACCCCTCCTGCCCATGTACTTATCCAAACTTCTCTTAAACATTGCAACTGAATCTGCATCCACCACTTCCATTGGCAGTTCATTCCGCACCAGCCTCTCTGCGTGAAGAAACTCCCCCCAGGTTCCCACTCAACCTTCACCTTTCACCCTTAACCCATGACCTCTAGTTCTAGTCCCACCCAACCTCAGTGGAAAAATTCTGCTTGCATTTACATACTCCTTATAATTTTCTATATCTCTATAAGATCTCCCCTCATAAGGTCTCCTATGCTCCAGGGAATAACATCCTAATCTATTCAACCTCTCCCTATAACCCAGGTCCTCAGCACCCAGCACCACCTTCGTAAATCTCTGTATTCTTTCAACACTATTGATATTTTACCTGTAAGTAAGAGGTGTGTCTATTCAGCATTCTTGTTGCAACTGTGCAACAAAAACGGCATGGTAGCATAGTGGTTAGCATTACAGTTTACAGTACCAGCGGCCGCAGTTCAGTTCCCGCTGCTGCCTGTAAGGAGGTCGTACATTCTCCCTGTGACCGTGTGGGATTTCTCCAGGTGCTCCAGTTTCCTCCCACATTGCAAAGACGTACCCTTCAAGAATTAATAGAATAGCCGAGAAAAAAAATGTCAGTATGCAAGGCAGTCTTTTTCCCAAGTTTAAATAACAAAGTACCTCAAATTACACCCCATCCACATTTTCATTATTATACCAAATGCCCACTGAACAAGTATAAAAGAGATGCTTAAACAGGTAGCAGTAGACAACAACTAGTATTGGGACTCCTCGACTAAATTACTTACCTCCTACACAAAGCTACCACACTAGTCATTAAAAGCTTATGAAAACACCAAGGCATTCTGTGTAACGATTTTGACATTTGTCAGGTTATCAGATGCTGAACATATCATGTGTTGTCAACAACAAACAGAACACAGTTGATCTACTTCATTATTCGAATTTCAGTTTATTTTGCAGTTTTGCAAGGTCTCGAATTTCTTTGTCCGCTTTCTCCAGATTTGTTTGCAAGCCTCTCTCCGGTATAGTACCAATTATGGAATCATTGTCTGAGGATCTCAGTGTGATAGTTTTACTGCATACCTCTGATGCCTACACCTGTACCGTGGGAAGCCTTTCCCTGAGGAAAATACAAATTGTTCAAGAGGGTTTCATCTGCCAAAGTCAAAGTCAATGTCGAGTTTATTGTCATGTGCGCAAATACATGTATCCGCAAATGCAACAAAAAAAAATCTTATTTACAGCAGCATCGCAGGCACGTATCATCAAATAAGCAACATTCACAAGAAAACATAAATTATACACAATTTTTACGAGAAAGAACAGAATTAGAACAAAAAAAAATCCATTATAGTGCCAGCAACACACATCAAAGTTGCTGGTGAACGCAGCAGACCAGGCAGCATCTCTAGGAAGAGGTGCAGTCGACATTTCGGGCTGAGACCCTTCGTCAGGACTAACTGAAAGAAGAGATAGTAAGAGATTTGAAAGTGGGAGGGGGAGTGGAGATCCAAAATGATAGGAGAAGACAGGAGGGGGAGGGATGAAGCCAAGAGCTGGAAAGTTGTTTGGCAAAAGGGATATGAAAGGATCCCTCCCCCTCCTGTCTTCTCCTATCATTTTGGATCTCCCCCTCCCACTTTCAAATCTCTTACTCACTCTTCCTTCAGTTAGTCCTGACGAAGGGTCTCGGCCTGAAACGTCGACTGTACCTCTTCCTAGAGATGCTGCCTGGCCTGCTGCATTCACCAGCAACTTTGATGTGTGTTGCTTGAATTTCCAGCATCTGCAGAATTCCTGTTGTTTCCATTATAGTGCAAAGTGATCAAAGTGGCCAGAGTGTTGTTAAGCTGCAGTGATTAGGGGTTTACAGACTGGCTCAAGAACCGAATGGTTGAATGGAAATAATTGTTCTTAAATCTGGAGGTATAGGAATTCAGGTTTTCATACCTCCTGGTAGGTGCAAAAATATGGCATGGCCCAGAAGGTGGGGGCCTTTAATAAAGAATGTTACCTTACTGAGGTATTGCCTCCTGTAGATTCTACCAATGGTAGGAAGAGATGTGTCTATGCAGTATAGGGCAGAGTCCATTACTCTCTGAAGCTACTTACATTCCTGTGCATTTGAGTTGCCATTCCAGACCTGTCATGCCTTCCTTGTAATTCAATCAATATGTTGAGTCCATGATAGATCCTCTGAGAGGCTGACAACAAGGAACTTGAAGCTGCTCAACCCTTCCTCTGCTGAACCCCTCACTGAGGACTGGAGTGTGTTCGAATTTCTCCTTCCTGAAGCCCACAATCTTGCTACCAATGGGAGCAAGGTTGTTGTGATACCACTCAACCAGCTGAGCTATCTCACTCCTGAATGCATCCCTGTCACCATTTGAGATTCTGCTAACAGCACTTGCGTCATCAGTGAATTTATGGATGGCATTTGAGCCTTGCCTAGCACCAAAGTCTTGAGTATAGGGAGAGTAGAGCAGTGGGCTAAGCACATATCCTTAGCCCATGTTGATTGTCAACCAGATGGAGATGTTATTTCAGGTCCACACCGACTGTGGTCTCCCAATGAGGAGGCCAAGGATCTAGCTGCAGAAGAATGTAGAGCTTACTGATTGGTACTGAGGGCGTTTGACAGGTAAATATTATTTCCATAACATTTGGAAACTAACAGCATTCCACTCTCTGAACACAAGGGAGCACATAGCATATGCATATATGAATGACAATAGGTGTGATACTATTGTGGCCCTTCACCTCAATACAGCTTAAAATGTTGGGTCTACCCTAGTAATAGTTTCATCTACACTGCAAAATACATGTTCAGACTGAAGTTATTTCTTAACCCTTTGAAATAATGATAAAGAAAGAATATGCCTTTATAAAATCTCCTTTTAATATAGTCAGAATGCCCCAAGATGATTCATAACAAATAAAGTTTTTCAGAAGTTCATCACTGTTGCAAAAAATTCTAATGTCAATTTATACAAGGGAAAGTCTCGTGCCAACTCTCTGGGTGCAGAGCTCGGAAGAAGTGACACAACAGACTTTTAACATCATAAATCAGAGAGTTGTTTATTACGTCTCTCCTCTCGCTGAGAAATGGGGACACCTCTTTTTCCCTTATTAGGGAGAAAGAGAGAGAGAGAGCCTGTGATATGTCGAATTACCGGGTGAATGAGTAATTTTTGGGGTACTGCAAGTCTGTGTCTTCATTGATGCTTTGCTGCATGCCTGAGTGCTTGGTAGAGAGTGCTGATGCTATTTTGCTGGTGGAGGATGGGGGGAGGGGGTCATTGCCTAGCTGCTGCCTGTGCATGGGAGGGGGAGCTGGGGGGAGGGCTTTGGGGTTCTAACATTTTAACTGTCATTCATTCTTTGGGGCACTCCTCTGTTTTCGTTGATGTTTGCAAAGAAAAAGAATTTCAGGATGTACATTGTATACATTTCTCTGACATTTAATGTACCTATTGAAACCTATTGTGATTTATTGAAACCTATTTCCACTAGTCGTAAACTTCCTTACCCTGGGTGAAAGATTGTGACCAGCCACTTTACCTAAGTCCCTTATTATTTTACAGACTCTGTAGGGTCACCCAACAGGTTTCTTCATTCCAGGAACACAGTTCCAGCTTTCCTCACTCCAGGAACACAGTTCCAGCTTTCCAGTCTCTCCTTAAAACTCAAGCTCTCCAGTTCCCTAAACATTCTTGTGACTCTCTTCCTCACCCGCTCCATCTTAATCCCATTTTCCCCCATAGCGTGGGAAGCTGAACTGCACACAGCATTCCAAGTGTAGTCTTACTTGGAGTATGATGTCCCAACTCTTGTATTTAATACCCTGACCAAGAAAAGCAAGTCTCCACCACCCTGTCTAACAGAATCATCTCTTTCAGGGAAGTGAATACAGAAGATTCTGATTAATTAGGCCATTGGTTAACTCAGCAGTCACATTTGGGACACCTCTTAAAGAACAAAAGCTAATCAAGAAAATAGTCGGGTTTCCCTTTGTTTATTTGGGACACTATCCCAGCAGGGGGTTGTTGCTGAATAGTTCTAACTTGTTTCAGTCACGTGCACTCGCATGCCATTCAACACTACACTCCGCTTCCAGCAAGCGGTTTTTAAAACGTATCAGTTGCATGTATTTGCAATCAAAAAGTCGCACTTTTTGTCACTGACAGTCAGTGAGAAATGAGCAGTAAGACAATTCAGAACTGTTTTGCTTTGCTGCAGTTTCAAGCATCCAGGCTTGGAGATGCCAGGAATGGCCAGGGGTGAAAATGAAATGAGTTCACTGCTTCACTACTTCAACAATTTCGAAACTATGAAGAATCTGAAGGTACCAACAATCATCTGAATGTTACAAAGAAAATGTAAAAATACAAAAACATTGTATGAAGCCAGTTCATCATCTGCACTAGGTGTCTGCACTGATTTTGTTCAGTTACAGTTAAAAGAACGTTACGTGGATGAATTCCTCCATCAATAAGTATTAGGATCTAATGCACAGTTTTATAGTACTGCAGAGTTCTAATTTGTTCTATATTTCATTTAAATACTCAAGTTGTTACTCAGTTTATTTTATACCTTTTTAAATATTTTCTACGAAACTTTGGCTAATGGAGGCAGCCACTTAATTGGGCCAAAATGTACAGGTCCCAGTGTGTCCCGATTATCCAAAATCCACTGTACTTGCTTGTATCACTTGGTCTCCCTGTTGTATTTGACGCTGAGGTTCCACTGTTGCTAGTCTGACCTGTCAGCGAATTGATGAAGCATCGTTGACCTGAAAGGTTAAATTTGCCCCTCTTTTCGTTGATGCTGCCTGACCTGCTGAACGTTTCCCGCACAAAGAAAGAGTTAACGTATGAGAAGGGTTTAATGGTTCTTGCCCAGTAACTCACTGGAATTTTGAAGAATGGGGAGGGTATCTCATTGAAACCTATTGAATATTGAAAGCCCTGGATAGGGTGGATATGCAAAGGATTTTTCCATTAGTGGGAGATTCTGGAACCAAAAGGCACAACTTCAGAATAGAAGGGTGTTCCTTTAGAACAGACGGGAAGGAATTTCTTTCGCCAGAGGGTAGTAGATCTGTGGAATTCATTGCCATAGACAGCTGTGGAGGCAGAGTCATTGGGTACACTTAAAGAAGAGGTTGATAGGTATTTAATTAGTAAGGGCATCAAATGTTATGAAGAGAAAGCAGGAGAATGGGGTTGAGAGGGAAAATAAATCAGCCATGATCAAAAGGCAGAGCAGACTCAATGGACCGAATGGCCTAAATCTGCTCTTATGGTAATTTCCCATTCCTATTTATTGATGATTCAGAATGAGTGTTCGCCAGAATTTCTACCCATTCTGCGCTCCCAGCTGCCTGCATATCTCCAAAGATATTGGACAGCGAGTTGAGTAAAGGACTAGTCTCCAGAGTCCAAATGCACAGAGGCACTGCCATCAATTAACTTTAATTAAACTGGTGGGTCGACCTCAAGGGGACTCGAATTGTGCTGCAACATATACATGAAAACAAGTGTGCACTCAACCACTGTGAACATGCCTTAAGGTTGACATGCAAAGATGAGTGGATTTTACTGAGCCTTCTGCATTTTCTAAAGGTAAAGACAGGTTAGCTTTACTTGTCACATGTACACATACATATGTCGTTTTGCGACAATGACCAACACTGTCAGAGGATTGGAGGCCGCCCTCGAGTGTTGTCATGTTTCCATGCCAACAACTCACTAACCCTAACCATACTTTGGAAGGAGGGTGGGAGGAAACCAGAGCACCCAGAGGAAACCCACATGGTCACAGGGAGAACGTATAAAATCTTTAGGGACAGCAGCAAGAGTCAAAACCCGATCGGTAATTGCTGGCAGTATAAAGCAACTCAGCCAACTAATGCACTCAGTCATGTCCACTGACTCTACAGGGAAGAAAATAAAAGATAGACTAAAAGATGCAAAGTTCATAGGATTTTCCTTGAAAGATTAACAACCTTAAATGAGCAGGAGAAACTCTTGTAAAAATTAAAAGAAGCTCCACAGCACTGAAAAGTAAAGGCTATAAACTGCCAGAAAATAACCGCTCATTGTACCAAATAGGAGCACCTACTCCAGAAAAGAGACACAAGAGGCTGCAGGTGAGACTACCACCTCTTGCACCACCCTTCCCCATCACCTCTTTATGGGGAGATAGTCAATATATCTATCTGACCAGAAGAAGGGTCTTTACCCGAAACGCCAACTGTCCATTTCCCTCCGCAGATGCTGCCTGACCTCTTGAGTTCCTCCAGCTCCTTAAACACAAGAGATCCATCAGATGCTGATATCATGAGCCACACAAACAAAATGCTGGAAGAACTCAGCAAGTTAAAGAAACAATTGGCGTTTCAGCCCTAGACCCTTCAAACAGGACGTGAGATATATTGGAGGTTATGACCCATCTTTAATTGCCCCAGAGAAGGTGACAGCAGGGTTACTTCTTGAACCTCCACGCAGCATGGAGGGCCATGTCTGAAAGCAATGAAGAGTCAACTGTAATGAGCTCTTTTACATCCCACCAGGCTCAAGGGCAGCTTTTATCCCATTGTTATGACTACTGAGTGTCCTTGAGTGCGATAAGATGAATTCTTGACCTCACAATTAACCTCATCATGGTATTACCATCATTGTCTGCCTGCACTTTCTCTGTAACTGTAAAACTTTAATCTAAAGTTCAAAGTACTTTTAATATCAAAGTACGTATACCTTATACAATCTTGAGATTTGTCTCCTCACAGGCAGCCATGGAACAAAGAACCCCAGTAAAATGCATTAAAAACAAAAGAAGACCGTCAAACTCCCAGTGTGCAGAGAGAGAAAAAAACAGATCGTGCAAACAATAAAGCAAGCAAACAGCATTCAGAACTGAACTCGGGGCCTTCTCCTCCAGAATCTCCGGAGGAGAAGGCCCCGAGTCCTCACCTTTGCTTGTTTCTCAGCGGCTGGAGTGGGGTCGAAGCGCTTGGCAGAGATGGTGCTCGGTGCTCGGTGTCGGAGGGCTGGTTGGAGGCTCGAAGTTTTCGGACGGGCTCAGAATTGGCTGTAGTCCGGTGCTTCAAATGCATCCGCAGTTGTCAGCACCTGGAGGTTTATGGCAGGGAGAGTTTCTCCCTTTTGTCACCTGCTATCAGGACTATTGGGAGTCGATCGGAACTTTGAGACTTTTTTTCACCGTGCCCATGGTCTGCTCTTTATCAAATTATGGTATTGCTTTGCACTGCTGTAACTATATGTTATAATTATGTGGTCTTGTCAGTGTTAGTCTTTGGTTTGTCCTGTTTTTTGTGACATCATCTGGAGGAACATTGTATCGTTTCTTAATGCATGCATTTCTAAATGACAATAAACGAGGACTGAGTGTCCTCATAATCTAAAAAAAAAGTTCATAATGCCAGGCATCACTGCAGCTGATTCAGAAGGCTGCAGTCCAGCACAGAGTCAAGCAAACTCTGCAGGGCAGCGAGCCGAATCAGACTGTCTCTCACCTCCAACCCCAACCCCCTGACCTTTTCAATCCAGCCCTGCGATTAAATTGTCCAAACTCGCCCTCGGTATCAGGCTCTTGTCACCTCAATGAGGCTGGTACCAGACCTTTCCAATTCCGCTTAGTTCTTAAATCGATCAAACCTCGGAAAGCTCATCACATCACCTCGCCTCCATCTCACCGAATTACCCAAACTTTTCAATTCAGCTTGGCTCCTGAAGCGATCAAACCTCAGATCTTTCCATGCCTTGGCATCTTGATAAAGGGTCTCACTTGCCTGACTTGCTGAGTTCCTCCAGCATTGTGATTTTGTGTGTGTGTGTGTGTGTGTGTGTGTGTGTAAAACTGCATCCTGTTGTTGTTTTCACTTTAACCACCTCAGTGCACTGATATGATTAAATAATCTGATCTGTACAGATGGCATGCAAAATAAAAGGTTTTCACTGTACCTCGGTATATGTGACAAATAATAAACCAAATTACCAACTTAATTTAAAAAGTTTGCTCCATAAGCATTCCCCATGAACACTACATTAGATTGAAAATATTATTATCATCCACTTTAATTTCTCAGTCTGTTAAGCCTCAGCTCATTCAAAGATAATTCGCTGTCCAAATTAACCAATTGCACCTGAACTGCATTACTTATTCTGTTGATTGCTAGCCCTCCACCAGTCCCTCGACACTGAATCACAATCATTGCTAGAGCAGTGCTTTTATTTATTTTATTTTAATTAGAGATATAGCTCAGAACAATCCCTTCGAGCCCAGTCACCCCACAACCCTGATTAACCCTGACCTAATCACAATGAAATTTACAATGACAAATTAACCTACCTTGTACGTCTTTTGACTGTGGGAGGAAACCGGAGCACCCGGTGAAAACCTATGCATTCCATGGGGAGGACATACAGAGACCCCCTACAGAACGGAGCTGGAATTGAACCCCAAACCCCAGAACTCCTGAGCTGTAATAGCATCACGCTGACTGCTAGGATAACGGGGCGCCCTGGTAAGATCTTATCATACCAGAGGACCACTCAATAATCATAACTGTGGGATTGAAGCTGCCCTTGAACCTGGTGGTACATAAAACAGCTCATTATACTTGACTGTTAATTACCTTCTGATAAGGCATAGCATATTGTATGGAGGTACAGCAAGACAACTGTCACCTTTCACAGGCAAATAAGTTTGCGCAACAAATATGACCCTCAACGTATCAAATGTAGGAATTATGAAATACACTCGTAAGCAAATTCTTATCTTGAAGTATCTTGATTCCTTTCTGGAGTAACAAACAAGAAGCTGGAGGAACTCAGCAGGCCAGGCAGCATCTGCAGAGGGAAATAGACTGTCAATATTTTGGGTTAAGACACTCATTCACAAGGCACTGCCTGACCTGCTGAGTTCCTCCAGCACTTGCTGTGTGTTACTCTCTATTTTCCAGCATCTGTAGAACCTCTTGTGTTTACGTTAGTGAAAATAAATCCATCTTTGTTTGTAACCCAGCAGAATGATAACTCCCACTTTACCACAGGATTCTGCCTTCCATGGGTGCACTGTACAAGCTGAAAGAGCTTTAACAATGGACCAAGTAGCATGCCAGGGATATAGCACTCTAATACCCCATCATGGTAGAGTATGCTACAATGCTATTGCAGCTCGGGGCGTCGAAATTCAGAGATCCATTCTGGAGCTGTCTGTAGGGGGTTTGTACGTCCTCCTCGAATATGTCTGGGCTTCTTCCAGGTGACACATTCCCAAAGACGTACCAATTAGCAGGTTGATTGGTCATTGTAAGTTGTCCTGTAATTAGGAAGGGTTAAATAGTTGGGTCACTGGGTGGTGTAGCTTGTTGGGCCAGAAGGGTCTGTTCCACGCTGTATCTCTAAATAAATAAATACTCCCATAGATAAATAAATCATCACCATCACTCTCTTCCAAGGCTAATTCATCATTTGTCTGAGTCAGTGACTAGTTTGGCAATATTCAGATGGCTCCGTATATTATCAGCTTGCAGATTGGCCAGTACTGCCAAGAACAGTCTGGTGCTGTCACTGTCCTCATCGCTGTGGCAAAGAATCAACAGACTCCTTCCACGGCATCCCAGGATGTTGCTAATTCAAAACCTTAAGATTCCACAAAATATTCTGATGTGAATGTGTGGGCTGTAAACATTTCTTCCTTGGCAGAAGAGGTCCTAATCACCAGTATCCTTTTTGTACTGTTTTACTCAAAGTTCAACTTCCCTGTGGACGGTCCCAAGCCCGGCTTCAAAAGGAAGTGGGTCAGGCATTCGGTTAGCAAACCCATCCCTGATAACTCAGAGTTAAAGACCTCGTCCCTGGGAGAGGGACGATCTTCACCTCGAAGGCGTAAAGACTGGCCCAGGACCGAGGACGCTGGCAAGATGCTGTTGTCAGTCTATTCCCACAGCGATGATGGGCTTAAGTATGTAAGTACCCAATGTTCAGGAGGAAATAAACACATGAATGGAAGACAATGATAAACACAAGAGATTCTGCAGATGCTGGAAATCCAGAGTAAAACACACAAAATGCTGGAGGAGCTCAGCAGGTCAGGCTGCATCAATGGAGGGAATAAAGAGCCAACATTTCTGGCCGAGACCCTTCATCAGGCCTGGGGAAAAAAGATGCCATGGCCCCATTTAGAGATGTAAAAAGCAGAGCAGGTGTCCATGAAGAGGAGAAAGATTGAAGATGGGAGAAGGGGCCATCAGTGCAGGGTGGGCAATTCTGGCTGAAGAAATGGGTTCGGAAATGGAGGCAATGGAAGGAGAGCTTGGCGTCGTGGCGGGCACGGATGTCAAAGAGGTGCAGAAGACAGTGACTTTATTTAGTACACAGTTGCTGAATGAGAACATTCATTAGTTAACCTGTTTCTTGCTTCAATAGTTAATACGATGACTGTTGGACTGTGTGGTAAACTGGTGCATTTTTGTCCAGTGTATGCTGAATGCATCACAGCTTGTTATGTTAATTACTCTGCCCAAGACTGTAAGAAATTTCAGAGTTGTTGGAGACAGCTCAGTCCATCATGAAAACTCGCCTCCTTCCCACAACCTTGGGAAAGCAGCCAACATAACGAATGACTCTGGGCATTCTCTCTTCTCCCCCCTTCCACCAGGCAGAAGATAGAAGACCCTGGAAACACACATCACCTGGCTCTAGGACTGCTTCTAGCCCACTGTTATAAGTCTATTGAACAGAATTCACGGACAATAACGATGAACTCTGGATTTCAAAACCTACCTTATTATGGGCTTGCACCTTTGCAGTATTGTAAGCAGTTTTGAGCCCCTTATCCAAGAAAGGATGTGCTAGTATTGGAGATGGCTCAGAGGAAGTTCATGAGAACGTTCGCAGGAGTGAAAGGGTATGAGGAGCATTTGATTGCTCGGAGCCTGTACTCGATGGAGTTTAGAAGAATGAGGGGGAATCTCATTGAAACCTATCCAACACTGAAAGGCCCAGACAGAGTGGATGTGGAGAATATGTTTCCTATAGTGGGGGAGTTTAGGACCAGAGGGCACGGCCTCAGAAAAGAGGGGCAGCTATTTAGAACAGAGATGAAGAGGAATTTCTTTAGCCAGAGGGTGGTGAATCTGCGGAATTTATTGCCACAGAAGGCTGTGAGGCCAAGTCATTGGGTATATTTAAAACGGAGGTTGATAGTTATTAATTATTCTTATTTGTTTATTGAGATACAGCACGCAATAGGTCCTTCCAGCTCTTTGAGCTACACCGCCCAGCAACCCCCAGTTTCATCCTAGCCTAATCACAGCACTGTTTCCAATCATCAATTAACCTACCAACCGGTACGCCTTTCGACTGTGGGGGGAAACTGGAGCACCCACGTGGTTACGGGAAGAACGTACAAACTCCTTACAGTCAGAGGCAGGTATCGAACCCAGGTCGCAGGTACTGTAAAGCATTGCGCTAATCACTACACTAGCGAGCCCCCTCCCCAATTAGTCAGGGTGTCAAAGGTTACGGGGAGAAGGTAGGGGAACGGAGTTGAGAGAGATATAAGTCAGCCATGGAGTGACAGAGCAGACGATGGGCCGAACGGCCTAATTCGGCTCCTGTACTTTATAGTCTCATTGTCTGCTTGCATTGCACTTTCTCTGCAACTGCTATTCTGCATTCTGCTATTGTTTTTCTCTTTATATGTCTTCCATGTACAAGATTCAAGATTCAAGCTGATTGATCACGTGTACATCAAAACATACAATGAAATGCATCATTTGCGTTAAGAGCCATCACATCCCAGGGATGTGCTGGGGGCAGCCCACAAGTGTCGCCACGCACTCCAGCGCCAGCATAGCATGCATCACATAGACGTGATGGAATGATTCGTATGGATGTGATACAAAACAAAGTTTTTCCGCTGCCTGTCACATGTACATATGACAATAGTAAACCAATTACGGATTCCTTGCTGCTTTCCAGTGTAGCAGATATTGAATTTGCCCTTATATTTTAGTGCTCCTCATTCCAAATGTTCCTCTCACTTCCATCACCTGGGCTTTTCCCATTTCTCACCAGTTGTTCAATACCACTTTATACGAAGGACTTCAGCCAGTATGCCTTCCCGCTCCAACAGTTACAGGTTTTACAATATTCACTCACTCTTGGGTTTTGTTTCGACTTGTGAGTCCTGTTATTCTTAATGCATTCAGGGTCTACTGTATATGCATTGGATGCAGGAACAATGTTTAAAAGGGAAATTGTTTTCCATATAATTCTGCATCTGCAGAAAAATGGAACATAGAGTACTACAGCACAGAAAATGGCCCCACCTAGTCCATGCTGAATTATTATTCTGCCTTGTCCCATCGATCTCCACCTGGACCACAGCCCTCCTTACCCCTCCCGCCCATGAACTTATCCAAATTTCTCTTAAATGTTGAAGTCAAACCCACGTCCATCACTTCCACTGGCTACTTGTTTCCACACTCTCACCATCCTCTGAGTGAAGAAGTTTTCCCTCATGTCCCCTTTAAATATTTCACCTTTCACCCTTAACCCATGACCTCTAGTTCTAGTCTCACCCTACCTCAGTGGAAAAAGCCAGCTTGCATTTACTCTGTGTATACCTCACATGATTTTGTATAGCTCTATCAAATCTTCCCCATTCTCCAATGCTCCAGGGAATAATATTCTAACCTATTCAATTTTTCTGTATATCTCAGGTCTTCAAGTTCCAGCAACATCCTTGTAAATTTGTTCTGTGTTCTCTCAGTCTTATTTACATCTTTCCTGTAGGTAAATAAACTGCACACAATACTGCAAATTAGGCCTCACAATGTCTTATACAACTTTGAGCATACTATCCTCTATTCCTAATAGTTTGATTTATGAAAGCCAACGTGCCAAAAGCCCCCTTAACATAATATTTGCTTTTAATCACATGTACAGCAATCACACCATCTACTTCAATACAGGCATACCTCATTCATTTCAATGCACATTCTCCCTACATACATTCAGCGGCCACTTTGTTAGGTACACATGCACACTAATGCAAATATCTAATCAGCCAATCATGTGGCAGTAACGTAATGCATAAAATCATGCAGACATAGCCAAGAGGTTCAGTTGTTGTTCAGCCCAAACATCAGAATCGGGAAGAAATGGGACCTAGCGACTTTGACCATGGAATGACTGCTGGTGCCAGATGGGGTGGTTTGAGTATCTTAGACACTGCTGATCTCCTGGGATTTTAATACAGAACAGTCTCTAGAGTTTAACAAAGTATGATTAAAAAAAAAACAAAAAAAAACATCCAGTGTGAGAAGTCAGAGGAGAATGGCCGGACTGGTTCAAGCTGACAGGAAGGCAACAGTAACTCAAATAAGCATCCGTTAGAACAGTGGTGTGCAGAAGAGCATCTCTGAATGATCAGGTCGTATCTTGAAGGGGATATGCTACCACAGCAGAAGATGACGAGTATAAACTGAGTGGCCTCATTATTAGGTACAAGAGATATGTAATAAAATGGCCACTGAGTGTATATGGCCTAGGAATTGCCATTTGGCCAACATCTTCTGATAGAAGCATGAAAAATATACTTTAATGACATAGAATTTTAAGATGTGAAAATCTAGACCAATGTGACTTATTGCATGATGAACTGAAGGTATTGGATAGAACGATAAGACATAACACAAACAATAGCCATCTTGATTAGAATTATTAACTAAGAGCCCAAAGTCTTCCTTTCAAGTTGACCACATGAAAGGATCTGCAGTAGGACACCAAGAAACGTTCATAGAAGCAGCTTTCTGTATACCAGTGTCCCATGTCAAGTATTCCCAACATCAGGCACGTCTCAGATATTCAGACGGAGGAGATGAACCTGACTTGCAAAGATCTAAAAGTTATGAGCTCCATCCACAAACTGAGAGGCCAGGACATACAAATATCAGTCACCTATTCTGTTCATTAAGAGAATCCTGTTCCTTAAGTCTCAAAAAAAATCCACAAAATGGGCAAAATTAAAGCAAATAAGCGGTCAGACATAAGACCATAAAATCTTAAGGCCATAAGATATAGGAGCAGAATTAGGTCATTTGGCCTGAGTCTGCTCCACCATTTCATCGTAACTGATTCATCTGCCCTCTCAACCATAATGCAATACTTTCTCATCGTTGGCTGACATTGACCACAGTGCCTCGAAGCTACCCAAAATCTTTGCCCTGAAAGCTTGCAGCTCACAAGGGCAAAAAGTTAAAAACTCAGAAGATTTTTTTTTAAATTGGAGGGTGGGTGTTGCAATTAAAATGTTGCTTGGGTGTCACTCTGTACTGAAGTGGAAGTCTGTAACTGTGTTCTGAATGTCACAAGTGAAGTCCCTCTCCGACTTTTAGTTATGGAAAGAAAGTGAAGCTTTCAGACTGCAGGCTCTCTTCCTCTTTTCCTGACACCTCTGCAGTACTGCTGTCCTCAGCAGCTCCATGGGGTGGTGACTAATTGCCCCCGTAAATCACCATGCAGCAGTGTGCTGCTCCGTTTATTTTTCTGACAGTAATTTAGTGCTTGCTCTTTTCCACACTTGTCATTGCGTGGTTTTTCCTCACATTAGAAGCCTGTAGAAAAAGGACAGTAATTAACAGTGCAATACATACTCATGGAAGCTCTTTCATCATGGTGTGATAATTGTACTCCCTGTCTGTCAAGATAACCTCTCAGTTTCAAAGCTTCATGCAGTACTATTTGTCAACTCTGAACCAGAGACACAATCTTGACTGTTATGTAGCTGCTTACAACTATTTTTCCTATTTGTCCGAGGAATAGGTCATTTATATTTTCAGGATAACATGTCAAAAATTTAGCCTGATCTGCACAACATAACAAAGATCCACAGGAAACATACACCTGGATACTCAGCGGAAGAACACAGCATCTACGTACCTTATTATTTCAATGTCTAATAAATAAGCTGTTGACAAAAATAAGACTTCTCTAGATCACTGCATTATTTAAAAACAATGACATTATTCAAATTTTAGTAATGCAAATTTTAAAAAATAACATTTGCTTCTTATTAGATGACAAAAAGGGATCAGGGATCAACTTTATCCACCATATATGTTTACGTGCATTAGGAAATTGCTGTGGTGTGTTGTCAGGGTGCGACATGCTACCGAAAACAATATTCAACAATTATAAGGAATAAAGACATAAGAAAAATAAAGTTATATTTTAAAGCATTAATATTGTGCATGAATATCATAAAAAAGGCATGATATCAAAATGACCCAGAGGAATAGGGTTAAAATTTTACTTAAAATTGAAAGGAAGGTGTTTGGAAAAGCTCGTGTTTTTGGCATTAGTTTGTAATTGTCATGTGTACCAAGATTATAGTGAAAAGCTTGCCGTGCACACCGTTTACATATGAAATAAATATTAGTGTGTTGAGCTGGAATAAAGGTAAAACAACAACAATGCAGAATAAAGTGTAAAAGCTACCAGAAGAGTGCCGTCATTACTTCAAAGGGATCAATCACTCTTTCCCCACCTTTCACTCATCCTAGTGCTTCACTTCCACCAGGTTTTAACATCTTCATCCCACTCATGCGGACAGGGGCTAATGGGATGCGTGGTCAAGATTTTTGGGATCCATCACTATCTTAGTGCAAAATTAGCATGGGCCCAATGCATCACCTGCCAGAGCTGTCACCAGTCCTATCCACTGCACTTCATTATATAACGGCTCGGCTGTTACCTGTCTTGGGTGCACTGAAACCTACCAGCTTGGCTAGACCTGACAGAGAGGGTTCACCACACCCTGCAATGTCAACATGTACCACAAAGCTGTAAATTAGTGAGACTGAAATGCACTTAAAATTTAAATACAAAGCCCACCGCCTCTGAGGTGGCTCTCCCTGGAATAGTCTGTGGTTTCATCACATTTTTAAAAAAGGCTTTTCAGCGGGAATTAGGCTATTTAAAACTATTAACATAATTAGGAATACTTTGCCCTTGTAGCTACAGAGACCTGAGCTCGGATTATTCATGTTGCAGTCATTGCTATCAGGGTCCCTTCATCTCATTTACACTGTCTGACCCCCACCGCCTCAGTGGGAACTGATTCTCTGTGCTTATGAGAGTTGCTTGTTTCTCTTTTTTTTCCAGAGATTATATCAGTAACTGCTAAGAAGGTCATGATAGAATGAAAGGAGTATACCAAGGATACAGCTGGGGACTTTGCCTGTTCTTTTCCGTCCCCTGATTAGCAAATTAAAGCTTCCTGAATGATTCACACTTTTCACCTGATTTTGTCCTTTTCACTAATCATGTAGCAATTTTCTCTTGACTGACAGTTTTCTTTATAATTGGCCCTGATCTGGCAGGGTTCTAATAACCAGAAAATCCCCTCTGTGGGCCCAAAGCCTCCAACGAATTGTCTTTCCCCTTTCCCTGGACCATCTGTGGACTGTAGCAAGCCATGTTGTTTGTACGCATGGAAGAAGCTAATCTAAGTGTTCAATAATAGTGTGAATATTCTATGAGGAGAGGAGTTAAGGACTTGTGGTAGCAGATTCTAATTACTGTACATTTGCCAGAGTATCAAAGCCTAATTACTGTTCATTTTATGCTCTTGAGGAATGGAAAGTCAAGGCTAGGTTCTAGAGACCCCCAAGAGATCTTCCAGTCAGCCTTTATCTGTCTTTCTGTTTAAATAGGTTGAGTGTTAGTATGCTGCGCTCCATCCTAAAGGCAAACAAACAAACTCTACAAATAAATACACCAATCAATGTTAGAGCGTGGAGGCCCATTGAGTCTGCTGGATCTTGCGTTATTTCAAACCGCCCAATTTATCCTTTAGCTGTCGTGTTGCTGAATCGTAAATATTGTAAAAACAGATTTTACATTATTTCTTTTAATTCAACAGTTCTGAGGTGTGGGGGGGGGGAGCTTTTTGCACTTAATCACGAGAGTAGCTACTGTGTTTGCTATCTGTCACCTATTTGACAGTTTCTGTCACCAATTAGCAGCTAACTCAACGTCACCAAAACAAGGAAACTATGCAATTTGACTCCTATATATTTTTCCCTTTGTTATGTGGTGAACCAAGTCAGATTGTCATCTATTTACTGCAAGTCTGGGCAACAGATTTACCTACTTTGATTCACAAGAGAGGATTGATGCGCTGGATTAAATTGTCTTTCTCCACACATACCCCCAGCCCCCTTCAACACACATCCACCCCCTCCCCTTTCCCAATCAGGAAGTTTGTCAGGTAATCTGCTGCCTGGATTCTTGAATTTACAAGCTGTAGACAACAACTTAATGAGGCAGCCAAGCTGTTAGTCAGGCTGCTCTCTCCATGATTAGATGCTAAATGAAAAGCTGGTGCGACACACATAGTTTGTTATCATTCAATCTGCTTGAAACCACAAACTGGTCATTATCCAGCCATTATTTTAGTTGATTTACAATCGCAGTGGATGAGGCAATTGCAGCGGCTTGTTCAATCCCCTGGCGGGAAGATAGGAACCAGCTTGTAATTTGCATTTACACGATCCGACTGAGCAGCTTATTAGATGTGGATATTTATTTTCCACTTAACCGATGTTTGATTACACTTTAATAAAGAACAAGAAAACTGTCTGGCTGCCTGTGTCTGATTGATCCTGCCGGGTGGCTTCTTAGGGAATTTTTTTTCCCCTTGTAATGAAACAGGAGAGGCCGAGGGGATGAAGTAGTCTTAAGAAAGTGATAAAAAAAAGCAGCTGAAAATTACCGGGTTGGTGGAGTGGAGGGACCAAGTGTTGGGGAGGGGCAAGACGTCTTCTTCATTAACTTGTTGCCACTAAGTCCTGGGCTTAGATCCCCCAGTTTCGCAGGCAGTCAGAGAAAATCCACTGCTGCCCAGGCTCATCGGGGATGCCTCCCACTCCTGCTCTGGGCCACGGGGCAGCCCACCCAGGACCCCACAACATGCTGACACTGATGGTGATAATTAAACATTATTGATGACCTCATTGCGCTTGATTGAGAATTTCATTAACTGGTCCCACTTCATATATATATTTATATTAAAAAAAAACCCTTTCCGCTCCAGCAGACGAAGGAGGCAAAGGCAGCCCCCAAGTCCATCCCTGAGCAGAGCAACCTTAAAGCGACACGTTGTTCGTTGTGGCGCATCGGGCGGCATTTGTTTTTTTTCTTATATATCGTACCCTTAGCAATTTCTGTCTGCTCTTTACGAGGCCGAGTTGCCAGCTCGACACTCAACCCAGCACGGATGGAAAGCATGCAAGGAGCCGGCCGGATTCGAACCCGTGACCGTCATCTCCAAGTCCGGTGCTGATGCTACTGCACCACCGACCGGCTAAAGCAGCATGATGCACTCCACCAGAGTTTCATTAAATTACATACTGAACCTGCATGGAGGAGCAACGCATACTCTCTTTTATACACAAAATGCCTTTATTGCCAAGAAGGACAGAACAGTGGGAATTGTTCCAAATAACCTGTAAGCATAGCAATAAAGGCTAAAACATTGCCTTACTGGGAGTCTACAGAATGCCTCCATATGCTGAAAAGAGCCTGTGTTGCACAAGGGAATGATTGGATTCTGAGAATCAGCAAGGTTTGGCATGAACAAGGCAATTTTTTCTCACAACACTTGTGGATTTGCTAGCCAAAGGAAAATTTAAACATTTGGGGGATAATTTCTAAATTAGCTAACATTTCCCAGGGATCCTAAAATACTAGCTAATCTTCCCAAAAAAAAGACATTAAATATAATGTGGTTAAAGTTGGAGATGATAATGCCAGCAACAAGCAAGTATTAAATATATTTGGACCAATATAACAGCCTGCCTGGGCATAAAATTAAAATCCCACGCAAAAGCTTCAGATGTCCGCACCCAGACAAGCCACTAGACTGATAATGGTTGGTGACTCAATAAACGATGACTATGACTAAACCCAACCACTGCTGTAAATGCTGACGTGTTGGGAATCCCATCTCAGACAGGCTGGACATGGACTTAAGGCGAGGAAAAGCATTTCCTGTCCCGTGCTGCTGCCACAAAACAACAAATCTCACGACGTGTCAGTGGCACTAAACCTGATTCTGATTTTGATTCTCATTCAGAAACACGTGCAAAGGCGTGGTAGCATGATGATTAGCACAACTTTACCATAGCTCAGGGTTCATTCCACCACTGTATGTAAGTAAGTCCTGAAGAAGGGCCCCGGCCCGAAACGTCGACTGTTTACTCTTTTCCAGAGACGCTGCCTGACCTGCTGAGTTCCTCCAGCATTTTGTATGTTCTCCAGGCACTCCAGTTTCCTTCCACACGCCAATAGTGTGCAGGTTATAGGTTAATTGGTCGCATGGGTGTAATTAGCCAACACGGGCTCATTGGGCCAGAGGGCCCATCGCAGACATCCCACCTCTCCCGGAAGTTCTGGGAGTCTCCCGCAAATTGATGGTGCTACCTCCCTGAAATGAGCGTTTGCAGGGTGAGATGTCTGCCATTGCCATGCTGCTTCTCTAAAAAAAAAAAAAAATAAACATTAGTAGCGTTGTAAACACAGTGAAGCACTGACCCAGCCTGGCAAGTCTAATTCAAGCCCAAGGATTTAGAATTTATTTCATTTCCAATTCAACCTGACCTCAGTAATAAAGGCATCCGTTAGTCTTGCGAGACCATGGATCTGCGCCTGGAAAGTCTTCACTCTCCAGGGCGTAGGCCTGGGCAAGGTTGTATGGAAGACCAGCAGTTGCCCATGCTGCAAGTCTCCCCTCTCCACGACACCAATGTTGTCCAAGGGAAGGGCATTAGGACCCATACAGCTTGGCACCAGTGTAGTCACAGAGCAATGTGTGATTAAGTGCCTTGTTCAAGGATACAACACGTTCCCTCAGCTGGGGCTCGATCTCATGACCTTCAGGTCGCTAGTCCAATGCCTTAACCACTTGGCCACGTGCCCACATCTGACCTCAGTAAACGTAGATATAAAGAAACAATAGAAGCAGGGGGAGGTCTGCCCCATTCAATATGACCATTGCTAATCTGGTCCTCTTCTCAGCTCACCATACAACTCAATCCATCAAAATCCCAAAGAATTATCACTTCCCCTTTAAATACTCTATTAAAGTATCCTCCTGAACCCTCTGGGGTGGAACCTTTCAGAGGTTCACCATTATCTGTAGATCCAGTCAGGTAGCCAGCCTCTAGATCATCAACACCAGTTACACCTACTTAGGATCAATGTTCCCTCTAACTTGTAATGACCAGTGTGCACAAAAATCTTGTGCTGTGCAATTTCTTGCCCAGTGACAACAAAATGTGTGCACTGAATCTTATTTATAGAGGCATTCATTTTAACAGCTAACAAAACACTGTCAGTAAGAACTTTGACTTCCTCTGGGTTTGACCATTTTAACTCTTGTTCATCTGCACTCTCACAAAACTTACTTAGCATGTAATCAAGGACTTTCTCACCGTCCATATGTGATTTGCTTGCTAAGTGACGCTTTAAAAAGTCAAGTTTCCAAATGTCACTCCACTTCTTCCCACCTGTATATTCTCCAGCAACTTTTGCGTCACAATAATACACATAGGTAACACCAGTTTCTGTTTTGTACATAAATATTTCTCGTAGCTGCACATTCCTGACCTCATGAGCTCTCGGTGTAGCACTTTCCACTGTTTCATTAAGCCATTCTGCTTTAAATGAACTAGCAATTGTTTTGCACTTCACACCCTTCGTTTCTTTGCAATTCAACATAGTGAATCAATAATTTCTTCAATAAAAACAGTAGAAATAAGCCAGTTCTAAAATCTGCAGAAAAATCATTGCAAACTCCATGTTGTCAACACCGTCCGCATCAGAAACCAGAAAAGGAATTGCAATTTTGTACAATCGTGAAATATCCTTAACATGCCAATGAGGTAGAGAGTGACAACCTTTTGTGCGCAGTTTAAATTCCTTTGTGCACTAGTAGCAAAAGACGTGTGTGTGCACATGTGCACACCTCAGCAGAAACAGTGCTTAGCAATTCATAGCAGTGTGTTATCAAATAAATTGAACACTGAGCAATACAGAGATAGTAGGATTTGTCCTTTTTGTAATATTGATATTGGTACTGGTTTATTACTGCCACATATGCCGAGGTACAGTGAAAAGTTCATTTTTCATACTATTAATGCAATGTGCCATAATATTAATGCAATACAGACAAATCAAAACTATTAGAAGATATTACACAAGTTAGAGTAAAATCTATTATCATTTAATCTTTCCAATTATTTTTATGGACTACTTTATATGTTAACCCCTCATTCCCCACTACCCAACCTTCTTGAATTCGTCCTTTGACTCTTCCACTGAAAAGCAAACCCACCATGAATATCTGCCGTACTGTCAACGCTGCCAGTGGCCAAGCAAACATCAATTTTCTTCAATCCTTGAGGTCAGTCATCCCTTCTCCAAGCAAGCCACCTCAGACTGACAAATTGCTTCCTCAGTCAGAATGTTGGTCAAGGATGAGATTTGGATTCAAATGTTTTGCTGGGCATTTTGACATTGAAGCCACAATCCCCAATGCCACACAATGAATGTCAAAAATGATTTAATGAAATAAGCTGAAATATGTTACATCATACTCCTGTATATGTCTGTGAATGATAATTGCAGGATTATTCCAAATTGTACCTGTGAGAATCTATGATATGTCTTTATACTTGCACTCAAGCAGATTCTGAAACATACAGACCTTTACCTGCATAACCACTAAATCCACCTTCAGAATCAAATAGAGTCATACATCACTACAACACAGAAACAGGCACTTTGGCCCATCTACTCCATGCTGAAATATTATTTTGACTAGTCCCATCGACCTGCACCTGGACCATATCCCTATCATCCATGCATTTATCCAAATTTCTCTTAAATATGAAAATGGAACTTGCTTCCACCACTTCTGCTGGCAGCTCATTTCTCACTCACACCATTCTCTGAATGAAGTGTCCCCTCATGTTACCCTTAAATATTTCACCTTTCACCCTTAACCCATGACCTCTAGTTCTAGTCTCACCTAACCTCAATGGAAAAAACCTGCTTGCATTTACCCTATAAATACCCCTCATAATTTTGTACACCTCTAATCAAATCTCTCTTCATTCTCTTACACATCAGAGAAAAAGTCCTAACCTGTTCAATCTTTCCCTATGACTTTGGTCCCCAAATCCTGGCAAAATCATTGTAAATTTTCTCTTCAATCTTTCAATCCTTTTGATATCTTTCCTATAGGTAGGTGACCAAAACTGCACACTATACTCGAAATTAGGCCTCACCCACTGTCTTATACAACTTCAGCACACCTGTAGCTTCCCAACTCCTATAAATCCTTTGATTTATGAAAGCTTTCTTTATGACCTTATCAACCTACGACACCATTTTCAAGGAATTAATTGATCTGTATTCCCAGATCCCTCTGTTCTACTGCAGTCCCTAGTCCCTTACAGCTCACCAAGTAAGTCCTGCCCTGGTTTGTGCTCCTAATATACAACACCTCACATTTGTCTGTATTAAATTCCATCTGCTATTTTTCACCTCTTCTTTCCCGAGTTGGTCCAGATCCCACTGCAAGCTTTGAAGCCTTCCTCGCTGTCCACTACATCTCCAATTTTGGTGTCATCCGCAGACTTGCTGATCCAGTTTACCGTGGTATCATCTGGATCACTGATATAGGTGACATACAACAGCTGACCTAGCAGAGATCCTTGCGGCACCCCACTAGTACCAGGCCTCCGGTCAGAGAGACAACCATGTACTACCATTCTCTGGCTGCTACCATTTCTCTTGTTATGAAATTTAAATGAAACTTTAAACAAAAAAAGTTCAACACTTTTGCATAAACAAAAAAGATGATTGAAATAGTTCACAGAATTTTTAATTAATTTCTCACACAGATTACATCTATCATGAAAATCACTGAATAGGAACAAGAGTACACCATTTGACCCTTGGCACTTATTCTATCTTCAATTATAAGATTACATCTGAACTTTTACTTCACCTCCTTAACTAGATTCCGTTCATCTCCAAAAATCTACGGACTTCCGGCGCGAAGATGCTCAATGACTTAAATTTTTTTTAAAAAGAAAATTCTGGAAGCACTCGGCTGTTCAGGCGGTGTCTATGGAAGGAGAAACAGATTTGTCGTTTTAAGTCTTGGACTTCCATCAGAACTGGGAGCAAGATTAAACAAGTTTGCTTTAAACTTGCGAGGGTGAAGCAAAGAGGTTAACAAAGAGAATATCTCTGATAGGGTGAGACCAGTTGACATAAGATTGGAGTTAAGGTCATAGATCACCCACTCCCCTCATTCTCCACTGTTCACCTGCCATGGCAGGCCATCCACAGAACATAAGAACAGCACAGGCCCTTCAGCCTATGTTGTTGTGCCAACCTTTTAACCTACTGTGAGATCAATCTAACCCTTCTCTCCTACATAGCCCGCCATTTTCTCCTCATTCATATGCCTAACTAAAAGTTTCTTAGATGCCCCTAATGTGTCTGCCTCTACCACCACCCCGGCTCTACCAAGCACCCACCAATTGCTGTGTAAGAAGCATACCTCTGACATACCCCACCAAACTCTCCTCCAATCACTTTAAAATTATGTCCCCTCATATTAGCCATATCCACCCTGGGAAAAATTCTCTGGCTATCCACTTAATCTATGCCTCTTATTGTCCTGTACACCTCTATTAAGTCACCTCTCATTCTTTTTCACTCCAAAGAGTCCAGCTTGCTCAACTTATTCTTGAAAGACATGCTCTCTAATCCATGCAGCTACTCTCCTCTGCAGCCTTTCTAAAACCTCTACATCCTTCCTATAATGAGGTGACCAGAACGAAGCACAACACTCCAAGTGTGATCTGAGACTCATTGATGATCCAATTTCACCATACCACTGATACCCCCCACCCCTCCCACCTTCTCTGTCACGGAAAACAAACTTACCTTCTCTCTTTCCCAGTGCCAGGGAAGATTCCTGAACCATCAACTGTTTCTTATTCTAGAAACGCTGTTTGGCCTGCTGAGTGCTCCCGGCATTTCCTGGTTATATTCCAGATTTCCAGCATTGACTTACCTCAAGTGAGTCTCCACAGCCCCTTAGAGATAAAGAATTGCAAAAATTCACCACATTTCTCCCCAGTTCATTCCCAGTTGACCCCAGATCTCCAATCCTTTAAACATCTTCCCAGCATGTACGCACTCAAACTATATTATGAGATCACCCTCTCACTCTCCTAAGCTCACTAGAAGTCAGTTCGAGTTTACTCTATCTGTTCTCTCAGAACAATCTCTTTACACTGTAAATCAGCCCAGTGAAACTCTGAACTCCATTTACCAATAGTTCATTCCTAGGAAAAGAGAGCCTAGGTAAAGTAATTACATATATGTAAAGTAATTTACATATATACTTACTTCTTTGTTCCTTTAGTCTTTAATCTTTTGGTAATAAAGGGTGACACAAAATTTGATTTTGTAATTGTTTGCTTTACTTACTGCATTCAGCATAAAAGGTCCCCATCATTCAGGCAAAGCTCTTTTCTTGCTACTACCATCGGACAGGAGACACAGGAGCCTTTGGTCCCACGCCAACAGGTTCAGTAACAGCTATAGCCCTACAACCATCAGGCTCCATAACTTCACTCATCTCAACTCTGAACTGATTCAACAACATCAAGACTCACTTACACAAACTCTACTGCTCACTTCCTCATTATTTATTATTTGCTGTCATTGTATTTGCACCTCCACAATCTGGATCAACACATTCATGCCGTGTGGAGGCTTGCGTGCTTCAGGGACTCGATCAGGTGATACACATGACAGTACGTCTGTGGACGAGATGTCAGACGAAGATTGATCTAGCCCCAGCTCCCGAATAGACAGATCACGTCTGCCCCTCCCGGGCTACACATTGCCGTACAAAGCAACAGCAACAAACAGTATTTGCACAATTTGTCTTTTTTTTTTTACACATTAATTGCTGATCGGTCTCTATGTATATTTTTTCATAAATTCTACTATATTTCTTCATTTTCACTAAAGCCAAGCCTCCCAACCTGGGTTCCACAGGCCCGTTATTAATGGTATTTGTCCCTGGCATAAAAAAAAGATTGGGAACCCCTGATCTAAGCCATCGCATTCAGTAGTTTTCCTACAGTTTACACTCTTGGCTCCAAACCATTTGTAATTTATAATCATTTTATAGTTTTGTACTGTTGTGTTACCACAGTACAACAAATTTCACAACATAAAAGCCATTGATAACAGACCTGATTTTAATAGTTAATTTCAATCCTATTCTCTGTCCATTAAAGAATCTTCAGTATCTACCAATCGGAGTCTGAAGTCTCCATCAGTCGGAGTTGACTATGGATATTGCATCCTCACTGTCTAAATACGTAACCCTGGGCTGTACGATATGGAGAGCAAGCTGTTGCCCACTTAGCAAGCTCCCCCTCTCCATGCATCTGATGAACCCAAAGGAACGGCAGAGACCGATACTGTTTGCTACCAGCAGCATCACTGGAGTTGCCAGTCAGCGTTGAACTCAATGTAGGACTGCCTTAGGGATTTCAGCTCTGGATTTTTCCCTCGGAGTTTATTCCCAAAGCCTCCCCCATGAGTGGGATTAGACACAAGGCAGCAGAGTTTTCCTTCTCCTAGATGAGCCTCATCTGCCCGAAGCAATTGGTTTTAAGGGGCCAGTAACAAGTCCTTGTCCCTTCTCCTGTCAGTAGAAACAGTTCTGTCAGACTCAGTAGCTAAGCCACATGTGAAGGCCAGGAGCTGGACTTGGTTTCAGAGGCTATTTGAGGCACAGACCATTGGGAGCATTTAATAGGTACTGGAAGCTTGTCCCCATTACCTCCCACGACTATAACAACTTTAAGGAACCATCTACTAATCTATTACTGTCAATACTATGAACTCCTGTTTTCTGTAATAACCTCCAGTCTGGAACCTTTTTTGAAAATCAAATTTTACCGCATTCCTGGTTCTCTTTAATTCACAAGAACACAGGAAAATAGAAGTATCAGTAGGCTATCTTGCTCTTCAAGCCTACTCCATTGTTTAATATACTGTAAATCATGGCCAAATTATATGGGCCTCAACTCTTCTTCTATTTCTCCATTTCTCTTAATATTTCAATCTAACAAATACTTATTCGCCTCCACTTTAAATACATCAAATAATCCACTTGCGACCTCCTGCCAGAATAGAGAAAACAGTCTTCAAAATCACTTGCAATATTTATAATATACAATTTTCCTTTCGCATCAATGTCAGCACCACCCAATCATAATTGGCACAGCTCAGTTAAGATTTTCCTTTCATAAGTCTGCGTTAGCAGTGCCCAATCATTATTTTTCTTTCATAAGTCCATATTGGCACTGTCCAATCATGTTTCCTTTCATAAATATGTCCAGTTGACTTCAATGATACAAACTAAACATATGATAGGAACACACACAAAATGCTGGAGGAACTCAGGTGGTCAGCAGCACCTATGGAAAAGAGTAAACAGTCGACATTTCGGGCCAAGACCCTGCAGCAGAACTAGAGAAAAAAAGATGAGAAGGTGGCGGGAAGGGAGGAAGAAGTATAAGGTGGTAGGTGATAGGTGAAAGTGGGAGGGAGAAGGGGTGAAGTAAAGAGTTGGGAAGATGATTGGTGAAAGAGATAAAGGGCTGGAGGGAGAATCTGATAGAAGAGGGTAGAAGATCATGAAAGGGAAGGGGAGGATCACAGAGTGAGGATAGGATAGGTAAGGAGATAGAGTGACAGAGGGAAATGGCAATGAGAGAATGGTGACGGACAGGGGGCAATTACCAGTTCGAAACATCAATATTCAAGCAATAAGGTTGGAGGCTACCCAGACGGAATATAAGGTTTTTCTCCTCCAGTCTGAGAATGGCCTCAATGCAGCAGTAGAGTAGTCCATGGACTGGTAGCCTCCAACCTGACACTGATTTCATCCATGGTCTTCTACCCTCTCCCATCAGACTCTCCGCTTCTCCAGCCCTTCACCAACGCACTTCCCAGCTCTTTACTTCACCCCCCCCCCCGGTTTCACCTATCACCTACCACCTTGTACTTCTTCATCCCCCCAACCTTTTTGCTCTGACTTCTCATCCTTTTTTCCAGACCTGATGAAAGGTCTCGGCCCGAAACACCGTCTGCTTACATTTTTTCCCCATAGAAGCTGCCTGGCCTGCTGAGTTTCTCCAGCATTTTGTGTGTGTTGCTTTGGATTTCTGGCAGCTGCAGATTTTCTCTTGTTTGTATTGAATATATGATAATTTGATAGGTACCTGTTATCACTTCCCCATTCATAGGTTATACCACTGGCACAGTCAATGACGTGGAGATGCCATCAAGCATCAAGATAAGGGTTGACTAAGTATCACAGTGCGCCTGGCAACCTCACATTTACCATACAGTTTTGGCCTTGAATAGCCATGTTTTCTCAGCCACAAGGAATTCATTATCTTCATAGTAATACTTGTGGAAAGGTGGAGCAAAGCCTCACTTGGCTCAGTGCCTCACCCCAATCAAATCCCAGCTCAGAATCACTTCTACATCCAATATCCACGCCCTCCCATCCCTGCCCTGGAGTGCATCCCGGATCACCCTCCCTTCGCTGTCAACTGCGCCATTCGGGCTGGTTTCAGGGTAAGAACCCCTACAAATGAAAAATACAAACACTGGCTAAACCTGTCCAAAGCACCTATAAAACAAAGGAGCAGAATTAGGCCATTCAGCCCACTGAGTCTGCTCCGCCATTCCATCATGTCTGATTTATTATCCTTCCCAATCCCATTTTCCTGCCTTCTCCCGTAACCTTTGATGTCCTTACTAGTCAAGAACCGGTCAACTTCTGCTTTAAATGTACCCAAAGGCTTGGCCTCCATAGTCATCTGTGGCAATGAATTCCACAGATTCACCACCCTCAAGAAATTCATCTTCATCTCCGTTCTAAATGGGCATCCTTGTATTCTGAGACAGTGTTCTCAGAGCCCAGACTCCTTCACTATTGAAACATCCCCTCCATGTCCACTCTGGGCCTTCCAATAGTCTATAGCTTTCAATTAGATGCCCGTCTCACCCGTTCATTCTTCTAAATGGCTGACCAAAGACTTATAAAGCGTCAGCATTACACGCCTTTATATTCCAGTCCTCTCAAAATGAATGCTAACATTGCATTTGCCTTCTTTACCACTGACTCAACCTACAAGTTAATCTTTAGTGAATCTTGCACTAGGACTCCAACTTTGCACCTCTGATTTCTGAATTTTCACCCCATTTGGAAAATAGTCTACACCTTTATTCCTTCTGCCAAACAGCATGACCATACACTTCCTTACAGTGTACTCAGTCTGCCACTTCTTTGTCCATTCTCTTCAGCTGTCTAAGTTCTTCCGCAGACTCCCTACCTCCTCAACACTACCTGCCCCTTCACCTATTTTTATATTGTCCACAAACCTGCCCAAAAATTTTCACTGACCTTTGCCCTACCTAGATGGTCTATCCCTATTTTAATCCAGGCCACTATATCTACTCCTGATGAAAAGTCTTGACCCAAAATATCGACTGTTTTTTTACCCCTCTATTGATGCAGCCCAACCCGCTGAGTTCCTTTTGTGCGTGTTGCTCAAGATTTCCAGCACCCGCAGAATCTCATGTTTGTGCCTTGCTCTATGCATATAACTGGCCCAGTCAATGGCACTGTGGCACATCCGGTGGAGTCACTGCCTCAAATTGCCAGAGACCCAGGTTCAATCCTGACCTCGGGTGCTGTCGGTGTGGAGTTTGCACGTTCTTCCTGCGACCATGTAGGTTTCCTCGGGTGCTTTGGTTTCCACCCACATCCCAAAGATATGCTGGTTGGTAGATTAATTGGCTGATGTAAATTGCTCCCAATACGTAGAAGAATGATAGAATCAGGAACGATTTTACAAAAACATTAGGAAAATAAAAAGCAAGGGAAAACTAGTGCAAGATTAATTTAGAATCCCAAATTAAAATTAATGTTGGATTGGTGTAAATGGGCAAATTGTTGGACTAAAGGGCCTGTATCTATGCTGTATCTTTATATGATCTGGCCCCTGTGGGTTCTCCCGCCAGGGCTGCTCTCCAGTGTTTGCTCCCTGAAAGACAAGCTAGGTTGCCTTCATCTATGGCTGACTCAAAAAAAGATGAGGAACCGCTATGTCCTTGTTCTCGCAGAAACTTGGCTCCAAGACAACATCCCATGCACCATCAATCTTCAGGCCATGTCACTCAGGGGCTTGTACTAATATTATTTTGTGAGTGGTGTGTGTTGTGTGTGACTGTATGTACTGCGCTTTTCACCTTGGCCCCAGTGGATCACTATTTCTTTTAACTGTATACATGTGTATGGTTGAATGACAATTAAACTTGAATTTGAACTTGAACTAACCTGGATTTTTTTTTAAATCCATACACACAAATGTTTCACTAATAATAAATCAACATGAAACTGAGAGTTTTTTTTTAAATGGGCATACGCTTCTAAAATTAACAAGGCAAAGAACTATCAATTCGGTGAATTCAATCATTGTGGAAATTGTGCAAATGCAGTTTGCATTTTTCTAAAAATAGTTCAGACCCCTGTAATAAGCTCATTTTAATATAACCCAAGGTCAGTTAAAATCAATGTTTTACCCATGGAGTTAAGGGGAGGAACCAAACAATCTTCGAATCAATACAAGCAGGAAGATCTGTTCAATTAAATGCATGATAGTCGATTTCTTTGAAGCCAGTCCTCAATTGAGAAAGATTTGATTCTACAGAAAATGGACTGAGAACGTTTAAGAAGCTGGATCTACTCATCAAGTTATCAGGAGTTTGAAACAATTGGAAATTTTGCAGAGGATCAGGCATGCAAACTGCCTCTTGCAATCAGACAGGTGATAGTAAAGCAAAGAAAAAACTTGTTCAGAAAAAGTTGGTTTGAAAAGAACTGCTTCTCACTGGAGCTAATTTGTCCTTCAAGAACGGGGCATTGGGGCAAGACTCGTATTTGTAGCCCACTGCCTCATAATTCTCAGCTAAAGACTGGGCAATATGCAAATTCAAGGGACACCCGGTGCAATTTATAGGTGTCCACATTTGGGCTTATACAAGTTGATTGTTGTTAACGAAGGAAGATGCTGGCACAGATATCAAGGTACTCAAGTCCTGATGAAGGGTCCCAGCCTGAAACATTGACTGGTTATTCTTCTCCATAGGCACTGCCTGGCCTGCTGAGTTCCTCCAGCATTTTGTGTGTGTTGCTCTGGATATCCAGCATCTGCAGAACCTCTTGTGCCTTCTCCTGTTGAAGGACACCCATTTGTAAACTATGGCCATCACTGGTGGAACAACTGAAACCAGGGATGCACAGAGAACCAGTACAAAGAGGGGGACAAACATGGTGGAGGAGTTTAGGTTACAGAGACTACCTACGAGAATTTTAAACCGGAAGAATTGCCATTGTGGAGGCTGATATTGATGAGTGAACAAATGTAATATAATTTTCATAAATTCTGTTGTATTTCCCTATTTTCAATTCAATTCAAGTTTGATTGTTATTCAACCATACATGAATACAGCCAAACAAGAAAGCACTACTACGGGGTCAAGGTGCAAAACACAGTACCAACAGTCACACACAGCACAAAGCAGTTCCTGTAAATGCCTACAAGAAAACATATACATAGTTTGATAATAAATTTACTTTGAACTTTTAAATTTGAATATCCAGAAGCACCCTCAGTAATTACAAAGTCCCAGAGACTTCAGAGAAAGTTTTGAATTACACCTGCATTTGCACACAATCTTAGCTTTACACAAGTGTCCAAACTCAAGTTACTTGGATCGTTGTTCACAGACTTCAATTGGAGTAGTGCACCTCATCCAGATTCCTACCCATCCACCTCTCAACAGGTCCTATTCCCTGTATGCTCCTATCTTCCCACCCCATCGCCCTTTCCCTCCTTCCTTTCCGATCAGATTCCATTTTCTGCAGCCTTATGTTACCTCCACCTATCAGCTCCCATTTCTGTTTCCACCCTTCCATCCTCCATCTGCATCCACAGCTGGGTCCACCTATTGCTTGCCAGCTCTTGCTCCATCCCTTTCCCTCACCACTTTACACAGGGCATCTCCCCTCTATCTTTTAGTCTGGATAAAGGAACGAAACCTGAAACTTTGACTTTCCATTTCCCTCCACAGATTGGTATTGGTTTATGATCGTCACAGGAACCAAAATACAGTGTCTTGCATACTGTTCATACAGAGCAAATCATGATTCACTGCATTAAACTAGAACAAGGTAAAACAATAACAACGCAGAGTAAAGTGCAAAAGTTTCCGAAAAAGTGCAGGGCAGGTAAATGAAAAACTGCAAGATCATAACGAGATGGATGACGAGGCAAAGAATCTATCTTAACGTACAAGAGGTCCATTCAAGAATCTGATAACAGTGGTATAGAAGCTGTCCTTGATCCTGGTGGTACGTGCTTTCAGGCTTTCGTATCACCTGGCCAATGGGACAGGGGAGAAGAGATGATGTCCAGGGTGGATGGGATCTTCGATTATGCTAGCTGCTTTGCTGAGCCGGACAGAAGTACAGACAAAGACCATGGAGGGGAGGCTGCTTTCTGTGATACGCTGAGCTGTGCCCTAGCTGTCTGACCTACTGAGCTCTTCCAGCAGTCTGTTTTTAGTTCCAGATTCCAGCATCTGCATGAACCAGTGGCAGCCACCATGAGAAGGGATTTAAGGTTGATTCCCTGCGGAAACTCTCAGTCACGTCTATCAGTCAGAGTTGCCTGCCCAGCTACAGAATCTATCTAACTGAAGTTCTAAGGAATGGAAGTGTATATGTGTTCACCAGGGTAGGGAGGCTGGCTTAAGGAAGCAGTGGATGGAAGGGAGATTATAAAAAGATTAGCTTTATTTGTCACACATTCACTGCACATGTAAAGTGAAATATGGACCCCTAATCTAAGAAAGGATTGGAGATGGCCAGAGGAGGTTCACAAGAATGATCCCAGGAATGAAAAGGTTTATGTATGAGGAGCATTTGACAGCTCTGGATCTGTACACACTGGAATTTAGAAGAATGGGGGGCGGGTGGAGGAGAGGAGGGCGATCTCATTGAAACTGATCGAATATTGAAAGGTCTATGACCATATAACAATTACAGCACGGAAACAGGCCATCTCGGCCCTTCTAGTCCATGCCCAACTCTTACTCTCACCTAGTCCCACTGACCTGCACTCAGCCCATAACCCTCCATTCCTTTCCTGTCCACATATCTATCCAATTTAACTTAAAACGACAACATCAAACCTGCCTCAACCACTTCTGCTGGAAGCTCGTTCTACACAGCTACCACTCCCTGAGAAAAGAAGTTCCCCCTCATGTTACCCCTAAACTTTTGCCCCTTAACTCTCAACTCATGCCCTCTTGTTTGAATCTCCCCCACTCTCAATGGAAAAAGTCTATCCACATCAACTCTATCTATCCCCCTCATAATTTTAAATACCTCTATCAAGTCCCCCCTCAACCTTCTACGCTCCACCAAGAATAAAGACCTAACTTGTTCAAGCTTTCTCTGTAACTTAGGAAATGAAACCCAGGCAACATTTTAGTAAATCTCCTCTATACTCTCTCAATTTTACTAACATCTTTCCCATAATTCAGTGACCAGAACTGTATACAATACTCCAAATTTGGCCTCATCAATGCCTCATACAATTTCAACATTACATCCCATCTCCTATACTCAATGCTCTGATTAATAAAGGCCAGCATACCAAAAGCTTTCTTCACCACCCTATCCACGTGAGATTCCACCTTCAGGGAACTATGCACCATTATTCCTAGATCCCTCTGTTCTACTGCATTCTTCAACGCCCTACCATTTACCATGTATGTCCTATTTTGATTAGTCCTACCAAAATGTAGCACCTCACATTTATCAGCATTAAACTCCATCTGCCATCTTTCAGCCCACTCTTCTAACTGGCCTAAATCTCTCTGCAAGCTTTGAAAACTTACTTCATTATCCACAACGCCACCTATCTTAGTATCATCTGCATACTTACTAATCCAATTTACCACCCCATCATCCAGATCATTAATATATATGACAAACAACATTGGACCCAGTACAGATCCCTGAGGCACACCGCTGGACACCGTCCTCGAATCTGGCACACAGTTATCCACCATTACTCTCTGGCATCTCCCATCCAGCCACTGCTGAATCCATTTTACTACTTCGATATTAATGCCTAACGATTGAACCTTCCTAACTAACCTTCCGTGTGGAACCTTGTCAAAGGCTTTACTGAAGTCCATATAGACAACATCCACTGCTTTACCCTCATCAACTTTCCTAGTAACCTCATCAAAAAATTCAATAAGATTTGTCAAACATGACCTTCCACACACAAATCCATGTTGACTGTTCCTAATCAGACCCTGTCTGTCCAGATAATTATATATACCATCTCTAAAACTACTTTCCATCAATTTACCCACCACTGACGTCAAACTCACAGGCTGATAATTGCCAGGTTTACTCTTAGAACCTTTTTTAAACAATGGAACCACATGAGCAATACGCCAATCCTCCGGCACCATCCCCGTTTCTAATGACATTTGAAATATTTCTGTCAGAGCCCCTGCTATTTCCACACTAACTTCCCTCAGGGTCCTAGGGAATATCTTGTCCAGACCCTAGATAGGGTGGATATGGAGAAGATAGTGGGGAAGTCTAGTACCAGAGGGAGCAGCCTCAGAATAGAAAGAGATCCCTTTAAAACTGAGGTAAGGAGGAATTTCTTTAGCCAGAGGATGGGGGATCTGCGCAATTCATTACTACAGATGGCTGTGGAGGCCAAGTTATTTAGTATATTTAAGGTGAAAGTTGATTGTTTCTTGAATAGTAAGGCTGTCAAAGGCTGCAGGGAGAAGGCAGGAGAATGGGGATAATAAATCAGCCATGATAGAAGAGTGGAGCAAACTCGATGGGTCGAATGACCTAATTCTACTCCCACGTCTTGTGGTCATAGAACCATAGAGTCGCAGAACACTATGGTACAGAAACAGGCCCTTTGCACCATCTAATCTGTGCTGAATCATTGATCTGCCTATTCCCAACGACCTGCACCCAGATCATAACCCTCCATGTCCCTCTCATCCAAATTACTCTTAAATGTTAAAATCGAACCACATCCACCACTTGCGCTGGGAGCTTGTTCCACACTCTCAACACCTTCTGGGTGAAGAAGTCCCCCCTCATGTTCCCCTTAAACATTTCACCTTTCACCTTTAACCCATGACCTCCAATTGTATTTTCACCCAACCTCAGTGGAAAAAGCCTGCTAGTATTTACCCTATCTATAGCCCTCATAATTTTAGGACCTATAACTCAGGTCCTTAAGTTCCAGCAACATCCTTGTAAAATTTCTCCACACTCTTTCAATCTTATTTACATATTTCCTGTAGGTGGGTGACCAAAACTGCACACAACATTCCAAATTTCAACATAGAATCCTAACTCCTATACTCAAAACTTTGATTTATGGAGGCCAATGTGGAAAAAACCTTGTTTACAACCCTATGTACCTGTGACACCACTTTGAAGGAATTATGGACCTGTATTCCCAGATCCCTCTGTTCTACCTCCTATTTGTCACATGTACATTGAAACATACGATGCATTTAAACTGCATTAGCAACTTTGAGATGACACCAGGATTGGGGAGTGCAGTGCATAGCGAGGAAGATTATCAAAGCTTGCAGCAGGATCTGAATCAATTGGAAAAATGGACTGAAAAATGTCTGATGTAATGTAATGCAGCGAGTGTGAGGTGTTGCACTTTGTGGGGAAAAACCAGGACAGGTCTTACAATGTGAGCAGTAGGGCACTAATGAGTGGCCACACCTCCCTTCATTAACTCAGCCCAGAATAGAAACCCCACATAAATGCATGTGGCCATTCAGCCCATTGTGTTGGCGGTATCACCAAAACTGAATGGATGAGTGTGAGTATTCAGTATCAAGAAAGGAGAAAAAATACTATTACTGGCAAATGTACTTCATACGTTTTCGGATACGCCTGCATAAGGCTGAGGTGTAGCCAATTAGTTAACATAGAATTTGTTTTATACACTTCGTCACTTCTCTCCTTTGTCATTTCTGAATATCACTCCCTTTGATTAGTTTCCCAATGTAGAACATAGAACAGTGCAGCACTAAACAGGTCATTTGGTCAACAATTTTAGGCCACTTCTTATTTCCAGTTTATACCAAATGTCCTCCTCCTTTGTATCATTCCTTTTATACTTCATTAGGAGTTTGAGGAGATGTTGGTATGTCACTGTTTCTACAGATGTACCATGGAGAGCATTCTAACCTGCTGCATCACCATCTGGAGATGGGGGTGGGAGGAAGGCTACTGGACTGAATCGAAGCAAGCTGTAGTCAGCTGTAAACTTAGTCAGCTCCATCATGGGCACTAGCGTCCCCACCTTCAAGGTGCGCTGACTCAAAAAATCGGCATCCATCATTAAAGACCCCCATCACCCAGGACATGCCCTCTTTTCATTGCTAGCATCAGGGAGGACGTACAGAAGCCTGAAGACACACGCTCAACGATTCAGGAACAGCTTCTTCCACCTCTGCCATCGGATTTCTGAACAGACATTGAACACACGAACACTACCTCACTACTTTTTTAAATTTTAATTTTTGCACTACATATTTAATTTAACTATCACACACATATATACACACACTTATTGTAATTCAGTTTTTTTCTATTATTATGTATTGCATTGTACAGCTGCCACAAAGACAACAAATTTCACGACATATGCTGGTGATATTAAACCTGATTCTGATATTCATGTGCGGATCTAAAAGCCTTTTGAACTCCACCAAGCTCCCTGAGTCCATTACTACCCCTGGTAACCCATTTCAGAAACCTGCCACGCTTCGTGTGTAAACTTGCCTTTCACATCGCCTTTAAAGTTACACCCCCACTCAACCTTAAAAGCATGTCTCCGGTTTTTTTTTACATTTCTACCCTAACTATTTTATGTTTTCTACATACCTTACAAAAGTTATGTCAACAGTCAGCAGACTTAAGCTGATCATTTTCAGGGTTGCCCTCATGGTAAAAATTCAATACACAGCTAGGGACATTGAATGGGAACAAGGGGAGGTCTGGTAGCAGGTTTGAAGATTCTATATTAACATAATTCAGTTTATAACAAGTAGGTACATGTAATATAATTACCAGAAAGCATTAAAGGGGTGGCCAAAAGAATCTTTTGCTCTACATTGAAGACAGGGTTAGTTAATAGACAATAGGCAATAGGTGCAGGAGTAGGCCATTCGGCCCTTCGAGCCAGCACCACCATTCACTGTGATCATGGCTGATCATCCACAATCAGTATCCAGTTCCTCCCTTATCCCCATAACCTTTGATTCCGCTATCTTTAAGAGCTCTATCCATCTCTTTCTTGAAAGCATCCACAGACTTGGCCTCCACAGCCTTCTGGGGCAGAGCATTCCATGTATCCACCACTCTCCGGGTGAAAAAGTTTTTCCTCAACTCCATTCTAAATGGCCTACCCCTTATTCTTAAACTGTGGCCTCTGGTTCTGGACTCACCCATCAGCAGGAACATGCTTCCTGCCTCCAGCGTGTCCAATCCCTTAATAATCTTATATGTTTCAATAAGATCCCCTCTCAGCCTTCTAAATTCAGAGTATACAAGCCCAGTCACTCCAATCTTTCAACATATGACAGTCCCGCCATCCCGGGAATTAATCTTGTGAACCTACGCTGCACTCCCTCAATAGCAAGAATGTCCTTCCTCAAATTTGGAGACCAAAACTGCACACAGTACTCCAGGTGTGGTCTCACCAGGGCTCTGTACAGCTGCAGAAGGACCTCTTTGCTCTTATACTCAATTTCCCTTGTTATGAAGGCCAGCATGCCATTAGCTTTCTTCACTGCCTGCTGTAATTGCATGCTTGCTTTCAGTGACTGATGTACAAGAACACCTAGATCTCGTTGTACTTCCCCTTTTCCTAACTTGACTCCATTTAGATAATAATCTGCCTTCCTGTTCTTACCACCAAAGTGGATAACCTCACATTTATCCACATTAAACTGCATCTGCCATGCATCTGCCCACTCACCCAGCCCGTCCAAGTCACCCTGCATTCTCATAACATCCTCCTCACATTTCACACTGTCACCCAGCTTTGTGTCACTGGCAAATTTGATAATGTTACTTTTAATTCCCTCATCTAAATCATTAATATATATTTTAAACAGCTGTGGTCCCAATACTGAACCCTGTGATACCCCACTGGTCACCGCCTGCCATTCCAAAAGGGACCCGTTAATCGCTACTCTTTGTTTTCTGTCAGCCAGCCAATTTTCAATCCATGTCAGTACTCTGCCCCCAATACCATGTGTCCTAATTTTGCCCACTAATCTCCAATGTGGGACTTTATCAAAGGCTTTCTGAAAGTCCAGGTACATTACATCCACTGGCTCTCCCTTGTCCATTTTCATAGTTACATCCTCAAAAAATTCCAGAAGATTAGTCAAGCACGATTTCCCCTTCGTAAATCCATGCTGACTCGGACCAATCCTGTTACTGTTATCAAGATGTGTCGTAATTCCATCTTTTATAATTGACTCCAGCATCTTTCCCACACCGACGTCAGGCTCACCGGTCTATAATTCCGTTTTCTCTGACAGTTGTCAACTGCAAAGCGATTAGCGAAAGCAGAATCCTCTATGAATATTAAAGGAGGAAGAGGCAGTAGTGCAAAAAAGAGAGGAAAATACATTTAGAGATATTGCATGGTATCGGCCTTTTTGATCCAACTGACCTGCATCACCCAATTACAAACTCTTTACAGACTGTGGTGGGAATTGAACCTGAGTCGCTGGCACTGTAAAAGCGTTACACTAAGCGACACACTACCGCCCCATATTGAAGGAAGCGCAGAAAGCAAGGGGAGAAAAAAACCTTACAAGTTCAAAGCCGGCTTTGGCTGCTGCCTGTGTCTAGATTCCACACTCTCCCTGCAACTGTGTGTGTTTCATCTTGTTTCTTCTCACTTTCCAAGACGAGCAGGTTGGAAGGTTCACTAGTTACTGAGAATTGCTTCCAAGTGTGTATGTGAGAGGGATCTGTGAGAAGTGCGGAGAATAAAAAGTGGGATCAGTGCGTGGTTATTGTAACTGGATGCTTACTGCAGACTCAATGGTCCAAAAGCTCCGTGCTTTGTGCCTCTATGATTATATGTCTATGCTTGCGGCTTTTGAATTATTCCCATGTCCCTTTAGTCACGTAAAATTCAGGAATCTATCAATCTCTGCTTAAGTGAACTCAGCTGGCTCAGTTAAGGGAGACCACACACTGCATGAGGAAATTTCTTCTCATCCCCACCCTAAGTGTCCTCCCCCTCATTCTGAGTCTGTGACCACTGGCTCCAGACTCCTCGGCCAAGGGTGACATCTCTGTATCCAGCCTGTCAACTCAGGTCGACATTTTGGAACTTCCAAATAGATTTACCTTCTAGTCTTCTAAAATCCAGAGAACGAGGCCAATCCTTCCTCAGATAGCAAACTCAGCATCCCTGGAACTAATCTGCCAAATCTTCACTGAGCCCGATAGAACTGTAAGACAGAGGTGGATAGTCTACCTAGGGCAGGGTAGCGCTGTGGTTAATGTGAAGCTTTGCAGCACCGGTGACTAGAGATCGGAGTTCAATTCCCACTGCTGTCTCTGAGGAGACAGCATGTTCTCTCCATGGTCACATGGATTCTGAGGACAAATCCATTTAGAATGGAGATGAGGAGCAATTTCTTTAGCCAGGGGTTGGTGAATCTGTGGAATTTGTTGCCACAGGCAGCTGTGGAGGCCAACTCATTGGGTGTATCTAAGGCAGAGGTTGGTAGATTCTTGTTTGATCACGGCATTAAGGGGTACGGAGAGAAGGCAGAAGGTTGGAGCTGAGAGGGAAATGGATCAGCCATGATGAAATGGTGGAGACTTGATGTGCTAAATGGCCTAATTTGGCTCCTATATCATACAGTATTTCTGCTTCTGCACATTTTTTAATAATCTATTCAATATACATAATTGATTTACTTGTTTATTTATTATGTTTTATTTTATTTATTATTTTACTCTCTCTCTGCTAGATTATGTATTGCATTGAACTGCTGCTGCTAAGTTAACAAATTTCACATCAGATGCCAGTGATGATAAACCTAATTCTGATTCCTCTGTTTGCTCCTGTTTCCTCTACACGCAAAATACACCTTTAGCGGAGAGATGGAGTCACAGAGAGCCAGTACATCAGGACAGCGAGAGGGGCTGCCAGAGGTCTCTACAATCGGGTGATCGTGATATATACCTCCCTCCCTCCCTATACTCCAGTTGGGGAACAAGGTCAAAAAGTGACACTTCAGACTGTGAATGTAACATCGAAAACAGTGACTGCTTGTCTCCCTCTCACTGCAAAAGGAATGATATCTGTCTGAGGGATGTCAAATTGTTGGAATAAACGGTAAGTTTTTGATGTACTGTAGAATATGGTCTCTCTCTTCGGGGGCTTTGCTGTTGCTTGCATGGTGGGGGATGGGAATGCTGATGGTTTATGCTGGAATATGAGGGGGAAGGAGAGGAGGAAGGGGAGGGGGAAGGGGAGGGGGAAGGGGAGGGGGAAGGGGAGGGGGAAGGGGAGGGGGAAGGGGAGGGGGAAGGGGAGGGGGAAGGGGAGGGGGAAGGGGAGGGGGAAGGGGAGGGGGAAGGGGAGGGGGAAGGGGAGGGGGAAGCATTGGCACTTCTACTGCCGCTTGTCCATGGAAGGGGGCAGGAGAATTTAGGGAGTTGACTTTTTTCTGTCATTCATTCTTCGGGGTTTCTCTTGTTTTGAGGATGTCTGCGGAGAGCAAGAATTTCAGGTTGTGTATTGTATACATTCTCTGGTATTAAATGGAACCATTAAACCATTAGGTTAGGATCAGTAAATTGTAGGCAAGCTACGTTGGTGCTGGAAACACGTTTGTGTGATTTGCCCAGCACATCCTTGGACTGTGATGGTTATTGACACAAACAATGCATTTCACTGTATGTTTCAATGTTTCGATGCACATCTGACAAATAACACTAATCCATCTTAGTCAGTTGTTTTCCCAGAGTGGAAGTGTCAAATACTGGAGGACACGGCTTTAAGCAGAGAGAGAAATGTTTAAAGGAGAGTTATTCACAGAGAGTGGTAGCTACCTCAAACAGGCACCAGGCGTAGTCACGGAAACAGATACAATAATGGTGCTTGAGAGGCCTTTAGGTCGGTGGAGCTACGTCTCTACCAAAGGGCGTGTAAGGGACTTTGTCCCTCTGCTTGCCTGCAGGTCACCCTTCCGCAAGGCATAGCATCTGCCTAGACCCCCAATCAGGGTTACGTGAAGCCATGGGAGCAGGGGTGGATAGTCATATGAGCAGTTGGTGCATATCACAAGCCCTGGTTATGCAACCACTGACGCCAGGCAGGCAAACTCTGAAGAGTGTTGGTAATGACTGGGGTCAGCCATCTTGTAAAGACACTGCCCAGAAGGCAGTAATGGCAAACCACTTCTGTAGAAAACATTGCCAAGAACAATCGTGGTCAGGAGACCAGGATCATCCACGTCATAGGACATGGCACATAATGATGATGACGATTAGGCAAGCACATGAATATGCAGGGAATGGAGGGATATAGGTCACACACAGACAGAAGAGATTTAGTTCAATTTGTTCAGCACAGACATACTGGGCCAAATGGCCTCCTCTTGTGCTGTGCTGTTCGATATTCCACACTCCTACATTGTAAAGTACATCCTTTGTTACAAGCATAGTCTCATCAAGCTGTCATACAATTGCAGGAAGACATCTTTACTCCTATATTCATAAAGAAGATAAAGTTTAGCTTTATTTGTCACATGTACATCTAAACACACAGTGAAATGCATTGTATGCGTCAACAACCAACACAGTTCAAAGATGTTCTGGAACAGTCCACAAGCGTTGCCATGGTTCCAGTGCCAACACAGCACAGCCACAACTTGCTAACCTGTATGTCTTTGGAATATGGGAGGAAACCAGAGCACCCAGAGGAAACTCACACAATTGTGAGGAGAACATACAAATTCCTTACAGACAGGGGCGGGATCGCTATTCAAATCATGCTGTCCTATTCAAATTGTGTAACAGAGGCCAACATAATATTTATTTTTCTAATTACCGTCAGTAATGTGTGTTCAAGGACACCCAGATCTCTTTGGACATCGACATTATCCAATCACTCACCATTTTAAAATACTATGCTTTTCTGTTTTGTGCAAGGTGGGTAGCTTCACATTTTTACACATGAGGTTACCTCAGCCAAGTTCTTGACCACTTACTCAGTTTATATATATTTCATTGAAACTTCCTTATATCGTTTGACCTGCTCTGTCTCTCACCTAGTGTTGTGTCACCAGCAAACTTGCAAATGTGGTACCTGCTCCAATTCCAAAGATTTGAGCAGAAAACTTGATCTGCCACAATAATGCAGGGCTGAGGGTATGTTCCACAGTCTCAAGATGCCCCCGTTTGGAAGGAACATTACACTAGGTTTCCTGTAGAAGATCAGAGACAAGACTTATTCCAAAGGCTAGGTCAGTAAAGTGAGATCACTGGTGATGGTTGAATAGTTTAAAATACCACAAGACACAGGAACAGAATCAGGCCATTTGGCCCATCACAGCTGCTCTGCCTTTCAATCATGGCCGATCTATTTTCCCTCTCAACCCCATTCTTCTGCCTTCTCTTCGTAACCTATCATGCTCAAAGCCCAAAGTAAATTTTATTATCAAATTACAAACATGTCACCATATACAACCCAGAGATTTATTTTCTTGTGGGCATACTCAACAAATCCATTGAATAGTAACTATAACAGAATCAATGAAAGACCGCTCAAATAGGGTGTTCAGCCAGAAGGCAGAGGAAAACAAACTGTGTCAATGCAAGTATAAATAAATAGCAATAAATATTGAGAACATGAGATGAAGAGTCATTGAAAGTGAGTCCATTGGTTGTAAGAACATTTCAATGATGGGGCAACTAAAGCTGAGTGAAGTCATCCCCTTCTGTCCAAAAGCCTGATGTTCGAAGGGTAATAACTGTACCTAACCTGGTGGTTCAAGTTCTGACACTCTTGTACCTTTACCTAATGACAGCAGCGAGAGAAGAGCATGGCCTGGGTGGTGAGGATCTCTGATAATGGATGCTGTTTACATACAACTACATTTCATGTAGACCTCTTCAATGGTTGGAAAGGCTTTACCCATGATGGCCTGGACCAAATCCAGTACTTTTGCCCTTACTAAACAAGAACCTATCAACATCCTCTTTAAACATACCCGATGGCTTGTCCTCCTCAGCGTTTTGTGGCAAGGAATTCCATAGATTTGCCACTCTCTGGCTGAAGAAAAGTCTCCTCATCTCTGTTCCAAAGGGATATCCTTCTGTTCTGAGGCTGAGCCCTCTGGTCCTACTCTCCCATTATTGGAAACATCCTCTCCATGTCCACTCTGTGTAGGCCTTTCAGTACTCTATAGATTTCAATGAAATCCTCCTCTCCCGTTCTCCTCAACTCCAATGATTGTAGGCTCAGAGCCATCAAATGCCTCCTCTTACATTAACTCTTTCATTCCCAGGATCATTCCTGTGAACTTCCTCTCAACCCTCTCCAATGGAAGCATATCCTCTCTTAGATAAGGGGCCCAAAAATGCAAACAATACCCCCAATGTAGCCTGACCAATGTCTCAGCATTACATAGAACATAGAATTCTACAGCATATAACAGGCCCTTTGGTCCACAATGTTGTGCCGACCATGTAACCTACTCTAGACAGTAGCCCTCAATTTTTCAGGGCTCCATGTACCTATCTAAGAGTCTCTTAAAAGACCCTATTGTATTTACCTCTACCACCTTCACTGGCAGTGCATTCCACGCATCCACCACTCTCTGTGGAAAAACTTACCTCTGACATCCCCTTTGTACCTACTTCCAAGCACCTTAAAACTATGTCCCCTTGTGTTAGCTATTTCAGCCCTGGGAAAAAGCCTCTGGCTATCCACATGATCAATGCCTCTCATCACCTTATACACCTCTATCAGGTCACCTCTCACCCTCTATCAGTCCAAGGAGAAAAGGCCAAATTCACTCAACCTATTCTCATAAACCATACTCTCCAATCCAGGTAACATCCTTGTAAATCTCCTCTGCACTCTCTCTATGGTATCCACATCCTTCCTGTAGTGAGGTGACCAGAATTGAACACAGTGCTCCATGGGGTCTAACTAAGGCCTTATGTAGCTGTAACATTACCTCGTGGCTCTTGAACTCAATCCTACGGCTGAAGGCCAACACGCCATACACCTTCTTAACAACACCGTCAACCTGTGCAGCAGCTTTGAGTGCCCTATGAACACGGACCCCAAGATCTCACTGATCCTCCACACCGCCAAGAGTCTTGCCATTAATATTATATTCTGTCTTCAAATTTGATCTACTGAAATGAACCACTTCACACTTATCTGCATTGAACTTCATCTCTGTAGAGATCGTTAAGAGCACCAAATTTCTTGGTGTTCACCTGGTGGAGAATCTCACCTGTTCCCTGAACACCAGCTCCATAGAAAAGAAAGCCCAGTAGCATCTCTACTTTCTGTGAGGGCTGAGAAAAGTCCATCTCCCACCCCCCCATCCTCACCATGTTCTACAGAGGATGTATTGAGAGCATCCTGAGCAGCTGCATCACTGCCTGGTTCGGAAATTGCCCCATCTCGGATCTCAAGACCCTGCAGCGGATAGTGAGGTCAGCTGAGAAGATCATCAGGGTCTCTCTTCCCGCCATTACAGACATTTACACCAAACGCTGCATCTGTAAAGCAAACAGCATTATGAAGGACCCCACGCACCCCTCATACAAACTCTTCTCCCTCCTGCCATCTGGCAAAAGGCACCGAAGCATTCGGGCTCTCACGACCAGATGATGTAACAGTTTCTTTCCCCCAAGTCATCAGACTCCTCAATACCCAGAGCCTGGACTGACACCAACCTACTGCTCTCTACTGTGCCTATTGTCTTGTTCATTATTTATTGTAATGCCTGCACTGTTTTGTGCACTTTATGCAGTCCTGGGTAGGTCTGTAGTCTAGTGTAGTTTTGTGTTGTTTTGCGTTGTTTTACGTAGTTCAGTGTAGTTTTTGTAATGTTCATGTAGCGCCATGGCCCTGAAAAACATTGTCTCATTTTTACTGTGTTCCGTACCAGCAGTTATGGTCAAAATGACAATAAAAAGTGACTTGACTTGATCTGCCACTTCGCAGCCCAGTTCATCCTATCGATGTCACGCTGTGACCTCCGACAATGCTCCAGATTATCCACAACACCCCCAACTTTTGTGACATTTATATCATTTCTTTTATGTTCTAGCCCTCTTGAAATGAATGCTAACATTGCATTTGCCTTCTCAACTCAGCCTGCAAGTTAACCTTTAGGGAATCCTGCACAGGGACTTCCAAGTCCCTTTCCACTTCTGATTTTTGATTTTTTTCCCCCCATTTAGAAAATAGTCTCTGCCTCCATCCTTTCTATCAAAGTGCATGGCCATACACTTTCCTACACTGTACTCCATCTGGTGTTCAGGGCAGCAATGAAGGTGCTGGTGCTTAGGCCTCTCTTCATCATGTCAGTAGCTTCCTCTTGGTTTTCTTCATTGCTGTTTCCATAACTATTTTGTTTTACCAGTCAGGGTTGTTAGCCCTATGCTGAACCCCAAACCTGGAGGTCCTCCACCCTTTGACTCTTTGGTACGGGTGACCCTATCAAGAGCCAAAGCATAAAGCTCTGGGTCCAGCCAGCACAACTCTCCAGATCATATACAAGCCTCCAACCACTACAGAAAAGTTGTTGTCCTCTTGGACGTTTATGAAAGTGTGTTGCACACAAATCAGATGTTGTGTTTCAATAGTGACTTCAGTGCAAACTACATAATTTATAAAAAGGAGACTTTTTGAGATATGCTGTATAGTACACGTTTTCCTTTCGGAACACCAGCATGACTGAAGTGAAAAAACAAAATTGATGCCTTTGGATCCAACTTCAGGCTGCAACGTAGTAGAGAAGTTTCAAGAGAAAAAAAACAAAAAATCTCTTCCAAACTGTGTTGTATGTCACAGAATAAATCATGTTCTGTTCAAATGCATGCAGTGTAGCAGTTAGCAAAATTCTTTACAGTGCCAGCGATCCAGGTTCAATTCCCACCACTGTCTGTAAGGAGTTAGTATATTCACCTGGTGACCAGGTAGGTTTCCTCCAGGTACTCCAGTTTCCTCCCACATTCCAAAGATGTATGACTTTGTATGGGTTTACGGGTTACAGGCACACTAGACACGGCAATATTTGCAGGCTGGCCGCAGACTGCTTTACTTGTTGGCGCCAACAATACACTTCGTTGTATGTTTCGATGTACAGGTTACAAATAAAGCTAATCTTTTTCATTTTCTAATTTATACCTTAGATTTTTAATATGTTGTACTAACTTAAATTCACTAGCTATAGGTTCATTAAACTGCAAACTTCCAAACAATTCTGCCAAGGTCAATTTTCATGTTACTGTATTTAAGATGCACCTTTAGTAAACAGAAGATTCATTATTTATTTAGTTTATTTTCCATTCCTGGATTTAGGTCTATAGTTACAATGAGAGTGTAATACTTACTTGATTGGCACATATTTTGTTTATAGAGTTGTGTCTTCTACCGTCACTATAGCTGTTTGTAGACAATGTCCCCTCCAAGGTGAGCACGTGTGTACACACACACCTTTTGTTACTAGTGCACAAAGGAATTTAAACTGTGCGCAAAAGGTTGTTGCCCTCTACCTTGTTGTCATGTTAAGTATATTTCATGATCGTACACAGTCACACTTCCTTTACTTGCTTCTGATGCAGATGGTGTCAACAACGTGGAGTTTGCGATGATTTGTCTGCAGATTTTAGAACTGGCTTATTTATACTTTTTTTGTTGAAGAAATTATTCAGAGCACAAATGTTGTCGTCACTGGGCAAAAAATTGCTCAGCACAAGATTTTTCCACACACTGGTCATTAAGAGTTAGGGGGAACATTGCTTGTGGGTCCCACAAGATTATAATGGGGAACCATGATATGGATTGATAAATAATAGCATTTGTCATAAAAATATAAAGCAGGTTTCCTTTGTCTAATTGTATTGTTTAACCAATAAAAATATGTTCCAAATTCCACAAAGAGAAGTGGCTGGTTTCCAAGAACAGAAATATAGGACACCTAAACAAACAGAACTAATTATTATATACGAAAATTAAATATAATTGATAAGTGCAGATGTATACTTCACATGCATTTATTTTAAAGTTGCTCTCCCTAGAAGTTTGCTTCAAACTTCAATGACAATGTTATGATTGAACCAGTCTGGTTTACTTCTTAATTGTATATCACTGACATTGATCATGGAAATGACAAGCATTAAAAAAACCTGATGCTGGCCATAAGATAGCTATGATATACACTCAGTGCCCACTTGATTAGGTACAGCAACTCGTTAATGCAAATATCCAATCAGCCAATCAAGTGGCAGCAGCTCAATGCATAAAAGCATGCAGACATGGTCAAGAGGCTCAGCTGGGAAAGCATGGGAAAGAAATATAATCTAAGTGACTTTGATTGTGGAATGATTGTTGATGCCAGATTGGGTAGTTTGAATATCTCAGAAACTACTGATCTCCTGGGATTTTCACGTATGACAATCTGTAAAGTTTACAGAGATTGGTGCAACAGATAAAACACACCCAGTGAGTGGCAGCTCTGCAGATGAAAATGCCTACAGGAGGTACTGTATCTAATTAAAGTGGCCACTGAGTGTACTTCTCATTTTTAATGCTAACTTCCCCTTCATTCAGCACCGCCATGCATTGAGCACAGAATTCAAAAAATTAATCTCACTTTCGTCTCCCTGGCTTGTGGGATTGATTTTAACTTTAACTGGGCATTTCATTTAGGATTAAAACTCTGCTTTGTAGGGATTACTGGATAAAAAGTCACCTAAGACAGGATTTTATTTAACTCACAAAATAAGGGAAGAGTTTAGGCCTCGATTTCAGCATTGAAGCAATGAAAATTACTGTAACTTCAGTCTGGGTGAACAGTGGGCAGTCCCCAATCGTGGAAGGACCATGCAAAGGAAAATTAGGCATGGTGGACTGTACATCTGGGAAGATGAGAGATGACAGGGTATTTGAGCAGTCTCCTGATTGAAGTTAGTGCCAATGATGGGCTAAAACACAAAGGGCTGGTTAACTGGTGCGCGCACACAAAATATTCTGTAGATACTGGGGTCAAAGCAACACGCACAACACGTTGGAGGAACTCAGCAGGTCGGGCAGCATCCATGGAAACGAACAGTCAACATTTTGGGCTGAGACCCTTCATCAGGACTGAAGAGGGAGGGGGCAGGGGCCCTATAAAGAAGGTGGGGGGAGGGTGGGAAGGAGAAGGCTGGTAGGTTCCAGGTGAAAAACCAGTAAGGGGAAAGATCAAGGGGTGGGTGTGGGGGAGGGGAAGCAGGGAGGGGATAGGCAGGAAAGGTGAAGAAGGAATAGGGGAAAACACAATGGGTAGTAGAAGGAGGCTGAACCATGAGGGAGGTAGTAGACAGCTGGGGGAGGGGGCAGAGTGACATAGGGATAGAGGAAGGGAGGGGGAGGGAATTACCAGAAGTTGGAGAATTCTATGTTCATACCAAGGGGCTGGAGACTACCTAGACGGTATATGAGGTGTTGCTGCTCCAACCTGAGTTTAGCCTCATCATGGCAGTAGAGGAGGCCATGTATGGACATATCTGAATGGGAGTGGGAAGCAGAGTTGAAGTGGGTGGCTACTGGGAAATCCTGTCTGTTGTGGCGGACAGAGCGGAGGTGCTCGACGAAGCGGTCCCCCAATCTGCGTCGGGTTTCACCGATGTAGAGGAGGCCGCACCGGGAGCACCAGATGCAATAGATGACCCCAACAGACTCACAAGTGAAGTGTTGCCTCACCTGGAAGGACTGTTTGGGGCCCTGAATGGTGGCAAGGGAGGAGGTGTAGGGACAAGTGTAGCACGTACACTTACAGGGATAAGTGCCAGGTGGGAGATCCGTGGGGATGGACGTGCAGACCAGGTAGTCGCGGAGGGAACAATCCCTGCGAAAAGTGGAGAGGGGTAGAGAGGGAATGATGTGCTTAGTGGTGGGGTCCTGTTGAAGGTGGCGGAAGTTGCGGAGGATAATGTGCTGGATCCGGAGGCTGGTGGGGTGGTAGGTGAGGACAAGGGGGACTCTGTCCCTGTTGTGGTGATGGGTGGATGGAGTGAGTGCCGAAATGCGGGAAATGGAGGAAATGCGGGTGAGGGCATCATTGATGACGGCAGAAGGGAAACCATGGTCCTTAAAGAAAGAGGATGTTTGAGATATCCTGGAACGGAAAGCCTCATCCTGGGAGCAAATCCTGGGAACTGGGAATAGCATTTTTACCGGTGCGCAATCTCCTAGTTTTACCAGAAAAGAGGCGGAGTTGACAACTCTGCCCATGGAATCTGGATCGTCACTAATTCTGCCACCCCCCCCCACCCCCCCCACACACACACACACACACACACACACACTTCATTTGCCTCCTGAGAAGACTTGTTTCTAACTCTTACTTGGAATTTCAGGGTAAGATGATCTTTAGGAAAATGTTTTTGAACCCGAGAGCTTCAGAGGTGTTCCAATCATTTTATATATATATATATATATATATCTCCATTGTGCCTTCTACAACACTGGGATATCCTGCTGTACTTTATAACTACATAAGTAATGTCACTGTTACAGTGAGGAATGATATCATAATATGTACAGAGAGCTTCTGCACAACAACCGTCCAGCAATGAAGAGGAAAGTCTCACAACAGCATTATTGCACTGAATTTCACACGACCAACATTAAGACAGATGGTGCAAAGGACATCAGTAACTTGTTGCTCTGAGGATACAAGTTCATCTCGGGGTCACGTAGGAGACAGAGGTTATGAACAGTTGCATTCAGCCTCAGACAAAGGCCAAGGAGTAAGATGGATGTGGTGGCTCAGCAGAGGCGTTTCTGGAGTGGGAACCAGCGGCACAGGATTCCCTCATCCCTGTGCTGAGCTCAGCCAGATAAATCAGAAGCAGCGGAAGCCAAAAGGACATAGAGCGTCACTAACATTGACGTATTGTATTCTAGTCCCACACTACGTGGGTGACTCCAACACCCTAGGGTAACTAGCAACGATAAATAAACTCTGCCTGGCCAGTCTTACCCAGGTTTCAGAAACTTACCTTTTGTGACTGGGTAATAGCTATGACCAGCGGATTCCATACGGATCTGTCCCAACATTCTTCCACACCCTCTTCAAAAATGTATCAGGATAGACTTTAACTGTTAAATCATTTCAGAATCAGAATCAGGTTTAACATCAACAGCATATGTCATGAAATTTGTTGTGATGTGGCAGCAGTACATTGCAATACATAGTAATAAAACTATGAATTATACAATATTTTTACATGTAATTTAATTTTTAAATATACATATAAGTAGTGTAGGAAAAAGTGCAGAGGCAGTGTTCATGAGTTCAATGTCATTCAGAAATCGGATGACAGAGGGGAAGAAGCCCTTCTAGAATCAATGGTTGTTCGCCTGCAGGCTGCTCTACCTCCTCCCTGATGGTAGCAAAAAGAAGAGGGCATGTCCTGAGTGATGGGGGTCCTCAATGACAGACACCGCCTTTTTGAAGCATTGCTCCTTGAAGATGTCCGGGTTGCTGAGGAGGCTGGTACCTGTGATGGAGCTGACTGAGTTCACAACTTTCTTTCGTTCCTGTGCAGTAGCCCTCCCCTCCCACCCACTCCCAATACCAGGTGGTGACGCAGCCAGTAAGAACGCTGTCCATGGTACATCTGTAGAAATTTGCGAGAGTCTTTGGTGTAATTTCTTCCAGACTAATTTATGGAGAGTATAAAGGGCAGTTGACTCACTTTAACAAAGATATATTTAATAAAATAAATAACAAAGTATGTGAATACAAAAGTGGTTGCCATTAGTAAGTGAATATAAAGCCATAAGACATAGGAGCAGAAGTAGGCCATTCAGCTCATCTGCCATTCCATCATAGCTCGTCCCAGATCCCACTCAACCCCATTCACCTGCCTTCTTGTCATATCCTTTGATGCCCTGATCAATCAGGAAACAATCAGCTTCCACCTTAAATATACCCATGGACTTGGCCTCCACCATAACTATGACAGAGCATTCCACGGATTCACCACTCTCTGGCTAAAAAATAACTTCTGTTCTAAAAGGTCAGCCCTCAATTTTGAGGCTGTGCCCTCTAGTTCTGGATACCCCCACCAGAAGAAACATCCACATTATCTAGTCCTTTCAACATTCTGTAGGTTTCAATAAGATCCACATGTATTCTTCTAAGTTCCAGTCAGTACAGGCCCAAAGCTGTCAGATACTCCTCATATGTTAACCCCTTCATTCCCAGAATCATCCTCATGAACCTCCTCTGGACTTTCTCCAATGACAACACATCTTTTCTGAGATATGGAGCTCAAAACTGTTGACAACACACCAGTGCAGCCTGACTGGTGTCTTATAAAACCTCAACATTATCTCCTTGTTTTTATATTCTATTCCCCTTGAAATAAATGCCAACATTGCATTTGCCTTCTTTACCACAGACTCGACCTGTAAATTAACCTCTGGGAGTCTTACACGAGGACTCCTAAGTCCCTCTGCACCTCTGATGTTCAATTTTCTCCCCATTTAGATAATAGACCGCGTTATTGTTCCTTTTACCAAAATGTATTATCATACATTTCCCACTGTATTCCATCTGCCACTTTTTTGCCCATTCTTCCAATTTGTCCAAGTCCTACTGCAATCGCATTGCTTTCTCAGTGCTACCTATCCCTCTGACTATTTTCGTATTATCCGCAGACTTTGCCACAAAGCCATCAATTCCAGTAACTAAATCATTGACAAACAATGTGAAAAGTAGTAGTCCCAATACAGACTCCTGAGGAACACCACTAGTCACTGGCAGCCAACCAGAAAAGGCCCCTTTTATTCCCACTCACTGCCTCCTGCCTGCCATCCATGCCAGTACCTTTCTTGTAATGCCACAGGATTTTATCCTGTTCACCAGCCTCCTGTGTGGCACCTTATCAAATGCCTTCTGAAAATCCAAGTAAATGACATCCACTGCCTCTCCTTTGTCCAACTGCTTGTTACTTCCTCAAAGAACTCTAACAGTTTTGTCGGGCAAGATTTCTCTTAACAGAAACCATGCTGACTTTGACTTATTTTATCATTAGTCTCCAAATACCCTGAAACCTCATCCTTAATAATAGACTCCAACACTTTCCCAGCCACTAAGGTTAGGCTAACGGGCCTATAATTTCCTTTCTGTTGCCTTCCGCCCTTCTTAAAATGACATTTGTAATTTTCCAGTCCTCCGGGACAATACCAGAATCAAGTGATTCTGGAAAGATCATGACCAATGCATCCATTATCTCTTCAGCAACCTCTCTCAGGACTCTGGGGTGTAGTTCATCTGGCCCAGTTGACATCCACCTTAAGGCCCTTCAGTCTGCCTAGCAATTTTTCCTTTGTAATAGCAATGCCACTTACTCCTGCTCCCTGACACTCACAGACATCTGGCACACTGCTAATGTCTTCCAAAGTGAAGGCTGATGTAAAGAACTCATTAAGTTCATCTGCCATTTCTTTGTCCCCCATTACTACCTCACTAGCATCATTTTCAGTGGTCCAATATCAACTCTTACCTCCATTTTACTCTTCATAAAACAGAAAAAATATCTTTTAGTATCCTGCTTTATATTATTGGCTAGTTTTGCCCTCATATTTCATCTTTTCCCTTCTTACAGCATTTTTAGTTGCCTTTTGTTGGATTTTAAAAGCTTCCCAATCATTTGACCTCCCACTCACTTTTTCTACCTTAAATGCTCTTTCCTTGGTTTTTATGTAGCCCTAACTTCCATAACCAGCCACAGTTGCTTACACCTGCCATTTGAGAACTCCTCTTCCGTGGGATATATCTGTCCTGCGCCTTGTGAACTATTCCCAGAAACTTCAGCCATCATCCCTGCCAGTATCCTCCTCCACCTGGGCAAGCTCCTCTCTCATGCCTCTGTAGTTCCCTTTATTCCATTGCGACACTGAAACATATGACTTATGCTTCTCACTCTCAAACTGCAGTATGAATTCAATCCTGTTACGATCACTGCCTCCTAAGGGTTCCTTTTCGTTAAGCTCCCTAATAAGATCTGGATTATCAAACAACACCCAAACTAAGGTAGCCTTTCCCTTAGCAGGCTCAAGCACAAGCTGCTCTAAAAGCTACCTCGTAGACATTCAACAAATTCGCTCTCTTACACTCCAACACCAACCTGGTTTTCCCAACCCCCTTGCAAGTTGAAGTCCCCCTATTACAATTGTGACATTGCCCTTATTACATGGCTTTTCCAGCTCCCTTTGCAATCTCAACCCAACATCTTGGCTACAACTTGGAGGCTTATATACAATTCCCATAATGTTTTTTTTAAATGCTGTTGTAAATGTGGGTAAATGGTTTCTAACAACATATATTTCCACCAGCAGAAAGTAAACAGCAAAGGCTGAGCAAGGAAGACTGATAAATATTTGTCACATTAGAACATAGTGATATGCATCATTTGTATTAACGACCAACACAGTGAGAGGATGTGTTGGGGGGGGGGGCAACCCACAATTGTGGCCACGCTTTCGATGCCAACATAGCATGCCCACAGCTTACTAGCATGTACATATTCGGAATGTGGGTGGAAATTGGAGTACCTGGAGCTAACCCACGTGGTCACAGGGAGAATGTACAAACTCCTTACGGAGGCACGAATTGAACCCAAATTGCTGGCACTACAAAGCACTATAAACCTACCACGCCACCCAAGTATTCTGAAATTCTGGTTCATTTTCCATGGGAATTAAAGAAAGATGTGTAGTCTGACATTGACATTGGAAAGTACACTTTCTGGCTGAACGATTCAAGAAAGCAAGGAACACAATTCAACAAGATAAAGGGGTTGGTGACAGGAAGGATGTGAGGTCTCGGCAGTTCTAGATTGAAAATGGGGAAAAAGATGGCGGCACGACGCAGCGCGCAGCGGCCGCTCCAGTGAATGGTATCAGTTATTTGTCAAGTAGGGTGCCATGCACAATCCTGATTTGATGGAGTCAGACGTGAGAGCACGGATGAACATCTGTAGAAACTTCTGAAATGCCCACTTTGCTGCTGCTTGCTACTGTGTGATCCAGAATCTCCGGAGGGGAAGGCCCCGAGTCCTCGGCTTTGCTTGTTGCTTGGTGGCCGGGGTGGGGTCGAAGCGCTCGGCAGAAGGATGGTGCTCAGGAGGCTGTATCGGAGGGGCTGGTCGGAGGCTCGAAGTTTTCGGACAGACTCAGAGTCGGCTGTGGTCGGGTGCTTCCAATGCATCACAGTTGTCGGCGCCTGGAGATTCACGGCAGGGAGAGTTTCTCCCTTTTGTCGCCTGCCATCAGGACTATTGGGAGTCGATTGGAACTTTGAGACTGTTTTTTAACCGTGCCCATGGTCTGCTCTTTATCAAATTATGGTATTGTTTTGCACTGCTGTAACTATATGTTATAATTATGTGGTCTTGTCAGTGTTAGTCTTTGGTTTGTCCTTTTTTTTTGTGCTATCACTCTGGAGGAACATTGTATCATTTCTTAATACATGCATTTCTAAATTACAAAAAACGAGAACTGAGTGTCCTCATAACCTAAAATAAATGGTTTTGGAGAAGATTACGTATGTAGTTTATGAGTCTGGTGGAAGTACCACCAGCCTAGTTGTGAGCAGAGTAGCTTCCATTGTCGTGACGTTGAATATTGAAAGATCTAGATTAAGTGGATATGGAGAGAATGTTGCCTAAATTGAGATATTCTCTGACCAGAGGGCACAACCTCAGAATACTAGGACGTCCCTTTAGAATAGAGATGAGGAGGAATTTCTCTAGTCAGAGGGTGGGGAGTCTGTGGAATTCATTGCCTCAGACAGCTGTGGAGGCCAAGGCATTAGGTATATTTAAAGTGGAGGTCAATAGGTTCTTGATTAGTAAGGGTGTCAAAGGGAGAAAGCAGGAGAATGGGGTTGAAAGAGATAATAAATCAGCCATGATTGAATGGCAGAGCAGACTCGATGGGCTGAATGGCCTAACTCTGCTCCTTTGTCATGTACTTATGGAAATTTCTGTGATCCTGTGTGAAAAGACTGAATTGATGGAATGTCATAGGTAGGCTTAATTGGCCTGTTCTCGCATTCTGTTTGTATTATAATGAACAATTAAATCAAGCGTTCTCGGAACATCTGAACAATAATAATAGAGTTTGACAAATTGTGCAAAAATAACACACAGGTGTAACATTGCAATTTGTAAATTGTCCAGCCAGAATCTGAACGCCTCTTGTGTCTATGAACATTTACACTGTTACTTATCATTATCTCAAACTCTAATAGTTGTGATCATGTCCAGTTCAGGTTCTATTGATGTTCCTTCCTGCTTAACACAGTGCTCAGACACTTCAATGAATTTGTTGTTTCCTTGATGACAGCGGTTGCTCTTACCATTCCTGAGTCGTGTCTGCAGCTTAAATTACTGCATTGATCTTATAAACTGATTTAATTCTCATTAATTAATCAATCACACCTAGGGCACATCTGTTATTACCTCCAAAAAAAAACAACACACACAAAAGAATACCTTTCCTCATTATCGTTCTAGCAACGGAACCTGCTTATGTTATCCAGTACAATTTCAAAATCAGGCTTAATTATAATTGTACAGCCTGTCCGAGTATGACTGCTGATATGACTATTATATTCAGAAAAAGTGGCTGTAGAATATTAGAAACACATTTAAAACAAAATCAAAACTTGAAACAGGTGAAAGGTGAATACTCCTTTCATAACCTTCGGTGCTTTTCGGTGGTTAATTCAATTTTCTTCAGATTCATATTCAGGTTTATTTATCATATATATATATCAAAATATTCAACAAAAGGCATCATGTAAGTTAATAACCAGCACCCCCGAGAATGTTTTGGGGGCAGTTCGCAAGTGACACCACACACTCCGGTGCTAACAAAGCATGCACAGCGTTCCTTAGAAAAACACAAGTAACAACAGAAACTGCACACTGCACAGCATCGGAAAAAGCTGCAGAAAGCTGTTAACTCGGCCAGCTGCATCTTGGGCCTCGCCAGCATCTAGAACACCTTCAAAAATCGATGCCTCAAAAAGGCAACATCCATCATTAAGGACCCCCACCACCCAGGACTTTCCAGCTTCTAGTTCTACCATCAAGCCATCAAGGTGGTGGTACAGGAACCTGAAGGAACACACTCAATGTTTCCCAACAGCTCCTTCCCCTCTGCCATCAGATTTCTCCCTCGCCCCACTATTTTCCCCTCTCTTTTTTGCACTGTAGGCATCCGTTAGTCTCATGAGACCATGAATTTGCGCCTTGGAAGGTTTCCAGGGCACAGGCCTGGGCAAGGTTGTATGGAAGACCAGCAGTTGCCCATGCTGCAAGTCTCCCCTCTCCATGACACCAATGTTGTCCAAGGGAAGGGCATTAGGACCCGTACAGCTTGGTACCAGTGTCGTCGCAGAGCAATGTGTGGTTAAGTGCCTTGCTCAAGGACGCAACACGCTGCCTCAGCCAAGGCTCGAACTAGCGACCTTCAAATCACTAGCCCAACGCCTTAACCACTTGGCCATGCACCAACACTCTTTTTGCACTACTTAAATAATACATATATATAATTTATTGTTTTTTTTTTAATTTTTATTTCATTGAGATATAGAGCAGAGTAGGTCCTTCCATCCCTTAGAGTCACGCCGCCCAGCAATCTCCCAATTTAACCCTAGCCGAATCACAGGACGATTTACAATGACATTTAACCTACCTACCTGTACGTCTTTGGACTGTGGGAAGAGACCAGAGCAGCCGGAGAAAACCAACGCAGTCACAGGGAGAACGTATAAAATCCTTGCAGGCAGCGATGGGAATTGAACCCAGGTTGTCCGTATTGTAAAGCGTTGTGCTAACCACTACGCTATGGTGCCACCGGTTTAGTAGTATTGCAATATTCAGTGTATTGTATTGTACTGCTGCCGCAAGGCAACAAATTTCACGGCATATGCTAGTGATATTAAACCTGATTCTGGAAAAATAAAAGGAGGCAATAACAGCAAAAGAAGCCTCTTTCCTGTCCGTCCCATCCTTCCAGCCACCCACCACTCACAGACCCAGATGGGCCTCCAGTCCTTGTCCCCAGATCCTCAGACTCACAGACATTGGGCCTCCGACTTTGGAATTGACCCTCGGACAACAACCACGCGTTTGACCTTTGGGCTTCGATTTCTGGATTCTCACAGAGCTCTGACCCGTGACCCAGATCCTCGTGGCTCCTTTGGGCTTCCACCTTCCGTCTTCAACCTTCGGCTTTGCCTCCAAGCTTCGCTGGGTTTGACCTTTGGACCTCTACTTCTGGACTCAAATGGACCTCCGACCCTGGAGACCTGAGGGTGGGGGAAATTTCACAAGCCCTTGTGACTCACTTCCTCTTTTAGCCCTCATGGAAAAGTCTGCTACATTAAGATTCCTGGTGTATTCCATATTTTTTGTATCCTGACAGAAGTCTTGCAAGTGGTGCAGATTTCCCACAGACTTTCAATCTTGTTGCCAAAGTTTTCACTCACACTTTTCTGTACAAAGTACAATAACAATATTTTTAAATAGCTGCCACTAAAGTTGTCACCTCATCATTTCCCATCATTTCTGTCTGTCAGCTATAATGATGTTTTACCATTGATAAGCTAATATTAGACAAAGACACGAAGGTTAACAGAACTATGGCAAGATAGGTTAAGTAATATTAATGATCAGGCATGATCTAGGCACAAGTACATATGATATCAATACAATATCAATGTGAAAGAGTGTAGAGAAAATTTACAAGGATGTTGCCAGGACTTGAGGACATGAGTTATAGGGAAAGGCTCAATTGGTTAGGACTTCTTTGCCTGAAGCAGAGGAGATTTGACAGAGGAATACAAAATTATGAGGGCTATAGATAGGGTAAATGCAAGTAGGCTTTTTCCACAGGTTGGTTGAGACGAGAACTAGAGGTCATGAGTTAAAGGTAAAAAGGGGGAACTTCTTCACTCAGAGGGTGGTGACAGTGTGGAATGAATCCAGCAGAAGTGGTGGATGCGGGTCTGATGTCAATGTTGAAGGGAAATTTGGATAGGTACATGAATGGCAGGAATATGGCTATGGTCCAAATGCAGGTCAATGGGACTATGCAGATTAATAGTTTGGCAAAGACTAGATGGACTAAAGGGCCTGTTTCTGTGCTATGGTGTTCTATGACTCGCTGACTCCATGGATGCACAGGTGCAATGGAAAACTTACTTGCGGCACTGTCACAAGCACATGGCGTCAGATAACAAAGTAGCTCACGCCCGCACTTAGCAATTCCCAGCCATAAGGCGTCAACAAGTAAATGGCATTCTGTGGCACACATTGCTGAGGGTCCATGAGCAAAGGCTTAATTTTTAACAAATCACTCAAGTGGCTTGCTTTGTCCTGGACTTACTTCTGAAATTTTCATGGAACTGCCCTCTTCCAGGTAGGTGGAAAGCTGTCCATCACATTCTTAACTTGTGTAAATGGAATCCAGGTAAATGGAAAATGGTCATGTTCACGATTGGTGTAAGATTATCCGGGTAAATGGAAAATATTCCATGATATTCCTGGTCTGTATCAGGAAGAAAAGCGATCAGGGATCAGACTTACCTCCATATACATTTACATGTATTAGCAACTTACTGTGGTGTGTTGGTCAGGGTGTGGCACGCAACAAGACACAACAACACTCAACATTATAAAGAATAAAGAATGATGGATATAAAAATAAAAATGGCAGTTAAAATCTGGATATGGAATAAAATATGCAAAAATGCATTAATACCAGCAGGTATTTACAATTATAGTATTAATGTATTTATGCCCCCCCCCATATTTCCCACTCTGACCTTTTGCTTCTTCTCACCTGTCTAGCACTTCCCCAAGTCACCTCCTCCTTCCCTTTCTCCTATCGTCCACTCTCCTCTCCTATCAGGCTCTTTCTTCTCCGGCCTTTGACCTTTGCCACCCACTTGGCTTCACCTTTCACCATCCAGCTAGCCTTTTTCCCTCCCCCCCCCACCTTTTTATTCTGGCATCTCCTCTCTTCCTTCTCGGTCCTGAAACATCAACTGTTTATTCTTTTCCATAGATGCTGCCTGACCTGTTGAGAAGCAGCATTTTATGTACGTTTCTTTTGGTTTCCAGCATCTTCAGACTTTTTCCACGTTTATGTACTTAGTTTTAAAGTGTTTACAGTGCCGTGACAGGGGTGTGGCTATGGAAAGTCAGAAAGTCACCCAGCACAGAACAAGAGTGTAACTTGTCCTTAAAGCCATAGCATTAACACAGCAGATTGTGGATAATGATGCTGATGAGGACGGGATGACGGGATGCTGTTGATCAGTAAAAGAAAGTGTGAGACAGCGTAGTGAAAGTGGCTATTCTCTAGCATGACTACGGCATGAACATTGCCTGCCATCTATCTGTGGAAGCCCGTTGCCTAGGAACTGCTAGGTGCGGGCATGAGCTACTGAGAAATTGGGAATGGGATGGAGCATTTTGCAACCAGCAGCAAGCAACACCATGTCTGGCTGTACTGGAGGGAAACACACTGATGAATCAGCCGAAAGGGTTTCAGTCTAGACACTGCCCAGTAATTTCCTGGGGCTGAGTTGGTTGATCTCCAATATCTACAGTCATCACCTTTTGTGCTGGTGGTGATTCCAGCCACCTGAGAGTTCTTCCACTAATACCCTTCGACTTCAACGTTTCAGGGGCTCCCTGATACCACACATAGTAAACTTGGTGTTAAGGTTAGTCACTGTCAACTCACTGCTGAAACACAAAGTGGATTCATGCTGCATTGAGGCTGGAGTCTAATGCTTCTGAGTGTATCACATCTGGGCACTGGCCAACCAGCTACTGGTGAGTTAGCGTCACCTGACAGCACTTTCATTGATCCTGAAACTATGCTGGCGGGGTATAATTTTACATTGATTGGAAGAAAATATAGGTGGGGGGAATAGCAGACGTAAGTTTTTCTGCACATAGAGTGGTGGGTGTGTGGAATACCCTGCCGGGGTGGTGGCACAAACAGATAGATTACAGACATTTAAGAAAATCTTAGATCAGCAGCTAGATGATAGAAAAGTGTAGGGCTATTTAGGGGGTTGATCTTAGAGTGGGTTAAAAGATTTGCACAACATTGTGGGCTGGAGGGCCTGCACTATGCTGTACTGTTCTATGTTCTACCCATCACTCTTTGGATATTGGGAACAAGCTGATAAAGGTGTGATAGGTCAGAACGGATATGACTTTCCTTTTCGTAGGCAGGGCAAATCAAAGTGACTTTCCATTTTGTCAATATGGGAAGTCAAAGTTTCCATTCATGAGAGAGTCAAGGACCAGAGGGCACAGCCTTGGAATAGAAGGACATCTCTTTAGAACAGTGATGAAGAGGAATTTCATTAGCCAGAGGCTGGTGAATCTATGAAATTCATTGCCATAGATGGCTGTGGATGCCAAGTTATTAGGCATATTTGAAGCAGAGGTCGATAGGTTCTTGATTAGTAAAGGTGTTAAAGGTTATGGGGGAGAAGGCAGAGAATGGGGTTGAGAGGGATAATAAATCAGCCATGATGGAATGGTGGAGCAGACTTGATGAGCTGAATGGCCTAATTCTGCAGATATGCCTTATGGTTTTATACCTGGAACACACTGAGTAGCAGTACATCCAATTCTGTAACACAACTTCAACACCTCAGAAATGTTATGGGGCCCATAGCCTGCCCTGTATCCAGCATATTCAATTCTTTCAGTACATCATTAGCTATGCTCCATTGTTGGTGGGTACCACTCTGTGATCGAAGAAAAAAACCATACAAGATTATTGCATGAATGCAGGCCATAATTTCCAGAAGTGTCAGTCTTGCCTTATTCACTCATGTACTGGACTCTCCTATCCTGAAGGATGGAGATAATCACACAGGCTCATCCTCCAAAAAGGCAGCAACAATCATTAAGGACCCCATTGCCCAGGACCTCATTTCTACAAAGAGGAGGTACAGGAACATGAATACACACATTCATTGTTTCAGGAGCAGCTCTTTCCCCTCCGCCATCAGATTTCTGATGGTCAATGAACCCACGAACACTATCTCACAATTATTGCTCACTTTTTGCAGTACTTATTTCATTTAATTTATAAACAGTATGTATATATATATAAATCTTATTATAATTTTATATTTTCATGTATTTCACTGTGCTGCTGCCATAAACAACAAATTTGACAGCATAATCAGCGCATTTAAACTAGATTCTGGCCCTTTCTCCTGGTTATTGTTCAATTCTCCAGCACTACTCACAGCCAGGGGAAGCAGAGACCTAATTTATTCGCTGTTGATGTGGGATTATTTAGCTCTTGTAATACATTTGTTACAATAAAAATGGTGGAGATATCATGAAAGCTAACAATATTTTGCTAACAAAATGTGTCGTGAATTTACTTAAATAATTAAAATCATGTTAATATAACTGTATATTTACATTAATGTTTAAAGATAATAAAGTGCAAATGAGAGGTCAGTTCACTGGTGTGGGAGACAGGAATGAGTCCTGGAAGAGCATTTATACCACAGGAATATCGTCCAACACTTTCCCAGCTTATTTCCCTTTATTTTGCAGTAAAATATCTCATAAATCGCCACCCTCATTCTGCACAGGCATCAGTACCAAATCCCATCTTAAAAGCTTGATTATTACTCAAGACAAGAGCATAGCCAACAGAGACCACTTCATTATTTCAGAGTTAAAACCACATTAAAATAAGGGTTAACTTTCATTAATGGCAATCTGCAAACAGGCAAAGCGTTACTGAGGCATAGATATTTATTGACACAGTAATGGGGATGAGATGGGGGGTAGTTTTGTTACATCTCTCTGCTGGTACCTTCAAGTCCCAGTGGAAAAGACTACTCCAGCCTGCCGAATATATACTGATGAGTTTCATCAGCTCTTATTTAGGTTCAGGCTGGATAACTTCCAACCAGAGGGAACACAGCACTGGCTGATGGCCAAAGTCTGTCGGTTCATTTCTGCCTCCAGGTAGGTATTCTTCTACTGGTCTACCCACTGCGAAGGACGGTCAGCTCAGGTGCAGAAGTTTGCTTAACCTCCACTCGGACCTGTAACCCTGACCACTCGGAACTGGAAGGATCGATTCATAATCTTTTGAGTTCCCTCCACATAACTCAAGCAAATAAAGCCTCTAAGAGTCCTCCCTCTTTTGTTTTTACTGGCTCTAGATTTACTTCACTTACAATCTTGGAGATGATTTTGTCTTGCAACTTGAAACAAGAGAGCGCTTAGACACAATAACCAACAACTATTATGTTTGTTTCCTGTATCAGCTCTCATTCTCCTTTCGCTATCGGACATTCTGAGTGGTTTGGCATTTGTACGATGAGAAAAGAAAGATTCTGCATTTGGTTAGCATCTTTCATGACCTTCGGCATTCCAGAGCACTTGACAACCAACTAATTATTTTTCAAGTGCAGTCACTGTTGTTTTGCTAAAATGAAATTAAAATTAGATGTTTTATGCTTAGATAGATCTATTTTCCCACAGCCTGCTACTCGATCACAAGTACTAGAAACGGGTAAAGAATGTGACATTCCTCGCTAAATTGATTACACTGAAGCTGAATTTAACTTAATTTGGAGAAGATGTTAAAGGGTTAATAATACAAAAGGACAAGCATTCTTTACCAATACATAAGGTGAAAGAAACTAAATGGTTGCACTGCAGGCAGCAGTTTAAGTCAGTATCTGCTTGGAATAGGCCAGAAATGCCTGTCATTAAAGTAAACTGGCTCCTTCCCTTCAAGCAACGCTCAATCTCACCACACACAAGTGCAAAGCATTGCTCATTGACAATCCAATTTCTAAATATGATATTAATAAAAAACTGGCAATACTCTTGCTGTCTGATAATGTTAGAGATATTAAGAATAAGTTTACAAAAGTTCTGATAACCTTTGATCGGCTTGTTTTTATTTACCTTATTTAGAGATGCTGCACGGTAACAGGACCTTCTGGCCCAACGATCCCGTGATGCCCAGTTACACCCATGTGACCAATTAACTTACTAACCTGTACATCTTTGGAATGTGGGAGGAAACCAGAACAACCTGAGGAAACCAACACAGTCACAGGGAGAATACACTGTACAAACCCATTACAGACAGCAGTGGGAATTGAACCCAGGTCGCTAGCACTAAGCGCTACCTACCATGCTAACCCCATATTGAATGCAAATCAAATTTTCATTTTAACACGAACTCCTTAAGATGGCTTCCGTTGCTCATCCAGTTTCAATAAGCTGCATATTTTACCATTGTAAAGCCAAAAAAAATGCTTTGCAGCAACAGAGCTGACTTATATTTCTCTCTAAATGTCTTACACTCCAAGTGATAAGTCATTTCATAATATTTTAAAAAAGGTGGAACATTATTGTCTCTTCAAACAATTAAATTAACTCTTAAGGCTGTATTAGCACTAATTTAGTAATCTGTACATGTAACACACAGTGCCTTTAATTCTAAGCACATTATTTCGTTCTTTAGAATATATTCGCATTGTTGTTTTGTATACATATTTCGGTTCCTCTTGAAGCCGACTGAATAGCAAGTAGATAGAACATCATGCAGTTGTGAAACTGTCAAATTGTGAGAGGCTATATTAAAAAATCTTTCTTTATTGCTTGCAAGGCCCATATAATTTAGCTACCTTCACTATTTATAACAAAATTTGCATCAATATACCCTACATTGCTCTTGTAACATATGGAAAAGCCAAGAACACTAATAAACTGCAGTACAATGAACGATGTGAAACCTCTATTTTATAGAGTGCTGTATATCACATGCACGTTGACCATTAAAGATATTATTAAGATTGGTAAGACTCCAAAGATGGCACATTTATGATCCTGAGAACAGATGGAAGAATACATTTTCCTTGCAAATATTTTTGAAATTGCTCTTCTGGTAGCAGTATAAATGTGATGTACAGATGTAAGAGCCAACAAGGCAAGGACAAGAGGTCCAGATTTGCACAGTAAAAGCTTCACATGCACCCTGTCATTTTTGATGGATCTGAATGATACCTTGGAAACTTGTTGACTGGTATGAAACAGTGCAAATAACTCACTGCAACTACCTAGATAATTCATACACCCAATCAGTTGGCTTTACTCTCCAGATATGACATATGAGCCGTCCCTGAAAAGATGCATCATTTTCCGCTATGAGTGATATTCAATGTCACTGATACAGGAAAGCAGAGGGAAACAGGCTCACAAGACACTGCAATATGATGTTACAATCTTGACAGTTCCTCCTTCTCACTTCTGAAAGCACTGCCTGCAGATATCCCAGACTAACTTTGATTACCATATTGATTGAAATAGTTCATCATAGTGTGATTTTAGGTTTAATGCTAACAGATTGGGAAAGAGAGCAAGAATTATCTAACAAAAGAACAACACTCTACCACAGGGATGTTTCCCCATTCCAGTTCATTGATAGAGTTGATTAAGTTTAAATGAAGCAGACGCTGGATAAAAGTAAGGGTATTGACCAGTGAGCATTGCGCTCTGTGCTTGAAAAGGTCTGATACATGCAGAAAAGCAAGATTTACTAAATGCTCTAATCTTCAATCAAATCTTACATCAATACAGACAAAGTTTGGTAATGAGAGATTCAATGAAGCATGCTGGAGAAAGAATTAATCCTCTTGGTCCAAACTGGGTTCAACTTTGAAGCTTGCTCCTAAGCAAAGACAGTTATCTAAATGCTAAATAAGAAACTTATTGTACTTTTCATGGCATGCTAATCTTTTGTCTATTTCATCTCCATTATTTGTACTCTCATAGATTGCAGTCGTCATGGTGATTACCAACTCAAGATAGGGCTAGCCTGGGGACCTTACTAGAAACCAACCCTGAATGTAAAACAGAGCTCAAGAAAATCTCGCTCAAAAGACAAGGCACGGCAATTAACCACCTTCTATCCAAGACGTAAGAGTGACCAGTCCTTCAATATTGTCCTGCAGTGGCAGGTCACCTCCTTTTTATTTTGGCTGCCATGAAGCTGGTAGTGACCAGGCCCCTGACCGAAGTTTGCATTAAGACTGGTAATTTCATTTGCTTGACTGTCAATATAGTTAATGGGATCATTGTTTTGGAAATGTGATCTTCCAATCGGCGGTATGGATTTATGCAGCTCCTTCCCGACTTCGTGCGGACTACAGACCTCTCCCTAAGCACTGCCATCTTGTAGCCAAAGCCTTAATAAGTTTTTGATGTGTCGAATCAAGCGCTCACCAGGAGGCGGATATTAAGAAGTGTGATCTCTGTATTTTTCAACATTGCGGGATGCACTTTACACAATCTAGAATGTAGGATGTTAGCCACGGGCGGGGGTTGTAATCTTATAAGTGTATGACGCCAAAAAGAAAATTGTGAAATCCTAAAATCTTCAGCTCAAAGCGTAAATTTTACGTTTCAATGATGATGATGTATGAATAAAAAATAAAATGTATAGACAATGATCTTTACGAGGTTGCTTCCATGCCGCACTAACATGAAAAAATACTTCATATAAAGCCTTCTCATTGATCCGCTTGCAGCTTTTACAATAGTGTCAGGCACGACGTCTAAATGCAATAACTTATCCTGCGGTAAACACATTACTCGGAAGCAAACTTGCAAGTACAATGAGTTTAAACCAATCAGATAAATTGCGCCTCTAACAATCCGCAGCTCAACCTTGTTACGATCTCTCCAAAAAAAAAAGACCCAGGATATGGAACTTGTAACTTCGGGACGGTTAAGGACGGAAGATTGCATGTATTCATTAGGAACCGAAGAGAGAATTGGCTGGCGTGAAGAGAAACTGCACGCCTCTGGTGACAGGTAGTAAGTAGAATATATAACAGGTGACAAATCCCAGGATGATCATGAAATTTACACGCGTTGTCAGCTCGGAGCTTTCGAATGGGCGGCCGGGGCCCAAGCAAAACAGTCTGGCATTAATCGCAAACTATTATAGTCCACCACCCGCCCCCCTCTCCACCAAAAAAAAACACAGGCTCCGCCGAACGCAGAGCGATTTGTCTCACTTTTACGGCTTGCATTTGCCAAGTGGTAATTATAAACAGAGTTGGGAAACGTGAGTGAGCACGGTTGTTTACAGCGGACCGCGACCAAACATTGACAGAACGGATTGAGGAGGAATATATAATGAGCCGACTACAGTAACAAGAGAGCGTTTTGTCGAGCCATTCATATTTTAATGACACACTGGATATGCAAAGCGATGGCAGGTGCTGGAACTATCCAGGATGCTGCTTTCAAATCAGGATCAACTCCGACACAATACTGTACCAGCAGAAAAGCGCTTTTCCAGCGGGTCCCCTTGTCAAAACCGTCATTATACCTACAGTTGTTAGGAAATTACCAAAGTAGCCAAAATAGCAGGCTAACGGAGGCGATCTCTAATGAAGAAGTTGCACGCAATAAAATTACAATAAACAAAACGTGTCTGATATACAAAATGTTAACCAATAAAATATGAGCCATCCGCAAAAATTAACCATAAAGACGCAAGGTATCGGAAAAAAAGTCTCTTCAACTTGGCAATATTTTACTAATTATATTTTAATAATTACTATCCACATAAGTGTGGGGGGCAGAAATACACAATTTGACAAACATGTCACATAGATTGCGTTAGTTTTTTTAAACGTTCAGATATTTAATTCTATTACTGTGAGTTACATGGTAAATACTGGAACTATTTCAAATATATAGTAAAATTTTGAAACACCTTTCCCCTATTTTGCAACACTAGGTAATGGGACAATAAGCCTTCAAAGAGAAAATAAAAATGGAAACAGGCCAATTAGATAAATATCGTCCGGTCACTCAAACATAAGCCCTGGTCTCCGTAAGCTTATTTGTTAAGGCGTGCAGAGAACAGTACTTTCGCTCCCTGTAAGGCAGGGCTCCGTTTCAGTGTATATTTGTTAAATTGCGGCGGAATGAAAATCTGAGCAATACTGCGCCAGTCATTCGGAGATCCCAGATCAGCTTTCCCCAGTGACTGAGATGGATATCATTTACAAATGGGTCGTCTTCTCAAGAAATGAGTATCTCGGGTTTTGCAGCGCATAATGTTTACAAAGAAGCATTTCCGCGGGATCATTCCCTGAGGTTTAGATGAAAAAAAGTTCAGCCATGTAATCCTACATATGTCATTCCGATTTTAAATCTATTTCTGTTCCATTATTTTTGCAGAATAAATGTGATTTGCTTTACGATATATGCATATATCCCATAGATTAGGCCGCGCTACCTTATTAATAACATTTATATAGGTCAATAAAAGTAGCTTTGACATAAGCCCTCAATATGTTAATTACTGATTTTGTTCATTCTGAAACGTGTCGTTTGCTCGTCTAATGCAGAGAGCATCTCGCAAAGGTAAGGAGAAATATGAAACCACGCACTTCTTCTCCAAGCACGAGATGGTTCTTTTAAGATTGACACTATATACAAGGGGGAAAAACTCAAGCATAAGACAAGCTACTTGTCTCAAAAGCTGCATGTGATTTTGTAAAGCATGCGCCTGTTAGCTTCACATGCGACGGCTCTTTAATGTGTCAGCCTTTCCCTCGACTTGTCTCCCCCGCCCAGTCATCGTCTTTTACCTTTCTAACTGCCTGTGTATTCAGCTTGCAATTAAAGGCGGGAGCAAGGCAGTCGAAGAATACCCCTTTTTTTTAAATTTCCCGCTGACGCATCAGGTATTCTATGGGTTTCTACTACGGCTTGGAGAATTGAAATGCCAGGTATTTTAATAGGAAAATAACCCAGCTTCAGGTAATGGGAATATTCGGTAGTTTGACTCACCGCATTTCCATATAATATGAATATAAAATAAAATGTTTAATTCTTAAAAATTCGTGCTTTAAAAAGCACGTAAGGATCTATCGATCCAACGTCATTTATATGAAGTCATTAAAATGATCCCATTAAGAATATTATCAATTATAATCATGTCCATAATACAACAAAATAAAGAGCGAACATGATGACCGTATAATGTATCTGATTCTTGCACGCTTCCTGCTGCCGAGGCCAAACCTAAATATGTCTTTTCATTTCCAGCACACAATAACTTGTTTAAAATATTTTCTCCAAGACCCACTGAATCGCAATCTAATATGACATGATTAGAGAATAAATAAACCCTATAATTGCCCTCAATAGTGTCTTGTTCCAATCAGATTCTGAACCTACTCGTCTCATTTCTCAAATTGTTTCAAATTATACTGATCAGGCATGTAAAGCACACCATTACTGCGCAATACACTGATAAATCATCAATACGTTGTATAATAGTCTGATGTGCCTCTGCTTTACAAATTCATCTCGGGCAAATATTTTTCGCAATACCAAAGGCAAGAGGGACATCAGTAGTGGACTTTCCAGGGATGGGGTGTTTAACATTATTACGGCCAAAGTTGTGTGTTTTGTGTCCGCCGTACACATGCACGGCCCTTGACTGCCCTAATATGGGTGGATGTCGCCTGAACGTGTTAACTTCCTCTTTAAAAAAAAATCAACCTGCAAAGGCCCAGACCACATCAGGGAATTAAGGGCACACCCGGCCTTGTTTGGCGGACTGTGAACTTCTCTATTAGCCCAATAAACATAAACAGAAACGTTCGTAAATTAAACCAAAGCATAGAATAATTGTTAATTTTTGGTATAGCAGAGCAATTCTCTGCCAGAGGAATAACACTCGGCAAATTGACGCTATGATTCAGATTTACCCAATTTGAAAAGAAAGGCATAGCTATAAGACAATGGAGCAGAATTAAGCCAATCGGCCCATCATGTCTGCTCCGTGATTCCATCAAGGCTGATTTATTATCCCTCTCAACCCCTTCTCCCCGTACGCTTTGAAGCCCTGACTAATCAAGAACCTATCAACCTCTGTTTTAAATATACTCAATGACTTGATCTCCACAGCCGTCTGTGGTCACTGATTCACCACCTTCTGGCTAAAGAAATTCCTCCTATCTCTGTTCTAAAGGGACGCCTTCCTGTTCTGAGGCAGTACCATCCGACCCTAGACTCCTCCACTATAGGAAACATCCTCTCCACGTCCACTCTGTCTAGGCCTTTCAAAATTCGATAGTTTTCAACGAGGTACCCTCCTCATTCTTCTAAACTCCAATAAGTACAGGTCCAGTGCTATCAAATACTCCTCATACATTAACCATTTAATTAGCCATCCTCGATGTGTGAACAAACACTCATTATCTTTCGAATGAGACGGAAGAGTTATGAGTTTGAAGTTATGAGCATTCGGGTTATATAATCCATTCGTTTGATGGTTCTTTCACGACAGTCCCATTTCATTATCCAATTATCCTACGTAACATGTTCCATGAGACGAAAGAACCACAAACATCGACAGTATTAAATCGAATCACGCCAACAACAAGAAGAAAAAATGACATTTTGGAGTGGCTGGCTCACCGTAGAGAACAAAACTTGCTCCAAAGTGTCCCTACCACTGATGGGATGTAAATTGGACGTGAAGTTCACTGGAAAAGAAGTTCAAGCCCTTGAATCTACCGAGAATTCGTCACCTGGAAGTAGTCTTGTGTTCCGGTGAAAGGTCACCGACGTGAAACGTTAACTCTGTGTCTCTACAAATGCTGTCTGACCTGCCGAGAATTTCCAGAACTTTCTGGTTTTTACCTCAGGTTTCCAGCGTCTGCAGTGTTTCGCTTTTGGATTATACTATAAGTGTTGGTTTCAAATTAATATCGACGCGGCGGTCACCTGGCAAAACGCAGGTGGACTTGTCTCCCGTCAGAGCGCGTTTCACAATCGGACTCACTCTTTTAAAGTTATGACCTTAACGTCAAAGTTAGTTATTGGAAATTCAGTGAACCCCTGTCATCTTTTTTACAAATAGCCGACGTGGTGCCAATATGAAGTACCAAACTAAATACAAGTGTAGTATACAACGGTACGAGAAAAGAAACGTTCATAACGGCAACTCGACTGCAGTCAGCCTTCCGAATAACCCCTTTGAGATGACAAGGTCGCGATGTCGCAATTAATTAATTAAACGCAAGAGGCCGAAGGCACGGAGCATGTTGCTGTTAACTTAAGGCGCTGAAAGGAAACAAAATGAGGTTCAGACTGAAGTCTGTAGAGTCCCCATTGGCGCGGCTGTGTTTAAAGCACAGCTTGTTGACTCTAGAACTGTCGAGCGACGAGAGTTGCCAGGTCGAAGTGAAATTGATTGATACCTGGTGTTGCGAGTGATTACCCTCGCTACCTTGTAAAAACTGAAATTGCTCGGGCAAGAAGCAAAAATTTGGGGTGTAAGTGACTTCGAGTCCATGCGACAATTAAACTGTCTGATTGTGGGATTTGCATCAAGTTTATCTGGGAGTATGACTGCCGCTTTCCTCTCCGTTCGGCTTCCTAACTAACTGCAGCACAAACTTCCCAAAGTTTCCCGCAGCCCGGCGAACTTCCTAGCCTGCATTCTCTTTCGAAGTTAGAATCCTCCTCACTCGCGCCGTGAGCCTCCTAGCAATCCGGCGATATTGATTCCCGTGAGAGGAACTAGTACATGTATTCCGACCAAGGACCGCAGTTCATCAAGTATCCAAACGATAAATTACTCTAATTAAGTATGATTATGTCTGATGACGACTGCAACCTAAATGTGACATTTAATTTTTTTTAATAATGCATTGGGACTCACACAACGCAATCACGACGTGTATAAATTTCATCCTAGAATTAAGTGAATGTTCTAAACTTTTAAGTAAGTTACTTTGTCATTCTTGATCTCAACGTTCAACTTTTGCTATTTCTTGTGGGGTTATTGAACATCTTGCTTTAGTGAGTTTCAAGAATTTTGTTTTAGACATCTCCTGACAAAAGATTTACATTGTCTCCGGTCACTACAAGAGCTCGTTTTCAGCTCTCGTTTTTAAATTATAAAGGTGTGTATCTGAAGTAGATGGCGCCAAAGTTATTCACTGAGTTTCCAGATAAATCGCGGTCTACCTTGTTATGATCTTGCACTTTATCGTTTACCTGCACTGCACTTTTCGATATCCTTAGCATTTTATTCAGCATTGTTATTGTTTTACCTTATTCTAGCTCAATGATTTGATCTGTATGACCAGTATGCAAGACAAACTTTTCACTGTATCTTGATACATGCGACAATAATAAACCACACTAAATGAACAAGTTTGTTGTACTTTTCATTCCACTTGCTGGCCGTGGAAAAATTATACTGGGTTCAAGTAATCTAGTAGATACAATATCGGGCAATTCTACCAATAAAATCTTAAACCAATCGTGATTATAAAGCCACGGCTTGTAAATAGCGTTTCAAAGAGACTGAAATGCAGGACTACGTGTTCCACTGACAAGCAGTTACTAAGAACTTAATCATTCTCTCTTAAGTATCAGTGAAAGCCGAATTTCCAAAAGGTTGTAATAACTACGACATCCCTAACTGCTTGCAGTTTGTGTTACAAGATTTCATCTGAATTCTAGTATTGAAACCAATGTCCCAATATAATTTGACTACTTAAAATAAAGTGCAACTTTACAACAAACCAGCGAAGGCTATGAAAAGATATGTTTGGGGTAATTTTATTTATTTAAAGATACATCGCGGTAACAGCCCCTTCCGACCCAACGAGCCCGCGCCGCCAAATTTCACCAAGTAGTCCGTGCGTCTTTGCGATGTGGGAGGAAGCCGGAGCAAGTGGAGGAAATTCACGCGGCCTCGGGAAGGGCGGGAAGCATACACCCTCCTCACTGGCCGCGATAGGAATTGAACCCGAGTCGCTGGCGCTGTAGTAGTATTACGCCAACCGCTACGCTGCCGTTAACAAAAATAATGTAACCATAACAGGAGAGATCTGTCAATTCCCGCTCCTCGCTCCAACTCCAACATGACCTACTAGCCCTGCCAGGTTTAACACCTTGCTAAATCTTTAGGCTGCGATATAGTCAGTTATTGGGGGAAAAAAATATCGCAAGAGTGGGAAACAGACGCTCTCAGATAAAGTTTCCAGCCTAGTTGGGAGTTCGCACTGTTTCTGAGCCAGGTTGTGGGTCCAACTATGATTCCTGAGTTCTGAGCTCCTGCTCCAGCTTAACGTTGGCAGAGCAGTACTCAGAGCGTGCTACAGTGTCGCATGTAACGTTTTTCACACGTCGAACTAGTCTGAGGCTCTATTTGGCCTCTCGGGTGATGCAGTTTGCAGCGTTACAGAAAGGCCCGGAGTCCTGGCCGATATTTATCAACCCCACCCCCAACGCACATCACCAAACTGATAATCAGATCTTTGTCTCAATCCCGTTTCTTGGATCCCGATGTGCGCCTGCTGTTTGCCGATATTTCATTTCAAAAGTACTCTTAAGAGGCATTGGGCACCGTGCGGCGATGGAAGGCGCAATGTTTCTGCTGTTCCCTCTTCCTGATGACGAGTTTATAATCGTAAACTCAGTACTGAGATGTCAATAAATGTAAACTCACTTTGAAATTAAGATAATGCCAAAGACCTCTTTCTCGGCGCTGATTCAGTCCTGAATATTCCACATAATTTCAGATTTGTAGTTTATCAATTTAATTCTAATTCTGTACTGCTATTTCAAAGTGTGGCTAAGTCATTGTGGAGCAGCTTTCTCATTTCAAACAGAAATTCAAAGTAGTTTTTGAAATATATATCATATACGTATATAAATCAGCTTTTAACTAATAATTGGTCTGTTTTGCACCTTCTGTTCTTTGAAATATAGGCGCTATCCTATGGTGTCCCGTTGCAGATTCCCTGTCAGTTGTAACAAAAGCGCAGGACCCTTCGTGATTACCTCGGCGCCAAAGTCTTCCAGCCAACATTTGACGTCTTGATGATGAGCCGGAGCACTTCAGACCGGAAGTGGCTCAGGAACAGTAATTTCATTCAGTCGGTGATTACTTTCGGAAGAGTTTGAACAGTTCTGACGTTAAATAACCACAAACACACCCCTGTTGTCAGTATTAGAGTGAAAGGCGGCCCCTGACCAGTCCGTATAACGATTATAAAGTCAGAAAGGCTTTTTATTTTAGTTTTGCTGCCGAATTACTTTCTAGAGGCGAAGATGAATGGACTGAAATATCTTCCCTGTGTTATTTACACTTAGTCAGACTAACTGACTGCATTCAACATATTAAACTAATTGCTCAATCTCTCCTTAATCATGGCTAATGCAGAGTGGTTTGCCAGGAATTGGGTGGTTTGATATTTTTATTCAATTTACTTCTGCCGACGGAGCAGAATTATTCTCACGTTTCCATTTTTTTTTCTTGTGCGTTTTTGATGCCCAATTTAGAAAGCCGGGGACTGCCTTCACTGCAGCGCCGCTCATTCTACCGAACAGGTAACTCACACCAGAACAGTGGTTGGGTTACAGTATTTGGAAACATGTTACTTACTTTGTCCCCGGGTGCAGTTTCTTTCATGGTTTTTGTGGTTAGCCCCTGGGCAGCATGCGGAAGTTAGAATCAAATAAATATCCTGTCACGTACGGATTCGGAGGTGAGTTTAACAGGCCTCCGGGGTTTTCTAACCGGCTGCTCAGGGATGCGCCGTAACCTCGATACTGCTTTCGCCCAACAGTGAAGGGCGAATGAATTGTCTTTTAGCACTACAGTACTTGCTTCTGAGAGAGAATTCAGTGTAAATGGACAAACAACCTGCATTGCTTCGTTTTATTTATTTATTAAAACATTTCATTGACTGGTTTCAAGCCACAATCATTTTTTTTCCGGCGGAGAAGACCCGCATTTTTCACACAACATAATCACACTTGCTAATTTGTCATTGCACAGAATAGTCATGCCTCATCGTTGTTCGGGTTTGACGTTGAAGATGTTTTAGCAGAACTCATAAACTAAAGCGTAAAAAAAAATGCTCGCCACTTGTATCTCAAGACTCACTTTGCAAAACTCTACCACGTGCGCATTTGCAAACCTGTCCCGTAATGATGTAGACAGACACTGACAGTCCCTTCTGTGTAAATGCAGAGTGTCCCCTCGCGTTCGGCTGCAGATTTGCATGTCTGCTGGCGAATGTGTGTGACAAAGGGAAAGCAAAATACGTTTGAAAGTGTGGCATACGCCAAGTGATAATGTAAAGCTAGAGGTCCTACAAGGAAAATAGAGCTGAGGTTAATTTGACGGAGTTGTCTTCTAAATTGGATTTCTTTTAAAGTGATAAGATAGCATCCCCGCAGGGATGTAAATTGATGCCCTCCTTACTGGACATATACGTTATGCAATTAGAATGTATGGCTTTTGTATTATGTACACAGATCAGATAAACCAAAGAACCAATTTCTGTCATGTATTTTACAAATACAAAAATATAAGATTGAGTATTAGATAAATGGCAGTACTTATTCCCTGTTTTTAAATAATGTATAGAATATTTAGATTTATGTCATGTGCGAATTATATACATGGTTATTCCACAAGTCCTTTCAATGCAAACAAAATGTATATTTCATAACGATTTACTTTTGCGCGTTGACCGTCCAACAGTAGATATAAATTGCTAATTTTACTTACTTTAATCTTTTGAAAAAACAATGTTTTGGTTAACCACGCGTATTTATCAAAAGGAAAGATAGAAAGGAGGTCACATTTCGCCTGCGGGTATGTGGGGCAGCTGCTTACTGACCAGCACCCAGTCACACCTATCCCCGCTTCTAAAGGCATGCTTTAGCGAGTAATTAATAGAAAATAATGATATCGCCAGAGGTGCCTCACGGAGCTTCACACAACACAATCTGCAGAAGTCGCCAAATAATCCTCCGTATAGTGTTATTACTTGGATGTCTTAGTCGCAGAGCGACTGCGTCGTATTTCTATTGTTGTTTGAAACCGATGGAGAAATTATTGCCACCGTATTACACTAACTATGCAGGTGTACATCAAGAGACAGTCCAGTCTTTGAGAATTTCTCAAACTGGTCTTGCATTCATCAATACAGACATATCTGTATCAGTGTATGTTCCGTGAAATTGTCACCAGCCATATCATACTATCAAATAAAGCTTGCTGGCACTGGAGTTTTTTAAAAAAGCACAACATAAAAAACGACACCTTAGTTCTCACTTTAGTACAATGAGTCTAATCTAACCTAACAAATGACTTTTTTGACCGATGTGATAAGAAAAGAAAAAAAGGCAGCTGCTCCGGTGATTCATTTACCCAGGACATAAACATTCAAGGCCAGAATTGTGTAGACGAGGGAGGAGTTTGGTCTTTTCACCCCGCTATTCACCACGATGCTGTGAGTAACCGTACTAGACAGTGGGCAGATCTAAACCTAAATGCACTGATTCGCATTATCCCTGGGTTAGAAACCCTGTCGGGACACGAGATCAAGTCATCGGCCTGGGCAAAGGGACGTACATTGGCCTTGCCTACAGAGCGATCCATTCCATCAAAGACACGTGTAATGGAACACTGGGGAAGTACGCGCTTTTTAATAGCAAGGCATGATTGCGTTTTAATTCGCCGTGTTTATGCTATTTTTCCGAAATCCAGTTGTTCCGAAAACATGCACCACACAGTGTCAATATATTTAGCCCATTCTTGTACTGATACTTCTAATAAATAGACTCTCACTGAATGCACTTGAACTAATGTCATTGATGAAACGTAACATTACTTATAACAAAAAATAATCTTTCATTTAATGCATTTATAGAGGCCCGGTCGATGGCCTACCCTCGTCTATAATTTGTAATCAAGAGCACAATTTAGTCATTTTGAAATACTAATTATCTAATCGTCCCAGGGTTTAACAATTGCTGCATAAAATACTTGTCTGCCCAATTAGCTAAGACAATTATTAAAATTCTGAGCCTTAATTATGTCTCAATTTTGTACTGGCAAAATTGTCTTTAATGCAGTAATTAAAATCCTATCTGCACCTCTGCCTTTAGGGCACTGGGTGATTAGAACCTGTCAGAGGGGTGCACTCAACTAAACCAGTCAGGCGTGTTGTGCAACATGACCCCGGATTGTTAAGTCTGTCAACATATTAACCCGAATTCCCTACAGCCCCTGCGACCACGATTGGTAGATTACAAGGAGAGCGAGACAGAGAGCATTAGAGCGAAATTTCCCCGCACCCATCACTTCATTTTCCAGCGGAACTTTTTTTTTGCGCAATAATTTCCCCAGCATTTCGCCCCACAGAGCATCTCAGACAATCAAGATTCAAGATTGTTTAAATGTCATTTCCACTGCACAAGTGTAAAGGAGAACGAAATAATTGTTACTCCGGATCCGATGCAGCATAAAAACAATAAGATAAAGCTCATAATAATAAAACATAATACATACAAACACATAAGATAGCTTTCATACACAGATTGCTTGTATGTCCATAAAGTGACGCAAGGCACTGGAGTGTCTGTACATAAGGTGACTCTGACATGCAGTGATCAAGTAGTGGTGGTGCGGGTGGGTGGGTAAGTGCGTAGAGGTGTTGATCAGCCCTACTGCTTAGGGAAAGTAACTGTATTTGAGTCTTGAGGTCTTGGCTTGGATGCTACATAGACTCCTCCCTGATGACAGTGGGACAACTATATATAAAATCATTATTAAATATGGCACACGCAGAAAATGTCTTAATTACACTGTGAATTGGCCTAATATTTTGATTTATATGTCGTGACACTGTTAGTTTAAAGTGTCACGGAGCAGAATTACTTATTAAAAAACTTCAAAGCAACTAACTAAAACCGTGGTGTCGCCAACAGCTCCAGCAAAGTGAAGGAAGTTGACATACAAAGTCGACTGTCCTTCAGTGCTGTCCTGACGTTGAATGAAAACGTGAGGCAGGGAAATTCAGGACCACGCATCAAGGTGAACTAAGGATGTGTCCCAGAGATGTAAGTAAATTATTCACGGAATGTTAATCTGTAATGGAATGCGTGCAGAAAAAATGGATTTTAAAGTATTTATAATCTGTGAAGAATTGAGGAGGCTGTGATATACGCAGCCCTACATAATGTCAAAAGTAATTTAGTAAGAAAATGCCTGAGCTGTTGGTGCTGGGATGTATTAAATAGGCTGAATCAACCAAACTCCTCTTCCCCCACCGCCGTCCTTAGTTACTGCCCCATGAAAATAAACGGCACGTGGTCCTCTACGTGGTGATTGTAAGCCCAAGGGTGGAGGGGTAAATCTGCCTGCCCCTCTGAGCGTGCTCAGCCTTGTAATGTCCTTGTTCAAAAGTCTCTTTGGGCAAGAAATGAAGTGCAAATCTGTGTCCCGACTTGTTCGTACCGACTGTCAGCATATTTTTCTCTTGTCAGCACCGATTGACTGGCCAGGCTCACCTCTGCGTTCCACCTCTAACAGCTCATTGACAGAGCAGTGACCCAGCCGAACCTGATAATGGAAACCTATCGATTTTCCGGGCTCGGGGACTAGGAACTGACTGACCAGACTTATACCATTACTTGCGTTGAACTCACTACATTTTGTTCAACAGAGTGCTTCGCCCTATGTTCCGAAAATAAAGTGAATAGGCCAGCTTCTAATGTAATTTGCTCAATTCAAGCATTATGACGAAGCTGGTCGCTTTAATAGACAAAATATATAAACAATTTATTGATAAGCAAATACTCCGGCTTTGTGTGTGTGTGTGTGTTGCTTTGGATTTCCAGTATCTGCAGGCTTTCTCGTGTTAATGAAAAATGCTTTATAATATCCCCGGGTGCTCCGGTCTCCTCCCACAGTCCGGAGACGTTCTGGTTAGTAGGGTTCTTTGTAAGTTGTCCTGTGATTAGGCGGGTTGCTGGGCGGAGATGTTCGTTGGGTCAGAAGGGCGTGTTCTGCGCTGCTCTCCAAATGAATAAATAAAATAAAAATAAATTAATTTTGGTGTATGACTTAAAGCCTTACGCGTTCACGTCTTTTAGCTTTAAAAGCGGTAAAATCTAAACACTCACTGCAAGGTTTCACACGTAAATATTAAACTTAATTATATGGCATGCGATTAGTGTCATCGCTGTCCAGAAGACATCCCTCTACAGGCAATGATCATTTGTCTTGTACTGGTGCGAGGACAAATGTCTCGCCTCGGTCGGTATGCGTGTTTTAACTGAACCATAAACTTAAGCAATACTTTTACCCTTTACAACTTCGCTTCAACAATTTACTGCAAAGACCAAATTTTTTTTAAAAATTAAAACAAAATTTTAAAAAACAGTTATGTAGATTAAATAATATATGGTCTACAGTGGTTATGTTAAATGTTAAAAAATCAATGCAATCAAATTGCAGTAGAAATAATTAAAAATTGCTAAAAATCTAACTTAAATATGCATTCTGAAAAGGTGTCCAGACGTTATAGCCCTTTTCATCTGTAAGGGATTTCTTAAATATACAGTTTTGACTACAGTAAGTTCCCTGAGGGGTAACGTCATTATTTACAGACTTGAGTTTTTCCATAGTGGGCGATAAGGGCAGACTCGGAGCCAGATGGTTGGTGTACTCCTCTCTAGGAGAAATACATCTCTTCAGAGATTGCTTTCTTTCTTGTCTCGGTAACCATGCTACCTTTAATAGAATTTGGTCATGGTACTTAAATCACATTACATGTTCTTTTATTCAGTTTCCATGTGTTGTTGTCTGGTCACAATACGACTTCTAACCTCATCTGGGCCTGGCCCTGCTGTCATGTACTGATACACTCGATGCAACTAATGAAGCAGCCAAAGAACGCAATCAGGCCGAGTGAAAGGAGTCCTGTGTCACTTAATTAACACTTCCTTTACTCAACAAGCAAGTTAGTATCTGGACAGGTTTCTGCGCAAACATCATTTGACACATTTCTAAGGCAGGCTGTTGTCCAGACCTGGTTGTTCCCCCGCTTTTGTCGACATCAACTCCGCTAAAAAAAAACAGTTAAATCGCTAAATTACCCCGTTATCTATAGACTCACTTTCAAGGACTCTATAACTCATGCTCTTAGTATTATTTGTTTACTTATTAGCACGTTGGTAATTTGGCAGTGTTTGTTATGTATAGTTTTTTATAAATTCTCTGGCATCTTTATTCTCTTGTGAATGCCTGCAAGAAAATGAATCTCAAGCTAGTATATGGTGACATACACGTACTTTGATAATAAATTTACTTTGAACTTTGTTACGGGTCTCCCCTAAACCAACGCAAGTTTTTCACTACAGGGCTATTTAATTCTAATGCGCTCTGTGCAGCAAGCTGAGTCTGTGGACTGTCATGACTACAGCTATCCTGTCTGTCCAAAAATCAAAAAGGAGCCAGCTTTAAGATGTGAATCTTTTTATTATTTCTTCCATTTTTCATACTTTAATTGTAAAGAGGATAAAACATTCAGTTCAGAATTTGAGATCAGATTGCAGGAAATGGCTCGATGTCTGAGCCATTTTCAGTATGAACTTCCATCTAAAAACATCTAAAGTGACCTCCTCTTCAGAAATTCATAGAATGCATTTTGACAAAGCAATCCCTTGTTAAAACGTCTGGCCTTCTCTTTTTTTTAAATCGACAACTAGACCTGCTGATGGTGAAATTATGCCCAAGTCAGGTTGCTGTGAGGGGAACCAGCAGGTGGTGGTGGACTCCCTACTGCTTTTGTTCTGTTAAGTGGCAGAAATTGCAGATTTGGGAGATGCCATCTGGAGCGGTCTATGCAAGCAGTGCAATTTGATGGTGGCACACATTAGGGTCATGGTATATTGCTGGTGGAGAGGATGAATGCTTGGTCATCAAGATTGGGGGTATAATGGAGAACTAGGTAGACTATCAAAACTTATAGTGGGATCCAGACCAGATGGAAAGATGGGCTGAAAAAAAATGGCAGGAGGATTTTTACGAAGATTTTTTGCATTTTGAGAGTACAAATCAGGGTAGGACTTACACAGTGAACAGAAGGTAAACAAGGGGTGTGATGGAATAGAGGGATCTGGGCTTACAAATCCATAATCCTTTGAAAGAGAAGATAGAGTCATAAAGGAAGTTTTTGGCACATTGGACTTCATAAGTCAAAGAATTGAGTGCAGGGGTTGGGATGTTAGGTTGAAGTTATATAAGGTGTTGGTGAGCCCTACTTGGGAGTATTGTGTGCAGTTCAAGTCACCTACCTACAGCAAAGATATCAATAAGTTTGAAAGAATACACAGAAAATTTACAAAGGATTTTGCCAGAACTGAAGGATAGGAGATGAGTTATTAACTTCAAACTTTCTGCATAATCACTCAAAGAGTTGACCTGCATGTGCATGTAACGAGAGCTGTATAACTCATCTCCTTCTACCTTAGGCCACGAACTTATCAATCACCCATCTGTGGACACTTTCTGGAGGTCCAAGATCCGTATGCTCCACAACCACTGGACTGAGTGTGTACATGTAGGAGGGGACTATGTTGAAAAATAAATGTGCTAGGTTTTCTAAAATTGACTCCTTCTACCTTAGGCCACAAAGTTATCAATCACCCCTGGTATAATGCTATGTGCCTGTGATGCTACTGAATGTAAGTTTTTCATAGCACTTGTGAATATAACAATAAACTTGACTTGATTTGAAAAGAAGTTTCCTTGCTCTCCAGTTTAGCTACATGAGCAGTATCCTTTTTACTGTATTTGTGCCTGGACATTTTGATCTTTGTATCCATAGAAATGCTTTTATTTCAAGTTCAATTGCAGAGCACTGCCAGCTTGACAAGGCCTGCATTTTTTGCTGATTGGTCTTGAGAAGGTAGGGGTGAGGCATCTTCATGAAATTCTGGAGTCCTCCAGGTGAAGGAACTCCCACAATGGCACTCCGTTACCCTGCACGTCAACCTCGGGCAAGGTGTAACACTTGTGTAGCCCCCAAATCAGGGTCACATGAAGCCATGAGAGTTTGTGGTGGATGGTCGTATGAGCAGCTGGTGCACATCACAAGTCCTGGTGATGCAACCACTGACACCAGGCAGACAATCTCTGAAGAGTATTGATGGGGTCACCCGTCTTGTAAAGACACTGCCCAGAAGAAAATAATGGCAAACTGCTTTGGTAGAAAAATTTCCAAGAACAATCATGGTCATGAGGCCATGATCACTGATGTCATATGACACGGCACATGATGATGATGATTTGCCACAGGTACATCAAAACATACAGTGAAATGCATCATTTCTGTCAAATTAAACCAGTGGGTATAAAACTGGTCATTTTGTTCCAATTCCCACTAATCCAGTCTCTCCTGGGCACATAGCACAGAGGTTAGTGCAGCACTTCACTGTGCCTGCGATCACTGCTCAGGATTCAATTCAGGATTATGGTTCTCCTTGTATCAATATAAGACCATAAGATATAGGAGCAGAAGTAAGCCATTCAGCCCATTGAGTCTGCTCTGCCATTCAATCATGGGCTGATCTAATTCTTCCAGTCATCCCCACTCCCCTGCCTTCTCCCCATACCCTTTGATGCCCCGGCTAATCAAGAACCTATCTAACAAATGGGTTTCCTCTGGATGTTCCAATCTCCATCCACGTTTTAAAGACTTACAGGTTAGGTTTAGGCTGTGGGCATGCTTTGCTGCCGCCAACAGCTTGTCAACATTTGTGGGCGGCGCAGCACAATCCCCTCACATATTTGATTTGACACAAATGGACCATTTCACTGTATGTTTCAATGTACATTTGACAAATAAAATTAATCCTTAATTCTTTCTCAAGCCCTCCAGTCCTGGCAATATCCTTGTAATATTTTTCTATACCCGCTCGAGTTTAATCACATCCTTTCTATAGCATGGCGAACAGAGGTGCATACTATATTCCAGATGCGGTCTTGCCAACGTCTTTTACGGTTGAAATAAAATGTCGTTAATCACATACTCAATGCCCTACCCAATGAAAGCAAGCCCACCATGTGTGGCTTGAGCCTTGAAAGAGGTGGACAGCGAAGAAGCATTTTCTTCAGGACATTCACCTGCAAAATTGTGTACAGGATTAGCCTTCCTACCAAGGTACGAAGAATATACCTGCGATAGAGGGAGTGCAGTAAAAGTTCATCAGACTGATTGCTGAGGTGAGGGGTTTGTGATCTCATTGAGGCTTACAAAGCTCTTGTGCCTTCTCAAGGTGAACGCATAGTTAATATTTCCCTCAGCTAGCAGGTTTGGATCTCCAGTGAGAATCCTGAAATGAGGGGTTAGCGGTTCAGGACAGATGTGAAATTATGTCTCCTTTTATTAACTATTTCTGCCCTGGGAATAAGTCTCTGGCTGCCCAACATCATTCACACCTCTATCAAGTCACCTCTCAATCTCCTTAGCTTCAAAGAGAAAAGCCCTAGCTCGCTCAACCTATCTTCATAGTACATCTCCTCTAGTCCAGGCAGCGTCTTGGTAAATCTCTTGGGCACCCTCTCTAATGACTGATCTCCTCTGATGTCTTTAATGACTGATCATTTCATGAATGAGCTTCAGGTAAAGTAGAGAAGGTAATATTCTTGTTGTAATTCAAGATATAATTGGATAACATGAGAAGATAAAGAAGGCTTCGTCATTCTTATTCACCCTTATTCTTATTGGAAGCTGAGCTGTGAAGGAAGGTATTTCACCACCCAGAATTCAATGAATCCAGAATATTCTACCACAGTGTACTGTGGAATATCAGCTACTATGTATGGTCAAGAAAATAGAAAGATTATGACACAAGGAATACTGTATAGGGTTATTGAGGGAAATGATGCTGAGTTAAATTAAAAGGTCAGTTATGAAAGTTGTAATCTCAGTCAGCTCCATCATGGGCACCAGCATACAGGATACCTTCAAGAGGTGATGCCTCAAAAAGGCAGCATCCATCATTAAGGACTCCCATCACCCAGGGCATGCCTTCTTCTCACTACTATAATCCGGGAGCAGGTACAAGAAGCTTGACGGCATATTCTCAACGATTAGGAAACAGCTTCTTCCCCTCTGCCATTAAATTTCTGAATGGACATTGAACCCATGAGCAGTTAATGACTATCACCCAGTAGCACTCACATCGACAGTGATGAAATGCTTTGAGGGGTTGTTCATGATGAGACTGAACTCCTGCCTCAGCAAGGACCTGGACCCATTGCAATTTGCCTGTCGCCACAATAGGTCAACGACTGAAGCAATCTCAATGGCTGTCCACGTGGCTTTAGACCACCTGGACAACACAAACACCTACATTAGGATGCTGTTCATCAACTATAGCTCAGCATTTAACACCGTCATTCCCACAATCCTGATAGAAAAGTTGCAGGACCTAGACCTCCGTACCTCCCTCTGCAATTGGATCCTCAACTTCCTAACCGGAAGACCACAATCTCTGCAGATTGGTGAACATACTCTCCTCACTGACAATCAACACTGGCGCACCTCAGGGGTGTGTGCTTAGCCCACTGCTTTACTCTCTGTATACACATGACTGTGTGGCTAGGCATAGCTCAAATACCATCTATAAATTTGCTGACAATACAACCATTGTTGGTAGAATCTCAGGTGGTGACGAGAGGGCATACAGGAGTGAGATATGCCAACTAGTGGAGTGGTGCTGCAGCAACAACCTGGCACTCAACGTCAGTAAGATGAGAGAGCTGATCGTGGATTTCAGGAAGGGTAAGTCGAAGGAACACATACCAATCCTCATAGAGGGATCAGAAGTGGAGAGAGTGAGCAGCTTCAAATTCCTGGATGTCAAGATCTCTGAGGATCTAACCTGGTCCCAACATATTGATGTAGTTATAAAGTGGCCAAGAAAGCGGCTATGCTTTATTAGGAGTTTGAAGAGATTTGGCATGTCAACAAATACACTCAAAAACTTCTGTAGTTGTACTGTGGAGAGCATTCTGATAGGCTGCATCACTGTCTGGTATGGTGGGGCTACGGCACAGGACTGAAAGGAGCTGCAGAGAGTTGTAAATCTAGTCAGCTCCATCTTGGGTACTAGCCTACAAAGTACCCAGGACATCTTCAGGGAGCAGTGTCTCAGAAAGGCAGCGTCCATTATTAAGGACCTCCAGCACCCAGGACATGCCCTTTTCTCACTGTTACCATCAGGTAGGAGGTACAGAAGCCTGAGGGCACACACTCAGTGATTCAGGAACAGCTTCTTCCCCCCTGCCATCCAATTCCTGAATGAACATTGAATCTTTGGACACTACCTCACTTTTTTTAAAAAAAATACATAGTATTTCTGTTTTTGCACATTTTTGAAATCTATTCAATATACATAATTGATTTTGTTTATTTATTATTATTTTTATTTTATATATTATTTTTTCTCTGCTAGATTATGCAATGAACTGCTGCTGCGAAGTTAACAAATTTCACATCACATGCTGGTGATGATAAACCTGATTCTGATTCTTCATTTCCTCTTTTTGCAGTACTCATTCAACAAATTCTGATCTCAATAAATGGAGGAACTGGCATGTGAGATCCTAAACTTGCAAGAGTGAACGCAAAACTGAAAGGCTTCATATAGGATGAGTATTTGATGTTTCTGGGGCTGTATTCTAAGGATAAGTGGGATCTCACTGAATCCCTACCAGAGACTTGAGGTGGCACAGTAGTGTAGCAGTTAGTATAATGCTATTACAGTGCCAGTGACCTGGGTTCAATTCCCGCCACCGTCTGCAAGCTGTTTGTACGCTCTCCCTGTGACCATGTGGGTTTCCTCCCACATTCCCAAGACCTATGGGTTAGTAGGTTAATCGGTCACATGGGTGTAATTATGCAGTGTGGGTTCATTGGGCCAGAAGGGTCTGTTACCATCTTGTAGTTCTAAATTTAAAAACAAAGTAAATACTGAAAGACATGGACAGAGTGGATGTGGAGGTGATCTTTCCATTAGAAGGAGAGCCTAGGATCAGATGACACAGCCTCAGGAAAAAATGGTCTCTTTAAAACTGAGATGAGGAGGAATTCCTTCCACCAGAGGGTAGTCAGTCTCTGGAATTTGTGGCCACAGGGGTTTAATGGAGGCCAAGTCATTGGGTATACTAAGCTGGCGATTGATAAGTTCTTGATTAAGGGTTACATAAAGAGGCAGGAAAATACAGCTTAAAAAATCAATCATGATTGAATGGAAGAGCACATTGGCCACTTTTGTTCCTAAACCGTATGGTCTTACCTATCCACTATCTATCCACTTTAAATATAGCCAAAGCCACGGCCTCCACAGCTTTCAGTGGCAATGAATTCCACAGGTTCACCACCACCTGGCAAAAGAAACTCCTCCTTATTACTGTTCTAAGTGGATGTCCTTGTATTCGGAGATCATGCTGTCTTGTCCTAGATTCTCCCATGAATGGAAACTTTGGCTTTCCATATTGACAAAATACTTCAAATATGGTCTAACCAATGGCTTATAAAACCTCATCCTGGCTTTTATATACTAGCCCTCTGGAAGTGAATGCTAACATTGCCTTTGTCTTCCTTACTAACGACTCAACCTTAATCTTTAGGGAATCCTGCAGGATGCCAACATTAATGTTGTTGGATGTTGAGGATAGCGATCGGGCTTAGCCTTATTGAAGACTTTAGTGGATGAACTTCCTGTTACATTTTTTAACTTCAACAATTAAACTAATTCAAATGAAGACACAGCAGCCCGAAGCGCCAGTCTAACTTCGTGCTTACTTTAAGCAAGGTGCGGATGTATCACATGGTCATGTGATGACGTATGCATTCACATATTCATACATATAACCCTTAATGAATTATTTAATCAAATGAGAATGTTTAATCAACCAATACATACATACAAGATTACTCAAATATTACTTAAATATTAAATAAACAACATTTCCCATCACATTCAAAGAGTAACGATGTCATACTGTGTACATCAGTTTATAATTAGCTCTTTTAAATTTCACTTATCCCTTTTCAAACTCATATTTAGTACAGGGAAAGTTAGTACTGAGAAATTTCCAGTTTTGGTAACACACACAAATATTTATAAATTTTCTGAACTGGTGTTGATATTCCAAATTAAATTGAAACAGACGTCCAGAGAGTACTCGACAGGCATATTCCCTCATCGCTGGCTGTGTTCTGTCCCTCGAACAATGATTTATCCATTTATCAAGTTTTATCCTCAATCCACAGCTCATTAGGAAGTGTGTTAAATGCTTTCAGGAAGCTTGGGAATATCTGGCCATCCAGTTAGGATGTCACATTCTGTAAGACACCACAGGGTGTCTCAGTGATTTCAGATTTATACTTTCATGATTTGTGCTCAAAAGCCAGTCACACTACCCTTCAAAGGGTTCCTGATCATATTTCTGTATAACAAACAAGCTTGAGCACATTCACAAATAGCACATAATCTGAAGGAGCATATTTCTCCAGGTAACATTCAGATGCAGACAGAGTCACAGCATAGAAAAAGGCTATTCATTCGAACATACCGCATTGAACAGAGTATACCCAACTGTTCTAATCCATCTTTCAATGTTTGGGCACCAACCTTCTATGTATAGATGATTTAACTGTTTGACTGGACATTTCTTATATATTTCTAACAACTCTAAATCCACCATATTCTCCAGTAGTGCATTCCATATACTCAGCATTCTCTTGATGAAAAATAATCCCTCCACATCCATTATACAGGAGAGTTCCCACACAGGTCCAACAAAGATTTTCAACAGGAACCCCAGTCTCTATAAAAGAGAGGTACCGCTTAGCGGAGCAGCCTTTGTGGGAGCAGTCATCATCAGACAGTCTGAAGCAGAGTTGTAGGGCTTTGACACAATGGGCCTTCAGCGAGAACAAGCAGAGGCAAGGTAAGTAGATAAGTTCATTCCTTATTTCTTATTTAACTCTAGAGAGAATAGGGGGTATGTCTACAGAGCCCGTGTACTGTTCTGAACATCAGATGTGGGATTTCCGGAAGACTCCCGGCCTCCCTGATGGCCACATCTGCAGCAGCTGCATCGAGATGCAGCTCCTTAGAGACCGTGTTAGGGAACTGGAGCTGCAGCTCGGTGACCTTCAGCTTGTTAGGGAAAGTGAAGCAGTGATAGACAGGAGCGACAGGGAGGTAGTCACCCCAAGGCTACGGGAGACAGATAAGTGGGACTTGGGAGTCCTTGTGCGGGATAACCTAAAGGTTAATCTCCAGGTTGAGCCAGTGGTGAAGAATGTGAATGCAATGTTGGCATTCATTTCTCGAGGTATAGAATACAAGAGCAGGGATGTGATGTTGAGGCTCTATGAGGCACTCGTGAGACCACACTTGGAGTATTGTGTGCAGTTTTGGGCTCCTTATTTTAGAAAGGATATACTGGTATTGGAGAGGGTTCAGAGAAGATTCACGAGAATGATTCTAGGAATGAAAGGGTTACCGTATGAGGAACGTCTGGCAGCTCTTGGGCTATATTCCCTGGAGTTCAGAAGAATGAGTGGGGGATCTCATAGAAATATTCCGAATGTTAAAGGGCCTGAACAGATTAGATATGGCAAAGTTATTTCCCATTGTGGGGGAGTCCAGGACAAGAGGGCACGACTTCAGGATTGAAGGACGTCCATTTAGAACAGAGATGTGGAGAAATTACTTTAGTCAGAGGGTGGTAAATCTGTGGAATTTGGTGCTATGAGCAGCTGTGGAGGCCAAGTCATTGGGTGTATTTAAGGCTGAGATAGATGGATTCTTGATTAGTCAGGGCATCAAAGGGTATGTGGAGAAGGCAGGGGAATGGGGATCAGCCCAGGATGCGGCCAGAAGTCATGGTACGTTTTGGTACCAATGACATAGGTAGTTAAAGGGAGGAGGTCATGAAAAGAAGAATATGGGGAGTTAGGAAGGAAGCTGAGAAGCAAGATCTCAAGGGTAGTAATCTCAAGATTGCTACCTGTGCCATGCAACAGTGAGGATAGGAATGAGGTGGCACTAATTTCAACGATTAAGAGAAATTTAGATAGGTATGTGGATGGGAAGGTTATGGAATGGAGGGCTATGGGTGCAGGTCTATGCTGAACTATTTATGCAGATAAATAGTTCAGCATAGACTAGATGGGCCGAATGGCCTGGTACTGTACTGTTGTGTTCTATGACTTTATGACCCCATTAAGATGGTTTCAGTAACTACTTCAAACTAAACTGTGAGAATACCAGAAGGGAAATAAATTCAGATTAGGATTAATGTTGAGATGTTACTCCTTTATTAATAGAACACAGAATAGTAAACGCAGTGTACACCTCTCAGCCCACAATGTTGTGCCGACCTCTTAACCTACTCTTAGATCAACCAATCTAACCCCTCCCTCCTACATAGGACTCCATTTTCCTTTCACCCGTATTCTTATCTGTGAGTTTCTTAAAAGCCCTTAATGTATCTGGATCCACCAGTGCTCCTGGCAGGGTGTTCCACATACCCACTACATTCTGTGTAAAGAAGCTATTGCTGACATCCACCTCCCCTCCCCCTCCCCCCACACACATACTTCCCTCCAATCACCTTAAAATTATGTTCAAAGTTCAAAGTAAATTTTATTATCAGAGTACATATATGTCACCACATACAACCCTGAGATTCATGTTCCTGTGGGCATACTCAGCAAATCTACAGAATAGTAACTGTAGCAAGATCAATGAAAGATCAAGTAGAGCATAGAAGACAACAAACCGTGCAAATGAAAAATAAATAAATAGTAATAAATAATGAGAGCACGAAGCAACAAGTTAGAGTCCTTGAAGTGAGATCATTGGTTGTGGGAACATCGCAATAAATGAGTGTAGTTATCTTCTTTTGTTCAACAGCCTGATGGTATTAGCCTCTTTGTATTAGCCATTTCCACTCTGAGATCAAGTCTCTGGCTGTTCACCCATTCTATGCCTCTTATCATTTTACACACCTCTATCTCATCCTCCTTTGCTCCAAGGAGAAAAGTGCTAATTCTCTCAGCCTATCTTCATAGTACACGTCCTCTAGCCCAGGTGGCATCCTGGTAAATCTCCTCTGCACCCTCTCTAATGACTGATCTCCTCTGACGACTTTAATGACTGATCATTTCATGCATGAACCTTTAGGTAAAGTAGTGAAGGTGAAATTCTTGTCGTAATTCAAGATATAATTGGATAACATGACAAGATAAAGAAGGCTTCCTCATTCTTATTCATCCAGTGACCTTGTGAGCAAAGAGTTGGAAGTAGATTGAATGACACAGGTTTGGCAAATCATCAGAGACACACAGTATACAAGATAACATTGTGTACAATCAAAGGCAGCCTACTTGTAAATGATGATCTAATGTTATATATTTCAAAATTTAAAATAAAATATTGTACTCGGTGGTAAGGGATTCAAATTTAATGATTAGGTACTAAGGCTAAAAAATCAGAGCTGTGCATTCTTTTGGTAAGAAATAGTTGTTTGGATGTTAGCGTTTGGCAGTCATCAATCAAACTAGTAGTCGGTCACAAAATTCATGCATTCAAATTCCTAAAACATTAATTCACCCTCAGAACTGACAGTAAATCAACCAATCTGTCAGTTTAATATCAGTAGTGAAAATGTTACTGGAATGTATCATCAGAGACAGTGACTGAGTACTTGGACAAGCGTCCGTTGATCAAAGAGACATAGGACAGGTTCTTTGAAGGGTAGATTACAAATTACTACCAGCGAATTTACTTTCTCTTTGCAAAGAGGTCTACTGGATTTGTCCATTCAGATTCTCATTCGTTGTCATCAGTGAGTCCTGGGTCCAGGGGTTCCCAACCATGGGCCCATGGACCCTTGCCTAATGGTATTGGTCCATGGCATAAAAATGGGTGGGAACCCCTCCCTGGGTTGATACCAAAGGTCAATCGTAGGTCCAGAAGTCAAGGGACCCAAGTTTGCTCATCCAGAGACTTAAGTTTGCTCATCTCTGCAAGTCCACTCAGAAAGTTGAAGACTTAATGTCTGGCAATCCACGAGTCCACTGGAGGACAAAGACAACATCTCCTGGGGTTAGAAGACTGTGTATGTGTATGGGTGGGAAGAATGGTGCTTACTTTGCCATTGTTGCTTTGTCGCTAGGAATATTCTGCTTTGTTGTGTTCTGTGTTGTTCTGCCGGGCATTGTAGGCATGCTACGTTGGCGTTGAAATGTGTGGTGGCACTTGCAGGCTGCCCCTGGCACATCCTTGGACCCGTCAGTTGTTAACATAAGTGCCACATTTAACTGTATATTAAATCTGAATATGAACATTAATGAAGGATTTGAGCAAAAGTTAAGGTTTCACTCAAAGGAATATGAGCAAAAATGAGAGCATTCAGATTTCCAAGCAGCCTTTGAGTTGCCAGTATTAGTCAAATAGTGAAGTGTAAAGATAATGGGTTAATGTTTTGATGGGGAAGATCTGATTGGCATCCATCTAGTATTTGTACCGTGGCCCCAACATTTCTTTACATCTAGTAATGACTTAGTTGAAGAAACAAAATTACATAGGGCAGTCAGGCTATCTAGCACAAGAGCTTATAATATAATTGAGAGCATATACTGTTTGATGCTTCACAGAAGCCACATGGTAATTCATTTGTACACCCTTCCATTTCATTCTCTCTCAAGCACTGCTCCGGTTTCTCCTGATGTGTATGGTTTTATGGATCAGGTCTGCAGGTGGCACTAACTCAATAAGTTGTGCAGATAGAAGAACAGTTCCACAATGAGGCAAATAGGTTGGAGGAGAAAGTTACTGAGGACTGAGATATTTGTCGGGAAGTATGAGTTGTTGAGTGGAGAGGGTCAACATCTTCAAATTCCTTGGCGTTATTAGTTCAGAGGATCTGTGCTGGGACCAACACTTAAGTGCCACGAGAAAGGAAGCATGGCAGTGTCTCTACTTTTTTTTTAGAAATTTGCGCAAAAACTTTGATAAAATCTATAGATGCACAGTGGAGAGTACCCTGACGGGCTGCATCAGGGCCTGATATGGAGACACCAATGCCCTTGAGTGGAAAAGCCGACAAAAAGTGGTGGATGCAGCCCAGTCCATCTCGGGTAAAGCCCTCCCCATCATTGCGCACATCCAGAAGGAGCACTGCCACAATAAAGTAGCATCAATCATCAAGGGCACCCACCATCCAGGCCAGGCTTTCTCCCCACTGCTGCCATCGGGAAGGAGGTACAGGAGCTTCAGGATCACACACCACCAGGTTCAGCAACAGTTATTAGCCGTCAACCATCAGGCTCCTGAACCAGCGTTTGTTTGTTACTTGTTTCTTTTCATATTTGCACAGGTAGTTTTTTGCACATTGTTGTTTGTCAGCCTTTGTGTGTCGTTTTTCATTGATTCTATTGTATTTTTTTATTCTACTGTGAATGCCTGCAATAAATTAAATCACAGAGTAGTATACGGTGATATCTACATACTTCAATAATAAATTTACTTCGAATTTTTGAAATTAGGATTGAGAAACCTAAATTGCAAATATTTTCTTGTCATCGGGAGTTGAGTAGCTCCTGGCACTGCAAAGTAACAAATGGAATTAATTATGGAAATAAAATCACAAAATGCTAATACAGAAGCACAGTAAGTAATCACAAAGCCTAAAGAAATGCTTTTCTCATTGAAACCAGAAACCAAACATGGGGAACTACAGCTTCTGCACCTTGTTTAAACCCCTCCTGTAGTCTGCATTCAGTTTTGGACAGTGACTTTCAAAACAAGCACTGACAGCTTTGCAAGGTTTACAAGACAGTTTCACGAAATACATACACTTAAAGGCTTAAACTTGGCAGCTTGAACTTGGCTGGTATTCCATTGAGTCTAAGTTAGAGGAGATGATTTAATCGAGATGCTTGAAATAATGAAGGATTCAGTCGAGTGAGCAAAGAGAAAGAAATTCCAACAGCACTGGAACATGGTAATAAATTAAGGGCTGTTCTGTCTAGCAACGCAATCCAGAAGCACATTGTATACTGAGTGAAGAGTGGAAATCTTGAACCCTATAAGAATGGTCAATTAAATTGTTCAAGTCTAAGACTTTTGTTGGGTTGTTATCAATAGGATATGGAGCATAAGTAGGTAAATAGATTTGGAGTTAAGGACTGAATTGATCCAATTGAACACTGCATCAGAATTGCAGACCAAACACTTATGTTCTCAATGATAATGTACAGGTTCTGTTTTTATGTTTCTGAATTCCATAATTTGTCACATAAGTATTAAACAATGCACACCTGAGATACAGATTTTGTGGCAGTTAAATTCATAGAAGCAGATTTACTGATTGTCCGTACAGTAAATCAGTTGACCTAAACAACACCTCCCCTGGGTATTATTGTGAGCAGCTTCAGGCCCTGTATTTAAGAAAGAATGTGCACCAAGGGTCCAGAGGAGGCTCTGGGAATGCAAGGGTTAAATGTATGAGGATTGTTTGATAGCTCTGGGTCTGTACTCGCTGGAGTTTAGGAGATTGAGGGAGAATCTCATTGAATCTTGTCGAAAATTGAAATGCCTAGATAAAGTGGACGTGGAGAGGATGTTTCCCATAGTTGGGAGAGTCCAGGACCAGAAGGCACAACCTCAGAACACAAGGAGGTCCCCATAGAACAGAGATGAGCAGGAATTTCTTTAGCCAGAGGGATAAATCTTTGGAATTCATTGCCATAGATGGCTGTGGAGGCCAAGTCATTGGGTACATTTAAGACCAGAAGGTACAGGAGCAGAATTAGGCCATTTGGCCCATTGAGTCTGCATCATTGAGGTTCATATGCTCTCGATTAGTAAGGATGTCAAAGGTTACGGAAAGAAGCAGGAGAGTGGGGTTGAGAGGGATAATAAATCAGCCGTGATCAAATGGCAGAACACACTGGATGGCTAAGTGGCCTAAATCTGTTCCTATGTCTTATGGTCATATCCTTTCTTTCAGATTGGATAAACGTCTTGCAACTGAGTAACAGTGCCAATTGTCCAGGTCTTATTCATAGAAACCATAGAAACTACAGCACAGAAACAGGCCTTTTGGCCCTTCTTGGCTGTGCCGAACCATTTTCTGCCCAGTCCCACTGACCAAAACCAAAATCTAACAGAATTATTTTATGCATTGGTTTAATTTATGAATATTTATGTTTATTATTATTGGGGAAATAGAGAAGTTCACAGTCCACCAAACAAGGCTGGTTTTGCCCTTAATACCCTGATGTGGTTCGGGCCTTTGTAGAGTACCTTCCCCCAGGCAGCAGTTCAAGGGAAATTATAGATGGACAATATATGATGTAGTTGCCATAACACAGAGATCCTGAAAATGGGTATTTGTTTTAAATGGCATGCTCGACAAATGGATCTTTTGGTGCTGAGGCATAGCAGTTAGCGCATCGCTCGACAATGCCAGTGATCACTGATCAGGGTACAACTCCTGTTGTTGTCTGTAAGGGGATTGTATGTTCTCCCCATGGCAAGCTATGCTGGCGTTGGAAGCATGGCGACACTTGTGGGCTCCCCCACACAAGCCTCACCAAGGAAGCATTCCACTGCATGTTTCGATGTACATATGACAAATAAAGCTAATCTTTAAAATATTTAATCTCCAATTATCTTGCAGTAAAATAAAGAACTCTGCAGTCAGTGGCGTACCCTGTGAACTCAGGGTCAGGCGTGGCTTGATAACAGGATGTAGATTGTCTACAGCACAAGAAACAGTATTGCTACAGTACACTAACAAAAGGATTAATGAGGTTCCAAGTGCCAAAGTATGAATGATATATTTAAATATCCGCGCCCACTCACTGGCCTAAATGTTAAACCTGCTGTTCACTTTATATATTTTCATATTGTTTTGCTGTTGAAGCAAAATCATTGTATCCCTGAGGACAAAGAGACAGACTAAGTTTGGGAGGTGTCTGAAGATAGACGTACATAATTGATTTAATTACATTAACACTGCACATTTGAAGCTAGAAGGACAGGTGAGTTTGGTGACTGCTTCCAGGAAAGTGCAGGGAATATTCTCGCCCTAGGCTTTAAGACCATAAGACCATAAGATATAGGGGCAGAAGTAGGTCGTTTGGCCCATCGAGTCTGCTCCGCCATCCAATCATCCCCACTCCCCTGCCTTCTCCCCATACCCTTTGATGCCCTGGCTAATCAAGAACCTATCTATCTCTGCCTTAAATACACCCAATGACACAGCCACTCATGGCAACAAATTCCACAGATTTACCACCCTCTGACTAAAGTAATTTCTCCGCATCTCAGTTCTAAAAGGATGTCCTTCAGTCCTGAAGTTGTGCCCTCTTGTCCTAGAATCCCTTACCATGGGAAATAACTTTGTCATTTCTAATCTGTTCAAGCCTTTTAACATTTGGAATGTTTCTATGAGATCCCCCCTCATTCTCCTGAGCTCCAGGGAATACAGCCCAAGAGCTGCCAAATGTTCTTCATATGGTAACCCTCTCATTCCTGGAAACATTCTCGTGAATCTTCTCTGAACCCTCTCCAATGTCAGTACTGTATATCCTTTCTAAAATAAGGAGCCCAAAACTGCACACAATTCTCCAAGTGTGGTCTCACGAGTGCCTTATAGGGCCTCAACATCACACCCCTGCTCTTATATTCTATACCTCTAGAAATGAATGCCAACATTGCATTGGCCTTCTTCACAACCGACTCAACCTGCAGGTTAACCTTTAGGGTATCTTGCACAAGGGCTCCCAAGTCTCTTTGCATCTCTGCATTTTGAATCCTCTCCCCACCTAAATAATAGTTTGCCCGTTTATTTATTCCACCAAAGTGCATGACCATACACTTTCCAACATTGTATTTCATTTACCATTTCTTTGCCCATTCCCCAAACTATCTAAGTCTCTCTGCAGGCTCTCTGTTTCCTCAACACTACCCGCTCCTCCACCTATCTTTGTATCATCGGTAAGTTTAGCCACAAATCCCTTCATACCATAGTCCAAATCATTGACATACATCGTAAAAAGTAACAGTCCCAACACTGACCCCTGTGGAACTCCACTGGTAACCGGCAGCCAGCCAGAATAGGATCCATTTATTCCCACTCCCTGTTTTCTGCCAACCAACCAATGCTTCACCCATGCTGGTAACTTCCTTGTAATCCCATGGGCTCTTATCTTGCTAAGCAGCCTCATGTGCGGCACCTTGTCAAAGGCCTTCTGAAAATCCAAGTACACCAAGTCTACTGCATCTCCTTTGTCTACCCTGCTTGTAATTTCCTCAAAGAATTGCAGTAGGTTTGTCAGGCAGGATCTTCCTTTCAGGAAACCATGCTGGCTTTGACTTATCTTGTCATGTGCCTCCTGGTAGGGAAACCATGCTGCCTTTGGCCTATCTTATCATGTGCCTCCAGATCTTTATAATGTAAGATGGGATAAAATTGGGGTACATAGAAAATAGAACAGTACAGTGCAATACAGGGCCTTTGGCCTATAACGTTGTGCTGACTTTTCAACCTACTCTAAGATCAATCTAACCCTTCCCTCCGAGATAACCCATTTTTCTATCATCCATGTGCCTACTTGGTCATTGTCTGTCATGTCCGGCGATGATAGGAGAGTCTTGTGGGAGAATTTTTAAAGTGGAAAAGCCGTCACACTGGGGCAGTTCCACTCTCTTGACCTCAGAAGTCTGGTGTCAACGGTACAAACAAACGTCACAAACTGGGGCCTACCTTGGTTGCCATGGATGACTGTGATGCCTTCTGTGCCTAGTCATGCTCTCTGCTCTCCATGGGGTCTTGCAGTAACGCCTTCCTAGCTGTTGGATCTCACTGAAGATTTCCTCCACCCAGTCTGGCAGAGCTGACTTTACATGCTAGGACAGAAATGTTCCTATCTCACCGGGGTATGAGGCCGCCAGCTACCCTCACCTGGTTTACATCGCCTCTAGAAGCAGTGTACCAGGGCATAGTCTCTGTTGCATGCAAATAACTACTTGGAGCCACCGGTGAGAGCTGAAACTCCAGCGGGCGCCAAAGCCGAGTGAGCTGCCCTGGGATGTTCATGACAAGCCCTTTCACCAGAGGTGCTACCCCTCTTTGGACACCCTATTCACCCCTTGTGCCCACCTAAGAGTTACATAAATGTCCCTAACGTATCCACTTCTACCTCCACCCATGGTACAGTAGTGAATTCCACACACTCACCACTCTCTGAGTAAACGACTGACCACTGATATTTTCCCGATACCTTCCTCCAATCACCTTAAGCTTATGCCCCCTTGTATTAGCCTTTTCCATCCCAGTAAAAAGTCTGATAATTCTGCAAACAACAAGAATGGGAGAAGGATCACAAAACAAAAGAAGAATTTGCAATAACACTAATTTTCACAACCTTGGGATATTCCAAAGAACATTATAGCCAATGAGTTACTACTTAATGCATTGTTATTTCAGTAATGTAGGAAATGTGCAGTCAATCTTGCACCTACTCGAAGTACAGAGGCTAGTTCTGAAGGAGTAGGAAACAGAGCATCAATGCAGGTCAGCTGGCAAAAGGCAATGTCTGATGTATTACAGCCTTCCCTTTCCACGTGTTGGGCACGTGGCCAAGTGGTTAAGGTGTTCATCTATTGATCGCAAGGTAGCTAGTTCGAGCCTCAGCTGTGGCAGCATGTTTGTGCCCTTGAGCAAGGCACTTAATCACACATTGCTCTAGAGTCTGTGCGAGGAGAGGCGCCCCACACAGACTTCCAATCTGCACCTTGTAAGGCATAAAAATGCCTGACGCAGGCCTCTCATGGTCTGAGTGGACATTCCCTGCCCTTTCCATACACCGTACACTCGGTGGCCTCTTTATGAGGTATACCTGTACACCTGCTCATTGATGCAGATCTCCAATCAATCAATCATGTGGCAGCAACTCAATGTATAAAAGCATGCAGTCATGGTCAAGAGGTTCAGTTGTTCAGACAAAACATCAGAATGGGGAAGGAATCTGATCTAAGGGATTTGACCATGGAATGATCGTTGGTCCCAGATGAGGTGATGTGAGTATCTCAGAAACTGATCTCCTGGGGTTTTCATGCACAACAGTCTGAAGTTTACAGAGGATGGTGAGAAAAACAAAGGAGACATCCAGTGAGTGGCAGTGCTGTGCATGAAACACCTTGTTAATGGGAGAGGTCAGAGGAGAGTGACCAGACTGGTTCAAGCCAACCAGAGAGCAACAGTGACTCAAATAACTGCATGTTACAGCAGTGGTGTGCAGAAGAGCATCTCTGAATACACAATCTTGGAACTTTGAAGTGAATTGACTAAGCAGCCCATTACTACCTAGTACTAGAAAGGTGGACCTAATAAAGTGACCACTTAGTGTGTATGGAAACCGGTCCCTAAGTTTATTGAGCATTCTCAAGCTAACAAGTACCTGTTTTCACACTAATCCTACTTACCTAAGCCCACTTTATTCTCATCCATTACTGCCTGTATTCTTCTTGTCATCCACACATTACTCCAAGATACAGTGACTAATCAGTTTACTAACCTGCACACCATTGGGACATGGGAGGAGATCAGAGAACCCAGAGAAAACCCACACAGTCCCAGTGTGAATGTGCAAACCCCACAGGGACAGCGGTGGAGATCAGGAGTGAACTAGACTTGCTGGAGACAACAACTCTACCAACTGCACTACTGTACCTCCCTCTTAATGAGCCATTTCTCAGCAAAGTTTGACCACACGTGGACAGTGTTCAACAGTCTGTAGCCTTGACTTCCTCCTTCATAGTTGCTGTGAAGGAAGCTACAAGTTGCACCATTTTCAGTGGTAATCCACACAGTGAATTGGTCGATATCAGGGGGTTCACATGGTCATGCCTATCTAGCATGGCATGTGAGGAGAAGCACAGGGTTTGTCTAGCTCTCATGCCGGCAGTAAGTACAGTGGATTCTGGTTAAATGAGACACATTGGGACCAGTATATTTTGGCTCAATTAGCCGAAGTTTCATGGAAATAGTTTTAAAAAAAGGTGCAGAAAAAGACAAACTACTGTTTAACTGAGTAACAGGTTATGTAGTGAAATGAATTACAGAACAAATTAGAACACTATTAATACTACTACAGTATAATAAAACTGTTTTAGTTCCTAATAGTAATCACAGAGGAATCCATCCAGTATTTGCTGCTGTGTTCTTTTCATCGAATGTAAATGAACAAAATGAGGAGTGCAGTTAATGAACTGCCTTCATACAATGCTTTTGATGATTACATGCTCCAAATCTTCCTTTTCATTTTAACAGACAGAATGATTGTCGATACCTTCAAATTCTTTGTAGCTCCTAACTTGCCGAAGTAGTGAAATTATTTCATTTTCACTCCCGGCTGTTTCTCGCATCTCCAAGCCGGAATGCTTGAAACCGCAGTAAGCAAAGCAGTTCCGAGCTGCCTTACTGCTTATTTCTCGCCACCCATCAGTGACCACAATCACTGTTTTTTGAACACAATCACACGCAACTGATGCTAGTTAAAAACCATTCACTCTAAGCACGGTGTAGTGTCTATCGGCCACACAAGTGCATGCGATTGACACTGGTTAGAAACTGTTCAGCAACAGTCTCCTGTCCCAAATAAACTAAGGGAATCCCAGTTAATTTCTTGATTAATGTTTATCCTTTTTGTCCCAAATAAGCAGCTGCCCCAATTAACCAATGGATCAATTAACCTGAATCCAGTGTATACTATGCCACCAGGTTGGATCAGCAGTAAGGAAAGTGAATGCTACGTTGGCATTCATTTCAAGAGAAATAGTGTATAAGAGTAAGGAGGTGTTGATGAGGCTCTATGGGGCACTGGTGAGATCTCATTTGGAATACTGTGTGCAGTTTTGGGCCCCCTATCTTAAAAGGGATGTACTGATGTTGGAGAGAGTTCAGAGAAGATTTACGAGGATGATTCCTGGAATGCAGGGGCTAACATATGAGGAGCGTTTGTCGGCTCTTGGACTGTATTCATTAGAGTATAGAAGAATGAGAGGGGATCTCATCGGAACATTTCGAATGTTGAAAGGGTTGGACATAGTAGATGTGGAAAGGCTGTTTTCCTTGGTGGGTGAGTCCAGGACAAAAGGCCACAGTCTTAGAATTAGGGGGTACCCATTTAAAACAGAGATGAGGAGAAATTTTTTTTAGTCGGGGGTCATGGAGTTATGGAATTCATTGCCACATACAGCTGTGGAGGCCCGGTCATTGAGGGTGTTTAAGGAGGAGATTGATAGGTATCTAATTAGTCAAGGTATCAAGGGATATGGGGAAAAAGCCGGAAATTGGAACCAGATGTGAGAATAGTTTAGCTCATGGTGGAGTGGTGGAGTAGACTCGATGGGCCGAATAGCCTACTTCTGCTCCTTTGACTTGTGATCTTTTACATCTGCAAAAGAAACTAGAACTGAGCAGTGATCAATGACCTGAAAAGCACAGATGCTGTACCATATATTCTTAAGGTAATTATAGCCAGGACTGGTGTTGGGGATAAGCTCCCACTACCCATTAAATGCTCCCAGTGGTGTGCATCTCAAATAGCCTCTGACAACCAAGTCCAGCTCCTGGCCATGTGTGGCTTAGCTACTAAGCACAATGGAACAGTTTCTATTGACAGAAGGAGAGGCAAAGGTGGGTTACTGGAGCCTTAAAACAGGTTGCTTCAGAGTAGCAAAGGGCAAAACTAGAGTAGAAAGGGGATGGGAACCAGAGTGCCAGAACAGATAGTTTGTGGAGATAGGTGTTGTTGAGAACTCAGACAAAGTCGGGAATCAAAAGATTGAGCATGGTGGGACTAATGTCCAGAGCTGTGTATATTTCAATGCAAGATGTATTGTTGGAAAGGCAGATGAGCTCAGGGCATGGACTAACACCTGGAATTATGATGTTGATATTGCAGTGAGGCTTGGTTGCGGGGGGTGGGGGGCAGGACTGGCAGCTCAATATTCCTGGGTTCCGTTGTTTTAGATGTGACAGGGTGAGAGGAATTAAAGGAAGAGGGGTGGTGTTACTAGTCAAGAAAAATGGCATGGCAGTTCTCAGTCAGGACAAACTAGAGAACTCATCTAGTGAGGTGTTATGGGTGGAACTGAGTAACAAGAAAGGTATGACCACATTAATGGGGCTATATTACAGACCATCCAACAGTTCGAGGGATTTAGAGGAACAAATTCGTAATGAGAACACTGAAGGTTGTTATAGTAGGTGATTTTAACTTTCTACAGATTGTCTGGGACTCCCATACTGCAAAAGGACTAGTTAGGGTGGAATTTGTCAAATGTGTTCAGGAAAGTTTCCTTAATCAGTATGTAGAAGTCCGAATGAGAGAACATGTGATACTTGATCTGCTAATAGGGAACGAGACAGGGCAGGTGACAGAAGTTAGTGTAGAGAACACTACATCTAGTGATCACAATCCCATTATTTTCAAAGTAAATACGCAAAAAGATAGGCCAGTCCGTAGGTTGAGAATTTAAATTGGAGAAAGGCCAGTTTTGATGGTATCAGAAAGGATCTGGCAAGTGTGGATTGGAACAGGCTGTTTTCTGGCAAAGGTGTACTTGGTAAGTGGGAGATCCTCAAAAGTGAGATTTTGGAAGTTCAGAGCTTATACGTGCTTGTCAGAATAAAAGATGCAAGGAATCTTGGTTTTTGAGAGATATTGAGGCCCTGGTTAAGAAAGAAGGAGGTGCATAGCAGGTGTAGGCAAGTGGGAACAAATGAGGTGCTTATGGAGTATAAGAAATGCAAGAGAACATTTAAGAAAGACATCAGGAGAGCAAAAAAAAGGCATGAGGTTGTCCTAGTAGATAAGGTGAAGGAGAATCCAAGGAATCCTACAGATATGTTAAGAGCAAAAGGATTGTAAGGGACAAAATTAGTCCTCTGGAAGATCAGAATGGTAATCCACATGTGGATCCAGAAGGGATGGGGGAAGATCTTAAATAATTTTTTTTTGCGTCTCTATATATTTAGGAGACCGATGCAAGTCTATAGAAGTGAGGCAAAGTGACATCAACTTCATGGACCCTGTACAGGTTGCAGAGGAGAAGGTGTTTTCTGCCCTAAGGCAAATTAGGCAGGATAAATCCCCAGGGCCTGACAAGGTGTTCCCTTGGACCCTGTGGGAGGCAAGTGCAGAAATTGCCAGGACCCGAGCAAAGATATTTAAATCATCCTTGGCAACAGGTGAGCTATCAGAGGATTGGAGGATATGCAATGTTGTTCTACTGTTCAAGAAAGCCTCCAAAAATAAGACAGGAAATTGTAGGCTGATAAGCCTAATGTCAGTAGCGGCTAATTTATTGGAAGGTATTCTAAGGGACTGGATAGATGAGTATTTGGATAGGCATGGACTGAAAAGGGTAGTCAGCATGGTACATCATGACTAACCAATATTATGGAGATTTTTTGAGGAGGTTACCAGGAAAATTTATGAAGGCAAGGCAGTAGATGTTGTCTACATGGACTTTAGCAAGGCATTTGGCAAAGGTCCCACATGGTCAACAAGGTTATTTGCTCGACATTTAAGATGAGGTAGTAAATTGGATTACAGATAATGACTTTGTGGGAGAAGCCAGAGATTGGTAGTAGATGGTTGCCTCTCTGACTGGAGGCCTGTGTCTAGCGGAGTGCTGCAGGGATCAGTGCTGTGTCCATTGTCCTTTGCTGTCTATATCAACAATCTGAATGATAATGTGGTTAACTGAATCAGCAAGTTTGCAAATGACCCCAAGATTGGGGGTGTAGTGGACAGAGAGAAAGGCTATCATTGCTTGCAGCAGGATCTGGACCAGCTGGAAAAATGAGTCGAAAAATGGCAGATGGAATTTAATGCAGACAAGTGCGAGCTGTTGCATTTTGGTAGGATCAATCAGGGTAGGTCTTGCAATTGAACGATCGGGCACTGAGGAGTGCAATAGAACAAAGAGATCTGGGAATACAGATCTATAATTCATTGAAAGCGGTTTCACATGTAGATGGGGTCATAAAGAAAACCTTTTGCACATTGGCCTTCGTAAATCAGTGTATTGAGTACAGAAGATGAGATGTTATGTTGAAGTTGTATAAAGTGTTGGTGAGGCCTAATTTGGAGTATTTTGTGCAGTTTTGATCACCTAACTACAGGAAAGATGTAAATAAGGTTGAAAGAGTACAGGGAAAATTTACAAGGATGTTGCCGGGTCTACAGGACCTGAGTTAGAAGGAAAGGTTAAATATGTTAGGACTTTATTCCTTGGAATATAGAAGATTGAGAAGAAATTTGATAGAGGTAGACAAAATTATGAAGGGTATAGATAGGATAAATGCCAGCAAGCCATCTCCCCTGAGGTGGGGCGGGGGGAGAGGGGAAGAACTACAACTGGAGGGCATGGATTAAGGGTGAAAGGTGAAAAGTTTAAGGGGAAAATGAGGAGAGGCTTCTTCACTCAGAGGGTTGTGAGAGTGTGGAATGAGCTAGCAGCACAAATGGTGCATACAAGCTCAATTTCAACATTTAAGAGAAGTTTGGATAGCTACATGGATGATAGGGGTATGAAGAGTTATGGTCCAGGTGGTATAAATAGTTTGGTATGGACTAGATGGACTAAAGGACTCATTTCTGTGTTGTACTTTTCTATGACTCTATCATAATGAGGTAGATTGTGAAGTCAAGAGTTAATTTTGTCATACAAGGGTATCATTCAATAGTCTGGTAACAGTGAAATAGAAGCTGTGCAGGAGTCTGTTGGTAGATGATTTCTGGGTTTTGTATCTTCTGTCCAATGGGAGAGGGGAGAAGAGAGTATATCCAGGATGGGTGAAGCTATTTGTGCCTGCCTTTTTGTTGGCTTTGTAGAACAATCCATGTTCCAAGCCTATACCAGTATCTGTCCCCCACTTCTCCTTCGCTACATTGACGACTGCATTGGTGCTGCTTCCTGTACGCATGCTGAGCTCGTTGACTTCATTAACTTTGCCTCCAACTTTCACCCTGCCCTCAAGTTTACCTGGTCCATTTCCGACACCTCCCTCCCCTTTCTTGATCTTTCTGTCTCTATCCCTGGAGACAGTTTATCTACTGATGTCTACTATAAGCCTACGGACTCTCACACCTACCTGGACTATTTCACTGCTCACCCTGTCTCTTGCAAAAATGCCATCCCCTTCTCGCAATTCCTCCGTCTCCGCCGCATCTGCTCTCAGGATGAGGCTTTTCATTCCGGGACGAAGGAGATGTCCTCCTTTTTTAAAGAAAGGGGCTTCTCTTCCTCCACCATCAACTCTGCTCTCAAATGCATCTCTCCCATTTCACGCACATCTGCTCTCACCCTATCCTCCCACCAGCCCACTAGGAATAGGGTTCCCCTTGTCCTCACCTACCACCCCCCCCAGCCTCTGGATCCAACATATAATTCTCCGTAACTTCCACCACCTCCAACGGGATTCCACCACTAAGTACATCTTTCCCTCCCCCCTCCCTTTCTGCATTCCACAGGGATTGCTCCCTACGCGACTCCCTTGTCCATTCGTTTCCCCCCCATCCCTTCCCACCGATCTCCCTCCCGGCACTTATCCTTGTAAGCAGAACAAGTGCTACACATGCCCTTACACTTCCTCCCTCACCACCATTCAGGGCCCCAGGCAGTCCTTCCAGGTGAGGGGACACTTCACCAGTGAGTCGGCTGGGGTGATATACTGCGTCCAGTGCTCCCAATGTAGCCTTCTATATATTGGTGACAACCAACGCAGGCTGGGAGACCATTTCACTGAACACCTACGCTCTGTCTGCCAGAGAAAGCAGGATCTCCCAGTGGCCACACATGTTAATTCCACGTCCCATTCCCATTCTGATATGTCTATCCACGGCCTTCTCTACTGTCAAGATGAAGCCACACTCAGGTTGGAGGAACAACACCTTATATTCGGTCTGGGTAGCCTCCAACCTGATGGCATGAACATTGACTTCTCTAACTTCCATTAATTCCCCACCTCCCCTTTGTACCCCATCACTTATTTATTTATTTTTCTTTCCCCTTTTTTTCCTCTCTTTTTTCTCTCTCTGTCCCTCTCACTATAACTCCTTGCCCATCCTCTGGGTTCCCCCCTCTTTTCTTTCTCCCTTGGCCTCTCGTCCTATGATCCTCTCCCTTCTCCAGCCTCGTATCCCTTTTGCCAATCAACTTTCCAGCTCTTAGCTCCATCCCTCCCCCTCCTGTCTTCTCCTATCATTTCGGATCTCCCCCTCCCCCTCCCACTTTCAAATCTCTTACTAGCTCTTCCTTCAGTTAGTCCTGACGAAGGATCTCGGCCCGAAACGTCAACTGTACCTCTTCCTGTAGATGCTGCGTTTTTTGTGGTCCATCGAGGGGAAGCTGGTTTCTGTGATGTGTTGAGCAGTGTTCACAACTCTGCAGTTTCTTGTGGTCATGGGCAAATCAATTGCCATACTAAGCTATAATGCATCCAGATAGGATACTTTCCAAAAATTGGCAAGGGTTGACTGAGACATGCCAAATGCCTTTTGCCTCCTGTGAGAGTAAAGGTTGTGAGCTTTCGTGGCCATGACTTCTTTATGGTTGGATTAGACAGGCTGTTGGTGGTGTTCACTTCTAGGAACTTAAAGCTCTCAAGCTCAACACCATTGATATAGATAGAACCATGTGCACTGCCCAGCTCTGAGTCAATGTCCAGATCTTTTGCTTAGCTGATATTGAGCAAACGATTGTTGTCATGTTACTATCTCCTTCATGTACACGGCCCATCTGCAAACTTGTAGATGGAGTTGGAGCAGAATCTGGCTGCACCGGGAAGAGAGTAGGGAGCTGAAGACACAAACTTCTGAGAATAATTGTGGCAGAGATGTTGCTGCCTATTCTTACTTGCAGTCTGTTGGTCAGCATGGAATGGATCCAGATGCAGAAGGCAGTACTGACTCCTGGCTCTTGTACTTTGGTGATGAGGAATTTGTGAAGATTTGGCACGACATCTAAAACTTTGACAAACTTCTATCGATGTGTGGTGGAGAGTATACTGACTGACTGCAAATACCATTGCCCTGGAACTGAAAATACTGCAAAAAGTAGTGGATACAGCCCATTCCATCATGCGTAAAGCCCTCCCCACCATTGAAACACATCTACATGGAGCATTGTCATAGGAAAGCAGCATCCATCATCAGGAACCCCCACCAGCCAGGTCAAGCTCTCTCCTGGCTGCTGCTATCAGGAAGAAGGTATGAAGCCTCAGGACTCACGCCACCAGGTTTAGGAATAGTTATTACCCCTCAACCATCAGGCTCTTACATGAAAGGGGATAACTTCACTCACCCCATCAGTGAAATGTTTCCACAACCTACGGACTCACCTTCAAGGATTTCTCATCTCATGTTATCAATATTTGCTTTGTGGATCCAGAACTGGCTTGCCTGCAGAAGGCAAAGGGTGGTTGTACGTGGGTCATATTCTGCATGGAGTTTTGTCACCAGTGGTGTGCCTCAGGGATCTGTTCTGGGACCCCTACTCTTCACGATTTTTATAAATGACCTGGATGAGGAAGTGGAAGAATGGATTAGTAAATTTGCTGATGACACAAAGGTTGGGAGTGTTGTGCAGTGTGGAGGGCTGTCAGAGGTTACAGCGGGACATTGATAGGATGCAAAACTGGGCTGAGAAGTGGCAGATGGAGTTCAACCCAGATAAGTGTGAGGTGGTTCATTTTGGTAGGTCAAATATGATGGCAGAATATAGTATTAATGGTAAGACTCTTGGCAGTGTGGAGGATCAGAGGGATCTTGGGGTCTGAGTCCATAGGACACTCAAAGCTGCTGCGCAGGTTGACTCTGTGGTTAAGAAAGCATATGGTGTATTGGCCTTCATCAACTGTGGGATTGAGTTTAAGAGCCAAGAGGTAATGTTGCAACTGTATAGAACTTTGGTCAGACCTCACTTGGGGTAGTCATACTCATAGTCATACTTTATTGATCCCAGGGGAAATTGGTTTTTGTTACAGTTGCACCATAAATAATTAAATAGTAATATGTAAATTATGCCAGGAAATAAGTCCAGGACCAGCCTATTGGCTCAGGGTGTCTGACCCTCCAAGGGAGGAGTTGTAAAGTCTGATGGCCACAGGCAGGAATGACCTCCTATGACGCTCTGTGTTGCATCTCGGTGGAATGAGTCTCTGGCTGAATGTACTCCTGTGCCCAACCAGTCCATTATGTAGCGGATGGGAGACATTGTCCAAGATGGCATGCAACTTGGACAGCATCCTCTTTTCAGACACCACCGTCAGAGAGTCCACTTCCATCCCCACAACATCACTGGCCTTACGAATGAGTTTGTTGATTCTGCTGGTGTCTGCTACCCTCAGCCTGTCTTCTCACCTGTTCAGCTGTGCTCAGTTCTGGTCACCTCACTATAGGAAGGATGTAGAAACCATAGGAAGGATGCAGAGGAGATTTAAAAGGATGTTGCCTGGATTGGGGAGCATGCCTTATGAGAAAAGGTTGAGTGAACTCAGCCTTTTTCTCCTTAGAGCGACGGAGGATGCGGGGTGACCTGATAGAGGTGTATAAGATGATGAGAGGCACTGATTGTGTGGATAGTCAGAGGCTTTTTCCCAGGGCTGGAATGGTTAGCATGAGAGGGCACAGTTTTAAGGTTCTTGGAAGTAGGCACTGAGGAGATATCAGGGGTAAGTTTTTTTTTTTACACAGAGAGTGGTGAGTGCATGGAATGAGCTGCCGGTGACAGTAATAGAGGCAGATACAATAGGGTCTTTTAAGAGACTCCTGGACAGATACATGAGTTCAGAAAAACAGAGGGCTATGGGTAATCCTAGGTAATTTCTAAGGTAAGGACATGTTTGGCACAGCTTTATGGGCCAAAGGGCCTGTATTGTACTATAGGTTTTCTACATTTCTATATTTATTGCTTATTTATTATTATTTCTTTCTTTTTGTATTTGCAGTTTGTTGGCTTTTGCACACTGATTGTATGCCCAATTGGTGTGGTCTTCCATTGAATCTATTTTGTTTGTTATTCCATTATGGATTTATTGACTATGCCCACAAGAAAATGAATCTCAATTTACTTTGAACTTCGGGTCTTTGCAAGTTTTTAAAAATCTGTTGATGTATCAGAATTGGACTAAGTTCCATTTTATAGCAATCTAAAAGAAATGTTCTTATTGCTTTTTAAAATGGCATTTAACACAACTTACTTTCATAGTGTTGCTCCTTTTCTGAACGGGAATCCTAGGCTTTGTTTACATACAAGGTTCATTCCATCATTACCACACATCACTCTCCTATTCACATCACTCTCCTATTCACATCACTCTCCTATTCACATCACTCTCCTATTCACATCACTCTCATATTCACATCACTCTCAATCTACAGCTTAATTTTCAAAAACTGCTGCATTCAACCTGAACTGGGTTAAGTTACATGACAGAATTGAGTCTATGATGTATGAAAGCAGATTTTCACCTGAGATCAGAAATCACTGCAGCCATGTTCAGTGGCTATTAACGTTTGTTTATTATTTGTTCCTTAAAGCACCTTTGGAGGATACCTCTACATCCCTAATACATTTAGAACTTACAGTGTCCTCGAGTGCATTATTATAACTCACATTCTTTCAACATTTAGGTGAAATAGACAGAAGCCTGGATGAGATCATTGTTTAAAGATTGACTACGCAGGGACATTTTATCAAATTTAGGTGAATGCTGGAAAAGACAAGAAGAGCGATGGTGCCGTGAACTTCAACAAAGGCATGTTCATATTCACAGTGAATTTTCTCCTTCACAAGATGAATTTGCAAGACTCATTTTAAACTTTAGTTGCTATTTAAAAGCTCAGTGACCCAGAATTTCTTATGGAAGTGCTTTTCTCCAGTAGCAGAAAAATTGATAGGGGGATGACTTATACCATTAGTTACTGCATTCATTCTTCTGGACAGCTAGAGACCTTTTTCCAGGCGGAAATGGCTAATACGAGTGGGCATAACTTTCAGGTGATTGGAGGACAATATAGGGAAAGGTAACATACACAAAGAGCTAGAGGAACTCACCTGGTCAGGCAGCATCTACGGAAATGAATAAATAGTCGATGTTTAAGACTGAGACCATTCTTCAGCACTGGAAAGGAAGAGGGAAGATGCCAGCATTAAAAGGTGAGGGAGGGGAAGGAGGACGAGCCAGGAGATAATAGGTGAAGCCAGGTGGATGGGAAAGGTAAAGGGCTGGAGAGGAAGGAATTTGATTGGAGAGGAAAGTGGACCATCGTAGAAAGCAAAGGGAAAGGCACCAGGGTGAGGTGATCGGCAGGCGAGGAGAAAAGATAAGAGGCTAAAGTGGGGAATAGACATAGAGGGAAGGGGGAGGGAAAAAACTTCTTTTAAATTGGAAGGAGAAAATCAATATTCATGCCATCAGGTTGAGGAGGCCATGGACTGACATGTCAGAATGGGAATGGGGATAGGAATTAAAATGGTTTGCCACTGGGAAATTCTGCTTTTGGTGGATGGAGCAGAGGTGCTCAACAAAGAGATGTCCCAATTTACATCGGCTCTCACCAATGTAAAGCATCAGGAGCTCCAGGTACAGTAGACTACCCCAACAGATACACAAGTGACGACGATAGGCAACCCTAAGAATTCACAGGTGTGTCAGAGACAAGTCCTTTAGACAGATGGTTGTGGGTGCGTGGATTGCCGTGGTAGTGGTAGCTGCAGATACATTAGGGGCATTTAAGAAACTCTTAGATAGGCACATCGATGATAGAAAAATGAAACATTATGTTGGAGGGAAAGGTGACATTGATCTTAGAATAGGTTGAAAGGCCTGCACAACATCGTGATGTAATGACCTATGTTCTATGAAAGGTTTTGCAGCTTTCAGAACTCGATCCCATTAAATTGACAGTGACCATCACTTTCACTGGGGCTAATGATGCTCAAAAATACTGATCCAGACTTTGTGGTCAGAAGCAAAGAAAAGGTGGTCACTACTGGCAGTGGTGAAACTACCACCAAAAAGGCAAATGACTCCTGAACCACAAGCTCTCTCTTTCCCGACACCCACTGCTGTTGGGTGCCAATTCAACACCAGCCCTGGCAACCAGAAAATGTGACGTCAGCAAGTTAGCTAAGCAGTCAATCACATTAAAGATGAGATTTAAAGGGAAAAAAGTGAATTGTGGTCACTTGTTTAAAAAAATAAAGCAAATTGCTTAATAAAATATAGGAACACATATGTACAGTGAAATAAAAATGTAAAATATAACACTTGTATTTTAACTTTTAAATCCCTTTACATTTTAAAGTACTCAAACGAAGGGATATATTGTGTAAAATAAGACCGTAAGACACAGGAACAGAATCAGGCCATTTGGCCCATCAAATCTACTCTGCTGTTCCATTATGGTTGATTTATTACTCCTCTCAACCCCATTCTCCTTCTTTCTCTCCATAAACCTTGATGCCCTTACTATTCAAGGACCTATCAACCTCTGTTTTAAATATACCAATGATTTGGCTCCCACAGCTGACTCTCAACAATGAATATCACAGATTCACCACCCTCTGCTGAAGGAACTTCTCCTCATCTCTAATAAAAAATCTATTTATTAAGATCAGATAGCTTGGTAAAAATATTCATGGGTTATGTCTTGTATATTTATGTGTAATTCAAACTACAAAACCTTGAATGTGGTGAATATTATAGAGCAGGAATGGATGGAATCCACATCAGTTATATTAACTTCCCTTAAGTACAGTGGAAGAGGCTGCAAGTATTGCAGCTTCTGGATTAGTGCTGAACCATTAACATAAAATTATATATGCTCAGAGAATCATCACTATCAGTTTCTTAGTGTAACAATAGCAAACTCCTATAGATTCTTGATCTATAGGTGGTGGATCTGTGGAATTCATTGCCACCGATGGCTGTGGAGGCCAAGTCATTGGGTGTATTTAAAGTAGAGGCTTATAGGTTATGATTAGTAAGGGTTTCAAAGGTTACGGCAAGAAGGCAGCATTGAGAGGGATAATAAATCAGCCATGATGGAATGGCAGAGCAAACTCAATGAGCCAAATGGCCTATTTCTGCTCCTTTGTCTTATGGCTTTTATAAATGCCATCAGTTCTGGTGAACTTGGAGTAACTTTACCAGTTGCTTTGAGATTTGACTTAAACTTAAAGCCCTTATAAATAGAACTATATTATTGTTGTGTAAGGGTAGCACTGACATATGTAAGACCTGCTCCTTCAACTGTGTGCATGGCTTGTTAGGATTATTTATTTTCCTACAATGCTCAATTCAGAAGCCACTGAAATAATAAGTACCACTTAAAATGATTCTGCTCTCCTACTAATCACCATTGTTTCAGTCAGATGTGTGTAAATTATGAACATCAAAAAACATTTTAAGCTCATCTACCCAGAGAAGAGCCAGCACATCATGCAAGGGTTTGTAATCATTAACCTCATTCACAGCAAATAATTAAAGAAACTCTTCAATGCTTTGAGAACCTACGGCTTGGTTAGATCATTTCATAGTAACACATAAAACAGTGGAGGAACTCATCAGGTCAGGCAGCATCTATGGAGAGAAATAGAGTCAGGCCAAGACCTTTCCAGCATCTGCAGAATCTCTTGTGCTTAAATCATTTTATGTTGTTCTTAATTAAAATAATCAACACATACTTATTTCTTATAATATTAATACAGGAACTCAAAGACCCCCTACACATTAGAAGAAAAAGTCAAAAGGGGGTACATAACTAAAAATAATTGTGGATTAAAGTTTAGTTAAGGCATTACTCTTCAATTTAGTTTAAACCCTCTCAGGGCTCTGATTATGAACTCACTGTTGTTTCAACTCATCTATTGACATCAAGTGCCCGGCCTGTGTTTGCATGTTTTACTTAGGAGACCAGCAAAGTTGGAACAAGTTATTGCAACAGCTGTCCTGGACTAGAGGGAGTAGTTCTGGTCAGAATCAGAGGTTTTCAACCTCTGAAAATTCTGCTGGGTACAATATCTCTCTCATGTCCCTTTTGATATAAATGGCCCCTTCTCCTCGGGTATTGTCCTCTCCCTTTCAAAACCATTATTGTCAAATGTTCTACAAAGTCCTGCACTTCAGCCTTTACAAACTATCTTACATCTCTTCCTCTAAGTTTCTTGAACATAGGACAAACCTCTCCCATTAGGTGTTCAACATGAATTCAATGAAGTGACCAACAATCTGCTGAAGGAACTCAGTGGTTCAAACAGCATCAGATACTGAGATGCTCCAGTTGTTTGTTTGTTGCTCCAGATCCCAGCATCTACAGTCCCATGTCTTTACTGAAGTGGCCTTGATCAAAATCACAAATAACCTTCTCTATGTAATGCTCTGTCCCTCCTTCTTTAACTCTTGGGATTTATCCACCTTTGTGTCCCAAACATCCAACATCTGTACTTTAATATCTACATGGTTCAGACAATCAATATTTCACTCCTTGAACTCACTATCCTCCATGTCCTTCTCTTTAGAGAAAGTTAGTAGTAGTCATTTTGGACCCTGTCCACATGCCATGGCCTCACACATTGATTACCTCTTTGGTCCCTAAGGAAACCCATTCTTTCCCTAGCTACCCTTCTGCTTCTAATGTACTTATAGAGTGACATAGGACTTTCTATAACATTACATGCGAAGAATATTTTATGATCTTTTTGCCCTCTTAATTTCCTTCCTGACTACTCTCCTATACCCTCTAAAAGCTCCAGAGGACGTTATTAATTGCACTTGTTTCTTTCCTTTTCCTTGATCAGACCTTCAATAAACCTTTGACATCTTTTCACCATAACTGAAACATTCTGTCCTTGAACTCTTACCAACTTACTTTTAAAAGATTTTCACTTGTCAACTGTTGTTTTATCTGTAAGCATCAGTTCCTAATTTACTTTTGCCAAGTCTTCTCTTGTGCTATCAGAATCAGCCATCCCTGATTTGGAACCTTAACTTGAAGTCCAACCTTATCCCTTTCCATTTAAAACTGATGAAAGCTGTGCTCACCCTTTACAAAGTATGCTCCAGCCAACGCTTCCTCCACTTGTCTGGCTTCATTTCCTCAGGAAAATCAAGTACAGCCCTTCCCATGTAGGACAATCTACATATTGTTTCAAAAAACAAAAACAAAAAAAAATTACCTCAGATGCACCTAACAAATTCCACCTCATCTAAACCTTTTGCATTAAGGCAATCCAGGTCATTATTGGGAAAGTGAACCCCCCCCCCGCAATAATCCCAATATTGTTTTTACACCTTTCTGTAATTTGCTTACTTGTCTGTTCCCTAACTCTCTCCTGATCATTGCAAGACCTATAACATAACCCCCAAAGTGATTCCTCCCCTAACTAAGATAATCTAATAGTAAACTAGAGCTGGAAAAATAGGGGGGGGGGGGTGGAATCAGAGGATATACAAGTAGGATTAAATGAAATACAATGGGAGAATACTCATTTGCAGAGTTTTGCCAAATGATCCATGCTGTAACTTACAGTTACAGTTCATAAAGTAAATCTTTAATTGAACCTGCCTGAGATCCTAGAATAGGGTGAAAGTGCAGAACGCAAACCTTTAGTGAACTTGGAAACCTTTAGTAATACTTTTGAGTAAGTTCTCCAGTTTCATATAGAAATCACATATCAGCGAAATTCAAGCATCAGTAACATCACACTTCACTTCTCTCCAGCTATCAGCATGCATTGATGCCAGCAGACAACTGCCCAGCAAAAGTGATGCAAAAACTTGTGGACAGAAAAGTTTACGGAAGCATTGCTTATAGATATGCAGTACGGCAAACTATTGGTAGAAACTTTGCAACTCGACTTAAAATTATGAATTTATTTCTAGAATATTAATCATGTGGATTAAAACATAAGTCAACACTCATGTAGCTGCAGAAGGCCTATTTGTTCATGTACTGTTATTGCCAATGTTGCAGAATGCAAAGCTAGTTCAGAACATAAACTGTTGCTGGTCCAGATTGTACTGCTCATTAAATCACATTCAAAGATTTAATCATCCTAAGGGAATAAACACATAACCAATGGACCTGCACTAGCACCCTAATCCAGGATGTGTTCAAAGTAAATTAATTATCAAAGTATGTATGAATTCAGTGGCCACTTTGTTAGATACACTTACTCATTAAAGCAAATATCTAGTTAGTATATCATGTGGCAGCAACTCAATGCATAAAAGCATCCAGACATGGTCAAGAAGTTCAGTTGTTGTTCAGACCAAACATCAGAATGACCTATGTGACTTGAACTGTAGAATGATTGTTGGTGCCAGATTGGGTGGTTTCAGCATCTCAAAAGCTACTGAGATCCTCCGATTTTTATACGCCACAGTCTTATAGAGTTTACAGAGAATGGTGCAAAAAACAAACAAAAAATATTCAGAGAGCGGCAGTTCCATGGGTGAAAATTTCTTGTTAATGAGAGGTCAGAGGAGAATGGCCAGAGTGGTTTAAGATGACAGGAAGCAATAGTAACTCAATAACCATGCATTACCACAGCAGTGTGCAGAAGAGCATACCAGGTTCCACTCCTCTTATCTAATAAAGTGGCTAAAGAGTGTCACCATATACTACATTAAGATCTTTTTCTTGTAGGCATTCAGAGTAAATACAAAGAAATACAATCGAATCAATGGTAAACTACAAAGCATGAAAATCAACCAATGTGCAAAAGACAACAAACTGTGCAAGTAAATAAATAGTTCTGAGAACATGACTAAGTAAGTCCATAGGGCTTTGCCTGTGACGGACTGGGCAGTATCCACTCCTTTTTGTAGGCTTTTCCATTCTTGGGCGTTGGTGTTTCCATACCAAGCTGTGTAGCAACTGGTCATCATATTCTCCACTGTACCGGTATAGAAGTTCGTCAGAGTTTTAGATGACATGCTGAATCTGCACAAACTTCTAAGAAAGTAGAGGAGCCATTGCGTGATCTTTGTAATGACACTTACACACCAGTACCAGGACAGATCTCTAATAATACCCAGGAATTTCAAGTTACTGACCCTTTCCACCTCTGATGCCCTAATAAGGCCTAGCTCATGGACGTCCGGTTTCTGCCACCTATGGTCTAGTCCTACAGAAAGAAAGATGAGAAGCAGAGGTCTTCTGGAATGGAGATGTTGTTGATATTTCATTAGAGTCCTAATTGATCCTTATAACCTTCCTTGAAATTGTACAAAATGATTGGCATTTAGATACAGAAGTTGAACTTTAATTACGTATTTCTTCCCATTCTGCTCTCATGTACACTCAGTAGCCACCTTATTAGGTATATCTGAACATGGGCTTGTTAATGCAAATATCTAATCAGCTAATCACGTGGCAGCAACTCAATGCATAAAAGCACGCAGACATGTTTTAGAAGTTCAGTTGTTGTTCAGACCAAATATCAGAATGGGAAAAAAATGTGATCTAAAAGACTTTGACTGCGGATATGATCATTAGTGCCAGACAGAGTGGTTTCAATATCTCAGAAACTGCTGATATCCTGGGATTCTCATGCACAACTGTCCCTAGAATTTTCAGAGAATGTTGCAAAAAAAACCAACATCCAGTGAGTGGCAGTTCTGTGCGCAAAAACACCTTGTTAATGAGAGAGTCTGAGGAGAAAGGGTAGGCTTGTTCAAGCTGACAGGAGAACGACAGTAACTCAAATAACCATGCATTACAACAATGGTGTGCAGAAGAGCATCTCTGAATGAACAACACATCAAACCTTGAAGTGAATGGGCTACAGCAGCAGAAGACCACAAACACACTCTTGTTACTTAAGATCACTCAAGATTTCCTAAGTTTTCCCCTCACCACTGGTCCAGAGCATGTTAGGTTCATATCAACTAGCATACCGACCTACGTTCAGGTTCTGTGAGATTGTAGGGTGTCACATTTTGCAGAATCTGCTGTTAAAATCTTCTCTGGCGACCTTGATCACAGGACAACTTTAATCAGTCCATGATCCCTTGAGATCAGTGCAGTCTCACTGCAGGATGCATTATAAGCAGCACTCCTCTAATCTCTCAAACTCAAATTTAGTCCACAGTAATAAACAGGATAGTAATAACTTTGCAAACAGCTAAGAAAAAAAAATGGTAATTTTTATAGTGTTACTGGCAAGGGCATTGTCTTTTCATGAAGGTTTTCCAGGTCACTTAGATTTACAGATTTATAGATCTAGTAACATGATGGCCAATTGCAAGAAAATGTTATTGACAGTGCGATGTTTCACATCAAGTCCAGAGGATATCACACAACACAGTTAAGTCAATATTGTAAAAACAGGCTAATTATTCTTTATTATGCCTTAATGTAACCCTGAAGCAGTATTTCTAAGATAACGTCAAATCAAGTATTGGCAAACACTCTTAAATAAGTTAAAGATAGATTCAATATAACACATCTGAAAATTTAGTATCAAATTGAACTGACCAAATATTTGTCAATTCTATTTTTGTGTAGAAATATACTGCAGTATAAAAAGTGGGAAAAAAACCTACACTCAGTGGCCACTTTATTAGGTACACCTGCTCGTTAATGCCATTATCTAATCAGACAATCATTTGCAACTCAAAGCATAAATGCATGTAGACTTGGTCAAGAGGTTCGGTTGTTGTTCAGACCAAACATCAGAATTGGTAAAAAATGTGATGCAAGTGACTTGGACTGTGGAATAATGACTGGTCCCAGATTGAGTGGCTTGAGTATCACAGGAACTGCTGATAACCTGGACTTTTCATGCACAACAGTCTCTAGAGTTTAGAGAACGGTGCAAAAATCAAAAATCATCCAGTGGGCAGCTGTTCTCTGGGTAAAAACATCTTGTTAATGAGAGAGCTTAGAGAAGAATGGCTAGACTGGTTCAGGCTGACAGGAAGACAACTCAGATAGCCACGCGTTGGAAAAGTAATGCCGAACTTTGAAACAGGTAGACTACGGAAGCAGAAGACCATGAACATACAGAAATACACCCAGGAGGTACATAATAAAGTGGCAATTGTGCACATAGTTTGACAAGTTTGTAAGCATTGAATATGGTTTGACAAGCTTGCAAGCATTTTTTTCAAGCATAAAACCTCAATGGCAGCTGAGCTGGTTTGTGATCGCACATTTTCACCTACAATATCCATTAATTTTTTTTCCCTGTGTTAATGCTTATACTGTGATTGCAGGCTTTGGCCACCTTCTGTGAAGTGAGTTCTGAAGTCTTCCTCCCAACACTTACTATGTTGTATACAAATGAATATCATATTGATCAATTGTCCATGAGCAATGCTCCAGGCAAGTTATTAATAATATATTGAACTCTTGCATACAACATGCACTGCCTGTTAACGCAACATTTTCTTTGTTATACTTTCAGGCCATGCTTTTCATTTCATGGCGGTTTATTATACTTACTGATATCCTTCTCCCCTGCATTTTTCATGGAGATATCGCACAGTGAAGATCATGAACTTTGTGCCTCATGAAGGACGGAATAGGCACTTCAATTCAGGGAGCAGCTCTTTGGCCAATGGGTACAGGAGGCAGAGGAGAACCCTGGCAATGACTTTCCTTGTAGCAAAGAGAGATACAGAGATTCTATGTAGTTATTGAATCAGAATTGATTCTTGATGTCACAATTACAGTGTCTCTGAAGTCCATCATTTATTCTCTTCCCAGGAATGAGCTTCTGAATTTGTGTCTCAAGTCCGTCTCTAAGTTTTAGAACTTCATCAGGGATACCATCTGTTCTCTTGGCTTTGTTGCTTCTCAGTTGATGTACAATCTTGCCATTCAGGGATTGTGATAGGGCTGTTCAGGACCATTAGCTGTAGAATGGGGTTAAGAACACTTAGAAACTCTTCAACATCTTCTTCCAGTGGCAGCAGGCTCCCCCTGTCTTTGATAACTTTGCCTCTGTTTGCAGTTATTGGTCTTCACATCACCGAACAGTCAACCATGAGATGATTACCAAGGATCTTATTCACCCACAGGAAAGAACCAATAAAGACCCAGACTAATAATTTTTCTTAAAGATGGCAATTCCAGCAACATGGCCCTGTAGTGAAAGTGGCAAAACAAATTATTACTTAAATTTGCTGGACTGGAACTTGACCCTCAATATTCTGAATCAGAGTTCCAACAGAGAGCCTACACAAAATAAACGGTCAAGCCTACACACCTCAAACATCCAGGACCAATAGCAAGTTGAAAAAATGATCACACTTAAACTCTAAATCTAAATCTTAGCAATGGTCATTTTTAGAAGGAATTTGTCATTAACGTAAACAACTTATTTCACTGTATGTTTTGATGTTTATGTGACAAATAAAGCTAATCTTTAAATCTTATCATCCCAAAATAGCTTTAGCAGTGTTTAAGTTTGGTGTGGTTACCTAAAAAGTTATTAAAATCCAAAGCACACAGGACATTAATAATAACAGAATAGTATTAAATCTGTATTCCCCTCAATTCTACTCATTAAATTACTGATCATTTTCAGATCATTGAGGTCCACTGTTTGCTCTACATTCCTTTGTGATCAAGCAGGACAACAGGACTGAAGATTTACACACACTGCAAAAGCCTTCAATAAACCACACTAATTTCTCTGAAAGAACTTTGGTAAAAGTATTTCATGCTGTTAAAATTCACCAGCCTTACAATAAAGCTTCATCTTTATTTGCATTTGCACCTTTTTTTGTCATGCTTTTTTTTCCTTTTACACCTAGGTTTATTTGTCTCCAATTTCTTTGATTCAGTAGGCTTTAAAAAAAGCTGTAATTTTGGTGCCAACACAATCCAATATATAATTATATCTGGATCCTGATTAGACCACTGAAATTGCCCAGAGTGATCTACAAGATTGTTGATAGCTCCTTAATAATGCTGCTTCAAATGGACTCTAAAATTAAATGATCACTTAAATTTCCATACAAAATTCACAAAGTTGCTGTTGAGAACCACTGCACCATTAATATAATTACTTTCTTTAAAGCTAATGATTTAAATTCTCCACCATCAAAGCATTGATCACCAAATCCATTTTCCTAATAATTAAAATTCAATTTTTTTTTGCAGTTCCAGGCTGAACACAAATGAAAGCAGAAATGCGGAGAATTTATATATTAATGTAAAAGCCTTCCTGACCCCAACAATAAAAGAGGAAGTATTTAGCCAGGAAATCTGCAAGGAATACCACTCTCTTCCCTATGAACTATTAGATTCCCTTGACTCTGGTGATTATTTTTAAGAATATACCCCTTGAAATACTTTTTATGTCAAACATCATTCCAATTAAAGCTCTTAAAACAGTAATTCCAGGCAAATGGCTTCCCCACTTAAAATAAGCTCTTACAAGGAATTTCTTTAGGTTTCTCTGATCACCTTCATGGGAAGATCAGCATTTCAAACCTTCTGCTGACGATATCTGATCAGGAAAACTCCCAAGGAACTTCCAAGGATTACATCCATCTCGGTAGACTTAAAGTAAATAATTTGCATTATACATACAAAATTACCAGGTAAGGATTTTCTTTTTGAAATTTGGGGTCTGTGTGTGGTGTTGTTGCTAATTAACAGCTAATTAAAGGGTATGAACTTGTAGGGACACAAGACCTTCTAGGCAAGCAGATCCATTTATTCTTTCTTCTGCCATTCCAGTAGCTGTATGAGAATAACGAAGTTGTTGACTACTCAAAGTTTTTTTCAATTCGTCAACAACCAACTCAAAAAAATTATACGATAAATGCTAGTATTGGAAAGGTTTAAAAGTTAGGAACACAAAGTCACCTTTTCTCATTCAAGCATGCCACCCAATCTGTGGATGTCTCATACTATTCGCACAATGTGGTCAAAATGTTATTTCCTGGAAAAAAAATCCATTTAAATCAATAGTGATTTAGTCAAAATTCTCCCCAGGGAGTCTTTTCATGGACTGACTTAACTACTCAATCACTGTAATATTGCTTCTGCAAATTAGTTTGAATTTATCCCCCTTCAGGCAGATGTCATGTTCTCTGCTTCTACTGTTCTGTACAAAATGAAATATTTGGCCATCATCTACAGTACATTAACTACTCCCTTTAAAATTCTGAATAAGGCAAACTAGTAACTTCCCAACTTCTTTAATTCCAATGAAATTTCCAGAAAATATGATGGAAGATAACAAATACATTGACACTAACTACATCAGGATAAAATACAGCATTGTGTGAAAGATCACAGTTTAAACCCAAAGACAGCAAAATAGCTCATTTTAGCTACGTCCATCACATTTAAAAAGAGATAATGGACCAAATCTCATTGACTTAGACCTGTCACTCAGTTCATGCTAGCAGTGTCCTGACACCTGCACTAAATACCTAGGTCAAATATAGGGAATGTCTATTATCAGGGACCCCACCACCTACAACATGCTGTCTTCTCACTACTACCATCAGGGAGGTGGTACAGGAGCCTCAGGACTCACACCACCTGGATCAGAAACGATCACTACCCCTCCATCATCAGGCTCTTGAACCAAGGGGATAACTTCACACCCTATCATTAAAATATTACCATGATCAATGAACTCATTTTCCAAACTCTTCATCTCAATCTCCATATCTTTTGCTTAGTTATTATTATTATTTCTTCTTTTTGTATTTGCCCAGTTCATGGTCTTTTGCACACTGGTTGAACACTTTAGTCGGTGCAGTCTTTCATTGATTTTATGGTTATTTTTCAATGGATTTATTGAATATGCCCGCAAGAAAATGAATCTCAGGTGTGTATATGGTGACATACATGCACTTTGATAATAAAATTTACTTTGAACTTTGTATCTTGTTGGCTCAAAATATCCTGGGCATCAGATATGATTGGGTGCAAGGCCTCCAACCACACAGAGGAAACCACATCCTCCAAATATCCTTGAATGTTTTCACCACTGCCACTAACACTTGCTGTTGTAAAAACTAAGAGATTTCTAATAGTTTGTAAATGACTGACATGCAATGGCATTTTTTGTTGAAAATAAGCAATTAAGTGTATCAATTTTAAAAAAACTTAGCTAAAACACAATCAAAACATTAAAAGCTTACACTTCTGTAAAATTAGCTGTTTTGTAACTTTCTTCAACATTTACAGAACTACTATCTTAAGGAACAAAGCGGCGCAATAGCTATAGAATCTCAGCAATATGGACAAGTGCCCAGTGATTCCATGATCAGTGCAGCAGCAGAGCAAAATGACAGATCTGGTATTTAATCCCAAACTCGCTTCCATTTACAGGGTTAAAGGTAACTGCTGATACAGACTTCACAGTTGAATTGCATGCTTAGCTTAGCTGGTAAATGGAAGGAAATAATTATTTTCTCCAAATCATGGCAAAGTTTATCCTCACAGTCAGGTAAAAAGAAGCACATAAAATTTGGAAGTATTTATTAGCAATACATCTGTTTCATTCTATTAAGTTTCAGTGGAACACACTGCAGCTCAAAGAGTCCACTAACTGGCAGAGATCAATGAAAATCAGCAGAACTGTAAAATTAAGAACAAACATGAACTAATACACAATCAGAAGATGAGCACAGTCACATAATTCATATTCCTGTTATAAATTGAGGTTCCGCAATGTTAACAGCCATTATTGCAAATATTCTGTATCAATTGATACACATTTATTAATATCATTTGGCTGAATAAATTGTGGGATAATAAGGACACAAACATCAAACCAGTGTTAATTATATGACTGTACATTTTATTTCTGCCACTAGATAAGTAGACTTGTAGTAATAGCACATTTCACATAGTGTTTACACAGTTTACTTACAAATATGAGCGTGCACAATCACATCTGAGCACTTAATATCATATACCAGTGTTCTTGTTGGATACACAGTAATCAGGCATAAAAATGCCTAAAAGATACAGTGAATTTTTCAAGAAACTCATCTCTTAGGTGAGTTCAGAGTTGTAAAGAACATGCTTTCCTTTACAATTAAGATAAAATTGTACAGAAAAAATATACTTTTACAATATCCAATTATGAAATACAGGGAGCTCAAAAAAAGTTAGGCAGGAGTTACTTTTAGTTTCAGCAAATTAAAAGCTACATTGAATCAGTACCTGTAAACCTACTCCAAATAAGTCAACTGGTTAAATACTATTTCAGCCTATTTTAGAAAATACAAATATAAAATCCAATAATATCCATCTCCATAGCAATGCACCTGGTATTTATGTACATGCTAAACCTAGTAAAAGACAAGTACATACATTTTGTTGAGTTATCCTTAGGAAGGTGAATACTGACCTTTGTCAGGAAAAAAAAATTATATTTAAATGCCCCTTTCTAAGAACATGACAATCCTAAAACAATTAATATGCTAAAATGTACAGCAATACAGTAATCACTAGACTTGGGGAACTATTATCTACATACTGCCATATTCAAAATAGATCTGGCTACTAGAAAATCTCCTACTGACTTAATGTTAAATGTATTAGTATAGACCTAAAAGTACAAGCAATTGCATAATAGCGAGCAGCCATCTAGATTTCAATTTCAACAAAACTGATGAAAACAAAATCAGGAATTGAGAACAAGGTATTCAAATAAGATTGCTACATAAAAAAAACATACTGAGATTTTAGTCCAGTAGAAAAATGCTTGGTGGAAAAGAACAAAAATTGAATCATACTTGAAGTGTATTTTTAGTTTTGCTGCATTGAGTTTTTGAATGGGAAAAAAATATTGTACTTACTATGCTTTACATATTACTAGTGTTAATATCGCCATACTTTGTAATGTGGCCTGGGAACTGTACTCGAGCGTGCTCATCATTGTTAAGTTAAAAGTATGAATACTAAAGTGGCTGATCACTGTCACACACATGCTTGGAAAGCTTTTATTATTCCCAACACTCTGACAGGTGGCAGTTTGAATGAAAAGAACCATTTTCTCCTCACTAGAACCATACCTCCAGACAAAGGACAGCACAGATAGTGACTCTGGAAGGACTTAAGACATTCTGCTCTCCTGGCTGGAACAGTAAGTATATCTCCAAGCATTTTGCAATGGGGGTGGGTGGGGGGGAGGCAAGGATGGAATTAAAAACAAAACAAGTATTACAGTTTATGTTTCATACTTTAAAGGTATAGTACTGATGTAAAAAAAAACACATTTCATAAAATTGCAAGTAAACAAGAACATCTGCAAATTTGTGTGTGTGTGTGGGGGGGCGGGGGCTATTTTTAAGTTTTTGTTTAAAATTAAACACTTCTGCTGCAACCAAAGATAACTATCCACAGTTGTTACATGCAATGCTAAACAGGAATGTCGCTTCCTTACTAAATTGGAAGTTAGAACAGTGTTCGTAAATGTGTCAGTGAAATTGAATGCTTCATTTCCTGCTGCCATAAGGTTCCTCAGGCAAAAGGACTATCTTTCCGAAATGATTAGGGAAACATCTGACTTGCTGCTTATGCTAATATCTAGCACTAGCTATTGTAAACTATCTTCTTCATTGTATCTACAGCTTTGTCCAAATTGCAGCAAATCTAGAAACAGGATTCTTCATGCTGATTGGCTGGTGATCTAATTATTGAATTATATTTTTGAATATATGTATAATTATTTGAGCTTTTAACAAAATCAAGCACTTTCAAATCATTTTAAGGTTATAAATAGCTTACATTGTTGCAATGATCTATTAAGCCTTCTAATGGGTAATAGAATGCACTTTTACTAGGTGCTAATAGAAAAACACCAGATCAAATTTACAGCAGATTAATTCATCATTATCAGATAATTTTAGGAAGCTGTCTGTGCCATTAATAAAGAAAACGATGATTCAGTTACTGGGAAATTTTCTTTTGATGGCAGTGAAATTTCTACCATTCCAGCACCAGTGCGAGGAAGATTTGCATTAACAACATGCCTCTGCAAGTGCTTGATCCAATCTTCTTGGACAGAAAGTGGACCTCGGAAGACCAGATCACAGAACCTGGAGGTAAGTAACAAAAGCACAATTCTGATTAATCTAGCATTCATGTTGATGTTTCTATTGCTGACTTTTTTAAAAATCTAAGACCACAAATTAATATCCAGTAAGATTCAGAGAAAATTGCATGTAACTGAAAATGCTAGCCATTATTTAAAATACTTTACAAAACTAGATATGTTTAATCTAAAGCAATCCTTAAATCTCTATTCAGCATTATTATGGATGTACAAATTATTTTAATCTACAACATAAGCTGAAATGCACTTGCAATGAAGTTCTGCACCTGCAATCAAGTTCCTTACCTGCACTTGAGTACATAAGCATCATCAAGAGATGGAACAAACAGGGAAGACTTCTTTTTGGTCCCAGACCGTGATCGTGACCTCTTTTGCTTGCAGTCAAAAGCTGGAAAAATATAGCTTTAGGAATAGGTTTCATTTTTCTTGCAAACAGCAACTAACTTAAACTTTACATTTAGTCTGATTACAAGATCATCAGAAACACTCGAGGAATCCATTTGTCACCAAATTTGCACAATTACAAAATATTTAGCTGTACCTACAAAATTCTCATTTCTATTATTCATTTCAGCAATATCTTTGTTTCTCTGCTTTGAGAGCAAACACACACTACTTGAGGTAATGGACCACACTTATGGGTTCAGAATTGATTTCTCATGTATTAAGTCTCAGAAAGTGCCAGCTAGATTGGAGTCAGTGCAACAAGTCACTCCACTGGCTTCATAGGATGGAAGAAATGAATGATCTACTTGTTACTATTGGGAAATCTACAGGTCTGGAAGATGTCGGCCTTAATTGTGACAATGCACAACAAGAAACTACCTGCTATGACTTACTTTGTACATTAAGAAATTAGAACAAGGTATACCATCACCACCACTGACCCGTCATTAACCAGAGGTCATACTACAACATGGGTCACCCTGCTTCCAGCAGGGGAGACAAATTGGTAGGTGAAGCCAAACTTATCGTGAAAGCAATACTGATCATGCCACTACAATTGTACAGTGTGTTTCTCTCAATTTAATTACATTACTCCAAGTATATTTTAAAAAATGCAAATCTTAAGACTAGAGAAAGAATCAATTAAAAATTTAAATAAACTTGTTATTCACAATGAAAGAATCATCAGTCTGCACAAGCAGTCTGAACAGATGCAATTATGTCACTGTACTGTTATAGAATAAACCACTAAAATAATTATTGAAGTTAAAACCCCTAATTTAACCATATATCTGAAGGTTCTGTTACCCATATTTGACTGGTTCCCAATACATTTCTGTTTCTAATTATTAGTGTGCTGTTTCATGAGCTATCTCAAAAACAAACTAGTGTTCATTAAATCTCATAACTGAAAACACAATAACTAAACGCAACATATGAATTTGAGCACAACTACCAAAATTTGCAAGGTTTGTATTAGAGTTACAATCATCCATTTTCTTGTTAAATAGATCAATGGAGTCACAGGGTGAAGCTGAAACATTCTTATTTACAGAATCACAGATTTGTGAGAGATCTTAGCCGTAAATTTTTCAGCAAACTATGTGCACTGGCCTGTAAAATGACATCAGGAAAGTTTCATATTTATGTTGGATCATGAACTAAAGTTGGCTCAAGTCCTTTATCCAACACTACCTGTATGCCTGAGTTTAACACAGAGGATTCCTCATATCAGTTACACGGGTCTGCTACAACTTTAACAATTTTGGTGATTCACCACAGTGGGAGGTATTAACCTCACTGCTGGTTAGTAGTCTACCCACTGTTCACCAAGCTTGTATAAAAATATCACAGTTAAGTACTTAAGATGTTAAAAGGCAAGGGCTCAGTAATTTATGCACCTAAAATATTTTACATACGATTTAAAGCCCACGCAAAGAACATTAAAAAAGTAAATAAAGAAAACTTACGAGTGCCAGTCAGATCTCCAGCTTGCTTTCTTCTTGCATAGACTCTGAGATGATTTGCCAGGCTAACTGCACTTGTAAAGGTTGCATGACAATGAACACAAGTTCTTAACTTCACAGGATGTCCTTTTGACAAAAATGGAAAGCCATAATTTAAACTGATGTTTCATTTACAGTCAATTAAAACTTCTGAAAATCTGCAAATACCTACAATAAGGCCATTTTATAGTTTTACTTTCTGCATTTGATCAGTAGTATGTTAATATCTTTATCCAGCACTTAGCTGAATTCTAGCTTTTTACTAAAAGACAACGGTTAATATTTCAACTCCCCTTATGTTCAAGGTAAACATTCACAATGAAATGAAATGACTAAATGTCTTGATATTTAAAACAGAAATTAATGTTATACAATTACCTAATATCTATTCACAATTACTTTTATATTGAACACAACTTGCGATATACAATGTATAAAGTGTATAAAACAAAGGGCTTTATTAATTTGTGTATGACATTGGGTTGCACTGGGAAGACAAGGTACATGCTAGACTGGAAGTCAAGCAGCACTGCACCAAAGTATTGACAAAGTTGTAAATACAGTATTTAATCAAATATTAAGAAAAGCTGCTTGGGGAATGAAGGGACTGTAAATGGCTCTTTTACTTCACATGAAATAGCTGATGAAGGCATGGGAGGTAAGGTGGTAAAATAAAACAGACTGGTGAACAGCTGTTAAATACAACACTTAAATTAGTGCTTTTGTACAGTCATCACTTTGCATGTTCAGTCAATAATGAAAGCTAATGATTTGTAATTCTGATGGCTGCACTCAAACCTCTGCACTGAACAAAGAATGGACCAACATCCATATTAACAAACAGCACACACAACTGTATAGATAAAATGAGGCATCAAAAACATACCCAATTAGTAATCATGAATCCACTATTACATGTTTTTAAAATATAGAAGTAATAATTTAAAAAAATCTAAGCCAGCTGTTTACCCTGTGTTGGTGAGATAATGTAGATTGCTATTTTAGGCATATAGAAAAACTGAGGAAGAAATTGACAGCCTATTTTGATTCAGGGTTTGGGGGAAAAAAAACTGAAAATAGTGTCTTTTTGTAGTTGCTGCCCTTTTAGAATCCACAAATCTAAATAATTTTAGCATCCACAGGACAAGTGTTAAGTTTCACCCAAGATGATCACAAAGTGCAAGATATAATGTGGAGAATGATCACATCACTTGCTGGATGAAGTTTATGATGCTTAAGCTGATTTAACTATTCTCCTTATACTAAATAATGGGTGACCACTTTATCAAAGGGCTAATTATCAGAATTCATCTGAGGGAAATGCTAGTCCAAGTCCGTAAGACTTAAAGGACATGGCGAGCAAGGGAATGCAGCGCTGTGAGTACCGCAATCACTTTATTTGAAAGCTGACAACTTTACTTTACTATTAACATAACACCACTTTCAGCAATGTCCTTGAAGCACTGAAGATGGAGCACATAGTCTTCCCTGTGGATGGAAGGAGAGTATTTTGACTGCAATTGTTTGAGCTAGAAGAATATGTCAAAGCTGAAAGAGTATCACCTGGTATTAATACCATGTTTAATGATTGACCTGGGAAACTGAGTGTCCTATTCAAAGTTTAAATTCCATTCAGTCTTGTTCCACTTTACTATAACCTGAGCAATAAAAATTATTACACGGTAGTCTTCCTACAAAGGACTAGAAAAATAAAGCACATCTTGCTGACATATACCAAATAGTTTAGCCATGATGTGGGCCATAAATGTGGGTCTGATGGATGGTCAATCTTTGCTTTGTAGTTTTTAATCAGGAGAGCTTAAGCACCTGGAACAAGCAGCTAACTTATTTGTCCCTGTTGGATGTAAGGATGCATAGGCAATTAACAAATGTAGCCTGCATAATAATAACCCAATCATAAAATTTCAAGCCCAGTCACTTTCTTAGCCACAGGTGTAATATTCAACAAGTGAAGCAGTTCACACTAAAGCACAATGAGTGATTTCAGTGTTTCGTTCTTACATGCAGGAATAGATGATCTGTACACCACTTGGGCTAAACTGTGGTGCAAGTTTCTGTCCTGCTTTCTGTGCACTCACCTGCTACTCTGCTTGTTCCTCCTCCAGCTATAATAAATCCCAATTACTACATCTATTTGGTAACCCAGTATTTGTCATAGACAGCAGATCAAAATCTCAGTGGTTAACTTCAAAATTTTTTAATCGATTTCCGCAACTAACACAACTTAAAACTCAAATCAGGAAATTCACAACTGGGTGATAACTAAGCTATCTGAATGTGATACTGAAAAGGTCCTGCTTATTCATGATTTTTTAAGTCTAATGTAGAAATGATGAACATAACGATGCAGTTCCTGATTTTGATGCCCGGGACTAAACCTTACATTATGTTAATAAAAATGGCTTTGTCCATTTCAAGGCACATTCAAAAATTACAGGGATATAAATGAAAGATAATGGATGAACAAAACTCTTACCAATTTGCAGGGTCTGAGAGGGCATATTAACCTGTTAAAACTTAACTCTACATCCTGCAATAGCACAGAATGAAACATCAATTATAGTGCCTTGTAAACATATTCAGTTCCCACAACTATTTTCACATTTAGGACTTTTTGAACTAATCTACAAAACATTGGGCATCTTGTCAAATCAAAATGAAAATTCCAAAACCTGTCAGTAATTTACTAAAAAATAAAAACCAAAATAGAGGCTGAAAAAGTATTCATTCCAATCGTAATTACTACGCTAACTTTCCTCAGGTGCAATGTAGTATATTACCTTGCCAACTCAGCCAACCTGTTGATGTGGAAAATTGGAGGATCACCTGCATAAATACCTTTCTCTGTAATGTCCAACAGTATGGTAGATTTTCAACAAACTAAACCAAGATGAAGACAAAAAGAGAATTCAAGGCAAGTCAAAGAGATGTTAATAGAGAAACACAGCTGTGGAAGGATACAAGACCATCTCAAAGGCACTGAACATACCCTCAGAGCTCAATGTAGCCCATCATGAAAAAGCGGAAAAATATGAAACCACAGCCACACTGCCTAGGCCAGGCTGTCCCTCTACTTAGTCATCAGAGAAGAATGGCACTGTGATGCCAACAGTCACTCAGTGAGCTGCAGAAGTTAGTGGCTGCAACTGGAGATGATGTTCACAGCTCAACAATCTCTGAGGCCTTACACAAAAAATACACAGTATTTACGAAAGAGTGGCAAGGAAGCAGCTCTGGCTTTTAAAAAAAAGCATATCCTTGCCTACAGAGACTTTGCAAAGCGTCACTTAGAAGAAACTGTAAAGATGGAGTCATAGAGAAGTACAGCACAGAAACAGGCCCTTCAGTCCATCTAGTCCATGCCAAAATCCTTTAAACTGCCCATTTCCAATTACCTGCATGAGGAGCACAGCCCTCCATACCCCTACTATCCATGTACCGATCCAAACCTCTTAAATGTTGAAATCGAGCTCACACGCACCACTTGTACAGGCAGCTCATTCCACATTCTCACAACGCTGAGTGAAGAAGTTTCCCCTCATGTCCCCTTAAACTTTTCACCTTTTACCGTTAACCCACGACTTCTGGTTGTACTGCCACCCAATCTCAGTGGAAAAAGCCTGCTTGCCTTTACCCTATCTATACTCCTCATAATTTTGTATACCTCTATCAAATCTCCTCTCAAATCTTCTATGTTTCAAAGAATACAGTCCTAACCTATTCAATCTTTCCTTATAACTTATGTCCTCCAGACCCAACAACATCCTTGTAAATTTTCTCTGTATTCTTTCAGCCTTGTTCACATATTTCCTGTAGGTAGGTGATCAAAACTGCACACGATACTGCAAATTAGGACTCAACAATGACTTCTACAACTTCAACATAACATCCCATCTCCTGTACTCAATACATTGATTTATGAAGGCCAATGTGCCAAAAACTTTCTTTATGACCCAATCTTCCTGTGACGTCACTTTCAATGAATTATGGATCTGTGTTCCCAGATCCCTTTGTTCTGCCACACTCCTCAGTGTCCTACCGTACACTATGTAAGACCTACCTTGGTTGGTCCCACCAAAGTGCAAAGCTCACACTTGTCCGCATTAAATTTCATGTACCATTTTTTCCAGCCCATTTTTCCAGCTGATGCAGATACCTCTGCAAACCCATGATAGCCTTCCTCACAGTCCACAACCTTGGGGTGTGGAAGAAGGTCTTGTGATTGGATGAAAATAAAGTGGAACCTACTGTAAAGTATAGTGGAGGTAGCATAGGCTATGGGGATGCTTTTCAGCAGCAGGGTCTGGAAATCTGGTCACGATTGATGGGAAGATGAATGCTGCTAAATACAGAGAGATCCAGGATAAAAACCTGCTAGCCTCTACCAAAAAGCTTAAACTGGGGAGGAAGTTGGTCTTTCAGCAGGACAATGAACCAAAGCACATTGCCAGAGCAACCATGAAGTTGCTTCAAATGAAGAAAATTGATATCGTTGAGTGGCCCAGTCAGAGTCCCGACCTTAATCCAATCGAACATCTCCGGCAAGACCTCCAGATTGCTGTCTACCGCCACTTCCCAACTAACCTAACACAGCTTGAGCAATTTTTGCAAGGGGGGGGGGGGTGAACAAACCTTGCTCCATCATGTTGTGCAAAGCTAATAGAGACTTGTCCAAAAAGACTACTGGCTATAATAGCTATGAGAAGTGGGCAAAGGGGATGAATACTTTTGAACTGCTGACATTTTAATTTTTGAATTTTTAGTTTTTCATGCTTTACAATTTTCGTTGTTTTTTGGGGGGGCAGGTGGCTCTACTGTGAAAAAAGGAGCATGTGATTCACAAATAAAAATTCTCAATTAAATTGATCAAAATCCCTCATCTATGTGAACAAAGGGCTGGGGGCTGAATACTTTTACAAGGCAATGTATTTCTGAAGAAAGCTTTGAGATTAATCATGGCAAATAAAACTGCTCTGGCAACAAAGTTTAACACACAGTTTCAAAATTGCATCAAAATTCCTCAAAGCCTTTATATTCCATTCCCCAATTTTGGCTTATTTTGTAAATTAACACAAGGATGGCTAACCTGTTTGATAAGTCATATCTGCACTTGTCACTGGTTGTGATGATACACTAGGCTGCAAAACTGAACTGCCAAACTGTGGATGAAAGAGGCGTCTGTGATTAGGCAGTCGCTTCTTTGCAGTTTGAACATGACCTCTTCCTGGCTGGGATTTTATTGGTAATCGTGTTTCTTCTCCAAATTTTGTCTTCAGAATTTGCATCAGAGAACTTGACTGTTCATGTGTCTCACTGTATTTTCCTGGCTGCAGGTCAGGGAGGTCATCATTGAGGTCTAATTGTGGTAAGGGGAAGGATTTTGTCTTCATCTCATTTTGCTGCAGTTTTATAGTTATACCATTTGGAGCAAGAAATAGGCCATCACTTGTTGCAAATTTCTGTGATACAAAGGGTTTATATCTAAATTGTTTGCTACTCAACAACTTTGCAATATTTTCAGCCTCTGCTTCATTTTGCATCATTTCAGTCAAAATGCAGAGTGGGGATTTGTGTGCTTCCAGTTCTGTTTTCCCCAACCTCTTCAAGTGACCACGGACATGATTTGACAGGCCAACCTTTGTGTCAAACCAGCCCCCGCACAGAGGACATGTATTCTCAGTTGATGATCCAGATTTCACTTCTGTGGAAACAAAATGAGAATGGGATTACCCAATCTAATTAACTTAATAAGAAAAAAAAGCAAACATTGCTCTACTAAAATGAAAAAAAAAGTGATTAATCAATTAGTTCAATATCATGTGAATAAAAATCAGTTTAATTTTTTTAATTTAATGGAATCATTAGCAGCTATGAGTTAAATCTATTTCTACCTAATAACTTACATCAAGGTTTAATGTAGAACAACTCAAGTTTAAACACACACAGTTACATAAAATAAATTACTGATTTCTTTTGAAATGTCTGACACAAAGAATTTAGTACTTTTTGCCATCATGGTGGCTGTTGAAACATCTGGATCACATAACAATGATCACAATGTTTAAAGCTTAGGTTAGCAATATGAAATCACACTAACAGTCTAACGATCTTTGCTTAACCTAATAGATCTTGTCACTCTATTCTGAGATACTGGACTCGTGTTTCTGGGTTAAAAATTATTAGCAGTCAAATACAGAAGATAGAAACATATTTTAAATCAGCTCTACGACATTTTTAAATTTTGCTCTACCCAAAACTTTTAGCAATCCATCACAATCACAGCCAGTGAAAATCTGATGGGACTTTAATTACCCACTTGTTTCATTTATCTACATCTGTGACAATAAATGCACCGCGATCTGTATTTAACATTACCAATTTTTTTATTCTTCTCTATCTACATTTCCAATAACTCCCACCTCCTTCTCTGCAGTCAATTATTTCAAACTTTTTCCTTGCTCATGTTTTTTTTTAAAACACACTAGAATCACAATCATATTGCTCGCCTTTTCTTGATTTCCAATAATTTAGCATGTTGAAGCTCTCCACGTTAGTTTGGTTAGCTGTTAGACACTCACACTAAATATTCATGAGGCAATGGGGTGGGGGGGGGGGAGGGAAGGCTCTGAGTAAAGCCTTCTGCCTTAGGGGAAGTGGCCAATCTTCTTGGTCTCAAGGTTACTTTTATGGACAATGATTATGATACATGAAGCAATGATATTATCAAAACAAAACATCCCAGAAGACAGTTCCGCTGGAAAACCAATTTTCCTGGAATGACCTATGTTAGTTGCCAACATGGCCTTCCATGATACATTCAAAGCTGCTAACAAACTCTAAAATCATGCTAGAGGGCAACATTCAGTTGCCACTCAGCCAATGGTCTTTTTAAATAACATCTCCCAGCAGAGATTCCCTTGCTAACCTGAAGCTAAAAGGAAAGAGCACCTAGCTTGGCTAAAACTTGCTGGAGTGCATCCATAATCACCATCTTGTATAATGGAAAAGTCATCAAAGTCTTCCACTAAACTCAGGATGAGTGCACAAAATAATTTGGCACACACCCATCAGAGCAGAAAACTCCAGTGCAAACCTGGAACCACAGGGTCAGTTAAAAAAACAACAGGTCAAAAATCAATCAACCAGTACTAAGATGAAACAAGTAACCTAAACCATAGATGAATTAACTGGAAAAATAACTGAACTGTAATCAACAATATTCCATATTTGTGAAGCTTCATAGTAAAAAAAGTACGTTTTTCCCATGTGCTACTTTTCAATAACTACAAACAAAAGATCCTTACTAATTGAAAACATTTTTAGTTTGATGACTTGAGGGTGTAACAGCCAACATGAAAATGGAATATTACCATTGTTATTCTCTGGGTTGAAGAGTTGTTAAAGTAGTGAAAGAAAGATTCATATACCTTGTATTAAACAGGGTAGAAAGTATGTCATATCTATGATGGAGGTACTCATTTCAGGCTTAGACGCTTCAATCTGGACCCATGGTTCACTCTCACTGACTGTGATTGGCAGCATTTAATCAGAGCAATTTTTCGTCATAGAGTACTATAGCACAGAAGCAGCAGGCACTTCGGGCCATCTAATCTGTGCTGAACTATTAATCTGCTTGCTTGGTCCCATTAACCTGCACCTGAACCATAGCCCTCCGTACTTCTCCCATCCGCATACCTATCCAAATTTCTCTTAAATGTTGAAATTGAACCCGCATCTACCACTTGCACTGGCAGAACATTCCATATTCTGGGTGAAGAATTCCCCCCATACTCCCCTTAAACATTTCACCTTTCACTCTTAACCCATGTCCTTTAGTTCTAGTCTCAACCAACCTCAGTGAAAAAAGCCTGCTTGCATTTTTACCCGTCTATATCCCTCATAATCTCCTCTCAATCTTCTACACTCTCAGGAATAACTAAGTACATACTTAAGAGTTTTAGTACACATTTTCAAAATTTCCAAACTACAATGAAAATCCAGACCACTTACACAAAGCAAAAGTGTCTCAATTCTACGAGTAAGCTTTGATTTAGCATTTTAAGATTGTGAAACATTGGCTATTACAAATCATAAGAACCTTCTCTAAAACAACTGACAGTATTCATACAAGGACATTCTGTATCAGTCATCATCAGTATGTTACTTCTTAACATACATATACTTTGTCTAAGCTGGTGTTTAATTATCACTAAAGCAGAAATATGCTCAATGCTCAACAATCTGTCATGGATCAATATGCTTGTTTCTGAGCCAGAAGATTCCATGTTGAAGTCCCAGAGCAGAAACATGAGCACTAAAATTTGGGCTGACTCTTCAGTGGAGGTTCTGTTGATGAAACCAAAGGCCTGTCTACTTTCTCAGGAGGAATTACTACATCCCACAGTTATATTCTGAAGTAGCATAGGGGGGAGATATCAATTAAATCTTGATCAACATTGATCTTGCGACTGTCACCACAAAAACAAAAGATATTTGGTCACTTTCATTTCACTGTCAGTTGCCAAATGTTTTGCACAAGTTGTCTGTCCTTGTCCTATGACAGTTTCTACAGTTCCAAAATACTTCAGTGTCTGCAATGATCTTGGGAAGTCTGAAATTAATGTGAAAGACCTTATATATAAATGCACCCTTTCCTTTTTGTCTGTTCCAAGTACAGAAGCTATTTGGCACTTATATTTTTGTTTGGTGTAAACACTGGAATTTCTCAACAGAAAACAGAATTGGATTTGATAGATTTCTCTAAACATTATGCAGGACTTGAGAATCTCTGTCTAACTTACATGGCACCCTAATTATCACACACCACACCAATTTCCCACAGGTTCAATAACATTCAATGAACTTCAACTGATTGGGGATTGAATTGATCAGTACTAATCAACAAGCTTCAGACCTAGGCCTCTGTACATTCCTCTGTAAATGCATCCTTGACTTCCTCATCAGGAGAACCACAATCAGTAATAACATAACCTCCTTGCTAACAATCAACACAGGTGCCCCTCAAGGATGTGACTTAGCCCACTGCTCTATTCTCTCTACACTCATGACTTGGTGACTAATCACAGCTCAAATGCTACCTATGTATTCGCCAATATCACTTTTGTTGGAACAATTTCAGATAGCAACAAGGAGGCATACAGAAGTGAGCTAGATCAGCTGGTTGAGTGGTGTCCAAAAACAATCTTGCACTCAATGTCAGCACGACCAAGGAATTGATTATGGACTTCAGAAAGGAGAAGTTGGGAGAACACACACCAGTCCTCGTCGAGGGTCAGCAGTGGAAAGGGTGAGCAGCTTTAAGTTCCAAGGTATCAAAACCTCAGAAGATCTATTCTAGGTCAAACATATTGATACAACCACGAAAAAGGCATGACAGCAGGTATACTTTATTTGGAGTTTGAGGGAACTTCGTATGTCACTAAATACACCAGAAAATGTTTAGACATATGGTGGAGAGCATTTTGATTGGTTGCATCAAAACCTGGTACGTAGGCACCAATGTGCAGAGTCAAAAAGAGTCTTCAGAGGTTTGTTGACTCAGCCATAATAGGCACACTCACCTCTCCCCTCACACCAAGGAAGTCATCAAAAATCTTTTGATTGATGAATCATGCTGCAGCAACTGTAAACCATTTCTCTTTCTGATTTGAGTAGAACAGTGCATTCATGGCACCAGAGTATTTCTATTAAAGATGATCTCTTGACACTATATAGCTAGACTTAGCTCCATTCAGATAAGGCAGCAATAAGGAATTTTTTTTAAAAACCAGGTTTAATCTTACTGCTTCTCAAAAAAAGTATCTTTGAAAAGTCAGAAACGTGTGCATTAACTTCTTTTCTAAGTTCAAAGTACACTTGCTTTCCTTTTTGCATAATGTCACCTTCCAGTTTTTGCACATTCTACTTATTTTCCAGAAATTGCATCAATATTCAATTCAGCCAAAGAAAACATAAGACCCAAATATAATTTAGCCTTTATATGTCCATCGTCATGCACTTCCAGGAACAGATGTGGTGAGCAGCAACTGGAATCCTGATTGTATTCTTGCTTTAAAACGCAATAAGGTCAATAGAGGTGTCCCTTGTTGCTTCCTTCTGTTCCCAACTGAGACAGGAAACAGCACAACCTAGTGGTTTGAACTTATGACTAGATCTTTTAGAGATACCAACAATCAGATCAACACATCTGCATGCAAAGTTAAACTGTTCAGATCAATATTACATCACTAACATTTTATTGAAGTCATTTAAAGTAGTCAAATAAATGGCTCCTTATAGTAAATAGGAATCATAAATCTAAACTTTCAAGAAGCCAGAAGAAATTTGCTATCAAATTTGGCTGCAATAGAAAATGTACAAGTGGACTAAAGAAAGATTTCCAGAGAGGAAAACTATCCTTAGACTACGTGGGTATAGTTCAACTAGCATAATCTGTCACTGTAATGAATAAAAAAGGTATAACTCCTTATCAGATTAGATATATGTATTTTTTTTAAATTTTGGGGTCTTTTCTGATTCAAAAAATGTATCTTCCAAATACCTTCTATTTATTAAAGTGTAGTTATAAGTCAACACTTTAAGGTATTGTATGGTTTGCATTTACTATATGTAAGAATCAATCTTCATTCCCACTTGGCCATGGCTCCATTCCTCTGTATTTGAAATAAATACTCTGACTCCTTTTGTTATTAACTAAAGTTACAAATGAAAAGAATGATTTATTATAACAAAGGCGTAGTGTTGAAACATTAATGGTCTCCAAGTACATTGGGAGGTTTGATCATATCAGCAATCTCATCTTTCAGATTTCAAGTCTGATGCTGCTATGATGGTCTTTGATCCATCAACAGGAGCAGAAAAGACCTCATTGCAAATCAGGGTCCTCTAGCTAACCTGCTGCAGTTTCATGCAACTGTAAGCAACTCAATGGAATATTGAATTACTCTTCATCTGAAATTCTTCTGATAGATAGTTCTTGTGAAGAATTCATTGGGAGATGAGTAAGTTCTGCATTTGTATATGGTTGATTCCTACCACAGGTTTAGCTCTGACTTAAAGACAGGACACGCATATCTTTATTTAATTATATAACCTTCCTTTTATCTAGACTTACTCCATCCACTGGGAATTGATCCTCTTAAATACAGTATAAATATCTGGATTGATTGATGTCTGTCGGCTTTTAGTATAGCTTTGTTTCATTTGTAATTACCGTCTTCTTGTTTCAAACATTTTAAACAAAATGTGTGTGCATTTTGTCACTGAAGTTTTACACATATTGAATAAAAATTCAGGACTGAAGACTCCATGTTTGATTATTTTTATACTCACAAGTACGGATGAAACTTACCTTTCTTTATTCTCCTAACAGGAGCATCACTTTTTTTGATCCGCCGCCTCTTATCACTGGATGCTATTTGCTCTGGTGGAACCAAATGACGAGCATCATAAGTTAAGCCAACTCTATAAAGATGTCCTCGAACATGATTTGACAAGCCAACACCTGTGTCAAATACAGCTGGACAGTACGGACATGGTCGCTTCTCAGTGTGAAAATCAGTCCAATTATAGGTTATATTAAGTGGAGCATCATGTTGATAAAGAACTGGATCCCTAACTTCTATACATTTAGCATCATTACTGATATGAAAATCTTCATTAATAAAATGATTGTGACTAACATCTTGATATTCCGCTGAGTAAAGGCTTTGGTTACCATAGTCACTGTTGCCATAATCATGAATGTCATTATCAAAATTAACAAAATCATCATCTTCTTCACTCTCATCATAAGTATCAAAATCATCATCGTCAATGCCATTTTCATCAACTAACTGTACTTCAGTACTGAAGTACTCAGTTTCTTTATCATCAACATCAAAATTATTCTCACTAACAGTCACTGCAGTAGCATCACTCATACAGTTAGCAGTTTCCACAACATCGCTTCCTGGTGAGTTTTCTTCACCATCACATTCTAATGCATTTTCACATGGATCAAGTTTATTCAAAACAACAACAGGTGCTTTGTGAAATACATCTGGATATTGATCCAAAATATTATTGCCAACCGACACACTAACCATGACATCCTTAACAGATTTTCTAACTGATACAGCGCCCGCATCTGCATATTCTGTTTCCCCTGACATTTCTTCAGCATCAGACTGATGGAAGTTCAAAGTCAATCGTGTATCACAATGATTTGTTTCCATTAATGTAGATGGAGGAAAATCTTTTACTATCTCTACATCATTATCAGATTTCCCTAAATTCTGATAACTAACAACATGATCCTTCGACAGTAGGATTACATTGTTCCCTCTGACATCATTATCACCCTGCTTTCGAACATGGTCTTGATGTAGGAAGCTAACCCTTTGGTTACTAGAGTTTAATCCTGTCAGAATCTTTGTTGAAGATTTACTATAATCTATCACAGAATCAGATGAATGGTGTATATATTTTGTGGCTGTGTAGCTTGGCTTCTGAGTAATAGCATTATCAGTGACCTTGCTGTACAGTCCTGAGGAATTCCCTAGTGCATCAGGCGCATCAAACCCCCTTTTTATACCTCCCTTTACAACAAATTTGTTCAGATATTCAGATTCGTGTGCTACAGCCTTATTGCCACTCACCAAATTAAGTGGTTTTGAGCTCAAGCTAGGCATTTTTATTCCATGTTCATTTTTATGCTGAACATGGTAAAGACGCTGATGCAAGTATTTAACATGCTTTTTAAAGATACTCCTAACTGGTGTGGTGAAAGGGCATTTCCTACATACATAAATGCCTCCTGATTTACAATGAGTTAATAAATTTTCTAACGATACACCTTTCAAAGGTTTTTGAATGGACTTGTTAACTGCATCATGAATATAAATTTGATGCCCTTCGAGTTCATCCATTGATGCTGCCATGAAGTTGCATTTATCACAGCAGTAGTATCTTTTGTCCTTCTCATGTGTTTTAGCATGCTGCACAAACGTTTTAGGGCAGTTTGTTCCAAATACACATTGCGGACACTGTAATTTTGCATTCCGGCCTTCATCCTGAAAGGTGCGGAGCTCACGAATCTCCTCCATCAGCCGCTCCCTTTTTTCTTGATGAAGACTCCTATGCTTTTGGAGAGGTGCACGGTCACGAAACGCAATTCCACATTCTTTACATATATAGGGTCTTGGCAGATTTGTTTTACTGTGTCCTTCTAAATGATAAATCATGTGTCTCTGCAAATGCTTTTTTTCCCTGAAATTGACATTACATTTAGTGCAGGGGTAAAATGATGGTTCTGTCTCAGTGTCATCATCTGAATGCGACTCAGAACCGGTTCGTAGATCATCTATCGTTACAGCGCTACCTGGAGGAAAAACTGCTGAACCAAAAGGTAAAGTTTCTTCTACTTGTGCAGTTGCAGCAACATTTGTTCTTGCTGTTTCTAGGTTTTTGACAGGAAATTTATAATCACTGAAGATTAACTGTTTAATTGCTTCCACAGTTTCTTTGGGAAGGTTTGATCCTGTCTCACCAACAAGATTTCTTTTGGCAGGCAAGTATTTTGGTTTTACAACTGAAACTTTTGCTTCACCATGTCTCATCCCTTCCAGATTAACTGCAGTCTTTTTAGGTATAAGGTGCATGTTTGGACTTTCCACTTCAGAGAAATCCACCATGTGAACAATGTCCATTTTCCGTTTCCTTTTTCTTCCATAGTTCAGATTTGATTGGATATGGGAATTTCCATCAATTTGAACTATCTGTTCATCCTTTTCCTTTGTAAGCAGGAACTGCATGAATTCTTTTTCAGGGTCCCAATTAAAGCCAACATCATTTAAAGTTTCTGATTCAGCCACATGAATATCAGAAGAACTTAACGTTCTTTTCCCCATTATATCTCTTCTATTATCACTTGTTTTTTCACTTCCTTTACAATATGACATCTGGCTTGTAGAAGCACCATTTGATTGGACTGTAGATTTGTGGTCCACGATTGGCAAAGGACTCGTCATTTTAGGCTGTGTCTTAATTTGACCCTGAAAAGGCACTAAATTGGGGACCAGCAAGAGGACTGGGGCTACCGGCTGAGCTTTATCTGAATTATCAGATGATGTTGGAACCTGAACAGACGGAACAAAGTGAGACGATGGGCTGGAATCTGCAACTGGCTGGCACAGAGATTGAGAAATACCTAAGGAAACATCAGACTGCTTTGCATTGGAAGATTTAGTTGAAGAGGGCTGTGTAAGTACATCCCTCACAGCAGTTCCTGTAGGCAAGATAAGTTTTGCATTCGAAGCAGTAGGAGCACCAGTTTGCATTAACACAGTCTGCTGGGTTCCACTTAAGGCTTTTATAGAACTGTCCCTGGACAGATGTTTAGACAAGTTTAAAGTATTGCTTTTGGGAACTGACATTTGATTCTCTGTTAAGGTCTGAGGTATACTTGTGGTAACAGTGGTTGATGGGAGATCTTTTTCATCTCCAAATCCGCTTTTAGCACCAGGTGAACTAATGTGGGTCTTCATGCTATCTGTATTACTCAACTTCAATCCAGAGGCTTCAATTTTGTTCATCCTGAAAGTAATAAAAAACAACAATTATTACACAGATACAAGTACAAAGCAAACCATTTAAAAATGATGAATATTGATGAATTTCTTAAAAAGTCAACATCCGTCCACCATTAACGTGGTTGTAGCAGACATAGAAAATTATCATCAGTAATACAGCAATACACAAAGGAAAGATACAATTTTTGTGGTTATAGCATTATCAAGGTATTAGACAGGCCTTTTATGATGAAATGCAATAAAGTCATAACCATAATAGAGATCTCTGAGACAACTGAACAACCCAAAGGCTTTGGGTTAACCTGGTATGCAAACCTATAAAAAATTTAAATGCCAATTAGATAATAACATGGCTGAACACTAAAAGTATGAGTTCTTTCTACTTCTTTATTCCCTTAGTATTATTTTGATCTGTGTATTTCTCTACACTTGTAATTTTTAATCATACATTTTTATACAACACTGCTTAAATGTTTAACATTGTCAAAGAAAAAAATCAATATATTTAAGCTACAGTTTTATATCTCTAATGTGTATTATTTAATCAGAATAGAAATTTGTAAATTATTAAATAAGTTTATCCTATAAGCCTTTATAGGCTTATAAATCATTCAAAATCTCAAGAATGCATTCAATTATGTATTAGTGCTCAACAGAATTTTTAAAACAATTAAATTTTATTTGTAATATTTTACCTTAGTTTAACTGCATGGATAAAATAATTATAAAGACTTAAATCAACTGAGTTAAAAGGTGCAACTGCTTCATCAACCAAGAGATTAGTGGTTTCAACAACTATTATATCTACATCTTGTCTGTTGCTGAAGAAAAACGATTCCTGCTGTCGTTCTCAAATACTGGGGACTTTAATTATGTGTGAAGAATCAAAATTCCACACATTTTAGTTACAACCTTCCTGTTTCCCCTTCAAAACTCTCAGCTGCTGCTAAAATTGACCAATTTCCATGGGAACAAAATACACTTCCAATGAGATCATATTCAATGTTATCACTCTAAAATGGTGCTAAAACAGTTCCCAGCATGAGTCTCTGTGTTAAATACGCAGCAGAAGCTAAGGGGTGGGCACATACAAACAGGTGCTAAGAATCACGACTGAAAATGTCAATGAATAGGAAAACAAGCCTGGAAATGCTATAATGTTTGTCTCATTTACCTTAACTGATTTTAATCAATATGAGCAACCTGTACAGAACAAGTGCTGTAAAATTAATTGCTGTGACAGTGAGCAATGGGAGTTTTATAACACATCCTTCCTTCCAAAAGCTCTCATTTAATTTGTAATCAAACAAAAAAAAATAACAAGCATTTAAACCAGCTGAAACACACACAGAAATGGTGAAAGCTTTAATTTCAAAATGACTCTGGTGTCCAAGATCCATAGCCAAATGTATGCTCAGTTAATTTAATATGCTGTACCTGAACTAGCTTTTCTCAACAGGAAGCAACGTTGCTAACGAAGTGGTAAATTCAGTGTTAATGAGTGGTGGCTTCACTGTTACCACCTCAGAGGTAAAACCTTCCGTGCTCCATATTCTACCCATCTGTTCTGGTGTTAGGGGTTCAAAGAAAGAACAGACGTTTCCCACTTAAAGCAAACTTCAGTGGTACCCTCTGAACAGCAGGATAGCAAACCCTCACAAAATCACGAATGGTCTCAGATTGCTGTTCTCATTATTGGAAGTTTTATATTAACAGCACTATCTACAAGTTACATAGAAGCAGCACATCCAAGTCCCATAACTTAACAACCTTATGTGCTTTTAAATCAAGGTCCAGGGTGGAGAAGGATAAAACCATCTAATTAAATTCTGAAAGGATAATAAAAATCAACAAAATTAAAAGATACCAGTGCAATATAAACATAAAGCAGCAGTATGAATTCTTTGTGCACTCATTATTGGGGTGTTTGACAAGTCATTAAATTCACAAATTACAACATAAAATATTGTTGAAAGTGCAGACCTTGCAGCATATGCTGGATTCCCTTCAATACTGCAATGAATGTGGATACCTTCCTTTATAGCTCTGCATCCAAATCACAAACAAAAGCCATGCTCATGAACAAAACATGCATATAAAGGTCAGAATTTTTATTCATTATGATAAGAGACCATAATGAAGCTATCCTTATTGACTTTCCTTAGAAATCTCAAATGTCAGTATTTTTGCAAACTATCAGCACTTGCTATAACACCCATATTGCACTACATCTTGAGGGTAATGCAGAAAAAATGAGGTGATAATTGCATATTAACATAATTATTCTGTAATCCCTTTGAGCAGCCTTCCTGGGTCATTTAGTAATGCAGATTAAGTACAACCTCTCTGTCATCAGAGGTATGTTGCCCACTTTTTGTTCTCTAACAATTATTTAAAATGGAACAGTCATCCAAAATTAAATCAACATGACCAGCTTAGAGGACAATTTTCTATGATTACATTTGACTAATATTTCTGAGGTAGTGTGCCAACAGAGAACCCATGAAAAAAATTATTTTATTCATATAAAGACAATAAGTCAATACTTCAACAAGTCTTTGTTATACTGATCCATCTCAGATAGCGAATTATAGTTAGTTTTCACTATTATCCAGGGGTTTCAAAGATCAAGAGCAAACTGCCCATTGTAATATTCAATTAATACAACAAAATTACAATCTTTGTATCCAAAGAATAAAGAACACTCATGAGGAAGCTACAAAAGGCACAATGCTAACCTCCTCTTTCCTTAATTCTATTTTTGCTCTTTAGAAAGATTTCACCTGCTGCTTATGTTCTTCAGAAAGAAGCCACGACGTGGTGTAGGGATTAAGCTATGATTGAGTCTTTATAATAAAATAGTTTGGAATCTCTTTATTTGTTTTCTTCAGCACCAAATTGAATGCTAGCTCAGGCACTGTGATACTGGAAATCAGTATTTTACTTTCTCATTCCTTTTCTAGCCTTTTTACAAAAAAAAAACAGAATAGTTGTACAGCATAAATTATCATGATCAGTATATTGCAGATGGCGTCTTCAAGAGCCAATGAGGTGAAGACCTGGGTCCCATCCATGCACAGCAGAAACAAACTGCCTGAAGCTGAACTAGATAACTAGAATATGGTGAGTTGGAAGATTCTTCAATTAATTAAAAAACTAAAAAAAAGATTAAAGGAGATACATCTATTGCTGTATCACTGACTTTCTGACCCACTAGTAATGAAATAGCATAGTACAAGGAACAGCAATGAGAAGCACAAAGGAACAAAAGACAGCTAATAAAACAAGCACGAGAAAATCTGCAGGTGCAGAAAATCCAAGCAACATGCACAAAATTCTGGAGGATCTCAGTAGATTAGGCAGCATCTATGGAAAAGAGTATACAGTTGACTTTTCGGGCCAAGAAGGATCTCGGCCTGAAACGTTAACTGTTTACTCTTTTCTATAGATGCTACCTGACCTGTTAAATTCCTCCAGCATTTTGTGTGTGTTAATAAAACAAGGAGTCAACAGCTAATGAAACACAAAAGGAGTAAAAGTGTAGACAAAATGGGAATGGGGCCTTTGGTTAGGAAGTATGAAATCTCATACGTAGTTCTTCATACTCCCACAGTTCAAAGATGAACTGGTTAATTGGTCATTGCAAATTGTACTGTGATTAGGCTAGGATTAAATAAGAGGATTGCTCGGTGATACGGCTCATTGGACCAGAAGAGCCTTCTTCATGCCGCTTTTCTAAATAATAAGGAAACAAAATAAATACAATCTTCAGCAATTCCTTGATGGAGAGGCTAACTTCCTTCTATTATAGTTTTATCGCCTTCAGAGAAGATACTGAGGACAAATCCTGCCACAGGTGGGACAGGAGATCCTTGACTGGCCAGGTATTAACCTTCGTTCCACTAATCACATTAACTTTCCATCGCTCCCAGTAAAGGGACCCGAGGTTCTCAATGTCATTTTGAACAGTGATGTGCAAGTTGATATGCCCCACCAATACCAGGAGTAAGGGAGGATGTTCCAACCTTTCAGAGATTTTTTTTGTAAAACAGTCTTGAACCATTTCCTCTGCCCACCTGGTAATCACTTCCCTTAAATGAACTTGCAATAGTGAGTCTCATTATTAGGCCTACAAACAACAGTCTGCCATCAAAGCCACATAAATGTAAATTAAAATTTTGGCATGCAAGATTTTGCCAATATTAATTTGATTACTCTGCTAGTTAAATTCAGAATTTTGCAGACAGTGCAGATGGTACCTCTCCAGTGCTTTATAATGTCCGAAAGAGATAGTCCATGCCTCAGAGGCACACAGATGGATAGGGATCACTGCTACGTGATAGACTGGAAGCTTTGTGCTAGATTTGAGGTCTCCCATGCCTGGGAGGAGAACAACGAGACAGGAGACCTCAGACACATGAGCATGACCATTTTCAAGAAAGTAAACTGTGATTACACAAACAAAAGCAGTGCTCTCAGCTGTTTACCACAAGGAAAGTCATTGTAAGTGGAATCGTCAACCACCTCGCCAAAGCTAGACTCTGAATGATAATGTGAAATCCACTCAGCGTTATAGTGGCCATTTTTATATATATATACACACACACACACACAGGCAGGACAATAACAGAACCTTCTGGTTCAACGAGCCCATGCTGCCCAATCATACCCATTCAACCAACTAACCTACTAATGTACATCTTTGGAATGTGTGCGAAAACTGAAGCAGCTGGATGATCAGGAGAATACACAAACTCCTTTCAGGCAGTGGCGGAATTGAACTCTGATCACTGATGCTCTCATAGTGTCATGGTAACTGCTATGCTGCCCACCAGACATAAACCTCACTGCAAATCAGCTCCAGGAGAAATGCAAGAAAGCAGCTTCAGTTTTAATGTAACACACACAAAAAATGCTGATGGAACGCAGCAGGCCAGGCAGCATCTATAGGAAGAGGTACAGTCAACGTTTCGGGCCGAGACCCTTCGTCAGGACTAACTGAAAGAAGAGATAGTAAGAGATTTAAAAGTGGAACGGGGAGGGGGAAGATCTGAAATGATAGGAGAAGACAGGAGAGGGAGGGATGGAGCTAAGAGCTAGAAAGTTGATTGGCAAAGGGATACGAGGCTAGAGAAGGGAGAGGATTATGGGACGGGAGGCCAAGGGAGAAAGAAAGGGGGAGAGGAGCCCAGAGGATGAGCAAGGAGTTATAGTGAGAGGGACAGAGGGAGGAAAAAAAGAGTGAGTCAGTAAATAAATAAATAAGGAATAGGGTATGAAGGGGTCAGGTTGGAGGAACAACACCTTATATTCTGTCTGGGTAGCCTCCAACCTGATGGCATGAACACTGACTTCTCAAACTTCCGTTAATGCCTCACCTCCCCTTCATACCCCATCCCTTATTTATTTCTCTCTTTTTTTTCTCCCTCTGTCCCTCTCACTATAACTCCTTGCTCATCCTCTGGGCTCCCCTCCTCCTTTCTTTCTCCCTGGGCCTCCCGTCCCATGATCCTCTCCCTTCTCCAGCCTTGTATTCCTTTTGCCAATCAACTTTCCAGCTCTTAGCTCCAGCCCTCCCTTCTGTTTTCTCCTATCATTTCAGATCTCCCCCTCCCCCTCTCAAATCTCTTACTATCTCTTCTTTCAGTTAGTCCTGACGAAGGGTCTCGGCCCGAAACATCAACTGTACCTCTTCCTATAGATGCTGTCTGGCCTGCTGCGTTCACCAGCATTTTTTATGTGTGTTGCTTGAATTTCCAGCATCTGCAGATTTCCTCGTGTTTGCGTTCAGTTAATGTACATTGTTTTTCTGACCTTTATTGTCATTTGTCAGCACACAACTGTAAAAGAACAAAATATTTGTTACCCCAGATCCAATGTAGCCTTAAAAAAAACACAATAAGCATAAAAAATATAAATACATAAGATTAGCTTAGATACATAAACCGATTGAATGTACATAAAGTGATGCTAGGTACAGGATTATCTATAGCCTTTGACTTTGTTGATCAAAAGGGACTGTGGCATATTCTTCGCATATTCAAAGATATCCCTATATCACCATAAACACCAGACCCATAACCAATTTGTGTCAAGCAAAGCCACCCGCTCATGCAACATAGAAACAAGCCCTTCAATCCAATGAGTTATTCCAACCATGAAGCAGCCATTTACACAAAACTTCATTTTATTCTCCCCACACATCCATCAACTCCACATATCTTATTTCCAATTCTAACACTCACCTATACATTAAGGACAATTCACAGTGACCAATTAAACCACTAACCAACACACAACACACACAAAATGCTGGAGGAAGTCAGCAGGCCAGGCAGCATCTATGGCAGCTTCTATGGAAAAAGAGTATTGTTGACGTTTCGGACCAAAACCCTTAATCAGGACTGAAGAACTCTACAGCAGAAATCTACACACCTTGGGAATGTGCAAAGACTGAGGCACCCATAGGAAACCTACTTAGTCACAGAGACAATATGCTGACTCCACACAGGCAAAACCAGAGAACCAAGACTGAAAGCAATTGGTGAGAAGCTGTGAGGCAGCAACTGTACAAGCTACACTTCAGCCACTCTCTAAACTGTGTCATTGCCCAACACTTTTTCCAAATCTTCTCAATACAATGTTGCATCTCGGGTAGAGCAGAGCTGATCAGCAGGACAATTCAAAACACAATCAACCAATGGAATAGTTAAATTTATGATTGATAGTGACATCATGGGTCGAAGAGCCTGTTCCTGTGCTATACTTTTCTATATTTTGTGTACTATCCTATTTTTGATCCTGAGCTTTTAAAAACCCATAATATGCATGGTAGGTAAGTGACAGAGTGGAAATATGTTCTACCAAAGGAGGTGTAAGGCACTCCTTCCCTCCACTAGCCTGCAGGACACCACTGGGCAAGGTGTAACACCTGATCAGGGACACGTGAAGCCATGGGAACAGGTGGTGGATGGTCGTATGAGCAGCTGGTGCATTTCACAAGTTCTAGTTATGCAACCACTGATGCTAGGCAATCTCTGAAGAGCATTGATAATAGCTGGGGTCACCCATTCTGTAAAGACACTGCCCAGAAGGAGACAATGGCAAAGCACTTCTATAGGAAAATTTGTCAGGAACATGGGCTCAAAATATGATGTACGGCTCATTATGATAATGAATATACAAGAATGAATATGAATCTATACAACAAACTTCTCAAAACACTTCATAGGATATCAATTAAGGGCAGTCAACGCTGCTTTACCAACAAATGCAAATAATTGTGAATGCAGAGATAAATATCCAACTATTCTGCTTTGGTGGGGTTGGTTAATCAAGATAATTCTAAAAGAAAACAATGTCAAGGTTCAGCTTTCTTAACTGGGAGCCAAACTGACAGGAAACGAGATCTATGAATAAAATGCCATAACAATGTCAGTTCAGACAACCAAAGTTCCACAAGTACAGCATTACAACTTTCACCACCTCCCCCAGAATATAGAATATGTTACCAAAAGCAAGAGGGTGATAGGTAAATGAGAAGTTTTCAGATAAGTTTATGCAGGAACTGATGTAAATTTGAAGCTCTAATCTCCAGAGACTAGGATTTAGACGCAAAATTCTAATCTCTTTGGATTCTATTAAATATTTGTGATACTTTTAACTCATTTACAAGATCTAGAAATTACTGGGAAGACCAACGTGTATAGCTATCCCTAATTTCCCTTGAGAAGGTGATGATGAGTTGCCTTTTTGATTCATTGCAGTCCTTAATGTTCAATTGCCAATCGTTAGCAGAATGTCACAAGGAACATATGACCCCATGATTCTGTTATACCATTCAAAAGCAAGGCAAAATAAAACCCCTGATCCTGAGACTATACTTCTTATTTCTATGCTGTCCAGTTACATAAAACAGCCTTCAGCCAATTATTCTGTCATTTGCCTTCAGAGCTTTATACATCTCAATACTCTAATTCTAGAAAATTATTGTCAAATCAATCTTTTCTCATGGGAGAACAACCTCATCCCAAGAATTAAACCTCTGATTTTATGGTGCATGGACTCCAATGCAAGTATTTTCTTCATTCACATACAGAAATCAAAACAGTACAAGGTACTCATTTAGGACTTCACAAACTTTAGAGGGAAGTTTTGCTGAAACTTTTGTCGTGCAAACTCACTTTACAATGAAGAGCAACGCATCTTTTGCCTTCCTAACCCTTTTTTTAAAGTTTCTACATCTACAAATGTTTGTAATTATAGACTATCAAATAATCACTTTTACACCAAGATCTATGAGATTCTCACTGAATCAGAATCAAAATCAGGTTTAATATCCATGCGCGTGCGCACGCACACACACACACACACACACATGTATGTATATAACTAAATAAGTAATGCAAAAATAAAGTTAAAATAGTGAGTAAGTGTTGATAGGGTTAGTTCATTATTCAGAAATCTGATGGCAGAGGGGAAGAATTAGTTCCTAAATCATTGAGCATGCACCTTCAGGCTCTTGTACCTCCTCTCTGCTGGTAGTAATAAGAAGACAGCATGTGATAGGAGTTCTTAATAATGGATGCCACCTTATTGAGATATCACCTTTTGAAGATGTCCTCGATGCTTAATAAGCTAGTGCCCATGATAGCTGGCTGAGTTTGCAACCTTCACCAGCTTTTTCCAATCCTGTGCAGTGGCCCCTCCATAACAGGGTGATGCAACCAGTCAGAACACTCTCTACTCTACATCTGTAGAAATTTGCAAGAGTCTTTGGTGACATACCAAATCTCAAACTTTGAATGAATCAGGCCTTTGATGTGCCTGCTTCGTAATTGCATCAATATGCTGGGCACAGGATAGATTCTTTTGTCTTACTGATGTTAAGTGCAAGGCTGCAAGACCATTCTGTCTCACTTCGGTATACCAGCAATCTATCTCACTCCTGTACATCTCCCTGTCACCATTTGCGATTCTGCCAACAGCAGCTGTGTCATCAGCAAATTTATAGATGGTGTTCGAACTGTGCCTAGCCACAGTCCTGAATGTAGAGCAGCAGGCTAAGCATGTATCCTTGGGGTGTGCTGGTGCTCACTGTCAGCAAGGAGCTGTTATTACCGACCGGCGCCGACTGTGGTCTCCTGGTGAGGAAGATTAAAAGCATTTTTTCTATTCTTTCTTGCAAAATGGATAGCCTCACTTTTTTCTCCACTTCTTGCTAATTCCCTTCACACTGGATGATTTTCAGGCCCTCACAAGTCACTTCCCAGTTAGCAAATTCCCAGTATACTTGGATGTTTTACATCCTGTGGCTTCAGACACATCATTTAATATTAATCATGAATAATTAGTAGTAATCCATATAGTGATTAGTAATAGTCTACAAATGTAGTGACCACTTTATTCCTTCTACAATAAAAATATATTGAAGTACATATATGTATGCGGGATGGTTTTTTGAACCAACATGTCGAGGAACCAACTAGAGAGCAGGCTATTCTAGACTGGGTTTTGAGCAATGAGGAAGGGTTAATTAGCAATCTTGTCGTGAGAGGCCCCTTGGGTAACAGTGACCATAATATGGTGGAATTCTTCATTAAGATGGAGAGTGACATAGTTAATTCAGAAACAAAGGTTCTGAATTTAAAGAAGGGTAACTTTGAAGGTATGAGACGTGAATTAGCTAAGATAGACTGGCAAATGACACTTAAAGGGTTGACGGTGGATATGCAATGGCAAGCATTTAAAGATCGCATGGATGAACTACAACAATTGTTCATCCCAGTTTGGCAAAAGAATAAATCAAGGAAGGTAGTGCACCCGTGGCTGACAAGGGAAATTAGGGATAGTATCAATTCCAAAGAAGAAGCATACAAATTAGCCAGAAAAAGTGGCTCATCTGAGGACTGGGAGAAAGTCAGAGTTCAGCAGAGGAAGACAAAGGGCTTAATTAGGAAGGCGAAAAAAGATTATGAGAGAAAACTGGCAGGGAACGTAAAAACTGACTGTAAAAGCTTTTATAGATATGTGAAAAGGAAAAGATTGGTTAAGACAAATGTAGGTCCCCTGCAGACAGAAACAGGTGAATTGATTATTGGGAGCAAGGACATGGCAGACCAATTGAATAATTACTTTGGTTCTGTCTTCACTAAGGAGGACATAAATAATCTTCCGGAAATAGTAGGGGACAGAGGGTCCAGTGAGATGGAGGAACATGTTAGCAGGGAAGTGGTATTAGGTAAATTGAAGGGGTTAAAGGCAGATAAATCCCCAGGGCCAGATGGTCTGCATCCCAGAGTGCTTAAGGAAGTAGCCTAAGAAATAGTGGATGCATTAGTGATAATTTTTCAAAACTCTTTAGATTCTGGACTGGTTCCTGAGGATTGGAGGGTGGCTAATGTAACCCCAATTTTTAAAAAAGGAGGGAGAGAGAAACCAGGGAATTATAGACCGGTTAGCGTAACGTCAGTGGTGGGGAAACTGCTAGAGTCAGTTATCAAAGATGTGATAACAGCACATTTGAAAAGCGGTGAAATCATCGGACAAAGTCAGCATGGATTTGTGAAAGGAAAATCATGTCTGACGAATCTCATAGAATTTTTTGAGGATGTAACTAGTAGAGTGGATAGGGGAGAACCAGTGGATGTGGTATATTTGGATTTTCAAAAGGCTTTTGACAAGATCCCGCACAGGAGATTAGTGTGCAAACTTAAAGCACACGGTATTGGGGGTAAGGTATTGATGTGGATGGAGAATTGGTTGGCAGACAGGAAGCAAAGAGTGGGAATAAACGGGACCTTTTCAGAATGCAGGCAGTGACTAGTGGGGTACCGCAAGGCTCAGTGCTGGGACCCCAGTTGTTTACAATATATATTAATGACTTGGATGAGGGAATTAAATGCAGCATCTCCAAGTTTGAGGATGACACGAAGCTGGGCGGCAGTGTTAGCTGTGAGGAGGATGCTAAGAGGGTGCAGGGTGACTTGGATAGGTTAGGTGAGTGGGTAAATTCATGGCAGATGCAATTTAATGTGGATAAATGTGAAGTTATCCACTTTGGTGGCAAAAACAGGAAAACAGATTATTATCTGAATGGTGGCCGATTAGGAAAAGGGGAGGTGCAACGTGACCTGGGTGTCATTATACACCAGTCATTGAAAGTGGGCATGCAGGTACAGCAGGCAGTGAAAAAGGCGAATGGCATGCTGGCATTTATAGCGAGAGGATTCGAGTACAGGAGCGGGGAGGTACTACTGCAGTTGTACAAGGCCTTGGTGAGACCACACCTGGAGTATTGTGTGCAGTTTTGGTCCCCAAATCTGAAGAAAGACATCCTTGCCATAGAGGGAGTACAAAGAAGGTCACCAGATTGATTCCTGGGATGGCAGGACTTTCATATGATGAAAGACTGGATGAACTAGGCTTATACTCATTGGAATTTAGAAGATTGAGGTGGGATCTGATTGAAATGTATAAAATCCTAAAGGGATTGGACAGGCTAGATGCAGGAAGATTGTTCCCAATGTTGGGGAAGTCCAGAACGAGGGGTCACAGTTTGAGGATAAAGGGGAAGCCTTTTAGGACCGAGATTAGGAAAAAACTTCTTCACACAGAGAGTGGTGAATCTGTGGAGTTCTCTGCCACAGGAAACAGTTGAGGCCAGTTCATTGGCTATATTTAAGAGGGAGTTAGATATGGCCCTTGTGGCTAAAGGGATCAGGGGGTATGGAGGGAAGGCTGGTACAAGGTTCTGAGTTGGATGATCAGCCATGATCATACAGAATGGCGGTGCAGGCTCAAAGGGCCAAATGGCCTACTCCTGCACCTATTTTCTATGTTTCTATATAGAACCCTAAGATTCACTTTCTTGTGGGCATACTCAATAAATCCATGTTGTATATGTGGCCGGGTTACACAACAAAGCTATAAATAAAAACGCTGGAGACGGGAGCTAAATAAACAAGGTTCTTTACTGACTGAAACCGAACTGAACACACATGTAGAGATCAATACGTGCCTAATAGCGCATGTAACGACGTGTCCCTACAACATAAAGTAGTCCCATATTATACAGTAGCTATACAGTACATTCCTCCCCTTTTATTTTAATAGTGTATCAACTGTTTTTTTTACTGGTGCACTACGCTAAACAAATATGTTTACCCTTAACATACAAACACCTACCAATTGTTTACTTAGTAACTTAATAATATCAAATTATAACAACGTAACGTAATACTATCAAATTATAACAAGCTCTTTTTTTAAACTTTTGGTCTAAGACCCATTTATAACTCAAGTCTCTTGGGGTGGGACTCTGCCCACTGTGCCGTACTTCTCCAGATGACGATTATGTACCAGCGGTAACAGAAGATGTAGGTGAAGCTGTAGCAAAATATTTCGCAAGAGGTGTGATGCATTTTTCACAACTTTGGTTTCCATAGTCTGCTTCAAAGATGACTTGCCACCAACAAAAGAAGTGGTTGGTGATCTGCTGTCTCTGCTAGTTATTCAAAAGTCGGGACAATCCAATGACTCACAGAAAGATCAGAACTTTACCAGTAATCTTTCACCGTTTGATGAAGCAGTTGATCGAAATCCTGTTGTTCGTTCCATTGTTCTTAAGCTGCTGTTAAAGTACAGTTTTGCTGATGTTAAGGACTACCTGCAGTGCTGTCTGTCTGAATTTCAAAAAACAAATCTTGGTCGGAAAATGAGACTGAACTCTATGCACTGTTTCTGAATTGTTTGGAGGATTCCATGTATGAAAAATCCCAGTTGTGCACAGTGCAAGAAAAGATTGCTTACCTTGCTCAAGAGGGAGAATTCCTTCAGATGCACATTTAGCACAAGCATGAAAATACAACGTTAGAAACCTTACAGTTTGTTGCCAGAATTCGCCTCTGTTTTGATGCTGTTTCCCAACTTCTTTGTGCAAAACAACACATTGGCTGAGAATTCAACATATGTATGTGCAAAAGAAACTTCCCTGCAAAGGATTAAGTGTATGATTCTCAATGGAGAAAATGATTGGTTCAAGTTTCACCTTGTGCGAAGCTGTTCTGTTTGAATGATTTTGTCCAAGAGTTTCACCTTGTGCGAAGCTGTTCTGTTTGAATTGATTTTGTCCAAGAGCTTTTAAGGGATGACCAATTTTCATAGATCTTTCCCAAGGAAATTGTTCAGGAGAGGACGGAGATGCTGGTCTTTTCGGAGACTTAAGCTTATTGAGAGTTCACAGATCTTCCATTATCAGTTCATCTGTTAACAAGTAATTTAACTGCACAGGTGCAGGTTTTCATCTTTTGTCTGTAATTGGAACAGGGTCATTAGGTCTCCTCCTTAGTTTCCTAGTCATTATTGGCTTTACCTCCACAGAATCTCCCATGAGTTCCATTGTTAGCCTCTCATTCTCAATCATCCTTTTCTTTTCTTCTAACTCAATCTTTATCTTCAAATTCCTTCACTGTAACTTTCTTCTCTTTAATATAATTCCTTTCCACTTGTTCTGTCTCCAGTTGCCGAAAAAGCTCTGCATTTCGTATTCTTTCCTTGTATTGCTGATCTAGTTTCTTCATCCTTTTCTGATACTCCTGCAAAGTGCCTTCCTGTAACTGCTGCAGCTGCCTTTTGAGAGATGCCAATTTCTCCTGGTACACCTGCTCTTTTACTTCCAGGTAGTCTTCATCATCCTGCTTATTGGCAATATCTGTCTCCCTTGCATCCTCTGTATCTTCATCCGAGTCGCAGCCACGGATACTGCGTTCATCCTCACCATCCACACTGTCTAGCTCCTCCTTGTTGTCGTAATAGTCGACAATGGGTGAGAGGAGAGCTGCGGATATCTTCCCCGCCGAGTTGCCCTCCTTTGTTGACACATCTAGTGCCTGATGGTGTGCCAATCCAACTGGATTTTCCTGAGCCATTCATGTCCCAGCAACGGTGGTCCTCCATTTCTCAGTACATAAAGGTTCAGCTGCTGTGTTTTGTCTCTGTAGGTCACTGTCACTTTAATTTTACCTTTGGGATGCACTTTCTGTCCTCTGTAAGTCTTTAGCAGTAGTTTAGTTTGTTTCAGGGGTATGTGAGAAAACAGTCGTTTGTAATTGTGTACAGAGATCACTGTTAAAGCTGAGCCTGTGTCCAACTCCATCTTCAGTCTCACGCCTGCCACTTGTGGAGTGAACACAAAATACTCTGCAGATGCTGGGGTCAAAGCAACACCCACAACACGCTGGAGGAACTCAGCAGGTCGGGCAGCATCCGTGAAAATGAACAGTCAATGTTTCAGGCCAAGACCCTTCGTCACTTATGGACTGATCCTTATTACTCTTCGATCATCTGTCTCTTTCACGCTGTGAAGTTGTAGACAAGGCAATTCATTTTCATCTGAGTCATTTTCATCAGAACTGCTTTCTTCCATTGTTGTATTTTCCTTTCTGGGGTTTCTTGTTTCTCTGTATTTTGTCCCTTTTCTGCTGTTTACTAGCTTTGCATACTCTGCCAGTGTAGCCCTGTTTGCCACAGTTTCTGCATTCTTTGTCTTTAAACCAACAGTCATCCGGGTCATGTGACCTGTTCCCACAACGGTAACATTTCTTTCCTTCATTTCTGTTCAGTAACATTTTATTCATAGCATATTCCAGCGATTTCTGTTGTATCTCTGAAGCACCCCATGCTGCGGTTTCCGTTGATATTGCAATGTTCAGCGCCTTCTCTAATGTAAGGTCTTTTTCACCCAGGAGCTTCTTCTGTGTGGTTTCAAAGTGCATGCCACACACTAACCTGTCCCTCAATGTGTCTGATAGACGAGCTCCAAATTGACAATGTTCTGATAATTTGCGCAATTCAGCACAATATTCAGAAATGCTTTCATTTTTGCTCTGATTCCGTTTGTGAAATTTAAATCTGTCAGCAATGACCAGTGGTTTGGGGTTTAAATGCTGTTGGAGAGTGTCGACTACTTGCTTGAACGTTTTGTCACCTGGCTTTTCAGGGGCTAACAAGCTCCGTAGCAGGCCGTATGTTTTTGCTCCCATAATACTAAGTAAGATGCTGGCTTTCTTTTCATCATTAACATCGTTAGCATCACAATATAACTCCACTTTTTCAATGTAAGTTACCCAGTCTTCAATGCTACTATCAAATGCTGTAATGGTTCCAATCATCGCCATCTTTGTTATGTTAATTTAGCTCCATTCTCTTTTTTTTTGACTCACATGACCTTTTTGCTAGCGCCACAAGCGCACTCCGTCTAGATGTGTGTGTGTCACTCCTTTTCATCTCCCTTCTGGGGCAGGCAGACCCTCAGCCCTGGGGGTCAGCGCCAGCTGTGGTCTCGCCTCGACGTGCTGCGGCTCTGACTGTGTCTCTTGGTCTCCCAACGTTCCTGACCCCGACTGTGCTCCCGCTTCCTTTCAGACTAGCGGCTTTGCGCTCCTCCTCCAAGTGTCGTTATCAATTAAAACACAGCATTCTGATACGATGTAGGTTCATTAGCCTCATCGCCAATTTGGGTTACACAACAAAGCTATAAGTAAAAGCGCTGGAGACAAGAGCTAAGTTAACAGGGTTCTTTACTGACTGAAACCAAACTGAACACACACGTACAGATCAATATGTGCCTAATAGCGCATGCAATGACGTGTCCCTACAATATAGAGTAGTCCCATATTATACAGTAGCTATACAGTACAATCCATAATAGAATAATAACCATAATAGAATCAATGAAAAGACCGCAAAAACTGGGTGTTCAACAAGTCAGCAAATGACAACGAACAGTGCAAATACAAAAAGTAATAAATAATAAATAAATCAGTAGGTAGGTTTCAATAGGTACATTCAATGTCATAGAAACGTATACAATATGCATCCTGAAATTCTTTCTTCATAAACTCCACAAAAACAGAGGAATGCCCCAAAGAATGAATGACAGTTAGAACCCCAAAGCCCCTCCCAGCTACCCTTCCTACACATAAGCAGCAGCAAAGCAACAACACCCCCACCAGCAAAAAAAAAACCATTGGCACTCCCCCTCCCACCAAGCACTCAAGCATGCAGCAAAGCATCAATAAAGGCACAGTACGCCAAAGACTACTCACTCACCCGGTAATTCAACGTACTACAGGCTCTCTCTCCCTCTCCCAGTAAGGGAAAAAGAGGTGACCCCGTTTCACAGCACGAGGGGAAACATAACAAAACAACTCGCCAATTTATGATTTTAGAAGTCTGCTGCGTCGCTTTTTCTGAGCTCTGTGCTCAAAGAACTCAGGTCTCTGGGCACACAGCCAGCTCGCTGCTTTCGTCTCCCATGACACATCATGATGGCACTGACCTCGAGTCCGCCCGCCTCCAGAGCCATGAAAATCCGGCACCCTGAAGGTGCGCTAGTCTTCTAGGCCATGTCCTTGGCATATCGAAAAGCGGGTCCCATTTCCACAAAGAACCAAATTCTACAAATAAGCAGTAAATATTGGGTATTGGGGGTAAGATATTGATGTGGATAGAGAATTGGTTGGCAGACAGGAAGCAAAGAGTGGGAATAAACGGGACCTTTTCAGAATGGCAGGCAGTGACTAGTGGGGTACCGCAAGGCTCAGTGCTGGGACCCCAGTTGTTTACAATATATATTAATGACTTGGATGAGAGAATTAAATGCAGCATCTCCAAGTTTGCGGATGACACGAAGCTGGGCGGCAGTGTTAGCTGTGAGGAGGATGCTAAGAGGGTGCAGGGTGACTTGGATAGGTTAGGTGAGTGGGTAAATTCATGGCAGATGCAATTTAATGTGGATAAATGTGAAGTTATCCACTTTGGTGGCAAAAATAGGATAAAACAGATTATTATCTGAATGGTGGCCGATTAGGAAAAGGGGAGGTGCAACGAGACCTGGGTGTCATTATACACCAGTCATTGAAAGTGGGCATGCAGGTACAGCAGGCGGTGAAAAAGGCGAATGGTATGCTGGCTGGCACTTATAGCGAGAGGATTCGAGTACAGGAGCAGGGAGGTACTACTGCAGTTGTACAAGGCCTTGGTGAGATCACACCTGGAGTATTGTGTGCAGTTTTGGTCCCCTAATCTGAGGAAAGACATCCTTGCCATAGAGGGAGTACAAAGAAGGTTCACCAGATTGATTCCTGGGATGGCAGGACTTTCATATGAAGAAAGACTGGATGAACTAGGCTTGTACTCGTTGGAATTTAGAAGATTGAGGGGGGATCTGATTGAATCGTATAAAATCCTAAAGGGATTGGACAGGCTAGATGCAGGAAGATTGTTCCTGATGTTGGAGAAGTCCAGAACGAGGGGTCACAGTTTGAGGATAAGGGGGAAGCCTTTTAGGACTGAGATTAGGAAAAACTTCTTCACACAGAGAGTGATGAATCTGTGGAATTCTCTGCCACAGGAAACAGTTGAGGCCAGTTCATTGGGTATATTTAAGAGGGAGTTAGATATGGCCCTTGTGGCTACGGGGATCAGGGGGTATGGAGGGAAGGCTGGTGCAGGGTTCTGAGTTGGATGATCAGCCATGATCATACTGAATGGCGGTGCAGGCTCGAAGGGCCGAATGGCCTACTCCTGCACCTATTTTCTATGTTTCTATATCAAGAACATGAGATGAAGAGCCCTTGAAAGTGAGTCCATAGAAGTGGGAACATTTCAGTGATAGGGCAAATGAAGTTAAGTGAAGTTATCCCCTTTGGTTCAAGAGCCTGATAGTTGAGGGGTGATAACTATTCCTGAACCTGGTGGTGTGAGTCCTGATGCTGCTGTACATTCTTCCTGATGGCAGTAGCAAGAGCATGACCTCGGTGGTGGGGTCCCTGATGATGGATGCTGCTTTCTTGCGACAAACCTCTATGTGGATATGCTCAATGGTGGAAAGGGCTTGACTCGTTATGGACTGGGCTACATCCATTACTTTTTGTAGAATTTTCTGTTCAAGAGCATTGGTCTTTCCATACCAGGCTGTGATGCAGTCAGTCAATCTACTCTCCACCACACACCTACACAGGTTTGTTAAAGTTTTAAATGTGATGCTAAATCTTCACAAATTCCTGAGGAAGTAGAGGCGCTGCCGTGCTTTCTTCATAAGTGTATATACATTCTGGGCCCAGGACCAGTCTTCTAAAACGATGACACCAAGGAACTTAAAGTTGCTGACCCTCTGATGACGACTGGCTCATGAACCTCTGGTTTCCTCCTCCTGAAGTCAATAATCAGCTCTTTGGTTTTGCTGATGTCACGTGATCAGCAACAATGAATATCAATCGAGTCAGGATTTATAAAAACAATCAAACATCTATTAAACTCTGCTCAATATTAAAATAAACAAACAAAAATCTTAACCGGAAGTAAACTGCTATGCAGCCATTTAACAAACTGCCATTCAGTACTAGTTCTTAAAATGATAAATATGAGAACAGTTCTTAAAGTGGTGAATTCAAAAACCGTTCTTAGAATGGTGAATTTGAAAGTCCAAGAGATTTATACAATCAATTAGGAGAGACTTTCCTGAAATAAAGACTTCCTCAAAGACACGACGTCACTATCAATCCCAGCCGGATCCTGCTTTGTCTACAGGATACACGACGACGGAAATAAAACGGTTTAAAGACACTGACCTTTCCCTCTGGATATTAGATACTGCACAGCCTTTTCTGCTGCTTTTAGCAGAGGCTATCTCATGCAGATCACTCTTTCTTGAACGAATTCAGTGATAGTCGATTCTCTCCAAAACCATCGAACAACTCCTTCAGGTTACTGTCTTCACTCTCCAATATTACTGAAAAGGTAGATCAACAAATCTGGCAGCTATTGGTTAAACTGCCAGCCCAACACTTTTGTACCCTACAATAGAACATAAAACTCCGTTTTAAATCGAAACTGCGTCATAAGGCAAATACGCAGCGGAGCAGAGTATCTGGCTAACGTTCTAACTGGAAAAAACTAACTGTGTCACCAGGGGTCTACACTTATATACCTGGTGAGAATAGGTCATCACGTGACCTCACATCGGCAGAAAAATTACATCAGGTGACCTCCAAAAGACCATTACATCATCCTTTTAAGACAGTCACAAGATATCCATGAGATATGTAACACTGACATTGAATAAGAGGTTATGGTTGTGGCACCACTCAGCCAGATTTTCAATCTTCCTCCTATATGCTGATTCATACCACCTTCGATGCAATGGTGACATCAGCAAACACAACATTGGAGGTGTGCTTAGCCACACAGTCATAAGTGTAATGTGAGTAGAGCAAGAGGCTAAGCCTTGTGGTGCACTTGTGCTGATGGAGATTGTGGAGATGCTGCTGCCAATCTGAAATGACTAGAGTCCGCAAGTGAGGAAATAGAGGATCCAATTTCACAAGGAGGAATGAACTACGGCTAAGGTCTTGAAGCTTATTGATTAGTTTTGAGGGGATGGTGGTATTGAATGCCGAGCTGTAGTCGTTAAAGAGCATCCCAATGAAGAGCAGATCCAAATTGTCTCTGAGGCAGGAGTTGATATGTTTCATCACTAACCTCTCAAAACACTACATCACTGTAGATTTAAGTGCTACTGGACGATATTCATTGAAGCAGATTACCATGTTCTTCTTAGGCACACATACAAGTGAAGCTTGCTTGAAGCAGTTGGGTATCTCAGACTGCCAAAGCAAGAGATTAACAATCCAAGTGAAAACTCCATCCAGTTGATCAACACAGGCGTTTAGTACTCAGCCAGGTACCCCATCAGGGCCAGTTGCTTTTCATGGGTTCACCCTTCTGAAGGATGCTTGCATGTCAGCCTCAGACACTGAAATCACAGGATCATCAAGGGCTGCAGAAGTCCGTAATGGTTTCTCCATGTTTGATGGTCAAAGCGAGCACAGAAGGCACTGAACTCATCTGAAAGCAAAGCCCTGTTGTCACCTATGTCACTTGATTTTACTTTTTAAGAGTTGATTATATTCAAGCCATGCCACAACTGTCAAACTGTTGATTCAAGTTTAGTCCGGAACTGCCACTTCGCCTGTGAGATAGTTTTCTGGAGACTGTTCCTGGATCGTTTGTAACTTTCTTAGGCACTAGAATTGAATGTCTTTAATCTGGCCCTCAGAAGATTATGGATCTCATGGTTCATCCAGGGCTTCTGTTTGGGGAGATCTCGGAATGATTTTGTGGAGACTCACTCAACAACAACTGTCTATAAAGGAGGGAGGAGAAGATGGCAGCGCGACGCAGCCGTTCCGAATGAATATCGATATGTGTAACTAGGGGTGCCGTGCACAATCCGAATTTGATGGGGTCAGCTGTGAAGCACAGAGGAACATCTGGAGAAACTTCTGAAATGCCTGCTTTCCTGCCACTGCTACTGTGCGATCGAGAATCTCCGGAGATGAAGGCTCCAAATCCTCGGCTTTGCGTATCGCCTGTTGCCGGGGCCAGGGTCGAAACGCTCGGCAGAGATGGTGCTTGGTGTTGAATAGGTGGTCGGAGGCTCGTAGTTTTTCAGGCGGACTCAAAGTCGGACTGCGGTCGGATGCATCCCGGATGCTGCATCGATAAGTTGGCGGCGCTGGAGGTTTACCGTCTGCGTGAGATGATGGGACTTTCGAGAGACTCTGAGACTTTTACTGTGCCATGGTCTGTTCTTATCAAATTATGGCATTGCTTTGCACTGTTGTAACTATATGTTATAATTATGTGTTTTTTGTTAGTTTTTAAGTCGGTTTGTCATGTGTTTTCCTGATATCATTCTGGAAAAACATTCTTATCATTTCTTAATGCATGCAGTACTAAATGACAATAAAGGGAGACTGCGTGTCCTCATAATCATACAAAGGTTTCAGGTTGACAATACTATTGAGACCATGGCCCTTAGTACAGGACTCTCCAGTTTAAGGAGACAGGCTCTAGGAATCTACCTTGCCAACTGCATTTCCAAGTTTATATGCTGTTTCAGGTTTTGGCCAAAACATTGTGTTTTTCTCTCTCCAGACTTGTTGAGTACTTCCAGTACTTTTGGTTCTAAATTTCAGATTTCTCGTCTGTGGATTTCTTTAAAAACATACAAATTACTGTTTATTTTAGCACTCTTTTCTGTCTTTTAACCAATCTTCTCTCTCCACCTTAATATATATACCCCCCATCCTGTGACCCCTTATTTCATCTCACAACTTTCGCTGCTTTAAATCTAAGCATTCTAGTCATTGATAATTCCGCTACTTACATCCTGAAAACTCATTAGATTTGCCAAATACCAATGATTTTCCTTTCATTAAATTGCATTGACTCTGCCTAATCTTAAGATTTGCTAAGTGCCCATTACAGCTTAATTCATAGATAATAACTGAACACACAAAGAACAGAAGGAAGTACACCATGAAATAGTTCATAAGGTGAAAGGAGTATTTATGCAAATATGAGTCTTTAAGCACTACAAAATGCTATTAAAATCAAATAGGGTTTTGGGTTTACAAATGGTTATACTAAAATCAAAAGGATGTACACTGAAACCCCACAGAGCACTGATGCATTATAGATCTTTCGGACCTCCATCTCAAAGATCCAAAGGAAATATCCTTATCAGTTAGTATTATTGAACATCCCAGATTTATATTAGGTACTTATATTTCCACAACATTAATAAAAACTAATGTTCTGTTATTACAAAACCCAGAAGGTACTTTTAATCTCCTCCCAGTGTCTTTCAATTAATTTTTATTCAATCCAAGTAGACTAATCCATGGGGTAATTTTGCCTTCATCAGCATTTCTTTGAGTATCTGGTATACCTGAGATTCTCCCTACTTGAAATAAAATTGATCATAACAAATTAATATTGTTTTTAGCTCCTCTAAAATATTCCTTCTCCTCTGTAACTTGCTTATAAGGACCATCTGGACTAAATTATTCTACTTTATTGGCTTGTACTGGCTAAGCTCAACAAGCTCCCAAGAACTGAAATTATGCATGAGTGAAACTGAAAAACACTGAATCTATGAATCATTATGGATATCAGTTCAGTATTACTGTTTAATATGGCTTTAAGTGTGTTGGCACCTTCAGCCCTTCACAAGAAACATGCATAAAGTGCATTTCTCAAAGGTCAAAAAGGCTGCTTTAGGTCTGACGTACAAGAAAACAGATGGCAGCACTGGTCATACATTAACATGGAGAAGCATTCTGAGTGCTAGCTTGTCAAGTAGTTGCAATTCTTTGCAAAATGGCAGTTTTGAAGCACAACCAATCAATTTAAAAATAGTTCTGTAAATCCTGTGTAAATTACCAATCTGCAGAATTTCTGCAATTCGCCAAACATTTTTATACACTATTTTCATAGTTTTAAAACAAAAATCATAATCCAACACTAAATTTTATCAAGCAACTATAATGCTTAAAATATACTCAACAAAAATCTCATCTCTTCCAGTCAAAGTCATGCAAGATTCTTTCACAAACTAAAAATGATGTTCAATTGACCATTTAATTTGTGTATCAGGGTAACAAAATTACCTCTCTCAAACTCAAGTGTTTCTCTTCTTAAGATCAAGAGCTTCAATTTAAAATTCAGATATAATGTGAATTCCACCTACTTTGTTTGAGAGATTTGCTGATTACAATTATTGACAGATTCCCTTTAGCATAATAAAACAAGCCTGCTGCACTACAAATCACATATTCTGGTGACAGGACAAACATGAGTCTGTCCTGTTAATCTTGCAGTCAAGAAAAACAATGAACCAGTATTAAGGCAAGCAGAAAGAATTAGATTGCTTTTATGAGGTGTGCATTTGTCATTTGAATATAAACCAGTGCTTTTTTTTTCCTATTAGCAAATAATAAATTAAACCGCCTTAGCACCAGTTTGTGAATAAAAATTACAGAATAACACTCACTACAACCCTTTGTTTTGTTAGTACAAATCTGGCAAATCTCATCAAGACATTGCCACTGGAATAAGGCTAATGAGGCAGCCAACTTGGAGAAACAAAGGGTCTTTTAGAATAAGGCAACTTTAATTTACATACCAAATAATTGCCTTCAAAATAAATATCAGCCTGAACACATTTTAATGCTTACATTAAAAATATCCCAAAAGCTTGGGATGACCATGTAATTTCCCCACATCATCTTCAACACACAATCTGATGGAAGAACTCAGTAGGTCGAGCAGCATTGGCGGAAGGAATGAAATTGTTGATTTTTTGGCCAAAACAGTGTATCAGGACTTCAGGCCCTAACACTTCAAGTTGAAAGCATGATGAAGATCTCACTACCACGTAGGACAAATCAGTTAAAACTCAATTAAACTTGAACTCAATTTGTTGTACCCATTATCAGTACCACTGTTAATCTAGGACAGAGGGTCTCAACCTAGGGTCCACAGATCCTTTGCTTAATGGTATTGGTCTGTGACATTAAAAAAAAGTTGGGATTCCCTGATCTAGGATGTTTGATCATATGTAAGCACCACTTAAGTCACCAAGGTTACATTTACAGCAGCTCTCTTCCCTGTGACCTTTGCCACCAAGGAGGAGAGAAGATGACCACTCAAGGTTCAGCAGCTCTGAGGTTTTCTCTAGGTCTGCATCAACTGAAAGTATTTTGCCCCGAATTCCCTGCCTAAAAGTTCTCCAAGGGTTTCAGCAATTTAAGGAAAAGGCCCAACATCATCTAGTTGCTGTAATTAAAAATGTGCAATAATGTACCTTGAAAATATTACCAGCATCACAAGATGTCAGGAAGACAAGACGACAATGCTACTGAAATGAAAACTATGTGGTATCCTTGCTTTACAATTAAGTCCAATATGCAACTTATGCTAAGCAGTGGTTAGACTACTGTTGGGAGTATTGTCAACAGTTCTGAGAGATATACTTTAGGAAAGATATGGCATAGAGTAATCCCAGGGTTAATTAACTTACATCAAATAATGAGCAAAACTGAAATTACCCTTCTTGGAGCAGAGACTATTAAGGATCTTTATAATGGACATAATTTTTGATGAAGTAACAAGAAACTGTAATCAGTAGGCAAAAGTGTAAGCAGAAGGAAGTGATTTTCAAACAGCAACTTGTCAGTTTTGAATACATTGCTTAAAAGAACGGTTGTGACAGTTTCTACAGTAGCTTTCAAAGAACATGATATAGAAGGGACAATTTGCACAGCTTTGGGGAAAAAGGTGTGGCAGTATGGACAGAACCAAAATCAGCATGTTGAAGCTCAAGACTGTTAAGATGCTAGGCAAAGTGTTTTATCCTGAGATCCCTTTTCATAGAGAAATTGGCACCACTGGCTTTCTCTGAGAAAACAGTCCCATGAGAAACTATTGTATGATATATTAACTTGATTTAGAAGGTAGGATTCTCTCTTCTATGTCAACTGGTAGTAGGTACATTCTTTATATGAAACACTCAACTACATCTTATTCCAGAGAAGGTTAAATATCCTATTGTACTAGTGAAGAGCAGGGAGATTTTACATGCCTCCCTCCCTCCCTCCATACTAAGTAGATTATTTTACCATTCACCTGTGCAACATTTAACTAGATAAAAATAGTCACTGCATATGCAGGCAATTTGTTGCAAATGATGCACTACGATAGAGAGAGAGGGGGGGGAGAGGGGGAGGGGGGAGAGAGGGGGGGAGAGAGGGGGGGGAGAGAGGGGGGGGAGAGAGGGGGGGGAGAGAGGGGGGGAGAGAGAGGGGGGGAGAGGGGGGGGGGGAGAGGGGGGGGGGAGAGGGGGGGGAGAGAGGGGGGGAGAGAGGGGGGAGAGAGAGGGGGGAGAGAGAGGGGGGGAGAGAGAGGGGGGGAGAGAGAGGGGGGGAGAGAGAGGGGGGGAGAGAGAGGGGGGGAGAGAGAGGGGGGGAGAGAGAGGGGGGGAGAGAGAGGGGGGGGGAGAGAGGGGGGGGGAGAGAGGGGGGGGGAGAGAGGGGGGGGGAGAGAGGGGGGGGAGAGAGGGGGGGGAGAGAGGGGGGGGGAGAGAGGGGGGGGGAGAGAGGGGGGGGGAGAGAGGGGGGGGGAGAGAGGGGGGGGGAGAGAGGGGGGGAGAGAGAGGGGGGGAGAGAGAGGGGGGGAGAGAGAGGGGGGGAGAGAGAGGGGGGGAGAGAGAGGGGGGGAGAGAGAGGGGGGGAGAGAGAGGGGGGGAGAGAGAGGGGGGGAGAGAGAGGGGGGGAGAGAGAGGGGGGAGAGAGAGGGGGGAGAGAGAGGGGGGAGAGAGAGGGGGGAGAGAGAGGGGGGAGAGAGAGGGGGGGAGAGAGAGGGGGGAGAGAGAGGGGGGGAGAGAGAGGGGGGGAGAGAGAGGGGGGAGAGAGAGGGGGGGAGAGAGAGGGGGGGAGAGAGAGGGGGGGAGAGAGAGGGGGGGAGAGAGAGGGGGGGAGAGAGAGGGGGGGAGAGAGAGGGGGGGAGAGAGAGGGGGGGAGAGAGAGGGGGGGAGAGAGAGGGGGGGAGAGAGAGGGGGGAGAGAGAGGGAGGGAGGGGGAGAGAGAGGGAGGGGGGAGAGGGAGGGGGGAGAGAGAGGGGGGAGAGAGAGGGGGGAGAGAGAGGGGGGAGAGAGAGGGGGGAGAGAGAGGGGGGAGAGAGAGGGGGGAGAGAGAGGGGGGAGAGAGAGGGGGGAGAGAGAGGGGGAGAGAGAGAGAGAGAGAGAGAGAGAGAGAGAGAGAGAGAGAGAGAGAAAGAAAAGTATAAAATAACACAAATTAAATGCCATTCTTTTCCTATGCATTCTAATAGGTTTTGTCTTAAATCCCTAGACTGGAATATGTTTAACGCTCTTTAAAATACAACATATCTGACTATAATAAAACAAACACATACTTGGACAACCTCCTGTATTTAGATTATATAAATTTTGTTCATAGTGTTTTTCAGGAAGCCACTAATGCATCAACCACAGATGGTGCTAACCTTTGAGCTTGAAATCTCTTTCAACAACCAGGCTATCAATTAGAATCTTGCTGAATCTGTAAAGAAGCTGGCTTCCCGAGTTGAGAGAGAAAAGCAAGATCTGGCTGGCATTACTCATTAGAATACTGCATAATCATGACTTGTGAGGGGTTAAAATGAATTTATTATAATGAAAGGATTCAGTTTTGCTTTCCAGGAAATCTACGAATGAAATAGAAATGAAACATAGGGGATTTCTTTTGTTCTCTTGGAACAATGGGGCATCCAGAGTTCACAATTGCTCGTTCCTGCTTAAGTCGAAATACAGCAAGAGCTTTATATCTGTTATGGAAAATTGAGCAATAGCTAGATAATACCAAGTTTCAACGATTTTCTAAATAATTACTGCATGTACCATCAGCAAATTAAGCTTCCCTTTTATAGTGTGTTGAATGTCCTTAAAATACTGCAGATGCATAAGAAATCTAAAACAGAAAATGAATTCCTATTTAGTTCAGGAAGATCTAATTTCTCTCTACCGATGCTGTATGCCTTACTAAGTAATTCCAATATTTTGTATAAATTCTTTGACTGCTCGGAGACAAACATAAACGTTTCTTTCCAAAGTAATGGCCAAACCAGTCAGAGCCCAGACTAGGAAATAAACAAAACAAAAATAGACCACAAAGCATATGAGCAGAATTAGGCCATTTGGCCCATAGAGTAGAGGCTTTGTGCCAATAAGTGGACCACCGTTCGTTCACCATAAAAAAAAGTGGCCCAAAAGGGAATTTAGAGCTCAAACCAGGTCACCAAAGAGAACCCTGAAGAAAAATTGTCGAGGTTTGTGCAGTGAGTTACAGAAGTGTAACAACTGAGTACAATGCCTAATCATAGATAAAGAACATTAACTAAAAGCTACTGCAGCAAAGCATTTTGTGAAGCCGTTACTGTCAAACATGAGAGAATAACCGTCAAATTTAAACTGTGGAACGAACACATAAATGATACTGTGGTCAGTAATCAACATATTACCTCAATGGGTGACATCATTAATATAATACAAGACTGCAAGGTCATATCAGTAAAAGTTACATTGTCTAAAAAAATAACATTCCCCAAAGTCAACTTTTGAAATCAAATTTGAGAAATAGGTATCACTTAACAAGACCATCAATTACTGCTGACCTATAGCTGCCTAAATGAGTTGCCTGCTGGTGCAATTAATTGACAACCATATTGGTGTGGCATAAGAGTCAAAACAAACTAAAACCATCAGGTCTCGTTTTCTCAAGTTCATTAACAAACCAGCAACCCAACTGCTTCATGGTCATTCGCTGCTATATTGTTAAATTTCCAGAACTATTCTTCATTGAAATTGAATTAAATTCCTTAATCAGCCAGAGTGGGATTTGAAGCTAATTTGTGAATATTAGTTCAGAGAATCCATGCAAAGTGATCATATTCTTGATGGGTGCCAAAAGCTGCAATTAAATAACTCAATATTTTTCTGTTGGAAAATGTAGGAAATCACTGAAAAGCTAAAATAAAAATATTTTCAGCTAATTACGTATAAATGTAGCTATTGCCAAAGTCTTCAAATTAATTTTAAATTAAGTGACTCTAACTTAGATCTGTTGCTTCCTTCATCGATTCACTTTTCACCACCACTTTGTCCCTTTTACAAATCCAAAGCAGAAACAATACCTGATTAAACCGAATGCTCTTTCAATATTTTTTAAAACTTTTTTCTTGTTTTCAATGTCTGATACAAGTTCCTTGTATAAAGAAGCATTCTCAAAATAAACACCTATCTCTTTTATAATCCTACATTTGAATCTAAATTCAGATGGATCTGAATCTGGATGAATCTCTTCCACAGAACCAAAGCAGACAACTAGTAAACAGTACTTTCTGTTGCAATATCTGTCTGCCATCACACCATCAGCTTTCAATCATTTTTTAAAAAAATCAAACTTAGCGACTTCCTTTGGTTTCACTCCTGCCCATCTTAACTGCAGCCAAGGCAGCTCTTCCCACCTTGCACTAATGCCCCTCCACTTCATCAGATTCTACATAATAGCAACAACCCTTGTAAAGTGATCAGCTATGTTTAGGATACCAAAAACATCATAGCAATTGTACTTTCTTCCCTATCACTGATTCAGGATGAAGGAAACTGACTACAGGATTGACCTACTAAACCCTGTGCTGAGCATCTAGCTCATGTTCTTGCAATTACAGCCAGCATATTTCTACAAAGGATCAGAATTCAGATCGATCTGAATGGGGACACTTGATCTTGAGATCAAGTTCAGTTAATATTTTAACGTATCTAACTTTATCATTATTGATTACTGTTAAATTGTCTTCAATAAATTTTACTCTTATGAATTTCAATAATGATTTAAATTTTGAATATCAGACACATTTTAAAACACTTAGTGCCTGAAAGATTCCACTTTGCCTTTCACTTTGACAAACACTGTTGGGCATTCCAAAAATAGGGTATACTGGTTGAGGCCTGGCTACTGCTGAGGCTTTAGCAGCAATCAGCAACACTAAATGTTTTAGATTACGAGGACACTCAGTCCTTGTTTATTGTCATTTAGAAATGCATGCATTAAAAAATGATACAACGTTCCTCCAGTATGATATCACAGAAACACAAGACAGACCAAGACTAAAACCGACAAAACCACATAATTATAACATATAGTTACAACAGTGCAAAGCAATACCGTAATTTGATAAAAGCAGACCATAGGCACGGTAAAAAAAAAGTCTCAAAGTCCCGAAAGCCCCAACATCTCACGCAGACGGTAGAAGGAAGAAACTCTCCCTGCCAGGAGCTTCCAGCGCCGCAAACTTGCCGATGCAGCATCCTGGAAGCACCCGACCACAGTCGGACTCCAAGTCCGTCCAAAAACTTCGAGCCTCCGACCAGCCCTCCAATACCGAGCACCATCCTCTGCTGAGCGCTTCGACTCCGGCCCCAGCCGCCGGGCAACAGGTAAAGCCGAGGATTCGGGGCCTTCCCCTCTGGAGATTTCGGATCACACAGTAGCAGCGGCAGCGAAGCAGGCACTTCAAAAGTTTCACCAGATGTTCCTCTGTGCTCTCACGTCTGCCTCCATCAAATCAGAATTGTGCACGGCCTCCTACTTGACAGATGACAGATATTCATCACCGGAGAGGCCGTGCGCGCTGCGTGGTGTCGCCATCTTCTCCTCCTCCCACTCCCAAGATATTTATCTCTGGATTTTTCTCCCCCAGGGGGTTGTGAAGGGTAGGTCATCAGAAGCATCTATAATAAGAGGCAGATAAGTTTTTGAAAACTCAGGGCTTTGAGGGTTTTGGAGATCTGGCACAGAGGAGCTGACCTAGGTGGATGAGCCACGGTCATACTGAATGGCAGGGCAGGTAATCTACTCCTGCCTTGATTTTCACATGCTCTGGTGTTCACTACAATACATAACCTGACTGTGGATATAAGAGGTTCAGGATAATCAGATTCAAATCATTCAGCTGGTGGAGCATTCCTGGCATTGTTGGCCCAAAAATTTTTAATCTTCCAATATCTCAACTCTTAGCGTATGGATCAATATCAGGTCCTAAAAGAAGCAGCTAATTTCTGTAGTGTTCTTTGGAGCTTAGAAGAATGAGGGGGTGGTCTTGCTGAAATATACAAGATATTTGGGGGACCTAAAAGAATAGACGTTGAGATGAAAGAATCTCCAACAAGGGTGCATGGTTACAACATTACGAGATAGTTATTTAAAACTGAGGTGCTTCGGAACTTGTTGTAAATGTGGTAAAACAATGAAATTCTGTAGCCCAGATGGCTGTGTAGGATAGATCATTGGGAATACCTAGAGAAAGTAGATATACTTCTGGAAGATCTCGGAATCTGGCACAGAAAAGGAGAAGCTCTGGGGCAGACCCGCCTTGATTATGATGAATGGTGGGGCAGGCTTGAGGGGTCAAGTAGCCTATGCATATTTTCTTATGTTCTTACATTTGCTTACCAGCCTGACAGTTTTATGCATTTTCTAAAAAAAAACCTAATATTTAAAATAAGGATGATTGAAACATAGTAGTTGAGGATACTCTAAGATGCTGTAACTATGCTTATTTCTATTCCACTTCTTAGTACTACATTCTATTTTCCCAGTGGCTTAGCGTCATTGGTTCTGCATTTGATACATCCTTCACCACAACTGCATCTGTTCCATTTCCCATAATTTCTTCTCACCCTCCTCCTGCTTTACCAGATTCTCAGTTCAGCAGATCATGCTCTGTCATTTCTGACACTCCAACCTTATGGCACCAGACACATTTCCCTCATCTTTCTGGTATTCCAAAATAATTCCTCTGGCCAATCAGGACCATTCCCCTTCTCATGATATCTCTCCATGAAGGTCAACATCTGCCTTTTTGCCCCCTCTATGCCTAACAGCAGGCCAGCTGGTGGCATAGTGGCATCAGTGCTAGACTTCGGAGCAAAGGCTCCCGAGTTCGAATCCAGCCGGCTCCCCAGGCACGCTTTCCATCCGTGCTGGGTTGAGCGTTAAGCTAGCAACTCGATCTCGTAAAAAAGAAATTGCCTGCTTCAGAAACATCAACAGCAAAAAAAGTTGATGGCCTATGCTCTCTCGTGAGTTTAAAAGGCAAGTTCCTTTCCTTCCTGCCTAACAGCTAGGAATTCAAACATTTCTCCTAGTGTTAAATAGCAAGAGTAAAACTATTATATTGCAACGGACCCAAGGCTTCTAATAGAACACCCCAATACAGCACCATAACAGATGTGTGCCCGCCACTATATTATACCAGCGGCTTACAGCAACTGATTTGTGGACACCAGTGGAATACATGAGTCTTAGAAAGCCAGATATGGACCTGAAGTTACACTCAGGCCATTGACGACCAGGCGAGGATTGATACGGTATCTGCGTATATTAATAAACTTTGACCCCTGGCCTGCCCTCAGCATCAGCACGAGCTACAAGGATCAGGAGGACCGTGGAGGACTGGGAAGATAATGAAGAGAATCAAGTCCTAACTGCAGCATCCATATAGTTTTTCCTTGACATCCATACAATTCTGCCCAATAACATCACAAACTATTCCCCTCAAGGAATTGGGATCTCTTGGGGAATCCCAGCCTCGGTCCATGGGATGAGTTATTATTTTTTAAACAGACAGAAAAAATTGTGCCCTGAATCATTATTAAGCATGAAAAGTAATCTCCAATTCAGCAACTCAACTGTTGGCAACTTTGGCACAGTGAGACATCAGCAGCAGGCCACAAGGATGGCAAGTGCAGGTGAGCCAGATGGACCCATCCCATGCACTGTATATTTCATCATGGGCCACATATTGCGCACTATATTATTGGACTTGCAGCTTTTCAAATACATTACAATATGCTCATAGTTTTAATTTTGATTGAAATACCAAATAAGGGATCTTGACATTATATTATTAATTGGTTCAGCTTCCTCTAAGTGTTCTAACCTCCCCTGCTTCACTTAATTTCAGAAGGAAATTATCAGTATTAGCATTCTGGACCGTTAAATTCACTATTAATTAATACATCCACAAGCAATACTTAAAAAATAAATACAAAGATTTGTACCTATACCATAAGCCTTAAGAGTTGTAATGAAAATAATAAATATTTTAGGCAAAGAAAAATCATTCATATTTTCATAATTTTAAATAAAGATATTATAATAAGATACTTAGAAATCTAGAAATTAAACATTTACATTGTTTTAAAATACAACTTAAACCTGAAAGGTACTTACTCCTTACACTCCTCAGCCCCATCTGTGTCTTTCAAAGCCATGGTGCAGCTGGAGGCCAAAGGATCTAAACTCCAACAATATTGGTCTCAAGTTCTATTAAAAAAAATACACAAATTCACATCATTTCCAACAATACCCTGCATAACTTTTTAATCTATTTAATTTATTACAGGTTTTCAAAATTAGGCAAAGCACCAAACTATGTTGTTCATACATTTCATATTTAGGATCTTAATCACTGTTTACAAGTACCTGCAACAAAAGATAGTTAAAAAGTTGAAAACAAAGATAATGCCAACAAAATACATACAAGCAAAATACAAAATACAGAAAAGGGTATGTAAGAATTTTTCTGGATTCAATTTTTATGATAGTTCAAGACAGTAGTTGTCATTAATTTTGACATATAGTTTTTATTATCAATTTTATTCGCAAAAATAGGTAATTTAGAAATCTTAGTTCACATTAGTGCATTGTCTCCAAGATAGAATGCTGAAATGTTATTCAATGCCAGCTTTGTTTGAATGTTAGCAATGACTGACATTTAAAGTTAGTTTTCCTCAGTGGCCTTGGCCTCAATGGTAAAGCATGCTATTGTAAGAAAGCACTTATTACTGGTACAGCAATGGCCCATCCCCACTCAACGCAAGCCATCAAGTAATAGATATTAAGAAGCTGCAAATAAATCTTACTTTCTTAGTTTAAAAAAACATCAATAAAGAATCAGACATAGAGAATGAAAGCAAAGCAAAGCCAAGTTGCATTGAAAGAAATTAATTCTTCAGGAAGCCATTAATTTGTTGGAAAATAATTTAAAGAGAAAAAAAATAAAGAAATATGACCCAAAATAAATAACCGCCAATCAACAGAATAATTTAAAAGTAAATAATATCAGAAACGCATCTTTGCATCACTATTTAATGCAACCAATACCATTTTAGAAATGCACAACAGCTTTAAGCAATATTAACAAATATAATTACATTTATTGCATAGGTTCCCAAGCATTTTCTATTTCTCCATTTTATTCTGACACTCAAATTTTTGAGGTTTGAGCACGTTCTTATTTCATTGTTCTATAAGAAAACCTGCTTCAAAGAATGTCATGCTTCAAGCCACATTTAAACACAAGAGATTCTGCAGATGCTGGAAATCCAGAACAACACACGCAAAATGCTGGAGGAACTCAGCAGGTCAAGCAGCATCCATGGAAATGAATAAACAGGCAATGCTTTGCGCCGAGACCTCTCATTAGCACTGGAAAAGAAGGGGGAAGATCTTGGCTTCTTCACCCTTCCTTTCCAGCCCTGATAAAGGGTCTCGGCCCGAAACATTGACAGCTTATTGCTTTCCATAGAGCTGCATGACCTGGCGAGTTCCTCCAGCAATTTTTGTATATGCTACTCAACCCGCATTGAACTGATTTCTTATGTAACAGGATGAATATCCTTAAATGGCGGCATTGTGGAGTTAACTTTTCTCTTTTTGCGGGTGTAATGCAAACTGCTTGCTTCTTCTATCAAAGTAAGAGCAAAACATTTAATTGCTCAGCTTATGCAAGATAATACTGAAATAACAACATTGTTAACAATGTTTGATTTATAAGCAAACAGGCATCTAGTTCTGTTATACCTGCCAAAAATAACAAAGTCAGCTGATGGTACCACAAGATATACCTACAGATCAAGATGGCAATGTAATCTGTACTTAATTATGACATTGTTAAGACTTCAATTTTACTATTTATTGCCTATAACTGAAAATACATCCAAACAGATTGACTTTAAAAAGATGTTTTATTCTCCACTGTGTTGTATCATGACAACCATGCACTTTGATTTAACAATGCTGCTTTTAAAATGAGTATTTTCTACAATGATTATTCTACAATAGGTGTAAACAGCCAGCATTTTTATTATTAGTTTATTACTTTGTTATTAGCATAACCAGATGCAATTTATTTTAGAAACCATGATAACACTCTCTGAACCAAACCAAAATTAAGAACTGAAAAGTTCAAGCAATAACCACTGTGCAATGTGTGATAGGAAAAAGAAAAGATCATAATAATGTTTCATTTAAAAGAGTTACTCAGTTACCAAATTGGGTTTTAACAAATGTTCTGTTACAATGAGCAAATAATGTATATAATTATATTTTCTCAACTTTCTTCTTTTCTAAAGGTGTTGACTACCTCTGTAGAATAATGGCTTAGGGGTGCCCTTCATCACCTCACTGACATACTAATTATTCACCTGCAAATCTTAAGAATGAACATTTTCAAACTATTCAATTATGGGGATCAGTACACCATCTCAGGCAGTTCCTTGAGAACAAGGGTAGTCTTCCTCAACTCCTGCTCTGAGGCAGCTAATGAGGACAAAGTGGGAACAGGCTCTTCCCCAGATGGAGCAAGAGATATCTGATAGGACTATATAGTGGTGTGCTACTTCCAATATGTACTCATGGACCTCTGCACAAATTCAATTTTCAATTCCAACTCAAATGCTTCTTCTACGCAATCATGTCTCAGGGGTTCTCAGGGGTCTTCTTCAAGAGGCCTTGCATCTTTTCTGCTGTCAATCTGATAATCTGTTCCCATGGTGGAGCTTGTAATAAGAGTACTGGTTTCAGGAGACTACTGTTTGTCATGCAAGCAATATAGCCTTCTCTATGGTCTTGATATTATGGAAGCTGGCCTCAGTGACACTTACTCTTACAGTGAATTTGCTGTATTTTGCAGAGACTTTATTAGTGGTATCTTTCTAGTGTTGCAAGAAGCCTTCTGTAGGTAAACCTGATCTTAGAAGCAAACAGAAGAGCAGGGATCACTACTGTTAGACAGTATATAAGTTTGTACCAGATATAAGATTTGATTTTCAAATAGCCTTTCATTCAAATGACCAAATGCTGTGCTGGTCTATTAAGGCAATGAATTTCATCATAATGCTTGCTTTCACCAAGAAATGGCTCCTGCTATGTGGGAAGTACCCCACATTTTTCAAGTTCCTTCATGGATCACACAGTGTTGTTATTACATCTGCCCCTTATAACTCCAATGGCCCAGGCGTGGAGTTTGCCTATTTGTCTTTAACTATGGTGGTCTGGTTCCCTCCAACATCCCTGAGACAACAATAGGATGCAAAACTGGGCTGAGAAGTGGCAGATGGAGTTCAACCCAGATAGGTGTGAGGTGATTCATTTTGGTAGGTCAAATACGATGGCAGAATATAGTATTAATGGCAAGACTCTTGGCAGTGTGGAGGATCAGAGGGATCTTGGTCCAAGTCCATAGGACACTCAAAGCTGCTGCACAGGTTGACTCTGTGGTTAAGAAGGCATACGGTGCATTGGCCTTCATCAACCGTGGGATTGAGCTCAAGAGTTGAGAGGTAATACTGTATTACAGCTATATAGGACCCTGGTCAGACCTCACTTGGAGGACTGCACTCAGTTCTAGTCACGTCACTACAGGAAGGATGTGGAAACTATAGAAAGGTACAGAGGAGATTTACAAGAATGTTGCCTGAATTGGCGAGCATGCTTTATGAGAATAGGTTGTGTGAACTTGCCTTTTCTCCTTGGAGCGATGTAGGATGAGAGGTGACCTGATAGAGGTGTATAAGATGATGACAGGCATTGATCATGTGGATAGTCAGAGGCTTTTTCCCAGGGCCGAAATGGCTAACACAAGAGGACAGAGTTTTAAGGTGCTTGGAAGTAGGTAGAGGAGATATCAGGGGTAAGTTGTTGGCTGTTTTTTTTTTAAATGCAGAGAGATTGGTGAGTGCATGGAATGGGCCGCCAGCGACAGTGGTGGAGGTCGATACGACAGGGCCTTTTAAGAGACTCCTGGATAGGTACATGGAGCTTAGAAAGATAGAGGGCTATGGGTAATTTCTAAAGTGAATACATGTTCAGCACAGCATTGTGGGCCGAAGGGCCTGTACTGTGCTGTAGGTTTTCTATGTTCTATCCCGAAGACTGATTCATCTTATTTCTCTCTGCACCCAAGTCAACTTAGTCCAATTACTGTGTCCCTTTAATGTAATTCAAAATAACACAGAAGAGACAGTTATCGATCTTTTGAATTTCATTCTTTGTGTACTCAAAAGATAAATTTGCTGAGGCATGAAGAAATCTAAGCGAGAAAATATATTTAAATTGATCTTCACCAGCTTTCAAATTTATGTTAATTATACAAGGAACTACAGTTGAAATTAAAGTAGGTTGTAAAATCACACACCTTTCTCCAGTTTTCTATTTTCTAATGTCTTGAACATCCTGCTAGAGCAGAAGTACCCCACCTTTTTGATGCCATGGACCCCAGGCTGAGAACCCCTGTGCTGGAGGGTGGCATGGTAGTTAGCATAACACTATTACATTACCAGCCATCCAGGTTCCGTTCTGTGCTGCCTGTAAGTTTGAAAATTAGGCTGTGACTGCGTGGGCATCTTCCAGGTGCTCAGATTTCCTCCCACATCCCAAAGCCATACAGGTTGGTCGGTTAATTGGTCACACACGTGATGTGGGATCACTGGGCTGGAAAGGCCTGTCATGGTGCTGTATCATTGTACAAAAGTACTGGCACATCTGCATCCTTCACCATCTTATAAGGTGGCAATTATTCTCACACAAGTTTGAACAATGCAAGTTACCACATCACATTGACAGTTAACTTCCATTTGAGGGGTCCTTCCTGGTCCTTCATTGACGACTTCAAAGTTTATCACCAACACAAACCAGAAGCTACGAAGACCAATGGATAAAGTAATTTTGATGCAATTATACTCCTTTCTAAAGAGTCTGCTGAGGAGTTGCTTTACCAAAGCAGGAAAACCTGGCTGAATTGTCAACATGAGTGATAAAGTCAAAAGTGACAAAAACAGACGTATCAGAGAGAATGACAACAGCAGTAGTATTGTGAAAAAATGACCTCTGAATACCATACAGCCAATATAGTGAAATCAGCTTCATATCATGTTCTGAGTACTCTGAATTAAAACAGATCCTATGATCAGAAACCAAGGCATTATCAGCACCATCTAGTGGTCATCTTTTCTTTTTGGTTTTGGTACCTAGTTAGAATTTACATCACTAGATGTCACTATTATTAACAGTAAATTCACAAAAACACGTTAATTTTCTGCTGCAAGTATCACATAGTTATTTCACAGCAAACAAATTGTAAATATTATGGCCACAACTTCTGTTGTTTCAATGACATTTATTTAAAAACACATTTTCATAAACTTGCCAGATTTATTCAGTTTTGTGCCAACTGTGAACTGTAATGGTGTTTTGGTCTTCATCTGTTGGGAATTGGGTATGGGCTGCCCAAACACATTTCATTTAGAACCCTTAGAGAGACTTTAATCCCATCTGTCTCAGATCAGTATTCCAACTAACACCACCACAAATCGTCGAATTTGCCAATTTTAAGAACAAACAAATTAATTTTTTAAAGTCTTATAACTGTAAACACAGACGGTAGCCCATATAAAATGATTACTTCCTCATTCCAATGATTAAATAAAAATCTATTTTCAATTTTACAAACTGAGCTTCTTATTCCGTGATTTATGTCAAAATCGTGCAGGACCTATCTTGTCAATTGTGATGAAATGCTGCCATCCACAGGCTGGTGTTTTCACTGAAATTTACCTCACATTGTTTTGCTTTAGTCTGTACTGAAAGGCATACAAATAAAATATTAGGTAAAATATGAATTAATTTAGGTAAATAATTTCAATAAATGCAGAACTCCGAATCTAACCCTTAATCTGCTCACTTACCAATATCGACGTCCGTGGGCCACGGCTGCAAGGTGAACTTGTCAAATTACATGTTTAATTACACATTTCCAGAATTTTTAACCCCATTTATAATTAGGGCTACTGGCTATACTGATGGAATAACAGTGACATCTTTAATTACCTGGGATTACAGGTTAGACACCCTGTACTCTTCCAAATATAGAGCAGCCAATGTCTTGTTTGGTAGAATGATCTCTACATTTAGTTTAACTGGTTATGGGGATGCCAAACTTGCAATTCATTTCTAATTGCTGTCTTTTTCAGAGTTCTAATACAACCTCTTTGGTAAATCTGCTGCACCACACTGTGACTAATCCTGTAAAGTAATGCAAAGGGTGCCTGCAAGACTGGGCTGAAAAGTCAGAAAATTTCTGCTTGATCATCAAGTGTTCCGGAACACGACATCAACAAGTTAGAAATGTACTTAAGGTAAAAAAAAATGAATACAATTTCTGGACAGTTGCAAAATAACTCAAATTCAGCCATCCTAACTTCAAAAGGATTAAAAAGATTTGGATGCTTCGTGCAAAATTCTTGCACATCAAACCTCCATGTGACAATAGAAGTATGCAAAATGCTGGAGCAACTCAGCAGGTCAGGCAGCATCTATGGAGAGGAATACAGAGCCGATGTTTCAGGCCATGACCCTTCAAAGAACTCTTCAAAGGGTCTTGTCCCAAAACATCAACTCTTTATTCCTCTCCATAGATGCTGTCTAAGCTGCTGAGTTGTGCGTTGCTCTGGATTTTCAACAAGACAATAGAACAATATAATGGTTTGTCCCTTCAGGTGAGGGTAAAAGCTAGCAATTATAATCTGATGAAACTGAACTATTAAAGTATTTTAGGAAATAAACTCTGTCCTATCTCACAGTCATATAAAAACATATTTGAAGATGCATAGATGCCAAATATATTCGCCAAGTAGAAAATCAATTGTTATGAAAGTTGTTCTATATTATAACTCAAAAGTAAAATACTGCGGATGCTAACTGAAATTACCACAAAAAAAATTCTAAGGAAGCAACATTTTCAAAAGAAACTTGCTGTCCAGTGTTATTAACATGTCAGGCAGCAGCCATGAAGAAACAAATTCAATACTTCCAGACTTTAGTCTTTTGTCTGAATATTACAACAAAAATAAACAACCCAAAACACCATAGGCCATGACATACAAGTAGAATTAGGCCATTTGGCCCATCGAGTCTGTTCCACCATTCAATCATGGCTGATCCTTCTCTCTCCTCCTCAGCCCCACTCCTCGGCCTTCTCTGCGTAACCTTTGATGCCATATCCAATCAAGAACCTTTCAATCTCTGCCTTAAATACACTGAAAGACCTGGCCTCCTCAGCTGCCTGTGCTAATAAATACCACAAATTCACCACCATTCGGCTAAAGAAGTTTCTCCGCATCTGTTTTAAATGGATGCCTCTCTAACCTGAGGCTGTGCCCTCTTCTCCTAGACTCCCCCACTATGGGAAACATCCTTTCCACATCTACTCTGTATAAGCCTTTCAATATTCGAAAGGTTTTGATGAGATCCCCCTCATCCTTCTAAATTCCAGCAAGTACAGGGTCAAACATTCCTCATATGATAACCCTTTCATTCCCAGAATCATCCATGTGAACTTCCCTCTGAACCCTCTCCAATGCTACACATTATTTCTAAGATGAGGTGCCCAAAATTGATGACAATACTCGAAGTGAGGCCTCACCAGTACCTCATAAAGCCTTAGCATCACATCCCTGCTTTTATATTCTCGACTTCCTGAAATGAATGCTGACATTGCAGTTGCCTTCCTCACCACTGACTACCTGCACGTTAACCTTTAGGATGTTCTGCACAAGGATTCCCAAGTCCCTTTGCATCTCAGATTTTTGGATTTTCTCCCCGTTTAGAAAATAGATTTATTTCTTCTACCAAAGTGCATGACCTGCAGTTACATTGTATTTCATTTGCTACTTTTTTGCCCATTCTCATAATCTAAGACCTCCTGCAGCCTACCTGTTTCCTCAGCACAACCTGCGCTTCCACCAATCTTTATATCATCTGCAAACTTGGCAACAAAGCAATCTCTTCTATCGTCCAAATCATTGATATATAGCATTAAAAGCAATCCCAACATCAACCCCTGCGGAATACTGCTAGTCACTAGCAGCCAACCAGAAAAGGATGTTTTTATTCCCACTCACTGTCTCCTGTCAATCAGCCAGTAACTTTCCTGTAATACCATGGTCTCTTAACTTGGTAGCCTCGTGTGGATAAGCAGCCTCATGTGCATCAAACACATGATGTGCTTTATCAAAATAAAGCATCAAACTTTAAACTTAAGAAGCCTCTTCAAAATCATTTTCTGCTATTAAAAAGATATATTGACTTTTCCCAGCAGTTTTAGCTATTTCACTAAATTAGTAAAATTTCAACTTCAAAATTTAAAAAGGAAGTAACCACGAATTGTTTACATAAGGGTGCAAATAACTTCATCAATGAAGCTGATCAACCTTAATGAAGAACTCTTATCCTCCCTCCAAATATATGTCACTATCTTCCACCCTACCTAGATTAGATTATTACTCAGTAAATTTGCCGATGACACCACTGTTATTCGTAGAATCTCAGGTAGCAATGAGAGTAAGTGCACAGATTAGCCGACTGAGCACATTTGCGACAACAACCCTGCCCACAATGTCACCAAGACCAAGGAGTTGATTGTGGACTTCAGGAAGGGTAAGCTGGGAAAACATACACCAGACCTCACTGATGAGTCAGTAGTGGAAAAGGTGCTCAGCTTCCAGTTCCTGGGTGTCAACATCTCAGGCAATCTATCCTAGGACTGACAAATTGATGCAATCACAAAGACAACACATTCGGAGTATTGAGAAATTCGGTAAATCAACAAAGACTCTTCCAAATGTCTGTAAATATACAGTAAAGGACATTCTAACTGATTGCATCATAGCCTGCTGTGGGGGGTCTGACGCACAGGATCACAAGAACCTACGGAAAATTGTAGACTCAGCTAGTTCCATCACAGGCATAACCTGTCCACCAATGAGGACATCTTCAAAATTCCTCAAGAAGGCAACAACCATCACTAAGAATGCTCACCATCTGGGATATGCTCTTCTCATTACTACCATTGCAAGCAGAAGCAGGAGCCTGAAAACCCACACAATGACTCAGAAATAGCTTTCCTCCCTCTGCCATCTGATTTCTGAATGGTACAGGAATACTATTTTGTTTTTTTTTTGCATTATTTATTTATTAAAATATGGCAATTTTATATCTTTGCGCTGTACTGCTGCAGCAAAATAACAAATTTCACATCACGTAAGTTAGTGATAATAAATCTGATTTTGATTCTTTTTCTCTGGTCCCCTTTGGTCTTTGGGGTGACATAGTAGTGTATAAGGCAGCATGGTAGTGTAGTGGTTAGCGCAATCACTTTACAGCACCAGCAATCACTATTCGGAGTTCAATTCCCATCACTAGCTGTAAGGCCTGCTGCGTTTCACCAGCACTTTGTGTGTGTTGCTTGAATTTCCAGCATCTGTAGATTTTTGTCATGTTTTAATCTTTCATATTTATAAAGCTAATCTTGCTCTTTATGGGGCTCACTATGCTACAGCCAAGAATAAAGTAGAAGCGCAAGCTCAATCTGTTAAAAAGCATTCTTTATATAAACATTTCACAAGTTTGACAATTGTACACGAGAAAGATTTCAACTGAGAAAGATTAAGTGAAATTACTAAAATCTGTTTTCATGTGGAGAGCCAATTGGATGATAGTTATTAGATAAATGGTATTTGAACATATATCAATTAACTATCATCCAATGAACTAATTCAATAACTATAGCTACATACAGCAAGAATTTGACAGCATTCAGGCATGGAATATTAAGTGGCATGTAAAATTGCAATACAAACTACCAGCCAATGGCCATTTCCAACAATTTAACTGCTAACCTCAGTCATTCATTGGCATCCGCATCACCAAATCTCCCTTGCCATGGAATCTCAACTGGATCATCCATAAAGACCACATTGGAAAGAACAGGTCAGAGGCTGAGTCTCCATGACAAATCACTATCATACTTACCCCTCTTTGCACTGTACTGCTGCAGCAAAATAACAAATTTCACATCATACAAGTTAGTGATGATAAATCTGATTTTGATTCCTTTCCTCTGGTCCCTTTGGGGTGACATAGTAGTGTATTATGTAGCCTCTTCACTTCTGGAAACTCAAAAGTCAGGTCCATGCTGGAATATTGCCCACTGTGCCTCAATGAGTGCACTCAATATGCTTAACAACATCCACTACAAAACAGCCTGCTTAATTGGCACCACAATCGTCACCCTAAATATTCATTGCCTCCACTACCAGTAAAACAAGACTACACTGTTCAGCATCAATACAGAGCATTCCAATTACTCAGTTAGGCAACCCAGACAGCACCTCCCAAACATACAACCTCTATTAGGCACATAGGAACATCACCACCAAAGGTGTTTTTACCAACTCATACACATCCTGATTTACGAAGATATTACTAATATTTCAGCATCTCTCAGTCTAAAAGTCAGAACTCCCTAACCAATAGTATTGTGGAGGTTTGAGCAAACTTATCACTATATTATAAAGAGCAACAGGGGAGCTACAAATGATGGTTCTGACAGCTCCACATCCTGAAGAATGAACTTTAAAAGTATTCAAAAGGAGGAATCTTTTACTGCTATTCTTCACTTTGACAAAAGTTGACTTCTGTATGATAAATAAACTGAGCAAATCCTTTAGAGGGAGATATTAAAAAAACATTTTAATACAGAATTGGGTGAAATCCCAAAGTAACAAAAGCTCTATTTTCCAAAAACAAAACATCAATGGATCACGAACAGCACACTGGAAACAATAAAAACTGTCAAAAGAAACACACAAAACCAAAGAACAGATCTTAAGCACTGTAAGAGAAATAAAGAACAGCAAAAGGTGACAAAGCTATTTGTAAGAACCACAAAAAAGGGGAATGCAGTCAGCCCTCCTTATCTGCAAGGGATTGGTTCTGGGACCCCTCGTGGATACCAAAAAACGTGGATGCTCAAGTCCCTTATACAACCTGGACCTTAGGACCCAGCGGAACCCCGGACCTTATTTAACCTGTATCAGTGCGGTGGGCATTAGGACCCGGAGGCGGAGCTCTGAATCCGCAGTGTTTCTGTTCACAAAAATAATCGTGATCGCGATTTAAAAATAAAGCAGAAATAATAAAGCGATCAGAAAGAGGTGAAATGCCATCGGTCATTGGAAAAGTGTTAGACTACAGTTGGTCAACGATCAGAACAACTTTAAAGGATAAAGTGAGAAAATCCCTGCCCCGATGAAAGCTACAATTATTACTAAGCAACACAGTGGTTTAATTATTGGGTTTTGGGGTTTTGGGTTTTTGATCCTCCACATCAACCCGGCAGGGATGGACAGCACGCTCAGGAGCGATCTGTCACTGGATCGAACTCGGGAACTTCTGTTCCCTGGCCCAGCACTGAAACATACGTTTCTTAAATGTTTTATATGCATAGAAAGGTAAAATATATACTATATACTAAGACAAACGTTCGACTAACGGACTCTAAATAATACTGGATGTACCTGTTCCAACTTAGTAAGAGAACTTGCGTTTTTTTTCCGATCTCAATCCACGATAACCTACGCACATCCTCCCGTATACTTTAAATCATCTCTAGATTACTTATAATACCTAATACTGTACAATGCAAATGCTATGTAAAATAGCTGTTTTACTGCATTGTTTAGGGAATAATGACAAGAAAATAGTCTGTACATGTTTGAACAACAAGTGCTAGAAGAGCACTTCCGGGTTTTCTCGATTCGCGGTTGGTTGAATTCGCGCATGCGGAACTCGCGGATAAGGAGGGCCGACTATACAAAAGGAATTTGTACAGTGCATCAAAATTTTGATTTGATATCACCTCAAAATTTTTAAAAATGATAAGTAGATAAATTATTTTGGTTATTTGGGGATTTGGTGATAAAAGACTATTATCTAAATAGGAGATCTAGATACAGTGGATTACAGGTAATCAGATGGACTCTTCGTTGGGGCAACTTTCAAAAAAAAACAAAAAACTAATAGGAGAAAATAGCCATGACTCCCATCAGTTATTTGGAGAACTATGCTGCTTAATTGGGAGAGGACACTATTGCTAAACCATTTCCAACTAGTGTCAGTCACGTGCACTTGTGAGGCTGTTAGACACTATGCCGTGCTTAGAGCAAACAGCTTTTAAATAGTCAGTTGCATCTGTTCGGCGAAAATAAGTAGCAAGACAATTCAGAACTGTTTTGCCCACTGCAGTTTCAAGCAGTGGAGTGAAACAGCTCAGAGTGAAAATGAAACAATTTCACTACTTTGACAAGTTAGGAATGAGGAAGAATTTGAAGGAGATAAGGTGAGAGGGAAATGGGAATGGGGAATGGTGAGTGGGCAGGGGAAGATTATCAGGAGTTTGAGAAATTGATGTTCATGCCATCAGGTTGGAGGCTACCCAGACAGAAAATAAGGTGTTGCTCCTCCAACTAGAGTGTGGTCTTATCGCGACAGTAGAATAAGTCATGGACTGACATGTTGGAATGCGAATCAGAAGGGTGATTAGGAACTAATACACAGTTTTATAGTACTGTAGTAGTATTGGTAGTGTTCTAATTTGTTCTGTATTTCATTTAAAACACATAATTTGTTACTCAGTTTGTCTTTTTTATACCTTTTTTACTTTTTCCATAAAAATTGAAGTAGCAGCTGAATTGGGCCAAAATGTGTCCCGATGAACCAGAATCTACTGAACAGTGCCTTGAAAAGGTATTCAACCCCCACAACTATTTTCACATTTTACCATCTCACTTTCTAAATTTAAAATAGCTTGAAGCAGGATTTTTAAGCTAATCTACAAAACATTATGCATCATTCAAATAAAAAAAAATTCAAAGCCTGTCAAGGATTTACTAAAAATTAAAAATGAAAATTGTGAGGCTGAAAAGTATTCATCCCCTTTGTAATTACTACACTAACTTTTCTCAAGTGCAATGCCGTATATTACCATACCAACTCACCCTGTTTGTTGATGCAGAAAATTGGAGGATCACCTGTTTTTAGTGGATGCAAAAGAATAAATACCCCATCTCTCTGTAAGGCCCAACAGTATGGTAGATTTTCAACAGACCAAACCAAAATGAAGACAAAACAGCATTCAAGGTAAGTAAGAGAAATGATAATAGAGAAGCACAAATCTGGATAAAGATAAAAGACCATTTCAAAGGTACTGAACATACCTCGGAGCTCAGTGCAGTCTAATGTGAAAAAGTGGAAAAATATGAAACCACAGCCACACTGTCTAGGTCAGGCCGCCCTCCTACTTAGTCACTAAAGAAGAATGGCATTGTGATGGCAACAATCACTGAGTGAGCTGCAGAAGTTAGTCACTGCAATTGGAGATGAAGTTCGTGACTCCACATTCTCTTGAGCCTTACACAAAAAAAGGGTATTTATGGAAGAGTGGTAAGAAAAAAGCTCTGGCTTAAAAAAAAAACATATCCTTATCCACACTTAGAAGATAATGCAAAGATGTGCAGGGTCTTGTGGTCAGATGAGACTAAAGTGGAACTTTTTGGTCTCAACACTAAGCAGAATGAGTGGCATAAATCTAATACTGCGCATCACCAAGTAACAGCATCTCTACTGTAAAGTATGTCGGAGACAACATCATGCTATGAGGATGCTTTTCAGCAGGAGGGATTGGAAATCTGGTCAGGATTGAATGAAAGGTGAATGCTGCTAAATGCAGACAAATCCTGGATAAAAACTTACTAGCCTCTGCCAGAAAGCTTAAATTGGGGAGGAAGATGGTCATTCAGCCAGACAATGACTACTTCGAGAGCAACAGCGGAGTGGCTTCAAATGAAGAAAATTGATGTCCCTGAGTGGCCCAGAGTCCTGACCTTAATCCGATCAAACATCTCTGACAAGACCAAGATTGCTATCCACCGCCACTCCCCAATTAACCTAGCAGAGCTTGAGCTATTTTGCAAGGTAGAATGGGCAAATCTTGTTCCATCATGTTGTGTAAAGCTAGCAGAGACTTATCAAAAAAACCACTGGCTGTAATAGCTGTAAGTACTGAGTACAGGGGGATGAATACTTTTGAACTGCTGACATTTCAGTTTTAGACTTCTTAGTTTTTCATGCCTTAAAACATTCTTTGCTTTTGGGAGACGTTCATTTAGGTCATAGACCAGTCACTGAATGATGGAATGGTATCAAGAGGTTCAATCAGCAGAACTGAACTTTGTGTGGATAACCAAACTGACAATCCTACTTACTTCCAAGGTTGAATTACTTGAAACAGGTTCCATTTTAACCAGCGGTAACTATGGACTGTTTCTGTTCATATTTTCCAAAGCAAATCACTCCACTGATGAGAAAACACTATCTTACGTGTATCACTTTTGAATGAGCTACAGTTGTCTTCAGGTCCCAGCACAAGCTCTGGAAACCTGCCACAAATTCTTTTCCCCTCTGATCTCCAAACTGACTTTAATCTGAAATGAGCTTAAGATACTTTCTAACAACATTCACCCATTTCTACTTGTATAACATTTTTGCAGAAGCACAGTTCCTCAAGCCTATTCAATCTTTCAACATACTAGGTTCATCTGCATCTTTTTGTCATCCAACTGCCCTGGTTTTGCAAACCTTAGCTTGCTTTTTAAGAAAAGCAATGGTCCCTCCTGTCCTATTTTTGCTTTTTGTTAAAGCCCACATCTAACCTATCAGCCCATAGTTTTATGATATTGAATTTTTTAAAAACCTACCTATTAAACATGCCAGAATCAGTGCTGTAGTCTCACTCCAGCTTGGAACTATTTTCCACGAGAAAGCAAATCTAACATCCATGTGACAGGTGAATACATGCTGCTGCAACTTCAACAGCAGTATACTAGATACAGGTATTTTTTTGCACATCAAGGATAAATAGAAGATCAGGAAAAAGCACCAAAAGGTGAATAGTATAATTCCATGAAGAAGCCTGGGAGCAAACCAAATCTACAGTAATTAAGACTCAGTCAAACCAGAAATGCCCCATAGCACATCCTAGTGGTTCTGGTTCCAAAATAATAACTCAGCTGGCAACTACAAACATAGCCACAAGTTGTAGCACTTCAAATTAAAAATCACAGCTCCCAGATCCAGCATCAACTAAATCAGACTGCTGAAAGAGTAAAGAGGGAAACATCAACCCGAAAGGTCTCTTTTTATGCTGCAAATTTCTGATTCTATCTCTTCAAGACATTTGATTTCTCAAGTGCATTGTCGATGTACTGTTTTAACTGAGAAATGTGAGCAGCACCATGCTTCAACATACTGAAAATGAATGGCTTCCCTAACATTGACTCTGATGCCTCTAAAGAAAAACAAAGGCATTCCATATTGAGTAACTATAAAATTCCTGTAGCACCAAAAAGAACAAGTAACGCAAGCGATTTTACATTTTAGCTGATATCCACGGCTGCCCAGTAATGAGAGCTTCTAAGAGAGAAAACAAAACACAAAAACCTAGATGTGTCTAAACCTGTCAGTGTATTTTCATTTAAACCCATTTCAATGCTTTACTATTGCATTCATTCTCCAAAGGTGGGCCAGAGGGAAATATAGTGCAGGTTGAATATAGTCTGTCGGCCATATATTGTGCATGATGAGATTAATAGTCTCAATCCTGTTTCAATGTTCTGTCATATGAAATACACTTACTTCAAAACTAATTGAGGTGGAACGAATAACCAATTCAGTAAGTACGGCATTAGGAACCTGCAGTGATAAGAACTGCTGAAGACGGCTATTCTAACCCTTTGAAACGAGCTGGCATATTCAGATATTAAGCTCTAGGAAGAACAGCAAGATGCAAAAACATATAGATTATACCAAATGGCATCTGTGAACGAAGAATTAGATTTAATGAACATTTTCCAAAGACTTAGAGAATGGGATAGTGACTATTAGAGTAGAGAATGTATCTCTAAAAGAAGCTTTGATCAGGTTTATTTTTCTTATCTTATTTTAATACTTAAAAATACAGGAAATGCAAATTTGGAACTTTGGCAGAAAAGGACAAGCAAATTTTCTAGACTACTGTATTGTATGTTATTAACACCCAAGCATACCTTAATTTCACATCTATTTAAACACACTGTTTAGTTGTACAATAAATTTTCCCGTGAGCCTGGTGTGTTTGATGGGAGCAGGAAATATACAAAATATATCCAACCATAAACCTACCCATATGCCAGACCTCTGGTATCCTGAATGCCAAACCTACTTGTTGCCGTGCATTCCAGACCCTGACTCTGGCAATACACCTGCTTGCCTTCTCGACCTCTGCCCTACATTATGGATTAATTAGTGAGCCAGTTATCAAACTTTCAAGATTCCAAACAATCAAATACGACAATGTCAAAAAAACAAGAAAATCTGCAGATGCTGGAAATGCAAAGCAACACACACAAAATGCTGGAAGAACTCAGCATATCAGGCAATAGCATCAAAGGAAAAGAGTAAACAGTCAATGTTTCGGGCCAAGACCCTTCTTCAGGACTGAGAAGGAAGGGGAGGGATGCCTAAATAAAAAGGTGGGTTGGGTGGGGTGGGGAGGGGGAGACGCTAGCTGGAAGGTCATAGGCAAAGCCAGGGGAGTGGGAAAGGCCCTTCCTTCTCAGTCCTGAAGAAGGGTCTCGGCCCAAAACCTTGACTGTTTACTCTTTTCCATCAATGCTGCCAGACCTGCTGAGTTCCTCCAGCATTTTGTGTGTGTTGCTTTGGAATGTCAGTGTTTTATTTTATTTGTTCAATGTTCATACAAATAAAAGTGCTGGATTTTTCATCTTGCTACTGCAGAACATTTAGTTACAACTGGAAAGGTGGAAGGAAAAAGAAGCAGAGGCAGACAGAGAATGAAAATGATAGATGGATTAACATCATGGTTAGAAACAGGGGAGGCAACAACTACAATTCGGAGGGTCAAGGACCGTGATGGATGGAGAGACATGATCGTCTACGCCAAACAGCAAGGCACCTGAATGAATACAGATTATTCAAACTCCACCGTGGACAGTCCCAAGCCTGGCTGAGAAAGCCGGGCTGGGTAGAGGACTAACAACCCCATCTGGTAAAAATCCAGTGCTACAGAAATGCCAAAAGACCTCATCCCTGGAAGAGGAAAGAGAAGATGGGCTACACCTAGGACAATTTGAAGGACTGGCCCAGGACAGAGAACTCTGGCGATTGCTGTCAGCAGCCAATGCCCCAGTAGGAGTGATGGGCTTAAGTAGTGCAGATTATTTTAGCCTTTAAATCACAAAAATAACATTATTTATTGTTGTGCTATTGGCATAACAAATTCTTCATTTTCATGGCTTTTCCTCATTGATAACTTCATTTAATTGGAAGAGTGGGTTAGTGAAATTATTAAATGATTATCTTCTTCAACACTCTAAAATGTAAAAACATTTGTGATAATGGCTTTTCATTCATAAATAATGGATGGATTTGTTTTTCATTTTATCCTAAGACTATGCCACCCTGTTACAAAATTAATATAAAAACCTATTAGATTTTCATAGCCCCTCCACCACACACACACCTTCTACAAAAAGAAGCCAAGCATTTTCTAACAGGGTGAAAACAAACTGCTGGAGGAACTCAGTAGGTCAAACAGGATCTGCAGAGTCAAAGAGATGGTCAACATTTCAGGCTGAGATCCTTCATCTGTTCTTCCAGCTGTTATATCTTGCTCCAGATTCCAGCATCTTCAGTCCATTATCTCTGCCTCCCAACAAAGCTCTGATCATATAGTTTCATTTCACAGCATTGTAAATACAAATTCCACATTATCTGGCTATTTTCACTTTGACATCTATGGATGCTCCCTCACCATCATCAAGGGAACTAAACAACCCTTCAAAGGGAAGCAAAAATTCACAAGCACTTCTTCAAGACTTGGTGTTCCTGAGGTGGTCGCATGTAAAATAGTAAGACTAAGTGCAGTCCAGGCTACCAGTTTTCAAAGCGCCTACGCTTTGTCCACAATGCCCCCCCAAAAGCTCCCAGGTGCGATCATTTCAATTCCACTTTCCATTCCCACACTGACCTGTCAGTCCTCAGCATTCTCCTTCTCCAATGTGAGTCCAAAGCAAACTAGAAAAATATCTTATATTGTACTTGGGTAGTCTATAACCCAATAATGTGAACATTGAATTTTCCCATTTCAGTTAAGCCTAATTTCTTGTGTTTTTCACATTTTTGCTTCCATTTCCCATTTTAGTCTTCCCATTTCAGTTCACTTCCCCCACAAACACCTCTGTTGTTCCCATCACCCATTTCCATCTTACTTCCACTTCTGCTTCCATTGACCTACTACCTACACCTTCATCAATTGCCTATCCATCACCACATCTGCCTGTCTCCCTACTCTACCCTCTCCCAGCTTTTTCCATCATCCTTCATTCCTCCGCAATCCACTGATCACCTACAAAGTACTGCAAGGGTGGGTTCAACAACTTGGAGAAGTATAGATAAAGTAAAAAGGAAGGAAAGTGCAGGAGAGAATATGCAAGTCTTCAGAATAAAGAATAAGACAAATCTTAGAAATGGATAGGAATTTAACTTGAGCAACGAGGGAAAAAAATTGAAAGGAAGATGGTGAATACAGAACTAAAAGTGTTACATTTGAATGCAAGCAGTATACAGAATATTGCTTTATACAAGATATTGTTTATCTGCAGATGCTAGAAATCTGAGGAATTCAGCAGGCCAGGCAGCATCTAGGAAAAGAGTACAGTTGACGTTTCGGGTCGAAAGATCGACTGTACTCTTTTCCTAGGTGCTGCGTGGCCTGCCCAGTATACAAAATACAGTAGATAAACTTGTAGCGCAGTTAGAAATTGCCAGGAATGATGTTGTAGGCATCAATGAGTCATGGGTGAAAGAAGATCACATTTGGAAGCCAAGGACACACATTGTATTGAACGGATCAGGCAGGTGGGCAGAGGAGATGAAGTTTTTTTGTTGGTAATAAATGAAATCAAATCCCTAGAAAGAAATGATAAAGTAACAGAAGATATACAATCTTTATTGATATAGTTAAGAAATTGCAAAGGAAAAAGACACTGATAGGAGTTATATATAGGGCTCCATACAATAGCCAGGATGTGGGGTACAAATTACAAATAAAGATGGAAACAATATGTAAAAAGGGCAACGTTACAATGGTCATGGGGGATTTCAATATGCATGTAGTTTGGGAATAAAAGATATGTTGGATCCTAAGAGAAAGATTTGTAGGATGCCTACAAAATGGTTTCTTGGAGGAACTTGTGCTCAAGCCCACTAAGGAAAAGGCAATTTTAGATTGGGTTTTGTGTAATGAATCAGATTTGACTAGAGAGCTTAAGGTAAAGGAACACATAAGAACCAGTGAACATCATATCAGAGAATTCACCCTACAGTTTGAGAGGGAGAAGCTAAAATCTGATGTATCAGTATAGTAGAGCAAGATAACTACAGAGGCATTAAAGAGGAGCTGGCCATAGTTGATTGGAAGGGGACTCTTGCAGGAATTATGGTAGAGCAGCAATGACTGGAGTTTTTGGGAACAATTCGGAAAGCAAAGGACTGGTTATTCCCAAAGAAGCAGCATTCTAAAAAGGGAGGGTGAGGCAATCATGGCTGGCAATGGAAGTCAAAGACAACATAACAGCAAAGGAAGACACATACAAGATAGCAAAAATTTGGAAGAAGCTAGAGGATTGGGAAGTTTTTAAAAACCAACACAAATCAACTAAAAATCCATAAGCAAAGAAAAGTTTAAATATGAAGGTCAGTTAGCCAATAATATACAAGAGGATACCAAAAGTTTTTCTCAGATATGTAAAGAGTAAAAGAGAGGCAAGAGTGGACACTGGACTGCTGGAACATGATGCTGGAGAGGTAGTAATGGGGAACAAAGAAATGGAGGAATTGTGTAGAAGACAAGCAAGGAATATAGCATGATATAGATCAATTGCAGACATGGGCTGAGAAATGGCAGATGGAGTTTAACCCAGATAAGTGTGAGGTGTTACACGTCGGTGTGGGGAAAACGCAAGAAGACTGTACACTGTTAAGGTTTAGATCCTTAACCATGTTGCTAAGCAGCGAGATCTTAGGACCCAAGTTCATAGCTTTGTGAATGTGACTACACAGGTCAATAAGGTGGTTAAGAAGGCTTATGGAATACTTGTTTTTATTAGTTGAGGCATTGAGTCCAAAAAAAAAATCAGGAAATTAAGTTGCAACTTCATAAAACTCTGGTTAAGCTACATCTGGAGTATTGCGTAGAATTCTGGTCACCTCACTATAGAAAGGATGTTGAGGTTTTGGAGAGGGTGCAGAAGAGGTCTACCAGCATGCTGCCTGGTTTGGAGGGCATGTGCTATCATTAGAGGCTGGATAAACTTGGGTTGTTTACTCTGGAGTGTTGGAAGCTGAGCGGAGATCTGATTGAGGTTTAGAAGATTATGAGAGGCATAGATAGAATGGACAAGGAGCATCTGTTTCCCAGGGCTGAAATGTCTAAAACCAGAGGGCATGCATTGAAGGTGAGAGGAAGTAGGTTCAAGGGGGATGTGAGGGGCAAGTTTTTTTACTCAGAGCTATGGATGCCTGGAATGCGCTACCTGGTATGGTGATAGAGGCAAATACATTAGAGACTTTTAAGAAACATCTGGATAGGCACATGGATGCAAGGGAGATGGAGGGATATGGACATAGCATAGGTAGGAGGGATTAGTGTTTGGGTGTTTTTAATTTGCTTTTTAGCTGAACCATCACAACTTTGTGGACTGAATGGCCTGTTCCTGTGCTGTACTGTTCCATGTTCTATGTAAGAGATGTCAGTCTTCATTATCGAAGATACCAGTAGAATGCCAGAAATTAGGAAGTTTCAAGGGGAGAAAGGAGAAGGTGCTTGGTAAACTGAAAGTTCTTAAGGGAAACAAGTCCCCTGGACCAGATGGATTACACGCCATGCCTCTGGAAGAGGCAGTTGAAGAGATTGTCGAGGCATTAGTAATGATCTTCCAAGAATCACTAGATTTTAGAATGGTTCCAGAGAACTGGAAAATTGCAAATGCCACTCCATTCTTTAAGAAGGGAGAGAGGCAGAAAGAAAGGAAATTATAGGCCATTAACCTTACTTCAGTGGTTGGGAAAGTGTTGGAGTCGATTATTAAGGATGAGGTCTCAGGATACTTGGAGGCATGTGATAAAATAGCCGGCAGTCAGCATGGTTTTCTCAGGGGAAAATCTTACCTGATTTCTGTTGGAATTTTTTGAAGAAACAACAAGCAGGACAGACAAAGAAGAATCAGTTGATATTGTGTTCATGGATTTTCGGAAGGCCTTTGACAAGGTGCCATACATATGGCTGCTTAATAAGTTAAAAGCCTACGGTATTACAGGAAAGATTCTAGCATGGATAAAGCAGAGGCTGATTGGCAGGAGGTAAAAAGTGGGAATAAAAGGCTACTTTTCTGGTTGACTGACAATGACTAGGGGTAGTCCACAGGGGTTGGTATTGGGTCCGGGACTTTTCATGTTATACATTAATGATATGGATGGAAGAACTGATGACTGAGTGGCCAAGTTTGTAGATGATACAAAGATGGGGGCAGAAAGTGTTGAGCAATCAGGGAGTCTGCAGAATGACTTGGGCAGATTAGATTTGGAGAATGGGCAGTTTCAGACGGAATACAACGAAGGAAAGTGTATGGTGGTGCACTTTGGTAGAAGGAATAAAGATGTAGACTATTTTCTGAACAGGAAGCAATTTCAGAAATTGGAGGGGTGAAGGGTCTTGGGGGTCCTCAAGTAGGATTCCGTAAAAGTTAACTTGCATGTTTTGTCGATATGAAGGAAGGTGAATGCAATGTTAGTATTCATTTTTTGAAGACTAGAATATCGAGGAAAGGATATGCTAGCATTGGAAGTGAACCAGAAGTGATCCTTCCACGCTGCCCCAGCATAATCCTTGGACCGTGTTGGCTGTTGATGCAAAATGACACATTTATCTCTATGTTTCAACATACATGTGACAAATAACACTAAACTTAATACTGAGAGGCCTATACAAAGTGGGCGTGGGAGCGGATGCTTCAAGGACAGGCCACTTGGCCCGTTGAATCTGCTCCGACATTCCATCATGGCCGATTTGTTATCCCTCTCAACTCCATTCTCTAGCCTTCTCTTCATAACCTTTGATGCACTGTTTAATCAGTAACCTATCCACCACCACTTTAAATATACTGAATCACTTGGCCTCCACAGCCATCTGCAGCAATTACATTCCAGAGTCACCACAATCTTGCTAAAGAAATTCTTCCTCATCTCTGTTCTAAATGGATGTCCCTTTATTCTAAGGCTGTGGCCTCTGTTCCTAGACTTATTCACTACAGAAAAACATCCTTTCCACAGCAATTTCAATATTCAATAGGTTTCAATGAGGTTTCCACTTATTCTTCCAAACTCCAGCAAGTATGTGCCCTGAGTCATCAAAGTGCTCTTTATTCCTAGAATGATTTGCGAACCTTCTCTGGACCCTCTCCAAAGCCATAAGACATAGGAGTAGAATTAGGCCATTCAACCCACCGAGTCTGCTCTGTCAATTCATCATGGCTGAGCCCAGATCCCATTCAACGCTGTACACCTGCCCTCTCACCATATCCCCTGATGCCCTGACCAATCAGGAATGAATCAACTTCCGCCTTAAATATACCCACGGACTTGGCCTCCACCACAGACCATGGCAGAGCATTCCACTGATTCACCACCCTTTGGCCAAAAAAAAAAACTTCTGTTCTAAAAGGTCAGCCCTCAATTTTGAGGCTGTGCCCTCTAGTTCTGGATACCCCCACCAGAAGAACCATCCACCTTATCTAGTCCTTTCAACATTCCATAGGTTTCAATAAGATCCACATGCATTCTTCTAAATTCCAGTGAGTACAGGCCCAAAGCTATCAAACACTCCTCAATCCCTTCAATCCTGGAATCATCCTCGTGAACCTCCTCTGGACTCTGTCCAATGACAGTCCTTTCTGAGATAAGGGGCCCAAAACTGTTGACAATACTCCAAGTGTGGTCTGACTCGTGTCTTATAAAGCCTCAGCATTATCTCCTTGCTTTTATATTCTATTCCTCCTGAAATAAATGCCAACATTGTATTTGCCTTCTTTACCACAGACTCAACCTGTAAATTAACCTCTGGGAATCTTGCACGAGGACTCCCAAGTTCCTTCCTATCTGATGTTTGAATTTCCTCCCTATTTAGTTAATAGTCACTATAGGCACTATTGTTCCTTTTAGCAAAATGCATCATCATACATTTCCCAACAATGTATTCCATCTGCCACTTTTTTGTCCATTCTTACAATTTATTTAAGTTCTGCTGCAATCGCATTGCTTCCTCAGCACCACCTACCTTCATATCATCCGCAAACTTTGCCACACAGCCATCAATTCCAGTATCTTAGTCATTGACAAACAATGTGAAAAATAGTGGTTCCAATACTGACCCCTGAGGAACATCATTAATCACTGGCAGCCAACCAGAAAAGGCCCCCTTTATTCCCACTCAGTGCCTCCTGCCTGTCAGCTATTCCTCTATCAATACCAATATCTTCCCTGTAACACCTTAGGATTTTACCTTGTTAAGCAGCCTCATGTGAAGCACCTTATCAAATACTTTTTGAAAATCCAAGTAAATGACATCCACTGCCTCTCCTTTGTCCACCCTGTTTATTACTTCCTTGAAGAATTCTAACAGATTTGTCAGGCAAGTTTTCCCTTAACAGAAACTATGCCAACTATGATTAATTTTATCATTAGTCTCCAAGTACCCCAAAACCACATACTTACTAATGGGTTCCAACACACGCCCAACCATGAGGTTAGGGCTAACTGGCCTATAATTTCATCTTGTTTATCTTCCTCCCTTCTTAAAGAGTGGAGTGACACTTGCAATTTTCCAGTCCTCTGACCATGCCAGAATCAAGTGATCATGACCAATGCATCTGTTATCTTTTCACCAACCTCAATGAGTCCTGAGAGATGTAGTCCATCTGGTCCAGGTGATTTATCCACCTCAAGACCTTTCAGTTTGCCTTACACTTTTTCCTTTGTAATAGCAATGGCACTCACTCTTGCTCCCTGATAATCATCGACCTCTGGCATACAACTAGTGCTTTCCATAGTAAAGAATGAAGCAAAATACCCATTAAGTTCATCTGCCATTTCTTTGTCTCCCATTACTACCTTCACCAGCATCATTTTCTGGTGATCAAATATTAATTCTCACCTCCCTTTTATTCTTTAAATAACTGAAAAAACTTTTGGTAGCCTGCTTTATATTATTGGCTAGTCTGCCCTCATAGTTCATATTTTCCTTTCTTATAGCTCTTTTAGTTGCCTTTTCATGGATTTTAAAAGCTCCCCAATCATCCAACTTCCCGCTCACTTTTGCTACGTTATATGCCCTTTTCTTGCCTTTTATGCAGTCCTCAACTTCCCTTATCTGCCATGGTTGCCTAGCCTTGTCAGTACATCTTTTCTTAGGTATGGGCCCTGAATAATGGGGGAGTCTAGGACCAGAGGATACAGTTTCAGAATAGAAGGATGCCCCTTTAGAAAACAGAGATGACAAGAAATTTTTTTAGCCGGAGGCTGGTGAATCTATGGAATTCATTACCACAAATGGTTGGAGACCAATTCATTGTGTATATTTAAAACAGAGGTTGATAGGTTCTTGAACAGTAAAGGCATCAGAGGTTATGGGTAGAAAGCAGGGGAAGGGGGTTGAGAGGGAAATTAAATCAGCTACAGTTGAAAAGCAGAGCAGACTTCAATTCTGCTCCTCTGTCTTATGGTCACCCACAGATGCTGCCTGACCCACTGAATTCCTCCGGCAGTCTGTCTTTTGATCCAGATTCAAAGATCAGCAGCTTTTTGTATATCTCCATATTCATGATCAAACCTAGGTTGATCAGTCAACAAAATAAAATTTAAAATGACCATAAACTTAAATTATAAATACCAAATGACAAAAGTTCTGCAAAAGAATGAAATTGAGTTGATAGGAAGCATGATCAATTCTTATCATAAGCAAAGCTAACACAATTACCTTCAGCTTACAGTGAAAGGACTGCCTAATTCATCATCCCTCTTAATAGTCATAACACTAAAATTATACACTCAGCACGATTCTGTCTTCGCAAAAGCAGCACAATTCCCAATAAAGAGCTGTTAATAATCAGGCATTACAATTCTGCCACACAAGCATAACTATTAGAATATAACTGTAAATAATTATAATGCAGTACTAATCTTGTGACATAATTCCCTAATTCGTGGCTGTTAAGAGTACACAATTCTTTCAATACATTAATTGCAAATTATTAAACAATCAATATCAGTTCAGCTCTTGTCACTTTATTAGAACTAAAAGATGCATTTTCCCTACTATAGCCAGCCATTACCTACACATATTTTGCTCAGCTAGGAACCAATCCTAGGATTATAACTTAACAACCAAAGTCAAATTATTCAGTTTTCAGCTGTAGTTCATTAGCCTGATATATATCATACTAGCTTTTTTGGGGAGACTGTTTGTTACATGATTTGCGAGCATAGAGAATATGATTATCAGTTTTCAGCATGAAGTTTTGCCATTCACTGGGATCAGTGGACAGAAATAAATAAGGATAAACTTAGCTTAATTGTGCTTTATTTTCTTAACATTCTAAGAGAAAATGATGGTTGAGATCCACTTCTGCAGAATGGAGAAAGGAAGTGAACATGGGAGTTGCTGCTCCATTGGGGTGAGTTTAATGCTTTTTATCTAATTTAAGACAACACGATAGCGCAGTGGTTAGCGTGACACTATTACAGCTCAAGTCGTTTCAGAGTTCACTCCCAGTGCTATCTGTAAGGAGAGTGAATTGTGAGGGCTACTTCAAGGTCTTTTGGCTTCCACCCCACAGTCCAAAGATGTACTGGTCAGCAGGTCACTGTAAATTGTCCTGTGATTAGGCTGGTATTAAATAAATGGGTTGCTGGGTGGTGCTGCTCAATGGGCTGGATGGGTCTGTTCCACACTGGATCTCAAAATGAATAAACGATAATTATATTTTTAAAGCAATTTCCTCAGAGGCAACTATTTGGTTTAAAATTCTTCATCCACAGTAGACTGAATGGTGCCCACTTTGATCAATACTCACAATCTCATAAAAACAAAACAGCATTTTCCTGTTTTAGTTTAACAGTTTGAAGCAACAGCAGTATTTCTGCCACGTATATATGCATCACCTTTGAACATTACTACAGGATAACAAATGGTTCACAGAAATCTCCTGTTACAATAAATAAGCTAAGGCAAAGTTGACCATCATCCACCATCTCAGAGGACAACCTTCAATGAATCTGTTTCTCAAGTACAAAGTCTCTTCCTACTTCTGTCTTCCCCTCATTTTCACACAAATATATAAAAATACAGCCAAAAATATTGAAAATTAATAATGAAGAAAACGTTAGAGAATATGGGCTTATTAAATAGCACTGATTCCTGGGAAATTGTTTACCTGCCAATATTTAGCTGCAGAAAATGTCATCAGCCAAGAGCCATAGATGAGTGCGGGAGGGGAAGATTTCTTTTGAAAATCAAACCCAGATGTCTGTTAAACTTGCAAAACTTTAAAGAACGCATCAAAAGAAAATCATTTATCACTGTACATAAAGGCAAACTTATCAGTTTTGAAAATAAGGTAATATAATGATTTTGTTTACAAGCTTATTTCATAGATTAGAAATTCATTTAAATAGAACATGAAACATTCCACCAAATGTAATTTTGAAAGAATAAATTGGACATTAGTTTGTTTGACTACTATTTAGTCCAGATTACTGATACAAGCCCTGATGGTTGGTCTCATCCCCGCACACATACATCACCTACACACAGTGCCACGGTAGCATAATGATTAGCATGATGCTATTACAGCTGGGGGCATTCTGGAGTTCGGAGTTCAATTCCAGCAAAGTCCGTGGGGACTCTCTGTACGTCCTCCCTGTGGAATGTGTGGGTATTCTTCAAGTCCTCTGGTTTCTTCTCACAGTCCAAAGGCATACTGGGTAGGTTAATTAGTGATTGTAAATTGTCCCGTGATTAGGTTAGAGTTAATCAGGTTTGTCGGGGGGTTGCTGGGGTGGCGTGAAGGGCCTACTGCTTGTATGATTGGATGGGTAAATAAATAAACAAAACATCCCACAGCCCTGGAAAGCACCCTTCCATGACTAACATCCACCATCTGCCATCTAACCAAAGCAGTACACTTTTAGAAAGGCATACTTAGGTTACATTATCCTTACTTTGGTCCTCTGCCCTGAAATTCAGATGTCTTGAACAACTTTGCTACAAAGTGCAAATTTTCACATAAACCAACTGAAGTGCAGCTTACAACTCTTAATAGTTTCTATCCTCACTTGGCTATGTGCCATCTACTGGAAAGGGTGAAAAAAAAGGGGGGGTCAAGAAGAGAATGAAAGGGGAAGACAAAGAAATAATAAACTATCATTTACTATCAGGAAAGAAAAGAATTGGCTTTATTTTTTTAATTTTCTCTGAACAACATTTTAGAAAAGAGTCAAATATAATTGACTGTCCTGAAAATGGAGCCACCAGTAGACAGAGTGGTGAAGGTGGCATTGGGCATGCTTGCCTCATCAACCAGAGCCATGTTGAAATGTCATGTTACAGCAGCACATGGCCTTGGCATATTGTGTGCAGTTCAGGTTACCTGGGTATAGGAAGGCTATCATTGAGCTGGAAAGGGTGTAGAAAATAAGCAAGGCAATTTTACCAGTACTGGAGGTTTTCAGCTTCCAGGAGACTGGATAGATCGAGACATTTTCCCTTGCAACTTAGAAGGTAGAAGAGTGATCTTAGAGATTTATAAAATCATCCAGGGTACAGATAAGGTGAATGGTCACAGTCTGTTTCCCAGAGTAGGGGTATCGAACACCAAAATGGAGTTTAGTGAAACTCTCTGATCCCAGCTCTCATCCATGCCGGGTCTTCACCATTCCCTCTGACCTTCCCCTCTCTGAGGCGAAAGTTCTGTCCTCAGTAAAGGCCTCATCTCACCTTTGTCCTCCTGCACCCGCCACGACGCTAAGCTCTTATTCCGCCATTTCCGTCTTCAAACCTATTTCTTTGGCAAGGACTCGCCACCCCGCACCAATGACACCTTCTTCTGTCTTCAACCCTCCTCCTCTTCCTGGATGTCCCGCCCTGGTCTTCTACCTGCTCTGGACCTTTTCATTGGCAACTGCTGACAGGACATCAGTCATCTCAAATTCAACATGCCTCCCTCCAATTCCAACCTCACTCCTTCCAAATGCTCTGCTCTCCACTCCCTCCACAGTATTCCTAACCTCAGCAGCAAACCTGCACACAAGGAGGGTGCTCTAGTAGTCTGGTGTACTGATCTCTACCTTGCTGAGGCCCAGTGACAATTCTCAACGCGCTTTCTCTTATTTATTCCTCAAAAAGGATGCCACGAAGGAGCACCAAGCCATTGTCTCCCAAACCATCACCAACCTTATTAGCTCAGTGATCTCCCATTCACTGCCACCAACCTCATAGTTCCCACACCCTGCACCCCTCCCACCGTTTCCACCTCCTATCCTAGGTTCACAAACCCATTTATCCAAGTAGACCCATTGTTTCAGCTTGTTCCTGTCCCACTGAACTCATCCCCCCCTCCCCCCCAGTTCAGTCCCTTCCTACCTACATCCATGATACTTCACATGCTCTGGATCTTTTCAATGATTTCAGTTTCCCTGGCCCTCATCATCTTATTTTACTACCGATGTCCAGTCCCTATACACATCCATTCCCCACCAGAAAGGCCTTATAACCCTCCATTTCTTTCTGGATACCAGACCCAACTAGTTCCCCTCCACCACCACTCTCCTCCGCCTAGTAGAACTTGTCCTTACTCTTAATAATATTTCCTTCTGCTCCTCCCACTTCCTTCAAACAAAATGGGTAGCCATGAGCACTCACATGGGTCCCAGCTATGCCTACCTGTTTGGTCAGCTACATGGAACAGCCTACAATAGTGGATGGCCTGCACTTTTCCTACTCTACATTGACGACTGCACGAGTGCTGCTTCCTGCACCCATGCGGAACTTGTTGACTTCATCCACTTTGCCTCCAACTTCCACCCTGCCTTCAAATTTACCTGGCCCATTTCCAACACCTCGCTCTCCTTTCTCAATCTCTCTGTATATATCTCTGGAGACAGCTTATCTACTTATGTCTATTACAAACCCACGGACTCTCACGGATACCTGGACTATACCCCCTCCCACTCCATTACTTGTATAAATGCCATCCCCTTTTCTCAATTCCTCCGTCTCTGCCGCATCTGCTCTCAGGATGAGGCTTTTCATTCCAGAACAAAGGAGATGTCCTCCTTTTTGAAAGAAAGGGGCTTCCCTTCCTCCACCATCAACACACCCTCAGCCGCATCTCATGCACATCTACTCTCACCCCATCCTCCCGCCGCATACAAGGCATAGAGTTCCTCTTGTCCTGCCAGCTTCCACGTCCAGCACACAATTTAACTTCCGCCCTCTCCAAAGGGATCCCACCACCAAGCACATCTTTCCGTCCTCCCACCACTTTCTGCAGAGATCGCTCCCTACGCAACTCGCACCTGCCCCCACACCTCCACCCTATCATTCAGAGCCCCAAACAGTTCTTCCAGGTGAGGCTACATTTCAGCTGTGAGTCTGTTGGGGTTATATACTGTGTCCAGTGCTCCCAGTGTGGCCTCCTGTATATCAATGAGATCCGACGTAGAGTGGGAGACCACTTCAAGCACCTATGCTCCGTCCACCAGAAAAAGCAGGATTTCCCAGTGGCCACCCATTTTAATTCCACTTCCCATTCCAATATGTCTATCCATGGCCTCCTCCACTGTTGTGGTAGGCCACACTCAGGTTGGAGGAACACCACCATATATTCCGTCTGAGTAGCCTCCAACCTGATAGCATGAACATCAACTTTTTGAACTTCCAGTAATGGCACTGCCACCACCAACAACCGCCCCTCTCCCCCCCCCCGTCCCGCCATCACCATTCCTCATCCCCTTTTTCCCCCTCTCTCACCTTATTTCCTTGTTTAGATGGATAGAGGGCCAAATGGGGAAAACAGGTCTAGCTGAAGTAGACACCATGGTTGTCATAGATGGGTTAGGCGGAAGGGCCTGTTTCTATGCTGTATGACTCTATAACTCTTATTTTTTGAATTATATTATCCATAATTTGGCCCCCACCCTGAAATTTAGATGTCCTGTACAACTTTGCCAAGAGATGTCAATTTTCCCATAACACAAGACAGCTGTGAGGGGGCAGGGTGGGGGAAGGCTTAGATCAGTCTTAGAAGCTTAAAAGAGCAGCTGATGATATTATAAGACAGGTAATCATTCACTCAGAAGCCTTACATCAGCAGTCCCCAACCACCGGGCCACGGACCGATACTGGGGCGCAAAGCATGTGCTACTGGGCTGCGAGGAAACGATATGATTTGGTGATATGAGTCAGCTGCACCTTTCTCCATTCCGTCACGCCCACTGTTGAGCCATTACGCACGCGAGGTCATTACCCGCGTGTCATCCATGACAGCACAGGAAGGAGATCAACTCCTCGAGCTTGCAAATGACGGCGGGCTGAGAAGTATGTTTCACATAACATCTCTGCCGGCATTCTGGATCAAGGTCAAGGCTAAATATTCAGAGATAGCCACGAAAGCACTGAAAACGTTGCTTCCATTTTCAACATTTTTCTGCAATGAATGCAACGAAAACTAAATTGCAGAATAGACTGGACATAAGGAACCCCCTTCGAGTATCGGTGTCTCCCATCACCGCTCGATAGGACCGTGTTGTTGCAGGAAAACAAGCCCAGGGCTCCCACTGATTCAGCGATATTGGTGTGTTGCAATGATTTTATATGCTCATACGAGGAAAATATGTGCTGTGTGTTTAATATTGAAACGTTACTTAAAATGTTATGATGCTATTGACTTATATAACCATATAACAATTACAGCACGGAAACAGGCAATCGCGGCCCTTCTCGTCAGGCCGAACGCTACTCTCACCTAGTCCCACCGACCTGCACTCAGCCCATAACCCTCCATTCCTTTCCTGTCCATATACCTATCCAATTTTTCTTTAAATGATAATATCGAACCTGTTTCTGCCACTTATACTGGAAGTTCGTTCAACACTTAATTCAAGCTCCCGTCCTCCCCTGATAATTGACTTATCACTATATTCATGCGGGGAAAATATGCGCTGTGTGTTTAATATTAAATTTGTTAGATAAACCCTTTCAGAAACAAATTTGAGTGTATTAGCCACTTATCACCTATATTCCGGTCATGATTACAACCAAAAAAAGGAAAACCTCTCGTCATTCCTTTTTTAATTTACTCATTCCTAAAATCTGAGTAATTTGAATATGCTGTTGACATTTTACTATAAAAATGAAAGTACATTGAAAGAAAATATCTTGCAATTCCCCAAAATTCCCATTTGTCTGATAACGGGTCCAATTAAAAACCATGACTTGGCTGGTTGAGGTTTTTCCTTAATTACTACAATCAAGTAAATGAACTTCCAAAAAAATAACTAAGCTAAAATTATTATAGTGGTTTTTAAAGATGCACAAGCCTAGACAGATATACATAAGGCCCACAAAGGACAAACTGATTGCTTAATTTAATTAAGGATTATCAAAACACTAAATATAAAAGCCCAAGCATGCAAGGGAAAAAATGAAGAAACAAAAAAAAACAACTTTAAATAAATAATAAAGCACGGTGGTAAGTTGCGCAAAAGACTACCATGGCCATTGTGAACCGAGGGGCCTATTCCTGCGCTGTTTCACTCTTTGTAGCTCTATGACTTTCACCAAACTGGAAGAATTACTGTGGCGACCCACTTTCTGGCACACGCGAACCGGCTCACAACAGCGCACGCAGGCAGAGGGCCGGCCCCAAAAAGGGCGCCAGGCCATCTTCACCAGTGGGGGGAAAATCCCATGCGCGGAAAGGGTCTGGGAATACACATTCCCCACAGCAAGCCCGCCCCAGGGAGGGCAGGAACGGGAAGGCTTTAAAGCGGGCCACAAAGTTTGAATAAATCTTTTTCATCGCAACTCTAACTCACCGACTCCATGTGGTTATTCTAGCGCTGTGTGTAGCACACCGCTACAATTGGTGACCCCGACGGCCCAAACGACATTTGGACCAGAGATGACCGACGCTGCATCTGTTCACGCAGTTTCGTTAAAACTGCCAAGCTTCTGGATGCTGCGACCCCATTTATGGTTCAAACAAACAGAAGCTCAATTCCACATTCGGCAGATAACCTCGGAGTCCACTCGCTACTACTACGTGCTGAGCTCCCTCGACCAGGAGACAGCTGCACAAGTTGAGGAGTTTATACAGTCGCCCCCGGAGAACGGCAAATACACAGCATTCAAAGCCCTGCTCATAAGGACTTTCGGACTCTCATGGCGCGAACGAGCACGCCGCTTAATGCACCTGGATGGTCTGGGAGACAGGCAGCCGTCGGCATTAATGAAGGAGATGCTGGCCCTGGCTGAAGGACACAAACCCTGCCTCATGTTTAAGCAGGCATTCCTAGAGCAACTGCCCGAGGACACATGCCTGCTGCTGTCCGACGCAGATTTCAGCGACCCCCGGGAGGTGGCGGCCCGAGCAGATGTGCTGTGGAATGCCAGGAAAGGGAGAGGGGCGCCCATCGCACAGATCACCAAGCCACGTGTCCAACGACAGACCAGACCCACCGCTGCAGACCACCCTGCAAATTCCCGGGAAACGCCAGGACCAGCCGCCGCTGATGGCTACGGCGGCTGGCCATCAGGACAGCCTCCTGTACGTCTGGGACAAGCAGTCGGGATGCCGCTTTTTGGTCGACACTGGAGCGGAGATCAGCGTCTTACCTCCAACGAGTTATGATACCCGCAACAGAGAACCCGGACCCACCCTGAGGGCCGCAAATGGCAGCACAATACGAACCTACAGCACCCGCACGGTGCGGCTACAGTTCAGCTCCAGCCGGTTCACATGGGACTTCACACTGGCCGCCGTGGCCCAACCACTCCTGGGGGCCGATTTTCTACGAGCCCACAGCCTGCTGGTCGACCTACAAGGGAAACAATTACTCCACGCCAAGACTTTTCAAACGTTTTCCCTGGGTGAAGCACAGTTGCCAGCCCCACACCTGGACTCCATCATGCTGTCTGACCACGAATTCACCAGGGTCCTGGCGGATTTCCCATCAGTACTGACACCACAGTTCACGGCAGCCATGCCCAGACACGGAGTACAGCACCACATCCCGACCCAGGGACCACCCCTCCACGCCCGTGCTTGAAGGTTTCCCCCGGACAAGCTCCGACTGGCGAAGGAGGAGTTCAAGAAGATGGAGGAACTGGGGATCATACAACGGTCCGACAGCCCATGGGCCTCCCCCCTTCACATGGTGCCCAAGGCAACGGGGGGCTGGAGACCATGCGGTGACTACCGCAGACTGAACGAGGCTACAACGCCAGACCACTACCCTGTGCCGCACATTCAAGACTTCGCAGCAAACCTACACGGCGCAAGGATCTTTTCCAAGGTAGACCTCGTCCGGGGATACCATCAAATCCCTGTACATCCAGACGACATCCCCAAAACAGCACTTACCACCTTGTTCGGACTTTTCGAATTCCTCCTAATGCCGTTTGGGCTAAAGAATGCCGCACAGACTTTCCAGCGGCTAATGGACGCGGTGGGATGCGACCTGGACTTTGCATTCATCTATTTGGACGATATCCTCATAGCAAGCAGTAGTCGGCAGGAGCATCTGTCCCACCTCCGCCAGCTCTACTCCCGCCTGAGCGAATTCGGCCTTACAATCAACCCAGCCAAATGCCAGTTCGGACTCGACACCATCGACTTCCTGGGCCACAGGATTACTAAAGATGGGGCAACCCCACTGCCCGCCAAGGTAGACGCGGTCCGCAACTTCCCCCGACCCAACACAATCAAAGGTCTGCAGGAATTCGTGGGTATGGTGAATTTCTACCACCGTTTCCTCCCCTCAGCAGCCCGAACCATGCGCCCCCTGTTCACTCTAATGTCGGGTAAGGGCAAGGACATTACCTGGGACGAAGAGGCTGCGACCGCTTTCGTTAAAACCAAAGAAGCCTTGGCAAATGCCGCGATGCTAGTGCACCCCAGAACGGATGTTCCTACTGCCCTCATGGTGGACACATCCAACACAGCGGTCGGTGGAGTGCTGGAACAACTCATCGAGGGTCGCTGGCAACCCCTGGCGTTCTTCAGCAAACACCTACGACCACCTGAACTCAAATACAGTGCTTTCGACCGGGAGCTATTGGCACTATACCTGGCAATCCGGCATTTCAGGTACTTCTTAGAAGGTAGGCCCTTCACCGCGTTCACAGACCACAAATCGCTTACCTTTGTGTTCATGAAGGTGTCCGACCCCTGGTCGTCCCGCCAGCAGCGACATCTGTCCTACATCTCCGAGTACACGACGGACATCCGGCATGTCTCTGGAAAGGACAACATCGTGGCGGACGCACTATCCAGACCTACCATACAGGCCCTGTCCCAGGGGGTGGACTATGCAGCGCTGGCAGACGCTGAGATCCCCAGTTACAGGACTGCAGTCTCCGGTTTGCAGCTCCAAGACCTTCCCGTAGGCCCAGGTGAGAGGACCCTACTATGTGACGTAGCTACCAGCCAATGCCACCCCGTCGTCCCAGCAGCCTGGCGCCGGTGGGTTTTCGAGTCCATTCACAACTTCGCGCACCCCTCCATCAGGACAACTGTCCGGCTGGTCGCCAACAGGTTCATGTGGCATGGACTGCGTAAACAGGTCAGTGAATGGGCCAAAACGTACATGCAGTGCCAAACGGCCAAGGTGCAGCGGCATACCAAGGCTCCGCCGCAGTGGTTCGAATGCACCCGCCGGAGGTTCGACCACATCCATGTGGATATCGTGGGGCCCCTGCCAGTATCACGAGGAGCGCGGTACCTCCTAACTATGATAGACCAGTTCACCAGATGGCTAGAGGCAGTCCTGCTCACTGACACCACCTCCAAATCCTGTGCCCAAGCACTGATCGCAACCTGGGTAGCCCGCTTCGGGGTACGGGCCCACATTACCTCCGACAGGAGCGCCCAGTTCACCTCCAGCCTGTGGTCGGCTATGGCCAACCTTTTAGGATCGCAGCTACACCACACAACTGCCTACCACCCACAGTCGAACGGACTAGTGGAGCGCTTTCACCGTCACCTGAAATCGGCTCTCATGGCCCGCCTAGAGGGGCCTAACTGGGTGGACGAGCTTCCCTGGGTCCTGCTCGGAATCCGCACGGCGCCGAAGGAGGATCTGCACACCTCGTCGGCCGAGTTGGTGTACGGTGCACCCCTGGTAGTCCCAGGAGAGTTCATACCAGCCCCAAGGGGGCAAGAGGAAGAACCTACAGCAGTCCTGGACAGACTACAGGAGAGGCTCGGTAACCTGGCCCCCATCCCCACTTCACAGCATGGACAGAGCCCGACCTGCGTACCCAAAGACCTGCAGAACTGTAAGTTTCTTTTTGTACGACGGGGCGGACACCGGGCACCGCTACAGCCGCCCTACGAGGGGCCGTTTAAGGTGATCAGGAACAACGGGTCCACGTTCGTGCTAGACATTGGGGGGAGAGAGGAGATTTTCACGGTGGACCGACTCAAACCGGCCCATGTGGACTTGGCGCAGCCGGTCCAGGCTCAGGCACCGCGGCGCAGAGGCAGACCTCCCAAACATTGGGGGAGGTATCGCCGGTTCTGGGGGGGGGGGGGGGGGTTATGTGGCGACCCACTTTCTGGCACCCGCGAACCGGCTCACAACAGCGCGCGCAAGCGGAGGGCCAGCCCCAAAAAGGGCGCCAGGCCATCTTCACCAGCAGGGGGAAAATCCCACACGCGGAAAGGGTCTGGGAATATGCATTCCCCACAGCAAGCCCGCCCCAGGGAGGGTGGGAACGGGAAGGTGGGAACGGGAAGGCTTTAAAGCAGGCCGCGAAGTTTGAATAAATCTCTTTCATCGCAACTCTAACTCACCGACTCCGTGTGGTTATTCTAGCACTGTGTGTAGCACACCGCTACATCACCAGTATTCTTTTCTCCAACACCAATTACAACCCCTTTCTACTCTAAGTTACTGAAATTAGTACATTTTTTAATGTTGTTATTTAAAATGTTATCAGCTGCTAAGATCAAACCCAGAACCAATCCCTAATGCACACTTCTACTTAGGCAGACAACAATCTATTACTACACTCTGGCTTCTCCCACTAAACCAGTGGTTCCCAAACTTTTTGGGGTTACTGCCCCCTTCGCTCCCAGACCATGTCCCCAGTGACCCCTCTCCCTTTGACTTTTACATAAAAACTATGAAGAATTCTGATTTACAATGCACAGTGAATTTTAAGTAGTGACAAATAATTGCATAAGTTATTCAAATTCATTTGACGCTACAAATAAAATGTTTTTAACTATAATAAAATAAAATTTTAAAGTGTGCATTAGCACTACTTCATTGTTTTGTCATCTTTCAATGTGATGGATGAGCTTGGTACAGTGATATCAGCTTCTCGACATCAGACTAAATGTACTTGAGAGTCTCAGGTCACCACGTTCTGTAATTTGAGGTCTGTTTTGTTGCCTTGAAAGAAGTTGGGCAACTGCACTGAAACCACACTCCACTAAATATGATGTTCAAAAGGGAATAAAGAACATCTCTGAACTTTTTCCCCCACAGTGCAGGATAACGGTCAGAGATTTACTTCTGCAACCAAAAATCTTGATATGATTTTTGTGACCTCAAACTCATTTTCTAGCAAGATCAGTACTTCCTCCATCATTCCTGTCTATTCCTCATCACAAGAAAGAGAAAATCTGCAGATGTAGGAAATCCAAGCAACACACACAATTTGCTGGAGGACCTGGCCTGCTGAGTTCCTCGAGCATTTTGTCGGTGTTGCTCCTCATTACAAGTGTCAGTAATGGATTTATTACCCAATCTGGAATTTGGATCAAGAGAGGATCCTGAAATCTCTGACTTGTCTGTCTGCCATCCGATTTCTGAATGGACATTGAACCCATGAATACTACTACCTCACTACTTTTTTTTAAATTTCCTTTTTTGACAAGTTATTTAACTATTATATATTAATGTACCGTAATTCAGTTTTTTTCTCTCTCTGTTACTGTACTGCTGAACACATTTTACGACATATGCCAGTGATTCTGATTCCGAGTTTACTCAAGTGGGCACAGTACAGGCAATCCCCGGGTTATGAACGAGATCCGTTCCCAAGTCTGTCTTTAAGTCGAGTTTGTAGTTAAGTCGGAACAGGCACGTATGGTTCTTATCTGGCATCAGTTAAAACGACTGAACCAACCCCTACTCACAACAAATTCTTCATCACACGTGCAGCTTTTAAAATCACTGAAAAGACTTCGAGCCTTTTCTTGCACTAAAGTAAGGCTAATAGGCATATTACGCTGACTTTGATCATCTAACCAAATTATCAATAGCCTTTCCATTTCAATAATTAAACCACTGCATTGCTTAGTAATAATTGTAGCTTTCATCAGGGCAGAGCCTTTCACATGCTCCATTATTCTCACATTATCCTTTTAATTTGTTCCGATCGTTGACTGACTGTAGCCTAGCGCTTTTCCAATGACCAATGGCGTTTTCACCTCTTTCTGATTACTTTATTATTTCCACTTTATTTTCAATCGTGATCACTTTCCTTTTCTTTGACGCATCACCAGCACTTGCATTGGATTTTCACTTTGGAGGCATGGTTACAAGGGTAAATAAGAGAAAAATTCAAGCCAAATACAAAGTTATACACTCAACACAGTGTTAATGGCAACGTGATCCGACTTAAAATGGCAGACAGCGTTCTCCTTCCTCGAGCTAACGAACCGCTGAAGCCGCGCAATGTTTTCATGACAGTCACAAAGTTTTAATATAATAGGCTTCATGGTAGTCCGTTCGTAAGTACGAGCTGTCCGTAAGTCAGACGTACTCAACCCGGGGACTTACTGTATACATGAAGATCTTCTGGTGATCCCAGTTTAAGATGGCACTGGTGAAACACAGCGACAACTTACTGGCAACAAACAAAATTACTAACTTCTTTATTAATCACACTTTTTCTGGAAAAAGATCACTGCATTCAATAACCTGTAACTTTCCTTTCGAAGCTGAGCTTTTGAAACGACCTTAAAACCTGGCATTTTCATGGTGTGAACTGAAGTCTGAAAGTTCATGACATTTGCAGTGTGGCATCTGCAGGGTGAATTGGGGTAGCAGGACCCAGGCCCGAGAGCATATCAAAGTGGTAGGCTGGGGTCTGAGTGCAAGGAACGAGCCAAGGTTTAGCCAATTTAAGTGCCGGGCCACATTAAAAGGTCAGGGTGCCTGGGCTGGAAGAGAGGGGCAGGCTGGTGTTCAGCTTGCTGCTCAGCAAAGTTTACTAATCTCTACACTGAACTGAGGCTATGGCCTGCAACTAACTGACACCTGGACTGACTGCAGTGATGACTGGCTTTGTGACTGTAAACTCATTTTTATGAACTTTAGTTCTGAATGATATTGGCTTACTTTTTATTGTTCGCACAATTTGTTCTATCTTTCTTGCTTGATGGTGTTTTTTTTATTATTGGGTTTCTTTGCTTTATGGTTGCCTGTATGGAGATGAATCTGAAGGTTATATATAGTATACATACTTTGACAAGAAATGTACTTTGAACTTTGGTCATCTTCCTTTCGCTTCCAACTCAGAGAGCTCAGAAATTGGAAAAGGCTGCGATGGCCAATATTACACTTAAATAGGGCTAACTTGGACAGAAGTGTAGAGATGACTGATTTGATTTTGATAAGGTTCACATTGTTTCCTTGCAATTGAAGATTGATTTCATTAAACTCTGCCAATAATTCTGCCAAATAAGCAATGTCATGTCTAATATTCTTAAGTTAATTACTGACTGAAGCATTCAAGTCTTCAAAGAATTTTAGCAGAGTCTTAAGAAGTGCATAAATGTGTTTCAAGCAGTTTCTTTTTGAGAGCTATCTGATGTCTGTGTGCAACAGTAAGCATTAAAGCTGCATCGATATGTTGGGTCCAGTTTACATCTTCGGAGATATTGACACCCAAGAACCTGAAATTGCTCACTCTTTCTAATTCTGATTCCTCTATGAGGACTGGTATGTGTTTCCTTGTCTTAGCCTTTCTAAAGTCCAAAATCAGTTCTTGGGTCTTAATGACATTGAGTTCAAGGTTGCTGCTGCACATCAAGAAGAATGTGCAATTATCACAGCTGTCTCTGCAATTTTGTGGTGTGTAGTTTGGGAGTTGCATTATGGATGAGGTGTCAGAAGACTGGAGGACAGCTAATATTATTCAGTGGTTTAAGGAAGATTCTACGAATAATATGAGAAATCATTGGCTGGTGAGTTGGACATCACTTGTGGGTAAATTAAGGGAAGATATTCTAACAGACAGCACATACAAGTATTTGGATAGACAGAACTTAATTAGGGATAGTCAACATGGCTTATGCATGGTAGGTAATGTCTAACTAAACAAATTGTTTTTTTGACGAGGTTACCATGAACATTGATGAAGGGAAGGTTGTGCATTTGGACTTCAGCAAGGCCTTTGACAAAAAGTCCCACGTGGGAGGTTGGTCCAGAAGGTTAAGTTGCTTAGTGCTCATGATGAAATGGCCAATTGTATTCAATGCTGGTTTATGCAATATCACCCCCTTGGGGGTGGTGGGAGTTTTTTAAGGGAGCAATAAAGATAAATGGAGTAGTGGGAGGGGGTGCTTGGGAACAAGGGGAACAGCTGAGGGATTACAGGCTTAATTTAAGAAATGAATTACTTATACAATCATTTGATCCTGAGTGCCTCACAATTGGTTACAATGATGATCACCTCATCTCTTGCTGTTCTCTTAGATTTTGCTTGAAGCATATTATAATTGTGAAAAGCAATGTGATATTTCTGTATTTGACATATCATGAGAAATCTGGACTGAAGAAATAGTGTTATTTCTGGGCCCGCCCATGCATTATTGCCATTCATTACTGTAGTACAGTGTTGGTACGCTTCCCAGACTGTAATCACACAGTGATGCAATTGCTATGAATTAGGGTATGGTGTTCAATGGGGTAAAATTCAGAATCTACAAGTGGTCTTGACTGCATTTCTCTAACTCACAGCCGAACCGAGGTATCTGCCCACCTTTATATGCCTTCAGACAGTCAGATTTTGCCTGAGCTATGAAGATGTCATCACTTTCCTCCTTATTGATCACAACACTTGAAGTTGGACTTTAATGATATACAATTGGCTGTGGTCGTTAATCCATAATGAAAATGGCAGAAGCAGACCAAATGAAAAAGTGTAGACAGTAGAGTGTGGAATATCTGAAATAAGGATTTATACCAGCTCCAAGCAACCAACGCATCTGTTGTGTGAAAACGTTTTTTCAAATGAGGCACTGAAACCATCCAGGATCCTTGATCATTTGAAGAGAATACGTTCTGATAAAGCAAACTTGGCTTATTTTCAGTCACTTTGTGAAAACTTTTAGAAATGGAAAATATTTCAAAACATGTTTGCCAGTTCTTCGCAACAAAATTGCAATGTTTTGCGTATTTCATGCAAAGAAGATATGACAGATAGCAATCTAACTGGCTGCATCACCAACTGGTATGGGGTGTGGGGGAAGAGGATGACAGCACCCACTTGAAGAAAGCTGCAGAGAGTTGTATACTTGGTCAACTCCATCACGGGTACCAGCCTCCATAGTATCGAGAACATCTTCAAAGAACGATGTCTCAAAAGGGCTGTGTCCACCATTAAGGACCCCCATCACCCAAGACATGCATTGTTCTCATTGCTACCAACAGGAAAGGAGGTATAGAAGCATGAAAGCACACACTTAACGATTCAGGGACAGCTTCTTCCCTTCTGCCCTCCGTTCTCTGAATGGACATTGAACCAATGAACACTGTTCTCTGTTTTTGCACTACATATACATACACACACACACACACACACTGAAATTCACAATTTTTTTCTACTGTTATGTATTACATTGTACTGCTGCTGCAAAGTCAACTTATTTCACGACATATGCCAGCAATATTAAAACTTATTCTGATTCTGAAAAAATAAAATGAAGCCCAACCAGTGCAATATGGTATTTCAACTGCTTAAAGTTTATACTGTATATCCACTGCACTTAAATGTGCAATGTCTTAAGACATGTTTTGTTTTGCCTAAGAGTGTACTTTCTTTTTTAAATCTTTAAATAGATGGTACTGCCTATACAAATCTCCTGTCCATTCTGGTAACTTGCCTTTGACATTATGTTGTGTCTGGCAGTCACCTATTTGTTATGCTTAAAAAAAGTAAGAAAACTTGCGGCTAGAATAACAAATTCTACACTTCCCATTTTATAGAGAGTACAAACTGAAAGAGATTAAAAAATTACAGAATACACGAGAATTTTTTTAAAATTCAGCTTTGGAACCCATACAACTACTCACAATGACATGTTCTATTAAAGTCTTCCATTAACAAAAATGAAGAGTTCTAGCATATTAAACATTTAGGATTGCATTATGTTCATAGCGTCTTCCCACCCACCCCCCCCATTTATTTTTCAGAACACAGACATCACAGGCAAGAATGAGTCATTTTCATAACCTGCTATTGGGTAGGATTTAGACCCAGTAATGATAAAGGATCTGCAATAGATTTCTAAGTTGGAGGGGAACCTGCAGGTGGCAGCATTCCCATGCAACCACTATCCTTATAGAAATCGACAGTACAGACTATGTTACAATCATAAGAACTTTGACTAGGGTAGATACAGGAAAGGTGTTCCCACTTGAACAAGATAAATCCATTAGGGAATTTAAAAACTGCCTTCCATCAACTTAGAATAGTCAACAATAAATCAGTGGGGAATTCCAGAAATTTTGGTAAGAATGGAGAGTGCATTGTTAGCTGAGACAAATAAGCAAGCCTGATTTAGAGGGAGTGAAAAAAAGTAAAGGGCAAACAAATATGGTTGGGTTAGATGAAGGATTGTGTGAGCATGGAACAGATTAGTTTCCCCATATAGCCTTCCTATATCATAGACTTGATGAAACTAGATGCTCTTTATAAAATATTTATTATTTAGAGATACGTCATTGAACAAGCCCTTCCAACTACCGAACCTCGCTGCCCAGCTTAGCCTAATCAAAGGACAATTTACAATGACCAATTAACCGACTAACTGGTACATCTTTGGACTGTGGGAGGAAACAGGAGCACCCAGAGGAAACCCATGTACACACAAAAATAAAGTACAAATTTTCTTACAGAGGATGCCAGAATTGAACTCCTACTGTCCAAGCTGTAATCGTACCGTGCTAAATATTAGACTATCATGAGGCCCTATTTATCACTTAGTTTCCCCTTTAATAGTATCTTCCAGTGTAACACTCAAATTAAATTGTGAACAAAAAATAAGTTAAGCATACATAGAAATATGAAAAAAAGGAAAATGATGTAAACAAAGCACTTACAAATGTGAATTATCAGGTAAATTATTCTCTTACTTTTTCTTCAATCACTTTCTTTTCCTATCATTTCTCACTCTCTTGTGAATGTGCATACATCTTCTTTTATTCAGCAGTTATTTCTCAGTAACCCGTTAGATGTACTGAGCTGTTTTCCCAATTGCAATGAATTCATCTGCAACTAATAAACCTTGAAACATTTCAACTAAATTCAGTTTGAATAACCTCTTCCATAGAATCACTTGCATCTTAAAATATTTCTCTTGCATTACTAATAAAATAAATAATATTCACATCCTGAAGTCAAAAATTGACATTAGCTTCAGGGTCTAAAATTAATTCATTAGTTTGCTTACACAGAATACTCTGGAGTTTCTGAATTGTAAGTGACTGTAATATGGGGAAATCCAGCATGTAATGCAGACATTTTTATTTGCATAATGACTGCACTGGAATAGTTAATAATGGTTCCCAAATGGGATAAATTATCTGGAGTACAAAATGTGAAAGATACTGCTTGGTGTGTGTATGTGTACATATATTATGTTCCTGTACTGGATTCTATCTTGGATAATTGTGAACAATATAATGGAATACAATACGTTCACCACTGCAACAGCTGTATTTTTGTTGCAATCCAGTCATGTTGAAATGTGTCAGTTCTTCAAGATTTTTCCCCAATTTCTTAATCTGTGTACCCTGATGCTCAAGTGACAATCAATGTATGGCACAAGAAAATAAAAGCATTCTGATCAGCAAGGTTGTAATGTACTGTTGGTTGACTTAAAAATTGTTGTTCATGCAATCCCAGTCAATGCTGTACCTGTTTTCTTAGTAAATTTACTGTTACTAACCAAATGGAATCCTCTGCAACACAACTTAAAGTAAAGATGTCCATATATGACAAAAAGACCTAAATCAGTCACGATCTTTCCCAGACATTCTAATTGTAGTGCTTTAAGTCTGCTCAGCAAATTAAAAAATGACTCCTCAAATCAAAACCAGTGACTTAAGACTTTAACCAATTTCCCCCTGGGATCAATAAAGTATGACTATGATTATGACTATTGTACAGCCATTAAATCAACTGCACAACTGTCATTTGATAGCAGATTGAATCAGGGGTCAGAATTTGAACAGGGAAGTTATAAGACCATGTTGAAAGAGATCTGAAGCTCACCTCTGTTGTATCCCTAAATGGGACAATATTTTGAAGGCCTCTATTTGATTTTTCTCACATCTCTGTCTGCTATATTTTCCCAACTTCATCATTCTAGAGTAAAGAATTTGCTCTCAACAATGACGTTAAATATGCCTCAACATTTACTATGTTATTTGTAAGCTAGTTTTGAACCTGAAACATACTTTTGCACTTGGAATCCAATTTCCAAAGCCAATAGCCATCTCTCTGTAGCTTAAAGGTGACATAGATTTATTAAGGGTAGCGAAGAAATATATACAGTAAAACGAGCTGCTGTCCTCAGGTTATTATGCTGGCAATGTTTGCATTTATTTCCATGTAATCAGATTTTATAACATTCCTTGCAAGAGAAATAAAATCCAACTTAAATGTATAATTATTACATAAATAATATAATTAAAGAGTTAAAATTATGTAGTTAAACTAAAGTTGCCAATAGAAACATACACATCGAAAGTAAATATGCATACAAAAATAATATTCCAGATAGCTCTCCTGAAGTAGGGATGTATTGTTGCCCAATATGTAAATATACTTGACTGTAATGTTCTAATGTTTCAACATACACTATATATTGTTCTTTATAGTCTGGGGTAAAACTGCATTGATCATTTTCATCTCCAACTCTGAAGCAACCTACATTTAGCTTGACCAAGGGGAAAAGCACTGCATTGCGAGATTAATGCCACCAACTTTTAATGATCTCGCATCTTGTTAATCTTCACAGCAAAACAAAGTTGAACAGTGAACTAGGGTCAATTGAATTGATAAGGTACAATCTATGGAAAAACTGGTATCCAAGGGATGAAGCCATTTTCCCAACAGCATTACCCATATTTACTGCAACCTTACTTGTCACCACTGATTTTTTTGGACAGATAATCTTATGCCGCTTCACAATAGTGGTGCATCCAAATTCCTGAGTAATATGATTGGAGCTCCTTCTTTAGTTTCAAGATTACGTTATGGCACACTAGGTGGTGACAGAGAGTTTAAAACTTAAACAGGAAACTGTACAGTGTAAACTGTCCAGGAAGCTTAGTTTACTGGTACAAAAACTGCTCTTTCATGCAATTATTGGCAATTCAAATAGTGTTAAATGGCATTTGAGAAAACAGTCTGCACCAGAGAATCAAATGATGTAACAATTCAGCCCAAGATTTTCAAAATCATTCCTGTCGTATCTTCATATTCTATTCCCCAATTCTTAAATTTGTGTAAATTCAAAGCAAACTCTCTTGCAGATGGACTTCCTATCAAAAGCATTTACACACACTTTCAAGCATAAATGTTAAACAATGACACTTGAAAATGTACTGCTTTTCAAGTATAATTACTTAACATTTGCCTAAATACAAGATGCTCTCATATAGGCTTAATTCAACTGTTTTAGTACCTCATGGAATTACAGATAGCAGTCATCAAAATTTTCTAGCTAGCACTGAAGTAACATCTCTCATTAACTGATCATTGCAATGTTCAATCTAATACTTCAGTGCTGCTTTGTGGGCCACTGTATGTTCACACTAGACAATAAGCTTAGAACCTTTTCCTTTGGAGCTCCTTATCCAACATTACATGTTGTTATAATTTAAAGGGAGTTTAAAAGCCAAAGTAGATTAATTGAGTCATTGAGCATTACAGCACAGAAACAGGACATTCGATGCATTTTAGTCTGTGCCAACCTGTTTTTGCCTAGTCCTATCTACCCACACACAGACCAGAATCTTCCATACCCCACTCATCCATGTACCAAATAAGGGAAGTTTTACATGACATGATCATGTCTGCCTGCTAGATACATCAGATTAAGGTTAAACAAAGTAACGCACACAAAATGTTAGAGGAATTCAGCAGGCCAGTCAGCATCTATAGAAAAAGTATAGTCAACATTTCAGGCCGCGACCCTTCAGCAGAATTGGAGAAAAAAATATGAGGAGTAGAGTTAAAAGGTGGGGGGGGAGGGGGGGCAGAGAAACACAAGGTGATGGGTGAAACCAGGAGGGAGTGGAGGGATGAAGTTAAGAGCTGAGAAGTTGATTGGTGAAAGAGATACAAGGCTGGGGGGGGGGGGGAGAGAGCCTGATAGGTGGGGTTAGAAGGCCATGGAAGAAGGAAAAGGGGGGAGGAGCACCAGAGGGAGGCAATGGGCAAGCAAGGAGATAAGGTGGGGGGGGGGGGAGAAAGAGATGGAGAAGAGTGAAGGGGTGGCAGGGCGGGGCACTACCAGAAGTTTAAGAAATCAATGTTCATGCCATCAGGTTGGAGGAATATAAAGGGCTTGTTCCTCCAACCTGAGTGTGGCCTCATCACAACAGTGGAGGAGGTCATGGATAGACATTTCAGAATGGGAATGGGAAGTGGAATTAAAATGGATGGACACCAGGAGATCCCACTTTTTCTGGGTGGATGTAACAAAGGTGCTCAGCGAAGCGGTTTCCCAATCTACGTTGATCTCACCAACATACAGGAGGCCACACCAGGAGCATCGGACACAGTATTTAACCCCAACAGATTCACAGGTGAAGTGTCGCCTCACTTGGAAGGGCTGCTTGGGGCTCTGAATGTCAGTGAGGAAGGAGATGTAGAGGCAGGTGTAACACTTGTTCCACCTGCAAGGATAAGTGCCAGGAGGGAGATCAGTGGGGACGGATGAATGAAAAAGGGATGGGGGAGAAGAGGGAAAGATGTGTTTGGCGGTAGGATCCCGTTGGAGGTGGCGGAAGTTTAATTATGTGCTGAATGTGGAGGCTGGTGGGTGGTAGGTAAGGACAAGATGAACTCTATCCCTGGTATGGTGGCCGGAGGATGGGGTGAGAGCAGACATGCGTGAAATGGAAGAGATGTGGTTGAGGACAGCATTGATGGAGGAGGAAGCCCCTTTCTTTGAAAAAGGAGGACACCTCCTTTGTTCTGGAATGAAAAGCCTCATCCTGAGAGCAAATGCAGCAGAGACAGAGGAATTGAGAGAAGAGGATGGTGTTTTTACAAGTAACAGGGTCGGAAGAGATATAGTCCAGGTAGCTGTGAGAGTCCGTGGGTTTATAATAGACATCAGTAGATAAGCTGTCTCCAGAGATAGAGACAGATAGATCGAGAAAGAGGAGGGTGTCGGAAACAGACCAGGTGAATTTGAGGGCAGGGTGGAAGCTGGAAGCAAAGCGGATGAAGTTGACAAGTTCCGCATGGGTGCAGGAAGCAGAACCAATGCAGTCGTCAATGTAGAATAGGAAAAGTGGGGGACGGCCACCAGCGTAGGCTTGGAGTGTTCCACGCAGCTGACAAAAAGGCAGGCATAGCTGAGACCCAGGCAAGTGCCCATGGCTAAGGACAAGTTCTGCCAAATGGAGTAGAGTAGTGGTGGAGGAGAACTGGTTGGTGGTTTGTTCTGATGTCCAGAAAGAAATGGAGAGCTTTGAGATCTTTCTGGTGGTTGTGGGGGAGGGAGTTGTATAGAGACTGGACATTCATAGCAAAAATATGATAGGGACGGAGCCATGGAACTTGAAATCATTGAAAAGATCCAGAGCGTGTGAAGTGTTACAGATGTAGGAAGGGACTGAACTAAGGGGGGATAAAACAAGAGTCGAGCCATGCAGAAATGAGTTCAGTAGGGCAGAAACAAGCTGAAACAATGGGTCTACCTGGACAAGAGGTTTGGGGATATTAGGTAGGAGGTAGAAATGTGAGGTGCAGAGTGTGGAAACTCTGAGGTTGGTGGCAGTGGATGGGAGATCCCCAGTGCTAATAATGTCGGTGATGGTGTGGCAGACAATGGCTTGGTGACCCTTAGTGGGGTCCTGTTCAGGGGTCAAGTAAGAGCATGTGTCTGAGAGTTGCTGGGTCTCAGCAAGGTGGAGGTCAGTGCACCAGACTACTACAGCAGGTTTGATGGTGAGGTTACGATTAGTCCAGAGGGAGTGGAGAGCACAGCGTTCGGAAGGAGTGAAGTTGGGATTGGAGAGAGGAGTGATGAAGTCAAGGAAGTTGATGTCACGTCAGGAATTGGCAATGAAAAGGTCCAGAGCAGGCAGGAGACCAGGGCAGGTTGAACCCTCCAGTAAGAGGAGGGTTGAAGATGGAAGAATGGGTCATTACTGCAAGGTGGAGAATCCTTGCCAAAGAAGTAGGGTCCAAGACGGAGGAAGAAGAGCTCAGTGTCATGGCGGGCACAGAACTCACTGAGGTGTGGGCACAGTGGGACAAAGATGATGCCCTTACGGAGGACAGAATGTTCTGCCTCAGAGAGGGGAAGGTCAGAGGGAATGGTGAAGACCTGGCATGGATGGGAGCTGGGAGAAGAGGGAGGAAACGGGGTTGGTAGTGTCTGAGGAAAATGGAGGTTTCAGGTGTTCAGGTGAGGAATTAGATGCAGAATTAAAAGGGCTAAAACCTAACTGACTTATTGGCAGCTTAACAAGCCATGCTGTGAGAATAATGTCTGATCAAATAAGTGTTTGTTGCAGGAGAAAGCTGCACTGTGTACCCTTAATCAAAGTATGTATGAGGTATAACAGCAGCCCCAGACAGTACTCGGGTGCTCACTTGATTTGCAGATTTTCCCAAGCTCTGCAAGCAGGGCTCTGTAATTCAACTGAGACGCAAGTTTGCTAATAAACAGTACGTAATTTTAAGTAGGCTGTGTTTGATAATTATTCCCTGGGTCTGAACCTAGAGTCCTCTGGTAGAGAGGCAGATCGAAACAGGGATGGTGGGGTGAGAGAGCCCAAGAGCTGGTGGTGGGACCTGAGAGACACGGGATAGTGGATCCGCAGATTTGCTCATTTGTGCTCAGGTTAAATGAAGTACATTCTGTGTTGATTTATTTGCTCTCCCACCCCACTCACAGCAATGTGTGCTTCTTGAGGGGGCAGAGTCCCCTGAATCTCCAGTAACACCCGGAGTGCCCCAGGGGACCGTGTTGGGACCCTTACTTTTTCTCACTTACATCAATGACTCGCCAAATATAGTCAAGTCCAATGTCAGACCTTTTGCAGATGACTGCATAATCTACCGTGAGATAAAAAATGACCAAGATGCTCAGCTGCTGCAAAACGATATTGATTCATTATGTCAATGGGAATCTCAATGGCAAATGTCCTTCAACTCATCTAACTGTTATGCTATGCATGTCAGTCACAAAGTTAAACCAATCAACACGACATATAACATGAATGGACAGATTCTTGAAACAGTCACCCACCACCCATATCTTGATGTTGAAATTAGCAAGGACCTTAACTGGGCATGCCACATCAATCAGATTACAGCCAAAGCAAATAAAATGCTGGGTATCCTGAGAAGAAACCTCCACTCGTAGTAAATCCGTCAAGGACATGGCATACAAGACACTCTTCCATCCAAAGCTTGAGTATTGCGTGGCCACACGGGATCCCCATCAAGCTAACAATAAGTCCATCGAAAAGATCCAACACCGCGCTGCTCGCTTTGTGTTAAGCGACTACAGCAGGAAATCCAGTGTCACCAACATGCTTTCTAACCTTCAATGAGAACCACTTGAAAACCGACATATTAAACTACGGTTAATTTTCATTTTCAAAGAAGTTCCCACATCACTCCATCAAACATCCAAATTCGGCACAGGGTCAGTTCAACTCCACAGCAAACTGGACCTCACATATTGGAAACTCCTTCATTCAATAAGATTTGCTACCAGTACTCCCTCTACCCAGGATCAACAAGAGAGTGGAATCTTCTGCCACCAGACCTGCGCAGTATTTCTGACATTACTATTTTTAAAGATAGACAATCAAATCAATTTAGGGATCTAGTCAAAAAAGCTTATTTTACAATTTAACTTCCACGCCGTTCACACCGACTGCGCGTTATAACAGCCGTCCAGCAGTGCTTGCGCAGTACCAAGCAGAAGCACTCCACATAATTTCCATGAAAGTAAATTTTACTCCATTTCTCCAATTATTAGGAAGTCACCTGTGGAGTCTCAAAGGATGAATTAACGTAAATGAAGCAAGAATTGCCTGTAACCAAGACATTTTAGTATCTCACTAAACTTGGTTCTTTCTCCCAGATATATTCCTTCAACTGGTTTAAATCATAGCTGATCTCTTGCAGGAACTCAGTGCACTAATTTCCAGCTCCTTTTTTCTAGTTCAGATAGAACTAAAGAACTTAGATGAAGTCTGAAGAAGTAGCTAGTACCTCAAAAATAGATCTGAAAAAAAATCTCAATTTTCAATGGAGGAAAGTTAAAGTTAGGCCCTGTTTAGGCCATTAAGTTCATTTTATGGGGTTTAAAAAAAACTAAGACATAGTTCAAGTTCCTATGTAAAATTTTAAATCTTTAAAATTACCGAAGTGCATTTTACAGGACTGAAAACAGGTTAAGAAAACTAACTTGTAGGGATTTTTAAAATAATACAAAGCCAAGAATACTTGATTTGTTGTTTACCCAACATTAAACATCCTACCAAACAACTCAGCAGGTCAAGCAGCAGCTGCAGGAGTTGGGGGGGGGGGGGGGGGGAGGAATTGGTGATGTTTTCTATCAGGATAGTGAGTGAAGTGGGGAGATAGCCAATGCTGCAGGGTACTCCGATGCTACTTTACCTGCTCCATTCCTACAGCAAATTGCTTGTTGATTCGCATTCCAGTATCTGCAGTCTCTTAAGACAAGAAAACCTGCAAATGCTGGAAAACCAAACACACACAAAATGCTGGAGAACTCAGCAGGCCAGGCAGCATCTATGGAAAAGAGTAACAGCAATATTTCGGGCCAAGACCCTTCACTGGGACGTCCTGATGAAGAGTCTCAGCCCACCACATCGGCTGCTTACTCTTTTCCATAGATGCTGAGTTCCTCCAGCATTGTGTGTGTTATCTGCAGTCTCATTTCCTCATTTCAGAAAGCACATTAAAATACATACATTTTCTTCTTCCCTCTCCAAAGTACGAGTTAAATTATATTTGATGTTAATAATCAGAATCACAAGGGCTTTTATTTCAACTTCTTGCTACAAAGCTTAATATATTTAAAAATTTATACTGAAAGTACTGATACACTGGAAAATATCTTTCTCAAGTAGTCCCTCTTGATCTCTAAGAATTGGTTGCCTGCCCAATCCACAGTCAAATTCTTGGTCCCTCTGCAAACATTTACACTCCCCCCCCCCCACCCCATCAGCTATATACAAGATAAAATTCCTTTAAATAAATGAATTTAATTATGATACCCATGCTTTAGGTGGTGTTACATTTTTGATGAGGGAGGATAAGACAGTGATGCTTGGAAAGGATACTTTTGAGGGATGATCTATCAGGTAATTTGGTTAGGACACAGCATTAATTAGGACAAAGGTCAATGTGTTTTAAATAATCTTATTTATGGAAGTTAGCAACCAAGAGTGTACACTAAAATCAGGTTCAGAGGCATTAAAGAAAACAAGATTACAAAAGACCATAAGACATCAGAGCAGAATTAGAGCTTTGGCCTATCGAATCAGTTCTGCCGTTTAATCCTGGCTGATTTATTTTTCCTCTCAACCCCATTCTCCTGCCTTCTCTCTGTAACTTTTGATGTCCTTCCTGATCAAGAAGCTATCAATTTCTGCTATAAATATACTTAATGACTTGGGATCCACAGCAGAACGTGGCAATGAATTCTACAGATTCACCACCCTCTGGCTAAAGAAATTCCTCATCTCGGCTCTAAAGTGACTTCCTTCTATTCTGAGGCTGTGCCCTTTGGTCCTAGACTCTTCAACTATTGGAAACAGCCTCTCAGCCTTGCCATATCCATCTATCTAGGCCCTTCAATATTCAGTAGGTTTCCATGAGATTTCTCTCCTTCCAACATTCTTCTAAATTCCAGCAAGTACAGGCCCAGAGCCATTAAACATTTCTCATACATTAACTCTTTCATTTACAGGATAATTCTCATTAACCTCCACTAGAACCTTTCCAATGCCAGCATATCTTTTTTTAGATATGGGGCTCAAAACCGCTACTGCAAATGCAGTATGACCAGTAAATCATCAGCATTCTAAACTTATTTTTATATTTTAGTTTTTTGGAACTGAATTCTAATATTGCATTTGCCTTCCTTCCTACTGAATGAACTTGCAAGATAACGTTTAGGGAAGGCTGCAGAAGGACTCCCAAATCCCTTTGCACCCTTGATTTCTTAATTATTTGAATACTTAAACACAAAAGGATTTTAAGATACCATAATCGACTCTGGAAGTTTTAAAGGACGAAGTGTGAAAGATAAATCAAATCAACATCTACAGGAAGTACTTGGCAAAAGATAGCACTTGAACATCAATACAGTAAGCAACATCAACTGACCTAGTAACAAAACCAGAAGTGTTTAAAGTTTTCAACAGTTCTTCCATAAGACAGGACTAGTCCTTTTCTAGATAAATGCTTTTAATTATTTGCTTGTTACATACACCTGTTAGGGTGCATTCTCCAGTGATGTGACTTTGAGACTTGCAATCCAATAAATTGCCAAAAGAAATGCCCCCAACTCAGAACTGGTACAATTGCTTTCATGGGTCAGCTGAGCCAGTTGATAGTACATTTGTGTCACAATGTTACGGGCTCAAATTTCATTCTATAAAATTAAAAATCGAGCTGACACTCTGGGATAGCACTGAGGAAAATATGCTTTTTTGAGGTGGTGTCTTTCAAATAAAATATTAAGCATCTGCTCTCACAATGTAATTACAATATTTTGTGAAAGAGCAGGGAAACCATCCCAGGCACCTTAGTCATTATTTATCCTTCACTTAGCATCATTAAAACAATCTGCCTGTGGGGTTCAAAGCAGACAAATTTGTTGCTATTTCTAAATTCACAGCAGTAACTACACTCACTTGCAAAATGCTTTAGGGTGGCTTGAGATCAAGAATGATAAGATACAAGCTTTCTTTCACGTTTTCTCCTCAGGCCAAAATTAAAGAATACACTAAAACACAGTATTCTGTAAATTATGTCACTGCAAATTATATTTCAAGGAATTTACAATATGATTTAACTAAACACTTTACAATATGCCATAAAAATAAAAGAACCTTGTGGATAAAATAGGTAACTGCTTGAAAGATAGGAGACAGAAATTAATGTGAAGAGATTTTAAGTGTGTCAGGGGCTTCAGATTGTACTACTTATGTGAGTGACCAAAATCAAAAATAAATACTACCTCAATGATGCCAGTAAATTGGAAGTATTATACTTTGTGCAGGTGGATAAGTAGGAACATTGTTAAATTAAGTAAACAAACTGGAGACAGATAGAGTCGTGTGGGGAAGTGTGAATTAACCCGCACTAGATAAGGAAAATACAAAAAATGAATACAAGTTTCATGACGATTTCTGGGATTTAAATGCCTTATATACAAGGCACTTCTCGGGAGGAGAAGATGGCAGCGCGCTCGCGTGTGCACAGCCCTCCGGTGAAAAATGATATTGTATCTGTTAAACAGGGGCCGTGGACAATTCTGATTTGATGGAGAATGGATGTGAAAGCACAGAGGAACATCTGGAGAAATTTCTGAAACGCCCGTCCGCTGCTGTCATTACTGTGTGGTCGGGAATCTTTCGGAGGGTAGGCCTCAAAATCCCCGGCCTTGCCTGCTTTTGGGGACGAGGAGGAGGTCGAATTGTTCGGACAGAGATGGCGCTCAATACTTGGTGTCAGAGAGCTGATCAGAGCTTGAAGTTTTCGGATGATTCAGAGTCGGATTGCGGTCGGCATGGCAGAGAGAGTTTTTCTTCCTTCTCCCGTCTGCGTGAGATGTGGGACATTTGAGAAACTTTGAACTTTACTGTGCTCACGGACTTCTTCATCAAGTTACGGCATTGTTACACTGTTTGTAACTATATGTTATAATTATGTGGCTTTGTCAGTTTTTTCAGTCTTAGTTTGTCCTGCGTTTTGTGATATCACACCGGAGGAAATAATGTATCATTTCTTAATGCATGCATTACTAAATGACAATAAAAGAGGACTACGTGTCTTCATAATCATAGTGTAGTGGTCGCCAACCAGTCGATCTTTTGAGACTTTCCCAGTAGATCCCCTCAAAAAAAAAAGAAAAATAAATACAAATACTGTTGTAATGTGAGCATAATAAAAATAAGTAATATTAATTAGAATGATGGTAATATAGCAATACTCCCGCTACTGAAAGCTGTTTGTAAAGAGAAATTGTTTCCCGGTTGCGGGATTTTAGTTCCATTCTTTCTGCCCAGTGTGCATGTGTGTATAGCTCCCCCACCTTGCATCGCCTTAGGAAAGACCAGAAGTAAAATCCCGCAACCCAGAAGCAACTTCTCTTTACAAACAGCTTTCCGTAGCAGGAGTATTGCTATATTACCATTATCCTCATTTGTATTAACTCAGACATCCCACCTCTCCTGGAATCTCCGGGAGTCTCCCCCATATTGATAGTGGCTCCCTGATGCCCACAAATTATATACAATATCCCGGAAATCGATATTTTTGAGAGCGAGCGAGAGCACACACGCTCGCCATGGCAGAATGTTCCACAAAAAAAATATAAAACGTACGTCACCCCAGACTACACTAAAGTCTACCCCTGCCCATTAGGGGTCAAAAATAATGACAGTGCTGCTCGCTGCACTGTTTGCAACAGTGACTTTTCTATTGCCCATGGTGGGTTAAGACTATAAAAGACATGTTGAGGTGAGTTTAACAGGTGTCATTCGTTCATTAGCATAGCTAACGTTATTTAAACTAGCTGGCTGGCTGCTAAGGAGCTACTCTATTGCAGACATTCCACCTCTCCCGGAAGTTCCTGGAGTCTCCCGCAAATTGATGGTGCTACCTCCGTGAAACCAGTTTTTGCAGGGTGGGATGTCTGTTAACTTATCTTTATAATGTTCACATTACAACACTTCTCCCCCTTTAAATTCCAACATTCCCCAAATGTAAATAACTAGGAAACAAAAAAAACAGTGGTGTCATTATCTTGCGTACCTCTGAAACTTATACTAGTGTCTCAGTAACAGCTTACCAATACAAGACACCTGAAAAATGTGGCAGATTCAACATTCAGTCTAACAAAGGAAACTGTCCATTCAAATATTCAGTCTGTCAGGAAGTTTGCGAGGGCGCTGTGCTGCAACAGATGAAAATTATGAAATCTAAGTACAGGAGTTGTCTTACTGACAGACACCTCACAGACTCTCAAACTGGCTGTCTGTAGTTATGAGCCAAATTTCAGGAAACTAGCAGAAAGTATTCAGCCCCAGTCATCACACTGAGTGCAACAGTCAATTTTTATTCATTTATTTTTCGTGTTGAAATAAAATTAAATAATGAAACATAGAATTAAAGGTATTGTAATGTGAGCATTATAAAAATAAGTAATACTAATTAATATAGTAATACTCCTGCTACGGAAAGCTGTTTGTAAAGAGAGGTTGTTTCCAGGTTGCAGGGTTTTACTTCCGGTCTTTTCTGCCCGGTGCGCATGCGTGTGACTAAACGATTTAGTAGCTCGATCTTGCCTTTCACTAAGGCCAAGGTAGGGGATCTTGGGCTTAAAAAGGTTGGCAACCACTACACTAGTGCATACGTACAAAGGTTTATCAGCAGAACTAATGAAATATCAACCTGTCTTTCAAGGAAGATGGAATAAAAAGAATGATAAACTGACATTTTGATCAGATACAAATCTGTTCAGAACCCACATGGAAGAGCATTTAAGACATAAACTGCCTCAATGATAATTTGACTATGATAATAAGGGAGGGCTGCATGTCATCAGAATGCCTGCAAAAAATTGCTTTCCTTTATACTTTTAATTATCAGTATCTAGTAAAGTATGATAAAACTTAAGACCATACAGAATTAGGGAAGTGCAATGCAGCAAGCTGTTCCCAAGCTGTGAAACTGCAATAATTTGCTTCTATACAGAACTTTCTACGTGAATAACTACCAAGGCACCATCCATATGCTGAACCAAACCAAAACATAAGCCGAAAGGAGATCGTTTTGGTCAAATGATGAATTTCAGGAGGATCCTATAAGAGGAGATGTCAAGTGTGTTTTCTGAAGCTTGAGCCTAAATAGCTAAGAAAACATCAAATGACAGAACAAGAGGATTGCATAATACACAAACAGCTAACACCAAAGGGAAACAAAGTCCTCGTTGGGTTGTAGGTGTTAGAAAGGCAACAGAAGTTGGTAAAACATGAAGGGGTTTGAAGGCAAGAATGAGAATTTTAAACAAGAGTGTTGAGATGCGAACATTCAGCTGAGACCAATAAATATACATCTTATGGATGACTGAAACTTGATGCATAATGGACAAAAAAAACATGCAGTGTACAGAATGGCCACTTAGGTTAGAAGCCAATAAAACAGCTGAGCTCTTCAGAGAAATAAAGGATGACTATGGATTCCATCACTTGTAACTTTAGTGTCCCTGCTTATCACCTTCATTAACCCCATCTGGGTCTATCCCTGTGTTTGCTTTCACCTATCCCCCTCCTGCCTCTATCTCCCAAGTTCCCTGAAAATGAAGAATGCAACATTGAAGACAAATGGTTGTAAAATGCCCAGATGAAAAATGGTGGGTGCTTTTCCTCAAGCTTGCACTAGGGCCTAATCATAACAATACAGGATGCCACAGATTTAATGGGAGTGGGGATGAAGAATTAAAGTGACAAGCAACCAGAAGCTCAGAGTCACTCCAAATACTGAAGCAGGTGCAATGCAAAGCAGTCACTAAATCTGAATTCAGGTTGATCAATGTCATATTGTGTGCATGCAATGCAATACACTTAATTACAAGTTCAAGTGAATTGTTGCTTCACCTGGAAAGATCCCTGGATGATGGGAGGAGATGAAATGATAAATAATGCATCACCTGTAGTTGCAAGGAAAAGTGTCCTAAGTGATGCGGTTAGTAGGAACAGATGAGTGGACCAAGGAGCTGTGAAGGGAACTGTCCCAGGGAAATGCTGAAAGAGGAGTAGAGGGGATGACGTGAGTGGTGGTGGAATATTTTTGAAGGGCACGGTTTTACAGAAAATGAATTATTAAATCCTAAAGCTAACAGTGCTGAGGGTGGCATCCTTGTCCTGCCCCATATTACAGAGGTTGAGAGCAGAAGCATGAGATGTGATCAAGGGCTTTGTTAACAATGATAGATAGGAAGCCACCCTTCCTTATTTAGAACTTTTTCCCCTTACAACCAAGGCGATGCAACATTTGTCCTTCCCAGTTATACATCAGCCTTGAACTCATTAAATACAGAGCTTCAAAGAAGATTAAAGCCAGTTCATATTCCAATATTTACAAACTGCTTACTCATATATATGGAATATAAATATTGGTAAAATCAACATTTATTACCCATTCCTAATTTGGAAGAAGGCTTTAATCTTGAAACACCAGAATCTACCTAGCATAGATACTTCCATAGTAAGGATATGCAGTATTTAAAAATTGGCAACAATGAAGTAGCCATGATACACTTTCATATCAGGATAGTGCAGAACTTGGACAGCAGATAGAATGTGCCTACCCAAATACTTCTCATTTTTTTCTGTGTTCTTGGGAATTTGGAAGGTGTAACTAACTGCTGCTGTACAATAGTATCAGACTCTATGGTCACAATGACTCGGAGGTGAAAGGGCTCCATGTTTGGAATATTGGATAGTCAGAGCACTACAGCACAAAAACAATGCTTTGGCCCATTTAATCCATGCTAAACTGTTATCCTTCCTATCCAATCTAGCATATCCCTCTACACCCTCCCATCCATGTACTTAACAAAACTTCTCTTAAATGTTGCGGTCATATCCCATCCACCACTTCCACTGGCAGCTTGTTCCACAAACCAATCTTCCGTCCTCGGACTCACTTTACACCGCACGCTGTCGGAGCAGAGCTGCCAGGATAATCAAAGACACGACCCACCCAGCCAACACACTTTTCGTCCCTCTTCCCTCCGGGAGAAGGCTCAGGAGCTTGAAGGCCAGATTTGGGAACAGCTTCTTTCCAACTGTGATAAGACTGCTGAACGGATCCTGACCTGGATCTGGGCCGTACCCTCCAAATATCCAGACCTGCCTTTCGGTTTTTTTTGCACTACCTTATTTTCTATTTATGATTTATAATTTACAATTTTAATATTTACAATCGATTTGTACTCCAGGGAGCTTGACGCACAGAATCAAATATCACTGTGATGATTGTACGCTCTAATATTAATTGTTCGGCGACAATGAAGTAAAGTAAAGCATACCACCCTCTGAGTGAAGATGATCTCCCCTGGGTTTCCCTTATATATTTCACCTTTCTCCCTTAACCAGTGACCTCTAGTTTTATTTTCGCCCAACCCCAGTGGGGAAAGAAAGCATGCTTGCATCATACTCACTTATACTCGTAGATATGAGCATCAATAAGGGGAGATATACAAAAAGAGGGGTGGAATAAGTGAAGACTTAAAGGAGCAGATTATGATGGGGCATAAGGTGGGAGGGGATATTTAGTCAGAGGAACAAGGCAACAGAACACATGTTTGTGGCAACACCTGTCAAAACATAAAACAGTACGGCAGATAGGCCTTTTGGCCCAAGATGTTATGCCAAACCTTTACGCATTTTGCTTATCTGAATTAAATCTGCTCTCATCTTCAAAATGCAGCTGAACTCTGTTCTAGTTTCCTCCACCTCTTCTCCAACAGCAAGCCTCCCTGGAACATTATGAATTTTGGTCACATTCCCTATGTCATGAACATACCTCTCAGACAAAGAGACCAAAACTGTATACAATTCTCTAGTTGCAGTCTCACTAAGGCCATTCAGAATTGCGCTATAAGACTTGTTTACTCCTACTGTAAAGTAAAGGACTACATATTCCGGAATCGGGAGCAAAAACAAACTTGTGGAGGATCCTATATACAAATTATTTTGTAATAAAAGGCAAAGATACCACTTACTCTTTTAGCTACTTGTTTCACCTGTATATTGATCGTCAGCAACTAGAATTCAAGCACATCTGAAAAGTCCATTTGAAAACCCACATTGCTCAAATTCTCACTACTTAATGAATATTCTGCATTGCTGTTACATACATTAAAGTGGAGAAGCTCACATTTTTCCATGTTACATTCCAAGTACAATGTTCTTGCCCACTCATTCTGCTTGTGCATATCATCTTAAAGCATCTTTACTACAGTCCTGCAGACAACCACTATTTGGTACTTCATCCTCTCAAAAAATTATTGATATGAATTGTGAAAACTGGGGCCCAACCACTAATCCCTGCAGTACCTCACCAGTCACAACCTACCAACCTGAGAATGCTCTAATAACTGAAACTCTGCTTTCTGTTCAATAACCAATTCTCAAACCATGACAAATATTACACCTAATCATATGTGTTCTAATCGTGTTGATCAATCTCATCTTGCCTGTGATCTTAGTAAATAGCTCCCAAAAATTCAAGCCAAATTCATATCCAGCCTCCTACTACACTGGAGAAACCAAATGCATATTGGTGATCATTTTGCAGAGCAGCTGCACTCAGCTCAGAGGTAATCCTGAGCTTCCAGTTGCATGCCTCTTTAATTTTCAATCCCACTCTTACTCAATTCTGTCCATCTGTGGCCCTCCACTACTGCTCATGAGACTGAGCATGAATTACTGAAAAAAAACTATCATCCCTCAGAGCATTTTACAACCTTCTGAAATGAACGTTACACACTCTACTTCCTCTCCCACACCCCACATCCTTCTGGCCTTTTTGTTTTTGCCTATTTTGTTTCATCAATTTCTTGGTTTTCCTTTGCCGAATTCTAAAAAGATCCAAGTCCTCAGGCCAACTACCTCTCCGGCAATTTTATAAGTGTCATTTAGTGGTGGTGAATTGAAGCTACTCTTGGTGGCAGACAGTGAACCAGACTACAATCTGTGCCTTTACCTATGCAACACACAAAAAATCCTGGAGGAATTCAGCAGGCCAGGAAGTATCTACGGAAAAGAGTACAGTTGACGTTTCAGGCCGAAACCCTTCAGCAGAACTCAGGTTTTTTTCCTTAGTGCTGTACAACATGGAGAAACAAAGATGCATCAGTATATTGAAAATCACCGTGGTTTCCTTGATGTCAATGTTGAAGGCTTGTCTAAGATTCCAGCCAGTCCATACTGCATGCCTCTGAACTGAAGAGTGTGTCCTACTGGTGAGAGTGCATGAAGCTTTGAGAGAGAGAGAGAAAAATATCACACACAGTCATATCTATGTCAATGACGACCAGTCACTGGGACAGCATTTTCAGTTTTGCAATTAATGCCCAGATGTTTCTGAAGCCAACTGGACCAGCAGTGACTCTCTAATCTCGGTTTCACAGTATTTGTCTCCCAAATTGCTAAATGGATTTATCAGGGATTTATTGTATATGGCAAGTAGATTTCCACTACACAACAAGTGAGCACATTTTATGATACAATATTTCTGTTGACAATCTTTGACTACTTACAGCAGTCAAATTATATGGTAGTACAGCAATTAATGCAACACTATCACAGCTTGGGGCATCGAAACTAGCAGTTCTATTCTGGCACCATCTGTATGTCTTCCCCATGGAAGGTATGAGTTTCCTCCTATAGTCCAAAGGCATTCAGGGTAAGCTAACTGGTTATTGTAAACTGTCCCATGATGAAGTTAGGGTTAATTGGGGCTGACAGGGGTACCGAAGTGGAGTGGCTTGAAGGGCCGGAAGGGTCTACTCTGCATGGTATTGCTAAACATGTATACATTTTCAGTGGAAAAAGTGATAGGATACAGTATCAATAAAAACTGAAGAGAGTGCTTAATAGTTCTGTTATTAATCTTCTCTTAGTCTTTATCCCAAATTATCTTTAACAGCAATTAGGCGGGAACAATATGAAGACGTTAGAAGCCAATGCAATCGGTATCTATTAAAAATCTGAAGACAACTTTGGAGCAATGTTGGCTGTAAACGATGCCATGTGCTTATCTGTACTACATCGGTTGATCCGAGTCTGCAAAGTACAGTTCATTTTTCAGCCATGTATTAGCCTGGTTACAATAATTAGCTGTAACATGAATTTTATTGCTAAGGAAGCAAAGCTTTTACATGCATGTGACCTTGCACCTTATGGTCTACACTTTCTCTGTAACACATTATGCTATGTTATGTAACAGTTTTACCTTGTTCTGCCTCAATGCACTGTTGCAATGAATTAATCTGTATGAACAGTAGGCAAGACAAGTTTTTCCTCAGTAGCTCATTACATGTGGCAATAGTAAACCATTTTACTGCCACGTTCTTTATTATATGATTGGTTACTCTTTGGCTTTGAATTTACACTGCGACTTTAGGACTGTGGTACTCACCATTTTGTGGACAGACCAAACGAACAATCCAAGCCACTTTCAAAAAGCACTCATGAACATCCCAAGAGGGGTGAATTTGCTGCTGCCATTCTGATTGCATTCCAGAACACATTCCTCACGCTGATTAGCAGAAGAGCGCCAACTTCTTGCAGTTAAACTGGGAAATGTAGAGACAAGAGACTACAGAAGCTCCAATGTGCAGCAAAAAATAAACTGCTGGAGGGACCCAGTGGGGCAGGCAGATTTATGGCAGGAAATTGGACAGTCAATGTTTCAGATTGAAACTCTATCTCGGCTGAAAATCTGTTGATGGTACATCTACTCCTTTCACTTCAAAGGACTGAATAGCTAGCAGTGACAGAAGCAGGTTTCAATTGACTTACATATTGTATCATATTTATTGACTTCTTTTAATTGATGTCTAATGCATATTTTACCATAAGTACGTGCTTGATTAAAAATTTTAATAATATTTAAGGAACTGATTTTAATAGCATTGTAATATTTCAGCAGTATTCTCTATTCTTCTATAGCCAATGAGACCAATGCTCGGGTTAAACAGCTCCTAAAGCATTTTTCCAGGTATAGGTTTGTAGTTAATGACTGAAGGGCTTCACTTGCCAAGCAGGAGTCAGCTTTGTGAATTTCCTTCACTTGAGTTCCAATAGGAAAGTGGCAACCTCAAATGGCACACAGTCACTGTTATAGGGTAGAGAAACACACCCCACAAGCTAATTTCAAGTACTTTAATGCTTGCTACATTTAGTCATTACATTTTTTTTTACACACTAGAACCATCACTTGCACAGCGTAGTTATGGTGCAGTGGCACAAGTATACACCAAATTTATAGAAACGCACAATTCTATTTAATATCTGGTTAACTTGAAAGCAGAAACTGGGCTATGCTTTTGTTTAAAAACAAGTACCTCAGTACCTACACTACCTATAAAAAGAATTCACCACCCTCATAAGTTATCATGTTTTATCATTTTACAACACTGAATCACAGTGGATTTAATTTGGCTTTTTTTGACATTGATCAACAGAAAAAAAATCTTTCATGTCAAAGTGAAAACTGATCTCTACAAAGGGATCCAAATTAATTACAAATATAAAACACAAAATAATTGATTGTATAAGTATTCACCCGCTTTAATATGACACACCAAATCATCACTAGTGCAGCCAATTGGATTTAGAAGTCACATAATTAGTTAAATGGAGATCACCCGTGTGCAGTCAAGGCGTTTCAATTGATTGGAGTAAAAATACACCTGTATCTGGAAGGTCCAACTACTGGTGAGTCAGTATCCCGGCAAAAAAGACTATACCATGAAGACAAAAGAACACTCCAATCAACTCCACAAAAAGGTTATTGAAAAGCAAATTTCCAAGTCAATGACTATCCCTTGGAATACAGTTAAGTGAATCATCAAGAAATGGGAAGAATATGACATAGCTGTAAATCTGCCCAGTGCAGGCCAACCTCAAACACTGAGTGACTATGCAAGAAGGGGACTGGTGAAGAAGGCCACCAAGATAGACAGGCAGATAGATAGATAGATAGATAGTTCTTTATTGATCCCAAAGGAAATTGTAGTGTCACAGTTACATTACAAGTGCACCGATATAAATATTAGAGAAGTAGAAAAAAAATTTCAAGTTACCACAGTCTAACAGGAATGGATGTGAAGGAGAGGTCTTCATACTCCAAAGGACCTCAGTCCCCTCAGGAAGTAGGGGTGATTCTGGCCCTTCTTGTACACAGCCTCTGTGTTGGTGACTCTTCTTGTACACAAATAAGAGACCTATGACAACTCCATAGGATTTACAAACTTCAGTGGCTGAGCTGAGAAGACACTTGGCATACAACAACTGTTGTCCAGGTGCTTCAGCAGTTGCAGCTTTATGGGAGAGTGTTAAAGAAAAAGCCACTGTTGGGAAAAAAAAACTCACATGAAATTGCAGCCAGAGTTTGCCAGAAGGCATATGGGTGAAGTCAGTTGGATGAAGGTTCTATGATCTGATAACACCCAAATTGAGCTTTTTACCCATCAGACTAAATACCATGTATGGCACACACCACACATCATCAAAAACACACCATCCCTACCACGAAGCATGGTGGTAGCTGTGGGGATGTTTCACTACAGCAGGCCCTAGAAGGCTTGTGAAGGTAAGGAGTTTAATCAATGCAGCAAAATCCAGGGAAAACCTGATATAGTCTGCAAGAGAACTGCAACTTAGGAGATTTGTTACACAGGAATGGCTTAAAAACAACAAGGTTAATGTCCTGGAATGGCTGTCAGAATCCAGATCTCAATCCAATTTAGCATTTGTGGCTGGAATTGAAAATGGCTGTTCACTTAGAATCCGCATGCAATCAGACAGAGGTTGAGCAGTCTTTTAAAGAATGGAGAAAAATTGCAGACCAGATATACAAAGCTAATATAGGCCTATCCACGCAGACTCAGAGCTGTAATAACTGCAAAAGGTACATCTACCAAATTCTGTCTTGAATGGGGTTTGTAATTATGCAATCAATTATTTTGTGGTTTACATTTATAATTAATTTAGATCACTTTTTAAGAGATCTGTTTTCACTTCGACATGAAGGTATCTTTTTCTGTTGATCAATGTCAAAAAAGCCAAATTAAATCCACTGTGATTCAATGTTGTAAAACAGTAGAACATGAAAACTTCCAAGGGGAAGTTGAATACTTTTTTTTCAGGCACTGTATGTAAAACTGATTATTCCTCAGTTTGCACACTCAAGTGGCACCTTTGTAACATCTCCCTAAGGTTGTGGTTTGCAGGTTCTTATTTTTCGTTTAAAACCAGAAATGTGATACGAGCAGCATCTAAGCCAATCAGACAATCTCTTCCTCAAAGATTTAAATCTTTGCCTCAGTTCACAGAACTAACAGAATCTCAAACAATCCATCCAGTTCAGTGAAAAAGAGGCTTCTCAACTGTGACTCCAAGTCCAAAGCTCAACTTTCAAATAGCATGTATTCTTTTACACTTTAGTTCAAACTGATTTTGTTCTTTAACACATCTGCCCTCCCCACACACCACAGATATTCTTTTCTTGTTCTCTTCATATTCCTAACATCATGTGAGCATTCCCCTTTTCCACTTTCATACTAGTCCACCTGTCCTGTCCCATAAACAGGTTTTCCATTTAAACTGCTAGAAAAAGCTTGTCTGCAAACATGGACAAGTAACAACAGAAGTCAGCTGATTAAGTGAGTGGGCATGTTATCTGCAGACTTTGGGTTTGGGCTTGGAATCAACTGAGCTCATGCTCAGTGTTTCATTGCTTCCCCCCCTGTCATCACATCTGCTGCACCTGACTGCTGATTGGCAAAATGGTCACAAAGGTGACATAGCAGGGGCTGCTGTCATCTGTAGAAGTATATGAATAGTTCCACTTTCAGAAGGAAGAAAGAAACTGGATGAGAAAATGTTTGGCATCAATAGCTGCTGGATTGCACCAACACACTTCGTGAAAAGTCACAAAAAAATCAAAATCTTCCAGTCCAAGTTTCAATGAACAGTACTACCAGGTTTGCTTGGAATAGACAATAGACAATAGGTGCAGGAGTAGGCCATTTGGCCCTTCGAGCCAGCACCACCATTCACTGTGATCATGGCTGATCATCCACAATCAGTATCCAGTTCCTGCCTTATCCCCATAACCTTTGATTCCACTATCTTTAAGAGCTCTATCCATCTCTTTTTTGAAAGCATCCAGAGACTTGGTCTCCACTGACTTCTGGGGCAGAGCATTCCATACATCCACCACTCTCTGGGTGAAAAAGTTTTTCCTCAACTCCATTCTAAATGGCCTACCCCTTATTCTTAAACTGTGGCCTCTGGTTCTGGACTCACCCTGCCTCCAGTGTGTCCAATCCCTTAATAATCTTATATGTTTCAATAAGATCCCCTCCCAGCCTTCTAAATTCCAGAGTATACAAGCCCAGTCACTCCAATCTTTCGACATATGACAGTCCCGCCATCCTGGGAATTAATCTTGTGAACCTACGCTGCACTTCCTCAATAGCAAGAATATCCTTCCTCAAATTTGGAGACCAAAACTGCACACAGTACTCCAGGTGTGGTCTCACCAGGGCCCTGTACAGCTGCAGAAGAACCTCTTTGCTCTTATACTCAGTTCCCCTTGTTATGAAGGCCAGCATGCCATTAGCTTTCTTCACTGCCTGCTGTAATTGCATGCTTGCTTTCAGTGAATGATGTACAAGAAAACCTAGAGCTCGTTGTACTTCTCCTTTTCCTAACTTGACTTCATTTAGATAATAATCTGCCTTCCTGTTCTTACCACCAAAGTGGATAACCTCACATTTATCCACATTAAACTGCATCTGCCATGCATCTGCCCACTCACCCAGCCTGTCCAAGTCACCCTGCATTCTCATAACATCCTCCTCATATTTCACACTGCCACCCAGCTTTGTGTCATTGGCAAATTTGCTAATGTTCCTTTTAATTCCCTCATCTAAATTGTTAATATATATTGTAACCCCGCTGGGGTCCCAGCACAGAACCCCGCGGTACCCCACTGGTCACCGCCTGCCATTCCAACAGGGACCTGTTAGACGCTATTCTTTGTTTTCTGTCAGCCAGCCAATTTTCAATCCATGTCAGTACTCTGCCCCCAATACCATGTGCCCTAATTTTGCCCACTAATCTCCTATGTGGGACTTTATCAAAGGTTTTCTGAAAGTCCAGGTACACTACATCCACTGGCTCTCCCTTGTCCATTTTCATAGTTACATCCTCAAAAAATTCCAGATTAGTCAAGCACGATTCCCCTTTCGTAAATCCATGCTGACTCGGACCAATCCTGTTACTGCTATCCAGATGTGTCGTAATTTCATCTTTTATAATTGACTCCAGCATCTTTCCCACCACCGACATCAGGCTAACCGGTCCATAATTCCCTGTTTTCTCTCTTCCTCCCTTCTTGAAGAGAGGGACAACATTAGCCACCTTCCAATCCACAGGAACTGATCCTGAATCTATAGAACATTGGAAAATGATTACCAATGCGTCCACAATTTCTAAAGCCACCACCTTAAGTACCCTGGGATGTAGACCATCAGGTCCCGGGGACTTATCAGCCTTCAGACCCAACAGTCTATCCAACACCATTTCCTGTCTAATATAAATTTCCTTCAGTTCATCCATTACCCTCGGTCCTTTGGCCACTATTATATCTGGGAGATTGTTTGTGTCTTCCCTAGTGAAGACAGATCCAAAGTACCTCACTAAACACTAAAAATTTATTATCTGTTTTAGTTCCCTGTTCTCGAAATGATCAATCTTGTGTTCATGTAGCCGCTAGCATTTACCCTGCATGTATAACCGCAACAGCCAGATCTTAACAAATTCAAAAGGTGTGTTACCACTGAATGAATGAATGAATGGATGCTGCAAAGATGGACAAGGTGGGTTGAAGTAGTGCTCCTGGACAGAAGGCATGTTCTTTGGGCATGGAATCACACTGCCTCTTTCATAGTTCAAAATTCAGGGCTGTATCCAGGCACTCCTGCCAGGAAAATTCAAGTGAGGTCACCATAAAGAAAGCATACAAAATAGGCAATTATCATTAGGCCAGGCAGCATCTTAGGAAGAGGTGCAGTCGACGTTTCGGGCTGAGACCCTTCGTCAGGACCAACTGAAAGAAGATATAGTAAGAGATTTGAAAGTGGGAGGGGGAGGGGGAGATCCGAAATGATAGGAGAAAGACAGGAGGGGGAGAGATGGAACTAAGAGCTGGAAAGTTGATCGGCTGGAGAAGGGAGAGGATCATGGGATGGGAGGCCAAGGGAGAAAGAAAGGGGTAAAGGAGCCCAGAGGATGGGCAAGGAGTTATAGTGAGAGGAACAGAGGAAGGAAAGAGAGAAAAATAATAAATAAATAAATAAATAAATAAAGGATGGGATACGAAGGGGAGATGGGGCATTAATGGAAGTTAGAGAAGTCAATGTTCATGCCATCAGGTTGGAGATAACCCAGACGGAATATAAGGTGTTATTCCTCCAACCTAACCCCTTCTCTTTCTCCCTAGGCCTCCCATCCCATGACCCTCTCCCTTCTCCAGCCTCGTATCCCTTTTGCCAATCAACTTTCCAGCTCTTAGCTCCATCCCTCCCTCACCTGTCTTCTTCTATCATTTTGTATCTCCCCCTCCCACTTTCAAATCTCTTACTTTGAGAATCTGAGCTTCAAAATTATTCTGGGCCACCTGCCATTTTGCACAGCCTGCTGCTCATTGCTGAATTTGGGAATATCATCTGTTACTCCTTCATCAAGTGAACATCTAAAAATAATTGCAAATACTAGAAATATAAAAAAACAGAAAATGCTGAAAATACTCAGCAGTTCAGGCCATATCAGTGGGAAGAGGTTCTGAGGTTGACCTGAAGCATTGACTTTTCCCAAACCTGAGTATTTCCAGCATTTTCTGCTTTTCTCTTACTTCTGGAAGTTACTGGTGCAGCCAGAGCAGGCATTGCATTTTCCCATTTATAGTACAGCATATGAATGCCCACGCTTTAATACACGTGATAACTGGTCAGTTTGTAGAGATGAAGGACTGCGAGAACAAGATGAGATAATGGAGAATGCCATGATGATACTGGCATCACACAGGAAAACACAACTGAGCTATTCTGGAATTTTATAAATGAATATCTCAAAGATTTCAACCTCTGTGTCTTCTAAGTAGGGTGGCAAACATTGCTGTTTTAATGCTATTGAAAATGTAATAATGCATTTCTCTTCTATCAACTTGATTGTACAGTTGTCGGGATTTGTGATATTGCAATGCTTGTATGGGTCTATCATTTATTTCCCTATATCTTGGATCACCGATCTTAACCTTCAAGGACTTCTATTCATAGACATAAAATGCTTTGCCTTTTTTTTCTTACAGGTCCTAAATTACCAGCCCAATGAGAAAACGTTGCATAACACTGACAAAGTGGACTTTGAAATTGCTTGTCCTTTCAGCTGTAATGCAGGCCAAAATTCTTATCAAACTGTGATCAGAGATCCTGTTCTAAGTTTTAGAACTCCGGCATCCTAACAAAATCAATATATTGAATATTAATGTACGATTCCATTCTTTCTACGCATTTCAGGATATAAATTTAATCAGTTATTTCTTATATCCCAGATGTTTAAAATATCTGTGATGTCCCATTCTAACTGTTCATTGTCGGCAGATGAAACTGGAAGGCGGAGGGCTGAAGTACGGAAGTTGATTGATGAAAGAAATACAGGGCTGGAGGAGGGGGAATCTGAAAGTAGAAGACAGATAGCCATAGAAGAAAGAAAGGGGGAGGAGCACCAGAGGGAGGGAGGTGATAGGCTGGTAAGGAGATAAGATGAGAGGGAAATAGGAAGGGAATGGTGAATGGGGGGAGGTATTATCAAGAAATCTATGTTCATGTCATCAGGTTGGAGGCTACCCAGACAGAATACAAGATGTTGTTCCTCCAACTTGAGTATGGCCTCATCGTGACAGTAGAGGCCATGGACTGACACCTGGGAATGGGAATGGGAAGTGGAATTAAAATGGGTGGCCACTGGGATTTCCGGCTTTTTCTGGCAGACAGAGTGTAGGTGTTTGGCAAAGCGGTCTCTGAATCTGCATCAGGTCTCACCGACATACAGGAGGCCTCACCAAGAGCACCGGATAGTGTATGACCCCAAAAGGCTCACAGGTGAAGTGTCGCCTCACCTGGAAGGACTGTTTGGGGCCCTGAATGTAGTGAGGGAGGAGGTGGTGTAGGTGTAAGTCTATAGGGAGTCATCTACCAGATCCGGTGCTCCTAGTATGGCCTCCTGTATATCGATGAGGCACAACGCAGATTGGGAGACCGCTTCGCTGACCACCTACGCTCTGTCCACCAAAAAAAAAAGCAGGATCTTCCAGTGGCCATCCATTTTAATTCCACTTTTTATTCCAACAGGTCAGTCCATGGCCTCTACTGTCACAATGAGGCCATACTTAGGTTGGAGGAGCAACATCTCATATTTCATCTGGGTAGCCTCCAACCTGATGACATGAACATCAATTTCTCGAACTTCACCATTCCCGTGTATCTCTCACCTAATCTCCCTACCAGCCTATCACCTCCCTCCCTTTGGTGCTCCTCCTCCTTTTCTTTCTTCCATCGCCTTCTGTCCTCTCCTTTCAGATTCCCTCTTCTAAGCCCTATATCTCATCAATCAAATTCCCAACTCTTAACTTCACCCCTCCCGGCTTCACCTATCACCTTATGGTTCTTTCTCCCCCACGACCTTCATTTTCTTGTTCAGACTCCTCATCGTTTTTCCAGTCCTAAAGAAAGGCCTTGGCCCAAAATGTTGACTATACTCTTTGCCATAGATATTGCCTGACCTGCTGAGTTCCTCCAGCATTTTGTGCGTGTTGCTTGGATTTCCAGCATCTGCAGATTTTCTCTTGTTAGCGAAGATGGATACATCAGGATGTTCTTCATTAACCGTAGCTCAGCATTCAATACTATCATCCACTCAAAACTAGTCAATAAGCTGCAAGACCTAGGCCTCAAATACCTCCTTGTGGAACTGAATCCTCGATTTCCTCACTTGCAGACCCCAGTCAGTTTGGAATGGTAACAACATCTCCTCCAATCTCCATCAACACAGGTGCACCACAAGGCTGTGTGCTTTAACCCCCTGTTCTACTTGCTTTACACTTATGACTGTGAGGCTAAGCATAGCTCCAATGCCATACTTAAGTTTGCTGACAACACCACAGTCATGAATGTCTGAATCAAAGGTGGTGATGAAAGAGCATACAGGTCGGAGAATGTAAGTCTGGCTGAGTGGTGGCACAACAACCTCTTACTCAATGTCAGCAAGACCAAGGAGGTGATTATTGACTTCAGGAGGAAACTGGAGGTCCGTGAGCCAGTCATCATTGGGGGAATCAGAAGTGGAGAGGCTCAGCAACTTAATCCCTTGGTGTTATCATTTCAGAGGACCCATCCTAGGTTCAGCACGCAAGTCCAATTACAAAGAAAGCACAGTGGCAGCACTACTTCCTTAAAAGATGGCGAATATTCAGTATGACATCTAAAACTTTGACGAACTTCTATAGATGTGTGATGCAGGCAGTACATTGATTGGCTGCATCACAACCTGGTATGCCCTTGAAAAGTAGTCGATATGGCCCATTCCATCTCGGGAAAAGCCCTCCCCACCACTGAGCACATCTACACAGAGCACTATCACCTAAGCAACATCCATCATCAAGGGACCTCACCATCCAGACCATGCTTTCTTCTCACTGCCGCCATCAGGAACGTGGTACAAGAATCTGAGGATCTGTACCACCAGGTTCAAGAACAGTTATTACCATCAGGCTCCTGAACCAGGGGGGATAACTTCACTCACCCAATCATTGAACTGTTCCCACTGAATTGGACTCACTTTCAAGGACTCTTCATCTTAAGCTCTTAATAATAACAATATTAATAAATAAGTGCTAAATATAATTATTACATTTTCCTCTTTTCCTGTTTGCATTGTTTTGCACATTGGTTGACATCTGTTCTATTGGGTATGGTCTTTCATTGATTCTATTGTATTCCTTGTATTTATTGTGATTGCCTGCAAGAGACTGAATCTCAGGATTGTATATAGTGACATATATGTACTTAAATAATAAATTTACTTTGAAATTGTACTTTTTGTTAAGAACTCACTGAATCTGCCCCACAAAGCAGACACCAATCCATGTTTCCTCCTCCCTGAACATTCCTGATCTACATATAAAAGGCAAATTTCACTATAACCCTCTCTGGCCTGGAGCTAGATAGCAATGGCTTGACAATGAGAAGACATAATTCCCCATTATGCAGGCTGAGAATCCTTACTAAACAGAATTTAATCTCCCAGTCCCAAACCCCCTTCTGACCTGGTGAAAACCCCAATATAATTCAGATAAATAGCAAAAACTTGCCACATTCTTCAAGTCCAGAACTTGCTTCACTTCAAACAGCAAAACAAATGCCAATATTGCAAAGTTAATAAGTAATTTAGGATAAGTAGAATGAAATCGATTTGGCTCAAGCCAAGTGAAGGAGATTCCTATATTAAAAAAAAGACAAGGCTGCCAAAGTACGTTTGCCTGGATATCCAACAGCACAAAAGGTAGCAAATGACAAAAACGGGAAGCTTTTATCGGACACCTGAAGCTTAATACTCTCTGCATTCATCCAGGCTTCCCTCAGTATTAAGGGTGAAATTAAAGAGAAATTTGAAAAAATGAAGGCATAAAAATACTGACGGGTAAAAATCTAAGAAAATCCGAGGAGCTTGGAATTACAGAACCTAAAAGCAAAGAAAAGCAGAACTTATTAGTAAGTTTAAAAGTCAACCTTTTTAAGGAAACAGGAGATATGGGGTTGGGTTCGCAACAGATAGGTTGCAGCTGTCTTTACAATGCCAATGTTATAATTATGGAGGAAGTGAAATACTGGATGAGATAAGATAGGAAATATCAAGCAATTTCGCATCTTTAAAATTAGATAACCACCAGTCATGAATGAAGTATTCTAGGCTGTTTAAAAAGAGCAAGGGAGGAAATGCAAAATGATCTGACTTATTTATTCTATCTGGCTTCAGGAATGCTGGAGGGGGAATGTTTAAAAAGGGAGGAAGAGGTAAACTAAGTAATTACAGGCAAACTACTTAGCTTCAGTGATGGGAAAATTATTGAAAACAATTCCAAGGATAATGTAAACCATTAGTTGAAAAGACACTGATTAATCATGGATAGCCAGAAAGGCTTTGTTCAGGTTATATCACTTAACTCAATTGAAAAGAAAGGTTAATACAGCCAATGCAAATGATACAATCAACATGGATTTTAGCAAGGTTTTTCACATGGTCTCATGTGATCAATCGGTCAAAAAATAGAACCTGCAAATTCCGGAAAAGTGGGAATTAGGACCCAAGGCTGGCAGGAAATAGCGGCACTGTGTGGTGAATGTTTCTGAGTCTAGATCACTATTACTAGTGGGTTTCCAAGGTTCAATACATGATTCCTTGGCCATACATTAGTGATTGAAACTTAAATGTGTGGGGGAATGATGAAGAAGTTCACAGAAGATAAATAAAACTGATCATGCCGTTGACAGGGAGGAAGAAAGATTTCAAAGATAGCTTAAAAATTACTGAATTGCTTTTTGATTTACTGTTTTGGAGATTTCTTCAATATGATTAGCTGTGAAACCTGCTTTGTAACATTCCTGTACTGAATGAGAGATTCCATAAAGCCAATCCTGACAGCAATGAAAGAAGCAATCCATGTCATATTGGTTCTAGAGATTTGTGGTAGTTTTACTTTGAGGCTGTAATGGATACTACCAATTCACTTTAAGCCCTTCTATAAAGGCTTGTATTTTCAAACTTGATATCATACTGCCTATGAATTTCATGATAGATCTTGAATCTTTTTGGTGTGTGTCTTACAATACTTTCCTTTAGAAGAGGCTGGTAATATTCCTTTTCCCCCCAAATTTATCATGTATTTAGTCAATATGCTGGAAATATCAGATGAAACCCAGGCAAAATCGATTTTAATATGTTTTTAATCATCTCATTTCTTGTTTCCTTAATTTTGTTTGCATTTTGCCCACAAAACAACAAAGACAAGCTGTACAGATGAAGGGAAACGGTTAGGGGGATCTGCAAAGCAATCCGATCCTTTGATGAATCATTCTGAGATTACTTCCCAATCAGGTCAAAAGCAGAGTACAGGATTACCAGCATGAAGCAGTGGCTACTAACACCCGCCTCCCTCCCCATCCCCACACAATCACCCCAGCAGATTGATACTAAGGGAGGGCACATGATATGAAGGATTTACAGGGTATTTAAGGAGACATTCTTCCATATCCAACTCAAGCTGCTATTGTGGGCAAGGGTAATTCTTATTCAAATATAAAATTATATATGTTATGCCAAACAAGGCCTCAGGTATTCCCAAGAATATTAGAAATAAGTATTTTTGAAGTATAGTCACTGTTATAATATAGGAAATACAGCGCCAAATGATGAGCACAGCAAAATCTCACTGAAAACAATGTAGTAATAACCCAACACTTTTGTTTGGTATTTATCAAGTGGGCATAATGTATTTAAACTATGAGTTGTAACTCTCAGAATTAGAGAGGGCAGTACAAAAGGTTAAGGCAAAAAAAGCAAATTCACTTTAGTGATGACTTCCTCATAATGAATCACTCTGTAGCTCGAATCTCTGAACGCTTACAACAGTGCCATAAACTGCTGACTGTCTTCTGTAAAACATTATAAAATTATAGATGTATCTTTAAATTATAAACATTGAGTGATACTAAGAGAAATGTTTACACTACCTAGTTATTTCCATAAGTCAATGACTGTGTGGAATATTCAAGAAGCTCATCTCCAATGGAATCTAATGGAAAGCTATTATTTTCCAAATTTATGTTGATTCTGTGATAATCATTTCACTGTGACTGAAGCATTCAGGACTAGATGGGATCCTCAATGCTGTTAGCAAGTGAGACTAGATTTGCACACCTTGGAATAAAGAAATGGGAAAGAACAGACTCCTCGGCCTGCCATGTCTGCACCAACCAAGATACCCATCTAACTAATCCCATCTTCCTGTATATGGTCCACATCCTTCTATTCCTTGTCTGTTCATGCATTTGTCTAACTGACTCTTAAGCATTACTATAGTATCTGCTTCTTCCAGACCCCACCCTCCCCAACAGTGTCTTCTGAATAAAAAAAAGAACTTACTTTGTGGATCTCTTTTCGTATTTCCCTTTCTCCCCTTAAAGTAGTTACCTCTAGTAACTGACAATGCCACCCTGGGGAAAAGACTATCTGCATCTCTCATGATTTTATATATTTCTATCAAGTCAACCCTTAGCCTCCAGAGCTCTATAAAAAATATTCCACAGTTGTCCAACCTCTCCTTATAACTCATACACTCCAATCCAAGCAGTCATCCTACAGTCAGAACTACACACAGTACTCCCAATATAGTCTACAGTTTTATAAAGCTGCAATACGACTTGTAAACTTTTATTCTACATTCAATAAAGAAGATAACCACTTTCATGCTACATGGGATAAATTCTGAGCTGGACATCCACGAGGCCCAAAACATCATCAGAAGCCACAGAGTTGAACTCTATCACAATCTGCAAAAAACACAGCCCAGCATATCCCTCACTTGATTACTATCCATGGCTCAATCAGAGCAGAACAGCATCCCAGAAACAGGACATCCTAACAGAGGTGTCATCCAGAAAAAGTAACAAAGCTCTGGAAGAATATTGGACAATCTCAATTTATAATCCTCCCATATCCATTTGTATATGGTGATGGGCCAATTAAGCAATTACAAAGATGAGACACCCCAACTCTATTTTAAATACTGGCCAAGCATTTAAATTAATAAACTGACAGGGCATAGCTTGTGAGCATCCTTGGTCAAAAGTTTGTTGCTAAGACACCTCAATCCTCCCCAGGAGGTCCTCATAAATTTAATTCAATCTACAATATCTAAAAATGACTACCAAATGGATAAAACAAAAACTGTAAGTCCTTACATCATTCTTTCCCTGATACTGTTGATGTATTCCAGAAATAGCTGTGCCTCTAGCAAAAATATTCTAGTTGAGCTACACATACAGAATCTACTCAGCAAACAGAAAAAAATTATCCAGACAGGATCCACCACGCAAAATCCAATCTTGCTCATTTCTGATCCACCACCCTCTGTAAATTCGGTATCATCATCTGCATACTCACCAATGACCAACCTCTCTGGTGCTCTGTTTGGGTTCCCTCAGGCATTCCATCACAGAGACATACAGCTCAGAAACAGGCCATTCACTTAACTGGTCCAGACCAACCAAGAATGCCCCATCCAGGTTAGTCCCATCCCATTTGCCAATGTTTGGCCCATAACCTTCTAAACCTTTCCATTCATATATGTATCCAAGAGTCTTTCAAAAGTTGCACAGGATGAGATCTCCTTCTAGCCTTGATTCAAATATACAGTGGATTCCAGTTAATTGGGCCATCGGCTAAACGGGGTAGCCACTTATTTGTGACAACTATTAAAGAACAAAAACTAATCAAGAAAATAGCCAGGATTCCCTTGATGTATTTGGGACACTATGCCACTTAATCCGGACAGGAGACTATTGCTGAACAGTTTCTAACTCTCGTCAGTCATGTGAACTTGTGTGGCCGTTAGACCCTACACCCAGGTTAGAACAAAGTTTTTAAATAGCATCAGTTGTGTGTGTTTGAGATCAAAAAGCAGTGATTTTTGTCACTGGTAGAGGCAAAAAATAACAATAAGACAATTTCGAAGTATTTTGCTCACTGGGTTTCAAGCATTTAGGTTTGGAGATGCCAGAAATGACCAGGAGTGAAAATGAAACTATTTAATTATTTCAAATTAGGATCTATGAAAAATTTGAAGGTATTGACAATCATCTCAAATATTACAATGAAAATGAAGATTTAGAGGATGCAACCGTCAATGAAGGCAGACTATTATCTATACTAGGTGTCTGTGTTGACTTTGTTCACTTACAGTCAATGAAAAGATGTGCCACCATACACTGAATAGTCATAGTCATACTTTATTGATCCCGGGGGAAATTGGTTTTTGTTACAGTTGCACCATAAATAATAATAGAGCCATAAATAGTTAAATAGTAGTATGTAAATTATGCCAGTAAATTATGAAGTAAGTCCAGGACCAGCCTATTGGCTCAATGAATTCCTCCGTTGATAACTAATAGGAACTAACACACGGTTTTACTAATACATAATACTAATTAATAATAATACATAATAAAAGGTACTCAAGTTTTTTTTTTAAAAAATACCTTAACTATTTCCATGAAACTTTGGCTAACAGTATCAGCCACGTAATTAGGCCAAAATGTACTGGTCCCAATGTGTCCCAACTAATCAGAATCCACTGTATCGACAAAACTGTTGGAACTTCAGAGGCAAGACAACATTGAGCACACTTCATAGGAAATGCAAGGGTCCACTCCTCCTGTGAGCTTGTTGTTACATTCAATAAGATCATGGCCAACCCAATTCCTCAATATCTTACATCTTCAAACCTTCAGCTATAACTTGGACCACACTAGGCAACTGAAGCTTAAAACAGTTATGAATTGATAAAATGTTAAAGGTAGAATGATGAAAGCCATTATAAAAGATGCAGGTTCTAATAATGGTGCAAGAAGAGAAATACCTGGATGACAAACCTTTGAAGGTACTGAAACAATTCCAGAAAGCTTTATAAACAATTCGAGAAAGCTTTATAAATTGGCTACAGGATTCTGGGTGTTGCTTTGCAACTGTGTCAAAAAACAAGGAAATAATGTTGAACTTTTGTTAAAACAAAAGTTTGGCAGCAACCAGAGGATTACATCCAGTTCTGTTCACAGTATTGTAGGATAGATCTGAAAACCATATGGATGTCCAAAGAAAAAAAAGATTCACTGCAATCGTCTCAAGGACAAGAGACCTCAATTATATGGACGAAACTTCAGAAAGTTGAACAACAATTTGTACAACCAGGAGTTCAGTCAAGGTGAATGAAGAGTAGTTGTTTCTGTTAATGGCAGAATCAAAAAGCAAAGAACATTAAGTTGATTAGTTGTGAGAAGGAAAAAAAATCTTCCAAATACAAGTACTTAAAATTTGGAATTTAATGCCTAATATGCATATTCAACAATTATTTTCTAAAGAGGAGTGGATAAATTTTCTTGAAGTACATACATGTCACCATATACAACTCTGTGATTCATTTTCTTGCAGGCATACTCAGCAAATCCATAGAATAGTAACTATAATAGGATCAACAAAAGATCAACCGGAGTGCAGAAGACAACAAACTGTGCAAATGCAAATATAAATAAATAACGAGAATATAAGATTATGAGATAAAGCGTCCTTAAAAGTGAGATCATTTGTTGTAGGAACATTTCAATGATGGGGCAAGTGAGTGGAGTTATCCCCTTTCATTCAAGAGCCTGATGTTCGAAGGGTAGAAACTATTCTTAAACCTGGTGGTGCGAGTCCTGAGACTCTTGTACCTTCTACCTGATGGTAGCAGCAAGAAGCGAACATAACCTAGTTAGTGGGGATCTCCAATGATGGATGCAGCTTTCCTACGATAGCATTTCATTCAGGTGTGCCCAATGGTGTGGGAGGGCTTTACCCGTGATATACTGGGCCAAACCCACTACTTTTTGTAGAATAGTCAAAAATTTGTCTTGAATATCGCTCATACAGTTCAATTCATTACAACAGTGCATTGAGGAAGTACAAGGTGAAATACCAGGGTGCAGAATAGAGTGTTTCAGTTACAGAGAAAGTTCAGCATAGATAGACAATAAGGTACAAGGCTACAAGGTAGCTAATAAGCTATACTGTGAGCTCAAGAGTTCTCTACTAATGGGTTTTGAACTGTCCTTGAGCCTGATAACATGTGCTTTCAAGCTTTCGTATCTCCTTGGGGGGGGGGGGGGTAAAGAGAGAGAAGAGAATGTCCAGGGTAGGTGGGGTCTTTGGTTATGTTGGCTGCTTTGCTGAGGCAGTGAGAAAAATACAGTCCATGGAGGAAAGGCTAGTTTCTGTGATGTGCTAAATTAGCTCCACAACTCTATAGTTTCTGCAGTTACAAGCAAAACAGTTTCCATACCAAGCATTAATACATTCAGATAGGATTCTTTCTATAGTACAGCGATAGAAATTGGATAGGGTCAAAGGCGACATGGCAAATTTGTTCAGCCTCCACTGAGGAAGTAGAGGCTTACCTTGTGATGAAGGGGATAAGAGAGCCCACTGAATGTTCTGCAGAGATCTGGCACAAACCTGACAGCTGACAAACTGGCTTAAGTGTTTTAACAACTCTGATGTTAAAAATACTCAACAATGGAGCCTCCACAGGATACAGAATGCTATTAAGATTCATAACATTCAAACATAAAAATTTTGTGCCTTAGCCCTGAAAGACTGACCTTTTATCACGACAAAAAAAAACCCTGGTTCTATAATTTCAAGCCAAGGGGAAAACACTCAGCATCTGTCAGTCCCCCACAGATCCTCATCTTTCAATGAGATCATTTTTCATATAAACTTAAGAATAGACCCATCCTACTCAATGGTTTCCACAAAGGAAGCAACTCTTTCATCAGTTATTACAATAGTATCCAAGTAGAGTATCTAATGGAAACATATTGATTCATAAGAGAGTAAAAGTACATAGTATCTTGAAAAATTAGTTATTTTCCCTATATTGCAACCCTTTAGCAATGTAGATGACTGACGTACAGCAATTGACAAAAGATTTTCTGATAGCATGTCCCACAATCTAAGACAAGGGCAACAAGCACCATGGAATGTCATGACTTCAAATTTCAACTCCATACTACACAGTATTGCAAAATGGGAGGGTAGCACCATTCCTGAGTCATTATTGGGTTTTAAGCTTTTAGTTCTCTCGTAGCTCTCCAGCAGTACCCTTCATGGTCACAGGACAGCAGTTTGAGATAATGATGCATTGCCTTTTCAAAGTTAATTATGGATGTGTAATAAATGCTGGTATACATTTGATACTGAAAAATGAGTGGTGACCACTGGTCTCCTCAGATATAAAGAAAAGCAATCAACTACAGAGAACACTGGTGATGCCAACAGGCTCAATAAACTGATTAGAAAGGCTGACTCTGTTATAGGAGTTAAACTGGACACACTGGACACTGTGGTAGAACAGAGGACCCTATGGAAAATCAGGCAACTCTGGATAATATTTCTCGCCCTCTGCATGCCACCTTGGCTGAACAGAGGAGCACCTTTAGTAGACTAAGACAACTGCACTGCTCCAAAGAGCACTATACGAGGTCATTTTTACCCTCGGCAATAATGCGTCAACTTATTGCCCGGGAAGGGATAACCCCCTCCTGTTAAGACTGTTTGAGGTAACTTATTTTTTATTCTTTCTTACTCCTCTTCCAATATTTGTATATCCTTCGGGATCAATAAAGTATCTATCTACCCAGAAAAATGTAATTATCTTTATCATGTACAGTTTCATCATGTTTGCAATAAATTGGAATGTTTATTCAAGAGCACCAAAATCAGCATACATGTATTTACAGATGTGACAATAAACTTGATTTTGATTACCCATGAAATTCAAAATATTATATGTAAAGTAAAGGTAAGGATGGAACAGCTAATAGAGTATATACAGCTTTTTTCTCCAACATATTAATAGATCCCATAGGAGAAAGGAACCATTTTATTTCCATTCCTATTCACCTGAGTAGCTTGTTTAAACGTAGAGCCAAAATATACCAAATATTTTCCAAATTAATTTCTAAAATATTCAAATTTCAAATACTACATTCAAATATTATACTCAAATTCCAGCAATTTGAATATAAAAAGCATTTTTGAATTACTGTTTTATAATATCATTGATTTAAAAAATAATTCACAGATCACGTTCAAAAAAACCTTCCCAACTTTAAAAAAAAGTGACTGGATAAACAATGCACCAATTCCAAAGAGCATAGGATATAGCAACAGAATTAGGCTATTGGCCCATTGAGTCTGCTCTGCCATTTCATCACAGCTGATCCAATTTTCCTCTCAGCCCCAATCTCCTGCCTTCCCCCGTATCCCTTCATGTCCTGAACCAATCAAGAATTGTTTTGTTCTGATCAAAAAGAGATGAAACTTTTGATGAAGAGTGCAACAAATCTTTGCTGCTCTCTGTCAGTTAACTGATGCAAATTGACAGTTTTGAACTATGCTAACAAATCAGTTTAAATAGATAGTGGTGACTGTCATGTGATATTTCTGAGTGCATCAAAATAATCCATCTTCTATCAGTAAAATTAAGTTTTTAAACAAAATTTTAAATGACAAAATATTTGCTAAATCTTCAACAAAAACTGCCAATCTTCACAACACCTTTATTTGAAGGCCAACATTACACCTAGGCCGCAAAAACATTGTAAATATTTGAAATATGAAAGCAACTATGACAGTTGTGTCAACTATAAACGGACTGATAAGAGCTAAGCATTCCGTATGTTACAAGCTCCCCCATATCTATGAAGTCTTACACTGTGAAATGAAATTCAACTTAAATCTAAGAAGATGCAGAGCACAACAATGAAACCATGAAAACCACATGCTTTTATAATGTACATCCAGAAAAGCCAAGATGGCTATCACCCTCAGCAGTCAATAAGATAAAATAATGCAACTCAAGCACCATTTATGGAACCCTACTATGTACAAACTGGACATAGTATGTGGCCATAAAAATAACTGATACAATTCAAAGCAGTTCTTTAGCCATAGAGTACACTTCATACTACCAATCCCCAATTGAGATAATTTTAGACCCAATATTAACTAGGGTGTACTTAAGATCAGGCAGGAAAAGAAGATGTGTTACCAATTTTTAAAAACTAAGACAATGAACTACTACACCTTTGCATATCTAAACTAAGGTAACATCACAATTAAAACTTGAAATTTACATTGTTATACAGCAGTGAACTTTTAACCACCTCACATTTTAATAACTGAATTATAAACCGTTACCTATCAAAAGCACCCAACAGTCATGTTTGAAAAATTTACAGCTTGCAAAAGTTGTGCAAACATTTAAAACACACACTTAGGCAGCAATACTTCATTTTATCTACATCTAATTTACTTTCTGACCCTCCTAACAGTCATTATCCTATTGCAGTATTTAAAAAACATGCACTGGAATCCAAAGGTTAATACTGTATACAGGTATATCATTGGCCTTGATGGTATTCTTTGGTAACAAAAACATCTAACACCAAGCAAATTAAATGTTAGTATTAGCATACGTGGGACATATTTCAAGGCTAGCAATCCAAGTTGAAGGGGATGGAATAGAAGGCTGCAAAGAACAAACCCTTTTAATTCCTTCAACATTTTCCCAATGTTTCTCCCGTTTTGCCCAGAATCAAAGAATGATTTTACTTTGCGTGCGAGTGCATGGAGTTGCAGAACCAACTCGAAAAGAAAGCATTTAATGCCTTTAGGCTTAAAATTTGAAACAAAAAGAGATTTAAAAGCTAACTTTTTTATTATTTATTTTGCCTGTTGGGGGTTGGCAATAACCCCTCGAATTGGTCCGGAATGTCATGTTGGCGTGGCAAGAAAGACATGGAAGCGGTGTGTGTGTGTGCCCCATGCCGCCAGGCTTGTGTCAGCATGAACATGTCACGCTACCGTGTTCGCTGCTCCCAAACGCCACAATCCAACCAAGAAGCTGGGCAAGGCGGAGGGGAGGGGGCGAGGAGGGAGGCTGGCACACGAAACATGTACTTCAAAAAAAACATCCAAACGGAACAACCACCGTCAAACCCGAGCGCCAAGCGAGCCGCTGAGTTCCGGCGGCACGAAAGTTTTCTTGCTTTCTTCTTAAAGAAGAAAAGGGGCACGTACCTTTGGCACGAGGGAAGGTGCGCGAAGCGGCCGGGCTGCCTGTGTATGTTGTTTTATTATTGTCAGCGCTCGTCCTCCATCCATTCCAGCGCCGCCATTTTGCTTTACTATTGTGCGAAGATGGCGGCAGGAGGGAGGGAAGGAGAGATGGCGCTGGGAAAAGCCCGAGCCCTCCCCCTTCCCTTTCCCCACCCCCTCATAGCCCGGCCGGAGCCAAGCCCAAGCTGTCTTCTGTAACGCAACTATTTTGGAAGAGAGGAAGCTACCAAAAAAAGATCAAGTAAGGTGTTTGGGTTCCCCCCCTCCCCCCGGTGGCAACGGCTGCCGAGGCGAAAGCTTTGTCCGGCAGCTGTGCGTGGTGTGGCGGAACTGGAGCTCTTCGCCGGGCAGCTGCAGCTCGGTGGCTCTGCGCTGGTTGGAGTGGCAGCTGCGGCAACCGTAGGGATAGTAGCCACGCAAATGGTGATGGGCTTCCTGGCCAAGCGTTGGCACGGCTCTTCTTCCCTTTCTACGCGCAAACATACATCCGAAATTACATATGATCCTACCCTTTTTTTTTCTGGCAGCATTGGGTGAACTTCACCGCAGCATTAAAAGCAGGCAGGTGTTAAAGAGAAACGCGTCAAGACCAAGGAAACTCGACGCTTCTTTCACCCCACTCCAAGAGAGCAATAATTCTTGGCTGTTGGGCCAGCTTTTCAGCCCAATATACTCCCACCCCCTAATGAGACGTTGGGAAGCCATAGCCCTCGGGGAATGAGGCCAGCCAAATAAAATTAGTTTTATTTGGAGAAAATAATTAAACATCCAGATGAGAAATCTCCAATAGCAAAGCAATCCTACATTATTTTTCTATACATGGCATATATACATAGTATATATGAAAACAAATTGTAACATCCACATTTATAATAAATAACCTGCAAGCATATTTTGTAATTAAACTATTGTAAATAAATTATGAAGTAATACACAAGAAAATATTGACTGGGGTAGTAATCTCAGCCTTTATTTGGAGAACAACTGTTTGTGCTAGGTAGCATATTAAAAAAGAAATTATTGACAATTCAACTGCTTATATACAATGTAGGCTTAATTACCTTCAAGCAACTTTTATCTTTCATCATACTTATGGAAGCTTAAATTCCAACAAATTAACCAATGTTGATATGTTTTCAGGCACCTGATCTCTATCTCTCTGAAATCAAATGGTTACTTTTTAGCTCTTTATGTATTTCACATAGTACACAAGATACTTAAGAAAATAGTGCTTGTTTTACAGAAAATAAATAGATTGTATTGATGTTATATAATAGAAACAATATAATTCAACAGGTAACTTCACAGACATTCATTAAGCTGCATGTCAGCATAACGTTTTACAGCGCCAGCTTTCGGTGTTCAATTCCTGCTGCTGTCTGTAAAGAGTTTATACGTTCTCTAGGTGACTGAGTGGATTTCCTCTGGGCGCTCTGGTTTACTCTTGCATTCCAAGGATGTTCGGAGTAGGGTTTGTAATTTGTGACCATGCTATCTATGTTGGTTGGTACCAACCACCTGCAGGAGTTCCCTGCACTGTGTTGGTTGTTGATGCAAACAATACATTTCCCTGTATGTTTCAGTGTTTCGATGTACATGTGACAAACAAAGCTAATCTTTATCTCTGACCAACTAAAGACGTTTTAAGTTTCTGATGGAAAATGACCGAAGTTAAATTAAGAAAACCTTTGCTAAGATTTATCCAAAGGTTAACAGCAAAGAGAATCAGAACCAGATGTAATAAAGCAATAAATATTTAGTTTTTATTAAGAATCAGATGAGTGTGAAAATTGCTTTGGACCACTGAAACAAGACACAAGGGCAGATACAAAGTATAACAGAGATGTTACCTGAGTATGTTGCACCTTTATTTAGGATGTTTGACCAGCAAAAGTTAACGATGCCAACAGTAAATATGTTTATATTACTTAAAAGACATAGACATGTTGGTTTTTGAGGGAAAGGTTCTTGGGAATGCAGATTATACCAAGGACACATCACATTAAGAACATTAGGCCATGCTCGACTACTAAGTACAGAGCCAAATACTTGGGTTTGTGACTTAAAAATATTTGGTCTCGTGGCTGACCTACTTTGTCCACTTTCCTGCCTGATCATCTCTTGATTACTGTAATGTTCCTAAATCATTCAACCACAATGTTGAATTAACTCAGTGACTGAGAATTTACACCACTCTAGGCTGGAGAAATCCACACAATCACAACCCACTCAGTAATAGATATTTCGTCAATTAAAAAAAAAACTACCCCCATTTGTTTGAAGCTATCCAACTTGAGAAACTTCCAACACTTCTCTGGATCTTGAACCTGAAGAGTTCTTTAGCATAGATCTGTAAAGGTTCTTGGTCAATCACTTGATGCAATTGCAAGAGCTGACTTGGTGCATTTCCAGGGTAATGCATAATAGAAGAAAGCAATCTCTTTTGTACTTGTGATCTCAGTGAAAATATTGTTCCACTTTTAATCACCTTGCACAGTCTTAAACCTCTGGAAATGTGTGAGGTTTCTTTTGTGTAAAGTTAGGTAAAGTTAGGCATGCAGTGAAGCTTTTAGGTAAGAGCAAGGGAAAGGCTGGGCTATCAGAGATGGATTTCACGTGAAGGCAACAGGAGACGGCAAGGCAAAAGCAAAATACTGTGGATGCATGAAATCTGAATCTAAAACAGAAAAAGCTGAAAATACTTGTGTAGCATCTTTAGAAAAAGAAAACTTTAACATTTTAGATCATTTGCTGTTCATCAGTACTGTAAGAACATTGCTATCCAGCACGGGGAGTGAAAGATGGAGGAACCAAACAATCAAAATGGAAGCTCTTTCTCAGTTCCAGTGAAAGGTTCCCAGTATTAAGCATTAATTTTCCTCTTTCCACAGATGGGGCCTGCCTGACCTGCTGAGTTTATCAAGCATTTTCTCTTGATGAATGAAATGACTTGACAGTATGGAAGATGAGTGGTTAATAAAAATATGTTGTACAAGGTAAAAGGACACAGTAATAGGACATACAGAGCAGTAAAAAATGATTCTTAAATGACATCAGCAGAACTATTACTAATATATGTGCTGTGAAGACAATGTAAGTAGGATTTACTATATGAAGCAGTTGAAGTCAACATTTAGTAGGAAAATGCCTAATCAAAAATGATTTGGTTGAAATTAGTTTGAAATGGAAAATAAAGCAGCAGTGATTTGAATGGTGGAACAAACTCAATGGGCCGGATGGCCTAATTAGGTTCCAATGTCTTATGGCTTATTAAACATGGTTAAGAATCAAATTTGGAATGGTTTGGAGATTTGAATTAGAAAGATCGTGGAAACTCAGAATAATACTTCAGTAGTTTCAGAAAATCAATTAACCCATCATTGGTTGCATGAGCAGAGGATAGTGTATTGCTTCAGATAGCAAAGTGAACAGAAGGAAGGATCAGGTTCATATTTTAACATGAGAACTGAATTTGGGGCTCTGAATAGTGAAATAGGAGACACAAGTGAACCTAGCAATAGAAGTAGTCCATTTAGTTTCTCAAGTCTTTTCTTCCTTTTAGAGCGTGAAGAGGTTAAGTGATAATTTGGCTACCATAGCAAGAAGTTTTGAGTACAGAGGCAAGGATTATCATACTACAATTTTACAGCCCTTGGTGAGATGTGCATGGATATTGTTTGGAATTTTAGACTCAGCTAGGAAAAGGTACACTTGCCATGGAGAGATTGTTATAAAGTTTTACCGCACTTTTCTCAAATGATGTAATTCAAAGTGCTTTCCTATGAGATTAAATGCAAGCATGAAAATAGCAGACAAAATTAAGTTAATTAAAAGCAGTTAAATAAGTAGCTTTTGAGCTATTATTTAAAAGTGTGAACTGAGTTTTAGGTCCCTTACAGTTTAGCTATTGAGTTCCACAATTTAGGAGCATAGTTAATAAAGCTAACCTGCCAATTTTCTTTTGAGGAGGATTGTTTAAAATTTACGGACCGGTGGAAGATCGAAGAGCTTGAGCAGGATGATAAAACAAAAGCGATTGTGTGATATACTCCAGTCCCAGACCATTGAGAGCTTTAAAAACAAGTAAGATAACTTTAGAATCAATTCTAAAAGAATCCTACAGGAAGCCAAAGCAGAGTAGTTTGGATGGAAATGATGTATTCTTTCATCTGGGTTTTAGTCAAAAGGGCAACAACATTCTGAATGAGTTGAAGTTTGTCAAGATTAAAGTACATACTTAAAAGGAATTTTTATAGACCCAGAGAAACGTTTTTTAAGAAGCGAAATACTCTTGTTTCTGAAAATACTGAGTAAATTTGGAGCATCAGAAAGAAACAAATAGCTTTATAAACACCTTTCAAGATACAGATGGAGGAGAGCAAGAAAGAAAAGGAAAAGACAGTAACAAACAGAAAAATTTAAATGATAATGGTAAAGGCTTAAGTTATGTGGATTGATTATCTAGAATTATCAAAGGAATTTGGAATGAATACATTTCTAACATTTTCGGTTTTAATTTCGTATTTCCAGCATCCATAGTATTTTGTCTTTGCAAATAATGGATCCAATGTTTTGATAAATTTTAAGGGAGCAAAGATTTCACACTCTCGCACTGTTGTGTTTGAATGGCTTTCATTTTATTAATGGCATCTGCACAAGTTTGAATGGCTCTTTGTAACTCAGTTTGTAGCACCCTTGTATCTGAATCAAGCTTGTTAAAGTGGACAAACAAAATCTAATAATAGTGTTCAAAAGGAGAATACTTTCCAGTATCCCAGCCTTTCTATCGACATCACTAAACACATATTATCCAGCTATTATCACATTTCTGTTTTTAGGAGCATGCTGCTTTGTAATATATTGTTTCCTACATTGCAGTTCACTTCAAAAATACTTCAGTGGCTGCAAAGTAGTGGGTTCAGCACCACTACTTTGTGCCAGCCAAAATTCCCCGCCTGAACTCGTCCCATCTGCCTGCCTGCTTTTGATCTGTTACCCTCTCTTCTGGCTATTACCGTTGATTGGCAGGTGCAGAAGTCTAGGGTACAACGCCACCAGCAGTTTCAAGATCATTTGTTGCTCTGCAGCCATCAGGCTCCTAAACCAGCATCTCTTGCCTCGGTGCTGAACTGACTTAATTTGCACAATTTGTCCTCTTTTGTATATTGGATATTTGTTTGCTTTTGTTTGCATGGGCTTTCATGGATTATATTTTATCTCTTTGTTTTCCTGGGGTACTTGGAAGAAAATGAATCTCATGGTTGTGTATGGTATAGATACTTCGATAATAAATTTACTTTGAACTTTGAAAGCACTGGCATGCCCCGAGTCTTTCCTGTTTCTTCCTCCTCCTAAACATTACCTCCTGTGGTCTTCTGAGGAAGTTGCTTCACTGATCTAAATAGGGGAACATTCTTTTAATTTTATATACAAAGTAGTGTTTCTCCTTTTTCAAATTTCTCTGAAGTGCATTGCTCTCCTATTATAAGTGGCAACAATTGGACCCTACCCATTGTTAATTAGTGTTCATTCGCCTTCAAGGCAAACAGAAGGCCTTCAAATTTGCTTCTTCTTGAATCATCTTCCCTCTTCAGTAGCAATATTCACAATGCAGTGTACAATGTATACAAAGAATACTGCTTAAATGATTGGATCTCACATATGTGATTGTACACAGGAAAGACGTGCCAGTTAAAGATAAATCTAATGTCATTACCAACAGGATATCCTATTGTTCAAAGGAAACTCAGAGAACTATGAAAATCAACTAAAGTTTGACCACTCTATAATAAGATGCTTATGTTAATTTTATAGAGTAAATTTAGTAATTCCAGTATGGAACCCCACCAAAGGACACAGGAGTAACAACAAAGATCCAGAATGGCAGACCTGATTCTCTTGTCATGCTTGTTTTGAGCATATCTCCACACAAGGGTACCTCAATTAATCCTACTCCACAAATATATGTACAGTAGATCAATATCATTATTTTATATAACACAACATGACCTCTTCTCAACTAAGAGCACCAAATATGTGTTTATGAGCTGGTCTTCATCATAATTCATATTAATTGAAAGATGCAGATATAATAAAAGTCAACAGTAAATGAGATGTAGTGATTGAGTTCAACTACAACATGCTTGGGAGGAATTTCAGCTCTTTTAGAGTCACAGCACAACCATTTTAAAACCAGAAGTTTTTAACCTACTCCAAGATCAATCTAACCCTACCCTCTCACATGGTCGTCCATTTTCCATGAAACATGTATCTGAATATATCCAACACAAAATATACCTTTAGTTCTGAATATATCTAACACACATTATGTCTTTAGTTCCATCATTCATTCTGCATTGGAATATCAATATATAGCAACTGCTTGATTTCTAGAAGAATTAAACATAGTCCAAGCCTATGACACTGTAAATTGTTGGTTTGATTAGTTCAGTTGATTCATTGTTGAAAAATTCTTTTGTGCTTATTTTGTAAGCTAAAAAGGGGATTTCCCCATTTCTGACAGAGGAGAAAGTCTAATAGATTGACAGCAATGGTTGGAAAATGTCACTAATAACAAAACTAAATAATTTTAAGAAGTTCAATGGCAAAGTGCTGTGTTTATAAAAAGCCTTGTTCAATTTCTCAGAAAATATGGTTGACGCTGAAATTAACAATATTTATGGAGCAGATTAAATATTAAGTCCAATATATATTTAAATGAAATAATTCATTGACTTTCTCATATAAAATTAACAACAATTTACATCTATTTGGAAAAGACTAACATTTGGAAAAAAATTCTTTAGAAGAGCTTTTTAGAAATATGTTCCAATATGCTCCACGGAGGCCACTAACTAAAGACACTGTGCAAACAAAGGAGATATCAGAGGCGTGATCATACTGTAGTCAAACAGATATGTGAAGGTATGCCGAAGGAGAAGCAGAAGATACTGCCTGACCGGCTAAGTTCCTCCAGTACTTTGTGTGAGCTGCCTCGGGATTTCCAGCATCTGCAGAATCACATGTTAATGAGTTTGTTAATGACAAATGGGTATAAGACTTCAAATAGGTCAAAATCCACTGTCATGACAAAAGTTCAAAGAGTGACAAATAGTACTGTTAGAAACTTTGGAACCAGGGACCAATGATAAATTTCTACCATGGTGGAAATTTGTGGCCAAAGGCAGAACTATCAGAAGAACAAGACAATGCAAAAGGATGGAATTGCCTCAATATATTTATGGGATGTAAAACTGTGGAAGGGAGGAGACTGCAAGGCACAGACCATGCATGAAAGGATTGTTCTTTAATCTTCTGTACAGATTTTACATTGTGGAATTTTTCATAAAGCTAATAGAATTGAACAGCACAGAAACAGGCCCTTTAGCCTACCACATCCAGGCTGACCATAAAGCATCCATTTACATTAACTCTTTTATTCCTTTTGCATCCCAATTAAATCCCACACCTTTCTTTTCAGCCACCTGCATTAGGGACAATTTAAAGTAGTCAAGCTATTAACCTGCCATGCCTTGGTATATGGAAGGAAGCCGGAGTACCCAGGAGAAACATATTTAGAATATGGAACAGAACAGGGCCTTTGGCCTACGATTTTGTGCTGACCTTTTAACCTACTCCAAGATCAATCTAACCCTACCCTCCCACATTGTCATCCATCTTCCTTTCATCCTGTGCCTATCTAAGTCTCAAATGTCCCTAATGTATCTGCCTGTAAACCACCCCAGCTGTGCATTCCGGATACTTACCACCCTCTATGTAAAAAACCTATTTCTGACATCCCCCCCATACTGTCCTCCAAACACCTTAAAGTTATGTCCTCTTGTATTAGCCACTTCTGCCCTGGAGAAAAGTCTCTGCTGTCCACTCTATTGATGACTCTTATCATCTTATGCACCTCTATCAAGTCACCTCTCATCCTCCTCTCCAAACAGAAAAGACCTAGCTCGCTCAACCTATTCACAGGAGACATGCTTTCTAATCCTGGTAAATCTCTGCACCCTCGTTCTATAGATTCCATGTTCTCACAAGTTAACCGGAACTGAATACAATATTCAAAGTGTAGTCTTACCAGAAATTTATAGAGTAATAAAGGCCAACATACCATACGCCTTCTTAACCACCGTATCAACCCATGTTGTAACTTTGAAGAATCTATGGATGTGTATCAAGATCCCTCTGTTCCTCCACTCTGTTAAGAATCTGCCACTAACCCTGTATTCTGGCTTCAAGTTCGACCTTTCAGAGTGAATCACTTCACACTCCAAATTGATCTCCATCTGCCACCTCTCAGTCCAGCTCAGCATGTTATCAATGGCCCGTTGTAACCTACTACCACCTTCTACAGTAACCACAAGTCCACCAACCTTCATGTCATTTGCAAACTTACTAACCTACCACCCCACTTCCTTATCCAAGTCATTAAAATCACAAAAACCAAGGGGTCCCAGAACAGATCACTGTGTACCACCACTGGTCACTGACCTCTAGGCGCAATATGCTCGATCTATTACTACCCTCATACGGGGAGGCATACAGACAGCACCAAAGGCCACAATTGAATCCGGCTCTTTGGGACTGAACTAGCAGTGCTAACTCCTGTGCCACATGTTCAGTCAGAAGAGAGTTGCTAGGGAAGGAGTGGTTTGAGATCTCCAGCAGGCTACAGTGATGGAAAAAGGTAAAGGCATTGCAGAGGTTTAAATGCAAAGGTGATTATATCAAAAATATGCTGTTCCTTATCACATTTTCACATGAACCCAGGTGACAGAAAATTAATGCAAGGGCAAGGCTGATGAACAAATAAGATATGATATTGTCATGGTTTTTGGGGTTTGGCTGAGTTTTATGAAGAGTGGAAGAGGGGAATAATCAGAATCCTACAGCACCAAAACACAAGTACAGAAAATAATGAAGAACCTGTAAATCACCAGGAACAATAGTTACCTGATGAGGGCATGCTGGCTATGGAATTCAATCTGTCACAGTCAGGAAGACCAAATGACTTGGAACTGATTCCGAGCCAAAGTTGAAAATTAAACACTTAGACAATGCTTGTTCTTCTTTCCAGCTTCCTGAAGACTGTTGCTACAGTTTCCTAATCCAGGACTGCTTTTTACTTGTCTGCCTACTCAGCACACCAACAAGATTTTTTTTTGTAAAATGCTAGTTAATGTACATTTGGTGGAGCGTATTACATATATATAGGTCTGACTATTATGTCTTGTGAATAAACACAATTAACTTTCCATTATGTCTAATACCCTGCCTTAAAAGAGGAAATGTTAAAAACAAAGGAAAACTGGGCAGAATTTAGTAATATAAGGGCAGTCCAGCACAACCAGTTTTCTGGTATTACTCTACCACCTTTGATTCAAGATTCAAGGTTGCTTAATGTCATTTCCAGTACACAAGTGTAAAGGCCAACAAAATAATTGTTAGCGCAAACACGAGGAATTCTGCAGATGCTGGAAATTCAAGCAACACACATCAAAGTTGCTGGTGAACGCAGCAGGCCAGGCAGCATCTCCAGGAAGAGGTACAGTTGACGTTTCGGGCCAAGACCCTTCATCAGGTCAGATCCAATGCAGCACAAAAAAAACAAGAACACAATAATTTAAAAAACACAATAAATATAACTACATGAGATAGCTTATATACATTGCTTGATTGTCCATAAATTGATACTAGGCACAAGAGCCTTTGTACATAAGGTGATTGACAGGAAATGATAAAGTAGTGGTGGTGGGGGCTGTGAAGGGGTAGGTTAGTAGGTGGACATGTTGATCAGCCTTGCTGCTTGGGGAAGTAGTACTTTTGAGTCTGGTGATTTTGTCATGGATGCCACGTAGCCTCCCCCCAATGGAAGTGCGACAAACAGTCTATGAGCAGAATGGGTGGGATCCTTCATGATGTTACTGGCCTTGTTCTAGCACCTTTCTCTATATGTCCTTGATTGTGGGTAGGTTGGTACCAGTGTTGTGCCTTCCACAGTTACTGTTTCTCACTGCTGCAGTGATTTATAGGATTCCTGTCTGACTAATGCCTTATGTGATAACAGTTTGTGATACTATTAAGGAAGCTTCATGCTCTACTGAAGACATCTCTGCACTGAATCATGGGCTATAACAGAAAAAGAATGAGCACATTATAAGTGATATAAACTTCATTGCATAACTAAAAAACTTGACCTCCAAATAAAAGATAAAGAGAAATGCTTAGAAGTTAGAAATCAATTACTACAGATGCTGTAAATCTGAATTAAAACCAGAAGGTGCTGGGAACTCTCAGCCAGTCAGCTAGCAAATGTGGAAAGGGAAAATGCAATGCTTAATGTCAATTTGTTGACCTATCACTTAACGTGTCATCCCTGTTCAATCCACCATGTGCTGCAAGCTTTTTACCATTTTCTGAATGAAAGTTGGAGATCAGTCCTGCCGAAAGGTTTCGGCCGGAAACCTCAACTGTACTCTTTTTCTAGATGCTGCCTGACCTGCTGAGTTCCACCAGCATTTTGTGTGTGTTGCTCAGATTTCCAACATCTGCAGATTTTCTCTTGTTTGTGATCAAAACTAAAAGTTGTGATATATAATGACAAATAAAGAAAATTACAATGTACAAGCTGACCTGTCATGTCTTTGGGTCTGTGGTATCAGAAGGTTGCCAGGTTGCAGATACACAATTCCTGGTGGGCATAATTTTACCTGAAATGATCACTGGTGTAATCTGTCCCAGGTAAAACTGCTTGCACATTTGTGCATGACTAAAGTAGACAAATGGCTCTAATTTATAGTGACGTTGTGTGACGAGACTAACATGTATCACAGACAATTCTTCCAATCATCTGTTTCACCGACCCCTCAACTAACCCAGTGCCAAAGGTGATAATATCTTTTTTCATAAGGATTAAGCAGTGTCAACACATTATTGATGGTTAATTTATCAAGGAAAAAGAATTGCAAGTTTTGAGATGTTGATCAAAGCTCAAAGCTGGCAGCAGAATGTGGACCAGCTAGAGAAATGGTCTGAAAATGGCAGATGGAATTTAATGCAGAGAGATGTGAGGTATTGCACTTTCGGAAGACTAACCACGGTAGGTCTTGCACAGTGAGCGGTAGGGCACTAAGGAATGTTGTGAAACAGAGGAATCTGGGAATACAGATCCATAATTCCTTGCAAGTTGTTTCACAGGTAGACGCGGTCGTAGAGAAATCTTTTGGCACACTGGCCTTCGTAAATCAATGTATTGAGGACAGGAGTTGGGATATCATGTTGAAATTGTATAAGACATTGGTGAGGCCTAATTTGAAGTATTACGTCCAGTTTTGGTCACCTACCTACAGGAAAGATGTAAATAAGATAGAAAGAGTGCAAAGAAAATTTACAAGGATGTTGTCAGGACTTGAGGACCTGAGTTATGGGGAAAGGCTGAATAGGTTAGGACCTTATTCCCTAGAACGTAGAAGGTTGAGGGGAGATTTGATAGAGGTATACAAAATTATGAGGGTAAATGAAAGCAGGCTTTTTCCACTGAAGTTGGCTGACACTACAACTAGAGGTCATGGGTTAAGGATGAAAGGTGAAATATTTAAGGAGAACATGAGACAGTGGTGAGAGCGTGGAATAAGCTGCCAGTGTAAATGGTGGATGTGGGGTCAATTTCAACATTTCATATGCCTTATACAGCAATTTTGAGAGGATAACAATTTAAATTCTACTTAAGGGAAAGGCCTGAAGAAGTGAAAGTAAAAGCTGCCTGATAACCATTAAAATCCATTGGTTTACTGACATCCCATTATAAAAGAAGATCCACCCTACAAGTATGGTCATATGAAATTCCACCCCACATCAACATGACTCTCCCTTAATTGTCCTTGTAAATGGTCATGACCACCATGTTCTTGCAAATCCACACAATGAAGAAACCAAAAAGATTGCAGCGCGCATGGTTGCAGCAGCCTCTCTGGCACCAATCAATAGTGAAATTTCTTGTCCTATTCATCTTTTCTATGATCAAAAAACACCACTGATCATAAAGAATAATAAAATCTCCAAATCTACCTCGCTAGCAAGCGGGAAATGAAAGTGCTGCACAGTTACAGCCTAATGCGCGGAGTGGGCCCTTGCTCCATACCATGGCCTACTACAGCTAACTGGGGAAGCAAATGTCAGAAGCGATACACAAGGATGCAGATGCACAGTAGGCATGTCAGTATTCGAGCAAGACTGAAAGCGGATCCCTGCAGGCCTGCTCTCCCGACGATTCTACTTGTTAACGTCCAATCGCCAGAAAATAAGATGAATTACCTGTGTCAGCATTTGGACCATCAGGAGATGAGGGACTGCTACACACTCACCTTGACAGAAACGTGGCTTCAGGACACCTCTCCAGACTCGGCAATCCAACTAGAAGACTAAATCTCTTCTCAGGCAGACAGAAATGCTGCGACCTTCTATAAGACCTGTTGAGGAGGTCTGTGTGTTATGTCAGTAAGAAATGGTATGTGAATGCCCGAGTTGTAACAGACCACTGCTCACCGTAGATAGTTGTTAATGGTGAAGTGCAGGCCCTTCTAGTTACCAGGGGAGTTCACTGCCATTGTGATTGTTGCTGTTTACAGTACATCCACTTTGTAGTAATGCTGCAGCAGCACTGCAGGAGCTCTACGGCATCATCTGCAACCTCAAAGTCACTCATCGCAATGGCATCTTCATTGTTGCTGGTGACTTCAATCATGCCAACTTAAAAACAATCCTGCCAAAGTTCTACTGGCATGTCAACTTGGCATCTAAACGAGAGAATGTATTTGATGTGGTCTTCTATGCCAACATTCATGGAGCCGACAGGGCATTTTCTCCACCCCCCACTCTCACCTTGGATACTCAGACCACATCTCCGTTTTGCTAATGAAGGGTCTCAGCCCAAAACATCGACTGTTTACTATTTTCCATAGATACTGCCTGGCCTGCTGAGTTCCTCCAGCATTTTGTGTGTGTTGCCTTGGATCTTCAGAATTTGCAGATTTTCTCATGTCTGCGTTACTAATCCCTATATACAGACCATTGATTAAACAAGTCAAACCAGTTTACAGGGAGATCAGGATCAGGACTGTTTTGAAAGCACCGACTGGGGCATACCCATTGGGAATGATGCTCTGCTATCATCACATCAGCATTGATGGATATGCAAGATCAGTGACTGGCTACGTAGGAAAATGCACTGAGTGCTTAATCAGGTTAATTGTGATCAAACACTACACTTCCAAGGCAAACTAGAAAACATGTTTAACTGCAGAAGTTCATACACTGCTTAGGGATCAGTATGCTGACTTTAGATCGGAAAACAGCAAGAGCCGTGCTCTAGCATGCTATCAGGAAGGCAAAGCGAGAGTATGCACAGAAAATTCATGGCCACTTTTGTGACACCAGAAACACACAGTGCATGGGACAAGAAATATAAATCATAACAGATTACAAATCCACCCAGGCGTCAACGACAGTGAGGCCTCCCTTCCTGATAGGCTAAATGCCTTCTATGTAATGAATGATGTAACACAAAGAAAATACACCTCTCTCCCTGAGGAACAGGCACCCTGTTAAGGTAAAGAGGATCCTAACCAGGGTGAATCCACACAAAACTGTGAGACTGATGAGACCCGACACAGACTAGGAGACTGCTTTGCAAAGCACCTACGCTCCATCTGCCAGAAGAATTGGGATCTCCTAGTGGCCACCCATTTTAATTCTATTTCCTATTCCCATTCCAACATGTCAGTCCATGGCCTCTTCTACTGTCATGATGAGGCCACGCTCAGGTTGGAGGAGCAACACCTCATATTCCATCATGGTAGCCTCCAACCTGATGGCATGAACTTCAATTTCTCGAACTTCCAGTAATGCCCCCCCCTTCACCATTCCCCATTCACATTTCCTTCTCTCACTTTATCTCCTTACCTCCATCTGGTGCTCCTCCCCTTTTTCTTTCTTCCATGTCCTCTCCTATCAGATTCCCCCTTTTCCAGCCTTGTATCTCTTTCACCCATCAACTTCTCAGCTTTTTACTTCACCCCTGCACTGCACCCAGTTTCACCTATCACCTTGTGTTTCTTCTTCCCCTCCCCCCACCCTCTTACTCTGACTCCTCATCTTTTTTCCCCTCCAGTCCTGATGGAGGGTCTTGGCCCGAAATGTCGACTGTACTCTTTTCCATAGATGCCGCCTGGCCTGCTGAGTTCCTCCGGCATTTTGTGTGTGTTGCTTGGACTGGTCAAAATACTTGATCAGAGCTGAGGGATTGTGCAGCCCAGGTAACAATGGACATCTTTAATACCTTTTTTGCAACAGTCCACTGTCCCTACAGCCACCATCACTCCAGTGCCTAAGAGAGCGATGGTAACTGGCCTAAACAATTACCTCCCAGTGGCACGGACCTCATCAATCATGAAGTGCTGAGAGCAGCTGGTTATGGATTGTATAAAATCACACTTTCCAGCTACATCAGGCCCTTTCCAGTTTGCCTACCGCTCAAACTGGTGCACTGATGTCTCAGCCCTCTACTTTGTCCTGTCCCACCAGGAAAATTATTCCACAAACGCCAGGCTGTTATTCATCAATCTCAGCTCGGAGTTTAACATGATCATCCCTCAGAGGCTGGCGGGTAAACTGGCCTCATTGGGATCAGCATCCTTCTCTGTAACTGGATCTTGGACTCATTGACGGAAAGACCCCCATTAGTCCGAGTTGGTAGCAACATCTGAAACTCCGTTATGATGAGCCCTAGTGCAGTTCACATTGCTGACTCACGACTGCACTGCTAGATACAGCTCAAACCACATAATCAAGTTTGCTGATGATGCAACAGTGATTAACCTCATCAGCAACAATGATGAGTCAACATACAGAGAGAAGATAGAGACGCTTATCAAATGGTGTGAGAATAAGAACCTCTGTTTCAACTTGGACAAGTCAAATGAGATGTTTGTGAACTATAGGAAGGTGCAGTTTGAACACTTTCCATTGCATATCAATGGCTCTCCTGTGGAGAGAGTAAAGAGCACAAAGTTCCTCGGTGCGCACATAGCAGACAATCTAACCCGAACCCATGCACCTCATTAGTCAAGAAAGCACAGCAGCTTTCTGAGGAGATTGATGCGTGCAAGGCTACTGCCCCATTCTGACAACTTTCTCCAAGAGCACCACCAAGTGTCCTGTCTGGCTGTTATGTGGTACAAAAGCTGCAAAGCATAGGACTGCAAGACCCCACAGAGGACAGTATAAACTGCCGAGAGGATCACTGGGGTCTCCCTTCCCATAAATTGTGACACTTACTGGGAGTGTTGTATATGAAGGGCCAAAAGCATCGTTGAGGATCCCTACCACCCATCTCACAATCTTTTTGACCCACTACTGTCAGGAAAGAGGTACAGAAAAATCAGGACTAGGACTGCCAGACTGGGTATCAGCTCCTTCTCTCAGGCTGAGACTATGAATACCCTGCCACCACCGAGGTCTTGTCACTAGGACAGCTTACTGTTTGCTGTACTGTTTACTATTTACTTGTGCTATGCAATACATGCACTTTTAATTATATTTCATTAACTTATTTGTGGTAACGTTTTATGTGCTGTGTGTGATATATGTATTGTGGGTGCACCGCGGTCTGGGGGAATGTTGGTTGTATATTACAGACGACAATAAACTTGAACTTAAACTTGACCTTGAACTCTGCACATTTCTCATTAATTTCTAGGGGGTGTGCTCCAATACTGGAGAGCTGCTTCCAGGTTAGACAAACAACAGTCCAAACCTTTACTTCCTGAGCTACGTTGCCACTCCAAATGAAGGATGTGGTGGTGCTGAAGAGAGCCCAGAGAACATTTACCAGAATGTTGCCTGGATTGCAGGACTTCAGTCATGGGGAAAAAAAACAGATGACTGGGCTTGTTTTCCTGGAGCAGAGGAAACTCAGAAGTGACATGAAAAAAAGTAAACACAAGAGATTCTGCAGATGCTGGAAATGCAGAAGCACAAAACGTTGGAGGAACTCAGTAGATCAGGCAACATCCATAGGAAGCTAAAACCCTTCATCAGGATTGAAAATGAAGGGGGGAAGAAACCAGAAGTTACCTGTAAAATATGTATATCTCTTTTAACAAAATAAACTTTATTCACAATAAAAAAAATTTACAAGAGTAAACCGTTACATGCCTTTCCACATATATTGTCAATGCTTTTCATACTGTTCCAGCACTGCTGCCACTCATGGCATCTGGGGTTTTTTATTAAATACCACAATAATTGAGGGGTTTCCTCCCTCTCCAGGAGGAGAAGTAGTCCTTCCCCACCTTGCCCTACCTGATAAAAATATATAAGATTCGGATAGGGTAGAAAGTCATCATCTTTTTCCCATGGTAGGGCCATCAGAAATAAAGAAGGCATAGCTTTAAGGTGAGAGGTAGGAGCTCAAATAGGATCTGTAACAGAAATTTTTTTTACACAGAGTGGTTGATGTCTGGGATGCGCTGCTAGAGGAGGTATGGGATCAGTTACAATAATAACTAAAAAACATTTAAATAGGCAAGGTATGGTAGGTTAGGGTTCTAACACAGTATTGGTGTAACTGGGTCAGAAAGGCCTTTTTGCTTAGTATATGTGCTGCCAAAGTGGGAAGTGGGAAGCCTCTATAATCCTTGGTAATGCCACCAATCACTGAACTCATTAAGCTTCATTGGAAGTAACAGGGATTAATGAAGCTAACAGAGAACATTGGTCCAGAACTCAAGGGTACCTGTCAAGACCCAGATGATGCAGATATCCTTGTTGTCTTTCACATCTTGGAGAAGGAAAACCCTCATCTCAAACCTCTGCTGCCTTGTGCCTATACCCACTCATGGGAAAGGCTTCGGGAGTAAACCCCAATGAAAAATTCGTTGGAGTCCCTAAGGCCGTCCTACATTGAGTTCAACGCTGACTGGCAATTCCTGCAATGCCGCTTGTGCCAAACTGTATCAGTCTCTGCCGTTCCTTTGGATTCATCAGCTGCATGGAGACGGGTAGTCTGCTACATAGGCAACAGCTTGCTCTCCATATTGTACTACCCTGGCTTACGTACTGGCTTGAGTATCGACTTCACCTTGCAGAGCTGACACTATTCAGGAGAGGACACAGTTGCTTCACCTCGTGGTGTTGACACAACACAGAAAGCAGCAGTTACCAGATATAAGCCACTATGCTCGATTAACTTAGAGTGCTGCTTCCGAGATTCTTAGATCTCATTGGACAGCCGCCGCCCAACTTAAGCTGGGCAGCCTCCGGTCAAAAAGGTGCTGTCCCCCCATGGTCTGTTTTCCTCACTGGGTGCATGGGGAGTAGGTATTATCCGAACTGCAGACTGAAAACACTGTACCAGGCAAGACAACAGAAAAAAGAGACCAGCTCTAAAACTGGGAGTTAGAATGATCGAACAATGATGACTTCCAAGACATCAGTGATGTCAAAAGACAGCTGTAATAAAAGAGGAGCTCAAGGGACTTCACATTGACATAGCTACCCTCCAGAAGACATGTCTGGCTGACTCGTGCACACTGAAGGAGAAGGACAACACCTTTTTCTGGCAAGACAAGGTTCCTGATAAGCCCAGAGAGAATGGAGTAGGCTTTACAGTGAGGAACGCTTGTGGAAGATGGTGAAACCAGGCAGCAATGGATCTGATCGACTTCTTACTCTTTGCCTCAACACCACTGAAGATCCAGTTACTCTGTCGGTGTGTACGCACCCACACTGTGCTCTACACCTGAGGCAAAGGATGAGTTTTATGAGAACCATGCTGCCATCATCAGGAATACCCCCAGCAAGGAACATCTTCTTCTCCAGGGTGACTTTAACACCAGAGTGGATGCAGATGATAACTCATGGCCCTCCTGCCTAGATCACTTTGCCATGGGCAAGATGATCAAGAGCAGACAGCGATTCTGGAGTGCTGCACCTATGATGATCTATGTATCACCAACTCATATTTCCAGACCAAGTTTCAACATGAGGTTTCCTGAAAGCACCCTCGCTCCAGACACTGCCACCAGCTGGACTTGATCCTGGTCAGGCGTTCCTTCAAATCCATCATATACATCATAAACCCCCTCCATATACATGGAGAGGTAGTGGAAAGTGTGGAAAACCTAAAGTTCCTTAGAGTTATGTTGTCAAAACAGTTGACCTGGACCACCAACAGCTCGCTGCTTGTAAAAAAGGCACAACAAAGACTCTTCTTCCTCAGAAAGCTGAAACAGGCCAAACTCCCACAAAAGCTGTTGCTTAACTTCTACAGAAGGACAATTGAAACCATCCTGACCAACAGCGCCACAGTGTGGTATGCCAGCTGCACAGCCGCTGAGCGACAAGACCTGCATCGTGTGGTGAAGGCGGCCCAGCGAATTGTCAGGATGGATCTCCCAGGACTGGACACCATCTATTCCAGCAGACTCAGGAGGAAAGCAATCAGCATAACCAGAGACACCACACACCCCGGCCACTTCCTGTTTGACCCGCTGCCATCCAGCAAAAGGTTCAGGACACTAAAAACCAGAACAAATACACTGAGGAACAGCTTCTATCCCAGAGCTGTGGCCTCCATCACACCACTCCCACAGAACAATGACTGAAACTGTGAGCACACACATGCACACACAAGGGCTCAAATACTTGCACTAACGGCACTTTGTGCATTACTGTGATATTCTGGTGCTGCTGCTACTTATCTGTTTAATACTGATTTTCTATTACTGTCTTGCTTTTATCTATAACTTAGTTTAATTGCCTGAGAGGAAGCCAAACAGAGTTTCATTGTACCTATGTATAATGACAATAAAGATCATTCAATTCAATTCAGTTCAATGGGGAGGTAATCACACATGGGCAAACAAATGGAGAGATGGATAGAACATTACTCTGACCTCTACTCCAAAGTGAACACTGTGACTACCTCAGCCCTGGACATCACAGAGTGCCTGCCAACAATGAAATAACTAGATGCAGAGGCAACCCTAGAGGAGCTCAGCAATGCCATCAGCAGCTTAGCCTCAGGGAAGGCCCCAGTCATTGATGGGATTCCCCCAGACAATCAAGCACCGCATGACCACCCTACTGCACCTGCTGCATGACGTCCTTTGCCAGTGCTGGCAAGAAGGATATGAGGGACGCCAAGTTCATTTCTCTCCACAAAAACAAATTTGAGAGAAGTGACTGTAACATCTACAGGGGCATCTCCCTCTTAAATGTTGTTGGCAAAGTCTTTGACTGAGTCTTTTTGGTCTGCATACAGAAGTTGGCTGAATGTGTCTATCTAGAGTCACAGAGTGGCTTCCGTGCTGGAAGGTCAACTGTGGACGTGTTTTTCTCTCTCTGCTAACTGCAGAAGAAGAACTCCTAAAGAATCTTCTCTCTGTTGTATTCATTGATCTCACCAAGACATTTGACTTGGTCAACAGAGATGGGCTCTTTCAGATCCTCTCTAAGATAGGCTGTCTGCCAAGATTACAGAGCACGATCAAAACCTTCCACAACAAAATGAATGGGACTGTGTGGTACAATGGCAGCTATTCGAAACCTTTTGACATAAGCAGTGGTGTTAAGCAAGGCTGTGTTCTTGCCCCAGTGCTCTTCAGGATCTTCTTGCCCTTTTCCTGAGGCACACATTTGGCATTACAACAGAGGAGATCTACCTCCACACTAGGTCAGATCGCAAGCTTTTTAACTTTGCCTGCCTGGGAGCCAAAACCAAAGTGCATGAGGCTATGATCAGGGTCATGCTGTTTGCTGATGATGCAGCAGTTGCAACCCACACTCCGCACCACTTACAGAACTTGACGGATCACTTCTCAGAGGCCTGCAAGGAATTTGGTCTGTCTATCAGCTTGAAAGAGACAAATGTCTTGGGACGAGATGTGGAGGCACTCCAGTCATTACCATTGATAACTACAAACTGCTGTTGGCGGTCGGGGCTGGGATCGAAGCGCTCGGCAGAGATGGTGCTTGGTGCTCGGTGTCGGAGGGCTGATTGGAGGCTCGAAGTTTTCGGATGACTCAGAGTCGACTATGGTCGGGCATGGCAGGGAGAGTTTTCTTCCTTCTCCGGTCTGTGTGAGATGATGGGACTTTTGAGAGACTTTGAACTTTTTTTACCGTGCCCATGGCCTGTTCTTCATCAAGTTATGGTGTTGTTGCACTGTTGTAACTATATGTTATAATTACGTGGTTTTTGTCAGTTTTTCAGTCTTGGTCTGTACTGTGTTTCTGTGATATCACACCGGAGAAATATTGTATCATTTCTTAATGCTTGCATTACTAAATGACAATAAAAGAGGACTGCTTGTCCTCATAATCTAATCTAATCTAATCTAACTGGATGTTGTTCATCTGTTCACATACCTCGGGTCCATCATCAGTAACAACCTCTCCTTGAACACTGAAGTCAACGAGCACATCAGGAAGGCTGCAACAGATCTTGCCTGCCTCACCACGAGTGTGGGAAAAATCCAAACTCTCAGTCAAAACGAAGACTGCAGTGTCCAACACCTGTGTCACCAGGACACAGCAGTACAGCAGTGAGACCGGGACAACATACACTAAGCAAGACAGAAGGCCCAACACCTTCCACTTGAGGTGCCTTCATCGCATCTTGGGCATTTCCTGGAGAGAAAGAGAATCCAATGCTGAAGTTCGCTTTCGTGTATACCCTGCTCAGGCAGCTGGGCCATGTCTGCCACACACAGGATGGCCACATTCAAAAAGATATCCTCTACAGTGAGCTGGCTTCAGTCAACAGAACCACTGGCTGCCCGCAAATGCACTTCAAGAGTATCTGCAAGCTGGACATGAAGGCGCTGGACATCAGCACTGCGTCCTGGAAGGAATTTGCAGCCAACTGCACCAGATGGAGAAGCACCCTGAAACAACAGGCAAGGAAAAATTTCTGAAAGCGGCAAACGACAAATGGGACACTGCAACTCCAGCAGAATTAATACCACCTATAAATGTGACCTTTGCAACAGACCGCCACTCTCACGTCGGTCTTGTCAGCCACAGACAGCACTGCACCAACAATGTAGGTAGCTGGGACGCAACATCCATGGTTGACCTCGACCAATGGAAGGGCACACTTTCGCTTGTTTGCTGATTTAAGCTACTGTGTGGACTAGGAGTAGTACCATGAAGTTTTGTCCTTGCCGCTGATGAAGCAGGCTATTTGTTTGAAGACATTCTCCAAACATTTTGTCGTGAGGATTCCATTAGAGTTAGCTTTACCTACTCCATTCTTTCTAATCACACCATGCCTGAGGGTCATAGTTTTCCCCTCCCTAGTTTTGATGTCATTCAGGAGGATAAACTTGCTCCTTGGTTGGCATGGTTGAGTGGGCTGAAGGGCCTGTTTGTATGCTGTAGGACACTATAGATCAGTATGGAATGTTGACCGGTATTTTTTTTAATGTAGGATTCCAGCTTGGCCTCACGAACATCAGTGCGAGTTGCACATATGCACTGATCATCATGGTGTATTGGTTCTGCATTCAAAGTCCAAAAGTAAATTTATTATTGAAGTACATGTACGTCACCGTAAACAACCCTGAGATTCATTTTCTTGCGGACACACTCAATAAATCTGTAGAATAATAACCATACAGAATCAATGAACCAATTCGGGCATTCAACCAGTGTGCGAAAGACAACAAACTGTGCAAATACAAAAAGAATAATAATAATAAATAAGTAATAACTGTTTGTGAACCTGGTGGTATGAGCCCTGAGGCTCCTGTACCTTCTTCCTCATGGTAGTGGAAAGAAGACAGAATATCCTGGGTGGTGGGGTCATAATGTGCACACTAGTTCCACAGAAGGAGTTGCTGAGGTGTCAGACTAGATTATTCTTGATGGCAAAGCTTATTGCATAAAGACATCATCCTTCTTCCAGTTCACCCTTGAAAAGATTGTGTACTCACTGCCCTATTCTGTGAGGGAACGATTTCTAGCCTGTACCCTGCCTATACTCTGGTCTCTAGTTCTTGAACCTACCCGTGCTATGACCCCTAGCTCCCAGCCATAATTACACTCATGGGCTCCATTGAGAAGAACATGTTCTTTGCTTGCCCAATACCAAGTTGACAGAGGAAACAACTGAAAAGTTTCAGATCTTCACTGACTGACTGCTGAGAATCCCTCACCCATGAACAGCTTTCAGGATGGCCCTGTAAACCTTCAGACCATACACGTACACGGGTACACACAGAAACACAGTGTAAATATTAGAGGGAGCACTTTCACCATCATATGCCTCCTGCCACGTCCATGGGAGTGTCTCAGCAGTCTTCTAGGGTTAAAGTAAAGTGAAGTCATGATCAATCCCAAGGGACTGCCTAAGAAGAAAGAGATATCAATGGAGTTGTCAAGTCAGACCCATTGTAAGGAATTCAAGTCGTCAAGTCAAGTTTATTGTCACTTAACTATATATATATATATATATACCTTCAAGTGAGACAACGTTTCTACAAACCAGGGCATAAGGTAGTGGATGGGAGACATTGTCCAAGATGGCATGCAACTTGGACAGCATCCTCTTTTCAGACACCACCATCAGAGAGTCCAGTTCCATCCCCACAACTTCACTGGCCTTACGAATGAGTTTGTTGATTCGGTTGGTGTCTGCTACCCTCAGCCTGCTGCCCCAGCACACAACAGCAAACATGATAGCACTGGCCACCACAGACTCGTAGAACATCCTTGGCATCGTCCGTCAGATGTTAAAGGACCTCAGTCTCCTCAGGAAATAGAGACGGCTCTGACCCTTCTTGTAGACAACCTCGGTGTTCTTTGACCAGTCCAGTTTATTGTCACTTTGTATCCCCAGGTATTTGTAATCCTCCACCACTACATAACGTACTGGTTGGGCACAGGAGTACATTCAGCCAGAGACTCATTCCACCGAGATGCAGCACAGAGCGTCATAGGAAGTCATTCCTGCCTGTGGCCATCAAACTTTACAACTCCTCCCTTGGAGGGTCAGACACCCTGAGCCGATAGGCTGGTCCTGGACTTATTTCCTGGCATAATTTACATATTACTATTTAATTATTTATGGTTTTATTACTATTTAATTATTTATGGTGCAATTGTAACAAAAACCAATTTCCCTCGGGATCAATAAAGTATGCCTATGACTAAAGCACTATAGTATACGTAGCACACAATAACTTATGAAAGTAAGGATGAAATCTACAGATGTTTACACATAAATAAACACAGTGTATGTTAAATATTGTAAAATATAGAACAGATTAACCAGCGAATTGTAGTAGAATAAAGCCATAAGGTCACCTGTCAACCTCCTTCATCCAGTTCATCACAGGCAAAGCACTCCACACTATTGAATACATTTACAGAGTGTTGTCTCAAGACAATGGCATCCATAATCAAAGACCCCCAACTTTAAGGCCATGCCTTAATCTCACTAGTACCTTTGGGCAGGAGGTACAGGAGTCTCACACCACAAAGTTCTGGAACAGGTATTACTGGACAACCAACAGGCTCCTAAACTGATGTGGATAACTTCAATCACCACTACTCTGATCACAAATAAGAGAAAATCTGCAGATTCTGGAAATTCAAGCAAAATACTGGAGGCCAGGCAGTATCTATGGAAAAAGAGTACAGTCGACATTTTGGGCTGACGCCCTTCATCACCACTATTCTGAACGGATTTTAGGACGTACAGACTCACTTTCAAGACCTCTTTTCAACTCATGTTCTCAATATTAATTATTTTGCACATTGACAAATGAAACTAATCTTTAAATCCTTAAACCTTTGATTATGCAGAAGCCAATTGGTCGGAGTTAAAAATTACACAAAAGCAAGATGGTCGTGTTTGTTGGAGGTCACTCATTCCAACCCAGGTCATCACTGCAGGAATTCCAAACATCTTCAGCTGTTTCATCAGTGAAATTCCTTCTTTTAAAGGCCTGAAGTGGGGATGTTTCTTTATAATTAAACACCATTCAGTTCGTTTTTGAACCCCCTCAGGGGAAATGCAGCAAGACAAAAAGAGCTTTCAGAGGCTGCTAATGACAACTAACATTCACATTACAGAAACACTATGAATGATCATCTCAACAAAGAGTCAATTAACTAACTTTGACAAACAATGGCTTTACCATTATTGATCCACATGACATCAAAATCCTGGGGCAACCAGTCACAGAAAGTGAAGTGGGCAGGTTTAATTGTATGGTGTGACAAATAATTTAGCTTGTGACATCTAAAAAACCTTTACACGTTCTACAAAGCATGTCAGGGGTGTGACAGTATACTCTCCAATCTGGTTTCATATAAAGAAATTAGGATAATTTGTGCCCCTTTTTTAGCCACCATGCATGCCCTCAGTGCTCTAAAAAAACAGCTGTAGTTTGCATGCATGCATACTTGTGAAAGAAGTTTGGAAGAATGACAGGAATCTCATTGAAACCTATCGAATATTGAAAGGCTTAGATGAAGTGGACTGGAGAGAATGAGTCCTATAGTGGGGTTGGAATCTAGGACCAGAGGGCACACCCTTAGAATAGGACATCCCTTTAAAACAGAGATGAGAAGGAATTTCTTTAGCCAGCGGGTGTTGAATCTGTGGAATTCATTGCCACAGATGGTTGCGGAGGCAAAGATATTGGGTATATTTAAGGCGCAAGTTAATAGGTTCTCGATTAGTAAGGGCATCAAAGGTGACAGAGGGAAGGCAGCAAAATGGGGTTGAGAGGGATAATAAATCAACCACGATGGAATGGTGGAGCAGACTTGATGGACTGAATAGCCTCATTCTGCTTCTATGTCTTATGGTCTTATGGAATCGTGCTGCATGCCACATTAAGAAGGTGCAGCACGAGTGAATCATCATCTTTGTAAAGAGGTGGAGCAGGCATTGCTGATGTGAATCAGCAAGTAACACTGATCCGTCACCAGCACCCCATTTTGGAACATAGCTAAACAGGTTTTCAGATTAACATGCACAAAATGCTGGAGGAACTCAGCAGGTCAGGCAGCACCTATGGAAAAAAAAGTACAGCAGCCCAGCATTTTGTGTGTGTTGCTTGGATTTCCAGCATCTTCAGATTTTCTCTTGTTTGTGATTGGATTACTACACTGTGAAGTCTCTTCCAGGAGTGCCTACCCTGAAGAAGTTTAAATCTTCCCAGTCCTGCGGAAGGGTCTTGGCCCAAAACATCGACTGTACTCTTTTTCCATCTGAGGAATCGCTTGTGTTCGAGGTTCACATGATAGTGGCTATACAGGTTGATAGAGTGGTTAAAAAATATATCATGGTATGCTTACCCTTACTGGTCAAGAAATTGGGTTCAAGAGTCATAAAGTTACTCTGCAGCTTTATAAAACTCAGGTTAGGCCAAATCTGGAGTACTACCTTCAGTTCTGGTCTGGACATTATAGGAGAGTCATCGAAGCTTTGGAGAGGGTGCAGAAGAGGTTTACCAAGATGCTGGCTGAAGAGATGGACAAGCTTGGTTGTTTTCTCAGGAGCAGCAGAGGTTGAGGGGTGAACTAATAGAGATTTATAAGACAATGAGAGGCATAGATAGACAGCCAGTAATCTGATACCAGAGGTCTTGCATTCAAGGTGAGAGAGGGTAATTTCAAAGGAGATGTGCAGGACAATTTTTTACATGGAGAGTAGTGGGTGCATGGAATGTGCTGTTTGGGGTGGTGTTGGAGGCATGTATGTTAGAGGTGTTAAGACCATAAGATATAGGAGCAGAATTAGGCCTTTTGGCCTATTCAATCTGCTCTGCCATCTCATCATGGCTGATCCACTTCCCTCGCAGTCCAGTCTCCTGCCTTTCCCCCATAACCCTTCAAGAATCTATCAACCTCTTCTTTAAATATACCCAATGACTTGGCCTTCACAGCTGCCTGTGGCTCTGAGATAGGTTCTGCAAATGGAAGGATATGGACATTGTGTAGGCAGAAGGGATTAGTTTAGTTAGGTATTTAGTTACTAATTTGGTTAGTACTGCACCCTTATTGTGGACAAAGGGCCTGTTCCTGTGCTGTTCTGTTCTATGCTCTGCGATACCTTTATTGTCCCATGCATTGCGAATGCCATCTTTCTCCAGAGCCATCCTCTTTGGCAATTTAGTCCCTGTGAATCATACTCACTCACTTTTCCATGGTTCTTATCATCCTCTGATACCTCATAAATATTTTTGGCTACTTAACAGAGAGTACCAGCAGAATATGCAATCAATGTACATGAATTATCAAAGAATGAATAAATTATACAACCTTGATATTTGGTAGCCGCAAAGCAAAAAACTTGAAAGAACCCAATTAAAGAAAAGGCGGGAGGAGAAAATGGCAGCACGCCTGTGCGTGCGCAGCCTTCCGGTGAAAAATGATATCGTATCTGTTAAATAGGGGCCGTGGACAATTCTGATTTGATGGAGAATGGACATGAAAGCACAGAGGAACATCTGGAGAAATTTCTGAAATGCCCGTTCGCTGCTGTCGTTATTGTGTGGTTGAGAACTTTTCGGAGGGTAGGCCTCAAAATCCCCGGCCTTGCCTGCTTTTGGCGACCGAGAAGGAGGTCGAATCATTCGGACGGAGATGGCGCTCAGTACTCGGTGTTGGAGAGCTGATCAGAGCTCGAAGTTTTCGGATGACTCAGAGTCGGATTGTGGTCGGCTTGGCAGGGAGTGTTTTTCTTCCTTCTCCCGTCTGCGTGAGATGTGGAACATTTGAGAAATTTTGACTTTACTGTGCTCACGGACTTCTTCATCAAGTTATGATATTGTTACACTGTTGTAACTATATGTTATAATTATGTGGTCTTTTTAGCCTTGGTTTGTCCTGTGTTTTGTGATATCACACCGGAGGAAATAATGTATTATTTCTTAATGCATGCATTACTAAGTGACAATAAAAGAGGACTGCGTGTCTTCATAATCATAGAAGACCAATACCTGATGCGCAAAAGAAAGAAAAAACACAAATGATCCCCAGAGTAGGTGCAAAGCCTTGCCTATCAGTTCATCATATTACGGAGTACGGCAGCCAGGGTAATTTTCATAGCCTCATCGCCATGGAGAGAGGAGTGACCATCGAGGAGAATGAGTGAAATTGGCTCTCATCCCGGATCCGGACACCTTGTCCTTTCAGTCTATCTGAATTGGCAATTGAATTGACCAAACAATAGTACAGCAGACGGGTCTGATGTCCTGGAGAGGAGTGAACATTGTGGATAGCAAGCAAAATCAACTCTTGCCTCCGATATGGGTCAACAATTACATCATATGGGCAAACTGAACACAGACTTGTCCTCGGCTGGAGGAGAAAATGGAAATCTTGCTTCCGGTCACTGTGTATTAACATCAAATTAACTGTTGCCACATCTTCTATTTTTAGCAATTATGCTCAGTTTCTCAATACACTGTTGGTTCAATGTTCATTCAGATTCCCACCAAGAAAAATCTACATCCCATTATCTAAACCTGTCAGAATAGCAATCAAAAGAATGGTTCGTCTTTGACTTGCTGTCCCAATGTACAGAAGCCAAATGTAGTATCCAATCAAAGATCAATTCATTGAACCTTTGCCTTTATGTTCTGAATAAATGCTCTGTGATAAATTTATCAACTGCACCACTAAGGTAACTGACACCATTATTATATTTTATTTATTTCTATAAATGAGCTCAATAAGATATTGTTACAGGACATTTTACCAAAGTTATCCCTAAGAGTATTAGGCCAATTCTTTCTTGAGGTAGTGCAATAGAGAGTTTAGTTTTAAAAAAGAACAAAATACCTGAAACTTACAATTCTTTGTGACAAATAAGACCATAAGACATAAGAGCAGAATTAAGGCACACAGCCCATTGAGTCTGCTCCGCCCTTCCATCCTGGCAGATTTATTGTCTCTCTCAACCCCATTCTCCTCCTGCAGAGTACCCTTAGACACCCTGAGTAATTAAGAACCTATCAACCTCCGCTTCAAATATACCCAAGAACTTGGCCTCTACTCCTTTCTATGGAAATTAATTCCATAGATTTGCCACCCTCTGGCTAAAGAAATTGCTCCTCATCTCCATTCTAAAGGTATGTTCTTCAATTCTGCGGCTGTGTCCTCTGGTTCTAGACTCTCCTATTACAGGAAACGTCCTCTCCAAATCCAGTCCAAAGTTTTCAATACTTGATAGGTTCAATGAGATCCACCCCTCGCCCCCCCGTATTGTTCTCAACTCCAATGAGTACTGGTCCAGAGCCATCAAACACTCCTCATACATTAACCCATTCACTCCTGCGATTATGTACCTCCTTTCTTCAATAAGCAGCCCAAAAACTACTCTCAATACTCCGCGTTGTCTGGCCAATGCCTTATAAAGCATTAGTGTTACCTTCTTGTAGATAATGAAGAATCCACTTTAAAATTTTGCTGTAAAAGTCCACAAAGTGATCAAATCAAAGTGGACCATTTTACCCCATAATGTCTGAGAGTTGTTGCCTGGCCTCAGCAAAGTAGAGGTCAGTCCGCCAGACTACTATAGCAACCCCCTTATCTGCTGGTTTGATGGTGAGGTTAGGATTAGTGTGGAGCCAGTGGAGAGCAGTGCATTCAGAAGGAGTGAGGTTTGAATTGGAGAGAGGAGAAGTAAATTTGACACGGTTGATATCTCATTGGCAGTTAGCAAGTTAGCAATGAAAAGACCCGGAGCAGGCAGAAGACCAGAGTGGGGTGTCCAGGAAGAGGAGGAAGGTTGAAGATGGGAGAAGGGATCATTGGTGCAGGCTGGAGAGTCCTTGCCAAAGAAGTAGGCTCGGAGACAGAGGTGGTAGAAGAAGAGCTCAGCATCATGGCAGGCACTGAGGGTCAGTGTAGAGGGATAAAAGATGAGAAACAAAATTCATTGATTAATTAAATTTATAATTCTTTATTAAAATTGGTAAGGATGAGAAATTGGTAACACCATAAGACCATAAGACATGGGATCAGAATTAGGCCATTCAGATAGAGTCTGTTTCACACCCAATCGTGACTGATTTATTTTCCCTCTCAATTCCATTCTCTTGCCTTCTCCTGTAACCTTTATAGCTATGACTTGGCCTTCACAGCCATCTATGGCAACAAATTCCACAGATTCAACCCACTCTGGCTAAAGAAATTCTTTGAAGTGAAAGAGGATGAGAAAACAGCTTCTTCCCCAAGGCTGTAAGACTACTGAACTCACTGCCACCACCCAAGTCTCAGCAGATATGAAGCACCGGTAGCGTTATACAGTTTACTTTTTAACTTGTGATGTAAATACACCCGATGTGTTGTGTACCCAAGTCCAGAGGAACTTTGTTTCATTTGGTGGTATTAATATATATGGCTGAATGTCAATAAACTTGAACTTGAACTTGAATTGACCTAGTAGAGGTGTGTAAGACCACGAGAGGCATAGATAGGGTGGACAGCCAGTTTGCACCCCCCCCCCACAGGTAAATGAGGCTTTTTGGAAGACATATGGTAGACATACCTTTATTAATTGAGACATAATATATAAGACCATGGGGGCGGGGTTAAAGGTACAACTATATAAAATATTATATGGGCCACAGCTGGTGTATCTATGGCTAGGTACTATCACCAAACTATAGGAAGGATACAATTGTATTTGGAGAGGGTTCTTAAGGAGGCAGACAAGGTAGATGATGAGAGGATATTACTTCTCATGGTAGAGGCCAGAGCCAGAAGACGTAGTCTCAGAATAAAGAGATAGGGAAGAATTTCTTCTCTGATATTTGTGAGTCTTTGTAATACCTTGCCAAAGAGAAATGTTAGGTAGAGTTCTTGCATGTTTAAGGCTGAGAGATTTCTAATTTGTAGGGAATCAAGGATTATTGGGAAATAAGGAAAGTCGAATTGAAAAATGTCTGATGGGCCAAAATCCTACTGAAAAGCATGATGAGATCGAGGGACTGAATTGCACCTTTCTGTCCTCTAACCAAAGGTCTTAATGTATATCCACTTGTTAAGTACCATTTCACATTAATGCAGTTAATTAATGTTCCTGAGCTTGTATTTCAGTTGTGGTAGGACTTCACTATTTTAATATTCCCTTGAAATAAGAACCAACATTCCATTACATTTTCCTATTACCTATTGCACTAGTTTTCTAGCTTTTTATTTGAGGCACAAAGATTGACAAATTCCTTTCTGCTGCAATATTTCTCCATTTAAATAATACTGTGTTCTTTTGTTCTTTCTTCCAAAATGAACAACTGCACATCTTCCCACATTAAATAATATATGGCAGCATTTTGTGCACTTACCTAACCAAGGAAAGGGAAGGAAGATGGATTTGAGAAATGCCAAATAAGCCACCGTTTTGTATTTAATATATCAATAATATCTAAGTAAATTTGCAAATATATAGTTTGAGTAAGCATTTTTTTGTTTACATAATTAATTACCACTTATATGTATTGCTGTTTGTCCATCGTTGACGTCGATGAAGACCTCGACACCATGGTGACGGTATTGAGACTTGGATTTGGATTTAAGTGAGGGAGAGTTGCGCAGCATCAGCCTCACCCTCTCTTTCCAATTCCCATTTGGATCCAGTGGCAAGACAAGAGTCTAGACGGCTGGAGATGGGACTAGGCGCAGTGGATGACCAGGACAACTTCTGTGTCTTGTCGTGCTCTACACATTTCACGACGCTTGCAGAGACCACCTTCTTGACCATTGGACCTTCCATTGGTCTCGTCCGCTCAATCCGCCGGAGTCTCTCTTCACATGCTGGGATAGACAACTCCCTATCTCACCGAGGGTTTGAGACCCGTCGGCTGCCTTCACCTGGTTTAGCCAGCTTGTCAAAGCCGTTGCCCGGGATGTGGCTGCTGTTGCATGCAAACAGCTATGGGGAGCCACAGGTGAGAGCTGAGTGCCAGGTGGGGACCAAAGGTGGACTAACCGCCTTGAAAAGGACACGATATGTTCCCCCACCACAGGTGCTACCCCTCCCTGACACCCCATATGCCCCACCGGTTATATGTAAGAAGTACATGAATGGCGTGCATCATTACAACACATCATAAGAGAGCACTTCACTAAAGTGAAACGAATTAGGCACGTATCTCCCAGCTCTCATGGTTTTTCTTCTGATTAGTTTTGGAGTTACAAATCATAACACTGGTGACGAGTAAGTGTTTAAACAAACCTGAGACGAGCTACCTATTGAAGCGCAGCATGTGTTTTATTCTTCAGATGAGGAGCAAGGGAGAGATGGTCAAGTTAAAAAAAAGTGCAGTATGTGTTTCTTCACAGTGGAGAAAAAGGTTCAAGTTTTAAAACAAGGCAGAAAACTAATGAAATTTACTGGTTCATAACCAGTGAGTACCAGCTGATAATAATAAATAATAAAAACAAGCAGAAATGGCTGGCTACATTAGAAAGATAGACGTGTTTGATTGTATAACAGATAACTGGGTGATGTATACTGAAAAAAAATGCAGTATTTTAAAGCAAATGGAATAGCCATTGGGAACAAGTGCCAGTTTTGTTGAATGTAATAGGTGGAAAAGCATCGAGTTTTCTCTGAAGTTTAACTCTTCCAAACAGACCAGCCAAAATGAGCTTTGCTGATAATGTGAAAGTAATGCAGGAACTTTTAGAACCAAAACCACTGTTAATTGCAAAACACTTTAGGTTTCATAAGTGGAATCAAATGAAAGGGGAGTCCATTTCAGCTTACGCTGCTATATTAAAGAAATTGTCTTAGCATTGCCAGTTCAGTGATGGGTTTAATGATACAAAGAAAGATCATATAGTTTGTGGAATCTTACAAGAAAGCTTTCAAGAATGGCTCCAAACTGAAGTGCAACTTACATTTAAAAGAACAGTTGAAACTTCTGTACCAATGTGAACAACAGCCAGAGATACAACTGAGTAGCAGTCAGGAATGAAGTGAGCATGAACAAAATTGAAACATCTAAACAGAAACCAGCCTGCCTGAACAAATTGTGTCACTGTTGTGGCAGGGACTCACAGACATCACATGAATGCAGGTTTAAGGGCAAAACTTGCAGAAAATGAAAGAAGGACACATAATAAGAGCATGTTGGGCAGACAAAAATTAATAGACTGGACAAAGAAGAGGAAAAGATAAAATCAATTTGTAGTTTCAAAAACAGCATTAATCTGCATGTTGTTGATTAAAAAATGATAATGATGACAGTGGCACAGGACTGAGTAATCTTGAGATTTACAATGTGAAAACTAACAAGAGGCAAGCAATGTGGGTTACACCAGAAATGAATGGCAAACTAAAATGGAATTGGGCTGAGAAAATTCAAGCAGTGGTGGATGCCCCAAGACCAAAGGACATGTCACAGTTGAGGTCTTTTTTAAGTTTTGTCAATTAATATAACAGGTTCCTGCCAAACCTGGCTGCTGTGCTCCGCCCTTTGAATTCATAACTACAGATAGGGAAGAAATGGAAATGGACAAATCAGGGTGAGGTGGCTTCCAAAAAGGAAAAGGAAATTGTGACATTAGACACTGTCTTCACATGTAATGCTCCACATCGTGCAGCGAAGCTTGTCTGTAGTGCCTCGCCTTATGTTATAGGTGCAGTCATGCCACATGTTATGAGTGAGGGAAGTGAACACCTCATAGCTTTTGCATCACATTCCCTTACCGCTGTAGATTAAAAACATGCACAGATTGACATATAGGCCTTGAGTCTGGTCTGGGGTGTAAAACTTTTCAACCAGTGCTTGTATGAGAGGGAGTTTACCCTCATTACTGATCGTCGAACATTAGTGTCCATTTTCAATCCACAGCAGCTCTTCCACCAATGGCAGCAGCACGAAGGCAGGGATGGACTCTATTTCTTGGAGGACGCAATTACAAGATCAAGTTCAAGGACAACTAATTATGGAAATGCTGAGGGATTGCCCTGTTCACCCTCAGAAAAGGAAATCACTGAAAAATTTACAAAAGAGGACATTCTTCTTGATACATTTTCCCTAATAGAAATCAAAAGTCTCCCTATTAGAGCACAGATGATCCAAAGGGAAACCAGAAAAGACCCATCACTGCCTTAGGCTGCCATCCATTGTTCAGGATGCCAAAACATTCAGCAGGTGCCAAGAGCAGCACCCCTCCTTCCCTTGGAATGGCCTCATTGCCTTGGCAGAGGATTCATGTGGACTTTGCTGGACCACTTATACTTATACTTTATGCTTTATTGTCGCCAAACAATTGATACTAGCGCGTACAGTCATCACAGCGATATTTGATTTTGCGCTTCGCGCTCCCTGGAGTACAAATCGATAGTAAATATTAAAAAATTTAAATTAGAAATCATAAATAGAAAATAGAAAAGGGAAAGTAAGGTAGTGCAAAAAAACCGAGAGGCAGGTTCGGATATTTGGAGGGTACGGCCCAGATCCAGGTCAGGATCTGTTCAGCAGTCTTATAACAGTTGGAAAGAAGAAAATTTATGGGTACAAATTTCTTGGTAGTAGTGGATGCAGCTACAAAGTGGCCAGAAGCGTTCTCAATAGCCTCCGCTACAGCCTTGCACACTATCAATGAGTTGAGAAACGTCTTCTCAAGGTCTGGTGATCCAGAACACTTAAACAGTGACATGGACCACAATTTGTTGCAGAACAGTTTCAGGCGTTCCTGAATGTCACTTACGTCAGGATGCTGTTCATCGACTATCGCTCAGCATTTAATACCATCATTCCCACAATCCTGATTGAGAAGTTGAAGAACCTGGGCCTCTGCACCTCTCTCTGCAATTCGATCCTCGACTTCCTAACCGGAAGACCATAGTGTGTGAGGGTTGATGATAACATATCCTCCTCACTGACAATCAACACTGGCGCACTCAGGGGTGTGTGCTTAGCCCATTGCTCTACTCTCTACATGACTGTGTGACTAGGTATAGCTTAAATACCATCTATAAATTTGCTGACGATACAACCATTGTTGGTAGGATCTCAGGTGGTGACAAGAGGGCGTACAGGAGTGAGATATGCCAACTAGTGGAGTGATGCCACAGCAACAACCTGGCACTCAATGTCTGTAAGATGAAAGAGCTGATTGTGGACTTCAGGAAAGGTAAGACAAAGGAACACATACCAATCCTCATAGAGGGATCAGAAGTGGAGAGAGTGAGCAATTTCAAGTTCCTGGGTGTCAAGATCTCTGAGGATCTAACCTGGTCCCAACATATTGATGTAGTTATAAAGAAGGCAAGACAGTGGCTATACTTTATTAGGAGTTTGAAGAAATTTGGCATGTCAACAACTACAATCAAAAACTTCTATAGCTATACTGTGGAGAGCATTCTGACAGGCTGCATCACTGTCTGGTATGGTGGGGCTATTGCACAGGACCGAAAGAGGCTGCAGAGGGTTGTAAGTCTGGTCAGCTCCATCTTGGGTACTAGCTTTCAAAGTACCCAGGACATCTTCAGGGATCGGTGTCTCAGAAAGGCAGCGTCTATTGTTAAGGACCTTCAGCGCCCAGGGCATGCCCCTCTCTCACTGTTATCCTTCTAAATCAGGATGCTTCCCCCTTGCTGTCATCTGATGGGTTGAGCCTGATCAAAGACCAGAAAGGACTGAAAAACCGCTGGGCTGAACATTTTTCCGACCTACTCAATAGGCCGTCCACAGTTGATCCCTCAGCAGCCAGTCCTGGATGACCTAGACCTGCCGCCCTCTACTGATGAGATCAAGAAAGCAATCTGGCAGATGAACTCTAATAAAGCAACAGGGCAGGATGGCATTCCTGCCGAGATCTAAAAAACATTAGGCCCAAACGCCTTACAGACGTTCCAAGACATCCTGGAAGACATCTGGATCACAGAGGAGATGCCTGATGACTTCTGCAATGCCCTCATCATGGCTGTCTACAAAAACATGGGAAGCAAATCAGACTGCGTAAACTAAAGCGGTATCTCACTGCTGTCCATGGCAGGCAAGATTTTTGCCCACATTCTCCTGAACAGACTTGTCAGTGTCTCGGAAAGGAACCTCCTGGAGGCGCAGTGTGGCTTTCAGCCAGAATAGAGTACAGCAGACCTGATATTTGTCGTGAGGCAAGTCCAGGAGAAGTGCATCAAGCAGAACAAGCTGCTCTGTCTTCATTGACCTGACAAAGGCTGTAAATAGAGGCTCTCTGGATCATCCTGAGACATTACGGATGTCCGAGGAAATTTATGAAGATGATTCAGCTGCTCCATGACGGAATGACGGGACAGGTCCTTTGTAGTGGTGATACGTCAGCTGCATTTGCCATTTCCAATGGGGTGAAACAGGGCTGTGTACTAGTCCCAGTCCTGTTCAATCTGTTCTTCACTTGCACGTTGTCACGTGCTGTCTAAGGTCTGAAGGAGGGACTGTACATCAGGTACTGATTGGACGGCTCTCTCTTTGACCTTCGCCGCTTGAACGCACGGGCAAAGTGCCTCCATACAGTCATTCAAGAGATCCTCTTTGCTGATGACTGTGCGCTCCTGGCGCGCAAAGACAGTGATCTACAGTTGATGCTGAACAAATTCTCAGACGCTGCTATGCCGTTTAGCCTGACTATCAGCCTGAGCAAGACTGAAGTACTTCACCAGCCCGTGCCAAGCACCAACCCCATAGAACCAAAAATCACTGTTGATGACACCCAGCTGACAAATGTAAACAGCTTCAAATACTTGGGAAGCATTATATCTAGTGATGGGTCTTTGGACGAAGAAATTGACTCCAGGATCAGCAAGGCCAGCCAGACTGTGGGCAGGCTGCGCACCAGAGTGCTCAATCAACACAGCGTCTGCATCTCCACAAAGCTGAAAGTCTTCAACCTCTTCTCCGTCTTGTTTTACGGTGGTTGGCACCCAGCTTAGTGGTGCGTTATCGCCACCTTCTGCTCCGGAGTGTGCTGTAGACTTACATTCTAAATCCCTTCACCCAATCACACACACACATATACCCTAACCTACACCTTATCCTCCCATCTTTGGACATCCTAGTACCCTATTCCTGCTTATCCATCATATCCTATTAAAAAAAACCCTGTACCCCTTAAGAAAGCTAAAAATACCCTGACCTGTGCTCTCTCACCCAAGCTGAAAGTCTACAGAGCTGTGGTCATTCCTTCTCTCCTATATGGATTGAGACCTGGACTCTGTACTGATGATACATCAAACAACTGGAGAAATTTCACATGCGCGCCCTCCGTTCCATCCTTGGCATTCGTTGGCAAGACCGTGTCCCCACCCTGGAGGTCTTGGATCGTGCAGACTCCACCAGCATTGAGTTCCTGGTCATCAGAGCGGTGGGTGAGACACGTCATCAGAATGGACGACCACCGTATGCCTCGCCAGCTGCTCTATGGTGAACTGGAGACCGAAAAGAGACCTCAACGTCGACCACGCAAGCGCTACAAAAATGCTGTGAAGGAAACCCTACGCTACTGTGACATCCAGCCACGGGAACTAGACGCTTGGCTGCTTACAGAATCCGCTGGCGAGCCCTGTGCTATGAAGCCTACACCAGTTTTGAAGACAGGCTCTGCCAAAAACTGATGGAAAACCGTGAGCAGCATCACAGAACAGCAGCCACAGTTATTACAACAATGGACTCCCAGTGCCCCCGTTGTGCTGGACTCTGAACTTCCAGACTGGGACTGCAGAGCCACCTCCGTGTCCACAGATGAACTGCACAACAGCGTGTCTTCTTCCAATCCGAAGGACTACTACCATCATCAGGAAGGAGGTACAGAAGCCTGAAGGCACGCACTCAGTGATTCAGGAACAGCTTCTTCCCCTCTGCCATCCGATTCCTAAATGGACATTGAATCCTTGGACACCACCTCACTTTTTTTAATATACAGTATTTCTGTTTTTTGCACATTTTTAAAATCTATTCAATATATGTATACTGTAATTGATTTATGTGTTTATTTATTATTATTTTATTTATTTATTTTTCTCTTCTAGATTATGTATTGTATTAAACTGCTACTGCTAAGTTAACAAATTTCATGTCGCACACCGGTGACAATAAACCTGATTCTGAATATGAATGGAATAAGACATGTTAATAAGACTACAAATGGCTTAGCAGTAAGGTTTGTCCAGGTCCTAAAGAAAGCTCCGCAATGTTATTAGAACACACTACACTGACACTGAATCAGAAGCTTTCCAATTTCCTTCTTATATATCGCAATGCAGCACACTCCACAACCAACAACTCACCAGTTATCCTGTTCCTGGGTCATTTCTTGTGTTCACTCTGGGATCTCCTCAAACCCAGTCTCAGAAGGAGTATGCAAGACAAACAGCTGTGACAAATGAAGGGCTACTCAAGCAGAGAGGTTCGATGTTACACTCCTGGACAAGTAGTCCTGGTGAGGGAACTACAGAGGTGATCAAAGATGAGTACTTGGAAAGATTAAAGACAGAACTGGACTGCTCTCCTACACAGTGGAGATTGCGTCTGATATTGCCTGGTGACGATACATTGATCATCTCAGGAGATCAAAGTCAACTGTTTGAGAAGAAAGTTGTCCAGAGCTGTCAGAACCACTTCCTGCAGTCCCAGAGTCAGCTCCAAAAACCACCACGGAAGAGGCCCCAGAACCTGAGATTGTTTCACAACCACAAGTACCTCCTGCCAAGCAGTGACCCCGCCCCACCACCACTTGTCAGGAAAGATAAATCCTCCACAACAATTAAATGTTTAGGTCTGAATGGGACAATTTAAAATTTACTGTGCTGTGGAAGTCTAACCAGGGAGCAGTGTTGCATATTTAATATTTGAGTAATATTGTAAATATATTGTTTGATCAAGCATTCTTTGTTTTATTTGAAATAATTGATCACGGGTTATATGTAAGAAGTATACATGAATGGCATATGTCATTACATCACCACATCATAAGATAGTGCCTCACTAAAGTAAAACAAAGTAGACACACATCTCCTGGCTTCCATGTTTTTTCTTTCCATTAGTTTTTTAAGTTACAAAACATAACAAGCCACAGTCCAATTGAAAGGCACAGTGAGATTAAGGGGTTGAATGTCTCACTGCTATTCCTCTTATCTATGGTCTTCATATACACTTAGTGGCCACATCATTAGGTGCACCAGTACACCTACTCGTTAGTGCAAATGGTGCTAAAAACAAAAGCAGTATGTGGCAGTTCTGTGGGCAAAGTCGCCTTGTTAATGAGAGATGGTCAGATTAGGATGGTCACAGTGGTTCAAGCTGACAGAAAGGCGACAGTAACTCAAATAACCCTGCATTACAACAGTGGTGGGCAGAAGAGCATCTCTGAATGTACAAAACATTGTACCTTCAAGTGAATGGCTACAGCAGCAGAAGACCACAAACATACACTCAGTGACCACTTCATTAGGTCCAGGGGTACCTATTAAAGTGGCCACTGACGGTCTACATAAACTGATTGTATGTATATGGAGGAACACTAGGGGCAGGAGTATCCATACATAAGGTGACTCTGATAGGAAATGATGAAGTGACAAACACACAGTAGGTCAGTAACTGTGTAGGTATGAAGTGTGGAGTGTAAACGTAAAGTGAAAGTATGACAATGTAACTGAATCTGTTGATGGAATTCCAGAAGTACCTTTTATAATTGCTGCCGTTGATCTTTCATTGAACATGCTGCTTTCTGCATTTGCAGTCCTGGAAACGTGGCTGCCATTATAAGCTCGGGCTGAAAATGACAGGATTCCCAACATTCAGTTGATTCAATGTTCATGTTACTTTCATTTTTGAGTCCGGATAAATTACACGAATATCTGCAGAGATGGAAGCAATGTAATATCAGTTTGATTGCACAGAATGTTTTGAAAAGTGCTACATCTGCAGAAGAATGGTAAAAAACATCAAACGTTGACCTGACAGGAAGAGTTTTAAGAGATGTATGCAGTAAATAAAAGAAATAACAACCCATACATCAATGGATCTTTTCATAACCATGGGATATATTGAAGTGCTTTCCAGCCGTTCAAGATATAATCAGTGTTATGATGTGGGGAATATTTAATTCTTTACTGTTGAGTGTTCTCTAATTTTTATTATAATGTAGTTCTCCATCCAGTGGTGGTAATAACAAAAATAGGCTCTATGAACATGAAAGAAATTGCCAGTTAATGTCAGTTGTTCAGAATTAAGGGGACGTTTTGGCAAAAGTAATTTGAAGATAATTCCCACTCATCTGCAACCTATACATACAAAATGCTGATTGAACAAATATCTGTAACTTGGATACAAGTGGACTTCTCTCTTTATCACAAATTATTATATTAAATCAAACACTGTTCATGTACTGCATCACATTAGATTATAGATTTCCTCTTAATTCTCCATTACTATTAAATTATTATTTGCACAGCTTGTCGTCTTTTGCACATTGGTTGTTTATCAGTCAATAGTCTGTGTGTAATTTTTCATTGATTATATCATATTTCCTTGTTTCTACTGTGAATGCCTGCAAGAAAATAATTCCCAAGGTACTACAGTGGATTCCTCTTAATTGGGCCATCAGCTAATCGGGGCAACACTTATCTGGGACAACTCTTAAGGAACAAAAAACAAATTGAGACAAATGCCGGGATTCCCTTCATTTATTTGGGGCATTATGCTGCTTAATTGGGGAAGGTGTCTTGACGAACAGGTTCTAGCTGCCATCAGTCACACGCACTTGTGAGGCTATGAGTCGCTATACTGTGCTTAGAGCAATGTTATTAAGAAGCATCAATTGCATGTGCTTGTGTTCAATAAACAGTGATTTTGTCACTGATCGTTGGTGAGAAATAAGCAGTAAGATAACTCTGAACAATTTTGCTCAGTGTTGTTTCAAACATTCGGGCTTGGAGATGCCAGAAACAAGCGGGAGTGAAAAAGAAATGATTTCACTACTTCAATAAGTTAGGAATTATGAAGAATTTAAAGGTATCAATAGACAATCATCTTGAATGTTACAATGAAAATGAAGATTTGGAGGATGCAATCATCAAAAGCATTGTATGAAGGCAGTCCATTATCTGCATTAGGCGTCTGTGTTGATTTTGTTCATTGTGTACACTGGATGAATTCCTCCATCAATAACTATTAGGAGCTAATACACAGTTTTACAGTACTGTAGCACTATTGGTAGTGTTCTAATTTGTCCTGTAGTTTCATTTAAATACACAATTTGTTACTCAGTTTGATTTTATTATACCTTTTTAACTATTTCCATGAAACTTCGGGTATTTGTGGCAGCTGCATAACTGCGCCAAAATGTCCTGGCCCCATTGTATCCCAATTAACCAGAATCCACTGTATATGGTAACATCCACTCAGCAATCACTTTATTAGATACACCTTTACACCTGCTCATTAATGCAAATATCTAATCACCCTATCCTGTGGCAGCAACTCAATTCATTAAACCGTACTGACAATGTCAAAAGGTTCAGTATTTGTTCAGACCAAACATCAGAATGGGGAAGAAATGTGATCTAAGTGATATTAGTTGTGGAATGATTTTTAGTGCCAGGCAGGGTGGTTTGAGTGCCTCAGAAACTGCCGGTCTCTTGGGATTTTCATGTACAACAGTCTCTAGTTTACAAAGAAAAGAGCAAAAAAGCAGCACCTCAGTGGGCGAAAACACTGTGTTAATGAGAGAGGTTAGAGGAGCCAGACTGTTTCAAGGTGACAGTAACTCAGACAACCCCACGTTACAACAGTGGTGTGCAAAAAACCTTTCTGAACACACAACACGTCGAACCTTGAAGCTGATGGACTACAACAGCAGAAGCCCATGAACATACACTCAGTGGCCTCATTTACTAGATATCTAATAAAGTGGCCACTGGGTGTATACATATTTTGATATACACCCAGTGGCCACTTTATTAGATATCTGATTAAATTGCAAGTTAAGAGTTCAGAAGTTCAAAGGAAATTTATACTTTGATAATAAATTTCCTTTGAACTTCTGAACTCTTAACTTGCATTTTTGTAAAGTTCAGAGATTAAATCTATGTTGCTCTTTTGTTCTCATTTGCATGTTTTTTCATTCCTCAGACAATAATTCACAGTCACAAAGACATTGATTCCCTTGGCCATGCAGGGATTATATCTGTCTTTAAGCATAAATTCAGTTTGCACTTCTTGCTGTCTCAGCAAAGTATAACCCCTCCCACCCTGAACTTTCCCTCTTCACACTCCCCCCACCCCCGGCCCCAGTTATGCATAAGATACAAAAGCCTGACAGCACGTGTCATCAGGCTCAAGGACAGCTTCCATCACAGTTTCTTGACTATTCAACAGACCAATTGTATGATTAAATGGACTTAACCTTACAGTCTAACTTATCATGCCCTTGCAGCCTATTGTCTGCCTGCACTACACTTTCTCTGTAATTGTAACAGTATTGCTTTTCTTTTGTGCTGTCTTTATAAACTGCTATGATGAACTGACCTCTATAGATGACATGCAAAGTTTTCACTGTACCTCAATACACGTGACAATAATAAACCAATTTACCAATTTCGTTTGAACTACGATTTGTCTCATGCTGAGTAGAGCACCAGCAAGCTTTTTACTTCTGAGAAGCAAAGCATCAAAACCTATAAGACCATAAAACTATAAGACAAAAGAGCAGTATTAAGCCATTTGGCCTGTTGAGTCTATCTCTGCTATTCTATCATGGCTGATTTATTATCCCTCTAAACACCATTCTCCAGCTTTCTCCCCTTATCTTTTGCCACCCTTACAAATCAAGAACCTATCAACCTCTGCTTTAAATATACCCAATGACTTGGCCTCCACAGCCATCTGTGGCAATGAGTTCCATAGATATACCACCCTCATCTATAACATTTCCTAGAGGCGATACCGCAGCACAAAAGCTAGGTAACACACACACACAAACACACACACACACACACACACACACACAAAATGCTGATGGAAATCAGCATGTCAGGCAGAATTCAAAAAGTTCAAAATAAATTTTATTACCGAAGTACATATATGTCACCATAAACAACCCTGAGATTCATTTTCCTGTGTGCATACTCACCAAATCTACAAGGCGTGATTGATAAGTTTGTGGCCTAAGGTAGAAGGAGTCAATTTTAGAAAACCTAGCTCATTTATTTTTCAACATAGTCCCCTCCTATATTTGCACACTTAGTCCAGCAGTCATGGAGCATACGGATCTTGGGCCTCCAGAAAGTGTCCACAGCAGGGGTGATTGATAAGTTCGTGACCTAAGGTAGAAGAAGATGAGTTATACAGCTCTTGTTACATGCATGTGCAGTTCAACTCTTTGAGTGATTGTGCAGAAAGTTTGAAGTTTCTCCTCATCTCCTTCTACCTTAGGCCATGAACTTATCAATCACCCCTGCTGTGGACCACTTTCTGGAGGTCCAAAACGCCGACTTCTACAAAGAAGGGATCCATATGCTCCACAACCACTGGACTAAGTATGTAAATGTAGGAAAAATAAATGTGCTCGGTTTCCTAAAATTGACTCATTCCACCTTAGGCCACGAACTTATCAATCACCCCTCATATAGAATAGTAACTGCAACAGAATCAATGAAAGATCAACTAGACTGCAAAAGACAACAAACTGTGTGAATGCAAGTAGAAATAAATAATGAGAACATGAGATAATAAGATAAAGAGTCCTTAAAGTGAGATCATTGATTGTAGGCGCATTTCAATGATGGGGCAAGTTTATTCGAGAGCTAGATGGTGCAGGGATAGTAAAGTGTCCTTGAACCTGATGGTTTGAGTCCTGAGGACTCTACCTGATGGCAGCAGCAAGAAGAGAGTATGACCTGTGTGGTGATGGATGCTGCTTTCCTGTAACTGTGTTTCATGTAGATGTGCTTAATGGTTGGGTAGGCTTTACCCATGTTGTACTGCACTGAATTCAATGGCTTTTATAGGATTTTCCGTTCAAAGGCATTGGTGTTTCAATACCAGGCCATGATGCAGCCAGTCAATACACAACTCCACTACATATCTATAGAAATTTGTCAAAATTTTAGATGTCATGCTGGAGCTCCATAGACTCCAAAGGAAGTAGAGGCACTGCCATGTTTTCTTCGCAGTTGCACTTACATGCTGGGTCCAGATTAGGTCCTCTAAAATAGTAACACCCAGGAATTGAAAGCTGCTGACCCTCTCCACCTCTGATCCTCTGATAAGGACTGTCTCATGGACCTCTGGTTTCCCTTTCCCGAAGTCTATAATCAGTTCCTTGGTCTTGCTGACGTCAAGTGAGAGGTTGTTGTTATGACACCACTCAGTCAACTTTTCAGTCTCCCTCCTGTATGCGGCATCTTTGGAGAAGAAAAAGCAGTCAATGTTTCAGGCCTTCATCGGCACTGATGAAAAGCTAGGTGATTATTTTCTCTTCCATCTTCTTGGTTCAAATCAGATAATTCAGTACAGCAAAGGGAAGAGACATCTAAAATTGTATGCAGGTTGATTAAGTGGTTAGAAGGTGTAAATTGGGCTTCATTGCTCAGGCAAATGAGTTTAAGAGCCGTGAGATAATGTTGCAGCTCTATAAAACCTTGGTTAGATCACACTTAAAATATTGTTTTCAGTTCCAGTTGCCTCATTTACAGAAAGGGTTTGAAAGCTTTAGAAAGGGTGTAGAGGAGATCTACCAGGATGCTGCCTGGATTAGAGAGCATGTTTTATGAAGATGGGTTGAGGAAGCTAGGATTTTCTCTCTGGAGTGAAAGAGGATGAGAGATCACTTGATAGAGGTGTACAAGGTGATAAGAGGCATAGATCGAGTGCACAGCCAGACTTTTTTCCCCAGTGTGGAGATGGCTAATACATGGGGGCATAATTTTAAAGTGATTGGAGAAAAGTATTGGGGGGTTGGAGACAGACACAAGTTTTTTTTAATCATAGAGAGTGGAGAGTGCCTGTAATGCTCTGCCAGGGGTGGTAGTAGAGGCAGATAGATTAGGGGCATTTAAGAAACACTTTGATAGGCACATGATGATAGAAAAACAGAGGGCTCTGTACATGGGAAAGATTAGATTGATCTTATGGTCAGCCAAAGGATCAGCACTGTGGCGTAACATTCTGTGTTCTAAACAAAAACTAGTTGGCAGAAACTGCTTAATTTCAATGACACAGTGAGGCAAGGATGAGTTTTTAAAATTGAGGCACGGTTGCTCTGGACATCACTGCAAGTTAGCAATCCAGTAAGTATAATACGGAGAGCAAGTTGTTGCCCGTTCATCAGACTCCCCCCGTCCATGCAGCTGATAAATCCAAAGGAATGGCAAAGACTGATACAGCTTCTCACCAGCGGCATCACAGGAGTTGTCAGTCAGCATTGAACTCAGTGCAGGGCTGCCTTAGGGACTCCAGCTCTGTATTTCTCCTTGGGGTTTGCTCCTGAAGCCTTCTCCATGAGTGGGTATAGATGCAAGGTGGCAGAGGCTTGAGTTCAGAGTTTTCTTTCTCCTAGATGTGCTGCCAGCCATGGCTGATAAGCCCCATCTGCCCGAAGTGACTGGTTTTAAGGTGCCAGTAACCTGCCTTTGCCTCTTCCTGTCAGTAGAAACAGTTCTGCCGGGTTTAGTAGCTAAGGCCAGGAGCCACACGGGAAGGCCAAGAGCTGGACTTGATTGTCAGAGGCTATTTGAGACACACACCATTGGGAGCATTTAATAGGTAGTGGGAATTTATCCCCACTATCCACCTCTGCTGCCCCCTGGCTATGACGACCTTAAGGAATCTGCAAGCTGGTAAAGACAAAAACAGTTATAATGGGTGGATGAAACTGAACTGAGTTAAGAAACTATCAGCAGATGTATACAGTTCTATGCTGGACGGAAGTTGAAGGGCATTCAGAAAAGCATTGTACAACTACAAATATAACCAGGGACTGGTTGAGGGTTTCAACAATTCATCTCATTCAATGTTGGACATCAGATAACCATTAGAAATCTGGAGTGGTGTTTGAGGGAAAAAGTAAAGTGACATCAGAGTAAATATATATCTTGATGTCTTCAAGTTTTGGTACCAAGTATTGGGACACAGATGGTGACCAAAACTCAATTCATAAGTAGCTCCACAATTAATCTGGTGGAAGGAGGAATTGTTATTTTGCAATAACAATCTGATGAATAAGATCAGAACCAAGCAGCAACTAAGCAATGGAGAAATTCACTAAAAGATTCCATAAGTAAAAAAAAATTACTCCGGTTTCTTCTACACGCCAAAGACACACGGTTAATAGTAGTATTGCAATCACTTGGGTCGATATTCTCCAAAGGGGTTGTCTTTTTGTGGGTCCTCAGGTGGCTTAGTGGCCGATCCAGGGTCCGCATAACTGAGATGTTAGAGTGGGTTATCTAAACAGAGAATGCCTGTGCGTGACTTTGTTTAATGTGGGGAGGATGATGCATGGGCAGCCACCACACAGTCCTTGACAGATCGGGGTCATGGTCCGGTGGGATGGAGTGCGGGACAACTGGGGACCCTTCATTGCTGCATCCTTCCTCAGACTTCATTGCCGTTGTGGTGTGTCATCATCTTCTGCCAACCCCATTGTTGAGGTCTTGGTTGGACTGCTCTTTGTCTGGAATCTCCTACTTGACCTTAATGCCATGGGTGACTCTAGCAGGAGCTAAGCCTCAGGCGCATTGCCCTCAAGAACTCACAAGCCTCTCCACCGCAACAATGTGACAAACCTCGGGGAAGATAGGTTAGTATGTCAATTAGTCTATTGGATGTAATTGGGCAGTGCAAGCTCATTAGGCTGGAAGGGCCTGTTGTTGCACTGTATCTCAAAATAAAAAATAAATAATGTTTTTCAGCTGACTTTTGGGAAAGACACAATGCCTAATAAACAATTACACATCTAGATGTCTGACTAGATTAAGTGATCTGAAAGCTAACTTCATCCACAACTCTGACAATTGTGGAGATCTGCCAGGATTCAAACATGCTGCCACTGGATATGATGAATGATGTGATAGAGCAATCGAAACCAATACCTAGGTATCAGCAAAAGACCAGTGCAGACATGTTTTCTTACAAGCATAAAATCGCAGATGCTAAAGAAAAATATTTTTGAAAATGACATGGTACACATATAACAAACCAGAACCATCAGGCTATGAATACAAGTTGGATCTCTTTTAAATGTTAAATAATTGACTTGTCTGATTTTGTTTAGTTTATACATTTGTTCAATTGAAAATAATGAGCTGGACGCACTGGATATCAGGAAATAAAGATGTGCGATACTAATGGGGGCAAGATATTTTCAGCTGAATGTCAGCAGGGGAGGGATGGTATTAACTTGCCAGTTCTGATTCAGGATTTCAATGGGAATCATTGACAATTACTTTCCTTCCAGACATAGCGTTAATAATGTTGAACTAGATCTGGTTTTGAAAGATCAGATCAATCCTGCATAGGCTGAGTTCAATAAGGTGTGTTACACTGGGGACCTAAGAAATATATTGGTGTATTGACATTTGTGAGAAACTATGGAGATGAATTTATGCAAAGTTACTTCCCCATGGACAGTTCCAAGCCAGTCTGCAAAAGGAGGATGGTTGGGCATGGGACTAGCAACCCCATCCTATAAAAACCCAGAGCTACAGAATCACCAGCAGAAGTTCCGAACGCCTCGTCCTGGTTCATTCCCAAAGGGCTACTGGCTGCACATCTTCTACTGCCTGCAATTGGCATCGACATGCTCCTTCTGTATAACTCATGTAAAGGCATCCATTAGTCTTGCGAGACCATGGATCTGTGCCTGGAAAGTCTTCACTCTCCTGGGCAAGGTTGTATGGAAGACCAGCAGTTGTCCATGCTGCAAGTCTCCCCTCTCCACGACACCAATGTTGTCCAAGGGAAGGGCATTAGGACCCATACAACTTGGCACCAGTGTTGTCGCAGAGCAATGTGTGATTAAGTGTCTTGCTCAAGGACACAACACGCTCCCTCGGCTGGGGCAAAAACTCACGACCTTCAGGCCTTAACCACTTGGCCATGTGCCCACATAAGTCATGACACTCAGTCTTTTCCAGATGCTAACTTCATTGCGGCTCTTGTTCATTCTAGCTTCATAAAACTTTGTGAAAGAAAATATCACTTGTCTCTTTTGTTCACAGCTCCATCGTCACACTTGAGTCAGATAAGCAGGCGAACATCTGCAGAAGTTCACCCTTTAAGCGCCCTGAAAGGAAAAAATATTTTAAAATGCTAAATTGAAAAATAAAATTTAAAAGATTTTAAAAATGGCACTGAGCTCAGTTTTTGTTGTTTTTTAGTGAGGTTTTTTTTGTGTTTCTGGGGACAGGGAAGAGAGATGGGGGTCAGGATCAGGTTTTAGGGGCAGGGATATAGGTAAATTAGAGGAATTAGATAGGCTGGAGTCTTAAACTGCAAGTCTCCACTATGCCTTCAAAGGTCAGAGACACAGACGTGGGACCGTTATGGACTGGGCTAGGATGTCCAGCCAATAGACTAATGTGGATGAAAGCTGGTGGCTCCACCAGGTCCAACAAGTTGTTAGTGGTCAGAGTTCCACGCAGGCAGGTGGAGTGAGATACAGCAGTCACCTGGGTTCGTGAATCAGTGAGAGGCCTGGTGTTCAGGATCCCTTCATCAGCGGGTCTGGAGTTTGAGACCAGCTGTTCCGTGATCGGTGGGTCCTGTGGTCAATTCAGTGTAGCAGTTCCCATATACTATTACTGATTGGGGTTCAATTCCTGCTGCTGCCTGTAAGGAGTCTCACATTTCAAAGACCTAGAGTCAGGGTCAATAAGTTGTGGGCATGCTATATCGACACCTGAAGTGTGGCAACAATCCAGGGCTGTCCCCAGCACAGTCTCGATGATTTGATTTGGCACAAATGATGCATTTCACTGTATGTTTCAATGTACTTCTGAGAAATAAAGCTTAATTTCAATTTTTGAATAGGGTTGTCCTGGAATGAAGATTTAAAATTCATGCTAGTTCTAAACTTTGCCTGGAAAGAATGTCATTAAAACTTACAGTCACAAACACGAGGAATTCTGCAGATGCTGGAAATTCAAGCAACGCACATCAGAGTTGCTGGTGAACTCAGCAGGCCAGGCAGCATCTCTAGGAAGAGGTACAGTCGACGTTTTGGGTCAAGACCCTTCGTCAGGACTAACTGAAAGAAGAGCTAGTAAGAGATTTGAAAGTGGGAGGGGTAAGGGGAGATCCAAAATGATAGGAGAAGACAGGAGGGGGAGGGATGGAGCCAAGAGCTGGACAGTTAATTGGCAAAAGGGTCAATTGTTATAAGTACTCAGCAAGTCACTTAGGTTGTCCATCCCATTTCCACTCTAACTGTTTCTCTGCCTTTAGCATCCAACACTTTTCCTTCAATGCCCAAGCTTGAGAAACATCTTATCTCTGGACATATTGGGATATACATTGACTTCAGCAATTTCAGACAGTGTGGACTGTTTGTTGTTAAAGTTGGCCATCTCTGATGGAATGTCATCCACCTACAAGATAAATTCAGTTTTACCCTCTCTGTAGATGCTGACAGATTTTCTGGCTGTTTCTCCTCATTAATTTTCAAATTCTGGGGGTTTCTGGCAAGGACAGTATTTATCGCCCATCCGTAATTGAAAACATACTGGCCCTGAAACTTTGATGCCCAATGACCGGCTTTATCATGGTGCCTATTTGGTCACATGCTGGATATTTCCATAACTCTCTGCTGCTTAAATTTTCTAGTAACTATTAAGCTCTGTCAGCAGCTCCAACATTTACTTTATTTTCTCTCAGGATCGGAAGAATGTCAGAACTGGAAAAATCTGCAGGGTGTTGTAATCTCAGCCAGCTCCATCATGAGCACTAGCCTTCTCACCACTGAGAAATCTTCAAAAGGCAGCATCCTCACAGCGGACATCAAGGACATCTTCAAAAGACGATCACTGTCATTAAAGACTCCCACCACCCAGGACATGCACTCTTCTCATTACTACCATCAGAGGGGAAGTACAAGAGCCTGAAGACACACACTTAATCCATTAGGAACAGCTTCTTCCTCTCCTCCATCAGATTTCTGAAAGGGCAATGAACCAATAAACACTACATCACGATTAATTTTGTTCTCTTTTCACACACTTATTCAATTTTGTATATATTTACTATTATGATTTATAGTATTTTTATGTATTGCACTGTACTACTACCATAAATCTACATATTTCACAAATCACGACACATGCTAGCAGTAAACTTGATTCTGATTTTCTAGCCACAAACAAGAGAAAATTTGCAGATGCTAGAAATCTACACATTTTCTCATTTGTTATTAAACGTAACCTTGTTTATCAGATGATCCTCATTGGCATTTTCTGATCTTGCTTCAAGAACAATCCAGTCTGTGTCACAGACTGCTATCATATGTAAAAGCAGAAAATGCTTGAAATACTAAGCAGATCTGACAGTATCTGTGAAGCACGAAAGTTTAACTCTGCAGATTACTTTCATCATTTACTCTTTAAAGATTTGTGTGTGGGAAATGGGGGAAACAGTCTCCAGTAAACGTGCAAGACCATGTTGCTTCTTTTTCCACAGATGGTACTAAGTTTTTCTAGCATTTTTCATTTCTGATTTCTACAATTTTGATTTTAAAAAATCATTTATGCAAATCAAAGGTGTCAATTTTATTGTAATATACACAAGCACATGTATGCACAGGTGCAATGGAAAACTTCCAGGCAGAACGCATCATATAATTCCACAGGAGTGGTCGTAAAGACGGGTTGATTAAAGAATAGGGCACCACAGATCATGAGAAGTTATAATCTGTTCGGATGGGTGTGCCACAGATCCAGCGCTAGTTTGGGAGCGAGGGGCTTCGGTCTCGTGAAATCGCAGCGGCGGCGAAGGCGGTCCACACGCGGGTGAAGGCCGCGGACGTTCGCGCGCCGCTACGGCTGGTGGAGACCGGCGAGCACAGGGGGAGAAACCGGATTAGACCTGGTCAGAGCGGGCTGACCCTGCAGGACGTGCCGCAGATTATCAGTGAGAAAACCAGGTGGCGTCGGCGAGCCCTTTAACTCCCGGTGAGCGGCGATTGTGGCGCCGTGGACGGGGAAGCTGAGGAGCGGCAAGCCTCTGACGACCGCAGATCCCAGTTTCTTCAGGCTCCGCCCTTTGCTGGGGCCTTGCCCCTGTTGTAGTGGTGCGGCGGTGACACCATTTTCCAATCTCCGTCATGCTGCTGAAGCAGTATCGACGCCAAACTTCCCTCTACCTCCCGGACTCTGTCCGACCCGCCGGCCTTCTCCAGCGGTCTACTTTTAGCTCTAGATCTCAGCACTTACTGTCGTTCGTGTCCCCACTATTCTCCAATTTCCAGAAATTTGGAAATTTTTGATTACCTGCTAGGCAAGTATCAAATGGTTAATCCTGAGGAAAATTTATTGAACATTAAAACAAATCTTTTCTCTGTTCACTTAGGCTATTTTCAGTTTTTAGCTGTAATATAAAGGCAATGAGAAGAGGGTAATTTAACCTCCAAAGTATATCTCAAGTTTGAACTCAATTAGCCTTAATACTCCATTTTAATTTTAAACGTGGTTGTAATTAAGTATAATAACGAGGCTGTGTAGCTCTTACTTCGCTGATTGGTAGAGCCAAATGCATTTTATGGTAATGTCCTCTGCCTCTGGTAGAATTACATTTTGGAAACAGACCAAAATACCCACAGCTAGGAAAGACGTATCCTTATTCTGAATGGAAGATAAATTCAGAGGCATAACTCTTTCCATAAGATACAGGAACAGAATTAGGCCATTTGGCCCATTGAGTCTGCTGTCATTTCATCATCGTTGATCCATTTTCTCTGTCAGCCCTTATCTCTTGCCTTCTCCCTGTATCCCTTGCCTGACTAATCGAGAATCTACCAACCTCTGCCTTAAATATTTGTAGTGACTTGGCCTCCACAGCTGCCTATGGTAATGAATTCCACAGATTCACCACTCTTTGGCTAAAGAAATTCCTCCTCATCTCCACTCTAAATGGACGTCGCTCTGTTCTGAGACTGTGTCCTCTGGTTTTAGACTACCCCACCATAGGAAATATCCTTCCCACATCCACTCTATTGAGGCCTTTCAACATTCAATAGGTTTCAATGAGGTCACCTCTCCTTCTTCTGAATTCCAGTGAGCAGAGGCTCAGAGCCATCAAACGCTGCTCATATGATGAGCCTTTCAAACCTGGAATCATTTTTGTGAACCTCCTTTGAACCTTCTCTAATATTAGATAAGGGCCCTAAAACTGATCACAGTACTCCAAGTGAAGCCTCATCAGTGTCTTGTAAAGCCTCAGCATTACATCCTTGCTTTTATATTCTAGCCCTCTTGAAATGAATGCTAATATTGCATTTGCTTTCTTTACCATGACTCAACCTGCAAATTAATCTTTAGGAAATCCTGCACAAGGACTCCCAATTCCCTTTGCACCTCAGACTTTTGCATTTTCTCTCCATTTCTGTGCTTAACTACACAGTTGGCTAGGTTCCTTGGGTCTTATAATGCCTGGCAACTAAAGAGAAAAAATAAAAGTGCTTTTCCAGCATTATGCCAGAAGAATAGAATTATAAAACATGAGGACTGTGTACATACATCTATTGATGCTTCTGGACATATCTTCAGTGATGTTCCGGGAATCATCGGGTGTTTCAGGTCTTTCAATATCATACAACCTCCTCCAGGTGACCTAGCCGGGGCTGATCAGACCCCAGCTTGTGTCCAGATGGCTAGCTACGTATGACACCATGACTCCCTTCTTTTGAGCCACAGCCAACTTGAGGCCCTCTCTGCCACATCGGTGGTACTGCGGATGGCTCTCCTCTTCCTCTCTCCCTCGATGCCCAAAATGCTGAAGGCTCTAACTAAAGAACGGGCTACGAATCCCCTACAACCAACCTCCACTGGGAGACACCTCGCTCTCCATCCAGTCTGCTGACAGTCGCTGACCAGTCCTGCGTACTTGGAGAGCTTCCTTTCAAAGGCCTCTTCCAAGCTATCTTCCCATGGGACTGTCAGCTCCAGCAGCACCACTTGCTTAGTAGACTCAGACACTGGGACAATGTCTGGTCGCAGGGTGGTGGCTGCGATATGGTAGGGGAACTTAAGCTGCCCTTCGAGGTCCACCAACAGCTGCCAGTCCCTTGCAGAGGTCAGAATGCCTGCAGATGTTCTTTTGGCAGGTATTGTCTGCTCCCCAGCTCTGACAAAGGCAATGGTCTGCTTGGAGGGTCGGGACCACTTCGCCCACTCAACTCCTGCACTGACGGCTTCAGCGATGGTCTTCAGGACCTGATCATGCCTCCACCTGTACCGTCCCTCACCAAGTGCCCTTGCGCAGCTGCTGAGGATGTGCTGTAGTGCCTCCCATTTGGCCTATGCTTTTTGAAAAGAGCCACCACCTTATTTCCCAGCTCTTGGTCAAAAGCCCTGGAGGCAATGATATGCTAGGTCCTTTTTAGACCATAAGACATAGGAGCAGAATTAGGCCATTAGCCCTTCAGGTCTGCTCCACCATTTCATCATGGCTGATCCATTTTTCCTCTCAGCTATCCCTTCATGCCAGTGAAGAATCTATTAACCTCTGTCTTAAATATATATAAAGACTAGGCCTCCACAGCTGCCTGTGGCAATGAATTCCACAGATTCACTACTCTCTGGCTAAAGAAATTCTTCCTCATCGTTCTAAAAGGACACCCCTCTATTCGAGGCTGTGACCTTTAGTCTTAGACTCTTCCACTATAGGAAACATCCTTCCACACCCACTCTATCAAGGCTTTCACCATTCGATAGGTTTCAATGAGGTCACCCCTCATTCTCCTGAATTCCAGTGAATACAGGCCCTGAACCATCAAACACTCTTCATAATACAATCGTTCATCCTGGGATCATTTTCATGAACCTCCTTTGAACCCTCTCCAGTTTCAGCACGTCCTTTCTAAGATGAGGGGCCCAAAACTGTTCACAATACTCCAAGTGAGGCTTCACCAGTGTTTTATAAAGTCTCAAGTATGTCAAAAGTCTCTGCTTCCATTATTTTTCAACTACTAAGTCCCACTCTGAGTAAACCTTACATTTTTCAGGCATTTAATTTACAGTTACACTCATTAGTTTCTAATCTTTCTGCTTCATCTTACCAATTCACCCTTTCTAAGCCTCCTAAATTTATACACTTGAATGAAATCTCTCTTTTGCCTCTTCAAAGAAACCAACCTAATTTCCATGTGGTAGAAGCCTTATAAATCTTGTCTGTGTCCTTTCTAGCACTATCATTATTCTTGTAATATGGGAACCAAGGCTTGCATTCAGTACCATAATTCTAGTGATGTTTAATAGAATTACAGTACTGAAAATATTAATGTTTACCATTTTCCCTGCTCTTGTTTTTTATTCCTCAATGCAAATGAAAATTACCTGTGTGCCTTCTGGTCTATCCAGATCAAAAGGAAGCAGCAGTATTCTTTCCTGCCAGTTTTAGGACATTCCATGCCCAAATCACTTTACAGTATTCTGTTAAACAGTTTAATGGGATTTGTATTCATGTCCTGAGGATTTCTGATTGGTGCCATAACATTATGCTATTCTACAAAAGTGTTATGAATCTAGTCAAAAAGAATTAATGCGTGATTTGGCTTCACTACCCTTACCTTATGTTCATAATAGCAAATGCCACATTATTCATTTGCTAGGAAAATTACACCTAAAAATAAATGCAGCCCCATTAGTAGAGATAAAGAAGAGGTGGACATTAAGGTATAAATTTATGGTCTAAAATATTAACCTGCGACATTTCCTTTCAAGAGACTGTAGCTACAATTTTTAAATACTGTTTTATTGATTTTCTTTAGTACTAAGTAATGATAAACTTTGCTTTTATTTTAACCCATTAAGAGAAAGTGATTTCACATACAAGATGCTTGAATTTGAAGAAGATTGTTTGCTCCCCTTGGAATCTTTGTTTTTTGAAAAACCTGAAGGAAACAAGTACGTACTTTATGCTTTACCTCATAAAAAAACTCTTTATTTTGGCATTTATTGTCTACAGATCAAACATGCCAAAGACCAAATTACTTTGAGCTTGTCCTGCTTCAGCTGTTATGAAATGTTGAGTTAAGTTCCTGCTGAACCATAGAATATACTCTTGCTTGCATTGAGACATGGTCAATAATCCCAAAAGTAACATTGACCTAAGATCTCACCAAAGCCAGTCAAGTTAGCAATGTGAAAGATCAACATTGATCCTACCCCTTCCTGTCTGAAGAATATTTACCAGTTCTTTCAACTGACACACATTAAGGTCCATTTTTTATAAGTTAATATAATACTTAAAGGATGGCTCCATATCTATACTGTTGTTTTTTGTGCACATTCATTGGAATGTATTCCACTTAATACTAACATTTCTGCTTCTCTATTGCAACAATCTTATTAACAGACAATTTAAAATTCTTTTGCCATATTTTTCTACATTGCCAAATTAATGCTGCTTCTCAATAATTCATGTTACATGAAGCTCTAGGATATCTCTATGAAATTAAGCCCAATTTAAATGCAAGTCTTTGAACAACTTGTAAGCCTCTTTCTTTTATTTTTCAAATCAACCTCTCTGCACACATGAATTGATTGGCAGTATCATAGTTAATAGAAAGAGGATTATAAGTTCTCTATCATTAATTCAAAGCTAAATTAGATGTTGAGAAGCATTTGACAACAGCTTATTTTAGATGGCACATTTGACATTGTAATATGATCCTTCCGGCAGATGATCGAACAAAATTTGAATGATGTAAGATATCTAAGAAGGTGGGAAGACATATGTAGAAGCTTAGGGGTGGATATTTCAGAGCGTGGAACCCCAGCAGTTGCAAGCATAGCCAGCAAAAATGCTACTTTAAAATTTAAATACCCTAGTGACCAGAAGTGGGAGGCTGTGGAGAAATTGGGTGTTTGCACTCCTGTAGGAGATTGCTTAAATAAAAATAAATATCAATCTGCTTGATCTGAAGTATGATGTTTAAAAGGCATATGTCATATATACAACATTTGATGTTATGCAAATGATAATATTGTATGATCAGGACTTTTCTGCTGCTTTCTTGTTTTACTTCATCATATTCATGACAGAAATGTTATTATTAAAGACCATAACACCATAAGATATAGGAGCAGAGTTAGGTCACTTAGCCCATTGTGTCTGCTCCACCATTTTATCATGGCTGATCTAATTTTCCTCTCAAGCCCAATCTCCTGACTTATCCCCGTGTCCTTTCATACATTGATCAATCTAGAATTTATCAACCTCTGCCTTAAATATACATACAGATTTGGCCTCCACAGCTGCCTGTGGCAAAGAATTCCACAGATTCACCACTCTCTGGCTAAAGAAATTCCTCCTTATTTCCATTCTAAAAGGACAACCCTCCATTCTGAGGCTGTGTCCCCTGATCTTAGATTCTCCCACCATTGGAACCATCCTCTCCACATCCACTCTATCAAGGCTTTTCACCATATGATGATGTTACTCCTCTTTCTTTTGAATTCTAGTGAATACAGGTCCAGAGCCATCAAATGTTCTTCATATGACAAGCCATTCAATCCTGGAATCATTTTGTGAATGTCGTTTGAATTCTCTCCAATTTCAGCACATCCTTTGTGAGTAGTACTACTCACAATACTCCAAATGAGACCTCACCAGTGCTTTATAAAGTCTCAACGTTATATCCTTGCTTTTATATTTTAGTTCTCTTGAAATGAATGCTAACATTGCATTTGCTTTCCTCACCACTGACTCAACCTGCAATTAACCTTTAAGGAATCCTGCACAAGAACTCCCAAGTCCCCTTGCACCTCAGTTATTTTGTAATTTCTCTTCAATTAGAAAATAGCCAACTCTTTCATTTCTTCTGCCAAAGTACATGGCCATACATTTCCCAACACTGTATTCCATCATTTAATCTGTCTAAGTCCTTCTGTACCTCTTTACTTTCTAAAACCTACCTGCCCCTCCACCTACCTTCATATGGTCTTCAGACTTTGCAACAAAGCCATCAATTCCATTATCCATTATCCATTATCCAAATCATTGACATATAATGTAAAAGGAAGCGGTCCTGACACAGTCCCCTGTGGAATACCAATAGTCACTGGCAGCCAACCAGAAAAGGCTCCATACCACCAACCACTGCGTTATTATTCATGCTAGAATTTTACGTGTAATACCACGGGCTTATAGCTTGTTAGTTAGCCTTGTCAAAGCCTTTAGAAAATCCAAGTACCGAACATGAACTGATTCTCCTTTGTCTATCCTGCCTGTTATTTCTTCAAAGAATTCCAACTGATTTGTCAGGCAAGATTTTCCCGTGTGAAAACCATGCTGACTACAGCCTATTTTATCATATGCCTCCAAGTACCCTGAGACTTCATCCTTAATAGTTGAATCCAACACCTTCCCAACCACTGAAGTCAGACTACCTGGTCTATAGTTCTCTTTCTCCTGCCTCTCTCCCTTCTCGAAGAATGGAGTAACATTTGCAATTTTTCAATCTTCTGGAACCATTCCAGAATCTAGTGATTCTTGAAAGATTATTACTAATGCTTCCACAGTCTCTTCAGCCACATCTTTCAGAACACTGGGGTATACACTATCTGGTGCAGGTGACTTATCTACCTTTTGGCCTTTCAGTTTCCCAAGAACCTTCTGTCTAGTTATGATAACTTGACACACTTCAAGCCCCTACCACCTGGAACTTCCACCACACTGCTAGTGTCTTCCACAGTGAAGACCGTAAGACATAGGAGCAGAATTAGGCCATTCAGCCCATCAAGTCTTTTCCGCCATTCCAACTTGGCTGATCCTGGTTCCCACCTGACCCCAAAAACCTGCCTTCTCGCTAAATCCTTTGATGACCTGACCGATCAGGAGATGATCAACTTCCGTCATAAATATACCCATGGACTTGGCCTCCACCACAGGCTGTGACAGAGAATTCCACAGCTTCACTACCCCCACCATAGGAAACACCCTCTCCACTTCCACCCTATCTAATCCTTTGAATATTCGGTAGGTTTCAATGAGATCACTCCGCATTCTTCTAAATTCCAGTGAGTACAGGCCCTAAGCTGCAAAATGCTCCTCATATGTTAACCCCTTTATTCCCAGAATCATCCTCATAAACCTCGTCTGGACTTTCTCCAATGACAACACATACTTTTTGAGATATGGGGCCCAAAACTGTCGGCCTGACTAGTGTCTTATAAGGACTTGGCATTATCTCCTTGCTTTTGTGTTCTATTCCACTTGAAATAAATGCCAACATTGTATTTGCCTTCTTTACCATGGACTCAACCTGTAAATTAAACTTTTGGGAGTCTTGCATGAGGACTTCTAAGCCCCTCTGATGTTTGAACCTTCTCCCCATTTAAATAATAGCCCCCACTATTATTCCCTTAATCAAAATGCGTTATCGTAAATTTCCCAACACTGTATTCCATCTGCTACTTTTTTGCTCATTCTTCCAATTTCTCTAAGTCCTCCTGCAATTACATTGCTTCCTCAGCACCCCACCTATCTTTGTATCATCCTGCAAACATTGCCACAAAGCCATTAATTCCATTATCCATATCATTGACAAACAATGTGAAAGGTAGCAGTTCTAACACTAACCCCTGAGGAACACCACTAGTCACCAGCAGCAAATCAGAAAAGGCCACTTTTATTCCCACTCATTGCCTTCTGTCTATCAGCCATTCCTCTATCTTTGCCAGTATCTTTCCTGTAATGTCATGGGATTTTATCTTTTTAGGCAGCTTCATGTATGGCACCTTATCAAATGCCTTCTGAAAATCCAAGTAAAAGACATCCACTGCCTTTCCTTTCTCCACCCTGCTTGTTATTTCCTCAAAGAACTCTTAACAGATTTGTCAGGCAAGATTTCCCATTACAGAAACCATGCTGACTTTGACTTATTTTATCATTAGTTTCCAAGTACCTCGAAACCTCATCCTTAATAATAGACTCCAACACTTCCCAACCACTGAGGTTAGGCTAACAGGCCTATACTTTCCTTTCTTTTGCCTTCCTCCATTCTTAAAGAGTGGAGTGACATTTGCAATCTTCCAGTCCTCCGGGACCATGCCAGAATCAAGTGTTTCTTGAAAGATCATGACCAATACATCCATTATCTCTTCAACAACCTCTCTCAGGACTCTGTGATGCAGTCCATCTGGCCCAGGTGACTTATCCACCTTAAGACCTTTGAGTTTGCCTAGCCCTTTTTCCTTTGTAATAGCAATGGCACTCACTCCTGCTCCCTGACACTCACGGACCTCTGGCATGCTGCTAGTGTCTTCCATAGTGTAGACTGATGCAAAGTACCCATTAAGTTCATCTGCCATTTTTTTGTCCCCCATTACTACCTCACCAGCATCATTTTCCAGTGGTCCAATATCAACTGAAAAAACTGTTGGTATCCTGCTTTATATTATTGGCTAGTCTGCTCTCATATTTCATCTTTTCCCTTCTTATAGATTTTTTAGTTGCCTTTTGTTGGATTTTAAAAGCTTCCCAATCATCCAACTTCCCACTCACTGTTGCTACCTTATATGCCCCTTCCTTGCCTTTTACGCAGTCTTTAATTTCCTTTGTCAGCTGCAGTTGCCTACCTATGCCATTTGAGAACTTCCTCCTTTGTGGGACATACCTATCCTGCACCTTGTGGACTATTCCCAGAGACTTCAGCCATTTCTGCTTTACCATCAACCCGTCAATATCCTCCTCAAATTCACCTGCTCAAGCTCCTCTCTCATGCCTCTGAAATTCCTTTTATTCTATTACAATACTGATACATGTGACTTATGTTTCTCCTTCTCAAATTGTAGTAGAATTCAATCTTATTATGATCACTGCCTCCTAAGGGGTTGTTTACATTAAGCTCCCTAATAAGATTTGTGTTATTACACAACACCCAATCTAAGATAGCCTTTCTCCAAGTAGGCTCAAGCACAGCTGCTCTAAAAAGCCATCTCACAGGCATTCAAGAAATTCCCTCTCTTGCGATACAACACCAACCTAGTTTAAGTCCCCGATTATAATCTCAACCCTACATCTTGGCTACTATTTGGAGGCTTATATATGATTCCCATAATGGTTGTTTTACCCTTACAGTTTCTTAACTATACCCACAAAGATTCAACATTCTCTGACCCTATATCCCCTCTTTCTAAAGATGTAATTCCATCTCTTACCAACAGAGCCACCCCACTGCCTATGCCTTCCTGCCTATCCTTTCGATACAAAGTTTATCCTTTGATGTTAAGCTCCCAACTATGACCCTTTTTTAGCCACGACTCAGTGATGCCTTCAACATCATACTGACCAATCTCTAATTGCACCATGAGTTTTTCCACCTTATTCTGAATGCTGCGTGCATTTAACTACAGCACCTTCAGTCCTGCATTGTTCACTCCTTTGACTTTTGCCTCTCTGGTACAATTTAACTCTTTGCTCTGTCTATATTTGTACTCAATCATTGGCTTCTCCTTCCTTACATTCATGTTACACCAATCATCTACTTGTAAACCTGCTGGCTCATCCTCAGCTCTATCACCCTGGTTCCCATCCCTCTGCCATATTAGTTTAAACCACTCCCAATAGCTCAAGTGTTGCAAAGTAAGGGCGAACCCAAATGCAGGACACTGGCATGGAGATAGAGTTAGTATGCAGACGACGGCGTGAGCATGGCGGGAACTGAACGGCAAACAGAAGGGTGAATGGAAAAGCAGGAGGCAGTTAAAACTTATCTTGACACAGGGCATTGCTGGAGCTGAACGGCAAACAAGAGACAGGTGGCAGGCAACACTTATCTTGACATGGAGCATTAACTGGAAAGGCAAAAGGCAGGCAATATTTATCTTGACACGGAGCGTTAAATGGAAAAGGCAAATGGCAGGCAATACTTATCTTGACACATAGCGGCAAATGGAAAGTCAAACAGCAGGCAATACTTATCTTGACACAGAGAGACAGAGTTACACAGGTAAACCTCGGTACTGAAGTAAAACTTAGGATACATAATCCTAAACGGCCGGGAACGTGAATTACCACACTGGCTGAACCAACGATCTGGCCATGAGTGGATGCAAATCCGGGGTTTTTATGCTGCAGGTTTAGATGAGAATCAGGTGCTGCAATCAAGGAGCCCAGGAGAACATGGGGAAAAGCGAATTAGGAGAATATGAGGAATTAACGGTCAGGACCTTGACATCTAGTAAATCTGCCTGCAGGAATGTTGGTCCCCCTCGGACTCAAGTGCAGTATGTCCCTTTTGTATTGGTCCCATCTGCTCCAGAAGAGGTCCTGATTATCCAGAAATCTAAATCCCTGCGCCCTGCTCCAACTCTTCAGCCACGCATTTATCCTCACTGTTGTGTGGCACAAGCAGCAATCCTGAAGAGATCCTGTTTCTCAGCATCCTTCCTAACCCTCTGTATTCTTTTTTTCAGGACTTCCTCCCTTTTTCTACTTATTTCATTGGTACTTCTGTCTGCTCACCCTCCCTTTTCAGGATATTGTGGACGCGTCCAGAAACATTGCAGACCCTGGCATCTGAGAAGCAAACTACCATCTGTGTTTCCTTCTCGCATCTACAGAATCGCCTATCTGCCCCCCAACTATAGAGTCCCCTGTTACTGCTGCCATCTTCTTCAGTTCTCTACCCTTCTGAGCCACAGGGCCAGAGGCACAGCCACTGTTGGCTCCCCCAGGTATGTCTTCCCCCCCAACAATACTCAAAATAAGTTCTTATTATTGAGGGGGATGGCCACAGGGGTGTAATGTAAAATACTTATTCATTGTCCCCCATTTCATTACAACCTCTCCAGCATTGTTTTCACTGTTCTGATTTCCACTCTCACATCTCCTTCACACTTTATGTACCTGAAGAAACTTTTGATGTCCTCTTTAATATTATTGGCTAGGCTACTTTCATATTCCATCTTTACCTTATTGATTTTCTTAGTCGCCTTCTGTTAGTTTTTAAAAGCTTCCCAATCTTCTAACTTCCCACTAATTTTTGCTCTATTATATGCCCTCTCTTTGGCTTTTATGTTGGCTGTGACTTCTCTTGTTAGCCACGTTTGTGTCATATTTCCTTGAGAATACTTCTTCCTCTTTGGGATGTATATATCCTATGTCTTCCCAATTGCTTCCAGAACTTCCAGCCATTGCTGCTCCGCCAGCATCCCTGCCTGTGTTCTTTCCAAAACAATTGTGGCCAACTCCTCTCTCATGCCTCTGTAATCTCCCTTACCCAACTGTAATCCTGATGCATCTGACTTTAGCCTCTCCTTCTCAAATTTCATGGTGAATTCAATCACATTATGATCATTTTCTCCTAAAGATTCTTTTACCTTAAGCTCTCTAATTAATTCTGGTTCACTGCACAACACCCAATCCAGAATAGCTGATCCTCAATTGGTCTCTACCACGAGCTGTTCTAAAAAGCTATCTCAAAGGAACTCTAGAAATTCCCCCTTCTGTAATCCAGTACCAACTTGATTTTCCCAATCTACCTGCATATTGAAGTCCCCCTTGACTATTGTGGCATTGCCCTTTCGGCATGCATTTCCTACTTCCTGTTATAATTTGTAGGCAATTTCCTTACTACTGTCTGAGGGTCTGTATTCAACTCCCATCAGGGTCTTTTTACCCTTATAGTTCCTTAGCTCTATCCGCAATGATTCAACATCTTCTGATCCTATGTCACCTCCTTCTAATGATTTGATTTCATTTTTTACCAACAGAGCAACACCGCCCCCTCTGCCTTCCTGCCTTTCCTTCTGATACAATGTGTATCCTTGGACATTAAGCTCCCGGGTATAACCTTTCAGCCATGATTCAGTGATGCCTTGAAAATCATACCTGCCAATCTGCAACTGGTCTGCAAGTTCATCTACCTTATTCCATATATTGTGAGCTTTCAGATACAACACCTTCAGTCCTATATTCACCCTTTTTGATTTTGTTGCACCATGCTCAACCTTTTGATTCCTGACTTTTTCTGAGGACTCACCAACATCTGCCTTCACAATCTCTTCACCAAATGTTCAGGCACTCTGGTTCTCATTCCCCTGCAACTCTAAATTAAACTCCACAGTGCAGCATTAACAAACCTTCCTGCTAGGATAATAGACCCCTCCAGTTCAGGTGCAAGCCATCCATTCTTTACAGGTTCTACCTTTCCTGGAAAAGAGCCCAATGATCCAGAAATCTTATGTCCTCCCTCCAACACCAACTACTTAGCCGTGTTTTAAACTGTATGATCTTCCTAGATCTAGCTTCACTAGCACATGGCATGGACAGCAGTCCTGAGATCACAACCCTGGAGGCCCTGCCCTTTAATTTAGTATTTAACTTCCTGAACTCCCTATGCAGAACCTCATCACTTGTCCTACCCACATCATTGGTATCTTCATGGACCAAGATTTCTGGCTGTTCACCCTCCCACTTAAGAATACTGAGGACTCAATCTGAAATATCCCAGATCCTGGCATCCAGGTGGCTACGTACCATCGGGAATCTTGTTCTTGCCCACAGAACCTCCTGTCCATTCCCCTAACTAATGAATCCCCTATCATCACAGTGTGCCTCTTCTTCCACCTTCCCTTCTGAGTCATAGAGGTAGACTCAGTGCCAGAGACCCAGTCACTGTTACTGTTGTCTGTTAGGTTAACCTCCCCTTCCCCTCCCCCACCTCCGACAGCATTCAAAGTGATAAACCTGTTGTTTAAGGGGGATGGCTGCAGGGGTACTCTATACTGGCTCTTTAACCCCTTTCCCCTTCCTGACTGTCACCCAATTTACTGTGTCCTACACCTTTGTTGTAACTGCCTGTCTATATGTCTTGTCTTTTACCCCTCAGCCTCCCGAATGATCTGGAGTTCATCCAGTTCCAGCTCCAACTACTGAATGTGGTTTCTTAGAAGCTGCATCAGTTGTAGTGGTCAGGGATACTGGTTGTTTCCCTGCCTTCCCACACCCTGTAAGAGGTGCCTGACATCTCTACTGTCTTAGCTGAGCAGATATAAAGAAGAGAAGGAAAAAACTTGAGGGTTTCTTTCCTTTGCTTTCTCTGAGTGAAGCCTTGAAGAGCTAAAGCCTTAAGATCACCACTCTGACTATGTCCACTCAGAACATGGCCGCTGCTCTTGCCCCTGACTTCCTTTAATTTGCTCTTACTAATCAATCCCAAAAACTGATCGGCCACTGGTCAAAGCTCTATTATGCTATTATGAATCACTTTTGCCTCTTATCCTTGTGCAGTGGACCTGTTTGAAGTCCCCTCCTCTCCAAACCTGCGACGTCTGGATTGGCCGCTGGTCAAGGCTCTGTTCATTAAAGTGGCACTGTTGCATGTAAACTACTTAAAGTAGAATCAAATATCAAAATGTAGAAATATTAACTGAGATGGAACTATATTAAATTGACAGCATCATAGATTGCTTTAATGTAAGGACTGAGTAGAAGATTTGAGGAAATGGGACTTACTTAACTGGCAGTTATAAAGATGTTGATGGTGTTCTAAGAAATCATTGTAACATCAGTCAAAGAATGGGGTTTTCCTTTTTCCACCATTGGAGCTGCCTTACCAGTATTTTACCAGATTCCTCTCCTTCATTTCCCAGACATCTGCCCCCTCCCCATCTTCCCTTTGCCTTAACAGGGATAGAATTCCTCTTGTCCTTGCATACCAACCTATGAGCCTCATGCTCCACAACTTCCACCATTTTCAATAGGATCCTACCACCGAATACATCTTTACCTCCTCTCACCCCCTCCCACTTTTCTGCTTTCTGCAGGCTTTTGCTCTCTTCGTGATTTCCTTGTCCATTCATCCATCCCCACTAATCTCACTCCTGGCAATTATCCCTGCAAATAGAAGAACTGCTCAACTTACCCTTTCACTTCCTCACTCACCTCTATTCAGGACCCCAGATGGTCACTCTAGCTGAGCCAATACTTCATCTGCAAATATGTTGGGGTCATTTACTGTATCCAGTGCTCCCGATGCGGCTTCCTCTACATTGACGAGACCTGACATAGATTGGGGGACTGCTTTGTTGGGCACTTTCACTCCATCCACAACAAGAGCATTCCCCAGTGGCCAACAACGTTAAATCCAATTCCCATTCCCATTCCAACATGTTGCTCCATGGACCCCTCCACTGCCACGATGGGGTCACTTTCAGCTTGGAGGAGCAACACCTTATATTCCATCTGGGTAACCTCCAACCTGATGACATCGATTTCTCTAATTTATGGTCATTATCTCTCTTCCCCTTTTCCTCCCCACTTCCATTTCCCATTCTGGCTCCCCTTTTACCTCTTCTTTACTCTTCACCTACCTATCACCTCCCTCTAGTGCTTCACCTTCTTCTCTATCTCCCATGGTCTACTTTCCTCTCCGATCAGATTCCTTCTTCTTCAACCCTTTACCTTTTCCACTATTCCTCCCAGTTCCTCACTTTATCCCCCCCCCCCACCCTCTTGGCTTACCGATAAAACTTCTAGCTTGTGTTCCTTCCCCTCCTCCCTCCCCTACCTTCTTATTCTGGCTTCTTCTCCCTTCCTTTCCAGTCCTGACATATCAAAACATCGACTGTTTATTCCTTTCCATAGATGCTGCCTGACCTCCTGCGTTCCTCCAGCATTTTGTATGTGTTACTGTGGATTTCCAACATCTGAAAAATCTCTTAAGTTTATGTAAGATCAGTTCATAAGACATCAGAAATCAAAACATTTACACCTGCAGTTATAGGTTATTACAAAAATATTATTAATAGAAAGAATAACACCAAACTTTGCTGAAGTTTTTCCAAAATTAGTTTGGATCTTCTTAGCGTGTTAGTTTGAATGAAATGAATGGAGAACTCCTATCATTTTGATCCTGTCTTCTCCTATCATTTTGGCTCTCCCCCTCCCCCTCCCACTTTCAAATCTCTTACTAACTCTTCCTTCAGTTAGTCCTGACGAAGGGTCTCGGCCTGAAACGTTGACTGTACCTCTTCCTAGAGATGCTGCCTGGCCTGCTGCGTTCACCAGCAACTTTGATGTGTGTTGCTTGAATTTCCAGCATCTGCAGAATTTCTGTTGTTTGCGTTTTTAAAATTCACTACTGCGAAGCCTCTTCCGGTGATGCCTACACCGAAAAGGTTTAGATCCTCTCTTCGACGGGAGTTCAGTGAAACCGTCTCTCACTGCTCCCCATCTGTAATTTCTTCGGCTCTTCAACTTTTCGACCACATTTTGACTCAGACTCGCTATCCAGCTCTTGGCTCCATCCCTCCCCCTCCTGTCTTCTCCTATCATCTTGGATCTCCCCCTCCCCCTCCCACTTTCAAATCTCTTACTAATTCTTCCTTCAGTTAGTCCTGACGAAGGGTCTCGGCCTGAAACATCGACTCTACCTCTTCCTAGAGATGCTGCCTGGCCTGCTGCGTTCACCAGCAACTCTGATGTGTGTTGCTTGAATTTCCAGCATCTGCAGAATTCCTGTTGTTTGGAGAAATTGCATTGTACTTTTACACAAGAGCATTAAACTCCATTGAAATGAAGTTTATCTAGCCAAATGAATGACCTAAAATCTCAGAAGACTGAAGTAGTTGGCTCCATCTGACAACTGTCTGCTCGTGAACCAGTTTAACATTGAACCAGCTAATTTTCATGGATTAGATCAATTATTATTATCTCTGCAGTATGACAATTCTGTTCCTTCCTCATCTCATCTGATGTTGAACTGTGCACCAATGCCTTTGTGCCTCTGTGCTTGAGTATTCCAGTGGACTCCTGACCAGTCTTCTTTGTTCTATTTGCAAATTGAAATGGTTACTTAAGTTCTAACTTGAATCAATCATTCCACAGTCTTCATTAGTTATATACTACCTCAATCTTAAAATTTTCATCTTTATTTTCATATCCCTCATGATCTCACTCTTGCCTATATTTCTAATCTCCTAAACTCTATAATCCCCTGAGAATATCTGTGTGCTCCTCTAATTCTGGCCAGTTACTTCTAAAAATGAAAGAGAGGCAAAGAAGTGGACAGAATTTCAGAGCTTTTACAGATCACCAGTGATAGGCTGATGAGTTAGTAGCCAGAATTGGAGGAGCACACTAATATCCTCAAAGGATATATGGTAAGATGTTCTAAAAGCAGTCTGTTTTATTTTTTATCCTCACTTTGGTTCACCTGTCGGTATACCTTGTAACTGCAAATGCTCCCTGAACTACTTTGAAATATTTTGCATCAGTAAAGACATGTGCCATCAAAAGACATGGTTAGGTAGGCTCTGTAAACCGTGATGGTTGTTGAGGCACATACTCCAGGGGAGACCTGAAGGAAGTTTATTAAATTATCTGAGGCATAGATAGACAGACAGAATCTTCTTCCCAGGATAGAAATGTCAAATAGAACGTGGAACAATACAACTCAGGAACAACGTTTCCTCTCATTTGTAATGCAGCGTGCACAAAAATCTCGTGTTGTGCAATTTTTTGCCCAGAGACAACATGTGTGCATGGAATAATTTCTTGAATAAAAACAGTATGAATAAGCCAGTTCTAAAACCTGCAGATGAATCATTGCAAACTCCACATTGTCCACACTGTCCATATCAGAAACTGGAAAAGGAAATGTAATTGTGTGCAATCGTGAAATATACTTACCATACCAACAAGGTAAAGGGTAACAATCTTTAGTGCGCAGTTTAAATTCCTTTTGTGCGCTAGTAGCAAAAGGTGTGTGCATGCACACATCCCATTGCTCAGGAATAGGCTCTTTGGCCCATGATGTTGTTCCAAACTAATTAAGGTAATAATGCCAAATTTAATTAATCCCTTCTGCCTATATATGGTCCATATCCCTGCATATTCACATGCCTAAAAGCCTTTTTTACAGAGAGAGTGATGGTGCAGATGCAATTCAGACTTAGGAATGTAAAATACCCATCATAGAAACTTCTATGTGCTTCTACAGTGAGCATAATTTGGGGAGCTTTGAATACAGTGGGTGGTAAACCATCTGGTTATTGATGAAACAGAACAGGAGCTATTAAAATGGAAATGACATTCCTCATAATGCTTTATTTCTTTTCTGACAATACTGATGAGAAGTATGTTAAATTGTAGAAAATCATATATATTGACATACTAAAGTAAATGAACTATATTAATATTTTAATAGGAAACTTGTCAACAAAGAAACAACAAATTGGCAGATAGCACCCCCTCCACCAATTTCTGAAATACCAACTGCACAGGAATTGCAGAGAGAGCTAGAAAGGCTAAGATCATCAGGTATAATGTATAATTTTAACATTCCAGAACTCTTTTTGTGCTTTTTATAATGTATTGCTCTTTCTGTAATTTTTTGACTTTTTAAATTTAAAAGTTTTACAAATCACTGTGAAGAACAAACTGCGGAGGAACTCAGTGAGTCAGGCAACATCTGTGGAGGGAAATGAACAGTCAACAGTTCAGGTAAAGACCTCTCATCTGAACCACCTGATACGTTGACTGATAATTTGCCTTCTCAGATGTTGCCTGACTTACTGAATTCCTCCAACAGATTGTTGTTACAGATTCCAGCATCTACAATATCTCATGTCTCCTTTTTAAAATCATGCTTAGCTGTTTCCATTATTTTGCCAGACACTCAGCCCTGTTGTTGTCCTTGCATTCTTTGGAACAGAAAGCAAAGTTAGGCAATTGTATAATTGAAATATTAGTTTCATAGCTAATCAAAATACTGTGCACTGAAGATAAAGTTCAAATTTTAACAAATATTATTTAATTATTTAAACCTTTCTGTAACGCAGATTTTTATTATTGTTTTGTTACAACTTTAAAAAAAACTGTTTCTCTTACCCTTGAAAGCTTTCAAACACAGTGGCAAGTGGTTAGAACAGGTAGAACTGCTGCCTCACAGCTCAAGAAACCTATCCACAGGTGCTGCTTGTGTGGATTTTACATGTTCTCCCTGTGACCATATGGGTTTCTACTAGGTGATCCTATTTCCTTCACATCACAAAAACAAATTGACAGGTGAATTGATTACTGTGAATTAGCCCTTATGATAAATGAGTGGTAAACGAACTAAGAATTAGTAAATATTTGAGAGAAAATACGAGGGGTGATTGATAAGTTCGTGGCCTAAGATAGAAGGAGTCAATTTTAGAAAACCTAGCACATTTATTTTTCAACATGGTCCCCTCCTACATTTACACACTTAGTCCAGCGGTCGTGGAGCATACGGATCTTGGACCACCAGAAAGTGTCCACAGATGCGTGATTGATAAGTTCGTGGCCAAAGGTAAAAGAAGATGAGTTATACAGCTCTCGTTACATGCACATGCAGTTCAACTCATTCAGTGATTATGCAAACAACAGGAATTCTGCAGATGCTGGAAATTCAAGCAACACACATAAAAGTTGCTGGTGAACACAGCAGGCCAGGCAGCATCTCTAGGAAGAGGTGCAATCAACGTTTCAGGCCGAGACCCTTCGTCAGGACTAACTGAAGGAAGAATGAGTAAGGGATTTGAAAGTTGGAAGGGGAGGGAGAGATCCAAAATGATAGGAGAAGACAGGAAGGGGAGGGATGGAGCCAAGAGCTGGACAGGTGATGGGCAAAAGGGATACGAGAGGATCATGGGACAGGAGGTCCGGGAAGAAAGACAAGGCGGGGGGGGGGTGACCCAGAGGATGGGCAAGGGGTATATTCAGAGGGACAGAGGGAGAAAAAGGAGAGTGAGAGAAAGAATGTGTGTATAAAAATAAGTAACAGATGGGGTACGAGGGGGAGGTGGGGCATTAACGGAAGTTAGAGAAGTCGATGTTCATGCCATCAGGTTGGAGGCTACCCAGACGAAATGTAAGGTGTTGTTCCTCCAACCTGAGTGTGGCTTCATCTTTACAGTAGAGGAGGCCGTGGATAGACATGTCAGAATGGGAATGGGATGTGGAATTAAAATGTGTTTCAGTGATTATGCAGAAAGTTTGAAGTTAATAACTCATCTCCTTCTATCTTAAGCCACGAACTTATCAATCACCCCAATGAGTTATTAACTTCAAACTTTCTGCATAATCACTGAAAGAGTTGAACTGCATGTGCATGCAACGAGAGCTATATAACTCATCACCTTTTACCTTAGGCCACGACCGTATCAATCACTCCTGCTGTGGACACTTTCTGGAGGTCCAAGATCCGTATGCTCCACGACTGTTGGACTAAGTGTGTAAAAGTAGGAGGGGACTATGTTGAAAAATAAATGTGTAGGTTTTCTAAAACTGACTCCTTCTACGTTAGGCCACGAACTTGTCAATCACCCTTTGTATATCATGGAATTACTCAAAAATAGAGAGGAGGAATGGGATTAATAGCAACTGGCACAGACAGAATTGGTTAAATGTCTTATCTTTGTGTAGTAATAAGTAAGTCAATCAATACAAATTGGGAAAAAAGTATGCATCAATATCAGAATATCTTTTCAGATTTAAAATATTGATTTTAAATGCAACAAGTTAATTTTGTTATCACAAAGTTTGCTACAATGCTAGCAACTTCTTGACCTTCAGAGACTGAGCAATTTCAAGTTCCTGGGTGTCAGTGTCTCTGAGGACCCAACTGGATCCAACATATCAGTTATGAAGAAGGCAAGACAGTGGCTATATTTCTTTTGGAGTTCAAGGAGATTTGGTGTGTCACCTAAAACACTCGCAAATTTCTACAGATGTACCATGGAGAGCATTCTAACCGGCTGCATCACTGTCTGGTATAAAGTGGGGAAGGGCTACTAGACAGGATTGAAGTAAACTGCAGTGAGTTGTAAAATTAGTCGGCTCCTTCATGGCACTAGTCGCTGTAGTATCCAAGACACCTTCAAGAAGCAGTGCCTCTAAAAGGCAGCTTCCAGCATTACGGACCCCACCACCCAAGAAATGCCCTGTTCTCATTGCCACCATCAGGAAGGAGGTACAGAAACCTGAAGCACACAGTCACTGATTCAGGAGCAATTTTTTCCACTCTGCTATCAGATTCCTGAATGGACATTGAACCCATGAACACTACCTCACCACTTTTTATTTCTTTGTTTTGCACTGCTTATTTAACTACTATATATATACACACACATTAATTTACAGTTTTTTTCTCCATGTTATGTATTGCATTGTACTGCTGTCACAAAGTTAACAAATTCCTCAACGTATGCCAGTGATATTAAAATTGCAAAATATACATTAGTTCTGCCAGAGTATCCAAAACACTTCTAGTATTTTGCTGTAAGATGTTTTAATATAACCCTTTTGATCTTGAGACAATATTAGATTAGAATACTTTTTCCTAATTTCTCTGTCTACATCTGAAATACTGGCTCAGTATGTATAATTTTTTTGATGGATTTATGACATTTGGAACATTTTCTTTACATTTATCTTTAATTATCACACTTATAAATGTTTTATTTCTGAATTTTAACGGTTGGAACTTCACCACTGTCTCATTTAGATTGCTTTACTTACATTTATTTTTTATCAATATGATCAATATCTTCACAATTTTTGAGTTTTAATATTCCTAATTTTCAGAATGAAACCAGTGCAATTTCATGTAAGTTAAGTCTGTTCTCAGAGTGCCATTTGATGTTCTTGCAGTGGCTCCAAGTGGTTGGAAAATAGAAGGGCTATCTTTTTTTGTGAATTAACCGTGATAGCTAAATTTAAGTGTTCTCAATAATAAGTAAATAAAGTGAAATGTTTTGGAATTTGTGGTAAATCCAGATATATACATTCAATGGCCAAGTTACTAGGTACACCTGTACATCTGCTCTTAATGCAGATATCTAATCAGTCAATCATGTGGCAGCAACTCAATGCATAAAAGCATGCAGACATGGTCAAGCAGTTCAGTTGTTGTTCAGACCAAACATCAGAATGGGGAAAAAAATGTTATCTAAGTGACTTTGACAGTGGAATGATTGTTGGTGCCACAGGGAGTGGTTTGAGTATCTCAGAAACTACTGATCTCCTGGATTTTCTCAAACAACTGTCTCCAGAGTTTACAGAGTGGTGCAAAAAGCAAAAAAAATCCAATGAGTGACAGTTCTGTGGGCAAAATGCCTTGTTAATGAGAGAGAACAGAGGAGAATGGTCAAACTGGTTCCATCTGAGAGGAAGGTGACAGTAACTCAAATAATCACGTGTTACAACAGTGGTGTGCAGAAGAGCATCTCTGCATGCACAACATGTCGAACCTTGAAATGGATAGACTACACCAGGTTCCATTCCTGCACCCCCATTCTTGGAACAATACAAAACTCTAATTTATTTTATTTATAGTCAATGTAAATTGTTTGACTATCCTTCACAGATAATGGCAGTACCTAACCTCAAACCAATCCTTAGAAGGCTAGTCCTATTTGCACTTTGTGGTGGAAATGTAGCATATTTCCTAGGTTCAACATTTCAACCTTTTATAATAGTCTGCAATGACAGATTGTCACTTGATAGCCAAATCATGGCCCTTGTATTGTCAATCAGACAAGGGCTTTTCAAACAGCATGGTAAATTCACAGCACTGACTTAATTATCGTACAATCAGTGGATTCTATGACCTCAAGATTCATTGACGAACATAACAGTTTAATTTACATTTCAGAGTTCAAAGAAAATCAAAGAAAATGAGACTGGATCGACGGAAGTAAATTTGATCATGACTAACTCAGTTTTATCAGGAAGATGCTTCCAAAAAGCCCTTCTTAAATAAGTAAGATAAATATACGCATAGAAACTACCATTCAGGATCTGGTGGTTCCAGCACCCACTCATTTGGCAGTAATGAAATTCAATAGTTCATTGATGCCATATGGAATTTCTAATTTGAACAGCCAATTACATTTTCAGTTATGTAAAAACTACTACCTCCTCCAGGTCTTTTGTATCATTTGGTTTTGCATGATCAAATGTAAATTATGTCTTGTACAGTATATAAATCTTTCTAGACTGTTTCATTTTCGAATATTCTAATTCATGGGTGATGGTATCACTGTGCATGCCCATATTTTACGGCAGTATCTAGACCGAAAAGGTCTATTGCTTTGTCAGTTACTCTTGTACTATAATGAAGTGGTTGCTTAATTTTGTAGATGAAGGCATTAGAAAAATTGGTATAACCTTGCAACAAAACCTTGGCTTTGAGCTGCTTGCTGACTGGGCTGTTGGCTAAATTTGATTATGTAATGATGGGGGAAAATGAAGTAGTAGGCTTTGTAATGTATAAAGCATCAGTATAAATTAATTGAAAGGATAGCAAGTCATTCTGTATGCGCAAATGAATCATATGCCAAAACGATGCACTATTCGTCTCCGGTTATATGTCCTTCGCTGTACACTTGATGAAGTGTTTTGAGAGGCTGGTGTATCAATTGTGTCTGAATGGCGACTTGGATCTGCTCCAATTCGCCTACTGAACCAACAGGTCTAGAGCAGATGCTATCTCAATGGCTCTTCACACAACACCGTAACATTTGGAGAGCAAAGATGCATTCATCAGGATGCTCTTTATCGATACAGCTCGGCATTTAACACCACCATCCCCTCAAAACTAATCAGTAAGCTCCAAGACATGGACCTCAATTCCTCCTTGTGCAATTGGATCCTGGTTTCCTCACTTGTAGACCCCGGTCTGTTCGGAGAGGCAAAAACATCTCCACAATTTTCATCAGCACAGGAGCACCATAGGGATGTGTACCTGGCCCCCTGCTCTATTAGCTTTGCAGCTATGACTGTGTGGCTAAGTACAGCTTCACACCATATGCAAGTTTGCTAACAATACCACTGTTGTGGGCTGTATCAAAGGTGGTGATGAATCAACATACAGGAGGGAAATTGAAAACTTGGCTGAGTGGTGTAATAACAACAACCCCTCATTCAATGTCAATGAGACCAAGGAACTGATAGTAGACTTCAGGAGAGGGAAACCAGAGGTCCATATGCTAGTACTTGTGCAGTTTTATTGGTTAGATACTTGCAGGATTTAGAGCCAACAATTGTGAGGGGCTTGCAATATAGTAGCCAGCCAGTATTGTGTGTTACTTAGTGGGCAACTTGCAGACCAGTATTAGTCCATGTTCTTTTTGGTGACAGAGGCTGCAGGTTTGAAAAGTGTGTTGATGTAGCCAACAAGGGTGACTGCATGCTTTTTGCAGAAGCAGTACAGTGCAGGCACAGAATGCAGGGAGTGTAGGAACTGAATATTTAGGATGGGATATGGGCTATTTTGCTCAAGTGGCATGGGGCTTCTTGAGTGTTATTGAGGCTGTACGCAATAAAGCAAATATTTCAGCACATGCCTGACTTATCCCTTCAAAATGAAACAAAGGCAGTTGTCACAGGATGTTTAACCGCCGATTTATTCTTGCATCATCAGCTGCATGTATTTAGTTACTCTAGTTATGGTTCTGGTGAATAACCCCAGGATGTTGATGGTAGGAAACTCTTCAATGTTAATCCCACTGATCATATTTAGGTCTTTGACTATTTTTGGTTGGAGATTAGCACTTGTGCAGCATGAATATTACTTGCTAAGGCTGACTATGTTTTATTGCATGGGCATGGAATGTTTCAGTGTCTGAAGCATGGTGAAACAACATTGCAATATGAACTGAAATGGGCCATATGGTATCTTAAGTTGGATGCATCACTCAGTTGGATCAAAACTGATCTGATTTTAGCCTTGGCTTCACTTTCCTTATTATTTAATACCTTGAATATATTTGATGATGGCACAGTAGTATAGTGGTTAGCACAACACTCTACAGTACAATAACCTGGGTTCAATTCCCACTTCTGCTTATAAGGAGTTTGTACATTTTCCCCGTGACTGCATGGGTATCCTCTGGGTTCTCTAGCTTCATCGCACAGTCCAAAGACGTACTGGTTGGTAGATTAATTGGTTATTGTAAATTGTCCTGTGACTAGCTAGGATTAAATCTGGGGTTTGCTGGGTGGCTGGGTTCGAAGGGCCAGAAGGGCCTTTTCTAAGCTGTATCTCAATAATATGAAAACTAAAAATAAAATATTCAGCGATTCAATCTTCATGCCTCTTGAGGGTAGAGAATTCCAAAATTTATGGCTCTCTGAGTGAGAAATTCCTCCTCTTCACCATTTTAAATGAACAATCATTCTGAAACTATACCCTCTAGTTTTAGACTATCAAAAGGAGAAGTAACATCTTAGTATTTACATTGTCAAACCTTTTCAGAATCTGAAATGTTTAAAACTAGATCATCTATAAATTTACTACAATCCAATCAGCTCATAAATCAGCTCCATCATCCCTGGCATTAACCTATTAAATTTACTGTGAATTAAAATAAACAATTGGATCATCACTGAGGCAAACATCCATACTTCTGATATAATGATGTAAGGAATGTCCTTTCTGAAGCAGCTGAGAATGGTTGGTCCTAGAATACTGTTCAGAGGAACTCTTTCAATAATATCCTTGCTCTTATGTTCTAGTCCTATTGAAACGAGTGCGAAAATTGCATTGGCTTTCCTTACCGCTGACTCAACCTGCAAGTTAACAATTAGGGAATTCTGCACAAGTACTCTGAAGTCCCTTTGCAGCTCTGATTTTTGAATTTTTTTCCTGTCTAGAAAATAGTCTATGCCTTTATTCCTTCTACCAAAGTGCATGACCATATACTTCTCTACAGTTTATTCCATTTGCCTCCTCTTTGCCCATTCTCCCAATCTGCTTAAGTCCTTCTTCAGACTCCCTATTTCCTCAACACTACTTGTTGCTTCACTTATCTTTGTATCATTTGCAAACTTGACCATAAAGCCATCAATTTCGTCATCCAAATTATTCACATCTAATGAGAAAAGAAGCCGACCCGACACTGACCTCCCTGCAGAACACCACTAGTCACTGGCAGCCAACCAGAAAAGGCCTTCTTTATTCCCACTCTATCTCCTTCAATCAGCCAATCTTCTATCTATGTTAGTATCCTTTCCTGTAATACCATGGGCTCTTGTTAAGTAGCCTTATGAGCAGCACGGATACATCTGACTTTATCTTCTCCCACTCAAGATGCAGGGTGAATTCTATCATATAATCACTGATTCCTTAGGGTTCCTTTATCTTAAGCTTCCTAATCAAATTTGGTTCATTACACAACACCCAATCCAGAATTGTGTTTTCCCCAGTGGGCTGAACCACAAACTACTCCAAAAAGCCATCTTGTAGGCATTCTACAAATTTCCTCTCTGGGAAATGTACCAACCTGATTTTCCCAATCTACCTGCATATTGAACCCCCCCCCCCCCACCATGACTACGGTAACATTGCCATTTTTACATTCCATTTCTATCTCCCATTTTAATTTGTATACCACACGCTGGCTACTATTTGAGGCTTACCTCCCATTAGGGTATTTCTACTCTTGTAGTTTCTTAACTCTACCTATAAGGATTCTATAGCTTCTGATCCTACAGTAGGTCACCTTTTTCTAAGGATTTGATTTAATTTTTTTTACCAACAGAGTCACCCAACCCCTCTGTCTACCTGCCTGTCCTTTCAATGCAAGGTGTATCCTTGGATGTTAAGCTCTCAACTACAATCTTCTTTCAGCCACGACTCAGTGATACCCACAGCATCCTACCAGCCAAACTTTAATTGCGTTACAAGATTGTCTACCTTATTCCATATACTGTGTGCATTCAAATATAATATATATAATATATATATTATAATATATAATATATATAATATTTCAAATATAATTCAGACCTGTATTCATGACCTTTTTTGATTTTGCCCCAAAGTTGCACTTCAGTACATCCCACTGACTGCAATTTTGCCCAATTATCTTCCTGTCCTTCCTCTTAGTCTCACTTCACACTGCATATACTTGTATGCTAACTGCCACATTCTCAGCCCTATCATTTCTGGTTCCCATCTCCCTGCCAAAAACAGCTCTGGCAAACCTGGACTACCACTGTGATGTTATCTGGAATTGAGTATTCCTGGCAAAACTTCGATAATGCTATCATTATACATTGAGTGCAATCTTACACTCATTGTCAGGAAGACTAAATAATTGATTGTGGTCTTCAGAAAGGGTAAGATGAGGGAACACATACCAATTCTCATAGAGGAATCAGAAGTGGAAAGAGTGAACAATTTCAAGTTCTGGAGTAAAAATATCTCTGAGGATCTAACTTGGATCCAACACGTCGATGCAGCTGCAAAGAAGGCATGACAGTGGCTATACTTCATTAGGAGTTGAGATTTGGTATGTTACCTAAAACACTCGCAAATTTATACAAATTATATTGAAAGGACAGACAGGTAGACAGAGGGGTTGGGGTAGCTCTGGTGGTAAAAAATTAAATCAAGTCCTTAGAAAGAGGTGACATGCTGTAGGATCAGAAGTTGTAGAATCCTTGTAGATAGAGTTAGAATGGAGAGCATTCTACCTGGCTATATCACTCTCTGGTATGGTGGGTGAGGGAGGTGCACTGGGGTGCTATTGCACAGAATCGAAGTAAGCTGCAGAGAGTTGTAAACTTAGTCAGCTCCATGATCAGCACCAGCCTCCATAGTATCAAAAATACCTTCAAAGAGTGATCCCTAAAAAAGTTGGCATCTGTCATTAAGGACTCCTATCACCCAGGACATGCCCTCTTCTCATTGCTACCATCAGGAAGGACGTACAGAAGCCTGAAGGCACACACTCAATGATTCAGGAACAGCTTCTTCCCCTCTGCCATCTGATTTCTGAATGAGCATTGAACCTTCTTTCAGTGAGTGTAATGATTTCCCATAATGGTTTCAGGGCAAGAGATTTCAGTGACAAGGTTAAACTGGATTATTCTTCTTCAAGCAAAAATAATTGAGAGGAGACCACAGAGTTATAGATTATGACAGGTTTAGATAACGTAACCAGTGGAAAAGTTACTTACATAAACTGGTGGTGTAGGAACTAGGGAATACTGAGAGGATGCAAGGAAGAACATTTCTTCACACTATCTGGAACACTGTACCTAATAGACATTCTGGAAGTAGAGAAGGTTAATAATTTGAAAAGGAAATTGGATAAGCACAATATGAGTAGGAAAATGGGACAGATTAGATTACACTATATAGAGCAAGTATGGACCGAATGGGTTGAATGGTCTGTTCCAAAATGATTTAAGTCTAAGAACCTAAAATCAAAAGAAAATATCAGTGCATAGGTTACTGGTGCTGGTTGAAAGCACTGTCAATAACTTCAAGAGAGAGTTAGATATGCAGTCAACATTTCTGGGTGCACACTTTAAAAGAGAGTTAAAATGGATAATTCACTCAACATTTCCAGGTGGTTACAAATGCCTTACCTTTACCTTCAACATTCACGTGCTAGGCTTTGCCATCTTTCAGGATAGGTGAATTATTGGATTCTCATCTCGTATTAGCTGTTCAGTTTTCTAGCACTGTATGTAGTGGACTGCAGAGCTTTGACCCAATCTGTTCATTGTGTGATTGTTTTATTCAGTCTATGACATGCCACCTTTGTTGATATAGCTGCCTTTTAATTGTCTGTTGTAACTTCAACAGATTGGGACAATTTTTTTAAGTAGAGCTTGTGCTTTTTAGCTCTGTGTACTAAGCTCAGTCCACAGGCTTGATAGTAGTGATAGAATGAAGAATGTACCACCACAAGTATTGGATCTTGTTGGTGTACACTTTTACTGCTGCAGGTGGTCCACAATTCCTTGTGGATATTTTTAGAGTTTAGAGTTACCAGATTTGTTTTATGTCTATCACATCTAGAACCAAGACATCCCAAGAGTGAAGATGTAATCTTATCGATACACAGACCTTATGATGGTTACTCCTCCCAGTAATGTTATTGACTGATGCATCTGCAGCAGATACATTAGTAATAATTTGGTTAAGTAGACCTATTTTGATTCACTTAACATCTGCAGCTGTGTTCTTCAAATCCAGCCATATCAGTTAGTAAAATTGTACATTTGTGCCACTCTTGTGTTTGGACATTGTAGTCTCCCATCCATAGTAAACTCTGTGCCATTGCTACATTCAATACTACTTCTATGTCGTGCTTAGTGTGGAGGAGTACTGGTAAATCTGTTGATGGAAGGTAATTGGTAATTTTCAGATTTCTTATACCCATTTTTTGCCTGATACTTTGAAATATTATGGAGGTCTGTGACTATGTTGAAGACTGAGTATTGTTCTCACTGATTTCATACAACAGTGATACCACCACTGGTGGATCTGCATTGCAATTGAAATAGGACCTAACTGGAAAATTTAATGGTGGTACCTGGGATTATGGCTAATCTATTGCTTGAATAGTCAGTGAGATAACTCTTGCAAATGAATGACTTGCTTGTCCAGATTCACTGATGTTCTCACCAGGTAGCCTGTCTAGTTTTATTTTAATTGTGCATTAATAAATGATCTTCATTACACCTCAGTAATTTATTAGGCTAAGAGTCAACCAATTTGCTGGAGACTGACAGATTTTCCTCCTTGAAGGAAATAGTGAACCAGTTGGGTTTGCAGTTTCATGGTCACCATTACTTTGGATAAATTGTTTAAATTTAATGTAGATGATTTAATTAAATTAATGTAAATCTCCCAGTTGGTATGGTAGGATTTAACTTGTATCCTTGTTTTTAGTCCTCTGGGTTACAATCCAGTTACTTATGAACTATGATGTTGTCCTATGATCTCGGACCTCTGATCTTCTTCAATCTCAGGAGCTTGGATTTGGGACATATTAAGAGACTTTTTGAGATTTTGTTTATGCCAAAATAGACATAATCTTTGAGGACTGGTACATTCTTTGTTGTTTATTTGAGGCTATAATGGGGATTCATTGACTAAATTGATATAGGGCGCAACTTTGATTATGTGATAGTTGAAAATGAATGGTATCTAGATACTGGACAAACGTGTACATGAGAGTTAAATATCATTGTGCATCTATAATCCATGCCTATTTCTCAAATTTGAGGTTCTCTTTGAATTGCCAAAGGAGCTTGCACTTTGTTCATTTTGATTTTTGCTAACAAAATAGCAACTAGAAGCAAATAGTGAAATAAATAATATAACTAAAATGACAGCGATGTTCACTGTGTGTTGCTTCAATTATAGGAGCCTATTCCTGTAGGACAGGCGGTAGACATACTGCAGCATTAATAAATGGGAAAGTATTTCTTCCACTGAGAAAACAATTAAGAAACTATAAAATCAGTGCAAGACCTATTTGAATGATTTAATAAACCTTGGGAATTTGCATAGGCCACATCTGCAGACTGAAACTGGAGTTTTTCCGGGTAGGAAATGCAACCAGGTGATGAATAAGGCGTGCTAGTCTAAATGGTCAGATTTGTACCAGCAGGACCTCATAAACCTGGTCTGTAATATACATATAATGAAGATGCATAGGAAAATGCAATTGACTTTTCTTGCCAAAATACTTTTTATAAATTACAACATCACTTTCTTTTGTACTGTGCTTTGTTATAATTCAGCTTTGGTAATTTGATATATTATAACTGGATTTAAGGATGGACTGTCTAAGTCTGAAATATATCTAACCAATAGTAATAAAGAAATGGCCAAATGTTTGAGAATAAGTAGATAGAGGAAAAACAAGAATAAATTCTAAGTTAAATTTCAACTTAATGCACAAATGAATAATAAGGAATTTTATGGAAGCCTAACAATGAAAATCAAGTTGAAATAAAAAGCATCAAAAGTGATAAGCTATGAGAATGAGTTTTGATATTTTTAAAAATAAATCCAATTTACTAGAGTTTTTCTTTGAAATTACTGTATATAGTTGTGCAAAAATTTGGTGTGGCGTATCACAAAATTTTAGAGTTTAATTAAGCTAATGATTCTTGCAACATTTTTCACTTCATCTCATTCCCCTCAACACAATTTTTAACTTCAGATAGTTAAAAGGTTTTAATATGCTCTACTTCCTTGGTGCTTTCTTATAGAACTATCAGTTAAGCCCTGGATTTCACCTAGCATAGAACCTTGGATATAACAATGTCGAGAAAGAATGTAAATTGATAATGTTGTGTAATCTTTATTTACAGATTAAAGGCAAATTCACTGTACTAATACAATAGCTATATGTGTTGTGTAACATTTTTCAAAAATTCTATTATTCCACAAATTTCATTAAGGACATCTTCTAATGTTTACTCTCTGAAATCTTGTTGAACCTGACTTAGTGCTTGCTTTTTCAGATTACATCTGACTTTTTGCTTTATCTTTTCAGGCATCAAGCAGTCAAAGAAATTTGTACCACCTTTAAAGAAGAATATGGAAAGTGATTGTCAGTCGCAAATGGTTTTTGATTCCCAATATATGCATACCCCAATCAAACGAAAAACATTTGAAATAGGGTTAAATAATTCCCTGAAAGATCAATCTCAGTTTAGATTCAGAAATGACAATTCTATTCCTTCAACGATCCTGTTAAATGACAACAGTAAAGGTCACAGCAGACATCAGAATGAAGAGACATTTGATAATTTGAATTGTCTTAGTACTTCACATCATAACCCCGTGGAGAAAGATGAAAGTGATAAGTCTTTGTTCAGGAAAAGGTAGTATTCTTCTTTTTGTATTATGCAGGACACCAAGTGTTTTTTTTGAAACAAGACTTGACAATGACTGTTTCTCTCTCGAAATGAATTTCCAAAGGAAAGAGGTTTTGCTTTAGGAAATATGTGTCAATATGGACCATCAAAGAAGTTTATTTTGAGGGCAAATCCAAATAAATACTTTAGTCACTCATGTTTAGATGATAGCAAATGGAATAGACATTTGATTTTATTTTTGTTTAATTGATAGTGTCAGAGGATCTGTCTACCTTGCATGCCTCCGGTTTTCCCTTTCTGTTGATTTCACTGGAAAGTAATGGGGAGCGGGGAAGGGAGAGAACTGGAATAGTGGTAAAATGAGTTATGGGACCAATTCTATTAGTTTCCATCAAGCGTGCTATTATATTTCGAGAAGCTTATGGTAAAACCAATATATAGATTAGCGATATTTTTTATCAATCATCCTATAGAGTTCATAGGAGTAAGTGATTAAGATTATTAGAGTGAATACAATTTGCACCTGCCACTCATAAAATTTTGAAGAGGAAATAATCCTGTTTACATCAGGAAAAAATTTGGTAGTTTAGGTTATGTGCTCTGTCAGCTGTCGTGGTGCCTATTTTAAGTGGTCTGGGTGAATTGCTTATTGCAGCACATGGTTTAAATGTAGGTTTGCTGAGTGAATAGAATTTGATAAGACTTCTGATGTAAATCCATGCACCCCTTCAACCCATTGTTTCTCAATAAACACTCTGCTTCCCAAATGAATTTATCTAATGAGTAGTAATCTATATAAGACCCAAATGGCCAAGATACAATCCCATGTGTGTAAAATAAATTGACTTCAATGGAGGACATGGTTAGAGGACAGCAGCTGATGGGTATTCCTTTTGGGCAAGGTAGGGGAGAGCTGGCTAGATTGGTTACTGGTGAAATGTTTGCCATACTTACTTGAAACATTCCTGTATTCATTTACAGAAAGAACAGAATCAGCTGTGGTATTCTCTCTGATGAAATACCATGACTCACTGCCAAATTTTCCAGCTGTCTTCATTGATGATTATGGCATCAATAGGTTTTCAATAGAAATGTCAAAATTTAAAAATGGGCTTTAATCCTTTTAGTACTGAAATGAGGAGGCTTTTAATCAATCCCGTTTACACTTGGTGGCCACTTTGTTAGGTACCTTCTGTGGTTATTTGTGTTACTGTCACCTTCAGTCTGGCTATTCTCCTCTGCCTACTTTGATTAACAAGGTGTTATTGCCCACAGAACTGCTGTTCATTGGACTTTTTTTTTTGTTTTTCCTGCCATTCTGTAGAGCAGGGGCTCCCAATCTGGGTCCACAGACCGCTAGGTTAATGGCGGGGGTCAATAGCATAAAAAAGGTTGGGAACTCCTGCTCCAGAGACTGTTGTGTGTGAAAATCCCAGGAGATCAGCTGTTTCTGAGATACTCAAACCACCTTGTTTGGCACCAACAGTCATTCCACGGTCAAAGTCACGTAGATCACACTTCTTCCCCATTCTGATATTTAGTCTGAGCAACAATTGAAGTTAAAAGAGGATGATTTTTTTTATATACCAGGAATTATATATTTATGACCTGTTTCAACATAAGTACTATAATTATACTGCATACTGGTTGAGTTGAGTGGATATATTTCCCACAGAACACACAAGTTTTCTTCATACATTGGGCACCCTGTAATCAAATTCCTCCACCTTAGAGTGGCAGCTTTGTGTGATGTCCAGTATCCTATAATATTCCATTGCTCTTGCAGTCAACCAAATCATCCCAATCCACTTCCCCAATCCCTCACCATAAGTATCATAATGTTCATTCATTGCCATCATCAATCCACTCACAACTTATTCTCAAGTCCCATCATCCTACAGTGGCAAACTTAACTAGTATTCACTCCGTGCAGCTTTTCTCAAGAAATAGTGGATGCATTAGTGATATTTTTTCAAAACTCTTTAGATTCTGGACTAGTTCCTGAGGATTGGAGGGTGACTAATGTAACCCCACTTTTTAAAAAAGGAGGGAGAGAGAAACCGGGGAATGATAGACCAGTTAGCCTAACATCGGTAGTGGGGAAAATGCTAGAGTCAGTTATCAAAGATGTGATAACTTGGAAAGCGGTGAAATCATCGAACAAAGTCAGCATGGATTTGTGCAAGGAAAATCGTGTCTGACGAACCTCATAGAATTTTTGAGGATGTAGCTAGTAGAGTGGATAGGGGAGAACCAGTGGATGTGGTATATTTGGATTTTCAAAAGGCTTTTGACAAGGTCCCACACAGGAGATTAGTGTGCAAACTTAAAGCACACGATATTGGGGGTATGGTATTGATGTGGATAGAGAATTGGTTGGCAGACAGGAAGCAAAGAATAGGAATAAATGGGACCTTTTCAGAATGGCAGGCAGTGACTAGTGGGGTACCGTAAGGCTCAGTGCTGGGACCCCAGTTTACAATATATATTAATGACTTAGACGAGGGAATTAAATGCAGCATCTCCAAGTTTGCAGGTGACACGAAGCTGGGCAGCAGCTGGAGTGTTAGCTGTGAGGAGGATGCTAAGAGGATGCAGGGTGACTTGGATAGGTTAGGTGAGTGGGCAAATTCATGGCAGATGCAATTTAATGTGGATAAATGTGAGGTTATCCACTTTGGTGGCAAAAACAGGAAAACAGATTATTATCTGAATGGTGGCCGATTAGGAAAAGGGGAGGTGCAACGAGACCTGGGTGTCATTGTACACCAGTCATTGAAAGTGGGCATGCGGGTACAGCAGGCGGTGAAAAAGGCGAATGGTATGCTGGCATTCATAGCAAGAGGATTCGAGTGCAGGAGCAGGGAGGTACTACTTCAGTTGTACAAGGCCTTGGTGAGACCACACCTGGAGTATTGTGTGCAGTTTTGGTCCCCTAATCTGAGGAAAGACATTCTTGCCGTAGAGGGAGGACAAAGAAGGTTCACCAGATTGATTCCTGGGATGGCAGGACTTTCATATGATGAAAGACTGGATCGACTAGGCTTATACTCACTGGAATTCAGAAGATTGAGGGGGGAGCTTATTGAAACGTATATAAATTCTAAAGGGATTGGACAGGCTAGATGCAGGAAGATTGTTCCCGATGTTGGGAAAGTCCAGAATGAGGGCTCACAGTTTGAGGATAAAGGGGAAGCCTTTTAGGACCGAGATGAGGAAAAACTTCTTCACACAGAGAATGGTGAATCTGTGGAATTCTCTGCCACAGGAAACAGTTGAGGCCAGTTCATTGGCTATATTTAAGAGGGAGTTAGATACAGCCCTTGTGGCTAAAGGGATCAGGGGGTATGGAGAGAAGGCAGGTACAGGGTTCTGAGTTGGATGGTCAGCCATGATCATACTGAATGGCGGTGCAGGCTTGAAGGGCCGAATGGCCTACTCCTGCACCTATTTTCTATGTTTCTATAGATAGATAGCTCATAAATCTGACTGTTTGGTGAGAAACTGCTTTATAGAAGTATTTCTTAATTTCTGTAGGACATACTGTCAATCCTTACTTCCATGTTTTAGATAGATATACTTTATTAATCCCGAGGGATTTTCATTCCAAAAAATCATATTCATGAACCTAAACCCTAAACAATTGCCATCCCACTGATGCCCTTACACCCCAAGCTTTTTTACTACCCCTGAGAAAATATCAGGGTTGTAGATCCCTTTTGAAGCGTTAAACCAATACGTTCACTATTTTCCTTCTTAATTACACATCTAGTGACTGAAAAATAATTGTGTTTTGCTAGTATTTTAAGAAGCTTGAAAAGTAATTTCATTGTATTTGGTAAATAAAATAGTGTTTCTTAAAGTCTTAAATTTTCAACACATAAATGTAAGTCACTCTTCCTGCAGATTATTTAGAATGCCAACACCAACCAAAGCAGCAACTGATGACTGTCCAGCTTTTCTTGAGAAGTCCCTGTTAGATGATGAAGAACATGAACTTATAAGCTTTACTGAAAAGCACAGTGAATGTAGTGTAACAGATGACATCAGACAAAAACAGCAGAATGGCACTCAGTATGTGATTAAAGCACACATACTTCCTATGATGCCACATTCATTTAATGTAAAAGGTGAGGGATATTATAATAGCAGATACAGTTGCTTTTTGTGAATTATAGTCAAACCACTAAGTACAAATTAATCCAAATCAGTTTATTATTATTGACATATGTCGTGAAATGTTTTGTGGCAGCAGTATAGTACAAAGACAAAAAATTACTATAAATCATAAAATAATCAAATAGTGCAAAAATTAAGAAATAACAAAGTAGTTTTCATGGGTTCATAGACCTTTCAGAAATCTGATGTTGGAGTGGAAGAAACTCTTCCTAAATTATTAAGTGTGGGTCGTCAGGCTGTGTACCTCCTCCCTAATGATAGTAATGAAACAAGGGCATGTCCCAGATAGCGTGGGGCCTTAGTGATGGATGCTACCTCCTTGAAGCGCCGCCTGTTCAAGATTCCTTGATGGTGGGGACGATTTTGCCATGATTGAGCTGGCTGAGTCTACAACCTTCTGCAGCCTCTTGCAATCCTGTGCATTTGATTCTCCAGTCTTGATGCAATCAGTCAAAGTGCTATCCGCCGTACATCATTGTAAGAGTCTTTAGTGACATATTAAATCTAATTCATAATTAAGTCGAGCCACTGGCATGCCTTCATGATTGAATCAATGTGTTAGGCCCAGGGTAGACACTCAGAGATGTTGACACCAAGGAACTTGAAGTTGCTCACCTTTTCCACAGCTGACCTTTCAATGAATATCGGTGTGTGTTTCCTGACTTCCCCTTCTTGAAGTCCACAATCAATTTCTTCGTCTTGATGATGTTGAGTGTGAGGCTGTTGTTGCAACAGCACTCAACCAGCTGATCTCTCACTCCTGTACACCTCCTAGTCACTATCTGAGATTCTATCAACAACAGTGGTGTCATCAGCAAATTTATAGAGAGTGTTTGTGCAGTGCTTAACCATGCAGGGATGAATGTAGAAAGAGTAGGGCAGTAGGTTAAGCACACATACTTGAGGTATGTCTGTGTTGGATGTCAGAGGAGGAGTTGTAATGATTGAGAAATCTGACTAGCTTTGGAGGCAAAAAGTAAACACTATTTAGCTTCATATGATTTTCTATTTAATTTTCTGTATAATTTAGTATCTTTTTAACCTTATTAAATCCTCTTCCATTTTTCCTGATTTCACTGGTGACGTCTAATTTAGACAAACTCTTACACAGGATTTTACCTGCTATTGCAGCCCTATATTAACTAGTTTCATTGAAGAAGAAGAACAGTCTGCCTAATATTCTGCCTAATAGTCTGCCTAATATCCTGCCTAATACAATTCGATAAATTGTAATGGGATATCCAATGTAATGTTTCACACAATGCTAATCAGTGAAGGTCAGAAAGCCTCATATACAGGGTTCTTTGAAGTCAAGAAAGAAAGTACTCATTGCTGGACCTTTACGCTCCAGTTTTGGCAGTGCCCAGGGTCTATGACATATCTCCCCCCGCACCCCCCCCCCCCAGTCTCTCCTGAGGTCAATAGAAGGTAAAAGTTCAGAAATTTATTGGCTTCCTGGGACAATCCCTGTGGTTATCTGAGTCTCATGGGATGGTTGTTGAGAGGCAGGAAAAGCATGAGAAAAGATATGATTTCCTTAACTTTTTCATTTTGTTTCTGCCTCAAGTATATTGCATGTAGTCTTAAACACCAGTTTTTTGTATGAGTTGAACTGTTTTCATCAGCAGGATATGCTGTGATGGTAATTTGTTCTACCTCAGGACTAATTGAACTTGTAGATAACAGGCAGTATGCTTGCTTACATTGTGAACATGAGCAAAACGTGTATACCAGTGATGGTGTGTGACAGCAGCAGAAAGAAATTTGGAGGGGAAAGGATTTTTAGGCAGATACCCGACAATAGGCTAGTTGAAGCTGATACTAAGTGGTTACAAGGAGACTGAACTTACTAATGAAAGAAAATTAAAGAGAAACAGTGCCAGAGGCAGTGGTAGAGGCAGATAAATTCGGGGCATTTAGGAGACTCCTAGATAGGCACATGGATGTAAGTGAAATGGACTCAGGACTCAATTACAATTGACCCTTAACCTGCCATTCAAATAAAAAGATGGTTTATTGGTAAATTAAGAAACACATTTACCACGTAGGTGCGTGGAAGTAGGTACAAGGGGGATGTCAGAGGTAAGTTTTTCACAGAGTGTGGTGGGTGCGTGGAATGCACCACCAGCGAATGTGGTAGAGGTGGACAAAATAGGGTACGTAGGTAGGTACATAGAGCTTAGAAAAGTAGAAGGCTATGCAGTAGGGAAATTCTAGACAGTTTCTAGAGTAGGTTACATGCTCAGTACAACATTGTGGGCTGAAGGGCCTGTAATGTGCTGTAGATTTTCTATGTTCTATATGAAATACAGTATATCTTTAGTTTTGTCAGTCCTCACTAATAAAAGCAGGAAACAACAAGATGCAAATTTTACAAAATGCAGATAACTTTTGTGAAAATAACTCAACAAAATAATGATTGAAATGCTGTCCAGTTTTCTTTGATTCTTTAAAGATTTAAAATTTTTTTTCTTATAGATGTAACAGGCAAGAGTTCAGGAACTTTGAGAGCAGTCACTGAAATTCGTATCCTTTCAATATTTGTGAGCTTTTTATTGTTAATCAAATGGATGGGACTAATTTATTAAATCCTTTATTTAATTAGATTTTGAATAGAAGTTACACCTTTCTTGGTTTTAAAATAATTTCTGCAACAATACTTGTTGTCTTTCGGAAGCTTAGTGAGAGGATTAATTACAAAAAAAGTCTATTTGAAAGAATTTTAAAGTTATGTAGACTAGTCTTTAAAAATGTGTGATAAAATGTAATAGGCAGTGGAAAGCTTTCTAGTTTATTGATGGAAATATTGCCACTAGATGGCAAGAGCTGCACATGTTACACTATTATTTTTTAAGTGTTTGTTTGCTGTTGAAAATTAGTTATGCTGAGACTGGAACAGACCGCACATTGTTAAGTTTTCTGTTTCATTACTAAATATTTAACAATGTATCAGTTGGTAAATACTGTTATTAAAATGGCATTAACTTAATCCTTAACACAAATGTACACAGCGGTACAATTTAGAAGCATTTTCAAAGAATTTCCTTACTTCAATTATATACAGTCCAGAGTGCTAGATGATGTATGTATAATAATTAATAGCTTTATGTTTTTTTTTAAATTAAGGCTCTTTAAAAACTTATGTGCATATATGGAAGAACTGGAAAGAAAAATTTAATGATTGAGTAAGGCTTGACATAATAAAATAGTTTTCAAAATATTAGCATTTTTCAAAATTGTGCAATTTAAAAACAAGAGGTTCCTGTGAAAACAATTTAATTAGTGGTAACGTGAAATGTTATCATCTGCAGCCTTCCTATGTATTAATCTTTATCATTTCTCAGGCATCTAACAAATCATGTAATTGGCCTAAAGTTGGAAAGTCTGTTAATCTTGCTCTGGATTTTTCAGTGTTTGTAAAAACAATATTGCAGCACACTCGAATAGAAGAACAATTCTTTATACTTTATACTTTATTGTCGCCAAACAATTGGTACTAGAACATACAATCAAAGTAAGAAATTAAAACATGAATCTGAAATTTAACTTCTTACTCATGTTCCACGTTTAATAAGGTGATGGATGATTGTTTTCCTCAGTGCCATTGTCCTGCACTAATTTCATATCTCTTGATTCCCTTAATATGAAAAAGTTTGTTGATTCCTGTCTTTATTATTCTCAGTGCTTTCCTGGGTTTGGAATTCTAAAGGTCTAAATCCTTGAAGGAATTTATTTTCATCTCTATCTTGATTGGTTGACACCTTATTTTGAAACTGGGACCTCTGTTCCTAGCTACCCCAGCCTGTGGAAACATCAACTCATCATCCCCATGTTCAGCCCATTTAGACATTTCTGTGTTTCAATGAAGTCACCTCAGCCTTCTAAACTTGAATATATGCCCTGCTTTTTTTCTCTTGCCATCTCAGGAATTAATCCATTGGACCTTTGCTGCACTCCCATTTTGCAAATGTCTTATTTTAGATGAGATTACGTGCACAAGATTCCACATACACTCTCTCCATACTGTTTATCTTCCTAATTTCTTGCTATACTAGCAAGTTAACCTTTTTTGTTTCTTACACAGCCCCTCAGGATTGAGGATGTCTTACTCCTAATTTAGTTTTGTAGATTCTGCACTGAGTAATGAAGGCACTGTTGGATTTACAGAATCTTCTACCGATGGGACAGATGGAGGCTGACAGAGGAATGATCCCCTGCTTCCACCACTTAGGCAAGGACCTCTTTGTGGTCCTGGTGCATGGCCTCAAGGTTTTCAAGACATTAATAGAGTATAGAATGCAAAAACAAGGAGGTCATGATGAATGTTTATAAAACACTGGGTTAGCCATGGCTGGAGTATTATGTTCAGTTCACAGTGTAACTCTCTGTGTGAAACTTCCAGAGCAGATAGGAGATATTTACTGAAACAATTTTAAGAATAAGGATATTAGTTTCAAGGATTGCTTGGAGAAGCTGGAATTGTTTTTCAAGGGACAGATAAGATGGAGAAGGAATCTCATGGAGGTATTGAAGAGTTTTAACAGAACAGTTAGAGAATAACTTCATATCAGTGAAAACGCCAAGAAGACATAAAGTGCAGGTTTGTGAAAAGAAACAAAAATGGCATGAAGAACAGCTTTGTTTTGAAGAGAATGATTAGTGTATCGAAGGCACAGCCAATAGTAGGGGTATTGTCAATTGTGGCATTCTGAAATGAGTCTGATAAATATGAAATGGAAATAGTTTGCAGGCCTCAGGAGAAAAAGAAGGGACTGTATTTCTTTTGTATACTGTACATCTGGTATGAACTCCACAATACAAATGGCCCTCATCTTTATTGTAATATATCTCTGATTTCTGGCCTTGTTATTTAGGAATGCCAAAGATACTCTACTAATGCAGTAAACAAGGATGTAGTAAGTGTAGCAAGCCAGTGTGTTTAAATTAATATGTTAAGTACTAATATATCGTACTACCTATATACCTTGGCTAGTTAGCAACTTGCATGAAATGCCGTGGTCTGTCTGGTGAAAGTAGTCCATATTAAAATCAGGTAGGTGCTTCAATATTTTGACCCAATGATATGTATTCTAGTATGGATGGTGTATGGTTTTGGAAGCAGCTTTAATATGCTGGCATCCTAATCCAACATCTACTTTTCCCTTTGTGGTGGTATTCATAGGTTTTTGAGGTGATGTTGAAACTGTGGTGAGTTGTTAGATGAGCTATGAAACAAATAGGAATCGTTCAGTTTCTTGACTGTTCTTTCTGTATCCAAACAGGCAAGCAGAAGCTATTCTATCATATTCTTGGCAGGTGCTTTAAATGATGGTAGACTTTGTGCAGTCAGGAAGTGAGTCAACGAGAAATCATTCACAAAAGAATACACAGACTTTTACCTTATGTTGTAGCTGTAGCATTTATGTGGCTGGTTCAGTTGAGTTTCTCATCTATGCTGTTTCCCAAGATGTTAGAGGGTGTTTTGTTATTAAAATGTGAGTGAATGTCAAATGAGATAGATTTACCCTTGCCCAGCAGTTGCATGGGAATTTTTACTTGGCACTAATCAGCTGGTCTAGATGTCCAGCTTTTGCTACATGCAGACACGTTTTATTTTGTAAAGATCTGTGAATGAAGCTAATAAAGGCTGAAGACAGACCCTGCCTTGCACAGCATATCCAAGGGCTGAGACTATTGACAAACACAAGCAACTTCCTTAGTGCTGTCAGTTTTACCAGGAGATCTTTGTGCCACATACTGTTCAATGATGCTATGATATTAAAGCTGACCTTACCACTAGAATTCTGTTTATTTTTCCTGCCGACCACTACTGCAATAAGTTTGGAAGCTGAGTAATCAAGGAAGACACTTAATAAGCAGATTATAGAAGTACTGTTAAATACGCAGTTAATGATTGTCTTCGGCCTTTCACTAATGATCGAGAGCAGGATAACAGAATGATAATCATAATTCTTGGATTTTGTGTACAATATAATGTATTGTGCAAAAGTATTCACCCCCCTTGGAAGTTTTCATGTTTTATTGTTTAACAACATTGAATTGCAGTGGGTTTAATTTGGCTTTTTTGACACTAATCAACAGAAAAAGACTCTTTTGTGTCAAGTGAAAACAGATCACTACAAAGTGATCTAAATTAATTACAAATATAAAACACAAAATAATTGATTGCATAAATTTTCACCCTCTTTTAATACAACACACTAAATCATCACTGGTGCAGCCAATTGGTTTTAGAAGTTACATAATTAGTTAAATGGAGATCCATTTTTGGAGACCTGTGTGGAGACAAGGTGTTTCAATTGATTGTAGTAAAAATTCACCTGTATCTGGAAGGTCCAGCTGCTGGTGAGCCAGTACCCTGGCAAAAACTACACCATGAAGACAAAAGAAAAATCCAAGCAACTCCGTGAAACGGTTATTGAAAAGCACAAGTCTGGAGATGATATAAGAAATTTTCCAAGTCACTGAATATCCCTTGGACTACAGTTAAGTCAATCATTAAGAAATGTAAAGAATATGGCACAGCTGTAAATCTGCTTAGAGCAGGCTATCCTCAAAAACTGAGTGACTGTGAAAGGAGGGGACTAGTGAGGGAGGCCACCAAGAGACCTATACAACTTTGGAGGAGCTATAAGCCTCAATGGCTAAGGTGGGAGAGACTGTGCATACAAGAACTGTTGACCGGGTGCTTCACCAGTTGCAGCTTTATGGGAGAGGAGCAAAGAGAAAGCCACTGTTGAACAAAAACTCAACATGAAATCTCGGCTAGAATCTGCCAGAAGGCATGTGGGAGACTCTGAAGTCAGCTGGAAGAAGATTCTATGGTCTGATGAAAAGAAAATTAAGCTTTTTGGCCATCAGACTAAAAACTATGTTTGGCATAAGCCGAACACTGCACATTTTCAAAAATTCACCATCCCTACCATGAAGCATGATTTACTGTAGTAGGCCCTGGATTGCTTGAGAAGGTAGGGGATAAAATTAATGCAGCAAAATACAGGGAAATCCTGGAGGAAAACATGATGCAGTCTGCAAGACAGCTGCAACTTGGGAGAAGATTTGTTTTCCAGCAAGACAATGATCCCAAACTAAAGCTAAAGCTACACAGGAATGGCTTAAAAACAACAAAGTTAATATCCTGGAATGGCCAAGTCATGGTCCAGACCTGAATCCAATTAAGAATTTGTGGCTGGACTTGAAAAGGGCTGTTCACTCACAATTCCCATGTAATCTGATTGAGCTTGAACAGTTTTGTAAAGAAGAATGGGGAAAAATTGTAGTGTCCAGATATGCAAAGCTGATAGAGACATTTCCATGCAGACTCAAGACTGACTTGAAGTGGATGAGTAATTAAGCAATCAATTATTTTGTGCTTAATAATTGTAAGAAATTTAGACCATTTTGTAGACACTTGTTTTCACTTCAACGTGAAAGAGTCTTTTCTGTTGATCAGTCAAAAAAGCCAAATTAAATCCATTGTGATTCAATGTTGTAAAACAATAAAACATAAAAACTTCCAAGGGCGTGAATACTTTTTATAGGTGTTGATGCTTAAGACATTTGCATAGTACTGTATTTGTCAACGTGAAGTGGAGGGCGAGTTTGTAAATCTGACTGGAGTAAAGGATATTGTGAATAGCGAAGGTGAATCACTAAGGAGGGGTGTGGGACAGGTGGCAGAGAAGGAGTGCATGGTTCGGGGATTGCGTGGGTGCAGACACACCCAGACTTGAGACACCAGTCCAGGTCATTTGATCTCAAACAACTGGTTTTATTGATCATTACAGAATGTCTCTCTGGTGCTTCCTGCTCCGTCTCCTCTTCCTTCCCCTTTTCACAACTAGGATTTTCTTCTCCCTTCCCCCTTCGCAGTCTTTCAGAATTAGGTTTATTATAATTCACATATGTGATGAAATTTGTATTTTTGCAGCAGCGGTACAGTGCAATACATAAAATTACTGCAGTACTGTGCAAAAGTGTTAGGCACCCTAGCTATATACAGTATATGCACCTAAGACTTTTGCACAGTACTGTATACATAGTCAATTTTATGCATGTTGGTCATCTATAAGTGTTGTAGTTTTGCTCGCGAGACGCAGCAGTATGATTATTCAGAAAGTGATCATGATGCTAATGCTATGTACCATCCAAAGTGCCCATATTTAAAGATTATAGAAGAGTGAATAGATGCCTGTTAGAGAGAGAGGCATTTCTTTGGGTTAATCATCACAGATGGGACCTCAAATCAGGAGCAGAAAAGCAAAATAGGTATTGTGAAAGAATAATCCATTGTTTCAGTTTCATGGGAGATTGGAGAGGAATGTTGTTACAGACCTGTTAAAATCTCCAAAGTCATCACAGCTCTTTGCAATTTTGCTATCTCATAAAAAATTAGTCTTTAGAGAAACTAAGAAGGGAGAGCAAAGAGAAGAAAAGGCAGAAGAAAGCAGTTATACTTGCCTTTCCATTGGCTACATGGAACTATCCATATTCCAATCCTTCACCAGTAATACTCCTCAACTCTTTCTCTGCTACATTAACAAACTCATTGATGCTACTTCCTGCACCCATGTGAGGCTTTCATTTTTATCAACTTTACCACCAACTCCCACTCCACCCTCAGATTTACGGTATTAGGTCCATCTCTGACACATCTCCATCCTTTCTTGATCTCTCTGTCTCCAACATCTTTTACAAGCCCACTGACTTCCGCAGTTATGTTGACTACACCTCTTCTCACCCTGTCACTTGCAAGAATGTTATTCCCTTCTCTCATTTCCTCTGTCTCTGCTCCATATGCTCTCATGATGAGGCTTTCCGTTCAGGACAACTGAAATGTCCACCTTTTTTCAGAAAACAGTGTTTCTCTTCCATTGCTATCAATGCAGCCCTCATCTGCATCTCCTCCATTTCTGACACATCTACCCTCACCTCATTATCCATACTCATCCATGTTCTCCCTGTCCTCTACAAGCCTCAGCAATAATATTCTCCACAACTTTTGCCATCTCTAAAAAAATACCCCACCAGGCATATCTTGTCAACCCCTCTCCTCCCCTCTCCATTTTCAAAACTGTTCGCTTTCTCTATGACTCCCTTGTCAGCTTGATCCTCCCTACCAACATCCTCTTAGGCACTTATCCCTGGAACTGTCCCAGTATTACACCTGCCCCAATACTTTCCTCCTAACTAATTTTCAGGCCCCTAACTAGTCCTTCCATGTGAGGCAGTACTGGTGAATTCATCACTATCATTTATTGCATCTAGTACTCCTCCTGCATGGTCTCCTCTTCATAACTGAGGCCCCACACAGACTGGGGAATTACTTCATTCAGCACTGCCACTCTTTCTACATAACAACTACATTCTCCCAGTAGCCAGCCATTCTAATTCCATTCCCCTTCCCTCACTGACAGATCTGTTTGTGGCCTCCTCTACTGCCAAGTTGAAGCTAGATGCAGATTGGAGGAACAACACCTCATATTCCATCTTTGTAGTCTCCAACTGATGGCATCAACATCGATTTCTCTCACCTCTGGTACAAACTCCCCTCTCTTTCCTTCCTACCCCTCCCCAGTTTTCCCTTTTTCCTCTAGCCCTACTGTTTTGACCTGCTCATCAGCCATACCTTCCTTCCCCTGGCTCTCCACCTCCTTCCTTTTATTCCATGGGCCATTGTCCTCTAATCAGATTTCATCTTCTTCAGCCTCTTCCGTTTAACACCTTGCAACTTCTCACATCATACTCACTATCCTCCCCAACCTTCCTATCTTCCTCTTGTCATCTGGATTCATCTAGCACCCACCAGCTGGTGCAGCCTTGCTCTCGCCCAATCTTATTCTAGCTCCTGTCTCTTTTCCAGTCTTGATGAAGGATTTCAGCCCAAAACATCAATTTCATTTCCCTCCACAGATGCTGCTGGATCTGCTGAGTTTCTCCAGCATTTTGTTTGTATTTGTGTGTGTTGTTCCAGATTGGCAGCATATTGTGTTGAGAAAAAGTACTTGAGGGCAAATTTTCAGGGCAGGTGAGTAGAATTAATTTGACACTTCCAAACAGCACAATAAACTGAATTCCCTTATTCTGTAGGATGGATTCACATGGAAAGGATGTACCACAAAGCAGAATTAACGACTGTGATTAAGAACTATTGCACTGAGTAACCTGTGTTTTCTGCAAGATTTACTAACTCTTTAAATTTATTTTTGAATCATCCTGTTTTTTTTCTTGAAGGGAACCTCTTTTCCCTTCACCATGTTTAATAATTTGTTAATTTGGTTAAGGGTATTTATTAGATTGAGATTTCGGATTAATTTTATGTATTTATGCTATGTTCTCAAATATTTTTCTCAATTATAATGCATGTTCTTTACTTTATTGATCGCTCCATGCCTGTTATTTGGAAAATAGAACAGGGAAAATGTACAATCTAAATGTAGCATGATATATTGAAGATGTCACCTTTGCGTCGTATTACCTAATTAGTTGGGGAGAATTTCACCCATTCACTTGCAGGACAAGCAATGATTACCAATTCCTAATTATTTGAACTTATGTCTCCAAATTATTTCTCCAGACTTCTGATAATATGATTATGAAGACACGTAGTCTCCTTTTATTGTCATTTAGTAATGCATGCATTAAGAAATGATACATTATTTCCTCCAGTGTGATATCACAAAAACACAGGACAAACCAAGACTGAGAAAACTGACACAACCACGTAATTATATATATAGTTACAACAGTGCACAATACCATAACCTGATGAAGAAAGTCTGTGTGCACAGTAAAGTTCAAAGTTTCTCAAATGGCCCACATCTCACGCAGTCGGAAGAGGGAAGAAAAACTCTCCCTGCCATGCTGACCACGGTCCGACTCTGAGTCATCCGAAAACTTCGAGCTTTGATCAGCTCTCCGACACCAAGTACAGAGCACCACCTCTGGCCGAGCGATTCGACCTCTTTCTCGGTCACCAAAAGCAGGCAGGGCCGGGGATTTTGAGGCCTACCCTCCAAAAGATTCCTGACCACACAGTAATGACAGCAGCGGACGGGCGTTTCAGAAATTTCTCCAGATGTTCCTCTGTGCTTTCACGGCTATCTCCATCAATATGAGTAAGATGCTGAATTCTGTACATGCAAAAAGAAAGTTCTACAAGTTGTAGATTGTTGTCTTCTAACATTTAATTAATTAGGTTTAAAATTTTCTGGATTTTCTTTAGCTCCTTTATGGTGAAAAGAATTTTGTGATTTGTTCCCCAACTGGTTCTGGAAAGACTGTGATATTTGAACTAGCAATCGTCAGAATACTGATGGAAGTTCCAAAACAGTGGTCCAGTATAAAAATTGTATACAGTAAGTTTAATACAAAGGCTTAAATTAAGTTCTTTATATACTAATACAAATACTAATACTTTATTTCTACTATAATTTTAAAAAATAAATGCAAAGCCAGTGCCGTGTTTCCACCTATATTCTGTTAATTCTGTTGGTATATTCAGCTGGCATATTTCAACTAAAATACAGTTTATTCACAATGAAATCTGTACATAGACGTGATTGTGAGACACACAATTGCAGAAATACAGCCAAACCATTATAGTAGCCCCCTATGAGAAGAGGGAATGATTTGCATTTTTAGTGAATAATTTTGAACTGGTTTACAAAATGAATACTGTATGTACAGTATAATTGTCCTTTATCTTTAATTTTGAAAGGAGCTTGTCCAATTTGTTCCATGACTTTTCTTCAAGACATGTAATGGAATCTTTCATTTTCCTAGTGGCTCCAATCAAAGCTTTGTGCAACCAGCGATATGAAGATTGGAAAGAAAAGTTTGGATCTATTGGATTAACGTGCAAAGAGCTTACTGGAGATACAGAAATGGATGATTATTTTGAGATCCAAGATGCACATATTATCTTAACTACTCCTGTAAGTTTCTGCACTGAGGAAACAATACAAATACAAAAAGGAATGATAGCTCAGTAGAAGCTACTTTTGTTAGAATATTTCCTTCAATAAAATTCCCTTAAATTTATTTTCTTTGCATTTACAATAATATGATGTTTCATTGGACTTCATAGACACATAACTACTTCTGAACTAGTAGCTAACCAGGATTATTAGAAAATTTTGTAATGAAAGCATCCGCCTAATGATTTCAAGTTCCAAATTTCATTCATTGCATTGTTTAGAGCAGGGGCTCCCAACCTTTTTTTATATACCATAGACCAATACCATTAAGCAAAGATCCATGGTTGGTTTAGAGCAATTACAGATCATAATTATTTAGAGCAAATAACACAAAATGTTGGAAAACAGAAGAGTGCTATTGCTGAATTATAGAAATTTATGTAAAGAAGGAAATAATTCAAGCCATTGTGCCTTTGCTGATTATTTATAGGGACTGTCAATTGTATTTATTTTTATATTTCTTATGCCCTTTTCATTCTGTTTCCAGTATTTTAACACTGTTCCTGTTTGGACAATCCGTATCCTTAAAACTTAAACTGAGAATAATCTTAACCACTTTATTTCCTGTAATTATAATTTTATGTCTTCTAGTTCCTGGCTCTCAAATTAGTGGAATTAACAATTTGCAGTTTAATAATCTAAATACTTAAATTAGTTTTCATTGGATGAGCAAACGTCCGTGTAACTAAATCATCTTTGGAGTTATTTTTCACCAGAAGTCCCAAAAGTGGACACAGTAGCAAAGGCATATCAATGATTTAATGGGTTTAGGATTACCCCTTTTTCAGTCTTTACTCCTGTAGATAACTCTAGAATTTCATATGCTTAATTTTTTGTTTCTTATCCTCATCTGTATCAGTATAACTAAATTCAAGTGATAAATTAAGCAGAATAATGAAGACAAAACAGAGCCTTGAGTAATATCAGTGTTTACAACCCTGCAACTAAACATTGTGCATTGACCATATGCCCAACTGTATTCTCTTTAATAAAGTATGCTGTCATTTTATCAACATGTTCCGCAGATATCACATTTTCAAATGCTTTTGAAATTTCATATCAAAAGTACTTTTATCAATATTGCTATTTCTTCAACTTTACTTAAATTTATGAAATATGACTGACTTTTTACAAATTTATCCTGTGTGTCCTTAGTTAACTGTTGTCATTCTCAGTAGCAAATTTATATTACTATATGACTTCTAGAAGGTTAACCACTACCAACATTTGACTAAATTACCTAGTTACTTTCCTTATATCCCTATCATGTGTTTTGAATAAATGTGATAAATTGACAAGCTTCCCATTTTCTCATATGTGAAGGCTTTTTGGTGATTGTGGTTTTGGTCTTTTCTACTTCCAGAGTACAATATATAATTAGTTAAGGTAGAATTGCGATGTTCAAAAATAGGGTATTAGAGTATAGATTTAATGAATATAGTCCTACATGAATTTTTTAATTACAATAACTAAGGAATGGAACATATTCCCATTGACAAATAAGGAATGTTCCACACTCAAACTAATTGGACAAAACTATTTTGGGAATGTTTTTATGGTCCTATCAAAAGTTGTAGCCATGTGGTTTATATAAATGTATTTTTGACAAATTTTGTCGAGTTTCCAATTTTTTTTCAGGAAAAATGGGACACTATGACAAGAAAATGGAGAGACAATTCATTAGTACAGCTGGTACGGCTTTTCCTAATTGATGAGGTAATGGTGTATATATTGCACAGTGAAATTTTCCAACTTTTGAAGTCATTAAGCTGAAAATTGTGCGGTACCTATAAGAGGCATGTCAAAGTATACTGCATGAGCTTAAATGGCAAATAAATCTCCAGCTGTCATTGGAGAGCTAGCAAAAGAGAACAGTAGAGGATAGGGCTATGGTGTAATTGAAAGGATTGGAAGAAATAGTTGCTGTATATAGGGTTAGTCCTTAGTTGCTTGTTTTCTTCTAATATTCTGTCCTGGATTGCTTGAATGGTGTGGATGGGAAGAAGTGGGGGTTGGTCAGCCTGGGCAGAAGGAGTGAACAGCCCATCTGACCTCCTATTCAAGTTAGGCATAATGACCCTATTCATTTCACAGAACTCAAGCTCAAAGTGAAATGCCTTAAGTGGTTTGTTAACTATTTACTTTAAAAGTGTTGTTACTAAATTGGTTTGGTTTGTTTTTGTAACCATTAAAAAAACTAATTTCGTGCTATTTGAATTGTTGTTATATATCTTTGATTATTATCAGTAATTTTAAAATGATTTAACTTTTGACAATAGCAAGCTATCAAAAAGCCATCAGAATATGCCTGGGGCAAATCTCAGGGTTTGCGTGATCTACGTTACTCAATTTATGAAGCAAGCCACTTGAGGCTGTACATACCAGGAAAATGTTAAGTAATAGGATTTGCAGGAACAATTATGCTAACTTGAAAGCAAGCTTAGTATGAGGGCCAATTCTTTCTTGGGCCTCATCTGTGCAGAAGAATCTTGTGCAAGTGATATCAAATCATGTATCACGTGCCATCGTTCTGTATAGTCAATAGTGCCCTATGTATTATGGACACGTAGCAATCTATTTTTGTGTTACAAAAAATGTTGCTATATGTTGTAGCACTTAGGTCATTTTTCATTGAAGTTATAAGTTGTTGTTTATTTCACAGGTTATTACTTTTTTTTAACTTTGAAGAAATTTCAGACATTTTATATGCTTAGTCCTTTTGAAGAAAATTCAAGTTAATTTATTTCCATTTTCTGAAGTGGCAAATTTCTATTCTACTGTAGGCACATGTTGTGAAAGATGAAAGTCGTGGTGCAACCCTTGAAGTTGTTGTCAGCAGAATGAAAACAATTCAGTCAATTGTCTTGCGTTCTTCTGGTCAGCCTGCAGATAAAGTACTGAGATTTATTGCAGTTTCAGCAACTATTCCAAATGTTGAAGATGTAAGTCTTTTCACATCTTTCTGGATAAATTAAGATTTCAGAAAGAAAGTAGGATCATTTATCATGACATTTTCAATTAATTTTATTTGTACATCTTTTGTTTTGCCTTCTAAGATTGCAGAATGGTTATCTGATGGAAAGGGACCTGGAATTTCCATGAAGATAGATGAAAGCCATCGACCTGTAAAGCTCCGCAAAGTTGTACTTGGATTTCCTTGCTCGAATAATCAAACTGAATTCAAATTTGACCTGAGCCTGAATTACAAAGTAGCTAGCATTATACAGACATACTCTGAACAAAAACCAACTCTGGTGGTATTCATCCTTTTAATTCTGATTATGATTTTTTTTAAGGTTGATTATCAATAGCTCAATGATGTTTTATTAAAGGACATTTTTAACTTTTAGTTCTGTGCTACAAGGAAAGGTGTACAGCAGTCTGCATCCATACTTGCAAAAGATGCCAGATTTATTATGACCATGGAACATAAGCAAAGGTAATGTTGAAATCATGTTGAAGTGCACACTTTTTGAAGTTTGGAAGGTGAATTTGTAAATTCATGGACCTGGATGAAAACTCAAATGTTACACACCGTAAGTCTTTTTTATATGATTAGACAGAAAATAACTAGTTGATTTCAGACCTTAAGATATCTTACTTATTGCCTGTTACGCTGCTGGCTGTCTTCCATCTTTGTCTGTCCAAACCGTCACACACAGATGTAGAAGAATTGCTGTTCCTGTAAACATTTTTTTGAGCATTCAGGGTTGTTAGCCCTGAGTTGAGGATTGGTGGTCCACTCTTAGTCTTGTCTCTACCCTTTGATTTGTTTGGCATGGGTAACCCTACCAAGAACCAAAGCACAAGACCCTGAATGTAGCCAACATAGTTCTCTGGGTCATTGAAGCATGGAAGTCACCAAACCCTATGGCACGGTTTGGTCCTCTTGGAGGAAGATCATAAGATATAGGAGCAGAATTAGGCCATTTGGCTCACTGAGTTTCTCTGCCATTTCATTACGGCTTACTCCCCATATCCCTTCTTGGCCTGACTAATCAAGAATCTATCAACCTCTGCCTTAAGTATACCCAATAGCTTGGCCTCCACAGCCACCTGTGGCAACAAATTCAACAGATTCTCTACTCTCTGGCTGAAGACATACCTCCTCATCTCCATTCTAAAAGGACAGCCCTCTATTCTGAGGTTGTGCCCTCTGGGCTTAACTCCCCCACCATAGAAAACATTCTCTCCACATCCACTCTAATGAGGCCTTTCAACGTTTGATAGGTTTTAATGAAGTCTCCCCTCATTCTTCTGAATTCCAGTGAGTAGAGGCCCAGAGACATCAAATGCTCCTCATATGACAAGCCTTTTGATCCTGGAATCATTTTCATGAATCTCCTTTGAACCTTCTCCATTGTCAGCACATCTTTTCTTAGGTAAGGGGCCCAAAACTGCTCACAGTATTCCAAGTGAGGCCTTACCAATGTTTTATAATGCCTCAACATTAATAATAAACATAATAATAATAATTACTTTATTGATCCTGTGTGGGAAATTCTTTAGTTACAGCAGCAACATTTTTAAATGCACTTAGCCGTGTGCAGACAACTAATAATAAGGTACAGAATAATAATATACACAATGATAATGTATGAAATAATAAAACCGAGACTATTGTACTATGATGTATGATTGTACATAGAAACATAGACAACCTACAGCACAATGCAGGCCCTTCGGCCCACAATGCTGTGCCAAACATTTACTTACTTAGAAATTACCGAGGGTTACCTTGCTTTTATATTCTAGTCCTCTGGAAATGAATGCTAACATTGCATTTGCCTTCCTCACCACAGATTCAACCTGCAAAATATAAATTAAGAAAAGCCATTTATTTTTGGCTTGAGATGTTAAAGTGACTATTATTAGGTACTAAAAAGAAACTGACAATCATAGCTTTAAGCAAAGTCTTTATGTTTTTGTCACATCCATTTATTTATACCTTGCATGTGACATATAATATGGAGCGAATATTGTATGCTGAATGATTTTGATTTGTATTGGTCTAGTAAAGGCTGTTTTCTTTTCAAACTTTTTTTTCTTTTGTAAGGAATAATTTATGCATAGAAATAAGAAGGTAAAAAAGGATTGTACAATCCAACACATTATCCTCCGGAACTTCGTCCGTCTCCAAAGGGATCCTACCACTAAGCATATCTTTACCTCCCACCCTCTCCACCTTCAACAGGGATTGCTTCCTTCACGATTCCCTTGTTCAGTCATCCCTCCCCAGTAATCTTCCTCCAGGCACTTATCCCATACACCTCTTCCCTCACCTCTATTCATAGCCCCAAACTGTCTTTCCAGGTGAGGCAACACTTCACTTATGAATCTGCTGGGGTTGCCTTTTGTGTCCAGTGCTCCCAATGTAGCTTCCTGTACATTGGTGAGACCTGTTGAGCACCTCCACACCATCCACCACAAGCAGGACTTCCCAGTGGCCAAACATTTTAATTCTGATTCCCATTCCTGTTCTGATGTGTTGATCCATGGCCTCCTCTTGTGCCAAGGTGAGGCAACCCTCAGGGTGGAGGAGCAACACCTTACATTCCATCTGGGTATGCCTCCAAACTGATAGTATGAATAGTGATTTCTCCTTCAGGTGAACAAAATTACTCCACCCCTCTCTATTCCCCAATCTGACCTATTACTTCCTCCTTGGTCTTCTCCCCCTCCCTTTCTCCTATTGTGTACTCTCCTCTCCTATCAGATTCTTTCTTTTCCAGCCCTTAATCTTTCCCACCCATCTGGTTTCACCTATCACCTTCCAGCTAGCCTCTTTCCCTTCCTCCCACCTTTTAATTCAGGCACCTCACCCCTTCCCACTCCGTCCTAAAGAAGGATCTCAGCTGAAACATTCACTGTTTATTCATTTCCATAAATGCTGCCTGGCTAGCTGAGTTCCTCCAGCATGTTGTATGTGTTGCTTTGGATTATGTAACTTTCAAAAATAAATCTGCTGTGGGATTAGTGGGTTCCTTTAACTCTTGCAAAACCAAGGCAGTCCTACACCTTCTATTTTGAGTACTATGACAGTTTATGTTATTGGCACTTGTTGACTTAAGATATTTGACCTTCAAGAAACATACATAAAATATTGTGCTTGTGCTTGTCTTTAAAGAAACATCATCCTGAATTTTTAAGGAAAAACTTGTTTTGTTTCAAAAAGTAATATCTGAATTTATTCTTTTATCCAACTCTTCTGAACACAATAGACTGCAAAAATATACTAATTCAATCAAGGATGCAAAGCTGAGAGGTAAGTTATTTATATTTTGAATTGTTTTATAAGTGCAATTCTGTGTTTTCTCTGAAGCCTAAAATGTGTTTTAATAGATCTGTTCACATATGGAGTTGGTTACCATCACGCTGGCATGGATCTATCTGATAGAAAAACTACTGAAGCTGCCTTCACTGCAGGAGATTTACCAGTACTTTGTAAGTCCCTTTGGATGGTGCTTTTCTTATTCAACTTTCTTCAAAAATGTTTAATTGTTTTATTATTTTGTTTGCCTCTTTTGGGCAGTTCAAGGTAAATAGATTTAGGAGGCAATTAAACATGATTAAGAGTGTATTTTTTACTTTCAGGTGTCTTGGAAAACAATAGCAAGATCTGGGGATTGTAACATGTATCCTTATATTAAGCACCAACTACTACAATGTAACATGTGACTATCCATTCCTTTAGTTGACCAAATAACAACCACCAATTCGGAAGTAGTAAATAATTTCTATAAACTTAGATAAATGAGCACTATACAAAAATGTCTATTTTGGAAAGCTGCATTTTTTTTTACATTATGAGGACACTCAGTCCTCGTTTATTGTCATTTAGAAATACATGCATTAAAATTGATACAATGTTCCTCCAGAATGATATCACAAGAAACACAAGACACACCAAGACTAAAACTGACAAAACCACATAATTATAACATATAGTTACAACAGCAAAGCAATACCGTAATTTGATAAAGAGCAGACCATGGACACAGTAAAAAAAGTCTCAAGGTTCCTGTAGCCTCATCATCTCACACAGAAGGCAGAAGGGAGAAACTCTCCCTGCCATGAACCTCCAAGCGTCGCAGACTTGCCGATGCTATGCCATTGGAAGCACCCAACCGCAGTGGACTCTTGAGTCCGTCCGAAAGCTTCAAGCCTCCGACCAGCCCTCCGACACCGAGCACTGAGCACCATCCTCTGCCGAGCGCTTTGACTCCGCCCTGGCCACAGCAACAAGCGAAGTTGAGGACTCGGGGCCTTCCCCTCTGGAGATTCTGGATCACACAGTAGCAACGGCAGTGAAGCAGGCATTTCAGAAGTTTCACCAGAAGTTCCTCCGTGCTCTCACGTCTGTCTCCATCAAATCAGGATTTTGCACGGCACCCTACTTGACAGATAACAGAGATCACCACTGGAGTGGCCGCTGCGAGTTGCATCGCGCCGCCATCTTCCCGCTGCTCAAAACTCAGAATATCTGATTTTACATTAGAATCAGTATTTTTTTAGATGTGTGCAGAAATTAGACACCCTGAGAGACACCCTAAAACAGAAATTAGACACCCTGAGAGCCTACTAAAGATATCAGTGCTTGTTTTGTGGCTTTATGGAAAGTAGGATTTTCTTCAGTAACAAAGTCTTTGGCCTGAGCTGCTGAAAACTGTTACACATAAATGCAGCAAAGGAGAAAACTCTGATCTTATTGTTAAAATAAGTTTTAATTCCCTATGGAGACAAGGAGAACAAGAATACTCCTGGATCCACAGGATTCCCTCTCCGTAGAGTTTGCCCTGGTCTCTTTCCTTACCCCTCACTATCCTCCTATACCCAGGATATACTGAAATAAAATTCTTCACCCAGGTGTCTTGCCTATAAAGGTATGATAGATAGTGGCTGATTGTCATGATTAATTAAGTGGAACCCAGGGTCTAGTTTACCAGATTCACAGATTGCTTCTCTTTGGCCATTGAAGTCCACGGTCAGTAGCTCACAATGTAACAGGAAATTTGTGATCATTTAGTCCAATTAACTCCGTAGAAAGCAAACTATATATCACACATCCTCACATTTTTCCAAAGTGCATAATTTTTGTTCTGAAGAGTTGTGCAGAGTAAGATCCTGAGAACATGGGGACAAGTAACCTTTTAGAACATAGAACATAGAATAGTACAGCACAGTACAGGCCCTTCAGCTCACAATGTTGTGCCGACCCTCAAACCCTGCCTCCCATATGACCCCCCAACTTAAGTTCCTCCATATCCCTGTCGAGTAGTCTCTTAAACTTCACTAGTGTATCTGCCTCCACCACTAACTCAGGCAGTGCATTCCACGCACCAACCACTCTCTGAGTAAAAAACCTTCCTCTAATATCCCCCTTGAAATTCCCACCCCTTACCTTAAAGCCATGTCCTCTTGTATTGAGCAGTGGGGCCCTGGGGAAGAGGCGCTGGCTATCCACTCTTATTCCTCTTAATATCTTGTACACCTCTATCATGTCTCCTCTCATCCTTCTTCTCTCCAGAGAGTAAAGCCCTAGCTCCCTTAATCTCTGATCATAATCCATACTCTCTAAACCAGGCAGCATCCTGGTAAATCTCCTCTGTACCCTTTCCAATGATTCCACATCCTCCCTATAGTGAGGTGACCAGAACTGGACACAGTACTCCAAGTGTGGCCTAACCAGAGTTTCATAGAGCTGCATCATTACATCGCGACTCTTAAACTCTATCCCTCGACTTATGAAAGCTAACACCCCATAAGCTTTCTTAACTACCCTATCCACCTGTGAGGCAACTTTCAGGGATCTGTGGACATGCACCCCCAGATCCCTCTGCTCCTCCACACTACCAAGTATCCTGCCATTTACTTTTGTACTCTGCCTTGGAGTTTGTCCTTCCAAATTGTACCACCTCACAGTTCTCCGGGTTGAACTCCATCTGCCACTTCTCAGCCCACCTCTGCATCCTATCAATGTCTCTCTGCAATCTTCGACAGTCCTGTACACTATCTACAACATCACCAACCTTTGTGTCATCTGCAAACTTGCCAACCCACCCTTCTACCCCCACATCCAGATCGCTAATAAAAATCACAAAAAGTAGAGGTCCCAAAACAGATCCTTGTGGGACACCACTAGTCACAACCCTCCAATCTGAATGTACTCCCTCCACCATGACCCTCTGTCTTCTGCAGGCAAGCCAATTCTGAATTCACCTGGCCAAACTTCCCTAGATCCCATGCCTTCTGACTTTCTGAATAAGCCTACCATGTGGAACCTTGTCAAGTGCCTTACTAAAATCCATGTAGATCACATCCACTGCACTACCCTCATCTATATGCCTGGTCACCTCCTCAAAGAACTCTATCAGTCTTGTTAGACGTGATCTGCCCTTCACAAAGCCATGCTGACTGTCCCTGATCAGACCATGATTCTCTAAATGCCCATAGATCCTATCTCTAAGAGTCTTTTCCAACAGCTTTCCCACCACGTAAGGCTCACTGGTCTATAATTACCTTTTTTGAACAAGGGGCAACATTTGCCTCTCTCCAATCCTCCAGTACCATTCCCGAGGACAACAAGGACATAAAGATCCTAGCCAGAGGCTCAGCAATTTCTTCGCTTACCTCGTGGAGCAGCCTGGGGAATATCCCGTCAGGCCCCGGGGACTTATCCATCCTAATGTATTTTAACAACTCCAACACCTCCTCCCCCTTAATATCTACATGCTCCGGAACATCAACCTCACTCATATTGTCCTCACCATCATCAAGTTCCCTCTCTTTGGTGAATACCGAAGAGAAGTATTCATTGAGGACCTCGCTCACTTCCACAGCCTCCAGGCACCTCTTCCCACCTTTATCTCTAATCGGTCCTACCTTCACTCCTATCATCCTACTATTTTCAAATAATTGAAGAATGCCTTGGGGTTTTCCTTTACCCTACTCGCCAAGGCCTTCTCATGCCCCCTTCTTGCTCTTCTCAGCCCCTTCTTAAGCTCCTTTCTTGCTTCCCTATATTCCCCAATAGACCCATCTGATCCTTGCTTCCTAAACCTCATGTATGCTGCCTTCTTCCACCTGACTAGATTTTCCACCTCACTTGTCATCCATGGTTCCTTCACCCTACCATTCTTTATCTTCCTCACCAGGACAAATTTATCCCTAACATCCTGCAAGAAATTCCTCAACATTGTACGTTTCCCTGCAAAAACATCATCTCAATTCATACCCGCAAGTTCTAGCCTTATAGCCTCATAATTTGCCCTTCCCCAATTAAAAAATTTCCTGTCCTCTCTGATTCTATCCTTTTCTGTGATAATGCAAAAGGCCAGGGAACGGTGGTCACTGTCCCCCAGAGGCTCACCCACTGAGAGATCTGTGACCTGACCCGGTTCGTTACCTAGTACTAGATCTAGTATGGCATTTCCCCTAGTCGGCCTGTCCACATACTGTGACCGGAATCTGTCCTGGACACACCTAACAGACACTAAACCATCTAAACCCTCGGAACTAATCAGGTGCCAATCAATATTAGTCTGTTTTGGTTGACATTGCTACATATTATACCTCCATGTTTGAAATGCTTTCCCTTGCCAGAGGGTAATGTGCCAAGAGTGTTTCTGGGCAATAGAATACTACAGCTGTATCTGGCAAGGAGTGGGTAGGTGACCGTGAGTGGGGGAGATGTACGAGTGTGGTTTTGTTCCATGTCTGTTCATCCGACCTTGACCTTCTATCAACTTAGAGCTCCCTGTTATTAGCTAGTTCCGTCATTGGCAAAACCTCCTGACTATCGGAGATCTTCAAGAGGCCGTACCTGAAGCGGGTGGCATCCATCATTAAGGACTGGGACACGCCCTTTTATCAATACTAGTATCAGAGAGGACTCACAGGAACCTGAAAACCCACATTCAATGTTTTAGAAACAGCTTCAAACAGCCGCTGTCATCAGGTTTCTGAACAGTCCATGAACACCACCTCGTTATTCATTTTTACAGTATTTTTTGTAGCTTAGAATCATTTTTATATATTGCAATGTGCTGCTGCTGCAAAACAACAAATTTCACAGCATACATCAGTGATAGCAAACCTGATTCTACATGATCTCCCTTTGTCAGAGCCCAGTGTGCAACACCAACCACATCTTAAAAATATTCATGTTCCAGCATCTTCCACTGCTTTGAACTGGAGTGGAAACAAATTATTCACTACATTGCAAGACTGAGTAAAAGTTTCTTCATTCATATCTAAATATAATGAATGTATATTTAGTATATTTTGTAGAATATATCTTCTGAGATGGTCTGTTTCCATGCTGTAATTGTTATATGGTTATATAAGCACAATCTCATTTTGAAGATTTATTGATTTGTGATTATATAGGAGCTTTTCTAAGCTGGTGATTGAAAGTTTTCTTCTTTGATTATTTTCAGTTACTACCAGCACTTTAGCCATGGGAGTGAACTTGCCAGCACATTTAGTGGTCATTAAATCCACAATGCATTACGCAGGAGGGATGTTTCAAGAATACAGTGAAACTGATATACTTCAAATGATGGGCCGAGCTGGCCGACCTCAGGTAGTGATGTAACAAATAATGTTCTTCTGGAATCTATATCGGGTCCCAGTTTTGCACCATGTATATCAATTAATGCAAGATTAAATGTCTGGATATTAGTGACTTTTACAGGGTGACCAGAGGTCTTAATAATATTGGGGCTGTCTGGATATTAAAGGCTTTGCCATATCACCCAGTCTGTGCTATTTGAAAGTTATTTGTCTTCAATTTTCATGCTTATTCTTTAACCACTTAGGATTCCCAGAATGGCGTTTAAGGTTTTGTACCACTTGGGCCTTAATATTGAGATGCGGTGTTTGTGTTATCGACTATCTCTGTCATTCAAAGAAGCAAAATACTTGAAATAGCAGTTGGAAAATGTGAGGAAGGATAGAAAAGAGCTGTTTCTCTTTGCCAGGCCTCGCCTCCCTTCCATACTGCTATAGTCTTCACTGAACTCTCATTTATTTCCTTTACTACAGGCTCCTGCATCTAGCCCAAATTGAGGCCTCGTAAGTTTTCAGGATGTGGTTTACTTGTGCCTTGTTTTGTTAGAGTAACACTTCCCTGGTTTGCTAACCCCTTTCAGATAAAATTCAGCATTCCTTGAGTCTTCCCATTTATCTATTGCAACTGCATGCTTGTCTTTTGTGGTTTGCAGGCGAAGATTCCCAAATACCTTTCTTCATTTAAATCAACTTTTATAGTTTTCCTCCTAAAGTAAGCACCTTCACATTTTCTCGTATTATACTCCATTTGCAAACTCTTGCCAAGCCTATCAGTGTTTCTCTGGAAACTGTAGAAATATTTCTCCTCACAACTTGCCTTTTTTCCAGATTTTCTATTATTCACACATTTGGCTGCAGACATTCACTTCCTTCCTGTAAATCATAGATACAGTTGTAAGCAATGGTGACTCTAGTATTAATATCTGTGGCACTCCTCTGATTATAGATTGTCAACAGACCCTTTTCTCCTTACTCATGCTTCCTGTTAAATTGCCATGCTTGTTCTGTATATAACTTGCCACACTATGAAGATTTATTTTACAAAGCAACCTCATGTGGAACCTTGTTGAATACTTTTAAAAAAATTCAAAATGTATTACATTCATCAGCTTTCTTCCATCCAATCTAGCTTACCTTCATAAAGCCATGTTCTCTTTGCCCGAACGTGTTATATCTTTTCAAAAGTTCTTTTTCCACCTCATGAATAATTGGTTCTCACATATTTCTTAGCAAGAATTTAAAAAATTCTTCCCATTTTGCCTCTTTGTTTATTTTCCTCTTCTTAATTAACTTTTTTTTAGCCCTTTCTTGTTGGATACTCAAATTTTCCTCAAATCTTTGGGCCTATCTCCAACTTTTGCCACTTTTCTTTCTTTTTCTTCCAAGTCAAACTGTTTGGATTCTACCCAGTAAAGCTTAGTATTTCTTTTAAATTGATATGGAGAAGAGTGACTTAAACTGGCAACACACCTGGATAGTCCATGAGCCTTTGAACTGAGATCAATCTACCTAGCACTGCCACTAGTAGTTTTACAGGATGTTTGTGCCAGCATGCCTTATTAATATAGAACATTACCCAGCATAATATACATATTCTTACTGTAATTGATTCATTTATTTATTTATTTATTTATTTATTCCTGTATTATCATGTTTTGCGTTGTACTGCTGCCACTAAGTTAACAAATTTCACGACGTATGCCGGTGATATTAAACCTAATTCTGATTCCTTTGTTGATGGACACCAAATCACCCTAATGGTTATTCAAAGATGAATCTCTAATCTTTTTTCAAGCATTTAAAGTTTAGAAGAATTAATTGACCCAAGTATTGTGGTTGATACTTTGCAGCAACTTCAAAGTCAAAATCGAGTTAATTCTCATGTGCATAAGCCTGTGTGTGCAGGTGCAATGAAAAACTTATCTGCTACAGCATCACAGGCACATAGCATCGAATGCATAACATTCACAAGAAAAAAACATACATTATATAAGATTATACAAGAAAGAACCCTGTTAGAACAAAAAAGAATGAGAAAATAATCAGTCATTAAGGAAAAGGAAAGACTTCCAGTTTTTTACTAAATTCTTGGTATCAAATTATGTTCTTGCCTGAATTAACAAATAATGAAGTTAATTTAATTTATTTTTGAAAATTTACTTTCTTGGTTGAAAGCAATTTATAAACTTTATTGCTCGTTACCATTTTAGTCTGAAAGATGAAAAGAAGATCTATGTGTCTCTGTACTGTGGCTTGACTTCTGCAGGACAGTTCAATCATATTTTTGCTTGTGAAAGTGCCAGTGTTCAACTTTACTCATGATGCCTACAACTGTGGCAGCATTTAGTAGTGTGCTATCTCTTAATAAAATTGTTGAACCACTATTTGCTCATATTCATACCTGTGAGGAGTCTTGAACAATAATTTTGTTTTATGCACAGAGCCGCTTATTGTCATAAGAAATGTTTGGTTTATGGATGCATAAGTAGAAACACTCTGGGAGTGAATTCACATATAAAATACAAACTGGATATATGAAAAATTCCTCTGCTACAAAATACCATCAACATAGTGGAAATTCAGTGGTGCAAATGTTTACATGACCACTGTAGTAACAGAAAATTGTATGTCTAATACAAAATTGAAACAATAGGACATAAGTTTAGTGTGATATGTACCCTGCTGAGTTTTAACTGTTTTTTTGGATAATAAATAGGGTGATGTGGTCATCCTTTGATGTGGTCACGTGTTCAAAAGTCATGGTCAGCTGTGGTGACCAAAAAAACTAAATCTCCAGAAGTACATGCAGAATAGTTGCCTAACCTAGACTTAGAAGAATCCTAGGGGAGATTTGATCCCTGATTCATGAAAGTGACTCTGATTATTGCAGGCTTAGAAGTATTGGAAGAAGATGTAGTCTGTAAAGGTAATTTTCAGATTTTTTAATATTCTGTATATACAGGTGTAAAACATTAGTCAAATCAAAATCAGGTTTATTATCACCAACATGTGTCATGAAATTTGTTAACAGCAGCAGCAGAACAATGCGATACATGATATATAGAAAGAAGAAAAAATAAGATCAATTACACTGGTATATATGCATATTAAGTAGACAGATTAAAAATTGTGCAAAACAGAATATATACACACACACACACACACACACATATACATACACACACACAGTGGCATGCAAACGTTTGGGCACCCTGGTCAAAATTTCTGTTGCTGTGAATAGCTAAGCGAGTAAAAGATGACCTGATTTCCAAAAGGCATAAAGTTAAAGATGACACATTTCTTTAATATTTTAAGCAAGATTTCTTTTTTTGTTTTCATCTTTTACGGTTTCAGAATAACAAAAAAGGAAAAGAGCCCGAAGCAAAAGTTTGGGCACCCTGCATAGTCAGTACTTAGTAATACCCACTTTGGCAAGAATCACAGCTTGTAAACGCTTTCTGTAGCCAGCTAAGAGCCTTTCAATTCTTGTTTGGGGGATTTTCGCCCATTCTTCCTTGCAAAAGGCTTCTAGTTCTGTGAGATTCTTGGGCCGTCTTGCATGCACTGCTCTTTTGAGGTCTATCCACAGATTTTCGATGATGTTTAGGCCGGGGGACTGTGAGGGCCATGGCAAAACCTTCAGCTTGGGCCTCTTGAGGTAGTCCATTGTGGATTTTGACGGGTGTTTAGGATCATTATCCTGTTGTAGACGGTGGTGCAGTGCTAGCCAGAGCGCACTGGAGCGCGTCCGGCACATCTTTAAGAAAGAAGCTGAAATAAACAAGCTAATTAATTTGGTGCCGCCCAGGGTGACTTGAGCATCTCAGAAACTGCTGATCTCCTGGGATTTTTACGCACAACAGACTCTAGAGTTTACAAAAATGGTGCCAAAAACAAAAAAAATCCAACAACTGGATTTAACAAGATGTTTTGGCTCATAGAACAGCCACTCACTGGATTTTTTTTTTTGTTTTTGGCACCATTCTTTGTAAACTCCAGGGTCTGTTGTGCATAAAAATCCCAGGAGATCTGCAGTTTCTGAGATACTCAAATCACGCTGGGTGGCACCTAAGTAATTAGCTTGTTTGTTTCGGCTTTTTTCTTAAGGATGTGCCGGATGCACTCCGATACGCTCTGGCTAGCACTGCACCACTGGTTGTAGAAGCCATCCTCTTTTCATCTTCAGCTTTTTTACAGATGGTGTGATGTTTGCTTCCAGAATTTGATGTTATTTAATTGAATTCATTCTTCCCTCTACCAGTGAAATGTTACCCGTGCCACTGACTGCCACACAAGCCCAAAGCATGATCGATCTACCCCCATGCTTAACAGTTGGAGAGGTGTTCTTTTCATGAAATTCTGCACCCTTTTTTCTCCAAACATACCTTTGCTCATTGCAGCCAAAAAATTCTATTTTAACTTCATCAGTCCACAGGACTTGTTTCCAAAATGCACCAGGCTTGTTTAGATGTTCCTTTGCAAACTTCTGATGCTGAATTTTGTGGTGAGGATGCAGGAAAAATTTTCTTCTGATGACCCTTCCCTGAAGGTCATATTTGTGCAGGTGTCGCTGCACAGTAGAACAATGCACCACCACTCCAGAGCCTGCTAAATTTTCCTGAAGGTCTTTTGCAGTCAAATGGGGGTTTTCATTTGCCTTTCTAGCAATCCTATGAGCAGTTCTCTCGGAAAGTTTTCTTGGTCTTCCAGACCTCAACTTGACCGCCACCATTTCTGTTAACTGCCGTTTCTTAATTACGTTATGAACTGAGGAAACGGCTACCTGAAAACGCTATGCTATCTTCTTATAGTCTTCTCCTGCTTTGTGGGCATCACTTATTTTAATTTTCAGAGTGCTAGGCAGGTGCTTAGAGGAGCCCATGGCTGCTGATTGTTGAGACAAAGTTTGAGGAGTCAGGGTATTTGTAAAGCTTTGAAATTTGCATCACCTGGCCTTTCCTAACAATGATGGTGAACCAGCCATAGCCCTAACAAGCTAATTAAGGTCTGAGACCTTGGTAAAAGTTATCTGAGAGCTCAAATCTCTTGGGGTGCCCGAACTTTTGCATGGTGCTCCTTTCCTTTTTTTTCCACTCTAAAATTGTACAAAACAAAAATAATAGACTATTCTTGCTTAAAATGGTGAAAAGAGTGTTTCATCTTTAACTTTATGACTTTTGGAATTCAGTTCATCTTATACTCAATTATTCACAGTAATAGAAATTTTGACCAGGGGTGCCCAGACTTTTGCATGCCACTACATATATATATGAGGTAGTATTCATGGGTTCAATGTTCACTTAGGAATTCTATGGCAGAGGGGAAGAAAGTGTTCTTGAATCACTGAGTGCGTGAAGTAATTTCCAGACTCTTTAATACTTCACCTAATCATGTATAAAGCTCTCAGTTTTTGAATATTTTCTGCAATTTCTTTCAGTTTGATACCACTGCCACAGTAGTCATAATGACTAGAAATCAAACAAAGGACAAGTACACTCTGATGTTAAATGGAGCATATACCATTGAAAGCAGGTACTCTTTTCTATAAAAAAAACAGAGAATGCTGGAGGTTCTGGCAGGGCAAGCAGCAGCAGAAGGTGAAAAATGGAGTCAAATTCTTAAGCTAATTACCCTTTATGTGAGGCATCGACTCTCTCTCTCCAGTGATGCTGCTTGGCTACCCAGATGCTTAGAGCATTCTCGGCTTTTACTTTAGAATCAGAATCTATCGGCATCCGTTAGTCTCATGAGACCATGGATTTGCACCTTGGAAGGTTTCCAGGGCTCAGGCCTGGGCAAGGTTGTATGGAAGACCAGCAGTTGCCCATGCTGCAAGTCTCCCCCCTCCATGCCACTGATGTTATCCAAGGGAAGGGCATTAGGACCCATACAGCTTGGCACCTGTATCGTCGCAGAGCAATGTGAGGTTAAGTGCCTTGCTCAAGGACACACATGCTGCCTCAGCCAAGGCTCGAACTAGCGACCTTCAAATTACTAGACGAACGCCTTAACCACTTGGCCATGCGCCAACATCAGAATCAGAATCAGGTTTATTATCACTGGCATGTGTCGTGAAATTTGTTAACTTAGCAGTAGCAGCAGTTCAATGCAACACATAATATAGAAGAAAACGAATAAATAAATAAATTACAGTGTACATATATTGAATAGAATAAAAATCATGCAAAAACAGAAATAATATATATTTAAAAAGTGAGGTAGTGTTCACAGGTTCAATGTCCATTTAGGAATCGGATGGCAGAGGGGAAGAAGCTGTTCCTGAATCACTGAGTGTGTGCCTTCAGGCTTCTGTACCTCCTACCTGATGGTAACAATGAGAAAAGAGCATGCCCTGGGTGCTGGGGGTCCTTAATAATGGATGCTGCCTTTCTGAGACATTGTTCCTTGAAGATGTCCTGAGTACTTTGTAGGCTAGTACCCAGGATGGAGCAGACTAAATTTACGACCCTCTCCAGCCTCCTTTAGTCCTGTGCGGTAGCCACCCCCCATACCAGACCGTGAAGCAGCCTGTCAGAACGCTCTCCACGGTACATCTATAGAAGTTTTTGAGTGTTTTTGTTGACATACCAAATCTCTTCAAACTCCTCATGAAATATAGTTGCTATCTTGCCTTCTTTATAGCTGCATCGATATGTTGGGACCTGGTTAGGTCCTCAGAGATCTTGACACCCAGGAATTTGAAGCTGCTCACTCTCTCTACTTCTGATCCCTCTATGAGAATTAGTATGTGTTCCTTTGTTTTGCCCTTCCTGAAGTCCACAATCAGCTCTTTTGTCTTACTGATGTTGAGTGCAAAGTTGTTGCTACAACACCTCTCTATTAGTTGGTATATCTCGCTCCTGTACACCCTCTCATCTCCATCTGAGGTTCTACCAACAATGGTTGTATCGTCAGCAAATTTATAGATGGTATTTGAGCTATACCTAGCCCCACAGTCATGGGTGTAGAGAGAGTAGAGCGGTGGGCACCCCTTAAGTGCATCAGTGTTGATCATCAGCGAGGAAGAGATATTATCACCAATCCACACAGATTGTGGTCTTCCTGTTAGGAATTTGAGGATCTAATTGCAGAGCGAAGTACAGAGGCCCAGGTTCTGTAACTTATCAATCAGGATTGTAGGAATGATGGTGTTAAATACTGAGCTATAGTCGATGAACAACATCCTGACATAGGTGTTTGTATTGTCCAGGTGGTCTAAGGCCGTGTGAAGAGCCATTGAGGTTTCTAACATCTGCTGTTTTATACTCCAACTCTAATTTCTTTAGTTGAATTGAATGATACCATAACAGACTTACAGAAAACTCTTCCTACAAGGAAATATTTCCTTTTAAAATGCTACTCAAAATAACTTTAACACTGAAATGTAATATGTTTCATGTATTCCACATTCTTGTCATGCTCAGACTCTGAAAATGAAGCTTTAACTGTTAGTTTTGGTTTAGTTGGCATGAATATGGACAAGAAATCGATGGCGATAAGTGGCTGGCAGTACTCAGAAAGTGTTGAAATAAACACTTAAAATCCCCTAGGCATAGAAGGCGATGCACCAAGTGCTGAAAAATGGGATTAATACAAATGGGCACCTGCTGGTCTTTGTGGGCTGAATCTTTGTCATATATCTATCCAATTTCTCTAGCAGACCACAGTGGAACCAGCCTCTACCACAACTGTAGTATGTTCCAGATTCCAGTCGTATTTAAAACAAAAGTTTTTCCTATGTCACTATTACTTCTCTTCCCTGATAGTTGATATTTGTGATTTCTTATCCTCAACCCATCCACCAATGGAAATGGTCTTCCACCATTGATTCTGTCTAAACTATTCATCATCTCTTGCAGGTTTCCTTTAATCTTCTCCAAGGAAAACATTCCCAGCCCATATAATCCATTGTTGCAATAGTAGATCCTCATCCCAGCAACCATTCTCATAAATCTTCTTTTGATTCTCTATATATCTTTATATCCTCCTTATAATAAGGCAACCAGAATTGCATACAATTCTCCATTTGAGGCTTGACCCAGTGTTTTATAAAAGGTTCAGCATGACTTTTTTGCTTTTATACTCTATACCTTTATTGATAAAGCCCTTAGAGTTAGGGAACTGGAGCTGGAGCTGGATGAACTTCAGATCATTCGTGAGGCAGAGGCAGAAATAGACAGGAGTTACAGGGAGATAGTCACCCCTAAAAGTCAGGAGGCAGGTAGCTGAGTGACTATCAAGAGAGGGAAGGGGAATAGACAGAATGAACAGAGCACCCCTGTGGCCGTTCCCATCAATAATAAGTATACCATTTTGGATACTGTTGGTGGGGACGACCTACCAGGGACAAATTGCAGTGGTTGCTTCTCTGGCACCGAGACTGAACCCTCAGTTCAGAAGGGAAGGAGGGGAAAGAGGAGAGCAGTAGTGTCAGGGGATTGGATAGTTAGGGAGACAGATAAAAGGTTCTGTCGAAGAGATCGAGAATCCCGGATGGTCTGTTACCTCCCTGGTGCCAGGGTCCACAATATCTCGGATCGAGTTCTCAGTATTCTCAAGAGGGAGGGTGAGCAGCCAGATGTCATCATCCATGTGGGGACCAATGACATCGATAGGAAGAAGGAGGAGGTCCTGCAAAGAGAATTTAGGGAGTTAGGTGCAAAGTTGAAGGACAGGACCTCCAGGGTTGCAATCTCAGGATTGCTACCTGTGCTACGTTCTAGTGAGGCTAGAAATAGGAAGATAATGCAGCTAAATACATGGCTAAGGAGTTGGTGCAGGAGGGAGGGCTTCATGTTTCTGGACAATTGGGCCTTGTTCCAGGGAGGATAGGACCTGTTCCGACAGGACGGGTTGCACCTGAACTGGAGGGGGACTAACATCCTTGTGGGATGGTTTGCTAGTGCTGCTCCAGTGGGGTTTAAACTAGATTTGCAGCGGGAGGGGAACCAGAGTGTTAGAGCAGATAGTGAGGTGGAAGAGGATAAAGGTCATGCGAGAACTGCAAGTATAGTGCATGGAGCAAAGCCAGATCTAACATACAAAGAGGCTTTGAGGAAAGAGAAACAGAATAAAGGATGTAAAGGTAGTAAGGCAGAAGGGCTGAAGTGCGTGTACTTCAATGCAAGAAGCATCAAGAACAGAGGTGATGAACTGAGAGCTTGGATACATACATGGAATTATGATGTAGTGGCCATTACGGAGGCACCAGAGCAGGAATGGATTCTCAGTATTCCTGGATTTCAGTGCTTTAAAAGGGAATATAAATATAAAGGCATTCGTTAGTCTTGCAAGACCATGGATCTGCGCCTGGAAAGTCTTTACACTCCAGGGCGCAGGCCTGGGCAAGGTTGTATGGAAGACAGGCAGTTGCCCATGCTGCAAGTCTCCCCTCTCCACGCCACCGTCCAAGGGAAGGGCATTAGGACCCATACAGCTTGGCACCAGTGTCGTCGCAGAGCAATGAGTGATTAAATGCCTTGCTCAAAGACACAAAATGTTGCCTCGGCTGGGACTTGAACTCACGACCTTCAGGTCGCTAGTTGAATGCCTTAACCACTTGGCTACATGCCCACAGGGATAGAGGGATAGAGTCCCTGTAACTCCTGTCTATTTCTGCCTCTGCCTCACGAATGATCTGAAGTTCATACAGCTCCAGCTCCAGTTCCCTAACTCTATGGGCTTAAAAGGGATGGTGGGGGGGAAAGGGGAGGAGGGGTGGCATTACTGGCCAGGGATGCTATTACAGCTACAGGAAGGGAGGGTAATGTAGCAGGATGCTCTTTTGAGTCAGTATGGGTAGAAGTCAGGAACAGGAAGGGAGCAGTTACTCTTTTGGGAGTATTCTATAAGCCCCCTGATAGCAGCAGAGATACCAAGGAGCAGATTGGGAGGCAGATTTTGGAAAGGTGCAAAAATAACAGGGTTGTTATCATGGGTGACTTTAACTTCCCTAATATTGATTGGCACCTGATTAGTTCCAATGGTTTAGACGGGGCAGAGTTTGTTAAGTGTGTCCAGGATGGATTCCTGTCACAGTACGTTGACAGGCCAACTAGGGGGAATGCCACACTAGATCTAGTATTAGGTAATGAACCGGGTCAGGTCACAGATCTCTCAGTGGGTGAGCATCTGGGGAGCAGTGACCACCGTTTCCTGGCCTTTTGCATTATCATGGAAAAGGATAGAATCAGAGAGGACAGGAAAATCTTTAATTGGGGAAGGGCAAATTATGAGGCTATAAGGCTAGAACTTGTGGCTGTGAATTGGGATGATGTTTTTGCAGGGAAATGTACTATGGACATGTGGTCGATGTTTAGGGATCTCTTGCAGGATATTGGGGATAAATTTGTCCCTGTGAGGAAGATAAAGAATGGTAGGGTGAAGAAACCATGGGTGACAAGTGAGGTGGAGAATGTAGTCAGGGGGAAGAAGGCAGCATACATGAGGTTTAGGAAGCAAGGATCATATGGGTCTATTGAGGAATATAGGGCAGCAAGAAAGGAGCTTAAGAAGGGGCTGAGGAGAGCAAGAAGAGGACATGAGAAGGCCTTGGCGAGTAGGGTAAAGGAAAACCCCAAGGCATTCTTCAATTACGTGAAGAACGAAAGGATGACAGGAGTGAAGATAGGACCGATTAGAGATAAAGGTGGGAAGATGTGCCTGGAGGCTGTGGAAGTGAGAATGGTCCTCAATGAATACTTCCCTTCGGTATTCACCAAAGAGAGGGAACTTGATGACAGTGAGGAGTTGTTAAAATACATTAGGACGGATAAGTCCCCGGGGCCTGACGGAATATTCCCCAGGCTGCTCCACGAGGTGAGGGAAGAGATTGCTAAGCCTCTGGCTAGGATCTTTATGTCCTCATTGTCCACGGGAATGGTACTGGAGGACTGGAGGGAGGTGAATGTTGCCCCCTTGTTCAAAAAAGGTAGTACGGATAGTCCGGGTAATTATAGACCAGTGAGCCTTACATCTGTGGTGGGAAAGCTGCTGAAAAAGATTCTTAGAGATAGGATCTATGGGCATTTAGAGAATCATGGTCTGATCAGGGACAGTCAGCATGGCTTTGTGAAGGACGGAACGTGCCTAACAAGACTGATAGAGTTCTTTGAGGAGGTGTCCAGGCATATAGGTGAGGGTAGTGCAGTGGATATGATCTACATGGATTTTGGTAAGACACTTGACAAGGTTCCATACGGTAGGCTTAATCAGAAAGTCAGAAGGCATGGGATCCAGGGAAGTTTGGCCAGGTGGATTCACAATTGGCTTGCCTGCAGAAAGCAGAGGGTCGTGGTGGAGGGAGTACATTCAGATTGGAGGGTTGTGACTAGTGGTGTCCCATAAGGATCGGTTCAGGGACCTCTACTTTCCGTGATTTTTATTAACGACCTGGATGTGGGGGTAGAAGGGTAGGTTGGTAAGTTTGCAGATGACACAAAGGTTGGTGGTGTTGTGGATAGTGTAGAGGATTGTCGAAGATTGCAGAGAGACATTGATAGGATGCAGAAGTGGGCTGAGAAGTGGCAGATGGAGTTCAACCTGGAGAAGTGTGAGGTGGTACACTTTGGAAGGACAAACTCCAAGGCAGAGTACAAAGTAAATGGCAGGATACTTGGTAGTGTGGAGGAGCAGAGGGATCTGGGGGTACATGTCCACAGATCCCTGAAAGTTGCCTCAAAGGTAGATAGGGTAGTTAAGAAAGCTTATGGGGTGTTAGCTTTCATAAGTCGAAGGATAGAGTTTAAGAGTCGTGGGGTTAATGATGCAGCTGTATAAAACTCTGGTTAGGCCACACTTGGAGTACTGTGTCCAGTTCTGGTCACCTCACTATAGGAAGGATGTGGAAGCATTGGAAAGGATACAGAGGAGATTTACCAGGTTTAGTGAGTATGCATTATGATCAGCGATTAAGGGAGCTAGGGCTTTACTCTTTGGGGAGAAGGAGGGTGAGAGGAGTCATGATAGAGGTATACAAGATATTAAGAGGAATAGATAGAGTGGACAGCCAGCGCCTGTTCCTCAGGGCACCACTGCTCAATACAAGAGGACTTGGCTTTAAGGCAAGAGGTGGGAAGATCAAGGGGGATATTAGAGGAAGGTTTTTTACTCGGAGAGTGGTTGGTGTGTAGAATGCACTACCTGAGTCAGTGGTGGAGGCAGATACACTAGTGAAATTTAAGAGACTACTAGACGGGTATATGGAAGAATTTAAGGTGGGGGGTTATATGGGAGGCAGGGTTTAAGGGTTGGCACAACATTGTGGGCTGAAGGGCCTGTACTGTTCTGTACTATTCTATGCTCTATGTACAAACGTTTGTATTATAATTGTGTATATCTTATTAATTGTTATCTCAGCCTGTCCTACCACTTTCACTGACTTTTACACCTATGCCCTGGAACTTTGTTCTCCTGCACCCTTTTCAAAACAGTATTTCTTATTCTGTATTTGCCTCTCCTTATCTTTCTTACCAGATGGATCACCTCACATTTCTCACATTAACTGTATTTAGTATGAATTTACCCATTCAGCCAGCCAATAATATCGTGGCACAATTTATCACTATCCTCTTCATAGTTAATAGTATTCCAATTTTTTTGTCACCTGCAAATTTAGAAACTACAACTTGCAACCCAAATCGAAATCATTAATGTAGAACAAAGAAAACAAAATGCTGTCACCAATCCTTCGAGACCTCACTATCTTGGGTCTGATAAATAATCTCACTACAACTGGTTTTTTGCCAATTACTTAAGTAACATTGTATATATGATATTAATTATTATGTGCCTCTGCTTTGCTGATAAGCCTGTAACATAATCCCTTATCAAAAACCCTCTGAAAAGCAATGTACACCACATAAACTACATTTACCTCATTAACTCTGTTAGTTACCTCTTCAAAAAATTGGTGAGACTTTATTTGTCCTTAACACAGCTGTGCTGCTTGCCTTAATCAATCCATTGAGGGATGACCACGTGGAAGTGAACTTTCAGTGGAAACTGGCAGCAAAGGTGACGGATCTTGAAAATATGTGTTCGATTCTGAATTTCATAAAAATGTATTTTATTGTTTTGAGGAAATAACCATACACTCCTAATGTTATCCTTTTAGAGATAATAGTGGAATACATGGAGCTCACATGTACAATGCATATGTTACAGGCAAAATTACAAACAAGTACAAATGGAATTAAAATCTAGCTTGCAAGTATTAAGAATTTATTTGTCATTGGTGATGTCCTCCTTAATTTGCAGATGTTTATGATGTAGGTCACATCCCTTAGACTGACTTATTTCATCCATCCAGTATTAATCCAAGGTCATCCAATGCAGCTCTTGAACAATTCCATGATTTTTCTGTAAATTTATATCACATATTGATTACATTGTGGATGAATTATTTTTCCTTTTATCAATTCAAAAATTGCCATTTAAGTTTTTAGAACTATATGTTCCAAAGTCCCGATGACTGATTTCAGACTCTGAGGCTGACAGATGATCCTACAGAAAGCATCCAGCCCAGAAGGGTAACTGCCCGAGTACTAAAGACCATGCCGATCAACTGACTTGAATGTTCACCAATATCTTTAGCCTCTTGTTTGGGCAGTTTAAGGTACCCTCCTGCTTCATGCAGGCATTAATTATATCAGCACCTAAGGAGAATATGGTAACCTGCCTGAATGACTGTCATTCAGAAGCACTTACACCCACTGTGATGAAGTGATGAGATTGGTGACGAAACATATCAACTCCTGCCTGACAAGGGTCTTGGATCTGCTCCAGTTTGCCTATCATCACAACAGGTTAACAGCAGATGCCATTTCATTGGCTCTTCATTCAACCCTGGAATATCTGGACAGCAAAAATGCAGATATCAGGATGCTCTTCGTTGACTACACCTAGGCATTCAATGGTATCATCCCCTCAAAACTAATCAATAAGCTTCAAGACCTTTCCCTCAATACCCCCTTGTGTAACTGCTTGATCTCTTCACTTGCAGACTCCAGTCAGTTTGGATTGGCAGCATCATGTCATCCATAATCTCCATCAGCACAGGTGCACCACAAGGCTGTATGTTTAGCCCCCTGCTCTACTCGCTTTATAAATTATGACTGTGAGGCTAAGGACAGACCCAATGCCATATTCAAATTTGCTGATGATGACATTGTCATTGGTTGAATCAAAGGTGGTGATGAATCAGCATATAGAAGGGAGATTGAAAATCTGGCGGAATGGTGCCACAACAACAACTTCTCACTCAATGTCAGAAAGACCAAGGAGCAAATTATTGACTTCAGGAGGAGGAACCCAAGGAGCCAGTCCTCATCGGGGGATCAGGGGTAGAGAGGGTCAGCAACTTTAACTTCCTCTGTAATACATACAAAATGCTGGAGGAACTCAACAGGCCAGAAGAGTAAATAATTGATGTTTCGGCCTGAGACTCTTCATCAGGACCAAGGACCACACATCTATAGAAGCTTATCAAAGTTTTAGATAACATGCCAAATCTTTGCAAACTTCTAAGAAATTAGAGGCGCTGCCATACTTCCTTTGTAATGGCACGTAAATGCTAGACCCAGGACAGATCCTCTGAAATAATAACAGAAGAATTTACAACAAGAGAAAATCTGCAGATGCTGGAAATCAAAGCAATACACACAAAATGCTGCACAAACTCAGCAGGCCAGGCAGCGCCTATGGAAAAGTAAACAGTCGACATTTTGTCCAAGATCCTTTGTCCTTCATTTTCTAAATTATTTTACTTCAATGCTATAAATTATTTATAAATGTTTCACTTTGTTTTTTGAAACTTTGAAATATTTTTCTATCTCATTCAATTTTACGAGTTTTTAAATGTGAAATTTAAAAATATTTATTAAGTTATTGATAGTTCTTACAGCCATGAAGTTTAAAAATACTAAAAGCCACTGATAGTTTTTTTACAGCCAGCAAGACGCCAGCTATGGCTGTGCCAGTGTCTGCTGCTCTAGTGTGTTGTCCAAAGCCTTTTTTGCTGTTGAGAGTCCTCCAAAAGACTCCAGGATGTGAAAGACCTATGTAGCTTGTCTTCCACATTCAGTCAATGTAATTGCTGCCTACAAGGCAGTGATTGCTAGTAAGGGTGCCAGGTAATGTCCATCTTAAGGCCCCCTGTTATCAGCCTCATTTCATGCTCATTTCTGTCTCCCAAGTGGCCAGAGTAGAAAAGCATTGCAATTAATCAGCTGGCTGTCCTCATGGTTTTCTACAAGGATGATCAACTACAGTTATCAATCCAATATGCAGTATTATCTCTTGCTCTTTCTTTACAGATGCAGCTTGACCATCTTTTACCCAGAAATTTTACTTGTTGCTACTAATAATACTTAAAAAGTCTAATCACCAAATATAGTACAGAAGTTTGGCTTGGACACTAACTTGGAAAGCAACACCTGATGAAGGGTCTCAGCCTGAAACGTTGACTGCACCTCTTCCTAGAGATGCTGCCTGGCCTGCTGCGTTCACCAGCAACTTTTATGTGTGTTGCTTGAATTTCCAGCATCTGCAGAATTCCTGTTGTTTTTGTTCCTGATATTTATCTTTACTGTAATTGAATTAAATTTCAGGTGCTACAATCAACACATGGCTGATCACATATTGGTAGATATTCAGAGTTTCTGTAATGCATTTGTTATCCAAAATACTTTTTTTCTGGAAGCATTAGATGGTAAGTATTGAAGTTGATCGATTTTGATATTTCCTATTTCTTTCTTTTGGTAGTTTACACAAGCATCTTGTTGAACATTTAAATGCAGAAATAATACTGAATACCATCACTGATGTTAATGTGGCTTTGGAGTGGATACGATCAACATTTCTTTACATAAGAGCTCTTAAAAATCCAAATCATTATGGTAAGATTTAATATTTCTTAAGTAAAATGCTATAGAATTTTGTGTTTTCAAATTGGATTTGCCTTCAAAGTACACCCAAGCTGTTGAGTTAATTTCACACAATTTGAAGGCAAATCCATTTTTATGTTGTCAATTATGAATGGCTAATATACACATTTTAGCATAATTTGTAATGGATAGAAAGTGTTTCAGCATTTTGTAAATGCAATAAAACACAGGTTGTAATAAATTGAAAATCTCTCCGATGGATTAATATACTAAAGTTAGTGTACTAAAGGGAGACTATACTAAAGACTAGATTGTCTTAAGGTATGTCCACAAAATATCAGACATCCTGCAACTGAAGGGGCATAGCATGTTGATCACTCCACTGATGACTCTGACCATCCTGGTATAAATATAAATTGTTCCACAGTTGTTATCCACTTTTTCACTATAGGGTGTCAGGGAGGGGTAGCACCTCTGGTGGGGGAGCATGTCGCATCCTTTTCAAGGCGGTTAGTCCACCTTTGGTCCCCACCTGGTACTCAGCTCTCACCTGTGGCTCCTGATAGCTGTTTGCATACGACAGTGGCCACATCCCGGGCAATGGCTTCGACAAGCCAGCTAAACCAGGTGAGGGTAGCCGACGGGTCTCAAACCCTCGGTCAGATAGGGAGATGTTTATCCCAGCATGTGAAGACAGACTCCGGTGGATTGAGCGGACGAGACCAATGGAAGGTCCAACAGTCATGAAGGCAGTCTCTGCAAGCGTCGTGGAACGTGTAGAGCACGACAAGACACAGAAGACATCCTGGTCATCCACAGCGCCTAGTCCCATCTCCAGCTGTCTCAACTTTGTCTTGCCACTGGATCCAGATGGGAATTGGGAAGAGAGACTGAGGCTGACGCTGCGCAATTCTCCCTCACTTAAATCCAAATCATGAGCTAGTCTTGACACCGTCAATGGTGTCGAGGTCTTCATCGACGACGACGATGGACGAACAACCATAGTTGACTATGGTCTTGCATGCAGTAAAATAAACATAATTTAGATTATGAAGACACACAGTCCTCTTTTATTGTCATTTAGTAATGCATGCATTAAGAAATGATACAATATTTCCTCCGGTGTGAAATCACAAAACACAGGACAGACCAAGACTGAAAAACCTAACAAAACCACATAATTATAACATATAGTTACAACAGTGCAACAATACCATAACTTGATGAAGAACAGTCCATGAGCACAGTAAAGAGTTCAAAGTCTCTCAAATGTCCCACATCTCACGCAGACGAGAGAAGGAAGAAAAACTCTCCCTGCTATGCCCAACCACAGTCCGACTCTGAGTCATCCGAAAACTTCGAGCCTCCGATCAGCTCTCCGACACCGAGTACCGAGCACCATCTCTATCCAAGCGATTGGACCTCAATCGCAGTCACTAACAGGAGGCAAAGCCGGGGACTTTGAGGCCTTCCCTCCGGAAGATTCATGATCGCGCAGTAACGACAGCAGCGAACGGGCGTTTCAGAAATTTCTTCTGTGCTTTCACGTCTGTCTCCATCAAATCAGAATTGTCCACGGCCCCTATTTAACAGATACGATATCATTTTTCACCGGAGGGCTGCAAACGCGCGGCACACTGTACTCTCTCCTCCCGCTGTTATGGTAAATGGCACAATTTCATGGAGAGATGATGTCAGTAAAAATATTTATCAGAAATGGTAAGATGAGGGAACACACACCAGTCCTCCTAGAGGGATCAGAAGTGGAGGGAGTTGAGCATTTTCAAGTTCCTGGGCGCCAATATCTCTAAGGATCTAAACTGGTCCCGACAATTTGATGCAGCTATAAAGAAAGCAAGACAGCGGCTATATTTCATTAGAGGTTTGAAGAGATTTGTTATGTCACCTAAAACACTCGCATATTTCTACAGCTATACCATGGAGAGCATTCTAACTGGTTGCATCACTGTCTGGTATGGGGGTGAGATGCTATTGCACAGGATCGAAGTAAGCTGGAGAGAACTGTGAAATTAGCTAGCTCCATCATGGGTGGTAGCCTCATTTGCATCCAAGACATCTTCAAGAAACGATGCCTCAAAAAGGTGGCATCCATCATTAAGGACTCCCACCAACCAGGGCATGCCCTCTTCTCCTTATTACCATCAGGAAGGAGGTAATGAAGCCTGATGACACACAGTTAGTGATTCAGGAACAGCTTCTTCCCCTCTGCTATCAATTTTTGAATGGACATTGAACCCATGAACATTACCTCACTACTTTTTTACTTCTGTTTTTGCACTACTTATTTAATTTAGCTATTATATATTTCTCTCACCTCCTGTGGGTGGTGCGTATGTCTATTTTTTCCTCAATCTTGAGTCCTCTACCAGAGACCTGGGAGCTTGAGGGTTCGGCACAGTATCCTTGCTGTACCTAGTAGTGCTCTCTTCTGGACCAAGATCTCAAATGTTGTTCCTGGGATTTGCTGCAGCCACTCTTCCAGTCCAGGTGTCACAGCTCCAAGTGACAGTTCACCACCAGGATTACTCTTGTCTTTAACCTTCCACATCCTTTCTATCTGCTCTTTCAAGTCTGGTATTTCTTCAGCTTCTCATATTCTTTCTTCCTGATGTTACTGTCATTTGGGATTGCCACATCTATTACTATCGATTTCTTCTGCTCTGTGTCCAGTATTACTATGTCTGATTGGTTTGCCAGTACCTGCTTATCAGTCTGTATTTGGAAGTCTCATAGGTTCCCTGTCATTCTGCATTACCTTCTCGGGTGTTTCCCATTTGGACTTGGGAGTGTCCAATCCATACTCATTGCAGATGTTCCTGTACACAATTTCTGCAACTTGGTTGTGCTGTTCAGTGTACACTGTCCCTGCCCGCATCTTGCACCCTGCTACTACGTGTTGGATAGTTTCAGTGGATTCCTTGCACAGTCTGCATCTTGGGTCTTGGCTGGTATGATAGACCCTTGTTTCTGTTGCCGTTGTGCTCAGTGCCTGTTCTGTGTAGGCATGAGCAGCACCTGTTCTGTGTAACCTTGAGCAGTGCCTCTGTGCTGTTCCTTAGTCCTGCCATTTCCAGCCATCGGTAGGATTTTCTTGTAATAGCCACCTCTGACAACTGGCGATGGTACATCCCATGCAGTGGCTTGTCCTGCCATTGTCTCTGGTCCTCTGGTTCTGCTTCACCCACTTCCATTTCCATGTCCTCCACCTGCTGTCTGAGTTATTCTCCTAGCAGGTTGACCTCCGGATCTTCCTGACATTTTTTTTGTTTGATCAGTCATTAAGTTGAGTCCTACTCTTTGTGATCTCATGGATCCCTGCATACTGAGCCTTCTTGTTGGAAACTGCCTGTCTAAGATCCCCCAAGGTTATCTATCCATTGTAGCCTCTGTCATCCTCTCCTTCTTTTACCTTCTGTTTTCTCCAACATGAGTCTTCTCCAAGGAATCCTGTTTTCGCATCATGTGGCCAAAATATTTGGGCTTTTGTCTGATAATCAAGTCTCCTCGTGAGTAGTCTGGCTGTATTTCTTCAAGTATTGACTTGTTGGATCTTCTTGCTGTCCAATGAACTCTTTAACACTTTCCTCCAGCCTCCAAGTTCAAAAGCATTTATTCTTTTGTATTCAGTCTTACTAATAGTACTGCTCTCACAGCCATACATCACAACTGGAAATACCATAGACTTGACTATACGGATCTTTGTAGACAATGTTACGTCTCTGCTCTTCAGTATTTTATCTAAGCTTGCCATTGCTGACCTCCCCAGAAGTAAATGCCATTTAATTTTGTGGCTGCAGTTACCATCTTAGAAATCTATGAATCAAGGAAGACAAAATCAGTCACTGCTTCCACTTCCTTTCTATTTATTACCGTGGAGTTAATAGTCGACATAATCTTGGTTTTCTTAATATTGAGCAACAAGCCAGCTTTTGCACTTTCTTCTTTCACTTTGATTAGAAGCTTCCTCAGATCATCCTCACTTTTTGCCATTAGAGCATATCTGAGGTTGTTAATATTTCATCTGGCAATTTTGATTCCAACATTAGGGTCCTCTACACCAGCATTCCTCATGAATTGAATTGACTTTATTTCTTACATCCTTCTCATACATGAGGACTAAAAATCTTTATGTTACGTCTCGGTCTGAATGTGCAATGTGCAATCATAATAATTTATAATAAATAGAACAGTCAATGTAACATAGAAATACACTCAAATCAGTGTGAGTTAATCAGTCTGATGGCCTGGTGGAAGAAACTGTCCCAGAGCCTGTTGGTCCTGGCTTTTATGCTGTGATACCATTTCCTGGATGGTAGCAGCTGGAATAGATTGTGATTGGGGTGGCTTGGGTCCCTAGTTTCACACCTGTCTTTGTAGATGTCCTGAACCATGGGAAGTTCACAACTACAGATACGCTGGGCTGACAACACCACTCTCTGCAGAATCCTGTGATTAAAAGAGGTACAGTTCCCATACCAGGCAGTGATGTAGCCAGTCAGGATGCTCTCAATTGTGTGCCTGTAGAAAGTTCTTAGGATTTGGGGGCCCATACCAAACTTCCTCAACTGTCTGAGTTGAAAGAGACGCTGTTGTGCCTTTTTCACCATGCAGCTGGTGTGTACAGACCACATGAGGTCCTCGGTGATGTGGACGCCGAGGAATTTAAAGATGTTTACCCTCTCAACCCCAGATCCATTAATGTCAATGGGGATTAGTCCGCCTCCATTTCTCCTGTAATCCACAACCAGCTCCTTTGTGCATTGAGGGAGAGGTTGTTTACTTGACACCACTGTATCAGAGAGATAACTTCTTCCCTGTAGGCCACCTCGTTATTGTTTGAGATTAGGCCAATCAATGTAGTGTCGTCAGCAAATTTAATTGGCAAATTAGAGCTGTGGGTGGTGACACAGTTGTGGGTATACAGGGAGTAAAGGAGGGGACTTAGTGCTCAGCCCTGAGGGGCTCCTATGTTGAAAGTCAGAGGGGTGGAGGCGAGGGAGCCCACTCTTGCCACTTGCCAGTGATCTGACAGGGAGTCCAGGATCCAGCTACACAAGGCAGGGTCAAGGCCGAAGTCTCTGAGCTTCCTCTTGAGCCTGGAGAGAATTATGGTGATGAATGCTGAACTGTAGTCCAAGAACAGCATTCTCACAAAAGCATTCTCCTTCTCCAGATGTGTAAGGACAGTGTGTCGAGCAGTGGCTATTGTGTGGTCTGTCGATCGGTTGTGTCGGTAGGTGAATTGTAGGGGGTCCAGTTTGGGTGGTAGCATGCTGCAGATGTGATTAGCATATAGATTAAATAAGTAGCGTGACAGTATATAGCCTTGTCGTACTCCTTTCACAATCTTGAACTAGTTTGTTGTTTCGTGTTCTAACTGTTGCTTCTTGATGATTCATACAAGTTTCTCAGAAGGCAGATCAGATGTCCAGGTACACTCATATTCATTCCTGACATACTCATGGATATTTCGCATTTCTTCCAGGACTGTGGCCTTGATACTTCCTGGTCCCCAAACTCTATTATTCTGGTGGGTTCACTCACTCGACATTGGACTTGGGATGGAATTGTCAGAAGTTTCTGGGTCTTGAAGTCAGCGGCTTCCAGTTTGTTCCTTGACTAAAACACTACTGCGGCTGGGTATTTGATGACTGGTAGGGCGAATGTGTTGATGGCTCTGATCGTATTCTTCCCATTCAGCCGGCTTTTTAGGATCTGTCTCACCCTTTGCAGCCTTCTTTGTGTCCTCATTGTGGCTTCCATGTGCCTGCAGGATCCCTAGGTATTTGTAGCTGTCCTGTACATCTGGTACATGGCCTTGAGGTAATTCAACTCCTTTTGATAAGTTTGCCACTTTTCACTACCATCCAACTACACTTTTCTAGTCCCAGTGTCTCTCCTGTACACCCTTGTCAGGTAGATTAGTGAGTAAATGCCTCTTTCATTTCTAGCATAGAGCTTGATGTCATCCATGTTTAAGAAGTGGATGATGGTGACTCCACTCTTGAACCCGTACCCATATCCACTCTTTGAGATGAAATAGCTGAGGGGGTTTCAAGCCTGTGCATAACAGCAGTGGGGATAGTGCATCACCCTGGTATGTTCCACATCTGATGGTCACTTGTGGATAGCAAAAACTTTTCAAGTATGTAAAAAAATTAAAAGAGAGATGAGAGTGGATATAAGACCGCCAGAACATGAGGCTGGAGAAATAATAACAGGGAGCAAGGAGATGGCAGAGGAACTAAATGGGTATTTTGCATCAGTCTTCATTGTGGAAGACACTAGCAGTCAGCCAGACATTGTTGAGTGTGAAGGAAGAAAAGTGAGTGCAGTTACTATCACAAGGGAGAAGGTGAACTGCACCCTAGGGTTCTGATAGCGATGCTTCACTACTACATGAACTCAATGCCTTCTACGCATGCTTTGAAAGGGAGAACACAATTATGGCTGTGAAGATCCCTGCTGCACCTGATGACCCTGTGATCTCTATCTCAGAGACCGATGTTAGACTGTCTTTAAAGAGAGTAAACTCTCGTAAGGCAGAAGGTCCTGATGAAGTACCTGGTAAGGCTCTGAAAATCTGTGGCAACCAACTAGTGGGAGTGTTCAAGGACATTTTCAACCTCTCACTGCTATGGGCAGAAGTTCCCACTTGCTTCAGAAAGGCAACAATTATACCAGTGCCAAAGAAGAATAATGTGGGCTGCCTTAATGACTATCGCCCAGTAGCACTCACATCGACAGTGAGACAGTGATGAAATGCTTTGAGAGGTTGGCTATGACTAGACTGAACTCCTGCCTCAGCAAGGACCTGGACCCATTGCAACTTGCCTATCGCCACAATAGGTCAACGGAAGACGCAATCTCAGTGGCTCTCCACACGGCTTTAGACCACCTAGACAACACAAACACCTATGTCAGGATGCTGTTCGTCGACTATAGCTCAGCATTTAATACCATTATTCCCACAATCATGATTGAGAGGTTGCAGAATCTGGGCCTCTGTGCCTCCTTCTGCAATTGGATCCTCCACTTCCTAACCGGAAGACCATAGTCTGTGAGGGTTGGTGATAACATATCCTCCTCACTGACAATCAACACTGGTGCACTCAGGGGTGTGTGCCACCCCTGCTCACTGCTCTACTCTCTGTATACACATGACTATGTGACTAGGCATAGCTCAGATATCATCTACAAATTTGCTGACGATACAATCATTGTTGGGAGAATCTCAGGTGGTGACGAGAGGGCGTACAGGAGTGAGATATGCCAACTAGTGGAGTGGTGCTGCAGCAACAACCTGGCACTTAACATCAGTAAGACGAAAGAGCTGATTGTGAACTTCTGGAAGGGAAAGACGAAGGAACACATACCAATCCTCATAGAGGGATCAGAAGTGGAGAGAATGAGCAGCTTCAAGTTCCTGAGTGTCAAGAAATCTGAGGATCTAACCTGGTCCCAAAATATTGATGTAGTCATAAAGAAGGCAAGACAGCGGCTATACTTTATTAGGAGTTTGAAGAGATTTGGCATGTCAACAAATACACTCAAAAACTTCTATAGTTGTACTGTGGAGAGCATTCTGACAGGCTGCATCACTGTCTGGTATGGAGGGGCTACTGCACAGGACCGAAAGAAGCTGCAGAAGGTTGTAAATCTAGTCAGCTCCATCTGGGCACTAGCCTACAAAGTACCCAGGACATCTTTAGGGAGCAGTGTCTCAGAAAGGCAGCATCCATTATTAAGGACCTCCAGCACCCAGGGCGTGCCCTTTTCTCACTGTTACCATCAGGTAAGAGATACAGAAGCCTGAAGGCACACACTTAGTGATTCAGGAACAGCTCCTTCCCCTCTGCCATCCGATTCCTAAATGGACATTGAAGCTTTGGACACTACCTCACTTTTTTTAAAATACACATTTTAAAAAATCTATTCAATATACGTAATTGATTTACTTGTTTATTTATTATGTTTTATTTTAATTATTATTATTCATTTTTTTCTCTCTCTGCTTGATTATGTATTGCAATGAACTGCTGCTGCTAAGTTAATAAATTTCATGTGACATGCCGGTGATAATAAACCGGATTCTAATTCTGAAAAAGATAATGTTAGAGATTGTGGAGGCATTAGCAATTATCTTTCAAAAATCATTGGACTCTGGAGAGTTTTCTTTCTCCTAGATGAGCTACCAACCACGGCTAACAAGCCCCATTTGCCTGAAGTGACTGGTTTTAAGGTACCAGTAATCCAGCTTTTCCCCTTCTCCTGTCAGTAGGAACGGTTCTGCTGGGCTTAGGAGCTAAGCTACATGTGAATGCCAGGAACTGGCATTGGTTATCAGAGGCTATTTGAGGCACATGCCATTGGGAGCATTTACTAGGTAGTGGCAGCTTGTCGAAATTACCATCCCCGACTCTAACAACCTTAAGGAACCATTAAACTAATAACCAACCACAATTTGCACAATAGGTTTTCAAACTGTGATCTAAGAATTAAATTTAATGTGTATATGGATACCTGAGAAGTGATAACTTATACCTACCTAAGAGTTCAATGATTATAAACATTTCTCTTCCTCAGGTTTTGCTGCTGGTCTTGACAGAGCTGGAATTGAAGCAAAGTTGCAAGGTACTTGATGTAATTTGTGTCATTGAAACATTGTGGAAGCCTATTTACCAGAATTTTTTTAAGTCAATAAGATTAATTTTGATTAAAGGAATCTGAGGTGTAATTGTTGAACTTAATTTTTTTTGCATCATGATCTATGTTGATTAAGATTGAATAATGCCAACAGTTGCAACAGAAAGGAAATAGATTTCACTTTGATTTAACGTGGTTGATTTAAACTGGCCTATGTGTTTGAATATTTTGTGGTTATTGGTGTACAGTTTGTCCACACAATCCCTTAGGATTGATTGTTAGGAAAATGACAACAATTTTAACACCTTGAGCAGGGAAAGAGATGGGAATAGATTTTACCATTTGAATTTAGAATTATAATCTTTGCCATCACATTGATCCATGGTGTCTCTATTTGTATAAGCTTTTGATATTTTTGTATTCTGCTATTTCTGATTTTTTACTCATTCTTGAATTTATTTGATTTTTTTTTAAACTTCTTAATCATTTGTCCTTATATGACTCAGTGTCAAATTTTACTAGATAACAAAGATGCAGAGTACCTTGAAACATTTTGCCATGTCTGAAAGGCTACATAAATGAAAATTTTGTCACTGTTGATAGGGAAATGCATAATTTCTTATATCCATTGCACAAGTGTGGAGTTTTACTAGTGAAACACTGGGTATCCATTTCAAAGCTACCTTCTCAAAGATCCCCTTATTCAGAGTATTAAGAAGAGATCTGTGAATGAATGAAAATAACTTATTAGTTAGATTTCACACACCAATCAATGAATGTGTGATAAAATCCAGTTCTTATTGCTGAAACAGAACTATGCCTGAAGAATTTGCAAGCATTGTCTTCTATTGGATTGTTAAGAATGGATGAAGAAATCAATTTCAAACCTACAGGTGGAGATTTATTTACATATTTTCTAATAACTTTAATAATACATCTGTTAATGATCAATGAAATGTGTAACCTTCTCCTTTATGTTTAATAGAAACTGGAAAGTTAATGGCCCGTTATTCTATTGCATTTGAAACAATGAAGATCTTCTTCTTGGTCAGTGGAAATGAAACTCTATCTGAACTGGTAATTTGCTAATTTGAAAACAAAATATTAGAATATTTGAATGAAATGTTGAAATAGTTATTTAATGTTGCATGTTTTTTAAAAATGAGTTTAGTAGCATAGTGGTTGTTACTGGGATAATGGTTGGAGTTTAGGATCATTGATGCAGAGATGTAGGTTCTAAAAATTCCGCTATAGCAGCTGTAGTATTTGAATGCAAATCGAAAAGGGATTACACAATGATGCAGCAAATAATGCAGCTGTAATGACCCAGGCTCAGTCTTGACCTCTGGCTCTGTGGAATTTGTTTTTTCTCCCTTTGATTGCATGTGTTTCCCCCATGGTTTCTGGTTACCTCCTACATCCCAAAGATGTGCTGGTTGTTTGCTTGATAGGCTGATATAAATTGTTCTTATTATAGGTAAGTGGCAAAAGAATTTGGGAGAGTTGATGGGCACATTGGAGAGAATAAGTTACAGGGAAATACGTAAGTGGATTGCTTTAAGAACTGGTAGTGACGTGGTGGGTCAGATGGCCTTCTGCATTATGAGAAAATATTTGAGGATGATATGAAACTTGAAAATATCTAATTAATTTTTCTGACCACTATGAAGGAGGTATGCACCATTTACTGATATCTTTTTTTCCCGGTTGGAATTTGCCACCTGATTCCCAGTTGAGTGTTTGACTATACCTAATTTGGACTATATTTCTCAGTTTTGGGATTTTTTTCTAATGTACAGAAAAATTTGTAATGAAATTTAACAAGTTCTCTGTGTCATTACTTCTTGAAGTTAGGCAATATTCTTTTTTGTTAAATTGGGTAAAACATTGTATTGTGTCCTATATGTTTACTGGAAAGGACCAGTCAAGTTTAACCTACTTTGATAGCTTTTTCTGAGGAAATTAACAAATCATTAGGTTTTTGCTACTTTCTGACCAAATTTTACGAACTTAGTAAGAATTCCTTTTTTTTGCCTTTTTAAAATATTTCCCCACATATAAGAATTTATATATGGATTGTTTTGAGTTTGATGTGTGAGTGTCCATGTCTTGTCAGTAGTAATACACATATTATTTTGCTGCTTCTGTGTTCAACTGTTGTCTTTCCTATGTCAATCTCTGATTTTTATCACTACACATTCTACTCTTAGCATGATCTATTGCATGTGTTTCCTGTATTTTAAATTAATTTTGTGTCACTTTCCATTCCATCTTTGTGATTGTAGTTGAATATTCTTATTTCTCTTTGACTTTTATTTTCCAAGGGTTAAGTGCCTTAAATATCAAAATCCTGCTTTTCCAATTTCATGCAGTAACCAATATCCAACTTCTCATATTCGATACGTACAATACAGAGAGAAAAGTTTGGAAGATTTTCGGTCCATCAATATCAATAAAGTAGCCAACGGCCATGAAAAATGCATGGGGAGAGATTGACCAGTGGAGGTGACAGTTAGATTGTCTTGTAAGTTACTCTCTCTGTGTTCTTATTTGTTCATTCCTTATCTATCAGTGCATAGTATAGTGAGAATAGCTCCAGAGGCAGTATTTTGTGTGAAGCCTGAGAGACCTCCAGACTCCCAGATAAACACATCTGCACTAGGTGTACTGAGCTACAGGTCCTGAGAAAATGTATTAAGGAACTAGAGCTGCAGCTTGATGACCTTCAACTCATACTGGAGAATGAGGAGATGATAGACAGGAGCTACAGGGAGGTAGTCATCCTTAGGTTGCAGGAGACAGGTAACTGGGTGACTGTCAGGAGAAGTAGGAGAAGTGCACAGCCAGTGCAGAAAACAACTGTGGATGTTCCCCTCAATGATAAGTATGTAAGTTTAGATACTATTGAGGGGGGTGACCTACCGGGGGGAACCACAGTGACCAGGTCTCTGGCACTGAGCCTGGTGCTGTGGTTCAGAAAAGTGGAGAGGGGAAGAGGACTGCAATGTTAATAGGAGATTCTTTAGTCAGAGGAACAGGGACGAGGTCTGTGGGCGCAATAGAGACACATGGGTGGATGTTGGCTTTCTGGTGCCAGGAAAAGGGATGTCTCGGATCATGTCCATGGCATTCTCAAGGGTGAGGGTGAGCTGCCAGAAATCTTGGTACATATCAGTACCAATGACATAGATAGTCAAGGTGGGGAGGTCCTGAAAGTAGATTTTCGGAAGCTAGGTAGAAAGGTGAGAAACATGACCTCCAGAGTAGTAATCTCTGGATTGCTGCCTGTGCCAGTGGGGATAAGAATAGGATGATTTGGCAGGTGAATGCGTGGCTGAGGAACTGGTGCAGGGGGCAAGGGTTTTACATTTATGATCATTGGGATCTCTACTGAGGAAGGTATGACCTATATAAAAGGGACGGGTAACACCTGAACCAGAGGGGGATCCAATATCCTTGCAGGCAGGTTGGCTAGAGTTGCTCGGGTGGGTTTAAGCTAATTTGGCAGGGGGATGGGAACCAGAGTAGTAGTGCTGAAGATGAGGTAATTAGTTTACAAACAGAGGCAATGTATAATGAGACTCAAAGCAAGGAGAGTCAGATTATTGGGCAAAATTGCAGTCAACAAGATGAGTTGCAATGTAAAAGTGGACAAAACCGAGAAGGGTGAATACAAGACTAAAGATGTTATATTTGAAATATACAGAATAAGGTCAATGAACTTGTAGCACTGTTACAGATTGGCAAGTACGATGTTGTAGGCATCATCGAATCATGGCTGAAAGAAGATAATAGCTGGGAGTTTAATTTCCAAGAATATACATTGTACCAAAAGGATAGGCAGGAGGGCGGGAGGGGGTGGCGTGGCTCTGTTGGTAAAAAATGAAATTAAATTATTAGAAAGAGGTGACATAAGGTCAGAAGATGTTGAATCATTGTGGATAGAACTAAGAAACTGCAAGGGTAAAAAGACCCTGATGGGAAAGTATATACAGACCCCAAAACAGTTTAAGGATGTAGTCTGCAAATTACAATGGGAGAGAGAAAATGCATGCTAAAAAGGCAAACACGAGGAAATCTGCAGATGCTGGAAATTCGAGCAACACACACAAAATAATCCAGGTAGCTGTGAGAGTCCGTAGGCTTATAATAGACATCAGTAGATAAGCTGTGTCCTGGACTATTCCATTTCCCACTTTATCTCTTGTAAAAATGCCATCTCCTTCTCGCAATTCCTCCGTCTCTGCTGTGTCTGCTCTCAGGATGAGACTTTTCATTCCAGGACAAAGGAGGTGTCTTCCTTTTTTAAAGAAAGGGGCTTCCCTTCCTCCACCATCAACTCTGCTCTCAAACGCATCTCCCCCATTTCACGCACATCTGCTCTCACCCCATCCTCCCGCCACCCCACTAGGGATAGGGTTCCCCTTGTCTTCACCTACCAGCCATCCTCTGGGTCCAACATCTAATTTTCCATAACTTCCACCACCTCCAACGGGATCCCACCACCAAGCACATCTTTCCCTCACCCCCTCTTTCTGCTTTCCGCAGGGATCACTCCCTATGCGACTCCCTTGTCCATTCGTCCTTCCCATCCCTTCCCACCAATCTCCCTGCCGACACTTACCCTTGTAAGCGGAACAAGTGCTACACATGCCCTTATACATTCCTCCCTCACCACTATTCAGGGCCCCAGACAGTCGTTCCAGGTGAGGCAACACTTCACCTGTGAGTCGGCTGGGGTGATATACTGCGTCCGGTGCTCCCGATGCGGCTTTCTATATATTGGCGAGACCCAATGCAGACTGGGAAACCGTTTTGCTGAACACCCATGGTCTCTCCGCCAGAGAAAGCAGGATCTCCCAGTGGCCACACATTTTAATTCCACGTCCCATTCCCATTCTGATATGTCCATCCGTGGCCTCCTCTACCGTCAAGGTGAAGCCACATTCAGGTTGGAGGAACAACACCTTATATTCCGTCTGGGTAGCCTCCAACATGATGGCATGAACATTGACTTCTCTAATTTCCGTTAATGCCATCTTTACCCCCTTCTTACCCCATCCCATTTATTTATTTATTTTATTTTCCCCTTTCTTTCTCTCTCTTTTTTCTCCCTATGTCCCTCTATATCTTCCTCTGATGCTCCCCTCCCCCTTTCTTTCTCCCTTGACCTCCAGTCCCATGATCCTCTCCCTTCTCCAGCCTGGTATCCCTTTTGCCAATCAACTTTCCAGCTCTTAGCTCCATCCCTCCCCCTCCTGTCTTGTCCTATTATTTCGGATCTCCCCTTCCCCCCCCACTTTCAATTCTCTTACTATCTCTTCGTTCAGTTAGTCCTGACGAAGGGTCTCGGCCTGAAACATTGACTGTACCTCTTCCTATAGATGCTGCCTTGCCTGCTGCGTTCCACCAGCATTTTGTGTGTGATGTTAAAAAGGCAATGTTACAATAGCCATGGGAGATTTCAAATGCAGGTATATTGGGAAAATCAGGTTGGTGTGGGATTCCAAGAGGGGGAATTTCTGGAATGCCTGTGAGATGGCTTTTTATAGCAGCTCATGGTAAAGCCCACTAGGGGATCAGCTATTCTGGATTGGGTGTTGTGCAACAAACTAAATTGATTAGAGAGCTTAAGATAAAGGAGCCCTTAGGGCAAGTGATCATACTATAATCGACTTCGCCCTGACATTTGAGAAGGAGAAGCTAAAGTCATATGTATCAGTATTATAGTGGAGTAAAGGAAATTACAGAGGCATGACAGAGGAGTTGGCCAGAATTGATTGCAAAAGAACACTAGCAGGGATGACAGCAGAGTATCAATGGCTGGAATTTCTGGAAGCAGTTCGGAAGGCACAGGATATACACATCCCAAAGAGGAAGAAGTATTTTAAAGGCCAGATGACACAAGCATGGTTAACAAAAGAAGTCAAAGCCAACATAAAAGCCAATGAGAGGGTCTATAATAGAGCAAAAATTAGTGGGAAATTAGATTGGGAAAGTTTTAAGTACCAACAGAAGGCAACTAAAAAAGTCATTAAGAAGGTAAAGATGGAATGTGAAAGTAAGCTAGCCTATATTATTAAAGAGGATACCAAAAATTTCTTCAGATACATAAAGTGTGAAAGAGAGGTGATAGTGGATATTGAACCATTGGAAAACAATGCTGGAGAGGTCATAATGGGGGACAAGGAAATGGTAGATGAACTGAACAAGTATTTTTCATTAGCCTTCGCTGTGGAAGACGCTGGCAATATGCTGGAAGTTCCAGGTGTCACAGGTCATGAAGTGTGGAAGTTACTATTACTAGGGAGAAGGTTCATGGAAAGCTGAAAGATCTGAAGGTAGATAAGTCACATGGACCTGATGGTGTACACCCCAGGGTCCTAAAAGAGATAGCTGAAGAGATTGCGGAGGCATTAGTAATGATCTTTCAACACTCATTAGATACTGGAATGGTTCCAAAGACTGGAAAATTGAAAATGTCACTATACTCTTCAAGAAGGAAGAAAGACAGTTGAAGGAAATTATAGGTCAGTTAGCCTGACCTCAGTGGTTGGGAAGATGTTGACGATGAGGTTTCAGGGTACTTGGAGGCACATGATAGAACAAACTGTAGTCAGCATGGTTCCTTCAGGGGAAAATCTTGACTGACAAAGTTGTTAGAATTCTTTGAAGAAAGAACAAGCAGGATAGACAAAGGAGATTCAGTTAATGTTTTGTATTTGGATTTTCAGAAGGCCTTTGACAAAGTGCCATACATGAAGTTGCTTAATAAGCTACGAGCCTGTGGTACAGGAAAGATTCTAGTGTGGATAAAACTGTGGCTGATTTGACAGGAGGCAAAGGGAGTTGTTTCTGGTTGGCTGTCAGTGACTAGTGGTGTTCCACAGGGGTCTGTGATGGGATCGCTTCTTTTTACATTATATGTCAATGATTTGGATGATGGAATTGATGGCTTGTTGCAAAGGTAAAGGGGCAGGTAGTTTTGAGGAAAAAGAGAGGCTACAGAAGGACTTAGACAGAATTGAAGAATGGGCAAAGAAATGGCAGATAGAATGCTGTATCGGGAAGTGTATGGTCATGCACTTTGGTAGAAGTAATGAAAGGGTTGACTATTTATTAAATGGAGAGAAGATACAAAAACCTGAGGCGCGAAAGGATTTGGGAGTCCTCGTGTAGGATTCTCTAAATGTTTATTTGCAGATTCAGTCTGTGATGAGGAAGGCAATTGCTCTGTTAGCATTCATTTCAAAAGGAATTTGATATAAAAGCAAGGACATAATGTTGAGACTTTATAAAGCACTGGTGAGGCCTCACTTGGAGTATTGTGACAGTTTTGGGCCCCTTATCTTAGAAAGGATGTGCTGAAACTGGAGGGACTCAAAGAAGGTTCATGAAAATGATTCCAGGATTGAATAACTTGTCATATGAACACTGTTTGATGGTTCTACAGCTGTATTCGCTGGAATTCAAAAGAATGAAAGGAGTCCTCATTGAAACCTATCGAATGGTAGAAGGCCTTGATGGAGTGGATGTGGAGAGGATGTTTTATAAGGTGGGAGTGTCTAAGACCAGAGGGCACAGCCTGAGAATAGAGGGGTATCCTTTTGGAACAGAGACGAGGAGGAATTTCTTTAGCCAGAGAGTAGTGAATCTGTGAAATTCATTGCCACAGGCAGCTGTGGAGGCCAAAACTTTTATGTATATTTAAAGCAGAGGTTGATAGATTCTTGACTGGTCAGGGCATAAAGGGATATCGGAGAAGGCAAGAGATTGGGGCTGAGAAGAAAAATAGATCAGCCATGATGAAATGGTGGAGCAGGCTCAATGGGCCAAATGGCCTAATCCTGTTCCTGTAGTTTATGGTCTTCTGGTCTTATGGATGTGGGGAAAATAAAATGGGATTAGTGTAAGATTAGTGAAAATAGGTGCTTGATGTTTGGCACAGACACAGTGGGCTGAAGTCTTAGATTTAGAAAAGGGATGACAAATAATAAGGCAACAGAAAACAATAATATATTGGCTTAGAATTAACATAAAATGCTGACAGTCTTATGCAGAATTCCATCTGTTACTGTGCAGATATTTGGGATTCTTGTGTGTGTGTGTGTGTGTGTGTGTGTGTGTGTGTGTGTGTGTGTGTGTGTGTGTGTGTGTGTGTGTGTGAGAGAGAGAGAGAGAGAGAACAGATGCTAAATTTCTATAGAACTAATCATTGGGAAATCCCCAGCTGTGTATCAACCTGCAATTCTACAATTCCCAGCCCTTGCAGCAGGATATTTACCTACTGAACTAGTACCAGGTTGGAACTAAAACTGTTCATTTCTGCAGAAAGGAAGGGTTGTAATGATTAGAAGAAAATTACATTTTTTACTTAATTATGTGTATCCAAATATATCCAAAGACAATCTGCAGTCATGGATAACAAGAGCTCTACAGAAGTTCAGTATTTTAGGAGGAGGGCACCAAAGCTCCATGAGCGAGTCCTCAGATGATCAGAGGTGGAGAGGGTCAGCAACTTTAAATTCCTCGGTGTTATTTCAGAGCACCTGCCATGGTCCAGCACATAAATGCAATCAGGAAGAAAGTACAGCAGCGCCTCTAATTCCTTTGGAGATTGCAAATAATCAGCATGACATCTAAAACTTTGACAAACTTCTATAGATGTTAAAATACGAGGAGCATTTGTTGGCTCTGGGTCTGTACTCACTGGAATTTAGAAGGATGAGGAAGGATCTCATTGAAACTTTTCGAATGTTGGAAGTCTAGACAATGTAAATATGGAAAGCATGTTTCCCATGGCAGGGGAGTCTAGGACAACAGTGTACGGCCTCAGTATAGAGAGGGGCGTCCATTTAAAACACTGATGTGGAGAAATTTCACAGCCAGATGGCGGTGAATTTATGGACTTTATTACCGCAGACAGCTCTGGAGGCCAGGTCATTGGTATTTAAGGCAGAGATTGATAGGCTCTTGATTGGACCCGGCATTATAGGTTACGGGGAGAAGGCTGGGGTTGGGTTTGAGGAAGGGAAAAATGGATCAGCCATGATTGAATGGCAGAGCGGATATGATGGGCCTAATTCTGCTCCTATGTCATATGGTCTTACTGTGTGGTGGAGAGTATATTGACTGGGTACATCACAGCCTGGTATGGAAATACCAATACCCTTGAACGGAAAATCCTACAAATATTAGTGGATACAGCCCACTCCATCACAGATAAAGCTGTCCCCACTGTTGAACAGATCTACATGGAAGCATTGTTGTAGGAAATCAGCATCCATAGTCAGGGACTCCCACCACTCAAGTCATGCTCTCTTCTCTTTGCTGCCATCAGGAAGAAGGTACAGGAGCCCCAAGCCTCACACTGCCAGACCCTGGAACAGTTATTACACCTCAACCATAAGGCTCTTGAAGCATAGGGGATAAACTTCACTCAACTTCACTTGCTCCATCATTGAAATGTTCCCACAACCTCTGGACTCACTTTCAAGGATTCTTCATCTAGTGATCTCAATATTTATTGCTTATTTATTTATCACTATTATGTCTTTATTTTTGTATTTGCAGTTTATTGTCTTTTGCACACTGTTTGAATGCCCAGGTTGGTGCGGTCTTTCATTGACTCTATTCTGGTTATTACTCTTTTATGGATTTATTGAGTATGTCCACAAGAAAATTAATTTCAGGATTGTAAATTGTGACATATATGTATTTTAATGATAAATTTACTTTGAACTTTGAAATAGTATCCACGTAGTTGTTACTGATTGTGCAGTTGAAGATTAACATGTACTCAACACTTCAACACTTCTGGAAATTTTTACTATTTATTGCTCACTTTGTCTAAAACAGGAACAAATTACAGATTTTCATCTGGCCTCTAAAGGAGGACAATATGTACAGTATGCTAGTAGGGTATTGACATACAAAAGCCTTAAGATTATTTTGAAATAGTACAGATAGTATAAAAGGGATAGCAATAGGCTATTACTTCTCTCAAGCTTATTCTTCCATTAGATAGTGGGGTGATCTCCTTCTCCATTTACTTACATCTGTGTGATACATTTATGCATCAGATTAGATTTAAAATGTTAAGATTCTTTGCTGATATAATTGAAATGATAAGACAAAATAGTGTCCGTGTCAAGAAATCGTCTGTTTAAAAAAAACAATAAAAGCTTTCAGCTGCAATTGAGAATTGGGTATATTATTGTCATCAGATTTTATTTTTTGTGTTATTTTAAATCTTGCATTATATCTTATATAATAGGTCACAGTAATATCCCGATGCAAGGAATTTGCAGATATTCAACTAAGAATCAATGAAAAGAAGATTCTTAATACGTTGAATAAAGACAAAAATAGAATCACCATCAGGTAAAATCCTAGTCATGTTCTTTCCATTTCCAATGTATTACTGATGCTCTGCCTACACAGTATATGAGATAAACATTCACTAAAACAAAGACAAGAGTTACGATCAGATGATGTTGACAAGACTGTTTTGAGATACTTTGGTATGTGAATTGCCTTTGCACTACTAAGCAACCTTAACAATTTAAGAAAGTATTTTATAAGTGACCAGTTTAGGGCTTCTTCAATGGTGAATTTAGCTTTACCAGTTTTGAAATGCTTACACAATGTTTGCTACCTTCAATTTTGAAATTTTCAAAGGTCATAGAACTTGGAAAAATAGCAATTCATGAGGAGGATATCGATGGAATTTAGGAGAATACAGACAGTTAGTGAAATGGGCAAATACATAGCAGATGTAATTCAATACAGAAAAGTATGAAATAATATATTTTGCCTGGAAGAATGAAGAGAAACAACACATAATAACATAATAAATCGTAACAAGAATAGCTTATTTGATTCATTATGCCTTTTGCTCTGATAAGCAAAATAATGGCTGATCAGTTTACTGCGCAAACCCCTTGATTCCTGTAATGTTTGGAAATCTATCTCTGTCATGAAAATACATAGTAATAGTGTGCCCACAGCCCTCTTGAGCAGTAAATTCCAAAGATCTACCACCCTCCGAGTGAGGAAGTTTCTCATCTCTGTCTCAGACATGAATGACCAACTCCCTATTCTGAGTCTGTAATCTTATATTTTGGGACATAAAGCTATGGGAAGTTTCACATCTATCCTCTCAATTCCCTTAATAATTTTACACAATTCAATGAGATCACCTCTCATTCTTCCAATTTTAAGAAAGTACTGGATGTTCATCATACTACAAACACACCATCCTAAGAATTAAAATGGTGATTTTTTTTTTTTTGCTGCATTCCCCATAACACAATTATTTCTTTCCTCACTCAAACACGAGGAATTCTGCAGATGCTGGAAATTCAAGTAACACACATCAAAGTTACTGGTGAACGCAGCATCTCTAGGAAGAGGTACAGTCGACGTTTCGGTCCTGATGAAGGGTCTCGGCCCGAAACGTCGACTGTACCTCTTCCTAGAGATGCTGCCTGGCCTGCTATGTCTTTCCTCAGATAGGGAGAAGATCACGGCACAATGTAATGCCCTGGTTAAGAACATTATTTTATTCTGTTTCTACTGCTATGCTGTGAGGTATTTTTATTTTAGCAGTTTTTCTGCCAATGCAGTATGTTCTGTTAGTTATGGTTCATAGACTTGAGTTTTGGCTTAGGCTAAGATGAAGAACGTTTGCTCAGCCTAGGAATGGTGTATCAGCCAATCCCGGCTAATGCCATGGAACATTCGAGGGAGCTGGGCAGGATCAGATATCTGAGGTACAGGGATTGGTTTTGGGTTTTTGTTGGGAGGAGGTGCGGAGCAGAGCATAAGGGAAGATGCTCACAGAATGCCACTTGAAGGAGCGACCCATTGTAAGAAGTGCTTTGTGCAGACAAATGGTTCTAAGGAGGAAGTGGCAATATTCTTGAGTTAGCCAGTTCGTTCCAAATGGTTTTCGAGGCAAGTTCGAACTGTGGCTGGGGACGTTCATGCAGAATGTGGGTTCAGTGCAAGAGTAATCAAAGCGAAGCACCCGACTACTCCAGAAATGAGCACCAACATTTATGTGCACATTTAGACTGCTTTAACTGTATTGGGCCCTTTTTTCCCTAATTAACTGTATGTTCAGGTTGAAATATCAGTACGTATGCTTCCACTTTCATTTTATGCTGGTGTACAATCTGTTATTTCCTGGTGAATGATAACTTTGCACTGGGCGGCACTTACACAGCATTCACCACAATTTTCATTCCCTCATCAGCATCCCAACTTTTCTATTTGGTTGAACCCAAGTCATACCAACCCTAGACATATTGCTTCTTGAAGGTGGCCTTCTCACTCTTACCCGTATAATGCTGAGTCCGGTGGCTGTTAGCTAGAGTTAGCTAATGAGCCAAGTTTGTTCCAAGCCACGGTGAGAGGGTCACATTTTTGGGGCCTCTTCCAGGATTGGAATGCTGTATAAAGCTGTATAAGGATTGATTAAGGGCCGTACTTGTGTGTTTAATCCAGTGTTTTGTTGTTAAAGTTGAAATGTCTGTAAATATACTTCCACTATAATTTTATACTGGTGTAAGGTCTGTTATTTCCTGGCAAACAATAGCTCTGTATGGGGCAGCATTTACATTGCATTCACCACAATTTTCATTTCCTCTTCAGAACATCCCAACTTTCCTGCTTAGTTGAACCTAAATCATACCAACCCTAGATGTGTGTTGCTTATTGAAGGTGTCCTTCTCACCATTGCCCATGCAATGCTGAGTCACTTGGTTGTTAGCCAGGGTTAGCTAACGAGCCAGGTTTGTTATGAGCCACAGTGAGAGGGTTACGACAATATTTAGGGATTATGTAATTGAAGCAAGATATCATCATACTTTTACTCAAATCCTTTTAGAGTACAGATCAATATACTGTTTGCCTTACTAATTACTTGCTGAATATTAACCCATTTATTAGTGTATAACGAAACCAACACTACTTAACCTTCCACCATTTAAAAAAACACTGTGTTTCTAAACTCTGGATATATGTGGGGCTTTTTTCTGGAAAGGAATTATGCAGGTAGCAAAACATAAGCAGACTAGGAAAACAACACAGAATACATCATAATGGAAAAAGGTGGGCATGTTGTGTGATTAGAACAGGTAAATAAAGATTTTTTACTTATTCCTTTGATGACAGATTCTAACAAAAGATCAGTAGGTTGGTTGAGAAAACTCAGCACAGCATGCATAGCAATTGTTAACCAAATTTAGAAATGACTTGAAATAGGCACTGGATCCAATTATATCCTATGTGGCCTCTTGTCCATACATATGTAAAAACAGAAAAAAGTGAGGACAAATGTATTTGAAAATTCAGAGACACAATTCATAATGGGAAACAATGAGATGCCAGAGGCTTTAATCACCAGCTTTATGTGTATCTTTACAGTAGAAGACATTTTTGAAAGAAGTGGATATGGCCTGAGGAGGTTGTGAACTCTCTGGTTATCTCCTTCCACAATTTTATATATTTTGGAATTGTTCCTGTAGGTTGTGATTCCACAGTTTAGGAATGGAGCGAGAGTAGAAACAAGGAACTATCCATTTGTTAGCCCAATTTCAGTAGCAGAGAAAATGCAGACATCGATAATGGAGGATATAAGAACAGAATACCTTGAAAAGAAAGATATGAATGAGTAGAGTCAGAATGGGTTTATGAAAGGAAAATGATGTTTGACCATTCTCCTGAAGTTCTTTGAGGATCTGACAAGTAAAATAGATAAGGGAGAACCATAGGCTGCAGTATATTTGGATTTTCAGAAGGCTTTTGATAAGATTCCCCACAGAAGGTTGGTTAACAAGGTTAGGATACACAGAAAGAGGTAAATTATATAGATGTGGGTTTAAAAGTGATTATCAGACAGAAAAGGAATAAACCAACAATTCTCGGTTGACCAGCTGAGGGGCTGAGAATAGAGGGGTAGGTCATTTTAGAGGATGATGAATCTTTGCAATTCTCTCCTCCAGGGGACTGGGGTGGTTCAATTACTGACCATTCAAAGCAGATATCAACACATTTCTGGAAATTAAAGGTATCAAGGAGTAAGGGCATATTGGAGTTGACAGAGAAAATCAGCTACAGGAAGTGTTTCACAAAGTTATTAACATAATATAGCTGTTTTCCCAAAAGTTTATCACCATATTTTACCTATGATAGAGTTACTACTTTTGAATATTTGAACACTGACTGCATGAATATTCTATCAATCTTTAATACAGGTTTCCTATAGAAGGAAAGATTAAAACAAATGAAATGAAAGTTAATTGGTAAGAAAAATTTGCAAGCATGTTATTTATTTAACATGTGGTTTATATTTTGATGCCCATATTCCTCTAGGTTGCAAGTGTCAAAAAATTAGGAATCTATAAATTATTGAATAAGCTGTTCAGTATACTTTTAGCAAATGCAAAAGTATCAGACTTGTTCACCTCCCCATAACAAGGGGAAGTTCTTAATGTTTGTGTCTGCTGACCCTTTAAGAATGTTGTCAAATTCTGTTCCAAATCTTTATAAGCATGGCTTAAAATAAATACATTTTAAAAATCCAAGTTATTTATAGGATCAGGCTGAAACTCAAGTAAGGATACTTTCTGCTGGATGGCAATCAAGTGATATTTCTTACATCCTGTTAGCTTTCAGTAGAGTTTTTAATCATGTGTATGGATTAGAATCAAGATTTATTCCCAAACATATCCTTGCACCTCTTAATCATTGTCCAACCCCGCCTTTTAAGATTCTCTGTCACAAAAGCCAGCACTGGCAGAGTTTTAAGAAATCTGCAGATGCTGGAAGTATGAAATAAAAACAGAAAATGTCAGGAGGTCAGGCATCATTAATGGGGAGAAAAACAGAGTTGATGTTTCATGTCAAAGAGATTATTGAAATGGAACAGTTAGAAAATAAGCAAAGTTTAAATTACAAAGCGGGCAAGATGGCAAGAACAGAGGGAATATCTATGTTAAGGTGCAGAATTAAGTTATTAAGTAATAATATTTTTGAAAATTGGTAGTTAGAACCAAGTATTACAGACAGAAATAGCATAATTGAGACAAAGGTAGAGTCACATTTATAGCTGATAAAAGGTAGGGGGTGTTTTAAGGTCTCAAGAAATGAGAGGGAAGTTTCAGAAATGTGCTATGAACTTTAGAGTGCAAAGGTAATGAAATTTGAGTTCTGTAGCATCAATGTAATGGAAAAAGAATTAAGGAAGGGGCCCTAAATAGGACTGTGCCACATGTCTAACCCATGAGATCCAATTGTACTGAATTTTCCTGTGAGGGCCTTAGAGGTTAACTGGGATGGAGCAAACTTGCCTTGGTCAATGCTTTAATGTGTTAGATTGATAAAACTATGTGCTGAGCCAGTTAAGTTTGAGGATCATGCAAAACTGAAGTTTTGTTAAGTATGGGCCAAATCTGCCACCAGGAGTGGCAGATTTCCTACCCTGGGGAGCTTCTGGAGTTATTTTTTTTTTTTTACAAACATTGAGTAATTTTGTGGTCATTGTTACTCAGACTTGTTTTTAAATTCCAGATGATTAGTTGAATTTAAATTTCAGTTACTATGCTGTGATTTGACCTCTTATTTTTGGATATTTTGTCCAGCTGTCTGGATTCCTGGTTTGGTGACTTAACTATTGCACCTCACTACGGCTTTCTCTGGTCATTCAGTATTTATAAACACAACAGATTCTGCAGATGCTGGAAATCAAGAGCAACACACACTAAATACTGGAGGAACTCAGCAGGTCAGGCAGCATCTATGCTAATAAATAAAGAGGCGACGTTTTGGGTTGAGACCCTTCGTCAGGAGCTGAAACGCCAACTGTTTATTTACATAGATGCTACCTGACCTGCTGAGTTCCAACATTTTGTGTGTGTTACATTCGATATTTATTACTTTTATTCCTATAGTTTTTAAAAATAATACTTCTGCTTTATATTGCTCTAAACATAATATATTTCATTTTTTACAGTCTAATACAAGCCCATTTAGGATGCATTCCAATTCAAGAATTTGCATTAACTCAAGATATAGCCAAAATATTTAAGTGTGGTATAAGAGTCACTAAATGTAAGCAAAAACTAAATGTTACCTTTTGCAATATACAGTACGTTGTTTGCTGGTCTTTCCTGATTGCTGACTGAATAAAAACCATTGAAGTTGTGTGATCACTAAGCTTAAATTTTAAATATTAATCAAGAGTACTGACATTATAATATTAATTGTGAATACAAGCAGGTTAGGGGTACTATTACAAAATTATTTTTTCACACCAATCTTGCTAGTTTTTTTTTCTCTTTGATAGTTTATTCCATCTATAAACAATTCAAAATATGAATGGAAATTAGATATTGAAATTGGATCCTTAGTGTTTTCTTGCATCCTTAATACTTAAATGTTAATGTTTGAAGGATCATTTAAAGAGTGAAACATTTTCTGAGCTTCCTAATTAAGTATCTTGTGTAATTACTTAACCAACAGGCCTTTCTGAATTGCTCATGCAAGAAGAAAAGAAGAACTTTTCAGCATTATTGAATTCACTAATCTTAGCCAAATGTTTTAGGGCTAAGCTTTGGGAGAACTCTTCCTATGTATCAAGACAACTTGAAAAAATTGGTATGTTTATATCAAGGCAGTATTGTTAGAAAGACTATGAAGTTCCAGTAGTAAACTTTACATCGCTTTTCTTTGAATGACCATAAGTCAGGTTGTGTATAAATTCATTCCCAGTCAGTCATGTTAAACCCAGTGCTTAGTACTCACTGTATGCTCCACACTGTTTTGGAAACTCTATTCCAGAATGGAATCAAGTGTTGGAAATAGAGTAGAATGTGCAGCTGCTACAGACAAGAATTAAGTTCTCAACAACATCCCAGATATCAAGCATTTGGCCCATGTAGCTAATACAACTGGTTCCTGTTCCACACAAGCAATTTCCAACCCATTCAGCATGTTCCTTCTCACTCATAAACTTCTGCTTAAATACTGTAATTATTTTTTGATTATTTTGATTATTCTTCATGGTAATGAGTTTCACATTCTATGAGTAAAGAAATTCATCCTATGTTCTATGTTGTATTTATTAGTGGCTGTCTTGTGTTTAACGGCCTCTGGTTGTGGACCTTCCAGAAGTGGAATATCTTCTTAATGGTCTATTAAGGGTTTAATAGTGGTCTATTAAACCCTTTGTTGTCACAATCATTATGTCCCTTTCTCTTTCCGGAGAAAAGAAACACAATTTGTTCATTCTTACTTGATATTTACAAATTTGTACAATAAATTTCCTTGTAATTTCTATAAGCTGTTTTGCAGTTTCTCATGCCTCTATATCCTTTGCACAATATGTAAACAAGAACTACTGTATATACTTTGTGCCAAATGTTGTTATGCTATTCCTGAAAGAACTTCCCATTGGCAAAACCTATTTGTTCATCATGAAATGTTATGTAGACGAATGTGGCAGCTGTTTTGAACATATCAAATGATCATGGAATAATTGACTAGGTAGTCTATTTTGATAGTATTGTTTGAGGATAAATGCTTTTCCAGATATCAATGTAGCCCTTCTATGTGTGTAGTTAATGTGTTGTAGGGGACTGAAATGTGGAGTTCAATGCACCATCCCAACTGAAAAAATATCAATGGAGTATTGCATTGAAAAATCAGATTAGATTATGTGGCTAAGTCATAGCAATAGGGCTTCAGTCCACCATGTCCAGGTCTGCAGTAAGAGTACTGCCTCTAAACCATGCTGACAAACCAAGGATTAGTATTTTGAGCATTAAGTCAGCTTGATGTTTAGGTATTCTAAGAGCTAGTTCCAGCTAATAGCCAACACCATGTTAGTTTAACATTGGAAAAGCAGCTAGGAATGGGTGCAATATAAATGTAATTTCTACAATTTCTACCTCCAATGAAGCATGCAACACCTATGGGGAAAATAATCAGCTCCCCCTCGGGGAAATTGGCTAGTGATTCAAGGCCTTCAAGCAGTAAATGGTAGAATTCCCAGAGCAGTGCAAGAACTGTTCCAATTCCTTAGCCCCGAGGGAAAATATCAACTACTCTATGCTCATGGAGTTCATGTGTTTCAGGCCTAGTCTATGAGTGATGACATTTGCAAATATATTTCTCAAGGAGAAATTCAAGATGGTAAGCAGTTTAGTTTGCCCTGCAGACAAGTGATTACATCCAAGGTTCATTAATGTTACATGTTAATTTGGCCATTTCTCATAAGAAAATAACATTAAAAGTAAGATTAGGAGTAGGTTAAATAGCCTCCTGAGCCAATCTATCATTAAATAAGATCAGGGTTGAACTAATCTTGGCCTTGTTTACACTTTGCTGCCTGTTCTCCATAAGCCCCAACTCTCCTAAGACAGTGGTCCCCAACTTCTGGGCCGTGGACCAACACCGGGCCGTGAAGCATGCAGGGCTGCAGCAGTAGCCAGAGCGTACCCAGCACATCTTTAAGAAAAAGCCAAAATAAACAAGCTAATTAATTAGGTGCCACCCGGCATGTAAATGTCGGCCCAGATCAGAGGCGATTGCTAATTTCACTCACTCTACACGATGTTCATTCCTCTTCCCAGGGCGCTGGAGCCCTTAGCTGTTCCATTGTTTGGTCAATTTAAACGCCAGCCCGGACAGGCTGAAAAGACAGGGCTGTCAGGATTGAGGTGACATGTTGAATCTACACAAACTTCTAATAAAGTATAGGCGCTGCTGTGCTTTCTTTGTAATGACAGTTACGGGCTGGTCCCAGGACAGACCCTCTGACACTTTTCAGAGAGAGAAATGTCGATCCTTAATGCCGAAGAATTTAAAGTTATTGACCCTCTCCACCTCAGTTCCTCTAATGAAGACTGGCTTCTGGGAGGCACCTAATTAATTAGCTTGTTTATTTCGGCTTTTTACTTAAAGATGTGCTGGGTGCGCTCCGGCTACCACTGCAGCCCTGCATGCTTCGCGGCCCGGTATCGGTCCGCGGCCCGGAGGTTGGAGACCACTGTCCTAAGAGACTTAAAACTGCATTGCTTTGGTCTATATATAATAAAAGTAAGCTTTTGATCAAGCCTAATAACTTCTTTATGGTTTGGTGCCTTTGCTTTGTATAACTGTTGTACTGTGTCTTGCACCTTGGCCCTGTTTTTTTTTTGTTTGACTGTAACGTATTCATGTATGGTTGCATGACAGTTATACTTGAACATGAACTTATTTCAGAATGTGTCTGAGGATTCTTGGGAGTTTTTTTTCTCTAAAGACACTGTTAAATGTTGTGGCAAATAGAATGCAAAAACCCTACATATTTAAGAACATTCTGAGAAATTCCATGTCGTTGAGCTTGTGCCTGGAAGTGTGCAATGGTGGGTTAGGGTAACTAAAATATGTTTTATGCATAGGCCCATTCACCAGAGCAGAGTTTCATTGCACATGAAGCCTAAGAAACATTAAACTTTGCACTTAGTCAGAAATGGGCCTAGTGATCTGATGGACTAAGGATGAGGGATGGGTATTCTGATCAGATCAGAATCCGGAGTCATGGGGCCTGATGGACATTTCTTCCAAGGAATGAGTACAAATTTTAAACAGGATTTAACTGTAGGAGCATCCATTTGCCTGGTTCCACTACCTCAGAACACATCGGATCAGTCTGATCTAACTTATGCAGTTGAGTCAATCTTATTTAGAGAATGGACTTTTGATACAATATATTTTGAGCAGTGCAAAATAAAATCTATTAAAAAGCCAAGGAAGAGAATTCCAATACTTAGAGTCTTACCGGTTGAAGGCACTACCACCAGTGATGATGCAGATAGATTCACACCTGCTTAAGTGACTAAAGTTGGAGAAGTTCAGATCTCTTAGGGGCTTATACAACTGAGGGAATTCCACAGGTACATAGGGAGGAGACCACAGAAGAGCTTGAAATCAAGGATGAGAATTTGAAGAGGAAGGAATTACTTAATTGTGGGTCAATAAAGCTCAATAGACATAGAAGTACTTCCTTATGGGCAGAACAGTGTCAACTTTCACATCAGAATCAGGATTATTATCGCTGACATATGTTCTGAAATTTGTTTTAGTAAGGCATAAAAATTACTGCAAGCTACAAAATTGTGCAAAAGACATAATGAGGTAATCTTCATGGGGTTTATGGAGCATTCAGAGAAACCTCATCACTATTTGAGATTCTGCGAACAACAGTGATATCATCAGCGAATTTATAGATAAATATAAATAAACATTGCTGAATAATTTGGTAAATAAATGTATAATGCAGTTATTACTGTGGATGTATTTATAGGTGCTACCTTGTCCTGTGCCATGGTAAATGCAGGCCTCTCTACATTTCAGAAGATAGAAGATACAAATGCAAGGGAGTTAGAATTGGTATATTCATTTTTCTTAAAACATTTGTACATCGAATAGATGATCATCCCTGATGTTCCCCACAGAGCCGAATGTATCCATTATCTCACCTACTTCTCATTTCCCAACCATTCAATTTCTCTGGTGTTGCTTGGGTGGTAAGCTTGATGTATTATTTTAGCTTGAAGGATGTGAAGGTATGGAAATATAAAAAACCTACAGCATAATACAGGCCCTTCAGCCCACAATGCTATGCTGAACATGTACTTACTTTAGAAATTATCTAGGGTTACCCATAGCCCTCTTTTTTTCTAAAAATAGAAAAATATTTGGCAATATTTGTATATTTGGCAAGTTTATATTTATACTTCAAAGTATCTTCCCAAAGCACAACTATTAGTTGCCCAATTAACATGAACAGGTATCATGTTCAGGCCAGCAAGCAGGAGGAGAAGCCCATCTCCCTGAAATGATATTATTGAGATTATGATTATAGTTAACAACTTCCACTATTACCTTCCCCAGTCATATGACCTAGAATAAACACAAATTTGTGATGCAGATTTAAATTTTGGCCTTTAAATTGATAATCCAGCAAGATTATTGTTGCAGCAATTTCTTACTGTCCTGATGTTTTACCAAGATCTGAAATTGACAGAAATGGGATGAAATTTAATAGTGTTACAGCCTCCTTGGTAGTTTTCATGTTTTATTGTTTTACAACATTGTATCACAGCAGATTTAATTTCGCTTTTTTGACACTGATCAACAGAAAAAAAACTCTTTTATGTCAACGTGATCGAAATTACAAATATAAAACAGAAAATAATTGATTGTAGTCACCCCCTTTAATACGATACACCAACAGGTGTAGCCAAAATGGGTTTAAAAGTTACATAATTAGTTAGATGGAGATCACCTGTGTACAGTCAAGTGTTTCAAATAATTTTAGTAAAATACACTTGTATCTAGAAGGTTCAACTGCACGCTGTATTGGAATATGGGTTTGTGCGATTATGTAATTTATCCCACTGTAGCTTTTTCAGTAACCCCACCATGCATTTTTCCAATGGTTTTAGTTGATTTTAGGTTCCATGATTTAATGAAATCCAAGGATCCTGATATGCCCAAGAGTCTGTTGGTTCATCAGTATGTTACGGAAAATTATTGAGATATGTCAACTATTTTTACTAATGGTTCAAAAGATAATTTAACTGGGAATGTTGGTGTATCTGTTTTTGTTCCTGAATTACAGGTAACAATAAAGAAACGTCTTATTAACTAATTATCAGTGTATACTGCAGAACTGGCTGCCATTATTTTGGACACAGTGGGTGGAGGAAATCTGTCCTTGCAAAGTTATAATTTGCTCAGATTCTTTTTCAGTTTTGACTAGTCTTAAAGCAGGTAGTTCTAGCAGCCGGTCTGATCTACTGCTGGAAGCTCTTCAAACTTTATTTCATATTCAAAGTATTGGTTTTCATGTCTGATTCTTATGGGTTCCTGCATGTTGAGGTATTGAGGGGAATGAGCGGGTTGATTGTTTGGCCAAAAAAGCTGTTAAAGGTTCATCTGTGGATATAGGCCTTCCACTTAGCATATCAGAAGCTAAGGGGTTGGTGGGGCTAAGAATTAGGGTACCTGTGGGATAATGGGCATAAAGGGAGACACCTTTCCAGAATACATTAAACTGTTGAATTGATGGGAGAAGGAGGTAAGGCAAGAAGGGAAGGAATTATATTGATTCGACTTAGAATTGGGCATCATCATCATCAGGTGCTGTGCTCATTTTGAGCTTTGACTGCCATGGTCCACACACTCCTATTTTGGGTCAAGTGGATCAATTCATTGGTATTCATTTCCATTTCTCTGGCTGCTGTCTCTATCATCATTTGTCTTTGTCTTCCTTTTGCTTTCTTCCCTTCAATCTTTCCCATAATTACCACACGTTCTAACTCCTCTTTCCTAATCACATGTCCAATGAAGTTATGTTGCCTTTTCATGATCTCATACATTATTTCTCTTTTTGTGTTAGCTCTGTTCATGTGCTTGTTCGTTAGATATTCGTTTTGTCCATGATATTCTTTGCATCCTCCTCAAAAACCACATCTCTGCTGCTTCGATTTGTTTCCTCGTGTTACTAGATATTGTCCAACATTCTGAACCATATAACGTAACTGGATAAACGTAACATTTCAGTACTCTGAGGTGGGTTGTCATGCCTAGTTTAGTATTGGTCAGTATACTCTTCGTTCTCATAAAGGTGTCTTTTGCCATCCCTATTCTTCTTATGATGTCCATGTCACACCTGCCATCTGATGTCACCCAGCTTCCTAAGTAGCAAAAGTTCTGTACTTGTTTTATGTCTTCCCCATTTATTTTCATCCTGCGGATAGGACTCTCCTTCTTTTTGGATATCACCATACATTCTGTCTTTTTGCAATTGATAGATAGACCCATTTTTGCACTTTCTTCAACAATTATATCAATTAAGTTTTGTAGTTCTTCCTCCGTACTTGCAATTAACACAGTGTCATCTGCAGATCTGAAACTATTGATGTTTTCACCGCCAACTTTGATTCCCAAGATATCTCTTTTTTTTTGTAACATTGTTTCACTGTATACGTTAAATAAATCAGGGGAGAAAACACACCCTTGTCTAACGCCTCTCTTGATTTTTGTAAACTGACTCACTTCTCCATCTATTCTTACAGTGGCAGTTTGTTCCCAGTACAGATTTCTGATTAGGCGGATGTCTTTTGAATCTAGATCTAGAGTTTTCTGTAATATTTCAAATAACTTACTGTGCTTCACTTCATCAAATGCTTTTATGTAGTCGATAAAACAAACAAACACATCTTTTTGCACTTGAATAGCTCATTCTGATAGTATCCTTAACATCAATATTGCGTTTCTTGTACATTTGTCTTTCACAAAAGCACATTGTTCTTTACCTATTTCAGCTTGCATCTTACTTTCAGTTCTTGTCATCAAAATTCTTCGAAGTATCTTGGTGATATGACTCATTAAACTTACGGTCCAATGCAATTCACATTCTATTGCTCCAGGTTTCTTAGGAAGAGTGATAAATACTGATTTTTTTCATCTCTTCTGGTATTATTCCAGTCTCATAAATGTCATTGATTAAATCAGTAAGTTTTTCAACTCCATAATTTTCAATGGCGATAATTTGTTCTATTACTAATTCATCAGTACCTGCTGCCTTTCCTTTCTTCATCTTATTTATTGCATTACGAACTTCAGATTTTAAAATACTTGGACCTTCAATGTTTTTCTTAACTTCTGGTTTTTCACCTCGATCTTCTTCAAACAATTCCTGAATATACTCAGTCCATCTGTTCATAATCTCATCTTTTTCCATGATAATGGTACCATCCTTTGCATTCAAACATCCACCTGAAGAACAGAAGAGCTTTTTACCAGTGATATTCTTGATTTGTTGATGTAACCTTTTTGGATCAGTAATAGGGATTCTTTCTATTTGCTCACATTCCTGGTTTAACCATTCCTCTTTGGCTTTTTGACATAAGCTTTTAACTTTTTTATTTAAGGACTTATCTTCTGTAGGATTTGCTTTCTTCCATTAGATTTTTGATTTCATCTGTCATCCATTTATTCTTTGTGCTTTTTTTCTTTTTTAGGAATCACTGACTTTGCTGATTCTACCAAGGCATCCTTCAGAGAGTTAAATTTCATTGCGACATGATTGCTATCATCTTCAACAGATTATATTTCTAGACTTTGAAATCTATTCCTTACTTCAATTGTAAATTTTTGTCTTAAGTTTTCTTCTTTAATTAATTGCAAGTAGTCAAGGGATTGTTCAGGTTTTTGCTTCTGTAGTTTTTTAAGTTTTACTTTTACATGACATACCACTGGGTTATGGTCACTATTACAGTCTGCACCTGGATATGTTCCGCATTGAGTCACTGAGTTTCTAAATCTTTGGTTTATAGTAATAAAGTAAATTTGATTTCTAGTGTTATCACCTGGACTTTTCCAGGTCCACAAGCATCTTGGGTGTTTTTTAAAATAGGTATTGGACATATTATGCTTAATTAATCCTTGTATCTTGTTGGAAAACTTCACTCTGGGGTGTGTAGGTGTTGTCATCATTATGAAACAGTTGAGCACATTTTTTTACAATGTGAGGCATGCAAGGTTGAAAGAAAGCCAATGCAGGCTGCACTACCAGCTTTGGGGTTGACAGTTTTCATTTAAAAATTTGACTAAGTTATGGAAGTGACTTTAATTTAATTCACAAAATTGTCTTTCATATCTAAAATCTATAGGGCTTTTGGGGTAATTTAGTTTTTAGTTGATAAAGAAGGAGTATGGATTTTATTTCCCAACTCTCTACATCACACTCCAGTCCAGTTGGTGGTGGTAATGTACGTTTAAGTTGGACTGCCAACTGCCATTAAAAGTCAGAAGGAGAAGAAGAAGGTCCAAATGCTGGTGAGTCAATATCCTGGCAAAAACTACACCATGAAGGCAAGCAATTCCAAGCAACTCTGTGAAAAGGTTATTAAAAAGCACAAGTTAGGAGATGGATACAAGAAAATATCCAAGGCACTGAATATCCAGTCAATCATGAATTCAATCATCTTGATGAAGTCAATCATCAAGAATATGGCACAGCTGTAAATCTACCTAGAGCAGGCTATCCTCAAAAACTGAGTGACCATGCGAGAAGGATACTAGTGAGGGAGGTCACCAAGAGACCTATGACATCTCTGGAGGAGTTACAAGCTTCAGTAACTGTGCATACAACAACTATTGCCCAGGTGCTTCACCAGTCACGGTTTTATGGGAGAGTGACAAAGAGATAGCTACTGTTGGAAAAAAAACTCACATGAAATCTCGGCTAGAGTTTGCCAGAAGGTATGTGGGAGACTCTGAAGTCAGCTGGAAGAAGGTTCACACATCAAAGTTGCTGGTGAACGCAGCAGGCCAGGCAGCATCTGTAGGAAGAGGTGCAGTCGATGTTTCAGGCCGAGACCCTTCGTCAGGACTAACTGAAGGAAGAGTGAGTAAGGGATTTGAAAGTTGGAGGGGGAGGGGGAGATCCAAAATGATAAGAGAAGACAGGAGGGGGAGGGATAGAGCCAAGAGCTGGACAGGTGATAGGCAAAAGGGGATACGAGAGGATCATGGGACAGGAGGTCCGGGAAGAAAGACAAGGGGGTGGGGACCCAGAGGATGGGCAAGAGGTATATTCAGAGGGGCAGAGGGAGAAAAAGGAGAGTGAGAGAAAGAATGTGTGCATAAAAATAAGTAACAGATGGGGTACGAGGGGGAGGTGGGGCCTTAGCGAAAGTTAGAGAAGTCGATGTTCATACCATCAGGTTGGAGGCTACCCAGATGGAATATAAGATGTTGTTCCTCCAACCTGAGTGTGGCTTCATCTTTACAGTAGAGGAGGCCATGGATAGACATGTCAGAATGGGAATGGGATGTGGAATTAAAATGTGTGGCCACTGGGAGATCCTGCTTTCTCTGGTGGACAGAGCGTAGATGTTCAGCAAAGCGGTCTCCCAGTCTGCGTCGGGTCTCGCCAATATATAAAAGGCCACATCGGGAGCACCGGACACAGTATATCACCCCAGTCGACTCACAGGTGAAGTGTCACCTCACCTGGAAGGACTGTTTGGGGCCCTGAATGGTGGTAAGGGAGGACGTGTAAGGGTATGTGTAGCACTTGTTCCGCTTACACGGATAAGTGCCAGGAGGGAGATCAGTGGGGAGGGATGGGGGGGACAAATGGACAAGGGAGTTGCGTAGGGAGCGATCCCTGCGGAATGCAGGGGGGGGGAGGGAAAGATGTGCTTAGTGGTGGGATCCCGTTGGAGGTGGCGGAAGTTACGGAGAATAATATGTTGGACCCGGAGGCTGGTGGGGTGGTAGGTGAGGACCAGGGGAGCCCTATTCCTAGTGGGGTGGCGGGAGGATGGAGTGAGAGCAGATGTACGTGAAATGGGGGAGAAGCGTTTAAGAGCAGAGTTGATAGTGGAGGAAGGGAAGCCCATTTCTTTAAAAAAGGAAGACATCTCCCTTGTCCTAGAATGAAAAGCCTCATCCTGAGAGCAGTTGCGGCGGAGACGGAGGAATTGCGAGAAGGGGATGGTGTTTTTGCAAGAGACAGGGTGAGAAGAGGAATAGTCCAGATAGCTGTGAGAGTCAGTAGGCTTATAGTAGACATCAGTGGATAACTCTGCTCTTAAACGCATCTCCCCCATTTCACGTACATCTGCTCTCACTCCATCCTCCCGCCACCCCACTAGGAATAGGGTTCCCCTGGTCCTCACCTACCACCCCACCAGCCTCCGGGTCCAATATATTATTCTCCGTAACTTCCGCCACCTCCAACGGGATCCCACCACTAAGCACATCTTTCCCTCCCCCCCCTCTGCATTCCGCAGGGATCGCTCCCTACGCAACTCCCTTGTCCACTTGTTCCCCCCATCCCTCCCCACTGATCTCCCTCCTGGCACTTATCCGTGTAAGCGGAACAAGTGCTACACATACCCTTACACGTCCTCCCTTACCACCATTCAGGGCCCCAAACAGTCCTTCCAGGTGAGGCAACACTTCACCTGTGAGTCGACTGGGGTGATATACTGCGTCCGGTGCTCCCGATGTGGCCTTTTATATGTTGACGAGACCCGACGCAGACTGGGAGACCGCTTTGCTGAACATCTACGCTCTGTCCACCAGAAAAAGCAGGATCTCCCAGTGGCCACACATTTTAATTCCACATCCCATTCCCATTCTGACATGTCTATCCACGGCCTCCTCTACTGTAAAGATGAAGCCACACTCAGGTTGGAGGGACAACACCTTATATTCCGTCTGGGTAGCCTCCAACCTGATGGTATGAACATCGACTTCTCTAACTTCCGCTAAGGCTCCACCTCCCCCTCGTACCCCATCTGTTACTTATTTTTATGCACACATTCTTTCTCTCACTCTCCTTTTTCTCCCTCTGTCCCTCTGAATATACCTCTTGCCCATCCTCTGGGTCCCCCCCCCCTTGTCTTTCTTCCCGGACCTCCTGTCCCATGATCCTCTCGTATCCCCTATTGCCTATCACCTGTCCAGCTCTTGGCTCTATCCCTCCCCCTCCTGTCTTCTCCTATCATTTTGGATCTCCCCCTCCCCCTCCAACTTTCAAATCCCTTACTCACTCTTCCTTCAGTTAGTCCTGACGAAGGGTCTTGGCCTGAAACGTCGACTGCACCTCTTCCTATAGATGCTGCCTGGCCTGCTGTGTTCACCAGCAACTTTGATGTGTGTTGCTTGAATTTCCAGCATCTGCAGAATTCCTGTTTTTGTTTTTGGAAGAAGGTTCTATGGTCTGATGAAATCAAAATTGAGCTTTTCAGCTATCAGACTAAAAGCTAAGTTTGGCGTAAGCCAAGCAGCTTACATTTTCAAAAACACACCACCCCTACCGTGAAGCATGGTGGTAGCTGCATCATTCTGTGGGGATGCTTCAATGCAGCAGGCCCTGGAAGGCTTGTGAAGATAGACAGTAAAATGTATGCAGCAAAATACAGGAAAATCCTGGAGGAAAACCTGATGCAGTCTGCAAGAGAATTGCAACTTCGGTGAAGATTGTTTTCCAGCAAGACAATGACGTCAAGCATAAAGCCAAAGCTTAAAAACAATAATGGCTTAAAAACAACAAGGTTAATGTCCTAGAGTGGCCAAGTCAGAGTCCAGACCTCAAACCAATTGAAAATTTGTGGCTGGACTTGAAAAGAACTGTTCACTCATAATCCCCATGCAATCTGACAAAGCTTGAGCAGTTTTGTAAAGAATGGGGAAAAAGTAGTGTCCAGATGTGCAAAGCTGATAGAGATCGAGCCACACAGACTAAAGGCTGTAATTGCTACCAAAAGTGCATCTACGAAATACTGACTTGAAGGTGGTGAGTAATTATGCAATCCATTATCGTGTTTAATAATTGTATAAATTCAGACCAATTTGTTTTCACTTTGACACAAAAGAGTCTTTTTCTGTTGATCAATATCTAAAAAGCCAAATTAAATCCACTATGATTCAATGTTGTAGAACAATAAAACATGAAAATTTCCCTGGGGGTGATGGTGGTAAATATTTTTTATAGGCTCTGAATATTTAAGAATTACTTGTTATTTTTCCTTCAGTTTTTTTTTCTACTTGATTGTTTAAACAGTATTTTGAAAGTAAATATTGTGGGGTAAAATTACAAAATTCTGCATCTGATATTAAATTCTTTCATCAATAAATAATCAAAATTGTTATTTGCAGCATACTATTGCTGAATTCATCTATTTTCATTTCTTTCATAATGCTGCTAAAGCACTAACAAATGTACATTTCAAATATGAAAGTTGTTTCAATTTAAATACATTTATTTTCTTAGCAGACATTATAGAAATACTGATGCTGTTGAATGCTGATTTTGATTAACTTGGCTCTACCTTGATTATAATATATTAAATGTATGCAGAATTTGAAAGAGGCATTCACAGTCATTATTATTTTGCAGATTGTGAATAGACACCCTCCTTTTGGAAACCAGATACGAGAATCTGTTATTCACCTCCCAAAATATGAACTAAGTGTTGAACAGGTGATCATACCATTCTTAGTTTGCACGTTAAGAAGTGACTTCCCTTTGGCAAACATTTTGACAATTGTTTTGTCATGAATTCCTTCCAAAGGAGTTTTTAATTTTTCAGTATATACAATAAAATGCTGTTCTTTTTATATACTTATAACATTGCAATAAGTACAAGCAGTATAAAATTTCCTCCATTGAAATTAATTTATCTGTATTTATGTGTTTGATGGTAATGATGTTTAATTCATTCATTTGGAATTTTTTTCTTTTGAAGCTTGCAAAATACCATGATTCAGTGGCAGAAATTGTTGTGACAATTACCTTAACAAATTATCAGCAACTACAGAAAAAAAGAACGGCATCTGATAATCACTATACCTCCCTCGTCATAGGAGATGCAGACAACCAAGTTATTTACAAGCAGAAAATCACGCAAGTATCTAAACTGCTTAAAAAATACCCAGTATAGAATATTGCTGTTTCTCCAGTTTTGATCTGAACATACTCATTTTCAATCTTAGTTTAGATACTGTAAATGGAGTTGGTAGAATTGAAAAGGAGGAAGAGGATAAAATATTAAAATGGTTTCAAAAATAGAAGACCGAGGCTAAACATAGATCCATTCTGTTGATGCAGCTAATATTAATTGGATAAACAGAAAACACTGGCAGTGTACTGAAGTGGTTGCATCAGCACCATGTGGATCCAAGGCACTTGCCTGGGCTGCAGATCAGTTGATTTGCAGGACAGACTGCTCTTGGGATCACCACCATCTAGAACCAAGCTACCAAGTAAGGGAGGAAAAATTCTACCATCACTATAGTGCATCCACAAGAAATGAGAACTAAAGGAAGAAAATAAATGAGCACTGATGGCTTCTTCAATATGTTCTAAGGGTAGAGTAGAGTGAGAATATACTCTCTGAAAGTCCTTCTTTTGTTTGGTTAGTACCATTTTATTGTCATTCTGAGCTACTCAGTGGTAGCCTTTAGAAACAGCAGTAATGAGCTTCATGCTCCACCTGTACCATTTTTATTCAGCAAGTGAGGAAAGAGCTGCCCGAGAATCCCTGTATTCTATCAAAAGTTCAGTGTTCATATGTACTAAGGAAATTAAATACAATGAAAATGTTTTCTTTGCTAAAGAAAATCAGGATGTATTGTCTGAATCACAAGTTATTGATCTTCCTTCCATTACCTTCTATGGATCAACATAGAAGTAACCAGCCTTCGCAATGATTTTTTTCAATGGTGCATACTGTAGGCTAGGCATCAGAAGTAGGGTTTCACATCGTTTCTGTGGTCTGATTGCTGTTAGTGAAGGAATTCCAACACCGTCAGGAAGAAGTTTGTATCTTCTTCCCATAAACCACATGGGTTTTCTCCAGGTGCTGTGGTTTCCTCCCACATTCCAAAGGTTAGTAAGTGAATTGGTCATTATTAATTGTGCTGTTACTAGACAGGGGTTAAATGGGTGGGGTGTGTCAGTAGGACCTATTCTGCACTATCTCTAACTAGAATAAATGAACTTGCTGGAACAGCTCCAAACTGTGGGTTCCTATTCTAGGAACCCGTTTTAGTTGTCCACTAATTTTAAAAATTTGTTTTCTCTTGGCAATTTCCACTCATGTCACCCACAATCCAATCATGATCTAACTCTGTACATGATCATAACCCAAACTTCCAATTCCAACTATCTAGTACTGACCCCAATAACCCCCTTCCCTAATGATCCTCTGATAATGGATTCTGAGGTCCGAATTTCTCTCCATCTACAGCCAACCTGTTTTTTTTCCCCATATGCTCCACAATGGCAGCCCTCATGAAAGAAGAGCTTGGAATGTATTATTGGTGAAGTCATAATCAATAGCATGTGAAGTAATGGATGTAGTGCCCTATGAAACTTTGCAGTGTCAATCTCAAGAATAAAGCAAATTTTTCTGCCATGCATTTCCCATTTAATAACCCTTCTAAGAACCAATGAATACTATGAATAACATTTTCCATTTAGTTTAGCTCTACCACACCCACTAAACCTAAAAAGGTGCTGACCTTGTTTTCTTTCAAAATAGGGATTTAGTGCTGCTTAAAAATGGAAGTTGGTCAAAAAAAATTGAAGTTAAAAGACCTTTTAAAGGTGAAGAACTAAGTATTAATCTTATCAGTTCGGACTATGGTAAGTTGAGTTTTATAGTTAATATTTTATATTCAAGAGCTGCAATTTTGCTAGCCTGAGGAAATTAGAGGACACTAGTCTTTTCATGAAATTTCTATCTAAAACCTATTGTGATATCTTTAAGTAAAAGAAAATGTTCAGTAGGTTCAATTTAATGTCAGAGGAATGTATACAATATACATCCTGAAATACTTTTTATTTTTATGCAATACCCACCATTGTACAATATAGCAGAACTCAAGCTTCCCATCACTACAGTGGGTATAGAAGGCTATTGACCTAATGCACATAAATGGGCAATTTTATTTAATTAAAATGGTACAACATATACTCAGGGAAGTGGTAGGTCAAAGGGCATATTTCTATGCTGTACAACTTTGATTCAGTGACACTATGTTGCATTTCACTACTTTTTTATTGTTAAATCGTGCTTTATTGTTAAATGCTCAGCCAGTTTTTTATCTGAGAAAAAATTAGGTTCCTTTTATGGAGATCCATTCCATAAATTTGCAATTATAGATTGGGGGGAAATTCTGATGCTCTTAGGTGCTGCAGAATTTTATTTTTCTCTTAAACTGTAAAAAATAGTAGATAATTTGAAAGTGGACCTATTGCAATTTGCCTAATGCCCCAATAGGTCAATTGCAGATTCAATCTCAATAGCTCTTCACATGGCCTTGGACCACCTGGACAACACAAACACCTATGTCAGGATGTTGTTCATTGACTATAGCTCAGCATTTAATACCATTATTTCCACAATCCTGATTGAGAAGTTACAGAACCTGGGCCTTTGTACCTCCCTCTGCAATTGGATCCTCATCTTCCTAACCGGAAGACCACAATCTGTGTGGATTGGTGATAACATCTCCTCCTCTCTGACTATCAACACTAGTGCACCTCAGGGGTGTGTGCTTAGCCCACTGCTCTACCCTCTCTATACCCATGAATGTGAGGCTAGGCATAGCTAAAATACCATCCATAAATTTGCTGATGATACAACCACTGTTGGTAGGATCTCAGATGGAGATGAGAGGGCGTACAGGAGTGAGATATACCAACTAGTGGGGTGGTGTAGCAGCAACAACCTGGCACTCAACATCAGTGAGATGAAAGTGCTGATTGTGGACTTTAGGAAGGGTAAGACAAAGGAACACATACCAGTCCTCATAGAGCGATCAGAAGTGGAGAGAGTGAGCAGTTTCAAGTTCCTGGGTGTCAAAATCTCTGAGGACCTAACCTGGTTCCAACATATCACTGCAGTTATAAAGAAGGCAAAACAGCGACTGCACTTCATTAGGAGTTTGAAGAGATTTGGTATGTCAACAAATACACTCAAACACTTCTATAGATGTACTGTGGAAAGCATTCTGACAGGCTGTATCACTGTCTGGCATGGGGGTGCTACTGCACAGGACCGAAAGAAACTGCAGAGGGTTGTAAATTTAGTCGGCTCCATCTAGGGTACTAGCCTACAAAGTAATCAGGACATCTTCAAGGAGTGATGTCTCAGAAAGGCAGTGTCTATTATTATTAAGGACCTCCAGCACCCAGGGCATGCCCGTTTCTCACTGTTACCATTGTGTAGGGGGTACAGATGCCTGAAGACATGCATTCAACAATGCAGGAACAGCTTCTTCCCCTCTGCTTTCCGATTCCTAAATGGACATTGAACCCGTGAACACTACTTCACTTTTTTAATATATATTATTTCTGTTTTTTGCATGATTTTTAATCTATTCCATATACATATACTGTTATTTATTTATTTATTCATTTTCTTCTATATTATGTATTGCATTGAACTGCTACTGCTAAGTTAACAAATTTCACGACACATGCTGGTGATAATAAACCCGATTCTGTGATTCTGATAGATTAGCAAGTGTTTTCCAGTATAATTTCTGCAGATTTTATGAACTATAAAGAGTTTGTAAGTTAATGTGAATTATGTCTTAGATTCTGTAGTGAAGGTCTGTGGTACCTTGGTTTCATAAAACATGTAAGTATGTAGATACAGCATATAGATCTAAAACAGCAGAGTTTATTAGAAAGTAATCCATTTTAGATTCACATGTTGAGATTCAAAGGTGTGGTTCAAAATTCCAGACCATTTGTAGCAGATGATTGGATTAAAGGAGAGGGCAAGAAAAGCACTATCCTTATGCAGAAAATATAATGTAACAGATGTAATGTAATGGGGGGGGTGGAACCTAATCCTTTTATTACTTGAAGAAAGATGAACTCTCAACACATTGACCATCCTTTTCCTCACACAGATGCTGCAGACCAGTAAGTTCTTCCATGTGTTGGTATTTTGCTTCAGATTCCAGAATCTGCAGTATCTTATCTCCTGCAGTCTCCAAATTGACTAGAGTAGTAGGAAAAAGGACAAGCTAAGCAAACCAGCTTTTGCTAAATAACACAATTATTAAATAACATGTGGTAAATCTGATTTATAAATTACAGCTCTAATTTATCATTTGAAACTAATTTTCTTGAATTAAAATCAGATATTTTGCTATGGATTTTATATGGGTGCATTTGAACATTTCTTAATGAAAAAAATCAGAACAGTGGATTCCAGTTAATTGGGACACATCGGGACCAGTACATTTTGACCCTATCGAGCGGCTACCCCAATTAGCCAAAGTTTCATGGAAATAGCTAAAAAGCTATAAAAAAAACAAACTACATTTTAACTGAGTAACAAATGAAGTATTTAAATGGAATACAGAACAATTTGGTACCAATACTACTACTATAGTATGATAAAACTGTGTATTAGTTCCTAAAGGATATGGACAGAGGATGCTGTCACATTGTTTTGATTGACTGTAAATGAACACATTCAGCACACACCTTGTGTAGGTTATGGACAGTTCTCGTACAATACTTTTGACAATTGCATCCTCTAAATCTTTATTTTCATTGTAACATTCAAGATGATTGTCAGTATCTTCAAATTCTTTGTAGTTTCTAACTTGTTGCAGAGGTGAAAGCATTTCATTTTCGCTCATGGCTGCTTCTGGCATTTCCAAGCATGGATGCTTCAAACTACAGTGAGCAAAACAGTTTTGAATAGTCTTACTGCTTATTATTCTCCAACTATCAGTGACGGAAGTCACTACTTTTGAACACAAACACATAAGTAACGCTATTTAAAAATTGTTCACTTTAAGCATGATGTAGTGTCTAACGGTCACACAAGTGCACGTGTCTGATGGTAGTTAGAAACTGTTCGGCAAGAGTCTCCTTCTCCAATTAAAGAGGCACAGTGTCCCAAATAAACAAATGGAATCCTGGCTATTTTCTCAATTAGTTTTTGTTCTTTGTCCCAAGACTGCTGCAGCCCTGTTTAACTGATGGCTCAATTAACAGGAATCCACTTGAATAAAAATTTCATGTAAATAAAAGAAGTAGAGCAGTTTGCCATATTGCCATAGGATTAATGGGGAAATCAATTAAGCCATATTGTTATTTAAATATTTTCTTCCTTTCAGTAAGATCATGGCTAATATTCAGCATTAGTTCCACATTCTCCCAATATGCTGGCCATGACAACAGAACTCCATCTCAGCACCCTCACCTTGTCTGACACAAACAAACACACAAAATCTACTAAGTTTGTAGAGTCTATTATTAGGTGCATGCTGATGTAATGATTAGAGCTATATAAAAAGAACTAGAATGTAGGATGCTTGCATAGTTCATTTTATTGCAAGTAAAGCTTTTTTGCATGTGAAATCACAGGCAGTTGCCCTTGCATAGTGGAGTTAAGGCAACATTAGCCCACCATTCACCTGGCTTGCATTGCCATCCAACCCTCCAGCAATTCCTCTTGAGGTTCCTATACTTCCATTAACGGGAAAGCACTGACTTTTAACTGTACTTCGCATTCTTCAGATGAAAGTTGTTAACAATATGTTGTTTCTACTTTTCCACCTAGTTGGATTGGATATTCAGCAAAAGTATACAGTTTTTTATTCAGGACCAAGGAAGTTTGGAACACATTTTATTCATGGAAATTCAGACAGACAAAACACTCAGTTAGCAAAACGAAATGGCACAGAAAATTCATCAGCGGTTTCCTCTAACCATGTGATGAAAGGTACTTTTTTAAATTCTTAAAAAGTTGATGTAGAAAATTACTTATATCACGTGGTTTTTTTAAGAAGACAGCTAATTATGTTTATTCAGTTGTGTTGGAGAGAGTGAGTCTGTCGAAAACAAGATACTTTTTGCAAGGCCTTCCATGAACCATTTCTCTTAAAGTGTACTAACGGATAAATTTAGTCTAATACATCAGTAACTTATAAGCTTAGGATCCATTTTTGTCAACAATGGTTGTTTCTATATTGGAATTTAATAGTATTATATTTCTCTTCACTTTATATATTTGAAAAAAAAAGGTTTTTGCTGTTAGCCTTATTAACTAAGTGTACGTTTGAGATGCAAAACAGTTTACTTTGCTTTATTGTCGCCAAACAATTGATACTAGAGCGTACAATCATCACAGCGATAGTTGATTCTGTGCTTCGCGCTAATCGATAGTAAATATTAACAATTTAAATTATAAATCATAAATAGAAAACAGAAAAGGGAAAGTAAGGTAGTGCAAAAAAAAACCAAGAGGCAGGTCCAAATATTTGGAAGGTACGGCCCAGATCCAGGTCATGGTATCAGATACAGAAAGTATATGGGGTATGCAAAAAACAATTGACAATAGACTGTTTCATAAACAAAGAAACAAAGTGAAAGTCTGCTTATAGAAAGTATTTAAGAAGGCAAATAAGATTTAGGCTTTTATTTCAAGGACAATGGAATACAAGAGTGACAAAATCTTACTACCGCAATCCAGGTCTTTCATGAGTCCTCATTAGTATTGTCTATGATTTTGGTCTCCTTTTTTTTAATACAAGGAAGGACGTACTTCACTTTAAAGGCGTTGCAGCAATTAGAGTGTAGTCTGATTATCAAAATAAGGAAGTTTTGTTATGGGGAACAATTTAATAGAAGTTTATAAGAGAAATAAATTCATCTTACTGATGGATAAGATATTGAAGAGGCCTGTTAGGCTCGGTGCTGTGAAGATGTATACTCTGGTTGTGGAGTGTAGAATTCAGGAAATAGTGTCAGGTTAAGAACTGTCACTTAAGACTGAAATCAGAAGAAAGTTCTACTTGAGGATTATGAATCTTAGGAATTCTCTATCTCAAAGCTGAGGGCATATGGTCACTAAGTACAGTTGGAGGCTAAGGTAGATATTAGAATACATAGGATTTGGACAGGAGAATAGAGTTGAGATCTAGATCAGTTCAGCCAGGGTTTGAGGGGGCATTTGGAGCAATATAGTGAATATCTTCAATTTTGGTTACTTTGCTATTAACTGTACATTAACGGGACCATACATTGTTGGTATATTGTGATGAGTAAGCAATCATTTGTACAGAAAAAATGGTGAAAAATTGTCAGTAGTTTGCAAAATATTTCAAAACAATAATCTTCAAATCAATATTGTATCAATATCTCTAAGATGACTTAAAAAATTGAGACAGTCTAACATTTGAAGATTAAATTTTGCATTGAACTTCCTTATCTTCATTGTATCTCAATTATAAATACAGGATTTTCCAATGATGTCAGTTGCACAGCACCACGAAAAAGACACTGTAATCATTACTGCAAGAATAAAGATAAATGTGGTCATGAATGTTGTAAGTACTGAATATAGACACTAGTAGTTTTGTGCTATTGAAATTGTATATATCCAAATGTAGGCCTAAAATGTGAAGAAGTATTTCATCTCCATTCCCATGTTGGGAGTTGAAGGAGGGGGAGAATGGGGTTTGATAGCCATAATCCTACAGTCCCACTTTTACGGTTCTCTTAATAGCAGTCAAGAAAAATGCCTTTTGGATACCTTTGTGGGCCCTTAAGTATGTAGCAAGATTCATATAAAATCTTGGGAACAAACATGGTGCCACTCTTGCACAGGAGGGTGTTATGCCTTTTCTATCAGACCAATCCGGTTGAAGAAAGAAGCTAACAACAAGATAGCGGTGTGACTGGTCACAACGGTCTCTATGGGGTCAAAAAAAGGCCCTAGCGTTCTACTTAAATGTATGTCTAATGATCACAAGATCCTGCTACACATTCAGAACTCAAAGTACTGCAGGTGTACACCATCAGCACGTTGATCGCTGGCAGAGATAATGAAGGAGCTGTGCAACATGCTGCTGCGTGAGTCGATTGAGACTTACTGTCAAGTAGTGAGTGGCCACCATGGTCACTTTTCTTGTGATCGCAAGACCTCTTTGGGCATTGTTAATCTGGTACACTGCAAGTTTGATTCGCTAATTTATTGGATGTGATCAGTGGGAGATGGAAGGGGCCTAGCCCTTGGTCATAGCGAGGACTAGGCCTGAAGCCTCGGTGTTGCCTGTTTGCAGCCAGCCGGAGTGAAGGTCAAAGTAATTGTACTTCACAGGGGTGGTATGGCACAAAATCCAGAACGGAGTTGGAGTTGCCCTCCCAGGGTTTCGCTCAGCAGAAGACAAACTCAGTGTGGCCGAATGCAGATTTTTTAGCAGCACTCAATGGACTTGAGCCTCAGGCTGCAGGGTTGCTTGCTTTTCAGCTGCTAGAGGGGAGGAGTCCAAACCTTCCTGCTCTACCAGGGGCAGCATAGCACAATTATGGTGAATGAAGATTTAAGATGGGTCTGGACTATATACATATATATTTATCTGGTTATGTTTTTACTAATATTCTATATGTGCTTGTATATGCGAGGACCAGGCCTCAAAAGCCACAGATTTGCCTCATGGGAGTCAGTCGTCACTGCGAGAACTGGGCCTCAAAGCCATGGTGTCACCTAATGGGTGTCAGGGCCCAATCGATAGATGATATCAATGGGCTCGGGTGGAAGTGGGGGGGGGGTGGTGTCTGGACTAATATTTATCAATGCAGAATTGTATCTTCTGCGCCATTGTATTTTTACTGGTTTTCTATATGGGTTTGACTTCTATGCATCACGTCGTGGCATTGCATTTGAGTGGGGGGAGGTGGGCCTCGGAACTCTTGTTATGTAATTGTGATCTTGTGTGTGCTTACTGTATGTGACTGATCGTAATGTGCAGACATCCCACCTCTCCCAGAAGGTCCGAGAGTCTCTCGCAAATTAATAGTGGCTCCCTGATGCCCGCAAGTTATATACCATGTCCCGGAAATTGATTTTTTTTGAGAGCAAGCGTGAGAGAGCGTGCGAGAGAGCGAGAAAGCGAGTGAGAGCAACCACGAGCGAGAGAGTGCGAGAGAGAGAGAGTGAGAGCGAGAAAGCAAGCGTGAGAGAGAAAGAGCGAGAGCAAGAGCGAGAAAGCAAGCACAAGTGAGAGCGACCACGAGCGAGAGCGCGCGCGATAGAGAGAAAGCGAGAGCAAGAGCGAGAGAGTTCCAAAAAAAAGTCAGAGTGGCAGAGTGTTCCAAAAAAAGAAAATATAAAATGTACCTCACCGCAGACTACCCTAAAGTGTACCCCTGCCTAATAGGGGTCAAAAATAATGACACTATTGCTCGCTGCACTGTTTGCAACAGTGACTTTTCTATTGCTCATGGTGGGTTAAAATGTAAAAGACATGTTGAGGTGAGATTAACAGGTGTCATTCATTCATTAGCATAGCTAACGTTATTTAAACTAGCTGGCTGGCTGCTAAGGAGCTACTCTATTGCAAACATCCCACCTCTCCCGGAAGTCTCCCGCAAATTGATGGTGCTACCTCCCTGAAATGAGTTTTTGCAGGGTGGGATGTCTGAATGTGTCTTTGTACTTTGACCCAATAGTAACACTGTCTCTCTTGGCTGTATCTATGAGTCTTCATGTATGGTTAAATGACTATTAAACTTGAATTGAATTGAAGATTAGTCTTCCTATATCTTAAAATTTCCCATGTTAAACCAGGGAGTATCAGAAAATTTTCTCTTTATTTCTAAATACCACTGTCTTCTAGCCTATGAAGAAGATTCTCAACCCCTTATTTACAATTTATTTGCTCCTTCTATATGTGGTGTTGTACAAAATCAGCATTCCTGTTAGCCATCAGTTCTGGTTTGGAACCAGTTGAGGACTGCCGAGATGAAGCTCAGAAGTTAAAACCTCCAAGCCTAATGCCACCATTGGTAGGATGGTTTCCTGCTAATTGAGATCTTGCCAGTATCTTCAACCACCCCCAAATTAATATCACAGCTATAATTACTTGGACTTCTATTCTCCACATTTTTTCAATGCTCTTGGATCTATCCCAAAAGGTCTCATCACTTTAGCATGATCAAATCCTAATTTTTGTTGCAATTGCTAATCTAGTGATTTTCATTTTTTGTTTTGCTTGCAGGTAAGTTTGGCGTATCAGTCATGCAGACTGATATTACAACAGAAGCAACAACAAAACTTTCTTCCTATCTCAGTGACCTTAAAAGTAGAAGTGAGACTTCCTCAGCCCCGTCTGTTAAGCGACTGAAGGTAACTTTTCTCTGCATAGTGAAGTTTCAGCAAACTACTTCATAAAGATTAAGGTAGTTTAAAAATTACACTTTCTTATAACAGGTAGAGATGCTAAATGAATTGGGATCAGTAAATCTTCAACAGTTTGCATATGTGCCAAAACGTCCATTGTCAGCAATACCAAGGTAATATGATTCACCTCTTAAATAGAAAGAAGTTTATTACATTCAATATGAAGGTTAAATGTTATCACATTATACTTTTCATGTGGAAATATCTTCAAGGTACTATGAAACAAGGCTTACTCCAACAGCTCAAGCACAAAACTGGGATCAACTAGACATCTGTAGAAGCAGTTACCAACAACTGCAAACACATGGTGATGAAGGTATGTTACTGTATAGAAGAATTTTGCTGGTAGTAATACTATCTATGTCAATTTTCTCTCTCTGACATACAATATACTTCTGGTTTAGTGGCGTTCCACAGGGATCTGTGCTGGGACCTCTGCTGTTTGTAACATATATAAATGATGTGGATGAAAATGTAGATGGGTAGGTTAGTAAGTTTGTGGATGATACCAAGATTGTTGGAGTTGTGGAAAGAATATAGCATGACATAAACCAGTTGTAGATATGAGCTGAGGAATGGCAGACAGAGTTTAACTCAGATAAATATGAGGTGTTACACCTTGGTAGGGCAAATGCAAGGAGACAGATGCTGAGCAGAGAGAACTTCATAGCTCCTTGAAAGTGGATACTCAGGTGGTTAATCAGGCTTATGGAATGCTTGCTTTTATTCGTCAAGGCATCGAGTTCAAAAGTCAGGAAGTTAAGTTGCAACTTTGTGAAACCCTGGTTAAGCCTCATCTGGAGTATTATATACAGTTCTGGTCACCCAACTGTAGGTAGGTTGCTGAAGCTTTGGAGAGGGTGCGGAAGAGGTTCACCAGGACGCTGCCGGGTTTAGATGATATGTGCTATCACAAGAGGCTGGATAAACGTGGGTTGTTTTCTCTGGAGTGTCGAAAATGAGGGGAGATTTGATAGACGTTTACAAGATTGAGAGGCAGAGATAGAGAAGACAGAAGGTATATGTTTCCCAGGGTTGAAATTGGAAGAATGGGAATAAAGTGGCTGATGGAATACAGTGTTGGAAAATGTATGACAATGTATTTTAGTAAAAGGAACAAAGGAACAATAGTGCAGACTATTATCTAAATAGGAAGAAAATTCAAACATCAGAGGTGCAAAAGACTTGGGAGTCCTCGTGCAAAACTCCCAGAAGGTTAATTGACAGATTGAATCTGTGGTAAAGAAGGTAAGTGCAACATTGGCATTTATTTCAAGGGGAATAGAATCTAAAAGCAAGGAGACAATGCTGAGCCTCTATAAAACACTAGTCAGGCTCCACTTGGAGGATATCAACAGTTTCAGGCCCCTTACCTCAGAAAGGATGTACTGTCACTGGAGAGAGTCCAGAGAAGGTTCACGAGGATTATTCTGGGAATAAAGGGGTTAACATATGAGGAGCATTTGGCAGCATTGGGTCTGTACTCACTGGAATTTAGAAGAATGTGTGGGGATCTCATTGAAACCTACTGAATATTGAAAGGACGAGATAAGGTGGATGTGGGGAGGATGTTTCTTATGGTGGGGTATCCAGAACTAGGGGTCACAGCCTCAAAATTTTGGAGCGTTCTTTTAGAACAGAAGTAAGGAGGAATTTTTTTAGCCGAAGAGTGGTGAACCTGTGGAATGCTCTGCCACAGACTGTAGTGGAAGCCAAGTCCATGGGTATATTTAAAGCGGAAGTCGATAGATTCCTGACCGGTCAGGGCATCAAGGGCTATGGTGAGAGGGCAGGTGTATGGGATTGAATGGGATCCAGGATTAATCATGACCTGATGGGCTGAAAAATGCCCTAATTCTTCTCCTATGTCTTATGGTCTTAAATGCCTTATACCAGAGGGCATGCATTGAAGGTGAGAGAGAGTGGGTTCAAGGTCGATGTGAGGGGTAAGTTTTTTACTCAGAGTGGTGGATGCCTGGAATGCACTGCCTGATATGGTAGTAGTGGCAAATACATTAGAGGCTTTTAAGAGATGTTTGGATACGTACATGGATATAAGAACATATGAGCATAAGAAACAGGAGCAGGAGTAGGCCATCTGGCCCATCAAGCCTGCTCTGCCATTCAATAAGATCATGGCTGATCTGGCCATGGTCTCACCTCCACCTTACCTGCCTTTTCCCCATAACCCTTAATTCCCCTACTATCCAACCTTGTCTTAAATATATTTACTGAGTTAGCCTGCACTGGGCAGAGAATTCCACAGACTCACCACACTGTGGGAAAAGCAGTTCCGCCTCATCTCCATCCTAAATCTACTCCCCCAAATCTTGAGGCTCTGTCCACTAGGTCTAGTCTCACCTATTGGTGGAAGCATCTTTCCTACCTCTATCTCATCTCTCCCTTTCATAATTTTATGTTTCTATAAGATCCCCTCTTATTCTTTTGAATTCCAGCGAGTACAGTCCCAGACGACTCTATCTCTCCTCATAGTCTAACCCCCTCATCTCTGGAATCAACCTGGTGAACCTTCAAAGCCAGTGTATCCTTCCTAAGGAGACCAGAGCTGCACACAGTACTCCAGTTGCGGCTTCACTCGTACCCTGTACAGTTGCAGCATAACCTCCCTGCTCTTAAATTCAGTCCCTCTAGCAATGAAGTCTGACATCCCATTTGCCTTCTTGATAGCCTGCTGCACCTGCAAACTAAACTTTTGTGATTCATACACAAGCACTCCCAAGTTCCTCTGCACGGCAGCATGCTGCAATCTTTTACCATTTAAATAATAATCTGCTCTTCCACTTTTCCTTCCAAAGTGTATGACCTCACATTTACCAACACTGTATTCCATCTGGCAGACCCTTGCCCAGTCATTTAACCTATCTGCAGACTCTACGTATCTTCCTCACAATTTGCTTTCACTCAATTTAGTGACATCAGCAAAGTTACATACACTACCCTCTGTCCCCTCTTCCAGATTGTTAATGTATAACATGAACAGTTGTAGGCCCAGCACCGACCCGTGCGGCACACCGCTCACCACTGATTGCCAGCCAAAGTAACACCCATGTATCCCAACTCTCTGCTTTCTATAAGTTAACCAATCCTCTATCTATGCTAAAACATCAACCCCAACTACATGCATCCTTATCTTATGGATAAGTTTTTTATGTGGCACCTTATTGAACACCTTCTGGAAATCCAAGTAAATAATGTCCATCTGTTCTCCTCTATCCACTGCACTCATTATATCCTCAAAGAACTCCAGTAAGTTTGTCAAACAGGCCTTGCCTTTGCTGAATCTGTGCTGCATCTGCCTAATGGATCCATTTCTTTCCAGATGCCTTGCTATTTCTTCTTTAATGATAGCTTCAAGCATTTTCCCAACTACAGAGGTTAAACTAATTGGCCTATAGTTACCTGCCTCTTGCCTACATCCTTTTTTGAACAGCGGCATGACGTTCTCCATCTTCCAATCCGACAGGACCTGCCCAGAGTCCAAATAATTTTGGTAAATTATCACCAAAACCTTTACTATAACTTCTGCCTTTTCTTTCCGTACCCTGGGATACATTCCATCAGGACCAGGGGACTTGTCTATCTTCAGGCCTACAAGTTTACTCAGCACTACCTCTTTATTAAAGCAACACACATCAAAGTTGCTGGTGAACGCAGCAGGCCAGGCAGCATCTGTAGGAAGAGGTGCAGTCGACGTTTTAGGCCGAGAATTGGGTCTCGGCCTGAAACGTCGACTGCACCTCTTCCTACAGATGCTGCCTGGCCTGCTGCGTTCACCAGCAACTTTGATGTGTGTTGCTTGAATTTCCAGCATCTGCAGAATTCCTGTTGTTTGCGTTCAAAAAAAAAACTACCTCTTTATTGATGGCTATTGTATCGAGGTCCTCTGCTAAAGAGAGATATTATGGATGTGATGGGAGGCTCTCCCCACCCTTACTGTCCTTGCTTTTACTGAAATATACTTTTATTGAGCACCGTGATAAATCTCTGAAAGTTAGATGTGTCCTCCACCGTAAAGAGGGACACAAAATAGTCAATTCAAAGCCTCTGCTATTTCCTCATTACCCAATATCAATTTCCCCTCTCATCCTACAAGGGACCTACATTCACCTTAGCCACTCTTTTCCACTTTATATAATTATATAAACTTTAACTATCCATTTTTATATTTTGTGCTAGTTTATTTTCATAATCTATCTTTCCTTTATTGCTCGCTTTGTGGTTCTTTTAAAGTCTTCCCAATCTTTCAGTTTCCCACTACTCTTGGCAACTTTGTATACACGAGCTTTTAATTTACTTCTTTTATTTTCTTAGTTATCCAAGGTGGCTCTCCCAACCCTTACTGCCCTTGCTTTTACTGAAATATACTTTCGTTGAGCACCATGATAAATTCTTTGAAAGACTTCCACTGTTCCTCAACTGTCCCACCATATAGCCTGTGTTCCCAGTCTACACTAGCCAAAACCGCCCTCATCCCATTGTAATCTCACTGTAGTCATATAAGGAAGATGGAGAGATATGGATATGTTGTAGGTAGGAGGGATTAGTGTCTGGGTGTTCTTGATTTGTTTTTTAGCTGGTTTGGCACAACATCGTGGGCTGAAATGCCTGTCCCTGTGCAGTACTGTTTTTGTGTTTAAACATAGACCATAGAAAAGGGGTGAATCGGTAGTGTAGAGGTTAATACAGTGCTTTATGGCACCAGTGACCCAAATTCAATTCCCGCTGCTGTCTGTAAGGAGTTTGTACGTTCTTCCCGTGACTGCATGGCTTTCCTCTGGGTGCTACAGTTTCCTCCCACGGTCCAAAGACATACTGATTGGTAGGTTAATTAGTCATCTTAACTTGTTCCATGATTAGGCTATTGTTAAATCAGGAGTTACTGGGCGGTTCATCTCAAAGGACCTACTCTGCACTGTATCTCATAAGTAAATAAATGAGTTCAGTATAGGGACAGGCTCTACAGCTCTCCCTGCACTGGTCCATAATGTCAAATGAACTTAATCCCTCTGCTTGCACCAAGTCCATATCCCTCTATTCTCTGCCTATCTATGTGGTTGATTAAATGTCTCTCAAACATTGTTATCACAGCTGCTCCCATCACCTGTCTGGAAGGGTCCAGACACCTACCACTCTATTTCAAGAAAAACTTGTCTCACGTCTCCTTTAAACTATCACCCTCTCACAGGCAGCCTTCATGTTATGGATATTCTGGTAACAGAAATTCACCCTTGTAGAATTCACAAAATGCAATCCAAAAAGTTGCTTTGAGATATGGAACAAAATTGGCAATCTAAAAAGTTGCTTTAAGATATGGAACAAAATTGGCTCTGTCAAAATTTACGTGAGTGAAAAAGTAAGTAAAAGTACAACATTTTTTTCAAACTCTGACATGTGCACAGATGGGGTGCAGAAAATAGCAGCGTGAAATGTTTTCAAGAAAGGAATCCCACCCTTTTATCAAGACCCTTTCTACGTTCTGGATATTACAGATGTCTCAGTATCAGCCTTTCATCAGAATGAGCTGGATTGTCTGACACGGTTCCATTTCCAGCATGTCGGGTCTCTATCAGCACTTTCAGTTTCTTACCTTCCTCCTTACCCTCTCCTGGAATTTGCTACTCCCCAACAATCCCAGATCCCAGGTTCAAGTATCTGAAGCAGATGGCATGAGCCAAACCATCACATCTCTGGATTGAAGCAATTAACTGCCATGATGCAAGGGATATGTGTTGGGTGCAAAAAGCAGTAATTGATGAGGTTAAATACTCCATAGTATCAAATGTATCAAAGAAGTATACATTTTTTGTGTGTTTATGTTGGTTCCTCTTCCTCTAGAAAGCCAACTGACTTTTGCAAATTAACATGATTAATACATTAAAAATCTCTTTTCCACAATTTTATCTATTCTATCTGCCACATGCATACATAGTTCTGAATATTTGATGTTTAACTTGCAGTTCAGGTAGGATTTTAGCATTCATGCATATTCTTTCTTGTTAAGTGGTCCCTTGGGATCAAGAAAACAGATTAAGTATAAAAGATCTTGCAATGGATTCTGATTGAATGGGCAGTTGGTTAATTTGAGCAGCCACTTGTTTGAAACACCTCAAAGAACAAAAGCTGATTGAGAAAATAGCCAGTATTCCCTTTGTTTACTTGGAACACTATGCTGCTTATTTTGAGCTAGAGACTCTTGACGAACAGTTTCTAAGTAGAGTCAGTTGCATGCACGTGTGTGGCTGTTGGACACTACACCATGCTTAAAGGTTAAATTGTGTCAGTTGTGTGTGATTGTGTTCAAAATCAGTGATTGTTATCACTGATAGTTGGTGAGAAATATATAGTAAAACAATTTAGAACTGTTTTGCTCACTACTGTTTTCAAGCTTGGAGATGCCAGAAATGGCTGGGAATGAAAATGAAGGTATTGACAATCATCTTCAGACATCCCACCTGCAAAAACTCATTTCAGGGAGGTAGCACCATCAATTTGCGGGAGACTTCCGGGAGAGGTGGGATGTTTGCAATAGAGTAGCTCCTGAGCAGCCAGCCAGCTAGTTTAAATAATGTTAGCTATGCTAATGAACGAATGACACCTGTTAAACTCACCTCAACATGTCTTTTACATTTTAACCCACCATGGACAATAGAAAAGTCACTGTTGCAAACAGCGCAGCGAGCAACACTGTCATTATTTTTGACCCCTATTAGGCAGGGGTAGACTTTAGTGTAGTCTGGGGTGACGTACGTTTTATATTTTCTTTTTTTGGAACACACTCCCATGGCGTGCTCTCGCTCTCTCTCTCTCTCTCTCTCTCTCGCTGTCCCTCTCTCTCTCTCTCTCTCTCTCTCTCTCTCTCTCTCTCTCTCTCTCTCTCGTGGTCGCTCTCACTTGTTTTCTCTCGCACTCTCGCTTACTTATTCTCTCTCGCTCGCGCGCTCTTTCTTGCTCTCGCTCTCTCGCTCACTCTGTCTCGTGATCGCTCTTGCGCTTTCTCTTTTGCTTTCGCTCGCTCACTCTCGCTTGCTTTCTCTCTCGTGGTCACTCTCGTGCTTTCTCTTTTGCTTTCTCTCTCGTGCTCTCTTGCTCGCTCTCAAAAAAGTTGATTTCCGTGATATTGTATATAATTTGCAGGCATGAGGGAGTCACTATTAATATGCAGGAGACTCCCAGAACTTCCGGGAGAGGTGGGATGTCTGCATCTTGAATGTTACGATGAAAATTAGGATCTGGAAGATGCAATTATCTTATCATACAATAGTATTGTATGAAGACAGTCCATTATTAACACTAGGTTCCTGCACTGATTTTGTTCTAAAATTTACAATCAAACAAAAGAACGTGCCAGCATATGCTGGATGAATTTCTCCATCGATAACTAATACAGAGTTTTACAGTACTGTAGCAGTTTTGATTGTGTTCTAATTTGTACTGTTTTTTAATTTAAATACATTGTCTTTTTTTATATACCTTTTTAACTATTTCCATGAAACTTTGTCTAATTGAGACAACCACTTAATTGGGCCAAAATGTACTGATCCTAATGTGTCCCAATTAACCGGAATCCACTGTATATTAGTGTTGTTGATTGATTTTTGACCAAGTAATTAAAACTTATTTTATTTTTGTTAGGAAAATATTCCTTGACTTCATCAAAACCCAGTTCAGCTGTGATTGTGCCACACCAAAATATGTTCAGGACTTTCAATTACAACTCTTCTGATGCAAATGACAGTGGGTACTGGTCATCAGAAGGCATAAATGTGACTTTTGACCTAGGAGATGATTTATGGAGTGACTTTGATGATGAGAAGCTGGTACAAGCTAGCAATTTGGTCAGTTCAGAAGAAACCACTATTAATTGCCAAAAAGGTAATAATATAACACTGAGAAATTTGACTGTGCAACGGCCAAAAGAATTGTATATTGTGGTTGATAATACAGTTATTTTAGAATGAAGCAATTTTATACAATTGTTGAGTTTCTTGACACCAGTCAGTACCATTTTAGGTGAGATTTACTGTTCACTTGCACTGTTTGGAGGTACTGCAGAGGAGATTCACCAGGTTGATTCCAGAGTTGAGGGGATTAGACTATGAGGAGAGATTAAATCACCTGGGACCGTACTTATTGGAATTCAGAAAAGTGGGAGGAGGTCTTATAGAAACATACAAAATTATGAAAAGGATAGATAAGATAGAGGCAAGAAAGTTGTTTCCAGTGGTAGGTGAGACTAGAACTAGGTGACATAGCCTCAAGATTTGGGGGGAATAAATTTAGGACGGAGGTAAGGAGCAACTGCTTTTCCCAGAGAGTGATGAATCTGTGGAATTCTCTGCCCTCTGAAGCAGTGGAGGCTACCTCAGTAAATATATTTAAGGCAAGGTTGGATAGATTTTTGCACAGTAGGGGAATTAAGGGTTATGGGGAAAAGGCGGGTAGGTGGAGATGAGTCCATGGTCAGATCGCATGAACTTATTGAATGGCAGAGGAGGCTTGACGGGCCAGATGGCCTACTCCTGCTTCTGTTTCTTATGTTTTTGTGTTCTTATGTTTTTATACTGTTAAAATGCCTAAATCATGTCAACAGTGGTATGACACACAAAAATCACGATCAGTATGATTTTCAAATATGTTGGTTTGAAAATTGATAATCACTGCTCAGTCATGGAAGAACAATCTTTTCCTAATATTGAGATTGAAAAATAACATTATTTGAGGGCCAATTCATACGAAACTTGTATTCATATTCACACTGAACTTGTATTCATAATCACATTGCTGTATATTCATGATCATTGTACACTTATCACACTGATCATTGATCCTTCCTTGCATCTTTAAGACTTTGCTGAAACCAATACCACCTTGCAATCCCCATTTATCTGGATTTAAAATTCCTATTCATGGTGCTCCAAAATATACTTTGCAGGCACCACGTGTGGACCTCTTTGATGGAAACACAAACCATCAGTTCACAAATCATTTTCCACCCAGCTGTCTTGGAGGAGCAACATTTTTGCTGGCTACACTACCACAAGATAATCCTCACTCAAATCTAACCATGTTGTTTATGGAAGCTCACACATCTGCCTAGATTGCATGCAGGTCAAACTCACTCTGACTCCACTTCCCCAACCAAGCCCTTTTAAGCTGATTTATGCCATGTCTCAGAGTTTTATAATCACCATAAAATTAGGGAGAACATTATCTATCTGTTCATTGCAGTCTTCTCCCAAATTGGGGCATTCATTGTCTTCACAAGTAACTTCCTGATAACTTACTACCAGGAGCACCTGGTTGTAAGAAAAATCAGAAATCAAGTAGATTTTAAGTGAGCAAAAAAGGGAAGGGAAAGACCTTGCCAGTAGTAGAATGAAGGTAAAGGGCATTAATTACACCAACCTTAGCAATGTAACAAAATTGAGAAATCTCCTGATGGTGGCATATTCAACTCACAGCCATCATTTCTCGTGGGAAAGAATCTGGCAATGTCCTAGGAGTTTGAAGTCTGTGCATTCCTGGGAGCTCAAAGCTTTCAACCTTCTCAATGTGTATTCATCCTGGCAGAGAATGGTGCACAGTCAAAAAAAAAAATAAATTTGTAAATGGAAGAAATGTATCCTAAAGAGTCAATGGAGTTATAGGGTTAAAAAACATAAACCGATTGTTTGAAATTCAAGGATTACTTATAAAGTAGTCACCTTAATAAAGATTTTCATTTCATCCTGAGCCGTGTGTAAGTGTCACTACCATGTTAAGTCTTCTTGAACAGTACATATTGCTTAAATGTCTAAATATTGCTTAAATATTAGTCATTCTATACTTTGTGTTCAGAGTAATAAAGCCTTTTAGCTATGGTCAATTGAATGTATAGTAATATCTTTATATTATTTATATAGATTCTTCCTTTAGTACATATGCAGATTTTACAGAATACAACCAACTGCAGAACCAAACAGTAAACAGTAAACATAATAGGTAAGATTTACCAAGTAAAAGCCTGTTGATTAGTTGTCTAGTTTTCCGATGTGTATAAATAACAATGGCATTCTTGGATGAATGCTTTACACATCTACATCAGATTTAATCTCCCTTCTTCTGATCTAAGTATTTACATGGTGGAGCTGCACAGCAGACTGAAGAGGCTGGACAGTAGTAGCAATAGAAAGGTGATCCATTTTGAGGTATGTCCCTTGTCGACAAGAAATCAGCAAACTGCAGATTCAGTCGGTAAAAATCCCATAATGCACCATGTTTTCTACCCTTTTTTTCTCTCTGTCCCTCTCACAATCACTCCTTGCCTGCTCTCCATCTTCCTCTGGGCTCCCCTCCCCCTTTCTTTCTCCCTAGGCCTCCTGTCTCATGATCCTTCCCTTCTCCAACTCTGTATCCCTTTTGCCAATCAGCTTTCCAGCTCTTAGCTTCTTCCCTCTCCCTCCTGTCTTCTCCTATCATTTCAGATCTCCCCGTCCCCCCTCCCACTTTCAAATCTCTTACCATCTCTTCTTTCAGTTAGTCCTGATGAAGGGTCTCGGCCCGAAACATCAACTGTACTTCTTCCTATAGATGCTGCCTTTTTCTGCTGTGTTCCACCAGCATTTTGTGTGTGATGCACCATGTTTGGGACTTTCCAGATGTCCCAGACAATTGAATTTCTATTTAAGTGATACACGATGTTGGAATAAATTTCCAGTGTACCAGCTAAGTTTCAAGGGTGTGTAAGAACCAGAGCCCTGGTGAGTTGCAAAGGACACGTGGGAACTGGGACTCCAGGTAATTGAAAGCAAGCAAATATCACCCAGGTAACAAGATGCTGAAGCGTGGGGATTTCCAAATATTTGGATAGTGGGATTGTCAGAGTTTTACTGGTGGGCAAGCTTCTCTCTCTCTGAGCCCTGAAGAAAATAGCTCAAAAGGGAAGAGGAGGTGTCAACCCTATTGAAAGACAGGCATAAAACTTAATTGAATATTCTGTATTCATCAAAAGACAACAGCAAAAGTTCTGTCAATGTTTGTTACCTATTGAATGTAGGATAATGGTGATGTGTAATTTACTGGACAAGCAATTGAGAAGCTTAGAATAATGGACATGAGTTGAATCCCACCACAACACAGCCAATTAGTTCATACGAAATAAAAAGTCAGCCTCACTAATGGTAACTGCTAAATACCAGATTACAGAATCAGTAAATACCAATACTAAATGCCAATTACTGAATCCTTTGCCAATTCTGGCCTCTCTGTCAGCTTCAGACTCACAATAAAGTGATTCTTAAATACCTTCTGAGTTATCCAAACAAGCCTCAAAGCTGAAGAGCAATTAGGGATGGACATTAAATCCTGGACTTCTAGTGATCCTTGAAAGCAATAAAAAAATAAACAATTGCATTTCTTGCAATTTCTATTACTAGAATGATGTATTAAAATCAGTATTTGTGTTGTATCCTTATAGTATAAGTCTATACGCTGTAAAATAACAATGCAGCGAGTTTAAAAGAGTTTAGTGTTAAATAGTTAGGTCAAAAACTAGTTTTAGTTGCAGATTGCAGATCACAATTTTTGTTGTGATTCAAGAAGTTCACTGTTAGCCCGGGGTTATTTTTAATCTTGATTTATATAAGAAGCGAAACATAATAGGAAGAATCTCTTTCTGACCAGCGAGTCTTTTGTGTAGCGTAGATCCAGTCATAGTATTAGGCTGGAATACCTCAGTGTAACACTGTGGCTGGAGCCACATTACACAATCTGAGAGGTCCAGCAAAGGCACCAGAATGGTTTTGACTGCTGGTGAGGCCCCAGATTCAAAGCTGATGCTTAAATTAAATGCATGTGATTGACTGACATTCACAAACTTGCTAAAATAATGGGACAAACATAGAAAAAATAATATAAAATACAAAAATATATTTTTGAAAAATTAAAATACGATTAAAGGCAAATAAGTACTTTTAATTCAAGTGAGCACAACTCTCAGCTTCTAAAATCATAACACCGTAAGGCATAGGAGCAAAATTGGACCCATCAGATAAGTTCCTCATCGGGACCACTTAATCTTGAGATGGGTCTCAAGAATATTCTTGTTTCCTTGGCAAATAACTATATCCTGCCTCTGTTTGTCCAGAATGGAAAAAAAACAGATGCAATTTGCAAATCAATTTCACAGCAAAGTTTAGGTAACCATCCTGACTAAAGACTGCAGATTTACAGTATATTCCCAAGGAGAACAGTCAAACCATCAGGTTGTAATACCAGTCTATTGGTTTTAGGCTCATGTTTGCTGACGTTAGTTTTTTTATTTCTAGATTTATCTTTTCATCTGACTTGCAATTCTCAAACTATTATGGTGGGATTTGAACTCCTGTTGATTGAATGAAAAGGATGTATCATTGGTTGATTAACTAGGTTCATGTTTACATACCCAACTTGAATTGTTAGTCCAGTTTGCAGAATGCTATAAGGTTTAAAAAATAAGTTTTTTTTCGGGAGCAACACGCACAGATATGCAAGGGAAGTCCAACAGGTCAGGCAGCATCTATGGAGGGAAATAAACACACTATAGTTCAGGCTGAAATGCTTCATCTGGACTGGAAAAGAAACAGGCAGGTCAGAATTTCTTTCAATCATCAGAATTTGAAATGAAAGAATTGATGTCTCCCTTAAATAAGTGCATAGTTAACAATATCATTTTACATAAACTTCTCTGAATGGAATGTAGATCCTTTTGTCCTTGAATTTGCTGCAGTGAGCCTGATGTTGAAAAACAAGATTTCAAAATACCTTATTGAGAGTATATTTGTATAAGAGATTTAAAAAAGCTGCTCCAAGCTAATTTGGGAGTGCATTGTGCCCTTTTATTTGAAATAATCCTATAATCCTGTTTTAAGTAGAGTGTTTTGAAACAAGCAATGGAAATACTAATTATTTCAGGCAATGGAGAGAGAAACAGAGTCAATGTTTTAGTTCAAGTACCTTTCATCAATACTGGAAATCAAGTATGTGTTAAGTTGTAGAGAAAGGGAGGGTAGATTGAACACAAATGCTGGCTGTCTGAAATTTCTGAATTCCACTTTGACTGCAGATGACTTAATTTTGTCCAGACAAAAAATGAGGTGCTGTTCCTTAAACTTACCTTGGGCTTTGTCTCAACTTTGCTTGGGGCTTTTAGCACAGAGCTCAGAGTGGGTAACTAATGTGGATTTGTAGTTTCAGAGTCACCCTCAAACTGATTGGAGGTGTTCAGCAAAGTGGTCATGCAATCTGTATTTAGATCCTCTGCTGTAGTTTTGGACTCTTTATCTAAGAAAGTTTGTGATGACATTGGAAAGGGTTCAAAGGAGGTTCACGAAAATGATTCCAGGATTGAAAGGCTTGTCATATGAACAGCATTTGATGGCTCTTTGGCAATGTAAAACACACTGGGATCTCCCAGTGGCCACACATTTTAATTCCACATCCCATTCCCATTGTGATATGTCTATCCACAGCCTCCTCTACTGTAAAGATGAAGCCACACTCAGGTTGGACGAACAACACCTTATATTCCGTCTGGGTGGCCTTCAACCTGATGGCATGAACATTGACTTCTCTAGCTTCTGCTAATGCCCCACCTACCCCTCGTACCCCATCCGTTATTTATTTATATACACACATTCTTTTTCTCTCTTTCCTTTTTCTCCCTCTGTCCCTCTCACTATACCCCTTGCCCATCCTCTGGGTTCCCCCCCGCCCCTTTTCCTTCTCCCTGGGCCTCCTGTCCCATGATCCTCTCTTATCCCTTTTGCCAATCACCCGTCCAGCTCTTGGCTCCATCCCTCCCCCTCCTGTCTTCTCCTATTATTTTGGATCTCCCCCTCCCTCTCCCACTTTCAAATCTCTTACTAGCTCTTCTTTCAGTTAGTCCTGACGAAGGGTCTTGGCCCAAAACGTCGACTGTACCTCTTCCTAGAGATGCTGCCTGGCCTGCTGCATTCACCAGCAACTTTGATGTGTATTGCCTGTTTTTTACTTTTTCATGTTGTTTCTGTTTCTCACTCCACACACATGTTGTCTAACCTGCTGATTATTTCTGACATTTTATGGTGTTCTTTCAGATTTCCAGCACATGCAGATTTGCATCAAATGTATTATCAAAATTTGTTACTTCCAGTGTATATCAAAATATATTTGTCTAAATATATTTTAAATATATTTGTCATTGATGCTTTTAGGCATGGACACCTACAAACAATGGAAAAACCTTGCTATTTATCAATTAACTCAACAGTTCAAGAAACAGTAAGTTATAATTTAAAATAGATTAATCATGTTTAACAGCATTTCATTTTCTCCAGCCGAGATCGTAGCTTGAATCCCAAATGTCACTCAAATTTGCCATTATGAATGATGGTGTCTTTTTCATTTCTTGATGAACTATCTTGCCATAGTATTGGTGCATCCCATTTTGGGAACAAAGAAAAAGGTTGCTGTTTATTCATTGTTGAAGTTATACTTATGCTTGCATAAGTTTTTAAAAATATATATATCATCAAACATGATAAAATAATAAAATGGTATCTGATTTGAAATTAAGTTTTTTAGTAGATTCAGTAATTCTGATCAAAGTCTATTGATAATTCCCAACTCAGCCTTCCTCCTTACCCTACCTCCCTCCCACTCATTTTTAATATAGATAATAACTTCACTTTGAGAATTAGTGGTTTGAGCAGTGTTGCTGTCTGCAGCAACTAACTGGTCACTTTAGCAAAAGCTAAATTACTTGATACTACAGTATCAATTTACTCACAATTTTAGATTTTACAAACATTTAATTCACCCCTTACTATTTTATTAGAATGTTAGCCTGTTCAAAGCTTCCATGACTATAATATGGAAATAATCTTCACATGAATACATTCTTTACACATTAGAACAGAATTGTGCAGTATCAGTAGCAAATAGTGTTAGTGTGTGGAAAAGTACATTGAAAAAACTTAACAAGATATCAATGACATGTAAACTTCTAATTGTTGAGAGCCCTGCTATTCCCTGTATATTTTATGATCTGGTTAAACTTCTTATTTGCCTGAGTTAAATTCTATTTGCCATTCCTTCGTCTATTTTCCTGGTTGACCTTGATCCTATTGTAACCTTAGACAAACATCTTTGCTCTCCACTCTACCACCAATGTAAGTCAACTGCAGACTTACTAATTATAGCACCTACATTCTCCAAATCACTCACATAAATGATGTACAATAAAGGAACACTCACAGCACGCTGGAGGAACTCAGCAGGTCGGGCAGCATCAATGGAAATGATGAATCAACGTTTCGGGCTGGAACCCTTCGTCAGGACTGAACAAAGAAGGAGGGGGAAGGATTTGAAGAGTGCTTGTATATTCAGTTGAAAGACCAGTAATTTGAAAGACAAAGGGGTGGGGGAGGGGAGACAGTGACATCATAGGCAAGTAAACAATGGGTAGTAGAAGAAGGAGGCGGAACCATGAGGGAGGTGATAGGCAGCTGGGGGAGGGGGCATTATCTCCCAAAAACAAACCATGCTGACTATCCCTAAATCCTATCCTTCAGAATCCCTTCTTGTAACTTTCTCACCACTGGCCTTTAGTTCCCTGACTAGTTCTTGCAACCCTTCTTGATAAAGGCATAACTTCAGTTGTCTTCCAGTTTTCTAGTACTTCATCTGTGGCTAAAAAAAAAATACAAAAGTGTTTCTCAGGGCCCCAGACATCTTTTCTCTTGCTCCTGACAAACTCCTAAGAAATAAGTTCATCAAGCTCCATCAGAGATTTATCCATCTTTATGCACTCCAAAGAAACCTTAGCTAGTTCCTGACTAATGCCATCAATATTAGCTTTATCCCCACTTATGGACCTGTTCTGTCTTTTTCCATAACTTTCCTGAAATTAATAGTATTGTGCTAAATAATTACAAAATGCAGAGGCTTCTAAAACACAAGGTTAATTAGAATAAAAGTAATTTCTCATAATTTATTGTTTACAAAAATGTTAATTTTATATTGCAGTCTAAAATCTGTGAAATAATAGACCAGACAATTCTTGACCAGGGTTTAGAGGAAGATACAAGTTCTGCATCTTCCAAGGCAAATGCACTGAAGTACTCCAAAACTAGTGGGCCCTTGGACTGCTTTCATCAGATTAATACAACTACTGCAAGAGAACCCAGGTAGGAGCATGTGTTTCATCTATATGTCCTCCCTCGAGCAGAAATCAGTTAGTGAAATAAATCTGTGAACATCTAGAACATTGCATGATAAACAGTGTTAGATTTATTTTATTATGTATATTAAATTATTTTGTTTCACTGTGGTTTTATGTATTTCAGATATGCTTCAGAAGAAGAATATGATGCTCTACTTAGCATTTTTGATGGCATATTTTAGAATACACTGAAAACTTGGAGTTGTAAGTATGTTTTTGTTTTATCAACAAATTACAACAGGTTTAAATTTGTTAATTACCACTGGCATGTGCTATCTAGAAAACAATTTGAAAAAGCTAAAAGAAAAAAGTCTGCTTTTATTGTCACTTCTCAAATTAAACTTAGTGTTTTATTTAGTCAATGGATCAAATCATTTTAAGTATTATATTGCTGAAATGAGAAGACAAATACCATAAGATACAACTGACCAAAAACTAAATTGTTCACCTGAAATTCCCCTTTACTAATTTAGCAGAGGTATAATTTTGTTTAGTTTTAATGAATTGGTGCTTCTCATTTAAAAACAGAGCATTGTCAGGTGAATGTATTAGTCTTGCAAGTTTCCTAAAGTTTGTAGTCAAACCTTGAGATTATACTCCTTTACTATTAAATGATGACTGTTAAGTTTGCATGAAAGAGGGTTGAAGTCTGTGATTTTCCTACTTAAGTAATTGCATGTAAAGTGTAAAATATTTTCCTACATTCTCAAATCTTAATTATAGCTAATTTATGTCAGTTGCAGAAGTATTCTTATTCCACTTGAAGAACTGGTGGACTAGGCTGCTTTTCTGCAGCACTTAATGAAGAACAGTAGGTGGTGGAAACCTGGGAGCTCAAGACCCTGCCTATTTCTTTTGTGTGTGTATGTGTGTAAATGTCCAAATAATTACTTGTTAACATAAAGCTGACAAATGTAAACTAATTTTATGAATTAATCATTATATTTGTCCTATTAAAGTCACATTATTGCATCAAAACTTATTCAAATTTAACTTCAGCAAAGATAATTGCGTGAATAAAGGTGTTTTTTCCTTCAAGTGTCAGTCCAGTTTATTGAAGATCTAATTTCAATCTGTTATTCAAAATAATACATTTTCTATGGTTGGGAGAAATGATTGCCTGATTGTTTTTGCCTGCTCACTGACAAAAGGATTCCATTTCTAAAAGTCCACCTTTTTTTCTACTTTCCCAGTTTCCAATTCCATTTCTGTCCTATGGGTATTGATTGCACAATTTGGTATTTTTCCATATTTGAAATTGGAGAGAGCCAACTAGCTATTTTTCAATTTGGAACTGCAAAGTTGAGCCAAATGCTATTCTCATCCAACATTCACATGTGTGCACTTTCTAGAGGGCTGATGGTAATTGGTTTATTATTGTCATGTGTACCGAATACAGTGAAAAGCTTTTGTTTATGTGCCATCCACATAAATCATTCCATACACAGTATAACGAAGTACTACAAAACATAGAACAAAAAAGCTAAATGCAGGATATAGTGTTAAGTTACAGAGAAAGTACAGTGCAAGTGGGCAAGTGCAAGGGCCAGTGAAAGATCAAGAGTTCATATTTATTATACAAGAGATTTGTTCAAGGGACATATAACAAGGGGTTAGAACTGTTTTGGAGTATGACAGTATCTATTCTCAAGCTTTTGTATCTTCTGTCTGATGGGGATTGGGGGTGAGAAGGGTCATTGAATATGATGGTTGCTTTCCTAAGACAACAGGAAGTGTAGACAGAGTCCACAGGGGGGTGTCTGGTTTTTATGATAGATTGCACTACATTCACAACTCTCTGCAAGTTCTTGTGCTGTTTTGGGCAGAGCAAGCTGTGATTCATCCAGCTTTCTGTGGTGCATCTGTAAAAATTGATGAGGGTTATTGGAGACATGCTGAGTTTCTCTAGTCCTCTGGTTAAAGGTCCTAGTGTGCTTTCTTGGTCATGGTTTCCATATGACTGGATCAGGACAAATTGCTTATGGCATTTAAACTAAGGAACTTGAAGCACTCAGCCACTCCACCTCAGAACCATTGATTCAGACAGGGGCATACACTCTACCAGAATCTTCTGTTCACTAACAAATAAGGAAGAAAAAAGTAGTAAAACTCAATTATTTTTTCTGGTAGTATTATTAAAAAGCTTAAATTGGTAGATGGGAAAATACTGGAATTTATTATAAAAGATATGGTATCTGGACACAGAAAATAATAACATAATTGTACAAGATCAACATGGATTTATGAAAGTAAAATTATGTGCGGCTAATCTATTGGAAAATTTTCAAATAGATTGCAGATAAGAGGTTGCTGAACAAATTACAGTACAAAAGAAGGGGTAATATATTAGCTTGGCTTAAAATCCGCTTAACAGATGGAAAACAAATAAACATGACCTTTTCGGTGTTGTCGACTGTGACTCGTGGGGTACCACAGGGATCTGTGCTTTTGCTCCAACTTTTCATAATCTTATTATCAATAATTTGGCTGACGAGACCAACTATAACATTTCCAGATTTGCTCATGACATAAAACTCAGTGCGAACATGAAACAGCAAACGAGAATTCAAGGAGTCTTCAGGAGCATGTAGTTGAGCTGGAAAAACGTGAAGTTATCCAATTTAAGTAAAAAGAAAACAAAAGTAGTTACTTTTTTAAAAATGGAGATCAGGAAATATTGATGTTTAAAGAGATCGATCCTGGTGATACAAGCTTTTGGGCTTTTGCTTGATTTAAAAGGGGAGAAGAAGGAATATTTGGGGTGGGTGTGGTCTTTGACCTTTGATGATGCTTATACTCTCTCCTTCAAAAATTGATAATTGTTCGAAGTCATTTGAAGTACACAGTGAGAAGGAGAACAAAATAATTGTTACTCCAAATTGGATGCAGTACAAATAAAAACAAGATAAAGAACACAATAATAATAAAAAACATAATAAATATAAATATGTAAATAGCTTACATACATTGTTTGTACGTTGATAAAGCGACGCTAGGCACATAAGTGTCTGTACATTAGGTGACTGACAGGAAATTATAAAGTGGTGGTGGGGGGGTAGAGGGGTGGCTTAATATGTGGAGGTGTTGATCAGCCTTTCTGCTTGGGGAAAGTAACTGCTTTTGAGTCTGGTGGTCCTTGCCTTTCTTCCTGATGGGAGTGGGACAAACAGCCCATAAGCAGGGTAGGTGGGATCCTTCATGATGTTACCGGCACCTTTCTATATATGTCCTGGATGGCAGGGAGGCTAGTGCTGGTGATGTGTTGGGCAGTTTTGACTACCCATTGTAGAGCATTCCTGACCGCCGCAATTCTATACCATGCAATGATGCAGCTTGTTGGATGCGCTCTACTGTGCATCTGTAGAATGACATATGCACAGTCCACCTCTCTTCAGCCTTCCTCGGATAGGAGAAGTGTTGGTGAGCTTTCCTGATTGTGTATAATGTGTCCTGGGTCTATGAGAGGTTGTGCGAGATATGCACTAACAGGATTTTGAAACTACTCGCAGTTTGCACTGCTGTGTCACCGATGTAAAGAGGGTGTGAGTGGTATGAAAGACATTTGCTCTGGGGAAACTTGTTTCTAAGGTGGCAGGTCTGTAATATGAGGAGAGATTGAGCAGGCTACAGGCTAGCTCCCTGTAGGCTGGAGCTTAGAGACATGAGAGATGAAAATGCTTAGAAGATTCAACAGGGAAGATTACAAGAAGGATGTTTCCTTTGGCTGAGATGTCTGAACATAACATCACAGTCACAAAATTAGGTGTAAAGGGAAAAAAAAATCTTCACTCAACTGGTGAATCTCTTGAAGTCTCTACCCCTGGAGGGGATGGGAGGCTTGGTCATCAAGTTCATAAGAAAAAGAGATGAATTGACTTCTGGATGTTAGAGGAATGAAGGGATAGGTTGATAGGGCAGGGAATGGTAATGTGGTGGAAGATCTACCTTGATTTATTGAGTGTTGGAACATGCATGGGAAGATGCAGAGAGTAATAGATTCTGCCCAATACATCATGGGCACAACCCTTCCCACCATTAGTATCTACAAGAAGCACTGCTTCAAGAATGCAACATCCATCATCAAAGATCTCCACCAGTCAGGCCATGCCGTCTCCTCATGATCACCTTTAGGCAGAAAGGTCTCACACCTTCAGGTTCAAGGCCGCTATTTCCCTTCAACCATTTGGGTTTTGAAACAACTGGCAAATTCTTGTCACTGGAGCTTAGCAACAATATGACCACCTTTGCACTAAAATTGACTTTTTTTCTGCTATAATTGTCTTCTTTCTGTGAAAATTGTGTATAATTTATATTTATGATTTTCATGTGAATACTGCATATATGTTGCAAGTATTTAATTGCATCTGTGCATTCATGTACAGTACTTGTGCAAACAAACTATTAACTTTTGACTTTGACCACTACTTCTGTTTCTCAGACTCTTGCCATCTATTCCACTTGGCAAAGGAGTCAAAACCCAGAAGGCATTGTTTTAAAGCAATTGATAGGTTTTCTGGAGAGATGACCGAACTAATTCAGAATTTTAAAAATACTGATCTCAGGATAATGACTCTATGAAACCACCTCATTGTGAAAACTCATCTGACTCACTAATGTACTTCATGAAAAATCTGCCATCCCTATTAATGTAACTTTTAAGTAACTCCAGATCTATCAGTGTGATTGACTGTATATCCCCCCTCAGATCAGAGCAATAAATGGCTTCACTGTGATGTCCACATCCTGTGAATGAATACATATTTTAAAAAATAGTATTTTTCCAAACTCTTCTGTCAGCATGCCTTAATGCCTTGCAATGCTTAAAGGGAAGATACACTTACCTTCACAAAGCACTTTTTGGGACATTGAAATGCAGTAATTAAGGAAATAGAGCAGCCAGATTACGTGCATATAGGATGCAAGGCAGAAATGGCGACAAGACCATAAGACATAAGAGCAGAATTAGGCCATTCGGCCCATGAGTTTACTCTGCCATTTCATCATGGTTGATTTATTAACTTTCTCAAGCTCATTCTCTTGTCTTTGCCCATAACCTTTGATGCCCTTACTAATCAAGAACCTATTAAACTCTACTTTAAATACCCAGTGACGTGACCTCCACAGCTGTCTGTGGCAATGAATTCCACAGATTCACCACTCCTGGTTGAAGAAATTCCTCCTCATCTCTGTTCTAAAGGGACATCCTTGTATTCTGGGACTGTGCCCTCTGGTCTTAAACTACCTCACAATAGGAAACATCCTCTCCATTTCCACTCTATCTTGGCCTTTCAATATTCATTAGGTTTTAATGGGATTCCCCCCTCCAGTGAGTTCAAACCCAGAACTATCAAACACTCCACATATGTTAACCCTTTAATTCCTGGGATAATTCTCATGAAACTCCTCTGGACTCTCTCCAATGCAAAACAATCAATTCTTAGTGGTATCACAAACACAAGAAAATCTGCAGATGCTGAAAATCCAAAATGACACAAATAAACTGCTGGAGGACCTCAGCAGGCCAGACAGCATCTACGGAAAAGAGTGAACAGTCGACATTTCGGGCTAAGACCCTTCATCAGGACTGGAAAGACAGAATAAGAAGATGCGGGGAGGGGAGGAGGAAGTACAAGGTAATAGATGATAGGTGAAACCGGGAGAGGGGGAGGGGTGAAGTAAAGAGCTCGGAAGTTGATTGGTGAAAGAGATAAAGGGCTGAAGAAGGGGGAATCTGAAGGAGAGGATAGAAGACCATGGAAGAAAGGGAAGGAGGAGGAGCACCAGAGGGAAGTAATGGGCAGGTAAGGGGTGAGAGAAGGAAAGATGAATGAGGAATGGTGAAGGGGGGGGGGGGGGGGTAAATTATATACCACCAGATTCCAACTATAAGAAAGCATTCACAACACTGCACAATGTTGTCTGCAGACAAGAAACAGCCCATCCCAATATATTTCAAATTACAGTTAGTGACTAACCAGGACTGTTTGAAGAAAACTTTGCCCAGTTATCACCAGCATGTAAACTGTTGCACCAGAGGTCCCAACACACTAGACCACTGCTACACTATGATAAGGAATGCCTATCGTTCCATCCCCAGACTGTATTTTGGCAAGTCAGATCATTTGGCTCTACCTGCGTATAGACAAAGCCAAAAAGCAAAGTTGCAGAGATTCTAAAAGGTGGCCATGGGAGACAGTGGAATGACTACAGGGTTGCTTTGAATCAGTGGATAGGGCTGTGTTCAAGAACTCACCTGTGGCCCTGAATGACTACACCAGGGTAATAGACTTTATTAAAGCAACTGTCATGAGTGCGTCCCCATGAAGTCATTCAGTGTCTTCCCCAATCAGAAGCCCTATATGAACCATAAAATCTGGAATTTGCTGAGGGCCAGGTTAGAGACATTCAAGTCTGGAGATCAAGAATGCTACAACAGGAGCAGATATGATGAACAAGAGAAAAACTGCAGACGCTGGAAATCCAAGCAACACACACAAAATGCTGAAGGAACTCAGCAGGCCAGGCAGCATCTATGGAAAAGAGTACAGCTGGCGTTTCAGGCCAAGACCCTTCATCTTGGCCCATGATGGCAACTGTACTCTTGTCCATAGATGCTGCCTAGCCTGTTGAGTTCCTCCAGCATTTTGTGTGTGTTGTGCAGATATGATGTCCAGAAAGCCATCTCACAGGCAAAGTGGAGATTTTGGACTAGACTGGAATCAACGAGGGATGCTCAACAGCTGTGGCAGGGTTTGAATGCCATCACTTCCAACAAAGTTAAGTCAAGTGCCATGGGGGAACAGTAGAGCTTTGCTTCCAGATGAGCTCAATGCCTTCTATGCTTGATTTGACCACCAGAACATGGAGAAACCATCACGCACCCCTACATCCCCAATGTTCCTTTGGTCTCAGTATCTGAAGATGATGCGTGGGCTGCCTTCAAGAGGGTGAATCCAAGGAAAGCATCCAATCCAAGGAGTACCTGGCGAGTACTGAAGACCTGTGCTGACCAACTGCCTGATGTTTTCACGGATATTTTCAGTCTCTTGCTTTGGCAGTGCATGGTACTCACCTACTTCAAGCAGGCTTCGATTACACTGGCCCCCAAGAAGAGCATGGTGACCTTCCTCAATGACTATTGCCCAGTGGCACTTACATCCACAGTGGTGAAATGTTTTGAGAGGCTGGTGCTGAAACATATCAGCTCCTCTTTTAATGGTGACTTGGATCCACTCCAATTTGCCTACCAAAGCAACAGGTTCACAGCAGACTCCATCTTGTTGGCTCTTCACACAACCCTGGAACATCTGGACAACAAAGATGCATACACCTGGATGCTCTTTATCAATTACAGCCAGCATTTATTACCATCATCACCTCGAAACTGATCAGTAAACCTAGGCCTCAATAACCCCTTTGTGCAATTGTATACTGGATTTCCTCACTTGCAGACCCCAGTCAGTTTGGATTGACAAAAACATTTCCTTCACAATCTCCATCAGCACTGGTGCACCACAGGGCTTTGTGTTTATCCCCCTGCTCTACTGGCTTTACACCCATGACTGTGTGGCTAAGTACAGCTCCAACACCATATTCAAGTTTGCTGATGACACCACTGTTGTGGGCTGTATCAAAGGTGGTGATGTATCAATATACAGGAGGAAGATGGAAAGTTTGGCTGAGTGGTAACATAACAGCATCTCTCACTCAATGTCCGCAAGGCCAAGGAACTATTTGTAGACTTCAGGAGAGAGAAACCAGAGGTCCGTGAGCTAGCTCTGATCAGAGGATCAGAGGGTCAGAAGATCAGAGGTGGAGAGGGTCAGTAACTTTAAATTCCTAGGTATCACTATCTCAGAGGACCTGTCCTGCGCCCATCATAAAAATTTAATTGCAAAGAAAGCACGACAGTGCCTCTATTTCCTTAGGAGTCTGCAGAGCTTCGGCATGTTATCAAAAACCTTGACAAGCTTCTATAGATGCGTAGTGGAAAGTGTGCTGATTGGCTGCATTACGGTCCAGTATCGGAACACCAATGCCGTCGAGTGGAAAATTCCACAAAAGGTAGTGGATTCAGCCCAGTACATCACAGGTAAAGCCCTCCCAACTTGAGTACATCTACATGAAACGCAGTCATGGGAAAGCAGCATCTATATTCAAAGATCTTCACCACCCAGGCCATGCTCTTTTCTCACCGCTGCCATCAGGCAGAAGGTAGAAATGCCTCAGGTCTCGCACCACCAGGTTCAAGAAAAGTATCTACTCCTCAACCGTCAGTCTCTTGAACAAAAGAGGATAATTGCACTCATCTATTAAGATATTCCCACAAACTGATGATCTCATTTTAAGGACGCTTTATCTTGTTATTTCATGCTCTCATTATTTGCTGCTATTTATTTATATTTGCACTTCAACAGTTTGTTGTCTTCTGTGCTCTTGCTCTTTCAATGATCCTGTTTACAGTTACTATTCTATAGATTTGTTGAGTATGCCCACAGGATAAAGATTCTCGGGGTTGTATGCAGTGACATGTGTGTACTCTGATAATAAATTCTACTTTGAACTTTTGAGTAACTGGAAGTTTGAGAAATCGATGTTCATGCCATCAGGTTGGAGGCTACCCAGAACAGAATATAAGGTGTTGCTCCTCCAACCTGAGTGTGGTCTCATGGCGGCAGTGAGGGAGGTCATGGACTGACATGTCAGAATGAGAATGGGAAGTAGAGTTAAAATGGGTGGTAAGTATGGAATAAAAACTGACTAGGAAACTGTAAAAATTCCCTGCTCTCCTTAGAAGTAATTCATTTAGTTACTATTTCCTTAATACATAGGAGGCCATTTTGCTGAAAGTCAATGCATGCACTCAGAGCATTCACTTCAGTTGACCTTCCCCTCTCCCCCACTTATCTCCATTCTTATCTATTTCCTCTCACTTGCTCATCAACTCCCTCCACTCTTCCTGCCTCACGTACACAAAGGACAATTTACAATTTGCCAGCTTTTCTTTGTGATGCAGGGGGAAACCCAATGGAAACCTTTGTATGTGCTACTTGGAAACATGTCACCTCTACCAGAAGAGGAAAATAAAACTTTGGTTTAAAGTCTTATTGCTTTTTTTTTAGCTTTGTTAAAATCCCCACCTCTGGTATAGCTTGATCAAGCACCAACAAACGTATAATGGTTAAATTGATGCATAATCTTGGTTGCCTGCATTTAAGTTTTTAAGCAACACACACAAAAAATGCCAGCATCTCTAGGAAGAGGTACACTCGATGTTTCGGGCTGAGACCCTTCGTCAGGACTAAATGAAGGAAGAGTTAGTAAGAGATTTGAAAGTGGGAGGGGGAGGAGGAGATCCAAAATGATAGGAGAAGACAGGAGGGGGAGGGATGGAGCCAAGAGCTGGAAAGTTGATAGACAAAAGGGATATGAGAGGATCATGGGACAGGAGGCCTAGGGAGAAAGAAAGGAGGAGGGGGGAAGCCCAGAGGATGGGCAAGGAGTATAGTGAGAGGGACACAGGGAGAAAAAGGAGAGAGAAAAAATTAATAATAATAATAAATAAATAAATAACGGATGGGGTACGAGGGGGAGGTGGGGCATTAATGGAAGTTAGAGAAGTCAATGTTCATGCCATCAGTTTGGAGACTACCCAGACGGAATATAAGGTGTTGTTCCTCCAACCGGAGTGTGGCTTCATCTTGACAGTAGAGGAGGCCGTGGATAGACATATCAGAATGGGAATGGGATGTGGAATTAAAATGCCAAGCCACACTCAGGTTGGAGGAACAACACCTTATATTCCGTCTGGGTAGCCTCCAACCTGATGGCATGAACATTGACTTCTCTGACTTCTGTTAATGCCCCACCTCCCCTTCGTACCCCATCCATTATTTATTTATTATTAATTCTCTCTCTCTCTGTCCCTCTCACTATACTCGTTGCCCATCCTCTGGGCTTCCCCCCTCCCCTTTCTTTCTCCCTAGGCCTCCTGTCCCATGATCCTCTCATATCCCTTTTGCCAATCACCTGTCCAGCTCTTGGCTCCATCCCTCCCCCTCCTGTCTTCTCCTATCATTTCGGATCTCCCCCTCCCCCTCCCCCTCCCCCTCCCCCTCCCACTTTCAAATCTCTTACTATCTCTTCTTTCAGTTAGTCCTGACGAAGGGTCTCGGCCCGAAACATCGACTGTACCTCTTCCTAGAGATGCTGCCTGGCCTGCTGCATTCACCAGCATTTTTTGTGTGTGTTGTTTAAGTTTTTAATTTAGTTTGTTTATTTAGAGATAATGTGTGGAACAGACCCTACCAGCCCAATAAGCCAAACTGTCCAGCACCCACATATTTAACACCAGCCTAATCACAGGACAATTTACAATGACCAATTAGCCTACTAACCAGTATGTCTTTGGGCTGCAGGAGGACCACAAATAAACCCACATGGTCTCGGGGAGAACATACAAACAGTGCCGGAACTGAACTCCAAACTCCAATTGCAGAGTTGTGACAGTACTGCACTAACCGCTACACTACAGTAATACATTTTAATAAAACGGCGACAAAAATAAATTGTTGATTCACTTGCCAGTTTGAGCATTTCTTCACTAATATTTCAACTGGCCTGTCAAGTAATATGCTCAGAAAGAATTTTAAAATAGAACAAGAACTTTCCAAACATAAGCACTTGGGATATTGCTTTGTAACAGAGTAAAATAAAAGCATGAAATGATTAATTTCACTGCCTTGAAGCCAAACATAATGTGAAATATTTAAAATTTTGAAAATTTAGATTAAGGAGGTAATTATGGAATTAAGGTTGACAGAATCTGAAAGCAGAAAAAGCTGTAAACATTCAGCGGGCTCAGCAGTATCTGTGCAAAGAGGTATAATTAATGTTTAAAGACCAGGATCTTTCATCAGAATTGGCAACATTTCCCCAATTCTGATGAGCGATTGCAGATCTAAAACATTAACTGTTTCTGTTTCTGCAGGTACTTGCTGCATGTTTCCAGCCTTTTCTTTTTCTGTTTCAGATTTCTAGCACCCGCAGGTTTTCTTTGATTTTCTGTGGAAATGTAGATAATGTACTTCCACATTAAAGAGAGAATATTGTTGAGTGGTAAAGGAGAGAGCAGGTTTATCTTCTAATCTGAAACTTGGGTTTTTAGGTATTTGGTTCATTCCAATGTAAGAATCTTGTTTACATTTTGGAAAGACAGCTGGTGAAAGCTAGCCATTCCCAAGGAGGGGAGAAAGTACAAGTACTGTGTCCATACAAGGTCATTTGGCCACCTTGACAAATGCCAGAGGGGCTGATGGACTGTCCTTTCTGTAAATGGCAGCGCAGTAGCGTAACATTTAGCATAACATTTACAATGCCAGCAATAGCTGCTCTCTGTAAGGGGCTTGTACATTCTCCCTGTTTCTGCGTGAGTTTTCTCTGGCTGCTTGGGTTTCATCCCGCGTTCCAAAGACATATTGGTTAGTCAGGGTTCGTAAGTTGTACGCAGGCTGTGTTGATGCTAGATATATGGTAACACTTAAAGGGCTGGCCCCAGGACAATTCTCGCACTGTATTGGCCGTTGATGCAAATGACACACTTCATTGCATGCTTCGATGTATACTTGGCAAATAAAGTTAAACTTTATCTTTAAAACATTGATGAAACAATTCATCTAATCAATGTCAAAGCAGCAAATGCTCTGTCTAGGCACCTAGTAAAGTGGCCACTGAGTGTATGTATGTCTGTGGCCTTCTGTTGCTGTTGCCTATCAGCTTCAAAGCTTAACGTTTTGTGTGTTCAGAGATGCTCTTCTGCACACCACAGTTGTAACTTGTGGTTATGTGAGTTACTGTCCCCTTCCTGTCAGTTTGAAACAGTCTGGCCCTTCTCTTCTGATCCCTGTCATTAGCAAGGCATTTTTGCCCACAAAACTGCTGCTCACTGGATTTTTCTTTGTTTTTTTCACACCATTCTCTGCAAACTCTAGAGACCTGTGCATGAAAATCCCAGGAGATCAGCAGATTCTGAGATGCTCAAACTACTCTGTCTGCCGCCAACAATCATTCCATGATTAAAGTCACTTAGATCACATTTCTTCCCCATTCTGATGTTTGGTCTGAACAACAGCTGAACCTCTTGACCATGTCTGAATGCTTTCCTGCATTGAGTTGCTGCCACGATTGGCTGATTAGATATTTGCATTAACGAGCCGGTGTACAGGTGTACCTAGTAAAGTGGCCACGAAGTGGATGTTTTTCGTTATTTTTATTCGCGCAGATTTTTATGCATTATTTATAAAGTCAGAGCCATGGAGCACTACAGCATAGAAACAGGCCCTTTAGCCCATCTAGTCCATGCTGAACTGTTATTCTGCCTAGTCACATCGACCTGCATGTGAACCATAGCACACCCTGTTGATGTTGAGTGTCGCTAAAAATCATGGCAAGCCTCATATTTCAAGCTTTACCTGTGATTTTCATTGAATGACCTGATTAGTTGTCTGATGATGGGAGTAAAATAGACAGCCCTAAGCAAGACACACAAAGTGCAGGAGGAACTCAGCAGGTCAGACAGCGTCCATGGAAGTGAATAGGCAGCCGATGTTTCGGGCCAAGACCCTTCTTTAGGACAAATCGAAAGTGGCTGTCACAAATAGAGACAGTAAGCCTCCATAAAACAGAGAAGGGAAAGAAACAACAGATGGCTGTGGAGAACAATGCCATTAAATGTGTGAAAGCAAATTTTTTGTCCTTTCATGGTGCACCATGTCATTGGCAGCCTACAGAGAGCGCATACGCGGAAGATACTCCTGGCCATAGAAAAATGAGCAAATCTGCTCAAGAAAGAGGCTCCTGAAACACACACAAAGAAAGATCATCAAGAGATAACTGTCACAGCTGAAGCAAGCAAGCCACAACAGGAGGTGACGAAACTCCAGGTCAAAAAACAAACAGTAATGTAATACAGATGGTTCTGTTACTCTGTTTGTTACCATTTCATTTGAGAAAGTCAAGAAAATAAATGAAATTGTAGTAGCAGAGATAGGAAGTCCTATGGGCAATGAAATAATTAACACAGGTGAATAAAAATAAAGTATGTTTAACTATTTACAGGTTTCTTTTATTAAACACATACTTGCACTCAAAACTACAGTATTAAATTAAGTATAGAAAAATACTTTGGCATAGAGCCTAAAGCTTGAATTTGAGCTGTGTCATATAAATGCTAGAGCTGAATTTTAGTCCCATTCCATGAGGTCATTATTTCAACCCTCTTGTGTAAGGAACAATAAATACTATTGAGGAAACCCGATTGGAAGTTCACATTTAATGGTAAGGAATTTTTAAACAAAATATCTGAGGCCATATAGTTCAGTCAGTTTCACATCTGCAGTCTTTGGCAATTTAGGCTTTGGAAAAACTGTGGAATAAAAAGAAAGAACGTTACTCAAAGTATATCTTAACAATGCTACCCCAAAGCATTTTTCTTACAATCCTTTAAAGAATAAGATCTACACTCAGTTGTCACTTTATTAGGTATACCTGTACACCTGCTCATTAATGCAAATATCTAATCAGCCAATCATGTGACAGCAACTCAATCCATAAAAACATTTAGACATAGTCAAGAGGTTCAGACCTAACATCAGAATGGGAAAGAAATGTGATCAAAGTGACTTTGACTGCAAAGATTGTTGATGCCGGATCGGGTGGTTTGAGTATCTCAGAAATGCTGATCTCCTTGTATTTTCATACACAACAGTCTCTAGAATTTCCAGAGAATGGTGTGAGGAAAAAAAAACATCCAGTAAGCAACAGTTCTAAGGGCAAAAATGCCTTGTTAATGACAGAGGTCAGGGGAGAATGGCCATACTGGTTCAGTCTGACAGGAAGGCGACAGTAACTCAAATAACCACATGTTCCAGCAGTGCTGTGCAGAAGAACATCTTTGTGAGCACAACATGTTGAACTTTGAAGTTGATGGGCTACAGCAGCAGAGAACCATGAACACACACTCAGTGACCACTTTATTAGCTACTGGAGATACCTAATACAGTGGCCACTGGATGTATGTAACTTAAGTTACCAGTTACCAGATATTGAGTGGTGTCAAAGTGAAGCACAAATACTGGAAATCTGGAACAGAACAGATCCGATAGCATTTTAAACAGTAGGAAGAGTTAATTTCTGAAGGACAAACCCTGAATGAAGGCTGCAATCAGAGCATTAGTATAACTTTTCCCCCCAATGCTGGCAAGTTTGCTTTGCAGTTCCAGCTGTTCCCATTTTCGTTCTTTCACAACCTTGTTTTTGCACCATTCAACATCATTTTCACCCCACACTTTGTTTGTTTAGTGCTTGTAGAGAGTGGTGATGTTTTGATTACCCGTGAGGATAACAACCAGGAAGTTTACATTACTTTTTTTAGAAAATTATGTTTCTGTAGTGGAAACAGCCGGAGTTATGTTTTCATTGAACCCGACATCTGAATGACAAACTTGGAAGACAGAAATTCCTTCTAGATTTTTTCACTGGGCCTGTACTGATTTGTAACTTTTGTAGTGTTGCTATTAGTCCTCCCTCTACAAGGATAAATTAGTTCCAGCAGAGACGGTAATTATTTTGTACCAGCAGCAAGCCAGCACAACCCACAAAACAAAATTTCGTGAGTTATTACTTTTCAGCAAGGAAACAGGCAATTCATTTCACCAGCATACACCTTTCATTTCTCTTCCTTTGCAACACACACAAAATGCCAGTGGAACTCAGCATTTGGTGGGGAATAAACAGTCAACATCTCCTTTTCTTCCTTAAGACAAGAGAGCAGAAATAGGCCAATTAGCCCATTGAGACTCTTCTGCCAATCTATCATGCCTGATTTATTATCCTTCTCAACCTTCGACACCCTTAATAATCATGAACATATCAAGCTCCGTGTTAAATTTTACCCAATAACCTGGCCTCCACAGCCATCTGTGGCAATGAATCTGGCTAAAGAATTTCATCGTAAACTCTGTTCTAAAGAGGATGTCCTTGTAATTCTGAGGCTCACACACAGAGTAGATGCTGCCTGACCTACTGTATTCATCCAGCATTTTGTGTATGTAAGGGGTTTTGTCTTTTATGTTACTGTGTAGGCTAATTAAAATAGCTTCTTTGTTATGTTAAACGCTGAGAAAGTCCTTCCCGCTAGCAGGTTGTTTTGTATTATCTACTGATATGAGGATGAATGAACCAATTGTGATAGTTGTTATGCTTTTGGTGTGTCTGAAGATATTGTATGCGCGGGGTTTTGGGGCAGAAGGCGGGAGAGAGAGACAGAGGATGGAGCAGCTGCTGTGAGTCCGCTAATGGGGTTGGACCCCGAGCGGGGCGTTCGGTGAGGAGGGGAGACGGAGACGGACTTGTGTGGAGCGTCTGGTCGACCACCGTTGTTGGTCCCAGGTGGCCAGTCGAGGTGGTCCGAGGGGTCGCCAGGTGAAGAAGGGTCCAGAGCTCCAACTGTTTGTGCACGAAGAGCCTGAACTTTGATAAGTGTGGCACCTTTTATTTTCCTTTTATATTTTATTCTCTATTAAATATATAGTCCCAGTAATATCTATAAACTGTAAATCTTTTAATCATATCTGGTGTATTGTCTGTTATTTGGGTGGGGTGGGGTACATCACACAGCATCCACACAAACTAATTACCCAGTTTGCCAGGGCCGAGGGCTGTTTCCCTAGACGACAGTGAGCCGAGCGACCCTGGGTCTGGCTGCGGGGGTGGCAGGGGCTACATGTATATTACAAATGTTATTCTTTGAAACACTCACAAGATGCTGGAGGAACTCAGCAGGCCTGGGTACATCTATGGAATGGAATAAACTGTCAATATTTCTTTTCCTTTTCTTCCTTAGGTGTTTATCTAACTTATCCTTAAATGCATTTATGCTAATCTTTTGCTGACATTCATTTGCAAAGAATTTGCACAATTTTTGTTTCCCAATATCTGATACAATATTGCTGTGAATGTGTAAATGGTACATCTAATACCCAAATCACAATTGTTTATATAGTTGATAGAGGACAATGAACCTAGCAGCCACCCTCACAGAATAACACACACAAAATGCTGGAGAAACTCAGCAGGTCAGGCAGCATTGATGGAAAAAAATAAAGAGTCAACATTTGGAAAGTGAGCCCATTGGTTGTGGAATCAGTTGTGTTGGGGTGAGTGACGTTATCCACTTTGGTTCAGGAGCCTGATGGTTGAGGGGTAATAACTGTTCCTGAACCTGGTGGTGTGGGACCTAAGGCTCCTGTACCTCCTTCCTGATGTCAGCAGCAAGAAGAGAGCATGGTCCGGATGTTTCCTGCTTTATAGAACCAGTTTGTTATCCAATCACTCCCACGGGGTTGAGATCAGTTCATCTCCACACGACCAGCACAGTGACATCAGTAGAGTTACTGCCTCGCTACTCCAGTGACCCAGGGGCAATCCCTACCTCCAATCCTGTCAGTACGTTCACTGCAGAAACCCCCGAGATCACGAGCATTTGCTTTCCTGTCCCGGAGATATACAGATTAGTAGGTAACTGGCCATTGTAAATTGTCCCAGCGCATGAGTAATTATGAGAAACCTGCGGTGTAGTTGGGAACATGGGGACAAAAAACTTGGATTAGTATAGAACATAGGACATAAGAATAGGTCTTTTGGTCCACAATGTCTTTGCCAACCATGATGCCAGTTTAAACTAATTCTATCTGCCTACACATGATCCATATCTCTCCGTTCCCCAGCCTGTTCATGTGCCTGTGGAGGTGCCATTTAATTATTGCTGTTCTACCTGCTTGCACAATCTCTGACAACATTTTCCAGGTGCCTATAGCCATCTTTGTAAAAAATAACTCGCCTCTTAAGATTCCTTTAATGTTTTCCCCTCACACCTTAAAGCTATGCCCCTCTGTTAGAGGGAAATCAAAATAAAGAGCTGCAGGCACTGAAAGTCTGAGATAAAAGCAGGAAAAAAATTGGGTAGTTTTCAGCAGATCAGCCAGCACATATCTCTGTCTGTGGAAAGAGATATGGAACCCTTCGTCAGATGAATGACATAAGGGACTATTGATGCCGGAACCTGAAGCAGAAAATGAGCGAGTGGAGGAATTCAGCGGGTCAAGCAGCATTATGGTTGATAGGTTCTTGATTAGTAAGAGCGACAAACGTTAGGGGGAGGAGGCATGAGAATGGGGTTGAGAGGAATAATAACTCAGGGAGGGGGTGGGGTGGAGAGGGGTGGGTGAGGGAAGGGAGGGAGGGTTGGGTGGGGAGGAGGAGAGAGAAAAAAAATTGGACCGAGACCCTTCATCTGGACTGGAAAGGAAAGGGAAAAGTCAGATAAGAAGTCGGGAGGAGGGGAGGAAGAAGTACAAGGTGGCAGGTGGTAGGTGAAACTCGGAGGGAGGAGGGAGTAAAGCAAAGAGCTGGGAAGTTGATTGGTGAAAGAGATACAGGGCTGGAGAAGGGGGGATCTGATGGGAGAGGACAGAAGGCCATGGAAGAAAGGGAAGAGGGAGGAGCACCAGAGGGAGGTGATGGGCTAGGAAGGAGATAAGTTGAGAGACGGAAGCAGGAGTGGGGAATGGTGAAGGAGAGGAGGGGAGCGATTACCAGAAGTTAGAGAAGTCAATGTTCATGCCATCAGACTGGAGGCTACCCAGACAGAATATAATGTGTTGCTCCTCCAACCTGAGTGCGGCCTCATCCTGGCAATAGAGAAATGTTGGAATGGGAATGGGAAGTAGAATTGAAATGAGTGGCCATCAGGAAATCCCACTTTTTGGGTGGATAGAGCAAAGGTGATCAACGAAGCAGTCTCCCAATCTACATGAAGTCTCACCAAGCACAGTAAGTGACCACGACAGACGCATAGGAGTAACGTTGCCTCACCTGGAAGGACTGTTCGGGCCCTGAATGGTGGTGAGGGAGGAGATGTGGGACAGGTGTGGCACTTGTTCCACTGGCAAGGATGCAAGGTAGTGTTCATGGATTCATGGACTATTCAGAGATGATAGCAGAGGTGAAGAAGCTGTTGCTAAAATGTTGAGAGTGGGTCTTCTGGCTTAGATAATAAATTTACTTTGAACTTTGAAAGTATAAAATGTGGCTGTGCTACCACATCTATAAACAGCAGCCGCAGCGTGAGGACGTGCAGCTCTTTTTGGTTTCTGGTTTGTACAGAAACACTCCAGAAGTTACTGTTCCATTTCCTGGGCTTTGCACTTTCCCCATCATTAAAGTATCAGTTCCACTTGTGATCCACTTTCGTAATTCAATTCCACTGAATTCCATGGAATAGTATTTTGACAGGGGAGTTCAATTGCAGCTATGACGATCTCAGGGAAAACTCCTTTCTGCCCTTTTTAACGCAATTATGAATCCAACATTTTCAGCAAACCAACCTTCCCTGTTTTATCAATATTTTCTGTTTTTAGTTCAGAGTTCAAAGTAAATTTATTATCAAAGTACATATATACTACCCTGACATTCATTTTCTTGCAGGCATTCAAAGTAGAATGAAGAATACAACTGAATCAATGAAAAATTACACACAAAGACTGACAAGCCACCAATGTGCACAAGAAGACGAACCATGCAAGTACAAAAAGCAACAAATAATAATAATAAATAAGTAATAGAGAGAACATGTGCTGCAGAGTCCTTGAAAGTGAATCCGTAAGTTGTGTTCAATAATCAGTTCAGTGTGAAAGTGTCCATGCCCGTTCAGGAGCCTAATGGTTGAAGGGTATTAACATTTCCTGAAACTGTTGGTATAGGTGGTAAGGCTCTTGTACCTCCTTCCTGATGGCAGCAGCAAGAAGAGAGCGTGGGTGAGGGTCCTTGATGATGGATGCTGCTTTCCCATGACAGTGTTCCATGTAGATGTGCTCAATGGTGGAGAGGGTTTTTCCTGTGATTTGTCACCTTCAGTTGACTTCTTTGTTCTTGGGCAGTGGTGTTTCCATACCAGGCTGCGATGCCAACCAGTCATGATACTCTCCACAACTTTTATTTCAGATTTCCGGCAGTTTTTTTGATTTTTTTCAATTACATATAAATTACTTGATTCTGCATGGGTGAATTGTATTAGCTTATTGCTGCCAGAGAGAAAAAAGCATCTCCTACTCTGAGAGAGACTTCGAATCATAGAGAAATATAGTACAGAAACAGCCCGTTCAGCCCACTTAGTTTGGGCTGAACCATTTAAACTGCCCACTCCCATCGACCCCTATCCGGACCCTCCGTACCTCTACCATCCATGTACCTATCCAAATTTCTCTTAAATGTTGAAATCGAGCTTGCATGCACCACCTGCACTGGCAGCTCGTTCCACACTCTCACGGCCCTCTGAGTGGAGATGTTTCTCCTCAGTCAGAGAGGCAACCACTTACTACAACTCTCTGGATTCTCCCACAAAGTTAATGTCTAATCCAATTTACGACACCATCTTGAATGCAGAATGACTGAACCTTCTTGACCAACTTCCCACATGGGACATTTTCAAATGCCTTGTTAAAGATCATGTCAACAACATCCACTGCCTTGCCTTCATGAACTTCTTGGTAACTTCCTCGAAATATTCTAGAAAATTGGCTAGACATGACCTACTGTGGTAAACCATACATATATATATAGTAACTGGGTTACCGGTCTGGACACGCCCCTCTGCTGACTGCCCCTGGGGCTCCTCCCACAGACTCCTGAATAAAGGCGATTGTGCCACTGCTCCTCCCTCGGTCCAGGGGCAGATACTCAGCATGATGGAGGTCACATTTTACTGCTAGTAAAAGCCTTTCAGTATTTACTCTACTTCCAGTCTTTTGGAGTTATTGATGGTGTGTCACCTACCGTGCACAAGACCATTCTGACCATCCCTAATCAGTCCATGTCTATCCAAATACTCATATACCCTTGGAATACCTTCCAATAACTTTTCCACTACTGATGTCAGGCTCTGGATGACGGACCTTCACCCTTCTTTCTCTCTGCAGATGCTGCCTAACCTGGTGATTGCTTCCACCATTCACTATAATTTAAATATCATGCATATCAGAAAATGAATAAACTTAAACCATCCTAATTAGTTGGAGCTAAAGTAAAATTTGATTAGCAATGTTATAGTGGAACCAGTAAGACAATACTATTGAGAGTACAGTACATTACAATTAATTATTCGCAATTGGTTTCAATAAATGTTGCTGCTGCAGTCTGTTTAATAGAAACATTTTGTTATGAAGACCTGAACTTTTGTAAGGCAAAGTTCTTGGGATGAGCCCAAAACTTCCATGGTTTTCCACTATCCTCACTTGCAGATCTTGAAACAGTTTATTAGTCAGGGTGTCAAAGGTTATCAGATGAAGGCAGGAGAATGGGGTGGAGAGGGATAATAAATCAGTCATGATGGAATGGCAGAGCAGACGCAGCCAAATGGCCTAATTCAGTTCCTGTGTCTTTTGGTCTTACGTCTTATGGAGAAAAATATTCAGTCAAGGCCAAGTGGTCTAATTCTCCTCCAGAGTCTTATGGTCTTATGTCATGTAAAGTGAACATGAATAACTTAGGCCAGTTATTTCAATGAGATTGTTGGCAACAATTGGCATACAAATTTCTCCGTCCAAAGCAAATAATTTGAATTTAGTTGGAAAATGTATATGTCTCACTATATTACTGTGAGTTATTATGCCTTGTCTAAATAAATTATTACTCAATTGCAGTCAAACATTTTACCTCACCACAAGTGACTGCTTTTCTATTCAGACTATGACATAAACTGACATTTAAATAGTTTATAAACTCAGCACAGATGACCAGCTGGTCGAGCATGAATGGAATTTCCAGGTGGTGATATCAATTTTAAAAATGTTTAACTTGATCCCCAATATTCTTCCTTACTTTATTTTTTTAAGTCGAGTTAATCCATGTTTAAAATCGGTGTGCATCAGAGGTGAAATACATGTTATACAAGCAAGTTAAACATTTTGCATAATCTTTATTGAATGAAGATCTGGCCTTTAGAAGAATAGGATTCAATATGTCATACAGGGATTTTTTTTCCATATCTGTTTTGATTTTGCTTTCAATTAGCATTATGAGTCAGGGTCATTTCAGAGTCAATGCTTCATGGGAAAAGCTATCTTTAGTTATTCATTTTCTTCAGGATATTAAATGAATTATAAAATCTGCCAGAAACAGTGAGCTTTTCCTGTTTCATTCTAGGTAATGCAACTTCAAGGGGGCACAGGTTTCTTTTCCATGTTTTTATTCAGTTTCTCATTGAAAATCTGAAAAGCAATTAACCTACTAACTGGTACGTGTTTGGACTGTGGGGGGAAACTGGAGCTTCCGAAGGAAACACGTGCAGTCACAGAACGTACAAACCGCTTACAGGCAGTGGCAGGAATATGATCTAAATTATTATTGTTACTCTTTCACACATTTGATTACTAAAGTGAAAAGAAATTTATTATGTAATCACCTGCAAGCATACTATACCACTGAATTTAAAATTATATTCATTGAACTCTGTAGCTGGTTTTCAGTTCAAATGGAAATAGTTAGACTATTATGTTTTGTAACTCCAAAACATAGAACCAAATTGACAGAAAAAGGCAGAAGCCCAGAGAAAACAGGCTTTTACTTTAAATGAGGTGTGTATGTTGACGTGGTGGCATGATAACGTTAGCCATTCATATACTTTTACTTGTAACCTGTAATGAATTATTTAAATGAATAAGAATGCTAAATCAAACAATATATTTACAATATTACTCAAATATTACTGAAATATTGAACATAGAACATAGAATAGTACAGCACAGTACAGGTCCTTCGGCCCACAATGTGTGCCGACCCTCAAACCCTGCCTCCCATATAACCCCCCACCTTAAATTCCCCATATACCTGTCTAGTAGTCTCTTAAACTTCACTAGTGTATCTGCCTCCACCACTGACTCAGGCAGTGCATTCCACGCACCAACACTCTCTGAGTAAAAAACCTTCCTCTAATATCCCCCTGGAACTTCCCACCCCTTACCTTAAAGCCATGTCCTCTTGTATTGAGCAGTGGTGCCCTGGGGAAGAGGTGCTGGCTATCCAATCTATCTATTTCTCTTATTATCTTGTACACCTCTATCATGTCTCCTCTCATCCTCCTTCTCTCCAAAGAGTAAAGCCCTAGCTCCCTTAATCTCTGATCATAATGCATACTCTCTAAACCAGGCAGCATCCTGGTAAATCTCCTCTGTACCCTTTCCAATGCTTCCACATCCTTCCTATAGTGAGGTGACCAGAACTGGACACAGTACTCCAAGTGTGGCCTAACCAGAGTTTCATAGAGCTGCATCATTACATCGCGACTCTTAAACTCTATCCCTCAACTTATGAAAGCTAACACCCCATAAGTTTTCTTAACTACCCTATCTACCTGTGAGGCAACTTTCAGGGATCTGTGGACATGTACCCCGAGATCCCTCTGCTCCTCCACACTTCCAAGTATCCTGCCATTTACTTTGTACTCTGCCTTGGAGTTTGTCCTTCCAAAGTGTACCATCTCACACTTCTCCGGGTTGAACTCCATCTGTCACTTCTCAGCCAACTTCTGCATCCTATCAATGTCTCTCTGCAATCTTCAATAATCCTCTACACTATCTACAAGACCACCAACCTTTGTGTCGTCTGCAAACTTGCCAACCCACCCTTCTACCCCGACATCCAGGTCATTAATAAAAATGACGAAAAGTAGAGGTCCCAGAACAGATCCTTGTGGGACACCACTAGTCACAATCCTCCAATTTGAAGGTACTCCCTCCACCACGACCCTCTGCCTTCTGCAGGCAAGCTAATTCTGAATCCACCTGGCCAAAATTCCCTGGATCCCATGCCTTCTGACTTTCTGAATAAGCCTACCGTGTGGAACCTTGACAAATGCCTTACTAAAATCCATATAGATCACATCCACTGCACTACCCTCATCTATATGCCTGGTCACCATTCCCATGGACAACGAGGACATAAAGATCCTAGCCAGAGGCTCAGTAATCTCCTCCCTCGCCTCATGGAGCAGCCTGGGGAATATTCCGTCAGGTCCCAGGGACTTATCCATCCTAATGTATTTTAACAACTCCAACACCTCCTCTCCCTTAATACCAACATGCTCCAGAACATCAACCTCACTCATATTGTCCTCACCGTCATCAAGTTCCCTCTTATTGGTGAATACCGAAGAGAAGTATTCATTGAGGACCTCGCTCACTTCCACAGCCTCCAGGCACATCTTCCCATCTTTATCTCTAATCGGTCCTACCTTCACTCCTGTCATCCTTTTTTCTTCACATAATTGAAGAATGCCTTGGGGTTTTCCTTTACCCTACTCGCCAAGACCTTCTCATGCCCCCTTCTTGCTCTTCTCAGCCCCTTCTTAAGCTCCTTTCTTGCTTCCCTATATTCTTCAATAGACCCATCTGATCCTTGCTTCCTAAACCTCATGTATGCTGCCATCTTCCACCTGACTAGATTTTCCACCTCACTTGTCACCCATGGTTCCTTCACCCTACCATTCTTTATCTTCCTCACCAGGACCAATTTATCCCTAACATCCTGCAAGAGATCCCTAGACATCGACCACATGTCCGTAGTACATTTCCCAGCAAAAACATCATCCCAATTCACACCTGCATGTTCTAGCCTTATAGCCTCATAATTTGCCCTTTCCCAATTAAAAATTTTCCTGTTCTCTCTGATTCTATCCTTTTCCATGATAATGCTAAAGGCCAGGGAGTGGTGGTCACTGTCCCCCAGATGCTCACCCACTGAGAGATCTGTGACCTGACCTGGTTCATTACCTAGTACTAGATCTAGTATGGCATTCCCCCTAGTCAGCCTGTCCACATACCGTGACAGGAATCCATCCTGGACACACTTAACAAACTCTGCCCCATCTAAACCCTTGGAACTAATCAGGTGCCAATCAATATTAGGGAAGTTAAAGTCACCCATGATAACAACCCTGTTATTTTTGCACCTTTCCAAAATCTGCCTCCCAATCTGCTCCTCTGTATCTCTGCTGCTACCAGGGGGCCTATAGAATACCCCCAGTAGAGTAACTGCTCCCTTCCTGTTCCTGACTTCCACCCATATTGACTCAAAAGAGGATCCTGCTACATTACCCACCCTTTCTGTAGCTGTAATAGTATCCCTGACCAGTAATGCCGCCCCTCCTCCCCTTCCCCCCCTCTCTATCCCTTTTAAAGCACTGAAATCCAGGAATATTGAGAATCAATTCCTGCCCTGGTGCCAGCCAAGTCTCTGTAACGGCCACTACATCACAATTTCATGTATGTATCCAAGCTCTCAGTTCATCACCTTTGTTCCTGATGCCTCTTGCATTGAGGTACACACATTTCAGCCCTTCTACCTTACTGTCTTTACACCATTTATACTGCTTCTCTTTCCTCAAAGCCTCTCTATATGTTAGATCCGGCTTTACTCCGTGCACTTCTTTCACTGCTCTATCGCTCCGAATCCCATCCCTCTTGCAAATTAGTTTAAACCCTCCCGAACCATGCTAGTAAACCTACCTGCAAGGATATTGCTCCCCCTTGAGTTCAGGTGCAACCCATCCAATCTGTACAGGTCCCACCTTCCCCAGAAGAGATCCCAATGGTCCAAAAATCTAAAACCCTGCTCCCTGCACCAACTCCTCAGCCATGCATTCAACTGCCATCTTCTCCAATTCTTACAATCACTGTCACGTAGCACTGGCAGCAATCCTGAGAACGCCACCCTTGAGGTCCTGTTCTTCGGCCTAGTTCCCAAAACTCACACTTCAGGACCTCATCCCTCTTCCTGCCTATGTCGTTTGTACCAACATGTATCAAGACTTCTGGTTGCTTTCCCTCTCGTACCAGGATGTCGTGCACCCGGTCAGAGACATCCCGGACCCTAGCACCCGGGAGGCAACAAACCATGTGGGTGTCCTTCTCACGTCCACAAAATCTCCTGTCTGCTCCCCTGACTATAGAGTCTCCAACGATGACAGCTTTCCTCTTCTCTGTCCCATGCTTCTGCACCACCGGGTCAGACTCAGTGCTGGAGGCCCTGCCACCGTGGCTCACACCTGGTCGGTTGTCCTCGCCAACAGTATCCAGAACGGCAAACTTAATATTCAGGGGAATGGCTACAGGGGTGCTCTGCACTACCTGTCTGCACACCTTTGCTTTCCCCCCTCTGACTGTCACCCAACGACCTGCTTCCAACAGCCTAGATGTGACTACCTCCCTGTAGCTCTCATCTATGACTGCCTCATTCTCCCTTATGAGTCGAAGGTCACCCAGCTGCTGCTCCAGATTCCTTACACTGTCTTCCAGATCACCCAGCCGTATGCACTTCTGGCAGATGTGACTCTGCGGGAGAGGGGAGTTCCCCCAAGACCGCCACATCTCACATGAGAGGCACATCACTGTCTATTAAGTACACTACATTCCTCCCTAATTAGCTATAAACTTCACCTCAATACAGAATGCATTTCAATTTATATTATAAATTGTACAGTATATAATCTATGAACCATATATTATACAATAGAACTATTATATAGACACTCACTGTATAGTAAATTTTAAATGATCCCATTCAGGCCTAAAGAATTAATTGCTAGGGAGGATTTCTCACTCTTGTGGGATAATGGCTTTCTTGGCAAGGGTGGGAGTTTTCACTCTGTTTGGCAGGTGAAACTTGTAGTTGTGTAGGTGAGGCTTGCAGGTTCTGAGGCCTCCTTCATGGTAATTGTAGGAGTTCACTCTGCGATTGCAGGAAATGGTTCTGACAGCTCTGAATACCTTTCTTCTGGACATGTGGCATCCCGAACACTGCATGGCAAGCTTCTCGATCCGCTGATCTATCCCAGGCCACCAGACAAGACTTTGAACCTATGTTTTCACTTTGACCACACTTAGATGGTCGGCATGTAGCTCCTCCAAAACTTTAGCTCTCAGCTTGGATGGTACAATAACTGCCAATTTTCACATAAGGCAACCTCTGTCAAAGGCGAGTTTATCCTGGCACCGTTGAAAACGAGGGAATTGGAGTTTCTGCTGCACATTACAGCCATTTTGGGTTGCCATGTGGACATGGGACAGTGTGGGTTCTTTTTTAGTTTCCCATTGGATGAGCTCTGCAGTAAATGGGAGACTTTCAATTTGCATAAGAGAGAATACATCAAGGGAAGAGTCCTCTTCTGTAAATTTTTCAGGTACTTCTTTTCCGAGGGTAAACGGGACAATCTATCAGTATTTCCATCATAAGCCATTCACTTGAATTTGATATTTTAATTGTGTTCTCCAGGAGACAGAGCCCATCTCTGCATTTGTGCTGCTAATCTTAGCGGAGCATCCTTCTCTGAATTGAAAGTGGACCCTGGTGGTTGATGAGTAATGAGGGTAAAACTCTCTCCCATACAAGTACTAGTTGAAACATTTTACACCCCAAACCAGACTCAAGGCCTCTCTGTACATCTGAGTGCAATTTTTCTCCCCGAGCGGTAAGGGAACATGATGCCACGACTGTATGGCGTTCACTTCCATCATTCATAAATAACACCTGACATGACTGCACCTATACCATAAGGCACAAGGTCACCGGGAAGCTTCACTGGAAGATGTGGATCATCCTGTGAGAGTACAGTCTCTGACATCACCATTTCCTTCACCTTTTGAAAAGCTACCTCACACTGCTTTGTCCACTGACATTTCTTCTCGGTCTGTCGTAATGAGTTTAAGGCATGGAGGACAGGCACCTGTTACAGTAATCGACAAATCCTAAAAAAAGACCACAACTGTGAGATGTCCTTTGGCCACTGCTGGTCTTTTCTCAGCACACTTGTGTAATTCTTGTTCATCAATGCTGTGACCACAGTACGTGATGCTTGGTTTAAATAATTCACACTTGTTGCTTTGTGCTCTGAGTCTATAATCTTCTAGTCTTTTTAACACTATAATGTGATTTTGAAGATGTTCCTTGTCATACTTACCGGTAACAGTGCGGTCATTCAGGTAACACTGAATGCCTGGGCAGCCTTGCATCACCTGGTCCATAGCTTTCTGCCAGAGTGCAGGTGCAAATGCTACTCCAGAAATAAGCCTATAATAGCAATAACACTCTTTGTGAGTGTTTATGGTGAGAAACACTTTGGATCCTCTTCCATCTAATGACCTTAAAATCACCACAGTTCCTGACAGATCCATTCTTCTTGGCTACTGAGAAAACTGATCTTGTCCATGGGCTCTACTCAACCTTGGAAAGAATTCCTTTAGCCTCCATGCGATCTAGATCACTGGCTACTTTACTTTATCACTGATGATATAGATGGACTTTGTAAAATTTGTGTGGCATTTTCACATAACACTATTTTACCCTTGACGTGTTTGAGTTTTCCAATTACTTTGGACACTGCTGTGGCATCATCTAATACCGTTCCAATTCATTTTCAATTGATTCTATTGTAGGGGATGTGGCATGCAAATGGTGGATGGACCTCCAATCAATTTGACCTTGTCTCAGCCGATCACTTCTCCACAATGATGGCCTTCTTGATTTTACTACATACAAGCCCAAAGTGGCTCATTGGTTGTTGTACTTCACTGTAACAGATGTCATTCCCGCAGGAGTTATCTCTTCTTCAGTATGAGTTCTTAGTTGGATATCAGCAGGCTTCAGTTCAGTATCTTTGAAATGCCATAGAAACCATAGAAAAACTACAGCACAGAAACAGGCCTTTTAGCCCTTCTTGGCTGTGCTGAACCATTTTCTGCCTAGTCCCACTGACCTGTACACAGACCATATCCCTCCATACACCTCCCATCCATATATCTGTTCAATTTATTCTTAAATTTTAAAAAAGAACCCACACTTACCACATCTGCCGTCCAAACTCATTTTTGAAATGATTGAAATAGCTGAGTACGCCCACAGGAAAAAGAAACTCAGGGTTGTATGTGGTGACATGTATATATACAGATAATAAATTTTACTTTGAACTTTGATGTGTCTGCCAATACTACTCAAGCAAAAGGAGATGCCTCGGACTACCTATCACCCAACCTTTCCCCTTGAGGGAGGTAATCTAACCGCCAATGGAGAGACCTAATGCAGTCTGGTTACATGAACTCCTATGAAGATAGATTAAAATCCATTTTCGGTGTATTAAAGCGCGTTTGTCATTGTACCTGTAACTCAACATATTTTGTCCATATTGAGAATTAATTCGATTTGGGATTGAATTTCATCATGGAAGTTTTCCGCGAGCCATGGAGAGCGATTTGTATTTTCCAGTGGTGTCGAAGAGTGATGTGTTGGAGTGCGACAGGCAGAGAACCATTTCACCAGATGCCCCAGCGAAGGTGTTCTGATATGAGTTATACAGAGTCCTGGGCGTCGACGCGTGTGCGTAATACAGATGGAGGGGCGTGGCTGCGTCAGTTTCGGCGGGGAGTTTGTTGGCCGAATATTTGCAGGAGCGATGGCGGCGGCTCGCAGGGGTTTCCGAAGCGTGGGTACAGCTCAGTGACGACTTGTGGTTACCGGTAAGGGTCTGGCGGCGCACGGCGGGCTCGGAAAAGTGGGCACAGCTCGGTAACCGGCGGTGGACCGGGGTTTGGCTTTATTGGCCGGCGGCGTTGTTTGGGGTTCAGTATGGCCGCTCCGGTAACAAAGCGCTGGCCCCTCGTTTGTTGTTGGGATGGCGCCAGGTCGTGGGAGGTTCACGTTTAATTTAGATAGGGATTAAAAGTAATGGAGAACAGAAGATCAGCATGTAGCACGGATACACAATGGGCTGCAGGTGCTGGGAATTAGTGTATTAATGGGATTTTATTTGTAAATGTTCTTCTTGGTAACTTAGATGTGTATGACTGTCATGAAACGTCAACATTTTTAGATAAGAGGAACTTATCTATAATTTAAGCAGGTTGTGTTTGTCTATTATTGTGAGTTAGATGAAGAGCAGACCATATTTTATGAGTGGTGAGAACCAGGTAATTCCAAAGGGTTTGTAAACTTTTGCATGCAACTGTAGCTCTTTATGGCTTAAGTACAAAACCCATACTTTAAAGGCCTCTCATTTTTACTATAGTGAAATGTCCTCTTAATCGTCATGTAGCCTTATGGCATAGAAGGAAACCATTTGAGCCTTCTGACCGCTGAGTCTGCTGTCTCAGAGTAATCTCATTAATGACATAATTTCTCTCTGACCCATACCTCCACCTCTACTGTACTCCTGTATGAGTCTGCTCAGTGTGCACTGGATCACATTCTTGCCTCATTCTGCTGAATCCCAACTCCTAAAGAGTTTCTGAACTGTTAATTCAGGCCCAGGAAATTTGTTGAAGCTCGATGGCATTGGCATATTTGTGCGATTTGCTTGCACCACTACTTTCCAGAAAGTAACCTTACTTTTAATATTCAAATTTCAAAGTAAATTTATTATCAAGGTACGTACAGAACTGTGCAAAAGTCTTAGGCACATATAGGGTGCCTAGACGTGCACAGTACTGTATTCATCAATGTGGAGCAAAGAGCAAGTTTGTAAATGTGATGGATGGAAAGGATGGTGGAGCACCGCAGGAAGGATGTGGGACAGGTGGCAGAGAAGGATTGCCAAGGGCGGGAGTGGTATGGGTGCAGACACACCGAACCTTGAGACACTAGGCAAGGTCATTTGATTCCAAACAACTGGTTTACTGATCTTAAAAGAATGTCTCTCTGGTGCTTCCCACTCCCTTCCCCTTTTCCCAGCCATGATTCCCCTCTCCCTGTCACCTTTGGCTCTCAGTCCACAATAGAGACCCAAATCAGAATCAGGTTTATCATCAGTCACATATATCATGAGTTTTTTTTCGCAGTGGCAGTACAGTGCAATACATAAAATTACTACAGTACTAAGTAAAAGTCTTGGGCTATATATATATATACTTTTGCACAGTACTCTATATGTCACCATATAGAACCATGAGATTCATTTTTTTTATGGGCTTTCACAGTAGGTATAAAGAAACACTATAGAATCAATGAAGAACCGCACATAAGCCAGAAAAACAACCCATGTGCAAAATATATTTAAAAAAGCAGTAAATATTGAAAATATGAGATGAAGAGTAGTTAACAGTGAGTCCATCAGTTGTGGGAACATTTCAGAGTTGGGTTGAGTGAATTTCTCTCCTCTGGTTCAAGTGCCTGATGGTTGAGGAGTATTAACTGTTCCTGCACTCTGTGGTGTGGGTCCTGAATCTCCAGTACCTCCTTCCTGATAGTAGCAGTGAGAAGAGGGCATGGCCCAGTTGCTGAGGATTGATGACGGTTGCTGCTTTCCTGTGATCATCATCATCTTCAGGTGCCATGCCCAGATTGAGCTTTGACTGTCATGGCCCACAAACTCCGGTTTCGGGTCAAGTGGATCAATTCATTGGTATTCATTTCCAGTTCTCTGGCTGCTGTCTCCATCATCACAAACATGAGGAAATCTGCAGATGCTGGAATTTCAAGCAACACACATAAAATTTGCTGGTGAACGCTGCAGGCCAGGCAGCATCTCTAGGAAGAGGTACAGTCAACATCTTGGCCCAGAACGTCGACTGTACCTCTTCCTAGAGATGGTGCCTGGCTTGCTGCATTCACCAGCAACTTTTATGTGTGTTGCTTGTCTCCATCATCATTTGTCTTTGCCTTCCTTTTGCTTTCTTCCCTTCAATCTTTCCCATAATTACCATGCATTCTAACTCCTCTTTCCTAATCACATGTCCAATGAAGTTACGTTGCCTTTTCATGATCTCATACATTATTTCTCTTTTTGTGCTTGCTCTGTTCATGACATCCTCGTTAGATATTTGTTTTGTCCATGATATTCTTTGCTTCCTCCTCAAAAACCACATCTCTGCTGCTTTAATTCATTTCCTCATGTTACTAGATATTGTCCAACATTCTGAGCCATATAACGTAACATTTCAGTGCTCTGAGGTGGATTGTCGTGCCTACGTTAGTGTTGGTCAGTATACTCTTCATTCTTGTAAAGGTGTCTTTTGCCATTCCTATTCTTCTTTTGATGTCCATGTCGCACCTGGCATCTGATGTCACCCAGCTTCCTAAGTAGCAGAAGTCCTGTACTTGTTTTATGTCTTCCCTGTTTATTTTCAGCCTGCAGATAGGATTCTCCTTCTTTTTGGATATCACCATACATTCTTCTTTCTGCGATTGATAGACCCATTTTTGCACTTTCTTCAACAACTGTATCAATTAAGTTTTGTAGTTCTTCCTCCGTATTTGTAATTAACACAGTGTCATCCGCATATCTGAAATTATTAATGTTTTCACCACCAACCTTGATTCTCAGGATGTCTCTCTTTTTTTGTAATATTGTTTCACTGTACACATTAAATAAATCAAGGGAGAAAACACACCCTTGTCTAACACCTCTTGATTTTCATAAACTGACTTGACTTCTCCATCTATTCTTACAGCGGCAGTTTGTTCCCAGTACAGATTTCTGATTAGGCGGAGGTCTTTCGAATCTAGATCTAGAGTTTCCTGTAATATTTCAAATAACTTATTGTGCTTTATCAAATGCTTTTGTGTAGTCGATAAAACAAACAAGCAAATCTTTTTGCACTTGAATAGCTCATTCTGATAGTATCCTTAACATCAATATCACGTTTCTTGTACCTTTGTCTTTCACAGAACCACATTGTTCTTTACCTATTTCAGCTTGTATCTTACTCTGAAGCCGTTCAGTGCTAAGTCTGCTCTTTGCTTCAGGGATGTGGTTGGCCAAGTCCATCATGGAAGAGCTGGGCTCGGGCTCGTCCCAAAGGATCCTCAATGGCACAAGGCAACATCAGTGCAGAAGAGGTGGCTCGTGGTGGAGGAGTTGAGAAGACAGGAGGAGGCAGAGCGACACGCCAGGGGCGTCTCATTGGCCAGGCAGGGCCAATGGACTAATTGGTAGAGCTTGGAAAAGAGGAAACTTAGCTGGCGTGACATCTGGGAGATGGAGAGATCTCAGCTAAGTTTGGTCATCAGATCCACTTATGACCTCCTACCCACACCCCAGAACCTGAACCAGTGGTGGGGAGAAGATCCCGTTTGCTTTCTTCGTCAGGCACCTGGATCACTAAGGCACATTTTAACAGGATGCACCACGAGCCTCACCTCACCCAGGGGTGGTACACTTGGCGGCATAACCAAGTTCTCAGACAGCTGGCATCTATCTTGAAACAGAGGCGAATCACCACAAATGCTCTCCCACAAACATCGGCAGGAAATGTCCACATCACATGATTTGTACCAGCAGGCCAACCTCCAGAGCACCATATAACATCAAAAGATGTAAGTATTCTGCAGGTTGCTTGGGATTGGAAAATGGACGCGGACTTGGGGAAAAAAGCTTGTGTTTCCCCCAGACATTACGGCTACAACACTCTGGCCAGACATGGTCCTGTGGTCCACAACAGCCAAGCTGGCATATGTTGTGGAATTGACAGTACCATGGGAAGATGGTGTCGAAGAAGCTTATGAGAGGAAAAAGACCAAGCACCCTGAACTGGCAACTGAAGCTGCCCAGAATGGCTGGAAGACCAAGATTTTCCCTGTAGGACTGGGATGCAGGAGATTCGTTGCTACATCCACGACCAGTCTATTGAAGGAGATGGGGGTGAGGGGTCACTCCCTCCAACAAGCAATCAAGTCCTTGTCAAATGCAGCAGAAGAAAGCAGCAATTGGATTTGGATTAAAAGGAAAGACAGCAACTGGGCTGCAAGATGAAGACTGGAGGATATGGAACTGAGGGGGGTGTATCTGGGATGCCAGGTAGCACCGTTGAGCCCTCTGGAGCGTCGTGGGCTTATCAACGAAACGTCAAAGAAGGAGGGTGCCCACCTGATGACCCCGATGACGTACCTACCATCCCTCCTTGTCACCACTCTAAACCCACTGCCAACATCGAGAGTGCCAACTTACCATAGGGATTGAAACATCAAGGCCTAGTAGCTTTACTATATTACTAACTCTTTACTATATTACTATACTCAAAATTCTTAGAAGTATCTTGGTGATGTGACTCAATAAACTTATGGTCCTATGTAATTCACATTTTATTGCTCCAGGTTTCTTAGGAAGAGTGATAAATACTGATGTTTTTTCATCTCTTCTGGTATTATTCCAGTCTCATAAATGTCATTGATTAAATCAGTAAGTTTTTCAATTCCATAATCTTCAAGGGCAATACCAATTCATCAGGACCTGCTACCTTTCCTTTCTTCATCTTATTTATTGCATGACAAACTTCAGATTTTAAAATACTGTGATACACTTTTTAGATGTGCTCAACAGTGGGGAGGGCTTTACCTGTGACAGACTGGACCATATTCACTACTTTTTGTAGGCTTTTCTGTTCAAGGACATTGGTGTTTCTATATCAGGCTGTAATGCAACTGCACACCTATAGAAGTTGGTCAAAGTTTTAGGTGTCATGCTGAATCTTCTCCAACTTTGAAGAAAGTAAGGGTGCTGGACCCAAGACAGATTCTCTGAACTGAAAATACTGTGGAATTTTAAAGTTGCTGACCCTTACCACCTCTGATTCCCCAATGAGGACTGGTTCATGAAATTCCAGTTTACTACTGTAGTCAATAATCAGCTCCTTGGTCTTGCTGACATTGAGAGGTTATTGTTATGGCACCATGAGCCAGATTTTCAATCTCCCTCCTATAAGCTGATTTTTAACCACCATCAATTTGGCCAATGAGAGTGGTATCATCTGCAAACTTAAATATGGCATTGGAGCTATGCTTAGCCTCAGTTGTAGGTATAAAGTGAGTAGAGCAGGTGGCTGAGCACACAGCCTTGTAGTGCACATGCGCTGATAGTGATTGGCAACAATATCTCCTGCACAATCCAAACTGACTGGGGTCTGCAAATGAGGAAATCAAGGATCCAGATGCACAGGGAGATATTGAGGCCTAGGTCTTGGAGCTTATTAATTAGTTTTGAGGAGATGATAGTATTGAATACAGAGCCGTAGTTAATGAAGAGCATCATGATGTATGCATTTTTACTGTATGCATTTCCATAGTTGAGTAAAGATCCAATGAAATGGTATCTGCTGTTGACCTGTTGTGACAGTTGTGATTCACAACTCTCTCAACTTCAACCCTCTCTTCTTGTGTGCCTGGATCTTGATGAACGTTTCCATGGCCTTGCTTGAACTTTGTTAGAGTAATCTAGCTTTTCATACTCTGAGATTTAGTATAGAAACAGAAAATGGTATTTGCCTATTGTGCCTGTGCCACCATTTTATGGCTTTCAACTAATTGAACTCCTGGCTCTTATAAACATTTGGGTATTGATTATAACTGATGTTTCGATGACAAACCTTGCCATCTTACTCAGGGATGATAGGGTTTATAATCGATACCTGTACCCAGTTGGAAACCCGAGAAGTGTTTATTCATCATATATGCTGGGAATGTACTAGATCCTTTTCATTTGGGTATTTCCTGCTATTCTTCACTTCTAGTATTCTTGATGCTGTACCACATGAACATCTCTTTAAGTAACATTTTTACCAATCTTTCCTCAGTTTTTAATGTCTGTTTTTATCTAGAGGCCTCTCCTTTGAAGGCCACTTCAATCGTCTGGTAGCAATGTATCTGGTTTGTATTCTGTCCATCCCATATTCAAAGTTTGTCTGCTGCTGATGTTTTTCTGTTTGCTGATTGCCTGTAGAGTTAATCTATACATACTTCAGCAAAATCCATCCCTGCTGGCCTACTCCGACACCTCAATTTTCTTTGCTGATTTCACTTGTAAACTTAACTGCATCAAGCCAGCCACAATGCATAAAAACAAGAGCACAATGTAGATATGCTAAACTGAGGCTTTAGGTACACTGATCAAGTGTTTTATCTAATTATTTTTAATAAGTTTACACAATTAGTCATTTATCTGATATAATTAAAAGAAGATTAATGTCTGAATGTTTTTGTTAAGTAGATTTATTAAAAATAATGACACAATAAATCCCTAACATGAGATTGTACAGATGCTGGTCCAAAGTAACACACACAAAATGCCAGAGGAATCCACCGGGTCTGGCAGCAACTCTTGTTACTTGCTGAGTAGTAGTAGTGGTTGGCCAGTGTGTGCTGTGCAAGGCGGCGGCACTTTACATTAGCTCCATTTGTTTGCTTGTCTTAATGTTCTTTCATTTGTTTTTGTACTGGCTGGCAACACTGCGAAATAGCAATGGACATTAATCTGTTTAAGAACATTTTCATTATCCTTCTGGCTCTTGGGATACTTTATTACATCGAGTGCTGTGACTAGTAACGGAGGCAATATTGTATATACGAGAGAGCAGCCACTAGTAGCCTGGAAGTAGCAGAAGCTTGATATTCCAGATGAGCTGAGATGGAGAAACTAAGGCTGCAGATCAGGTAAAAAGCAGCGCAACGAGAGATGGAGATAAAAACCATATCTCCCATCTATCATTGGGGAACATAAGATCACTGGCAAACAAAATGGAGGAACTAGCAATACTCACGAGGACACAGAACGAATATCAGGAATGCAGCATTATATGTTTCACTGAGACATGGCTACATGAGTAATCCCAGATTTCAGCGCTAATATGAATGGGTTTTCAATAATAAGAACAGACAGAGTTAATTTATAGTGCGGTAAGAGGAAGGGAGGTGGGTTTGCTGTGCTTGTGAACAGCAGATGGTGTAATCCTGGTCACATTTCTGTGAAAGAACGAATCTGCGGTCCGGACATCGAATTGCTTGCTGTGAGTTTACGTCTGTATTATCCACCGCGTGAGTTCAGCCACGCCATATTCCTCATTGTTTACATTCTTCCTTCCAGATGAAGTCCTGATGCTGTGTGTGAGGTCTCACACACACTACTATCGCGAGTTCCATACTCTGCACCCCAATGGTTCAGAGAGTATCGGGAGAGTTCAACCATGTTTCTCTCTTGACAACTCTACCTACCTTTGATCAGTTTGTGAAGGATCATACAAGGGAAAATAAAACACTGAACCTCTTGTATGCAGTATTAAAGATGCACACAGCTCTCCCCTCACTTGGAAGATCAGATCACAGCCTGGTTCACCTCATGCCCTTGTATGAGCCCAAAGTATAGCAACAGCTAATTACCACTAAGACAGGAAAGAAATGGTCTCCAGACGCCATCAAGGCTTTGAAGGGCTGCTTTGTGGTTACTGACTGGAATGTGCTTTGTGAACCATATGGGGAGGACATTAACAGACTTGCTGATTGCATCACTGGCTCCAATGTGTGTGGACACTGTAATACCATCAAGGACTGTTTGCTGTTTCCCTAACAACAAACCATGAATCACCAGTGATCTGAAGGCTCTTGTCAACCGCAAAAAGAGAGCCTTTACATCAGGAGACAGGAATTGAAACTTGCAGAGGGAGCTAAAGCAGGAGGTCAAGGTGGCTAAAGGGAAATACAGGAGAGAGCTGGAGAACAAGCTTGGGCAGAGTAGTGCAAGGGTATTGTGGAGAGGCATGAAGAACATCACTGGCTTCAATCAGCCTGGCTCTAGAGCCTTGAAATGCAGCCATGAATGGAGTAATGAGTTAAACCAATTCCTCAGTAGGTTTGAAAATTGCCCTAATGTTCACACCTCCCCCCAGCACACCAGCCCAGGTGCTGAGGCACCCAGTACTTCCTCAGCACCAATGCCTTCCCCTTCTCCCTACTCCCCCCTCATGGATGACACATGGATAAAACATGAATAAACACCACAGGCTACCACTCTCTACACCCTCTCCTTCCCCTACATCTACTATCCACACCTCCACTTACCAACTACTATCATCCCGATCTTCACCTCCCCCAGTCCCCACCTTCCACCAACTGCCCAGTTATCATGGACTTGCCTTCACTGCTGAGCAGGTGGGAAGGGCTCTGGGGAGACTCAGACATGGCAAAGCATTGGGACCAGATGGTGTGACCCCAAGGTCCTGAAGGAGTGTGCTGAGCAGTTGTTTGGAGTTCTCCAGGGCCTCTTCAATCTGAGCCTCAGCCTGGAAAGCGTCCCGACTGCGTAGAAAACATCATGAAGGGCTGACGAAAGTCTTGAATGACTACAGTCTAGTGGCCCTGACCTTACACATCATGAAGACCCCAGAGGGGTGGGTCTGGTTCACCTCTGACCCCTGGTCAGATCAGCCCTCGATTCCCTGCAGTTTGCCTACATTGGAGTTGATGATGCTGTCGTCCACCTGCTGAACAGAGCCTACTCCCATCTGGATAAGCAGGGCAGCACTGTGAGGATCATGTTCTTCGATTTCTCAAGCGCTTTCAATACTATGCAGCCCTCATTGCTGGGGAGAAGGTCTGTTCAATGCAGATTGGCATTTCCTGCATAATGAACTAACTAACTGGCAGACTACAGTTTGAGTGGCTTCAGAGCTATGTTTAAGACATGGCTATGAACAGCACTGGGGTCCCACGGGGGACTGTATTGGCTCCCTTTCTGTTTACCCTTGGTAGCCAGAAGAAACTATAGTATACAATTAATGGATTTGATGAATCCATTAATCAATGGACAGGGTGTTTCTTTCTCCCTCTCTCCCCCATTTTATGGACTCATCTGATTCTTGCTGTGGGCTAATATAATCAGAGCAATTGAATGTGGACACAAGGAGCTTCAGGTGATGACCCATAAACCTGAGACCATTCTCAGATGAGTAGATACTAATGTAAAATGCCAGACGTACCAAAGAGGCAATCTGTAATCTCGTTAGACTATGTCTGGGTCATCTCATTTAACTGGTTTGGATCAGTCAGAGTTGAAAGACCAAATACACAATGCTGGGGTGGGCAGAACCATGAAACAATGTTGGTTGTAGTCCTGGACTAGATAGAACCAGTAAGAAGGTGATCCCTGTAGTCACGTGACCTTGAGCCAATGGGCTGGAGATGAGGAAGACTATAAGAGTTAGGAGCTCCAAATATGCAGGGGTGATAACTCAACAGCGACCCGAGACCAACCATCGCGGATAAGAAGGACCCCATGGACCCGTGGAGATCGGAACCATGAAGAACACGCGGTCAGCGTAGACCCCTTTCCCAGGTAATACCTCTTCTCTTCATTGACTGTTCACGGAGGGTCAGGGGTTCTAGTGGGGTGCACACAGGTGGGTAGTTTGTGAACCCACCTGCTTTTTAGTTGAGACGGTAAAAGCTACTTGTGGGCAAATACAGATTTTCTGTGCCTGAAGCGGTGATTCTTGTAACACCCTGTATACCTCAGACATTAGATACAAAATTGAGTCGTCACCTGCAGAAATTTTCTGATCTCAGCAATAGTTGAGTGTATAAAGGGAGGATGAACACAGGGCCTTGGTGGAGGGCTTTGTCAAATGGTGCAAGCTGGATCATCTGCAGCTCAACATCAGGAAGACAAAGGAGATGCTGATGGATTATAGAAAGACTAAGCCTGCACTGCTCCCTGTTACTATTGATGGTGAGGATGTGGTGAAGACCCACAGGATCCTGGGGCTGCACCTGAATGACAGACATGAGTAGAGCACCAACACAGAGGCTGTGTACAAGAAGGGCCAGAATTACCTCGACTTCCTGAAGAGGCCGAGGTCATTTGGTGTATCCAGGCTTCTCCTTCGCATGTTCTACCAGTCTCGTCGCCAGCGCAGTCTTCTATGCGATGACGTGCTGGGGCAATGGCATCAACTCGGGTGATGCCAACAGGCTCAATAAACTGATTAGAAAGGCTGGCTCTGTTATAGGAGTCAAACTGGGCATACTGGAGACTGTGGTAGAACAAAGGACCCTCGGGAAAATCCTGGCAATTCTGGACAATGTTTCTCACCTTCTGCCTGCCACTTTGGCTGAATAGAGGAACACTTTCAGTAATAAACTAAGGCAACTGCACTGCTCCAAAGAGTGCTGTATGAAGTTATTCTAACCCTCGGCCATTAGTCTCTTTAATGAATCAACCTGCAATGGGGAAAGTGATGACCCCCTCCTGTTTGACTGTTTTTAAGCTCTGTTTACCACACCTTGCTGTGACGGACTCCATGTGCAATACTACCATAACTTTTTATCTGTACAGTGTGAATGTGCCCCCATTACTGTATAATAATATAGTAATTCTTGTACTACCATCTTATCAGTGAGAACTTGGAAATATTGTAAATCCTGCAATATTTGATTTGTAATTCTTGTACATTTCATTTTTAAGGTAACTTATTTTTTATTCTAATTTGTATACCCGTGCACTTGTAATGCTACTGTGACACTGTAATTTCCTTTGGGATCAATAAAGTATCTATAAATCCATCTTTTGGAAGGGAATAGAGTCAATGTTTCAGTTCGAAATACTTCAGGACTGGTAAAGAGTTTGGCCCAAAACATTGACTCTTTATTCCTTTCTATAAATGCTTCCTGACCTGCTGAGTTCCTCCAGCATTTTGTGTGTATTATAATACTTAACATATTGCCCTCTTGATTCTCCAGAAGTAAAGAGTGATGAGCTTTTCGGGGAGTGTAATTTTTAAGAAAGGATACCCTTCATTTCCATAGCCTCGAAGCTGAGAATTTGGAATGGGTAGTTTGAAATGTAAGGTTTAGGACATTCTAAAATTTTTAAATTACATTTTTACCAATCTTTCCTCAGCTTTAATAGAACATAGAAATCTACAGCACATTACAGGCCCTTTGGCCCACGATATTGTGCCAACCATGTAACCTAATCTAGAAACTGCCTCAAACTACCATCCCACATAGCCCTCTATTTTTCTAAGCTCCATGTACCTATCCAAGAATCTCTTAAAAGACCATATTGTATCCAGTTTCACCGCTGTTGCTGGCAGTGTTTTTTTTTATTATACGCACCACACTGTCTGGAAAAACTTGCCCTCTGTCCCTACTTTCAAACGCCATAAACTGTGACTCCTCATATTAGCAATTTCAGCCCTGGGGAAAAAGCCTGACTATCCACATGATCAATGCCTTTCATCATCTTATACACTTCTATCAGCTCACCTCTCATCCTCTGTCACCCCAAGGAGAATAGGCCAAGTTCACTTAACTTAATCTCATAAGGCAACACACATAGAAGTTGCTGGTGAACGCAGCAGGCCAGGCAGCATCTCTAGGAAGAAGTACAGTGACGTTTCGGGCTGAGACCCTTCGTCAGGACTAACTGAAAGAGCTAGTAAGAGATCCACATCCTTCCTGTAGTGAAGTGACCAGAAATGAACACATGCTCTTGAACTCAAATCTCACGGCTGATGAATGCTAACATACCATACGCCTACTTAGCAACACTGTCAACCTGCACGGCAGCTTTGAGTGTCCTGTGGACAGGGACCCCGCGATCTCTCTGATCCTCCACCCTGCCAAGAGTCTTACCATTAATACGATACTGTCTTCAAATTTGACCTACTGAAATGAGCCACTTCACGCTTACCTGTGTTGAACTCCATCTGCCACTTCTCAGCCCAGTTCTGCATCCTATCGATGTCCTGCTGTAACCTCTGACAACCCTCCAGACTATCCACAACACCCCCCAACCTTGTGTCATCGTCAAACTTACTGCCCCCCCCACCTTCTACTTCTTCATCCAGGTTATTTATAAACACAAAGAGGGGACCTAGAACAGATCCCTGTGGAACACCACTGGTCACCGTCCTCCATGCAGAATATGAAACACCTGCAACCACCCTTTGCCTTCTGTGGGCAGGCCAATTCTGAATCCACAAAGCAAGGTCTTCTTGGATCCCATGCTTCCTTGAATGAGCCTTGCATGGTGAATCTTAGCACATGCCTTTCTGAAATCCATTGCCATACCTAATAATTGCCATACCGGAAACCTTGGATGAATTATGAGGTCAAGTCCCTTTTAAAGGCTAGAGCTGCGGCTTTTAGGTCCAGGGATACCAGTGGCTACACGGAATCCAGGCGTGAACTCCAGAAAGTCATTAAGGGCGCCAAGAGGCAATATTGAGCCAAGTTGGAAGCCCAGGCTAACCAAAGGGATGCCAGTAGACTATGACAGGGTCTAAATGAGATCACTGGACACAAAGAAAAGGCTGGAAATATCAATAACTGTGGCGCTTCTCTTCCTGACGAACTTAACATATTCTACACAAGATTTGAACAGAAGAGGAGCGTCCCGCTCCCTCCGGATGAACCGGACCTAGTGGCATTGAGATTCATCGTCACTGAGGAGGACGATAGAAGGGCCTTCCTGAAGATAAATCCAAGGAAGGAGACGGGCCCGGATGGCATCCCAGGACAGGTTCTCTGGGCCTATGCAAGCAAGCTAGCTAGAGTGTTTGCTAACATCTTCAACTGCTCCTTACTTCAGTCTAAGATCCCCTCATGTTTTAAGAAGGCAACGATAATCCCAGTGCTGAAGAAGAGCAAGGTGGCATGCCTGAATGACTATCGACCTGTGGCTCTGACATCAATTGCTATGAAGTGCTTCGAGAGATTGGTTATGGCACACATCAACCACAGCCTACCGGTCAACCTCGACGCTTTGCAATTCGCCTACCGGAGCAACAAGTCAACGTCAGATGCCATCTCTCTGGCCTTACATTCCTCCTTAGAGCACCTGGAGAATAAAGATGCATACATAAGGCTCCTTTTCATTGACTACAGCTCTGCCTTTAATACCATCATTCCCAATAAACTGATTCCTACGCTCCGGAACCCAGGCCTTAGCACTCAGATCTACAGCTGGATCTTCAACTTCCTCACAGACAGGACCCAGGCTGTAAAAATAGGGGACAAGCTGTCCTCTACAATCACTCTGAGCACCGGTGCCCCACAAGGCTGTGTACTCAGCCCCCTGCTGTACTCACTGTACACGCATGATTGTGTAGCCAAGTTTCCATCAAACTCAATATACAAGTTTGCTGATGACAACAACTGTAGGCCATATCTCAGGTAACGATGAGTTTGAGTACAGAGAGGAAATTTAGAACCTGGTGGCATGGTGCGAAGACAGTAACCTATCTCTCAACGTCAGCAAGACGAAGGAATTGGTTGTTGACTTCAGAAGGAGTAGCGGACCGCACGACCCAATTTACATCAGTGGTGCACAAGTGGAACAGGTCAAAAGCTTTAAGTTCCTCAGGGTCATTAGGAGGTAGTGACCATAATATGATAAGTTTTAATCTACAATTCGAGAGGGAGAAGGGAAACTCGGAAGTGTCAGTATTACAGTTGAACAAAGGGAACTATGGTGCTATGAGGGACGAGCTGGCCAAAGTTCAATGGAACAATACCCTAGCAGGGATGACAGTGGAACAGCAATGGCAAGTGTTTCTGGGACTAATGCGGAAGGTGCAGGATCAGTTCATTCCAAAGAGGAAGAAAGATCCTAAGGGGAGTAAGAGGAGGCCGTGGCTGACAAGGGAAGTAATGGACAGTATAAAAATAAAAGAGAAGTAGTATAACATAGCACAGACGAGTGGGAAGCCAGAGGATTGGAAAACTTTTAAAGAGCAACAGAAGGTAACTAAAAAGGCAATACACGGAGAGAAAATGAACATAGAACAGTACAACACAGTACAGGCCCTTCGGCCCACAATGTTGTGCCGACCCTCAAACCCTGCCTCCCATATAAGCCACCACCTTAAATTCCTCCATATACCTGTCTAGTAGTCTCTTAAACTTCACAAGTATATCTGCCTCCACCACTGACTCAGGCAGTGCATTCCACACACCAACCACTCTGAGTAAAAAACCTTCCTCTAATATCGCCCTGGAACTTCCCACCCCTTACCTTAAAGCCATGTCCTCTTGTATTGAGCAGTGGTGCCCTGGGGAAGAGGCGCTGGCTATCCACTCTATCTATTCCTCTTATTATCTTGTACACCTCTATGATGTCTCCTCTCATCCTCCTTCTCTCCAAAGAGTAAAGCCCTAGCTCCCTTAATCTCTGATCACAATGCATACTTTCTGAACCAGGCAGCATCCTGGTAAATCTCCTCTGTACCCTTTCCAATGCTTCCACATCCTTCCTATAGTGAGGCGACCAGAACTGGACACAGTACTCCAAGTGTGGCCTAACCAGAGTTTTATAGAGCTGCATCATTACATCGCGACTCTTAAACTCTATCCCTTGACTTATGAAAGCTAACACCCCATAAGCTTTCTTAACTATCCTATCCACCTGTGGGGCAACTTTCAGGGATCTGTGGACATGTACCCCAAGATCCCTCTGCTCCTCCACTCTACCAAGTATCCTGCCATTTACTTTGTACTCTGCCTTGGAGTTTGTCCTTCCAAAGTGTACCACCTCACACTTCTCCGGGTTGAACTCCATCTGCCACTTCTCAGCCCACTTCTGCATCCTATCAATGTCTCTCTGCAATCTTTGACAATCCTCTACACTATCTACAACACCACCAACCTTTGTGTCATCTGCAAACTTGCCAACCCACCCTTCTACCCCCACATCCAGGTCATTAATAAAAATCACAAAAAGTAGAGGTCCCAGAACAGATCCTTGTGGGACACCACTAGTCACAATCCTCCAATCTGAATGTACTCCCTCCACCGCCGCCCTCTGCCTTCTGCAGGCAAGCCAATTCTGAATCCACCTGGCCAAACTTCCCTGGATCCCATGCCTTCCAACTTTCTGAATAAGCCTACCGTGTGGAACCTTGTCAAATGCCTTACTAAAATCCATATAGATCACATCCACTGCACTACCCTCATCTATATGCCTGGTCACCTCCTCAAAGAACTCTTATCAGGCTTGTTAGAGATGATCTGCCCTTCACAAAGCCATGCTGACTGTCCCTGATCAGACCATGATTCTCTAAATGCCTATAGATCCTATCTCTAAGAATCTTTTCCAACAGCTTTCCCACCACAGACGTAAGGCTCACTGGTCTATAATTACCCGGACTATCCCTACTACCTTTTCTGAACAAGGGAACAACATTCGCCTCCCTCCAATCCTCCGGTACCATTCCCGTGTACAACGAGGACATAAAGATCCTCGCCAGAGGCTCAGCAATCTCTTCTCTCGCCTCGTGGAGCAGCCTGGGGAATATTCCATCAGGCCCCGGGGACTTATCTGTCCTAATGTATTTTAACAACTCCAACACCTCCTCTCCCTTAATATCAACATGCTCCAGAACATCAACCTCACTCATATTGTCCTCACCATCATCAAGTTCCCTCTCATTGGTGAATATTGAAGAGAAATATTCGTTGAGGACCTCACTCACTTCCACAGCCTCCAGGCACATCTTCCCACCTTTATCTCTAATCGGTCCTACCTTCACTCATGTCATCCTTTTTTTCTTCACAAAATTGAAGAATGCCTTGGGGTTTTCCTTTACCCTACTCACCAAGGCCTTCTCATGCCCCCTTCTTGCTCTTCTCAGCCCCTTCTTAAGCTCCTTTCTTGCTTCCCTATATTCCTCAATAGCCCCATCTGATCCTTGCTTCCTAAACCTCATGTATGCTGCCTCCTTCCACCTGACTAGATTTTCCACCTCACTTGTCACCCATGGTTCCTTCACCCTACCATTCTTTATCTTCCTCACTGCGACAAATTTATCCTTTACATCCCGCAAGAGATCTCTAAACATCGACCACATGTCTATAGTACATTTCCCTGCAAAAACATCATTCCAATTCACACCTGCAAGTCCTAGCCCTGTAGCCTCATAATTTGCCTTTCCCCAATTAAAAATTTTCCTGTCCTGTTTGATTCTATCCTTTTATATGATAATTATAAAGGCCAGGGAGTGGTGGTCACTGTCCCCCAGATGCTCACCCACTGAGAGATCTGTGACCTGACCCGGTTCATTACCTAGTACTAGATCTAGTATGGCGTTCCCCCTGGTCGGCCTGTCCACATACTGTGACAGGAATCCATCCTGGACACACTTAAACTCTGCCCCAACTAAACCCTTGGAACTAATCAGGTGCCAATCAGTATTAGGGAAGTTAAAGTCACCCATGATAACAACCCTGTTATTTTTGCACCTTTCCAAAATCTGCCTCCCAATCTGCTCCTCTGTATCTCTGCTGCTACCAGGGGGCCTATAGAATACCCCCAGTAGAGTAACTGCTCCCTTCCTGCTCCTGACTTCCACCCATATTGACTCAAAAGAGGATCCTGCTACATTACCCACCCTTTCTGTAGCTGTAATAGTATCCCTGACCAGTAATGCCACCCCTCCTCCCCTTTTTCTGCCCTCTATCCCTTTTAAAGCACTGAAATCCAGGAATATTGAGAATCCATTTCTGCCCTGGTGCCAGCCAAGTCTCTGTAATGGCCACTACATCATAATTCCATGTATGTATCCAAGCTCTCAGTTCATCACCTTTGTTCCTGATGCTTCTTGCATTGAGGTACACACATTTCAGCCCTTCTCCCTTACTGTCTTTACACTGTTTATTCTGCTTCTCTTTCCTCAAAGCCTCTCTATATGTTAGATCTGGCTTTATTCCATGCACTTCTCTCACTGCTCTATCGCTCTGGGTCCCATCCCCCTCGCAAATTAGTTTAAACGCTCCCAAGCTATGCTAGCAAACCTACCTGCAAGGATATTGCTCCCCCTCGAGTTCAGGTGCAACCCATCCAATCTGTACAGGTCCCACCTTCCCCAGAAGAGATCCCAATGATCTAAAAATCTAAAACCCTGCTCCCTGCACCAACTCCTCAGCCACACATTCAACTGCCATCTCCTCCAATTCTTACCATCTCTGTCACGTAGCACTGGCAGCAATCCTGAGAACGTCACTCTTGAGGTCCTGTTCTTCAGCCTTCTGCCTAATTCCAGAAACTCACACTTCAGGACCTCATCCCTCTTCCTGCCTTTGTCGTTGGTCCCAACATGTATCACGACTTCTAGTTGCTTTCCCTCTCGTACCAGGATGTTGTGCACCCGGTCAGAGACATCCCGGACCCTGGCACCCAGGAGGCAACAAACCACGCGGGTGTCCTTCTCACGTCCACAAAATCTCCTGTCTGCTCCCCTGATTATAGAGTCTCCAATGACGACAGCTCTCCTCTTCTCTGTCCCACCCTTCTGCACTGCAGGGTCAGACTCAGTGCCAGAGGCCCTGCCACCGTGGCTCACACCTGGTCGGTCGTCCCTGCCAACAGTATCCAGGATGGTAAACTATTAACGCAAACACGAGGAATTCTGCAGATGCTGGAAATTCAAGCAACATACATAAAAGTTGCTGGTGAACGCAGCAGGCCAGGCAGCATCTCTAGGAAGAGATGCAGTCAACGTTTCAGGCCGCGACCCTTCGTCAGGACAGCTTCCTAGAGATGCTGCCTGGCCTGCTGCATTCACCAGCAACTTTTATGTGTGTTGGTAAACTTATTATTCAGGGGAATGACTACAGGGGTGCTCTGCACTACCTGTCTGCTCATCTTTGCTTTCCCCCCTCTGACTGTCACCCAACGACCTGCTTCCAACAGCCTAGGTGTGACTACCTCCCTGTAGCTCTCATCTATGGCTGCCTCATTCTCCCTTATGAGTCAAAGGTCATCCAGCTGCTGCTCCAGATTCCTTACACGGTCTTCCAGATCGCCCAGCTGTATGCACTTCTGGCAGATGTGACTCTGCGGGAAAGGGGAGTTCCCCCAAGACTGCCACATCTCACATGAGAGGCACATCACCGTCTCAGGAGACATTGTAAAAACTAACTGCGAGCTAGCTTGCCCTCCACCTCTTCTAAGCCTCTCGAGTCAAAGCTCCACTCCTTCACTGGCTGCTTTGCTTGAGCTATCCCTCTATCTGTTTGAACTTTTCAAAATGTTAGGTCACCTGACCTCGACTGCCCAATCAACTGCCTTCTGCTGAGTCTGAGCTATTCAAATCTTGATTGTCTAATCAACGGCTTTCTGCTGATCTATTCAAATCTTGATTGCACAGACCAACTGCCAAAACTGCTAGAATCTCTCGAGTCAAAGCCTTAAAGCTCCACTCCTTCACTGGCCCACTCACGCTCTCAGGTATGAAGGTAAACTAGCCAAGAATATAAAGGAGGATAGTAAAAGCTTCTTTAGGTATGTGAAAAGGAAAAAAATAGTTAGGACCAAAATTGAGCCCTTGAAGACAGAAGCGGGTGAATTTATTATGGGGAACAAGGAAATGGCAGACGAGTTGAACAGGTACTTTGGATCTATCTTCACTAGGGAAGACACAAACAATCTCCCAGATGTAATAGCGGCCAAAGGACCGAGGGTAATGGATGAATTGAATGAAATTTATATTAGGTAGGACATGGTGTTAGATAGGCTGTTGGGTCTGAAGGCTGATACATCCCCGGGACCTGATGGTCTGCATCCCAGGGTACTTAAGGAGGTGGCTTTAGAAATTGTGGACGCATTGGTAATCATTTTCCAATGTTCTATAGATTCAGGATCAGTTCCTGTGGATTGGAGGGTGGCTAATGTTGTCCCTCTCTTCAAGAAGGGAGGAAGAGAGAAAACAGGGAATTGTAGACCGGTTAGCCTGACGTGGGTGGTGGGAAAGATGCTGGAGTCAATTATAAAAGATGAAATTACGATACATCTGGATAGTAGTAACAGGAGCGGTCCGAGTCAATATGGATTTACGAAGGGGAAATTGTGCTTGACTAATCTTCTGAAATTTTTTGAGGATGTAACTATGAAAATGGACAAGGGAGAGCCAGTGGATGTAGTGTACCTGGACTTTCAGAAAGCCTTTGATAAGGTCCCACATAGGAGATTAGTGGGCAAAATTAGGGGACATGGTATTGGGGGCAGAGTACTGACATGGATTGAAAATTGGCTGGCTGACAGAAAACAAAGAGTAGTGATTAATGGGTCCCTTTCAGAATGGCAGGCGGTGACCAGTGGGGTACCGCAGGGTTCAGTGCTGGGACCGCAGCTGTTTACAATATATAATGATTTAGATGAGGGAATTAAAAGTAACATTAGCAAATTTGCCAATGACACAAAGCTGGGTGGCAGTGTGAAATGTGAGGAGGATGTTATGAGAATGCAGGGTGACTTGGACAGGCTGGGTGAGTGGGCAGATGCAGTTTAATGTGGATAAATGTGAGGTTATACACTTTGGTGGTAAGAACGGGAAGGCAGATTATTATCTAAATGGAGTCAAGTTAGGAAAAGGGGAAGCACAACGAGATCTAGGTGTTCTTGTACATCAGTCACTGAAAGCAAGCATGCAAGTACAGCAGGCAGTGAAGAAAGCTAATGGCATGCTGGCCTTCATAACAAGGGGAATTGAGTATAAGAGCAAAGAGGTTCTTCTGCAGCTGTACAGGGCCCTGGTGAGACCACACCTGGAGTACTGTGCAGTTGTGGTCTCCAAACTTGAGGAAGGACATTCTTGCTATTGAGGGAGTGCAGCGTAGGTTCACAAGGTTAATTCCCGGGATGGCAGGACTGTCATATGTCGAAAGATTGGAGCGACTGGGCTTGTATACTCTGGAATTTAGAAGGATGAGAGGGGATCTGATTGAAACATGTAAGATTATTAAGGGATTGGACACGCTGGAGGCAGGAAGCATGTTCCCGCTGATGGTTGAGTCCAGAACCAGAGGCCACAGTTTAAGAATAAGGGGTAGGCCATTTAGAATGGAGTTGAGGAAAAACTTTTTCACCCAGAGAGTGGTGGATATATGGAATGCTCTGCCCCAGAAGACTGTGGAGGCCAAGTCTCTGGATGCTTTCAAAAAAGAGATGGATAGAGCTCTTAAAGATAGCGGAATCAAAGGTTATGGGGATAAGGCAGGAACTGGATACTGATAGTGGATGATCAACCATGATCACAGTGAATGGCGGTTCTGGCTGGAAAGGCCAAATGGCCTACTCCTGCGTCTATTGTCTATTATCACAAATGACCTGACTTGGTCCGACCAAGCAGAGTTCACCACCAAGAAGGCCCAACAGCGCCTTTACTTCCTGAGAAAACTAAGGAAATTTGGCCTGTCCCCTAAAACCCTCACTAATTTTTATACATGCACTGTAGAAAGCATTCTTGTAGGGTGCATCACAACCTGGTATGGAAGTTGTCCTGTCCAAGACCGAAAGAAGCTGCAGGAAATCGTGAACACGGCGCAGCACATCACACAAACCAATCTTCCGTCCATGGACTCACTTTACACTGCACGCTGTCGGAGCAGTGCTGCCAGGATAATCAAGGACACGACCCACCCAGCCAACACACTTTTCTTCCCTCTTCCCTCTGGGAGAAGGCTCAGGAGGTTGAAGACTTGTACAGCCAGATTTGGGAATAGCTTCTTTCCAACTGTGATAAGACTGCTGAACAGATCCTGACCCGGATCTGGGCCGTACCCTAAGTACCCTCCAAATATCCGGACCTGCCTCTCGTTTTTTTTTTGGCACTACCTTACTTTCCATTTTTCTATTTTCTATTTATGATTTATAATTTAAATTTTTAATATTTACTAATTTTTACTATTTTTAATATTTAATATTTGTAATCCAAGGAGAGTGAAGCGCAGAATCGAATATCGCTGTGATGATTGTACATTTTAGAAGCAATTGTTTGGCGACAATAAAGTATAAAACCAACAGCATAATACAGGCCCTTCAGCCCACAAAGCTGTGCCAAACATGTCCTTACCTCAGAAATTACCTAAGATTACCCATAGCCCTCTATTTTTCTGAGCTCCATTTACCTGTCCAGGTGTCATAAAAGGAGACGTTAAAGCTGAGGAAAGGTTGGTAAAAGTGTAATTAAAAAGCTGTTCATGTGCTACAGAAGTGCTGCGGGGAACTATGGTAGGTGACTTAAAAGGTACTATATGCATAAGGTGCCGTGTAATGAGAACAAGTTGCTTTTTATGTACTTGGCTAAAGAAATACTGGCTTGTTCATGTCACTCGCTTATACATTTTCAAGGTAACAAATAAAGCCAGGGAAAGTGGATCATTATTCAAGGAGAAAAAGCCAGTTCAAATTTATTGTACTCAGCCATGCACATGTACACAGCTAAGCAAAACAAGGTTCCTCTGGGACTAGTTTGCAGGACACAGTACATGTGTCACACACAAAAATAAAGTAATATTAACGCATCTCAGAGGACCTATCCTGGACTCAACACACCAATTCAATCCCAAAGAAGGCTTCGTTAGGAGTTTGGGGAGATTTGGTATGTCACTGAAGACTAAAAATTTCCACATGTACAACGGAGAGTATTCTGACTAGTTGCATCACCTCCTGGTATGGATCCTCCAATGCACAGAATTGCAAGAGACTGCAGAGTGTTGTAGATTCAGCCAGTTCCATTACGGTTACAAGCCTCCCCACAGTTGCTGACATCTTGAAGGGACAGATGGCAGCATTTATCATTGAGGACCGTCACCCTCCATAACAAGCCCTCTTTTTCCTATGATCATGGAGGAGGTATAAGAGTCTGAAAACCCACACTCTGATTTAGAAACTTCATCTTTCCCTCTGGCGTTAGATTTTCAAACCAGTCCACGAAGCCATGAATGTTACTTGGTTATTCCTTTCATTGCACTGTTTATTTTTATAGTTGATTGGGTTTTTTTTTGTCTTTACACTGTTCTGGGGCCACAAAGCTAACTTCACATTGTATGTCACTGATTCTATTCTATTTGGCTGAGTATAGATTTGATGGTCTTTTAATTGTTTTGTACATTCATATGTATACACAGATCTTTCTAAACCCGTACACTTGAATTGATTTGTGAACCGTGTATTAATTTAGTGGTTTCTTATAATCTTAGTTGATGGATTTCTAAGACTCATAATTTCACCTTTGTTCTGAGACAGCCCATCGTGCTGTTCACTGCATCTTCTGGCTTTGTCTTTCCTCAATTCTTATTTTTTTTGTTCTTCAGTTCGCTTTGGTTTTGGTCTCCAAAGTTCCCCCTCTGTAGGTTTCTTCATTCCTCTCTTAAAGGAATCATTGGTGACCGTATTTGCCCAATCTTGTCCCTGTTCCTCTTTCACTCACCCTCATGTCACTGGTATGGTGTCCACTGTTCTATGCCAACTTTTTCTATGTAGTAATTTCTCTAGAAATATAGGTAGCTATCTGATGTGCAGCATTTTAATTAAACTTGTGTATGAACCTGTTGCCAAGATCCAATGTGTGTGGTTTAACCCCTGTTGTGATCCATTCTTTTCCATCTGTATTTTTGGTAGAATTATTCAAAATATTTCATTGAAGAAGAATGAACGAAAGAAGAAACTAGAATTAATCTGTGCTTATACTCTCATTCAATTGGTGATAACATATCCTCCTCGCTGACGATGAACACTGACGCACCTCGGGTGTGTGGTTAGCCCATTGCTCTACTCTGTATATACATATGACTGTGGCTAGGCATAGCTCAAATACCATCTATAAATTTGCTGACAATACAACCGTTGTTGGTAGAATCTCAGATGGTGATGAGAGGGTGTACAGGAGTGAGATGTGCCAACTAGTGGAGTGGTGCCGCAGCAACAACCTGGCACTCAGCGCCAGTAAGATGAAAGAGCTGATTGTAGACTTAAGGAAGGGTAAGACGAAGGAAAGCATACCAGTCCTCATAGAGGTATCAGAAGTGGAGAGAGTGAGCAGCTTCAAGTTCCTGGGTGTCAAGATCTCTGAGGATCTAACCTGGTCCCAACATACCGATGTAGTTATAAAAGAAGGCAAGACAGTGGCTGTACTTCACTAGGAGTTTGAAGAGATTTGGCATGTCAACAAATACACTCAAAAACTCCTATAGTTGTGCTGTGGAGAGCATTCTGACAGGTATGGAGCACTGTCTGGAATGGAGGGGCTACTGTACAGGACCAAAAGAAGCTGCAGAAGGTTGTAAATTTAGTTGGCTCCATCTTGGGTACTAGCCTACAAAGTACCCAGGACATCTTCAGGGAGCGGTGTCTCAGAAAGGCAGTATCTATTATTAAGGACCTCCAGCACCCAGGGCATGCCCTTTTCTCATTGTTACCATCAGGTAGGAGGTACAGAAGCCTGAAGGCACCTACTCAGTGATTCAGGAACAGCTTCTTCCCCTCTGCCATCTGATTCCTAAACGAACATTGCATCTTTGGACACTAACTCACTTTTTTTAATATACAGTATTTCTGTTTTTGCACATTTTGCAAATCTATTCAATATATGTAATTGATTTACTTGTTTATTATTATTTTTATTTTATTTATTATTTTTTCTCTCTGCTAGATTATGTATTGCATTGAACTGCTGCTGCTAAGTTAACAGATTTCACATCACATGCCAGCGATAATAAACCTGATTCTGATTCAACTGCAGCTCTTTTGTCATGAATTTATGCTCCTCTAATCCTCTTCTTTCAACTGAAGGATCTTTTTAAGTTTATCCTTTTGCATTGCTTTTGTTCTGACCTGACTCTAGTCTTTTCCCCATGCTGGAATTTTCTAGTATTGCTCAGCTACTTTTCCATTACTCAGCTTGCACCAGCTTCCTTGTCCCTGTCGATTTTAATTCTTATGATTTTTTTTCAAGGGATGTTGAGAGCTGAACTGGTGTACCACTCCAAGAAAAACCATACATACATACTGGTGTCTTAAGTCACTGCATTTCCTTATGATATGTGGTAGGTTTTTTTTTGTTCAAGATTTCTTTAATCAAACATGTCCAAAGCAGAGTAGATGAAGGCAAGTTTATTTTGTTTTAGAAAAAAAAAGTTGCTTAAGAAGTTCTTTCTTTTCATTGGCACGCATTCAACCTAGTTTCTTGCCAAAGAAAATTGTTCAGAGATGGTATAGGAAGGCAAAAGTTAAGTGTTGAGAATGTGCAATGCTTCTGTTGTTTTTTGGTCTTGAAGGAAAACTTCTCATGGGTTTTGAGGATTTGGATCATTTCCCAAGGAATGTAGAGGAGATATGTTGCACTGTTGCCGTTTTTGAAGGCTGTTCAGTTATCCCAAATCTTGATTTTTGTTTCACAACAAATGCTGTAATTAGGACTTGTGGGAATTTCAGCCACGGTGCTTGGGTAGAATGAATGCGTCATTTTCACTACTATACTATATTATATTCTCTACTATATTCCGCATGCATAACATACATGCCTATGTACATATATCAATAATATGCCTAGAGCAAACTTGATGACATTCTCCATTTCCTAAACCAGTTATTCTGTGGCTTCTGAGTGAGATTATGACATTGGTGGGTTTGAACTGTGGTTTTGAATGCATTAATTAATGAACCAGAGTTATTTTGTGCTGACAGAGTAGTTTAGATTTGATTTCATTTTCTTGTTCTTGTCAACACACACGGATCATGGAGAGCCCCACAATTTTTACTCTGGATTATGGTGATCGTATGTCAGTAGCTCTTTTGAATATAAACTTGCAACAATGCGAGCCAGATGGAGTGTTCAACAGTCCTAAAGGTTTTACTGCTAAGAATTGATTCAGATATGCTCTTCCATCTGTCAGATTGTATGTAAGCAATAAGTAGGTGAAGTAGTTGTATGCTTGTGGAAAAATAACCTTGAGAAACTTTGATTGCAGCCTAATGCTGTTTGGTGCATTTTGTCTCCATTCTCTTAGATCCTCCTATTCATAAAGTTATTGCCACATGAATGATAAGGGAAATTAAAAATCAAATTGAATGGAAAATGATCAATGGAATTATACTATTCTTTATCTTTAGTGGTGTTGTTTCTGTTCTTTTTCCAAACCAAAATTGGTGAGGGTGAACTTCAGCAGTTAATGTATCCTCTGCTATGTGAAAATATTCTTCCTAGACACAGTAGCAAAATCTTAAATATGTAAGAATTCAACATGTTTCTGAATAAATGACTTTCAGAATCATTGGAAAATTAATGCTGCTCATGGGAAGAGAGAGAAGAGGAATGTGTGGGGCAGCATGAATTACAAACAAGAGAAAATCTGCATATGCTGGAAATCCAAGCAACACATACAAAATGCTGGAGGATCTCAGCAGACCAGGCAGTATCCATGGAAAAGAGTACAGTCAACGTTTCGGTCCAAGACCCTTCGGCAGGCCTGGAGAAAAAGAGCTGAGGAGTAGATTTAAAAGGTGCAGGAGGGGAGAGAGAAACACAAGGTGATGGGTGAGACCTGAAGGAGGAGAGATGAATTAAAGAGCTGGGAAGTTGATTGGTGAAGGAGATACAGGGCTGGAGAAGGGGAAGTCTGGTAGGAGAGGACAGAAGGCCATGGAAGAAAGAAAAGGGGGAGGAGCACCAGACGGAGGTGATGGGCAGGCAAAGAGATAAAGGTGAGAGAGGGAAAAGAGCATGGGGAATAGTGAAGGAGAGGTGGGGAGGGCTTTACCGGAAATTCGAGAAATCGATGTTTATGCCTTCAGGTTGGAGGCTTCCCGGTCATGTTGTTCCTCCAACCTAAGTGTGGCCCCATCACAACAGTAGAAGAGGCCATGGATAGACATATCAGATTGGGAATGGGAAGTGGAATTAAAATAGGTGGCTGCTGGGAGATCTTGCTTTTTCTGGTGGACGGAGCTCAGGTGCTCGGCAAAGCGGTCGCTCAATCTACGTTGGGTCTCACCGATATACAGGAGGCCACACAGGGAACACCGAACACAGTATATGACCCCAACAGACTCAGAAGTGAAGTGTTGCCTCACCTGGAAGGACTGTTTGGGGTCCTGAATGCTAGTGAGGGAGGAGGTGTAGGGGCAAGTGTAATACTTGTTCCGCTCGCAAGGATAAGTGCCAGAAAGAAACTCAGTGGGGAGGGACGAATGGACAAGAGAGTCACATACAGAGCGATCACTGTGGAAGGCAGAAAGTGGAGAGGAGGGAAAGATGTGCTTGGTGGTGGGATCCTTTTGGAGATGGCGGAAGTTGTAGAGAATTTTGTGCTGGACATGGAGGCTGGTGGTTGGTAGGTGAGGACAAGAGGAACCCTATTCCTGGTAGGGTGGCAGGAGGGTAGGGTGAGAGCAGACAAGTGAAATGGAAGAGTTGTGGTTGAGGGCAGTGTTGATGGTGGAGGAAGGGAAGCCCTTTTCTTTGAAGGAGGACTTCTCCATTGTTCTGGAATAGAAAGCCTCATCCTGAGAAAATTAATTGTTCTTTCAGGGTCTCTGACTGGAACATAGATCCTCCTATGCTGTAAAACTGTCCAAGACTTTAAAAGAGCAATTCTGGTTTCCTTCTGTATTGATCCATTTGTTTCTAATTGTCAATATGCTTTGCTTTTTTTTTTTGCAGAAGGCTACCATGATGGCAACCTTGGAAAGCTTGTCAAAAGATTCTTTCAGTTTGCATCAAAATGGACAACCGAAGAATGATTCTGGTAAAGAAAACAAACGTGTTTACAAACTTTCAAGTAAGTTATTTCTTCTGCTTTCGGATTCTTTGATGTCTTTCAATTTGCATTAAAGCACAAAACCAGATGATTGGACTGAGCAGGGCACCATGAGTATGTTTATTTGGTATTTACTGTGGCAAGTGATGTTTTAAAAAAAACTAAAGATTCTTGAAATCAGAAATAATATTTCTGTATTGGCTTCCTTCCTGTTTATCCTGTATTAAAAGTAACATTAGCAAATTTGCAGATGACACAAAGCTGGGTGGCAGTGTGAAATGTGAGGAGGATGTTATGAGAATGCAGGGTGACTTGGACAGGTTGGGTGAGTGGGCAGATGCAGTTTAATGTGGATAAATGTGAGGTTAGCCACTTTGGTGGCAAGAACAGGAAGGCCGATTACTATCTGAATGGTGTCAAGTTCGGTAAAGGGGAAGTACAACGAGATCTAGGTGTCCTTGTTCATCAGTCACTGAAAGTAAGCATGCAGGTACAGCAGGCAGTGAAGAAAGCTAATGGCATGCTGGCCTTCATAACAAGGGGAATTGAGTATAGGAGCAAAGAGGTCCTTCTGCAGTTGTACAGGGCCCTGGTGAGACCACACCAGGAATATTGTGTAGAATTTTTGTCTCCAAGTTTGAGGAAGGACATTCTAGTTATTGAGGGAGTGCAGCATAGGTTCATGAGGTTAATTCCCGGGATGGAGGGTCTGTCAAATGTTGAAAGATTGGAGCGACTGGGGTTGTATACACTGGAATTTAGAAGGATGAGAGGGGATCTGATTGAAACATATAAGATTATTAAAGGATTGGACAGATTAGAGTCAGGAAACTTGTTCCCGATGTTGGTGGAGTCCAGAACCAGAGACCACAGTTTAAGAATAAGGGGTAGACAATTTAGAACGGAGTTGAGGAAAAGCTTTTTCACACAGAGGTTTGTAGTTCTGTGGAATGCTTTGCCTCAGAAGACAGTGGAGGCCAATTCTCTGGATTATTTCAAAAAAGAGTTAGATAGAGCTCTTAAAGATAGCGGAGTGAAGAGATATGGGGCGAAGGCAGGAAAAGGGTTCTGATTGTGGATGATCAGCCATGATCACAGTGAATGGTGGTGCTGGCTCGAAGGGCTGAATGGCCTACTGCTGCACCTATTGTCTATTGTCTATAACTTGGACTTTTGATACAACACTGAGTCATGTCATCTGCAGAAACTCACTGATGACTCAGCAATTTTGGTCTATAAAAGGAGGACAGGAAGATGAATACCGGGCCCTAGCAGAGGACTTTGTCAAATGGTGCAAATTGAATCATCTGCAGCTCAACATCTGTAAGACAAAGGAGATGGTGATAGACTTTAAGAAGACTAAGCCTGCACTGGTCCCTGTTACTATTGATGGTGAGGATGTGGATGTGGTGAGGGCGTACAAGTACCTGGGGATGCACCTGGATGACAGACTTGAGTGGATCACCAACAGAGAGGCTGTGTACAAGAAGGGCCAGAATCGCCTCTACTTCCTGAGGAGACCGAGGTCCTTTGGAGTATGCAGGCCTCTCCTTCACATGTTCTACCAGTCTGTTGTCACTAGTACGACTTCCTATACGGTGGTGTGCTGGGGCAGTGGCATCAACACAGGTGATGCCAACAGGCTCAATAAGCTGATTAGAAAGGCTGGCTCTGTTACTGGAGTCAACTGGAATCTGTGGTAGAACAAATGACCCTTGGGAAAATCCTGGCAATTCTGGACAATGTTTCTCACCCTCTGTATCTTACTTTGGCACTTTTAGAAGAGCACTTTTAGTAATAGACTAAGACAAGACAACTGTGCTACTCCAAAGAGTACTATGTGAGGTCATTCTTGCCCTCGGCCATAATGAGACAACCTATAGCTGGGGAAGTGAAGATCCCTTCCTGTTAGACTGCTTGAGGTAACTTATTTTATATTCTTTCTTCTCTTAAAATAGTTGTATATCTGTGCACTTATAATGCTACTGTGACACTGTAATTTCCTTTGGGATCAATAAAGAATCTACAGTGATGCTAGAAAGTTTGTGAACGCTGTAGAATTTTCTCTATTTCTGCTGAAGTGTGACCTAAAATGTGATCAAATCTTCACATAAGTCCTAAAACTAGATGAAGAGAACCCAATTTCATAAATAACACAAAAACATTATGTTTGTTTATTAATTTAGAAAAATGATCCAATATTACATGTATTTGTTGGAAAAAGTATGTGAACCTCTGGGGTAATGCTTTCTACAAAAGCTATTTGGAGTCAGGTGTTCCAATCAATGAGATGAAATTAGAGGTGTAGGTTGAGATGACCTGCCCTATAAAAAAGACACAAAGTCAGGTTACTAACAGAGTCTTCAGTTCTAAGAAAGGATCTGTTTATGTGCACTGTGCCTTGATCGTAACAACTTTCAGAGGACCTTGGAAGAAGAATTGTAGAGGTCAGTCCACAGTAGAGAAATTGTCTATAAATTGATGAAACTTGGTACTGTTGCTATTCTCCCTAGGAGTGGGCATCCTGTAAAGATCACATCAAGAGCATAATGTGCAATGCTGAAGGAGGTGAAAAAGAACCCAAGGGTAACAGCAAAAAGACCAAAAGAAATCTCTAGAATTTGTTAAATTCTCCGTTCATGTGTCCACTATAAGAAAAACACTGAACAGAATGGTGCCCATGGAAAGACACCACTGTGGGAACCACTACTCTCCAAAAAAAAACATCGCCGTATATCTCAAGTTTGCAAAAGACCACTTGGATGTTTTACAATGCTTCTGGGGACAATATTCTGTGGACAGATGAGACAAAACTTGAACCTTTTGGCAGAAATGCACATTGCTATGTTCGAAGGAAAAAAGGCATTGCACACCAACACCAAAACCTCATCCCAGCTGTGAACCATGATGGAAGGAGAATCATTGTTTGGGGCTGCTTTGCTGCCTCAGGGCCTGGACAGCTTGCAATTGTTGAGGAAACAATGAATTCAAAATCGTATCAAAGCATTTTACAGGAGAATGTCAAGGTAGCAGTCCATCACCTGAAGCTTAATAGAAGCTGGATAATGCAACAAGACAATGATCTGAAAGACCAGAGTAAATCAATATCAGAATGGTGTAAAAAGAAGAGAATATGTGTTTTAGAATGGAGGAGTCAAAGTCCTAACCTTAATCCTATAGAAATTTTGTGGGAGGATTTGAAGCAAGCGGTTCATATGAGGAAGCCCACCAACATCCCAGAGTTGAAGCAGTTTTGTAAGGAGGAATGGCCTAAAATTCCTCAAAGCCGATGTGCAGTACTGATCAACAGTTACTGGAAACGTTTGGTTGAAGTTACTGCTGTACGGCGGGGGTGGGGGGGGCAGTCACACCAGTTACTGAAAGCAAAGGTTCACATACTTTTTCCAACAAATACATATAATACTGGATCATTTTTCTGAATGAATAAATGAACAAGTATAATGCTTTTTGTGTTATTTATTTAATTTGGTTCTTTTTACCTAGTTTTAGGACTTGCGCACAGATCTGATCACACTTTAGGTTATATTTATGCAGAAGTGGAGAAAATTCTACGCAATTCACAAACTTTCTAACACCACTGAATCTATCTAAAATCAGAAAATACTTGAGTTAATCAGATCTCACAACGTGCAAGGAGAGAGAAAGAAGTTGATATTTTTGTTGACCGAAAGCATGAGTTTCAAGTCACAAAAAGCAGTTAAGGGTAGAGAGATTGTACAGATTGTTAATCTATGAATAAAAAATTAAGTCATTTGAAAACAGCAGGTGTGTAAATAAAACCCTGATGTATTCATATATGAAATCCATAAGATGTTCTTCACATCAAGGGAATAATTACAATATAATGTATCTAAAGTCACCCATGAATCTTTTGGACATGGTAATCCTGAAATATGAAGGACATGAAGTTGAGATGATTTAAGTCAGTTACAGTAATGTACTTCCAATGTGGAAATGTCATTGAAGTTGGTTTAAACTCCATAGGTGCATACATTGAAGTTCAGTTGAGATAGAAAGCAACTTTAAACTCCAAATGAACCTTCATTGAAGCATCCTGTGGGACCAATTTCTGGTCAAGTAACTCACAGAATGAGAGCTAAGTTCAGTCACTGCTGGCTACTTGATTCAAATATCCTCAACAAATGCTATGATGGACTATAAAAGAACAGAGCTGACATTAAAGATCTGGGAGGAAGTGGTCTAGCTGAAGACATCTTGAATAGATATTTTGTGGAGCAATTTCTGAATGAACTACAGAAATACAACATGCCATTGAAGGACAAGTATCGCTTTGCAAATGTCAATGACCTCTTCTCGATAGCCATTTTTTAAAATGATACCATGTTCCCTGAACAGAGACTTACACATGAATAAATTTTTTTTCTGAAATTATAGAGTCATAGAGCAGTACAGCACAGAATCAGACCCTGTGGCCCAACAAGTGCCCACCCAGCTAATCACAATTTACTATGTTCAGCCCACATCCCTCTAAGTCTTGCCCCTACATGTACCAATCCAAGTGCTCCTTAAATGATACTGTTGCATCTGCCTCAACAATTTTCTCTGCAGTTCTACCCTCATTATCCTCTGTATGGACGAAGTTGCCTCTTAGATGCTTTTAACTTATTTTCTGCTTTACCCTAAATCTATGCTCCATCTTAGTTATGGACTTCCCTACCCTGGGGAAACAACTTTCATTCACCTTATCTATATGCCTCTTATGATTTTATAAACCTCCAGAAGGTAACCCCTCATTCTCATTATACTACACTCTAAGGAATAAAGACTTGGGCTGGCCAGCCTTTCTCAATAATTCAGACTGGCAACATCCAAATTTAGGAGGCACAGTAGCATAGCCGTTAGCATAACTCTTACTGCACCAGCGATCCGGGTTCAATTCTGCCGCCGTCTGTAAGGAGTTTATACGTTTTCCATGTGACTCATGGGTTTCCTCCAATTACTCCAGTTTCCTCCCACCTTCCAAAGACGTACAGATTAGTAGGTTAATTTGTCACATGCTTGTAATGTGTGGCGTGGGCTTATTGGTGTGGAAAGGCTTGTTACTGTGCTGTATCTCTCCCCAAAAAAATCCTTGCAAATCTTTTCTGCACTGGTTCCAACATAACCATGTCTTTACCATATAAGTGTGACCAAAAGTACTGCAAGAGCAGCCTCATCAATGATTTGTACAACTGCAAAACTATGCCCCTATTCCTATCCTCCTTGTCCTGAGTAATGAAGGCCAGCATGCTAAACACCACTTTCACCAGCCTGTCTACCTGTGATACTGTTTTCAACAAACTGCTTTTATATTTCTAGGTTCCTCAGTTCTGTTATACTCCCAAGTGCAACACCATTCACAATATAAATCCTAAACTAGCTTGACTTTCCAAAATTCCATCACCTGAATTCTTTATCGAAATCCATTGGGCATTCCTCAGTCCACTTCCCTGACTGATCAAGATCTTGTAATCTACGATGATTCTTTTCACTATCAACGATATCTCCTAATTTCATGTCCTCCACAAACTTACTGATCAAACCTTATGTATTTGTTTCCAAATTATTTACATTATCAGAGTCCCAGTGCTGACCCTACAGAACACCAGTCACTGGCCTCTATTTTTTGATAAACAACCTTAAACTACTACCCTCTGTAGTTTTTAAATCCACTTAACTAATTCTCTCTGGATTCCATGGAATCTGTCCTCCTTAGACCAGCCTACCATGTGGGACCTTTTTGGTGGCCTTGCTGAAGTCTCACTCCACTGCCCTACTCTTATCTGCCTTTTTGGTTACTCTAAAATGTTCGTCAATTATGATTTCCCAACACAAAGCTATACTGACTCCTCTTAACTGTATTTTGTTGATGCTGATATATCCTGTTTCTCAGAATTCCCTCCAATAAATTTCCCCTTAGCAGATGAATGGCTGACCACCCTGCACCTCCTGGCTTGTCCTTGCCACCCTCAAACATTGGAACAACATTAGCCACCTTCCACTATTCAGGAGCTTCACCAGTGGCTAACGATGAAGCGGATAACTCAGCAAGGAGCTCTGCAGTTTCTTCTCTAGCCTCCCGCAAAGTCTGAGACAAATTCAGTCAGGTCCTGTGGATTTATCCACCTCTATGTACTTTAAAGCTGTAAATACCTATTCCCTGGCAATATGAATGCACTCTGAAACATCTGCACTTACTGCCCTTATTTCTAAAGCAATCATGATTTTCTTCTCGGTAAACACTGAAGAGAAATAGTCATTCAAGATCTCACCTGTGGTTTGAGACATGGTGGCCCTGCTGGTCTCGAAGTGGTCCTACTTTCTCCCTAGCCCACCTGTTACTCTTCATATAGTTAAATATCTTGCTATGGTACAATGTCCTAGAATCGATTCTTGGCCCAGGCGGTCATATCCAAGATGGTAGTTACAGAATACAAAGGTTGGAAAGGTAAAAAAAAAAATGGGAATTGCAAACACAAAGATCCATGACATCAGTTGCAGATCATGGAAATCTCAACTGTATCAGTATAGCTGTAATTACTTGATATACAGATAAAAAATGTGGAGTTCTTCAATGTGTCATCACATATGGTCAATGCAACTCAAGGAGGTATCAATTTGATAATACTCTTTCAACTGAAGAGTACTTGCATTAAACATCTAAATGTAAAACTGGGTCCTCTAAAGATAACATGGAAGAGTTGATGAGGTACTGTGGTTTCTTTAGTCCCACTGTTTATTTACTTATAGTAGAGATCAGTATGGAGCAGTCCTTCCAACCCAACAAGCTGCACCGCCCAGCAATCCACCTATTTAACAGTAGTCTAATCACAGGACAATTTACAATAACCAATTAACTTTCTAACCAGTGTGTCTTTGGACTGTGAGAGGAAACTGGAGTGCCCAGAGGAAGCACATGCAGTTCACGGGGAGAACGTACATACTCCTTACAGATGGCACTGGAATTGAACTCCACAAACTCCAGAATGGCCCAAGCTGTAATAGCGTTGTGCTCAACTGCTATACCACTGTGCCATCCAAACATCACCGAGGACCTTACGTAGTCTGTACACACGAGCTATGTGGTGAAAAAGGCACAACAGCGCCTCTTTCACCTCAGATGGTTGAGGAGGTTTGGTATAGGCCCTCAAACCCTAAGAACTTGCTACAGGGGCACAATTGAGAGCATCCTGACCAGCTGCGTCACTGCCTGGTATGGGAACTGTACCTCCCTTAAACCTCCCTTAATTGCAGGACTCTGCAGAGAGTGGTGCGGACCCAGCGCATGTGTAGTTGTGAACCTTCCATGATTCAGGACATTTACAAGGACAGTTGTGTAAAAAGATTGTAGGATCATTGGGGACCCAAGCCATTCCAATCACAATCTATTCCAGCTGCTACCATCCAGGAAGCGATACTGCAACATAAAAGCCAAGACCAGCAGGCTCCGGGGCAGCTTCTTCCACCAGGCTATTAAATTGATGAACTCACACAGACTTGAATGTACTCTATATTACATTGACTGTTCTATTTATTATAAATTATAAATTACTATGATTGCACATTTAGATGGAGATGTAATGAGGATTTTTACTCATGTATGTAAAGGATGTAAAAACTAAATTCAGTTCAATTCAAATCAAGTCTGCATATGCCTATTCTAAATTTGTTTGTGCATGCTCTGTCCTTTGGTACATGGGCAGATCACTGGGATCCAAAAGGAAGCAAAGTTCCTTGATTTAAATTCAAGAGAGAAAAGTCTGTTTAGGTGGGAAAACCGTCCATTCGGTTGGAGGCTGCTACAAAATAGGCCATTATCTCGGTAGATGAAATGACACCTAGTTTCTTTTGGTGAAAAACTTGAATCCAACTTTCTGTTCCTTACTGTTTTAACCTCACCTTTTCCCTTTGGATATCATTGGTGGTTTCTTGGCTAGAATACATTGTTAGTGTTACTGTTAAAGAACTTTTCTGGTTCGTTGTGGATTGATATGGATAATCTGCATCTTAGCTTGCTGTGCTTTACCCATGAGAGGTCAACACATTGTTCGCATATAATGGAAAGGTGTTTTGGAAGTGGCTGAGGAATGAATTTCTAGGAGGTTTGATTCTGTTATTGTAAGGCCCTAAAATTGTGTTGGACATTACAATAAGTATTCTTTTACTGTTCGGTTCCTGTTCTACAGTATGTTTAAACTTTTCATGTTAATGAGTACATGACCTGTCTAAAATTAAAACTGCTTTAAAGTCAAAGTTGCATTGCATTATTTTCTTAGATTTAGACTGATTACCATATAAAGAAAACTCATTGAAAAGATTAAGATTTTTAAATTGATATTTCAGAGTATTGCAATAACAGTTTAACCACTTTTTTTGAAGCGGAGATTAAAATGGATATCGAGAGACTCTATGAAGCAGTACCACACCTATCAAAATTTTTTTCCATTGAAGACAAAATTGGTGAAGGTATGTTTAAACAATTTCATTACCAATACTTGGAAACAACAGATCCCCTTTCATATTTATGTATTGACCTTTATATCTTTTAATTGCTTTCTGGCATACCGAGATGTGAATCTCGTTCTCTTTAGCTCTTGGCCTTTAATGGGAACTGTTTTCCTTGTGAAGTAATTCAGCATCAGGCTTTAGTAGAAGAGTTACAGACATATTTACTGAGACCCTGACAGACATATCAAGAAAACAGACCTAACATAGTATGATATTTTTTTCCTGATGTATCATGAAATGCCAATAGAACAGATAATTTAATATTTCAGTATGCAGTTCTGGCAGTGCAATGCAGATGAAATTGTGGATAGCCAGTCTTAAATTCTTGTACCAGTAATATAATCTTTGAAACTGATGAATACTCAACACCTGGCATCACCATTATCCCATCCCCATGGCCATCTTTAAATAAATATGCCAAGAAAAGAGCATGGTTAACAGCATTTTATTGCAAATCGTTGTAGTGCAGTCCAAGTCCATTTTGTCTCGAATTGACATATTCTCTTCAACCTGCATTGTAGACTGTTTACTAAAGGCAACTCTTGTACTTTCAGAAAACCATCTGACTGAACAACAGATTTAATTTCAAACACTCGTGAAATTATTATAGTTGTCTTTGTCTAAGAAGTGGTCTTCCATCCTTCAACAATATCTGTTATTCAGAGCTTGATGTTAATGACCCTGCTCCCTCCCCGTTATGTTTTATAACTCCAGAGACTAATTGAAAGAAAAACACAGGAGCCGGCATATGTTTTGTCTACTTAGTTTTTCTTTAGTGAGGTGCTCACTTATGATGTGCGGCGTAATGCCATTCATGTACTTACATGAATTAATAAAGCTTATTTACAATATTACTGAAATAGTGAATGTACTACACTCCTCCCTGCTTAGCTACAACTCAGCAGGTCAGGCAACATCTATGGAAATGAATAAACAAGTCAATGTTTGGGGCCAAGATCTTTCTTCAGGACTGGAAAGGAAGGGGGAAGATGCCAGAATAAAGAGGTGAGGGGAGGGGAGGGGAAGGAGGATAGCTAGAAGGAGATGGGTGAAGCCAGGTGGGAAGGAAAGGTAAAGGGCTGGAGAGGAAGGAATCTGACAGGAGAGGAGCGTGAGCAACAGGAGAAAGAGAAGGAGGAGGGATATACAAAATAGACATCCACAGCATAGTCAATTTTAAATTGTCCCGATCAGGCCTGAAGATTTAATCGCTGTGGAGGATTTCTTACTCTTATGGGATAATGTCTTTCTTGACAAGGGAGGGGGGGGGTGGATCACTCTGCTTGGCAGGGGAGACTTGTAGCTGTGAAACAATCTCAGGTTCTGGGACCTCCTCCGTGGACATTCTAGTAGTTCACTCCAGGACTTCAGGAAGTGGTTCTGACAGCTCTGGATACCTTTCTCCTCTGACAATTGACTCTACTCTCCTCAACTGATCATCAAATGACATGAGACACAATTTCCACTGTGTAGGAGAGTGGTTCAGTTCTGTCCCTAATCTTACCAAGTACCCACTTTTGATCATCTCTGTAGTCCTTTGCTAGGACTGCTTGACAAGAAGTGAAACATTGAACCTCCTTGTTTGAGGAGCCCTCAGTTTGCTTCAGCTGTTTGTTCTGTATCGTCCTTCTGAGACTGGGTTTAAGGAGATCCAAGTGTGAGGTCAAGGGATGACCCAGGAACAGCATAGTTGGTTGTGGAGTTTGCTGCATTACAATATGCAAAGAGGAAATTGGCAAGCCTCTGATTCAGTGTAGTATGTTCTGCTGACATGGCTTGCAGTGTGTTATTTAGATTATGGACAAACCTTTCCATCAAGCCATTTGTAGCTGGGTGGTACAGAGCGGATATAATGTCTTATTCCATTAATTTTCTGTAATGACTGAAACTGTTCTGCAACAAACTGGTCCATTGTCACTGAGTGTCCTGGAGCATCAGTTCTTGAGAAGAGATTTCTCAACATATCAACAGTGTGCGAGTTTGCAATGAAAGCCATTGGGTACAGTTCTGGCCACTTTGTAGCTGTATCCATTACTATCAAGAAATTTGTGCCTGTGAATGGTCTGACAAAATCCACCTGAATCCTCTGCTGAGGCAGTGAAGTTGTTCCCAGGTATACAGAGAAGTAAAAGAGGGGGCTTGGGACACAGAAGTAAAGGAGGGGACACCTGTGTGAAGGTCAGAGGGGCAGAGGTGAGGAAGCCCACTCTTACCACCTGCTGGCGATTTGACAGGAAGTCCAGGATCCAGATGCACAAGATAGGGTGAAGGCTGAGGTCTCTGTGCTTCTTGTCAAGCTTGGAAGGAATTATGGTTTGAATGCTGAACTGTAGTCCAAGAACAGTATTCTCACATAAGTATCTTCTTCTCCAGATGTGTAAGGACGGTGTGTAGAGCCGTGGCTATTGCATCATCTGTCAATTTGTTGTTGGTAGGTGAATTGTGGGGGAGGTCCAGTGTGGATGGTAGCATGCTACAGATATAGTCCTTGACCCGCCTCCAAGCATTTGCTTATTATTGAGGTGAGTGCAACAGGACGCCAGTTGTTCAAACATGTTACCTTGGTCTTTTTAGGTACAGGTGAGAGAAGGAAGAAATTTTAGTACACGGTCGTTATATTTTGGAGTGCACTGGCTGAGAGGGAGGTGGAGACAGACTCGTAACATGTGTGGCAAGGCATAGGAGGCTATGGAATTACTATTGGTGAATGAGATTGGTGAAACAGAAGTGTGGTCCAAAATGCCTCTGTCTTTAATATTCGGACCCTACAATTACATCTGTACAATTTTTGTCGTTTCTTAGCACTACTCAAGACTTCTTTCACCATTCCTTACAGCGTTTCAGTGTCCTAATCAATATTTGTCCCACAGTAAAAATGCATTAAAAAAAATCCAGGCCTTATCACTTTTCTATTCTTCGCATCTTACTGGTTGAATTGGATTTTTTTTTGTTTCCCCAATGAGAAGAGTGATCACATTTTGAAAGTTCATGGTGGGAAGTACTGTGTAATATCTAACTACAGCAGTTGCTTCACCCAGTCCATCACAGATAAAGCTCTCCTCTGCATTGTGTGCACCTACAAGGAACATTGTCACAGGAAAGCAGGATCCATCATTAGGGACCTCCTGCCACCAGCCAGGCCATGTTCCATTCTCATTGCTGCTATCAGGAAGAAGATACAGGAACCTAGGACCCACACCACCTAGTTATTACCCCGCAACGCTCTGGTTCTTGAACCAGAGGGGATGCCTTCACTTGCCCCATCACTGAATTGTTCCCACAACCTATGGACCTCACTTTCAAGGACTCTTTATCTCATGTTCTCAATGTTTACTGTTTATTTATTGTTATTATTATTTATTTTTCTTTTTGTATTTGCACAGTTTGTTGTTTTGCTCATTGAATGTTGGTCCATTCTGTTGGGTGCAGTCTTCCATTGACTCTATTGTGATTCTTGGATCTGGTGTGTATGCTCGCGAGATTGTATATGGTGGCATACATCTACTTTGATAATAAATTTACTTTGAACTTTGAAAAGCAAAAAGTAACATTTTTCTTTCCTTGATTGAATCAAATTTTCATTTACTGTTGTAAATTTCTTTTGTTTCAGCGACTGCATTTTAGTGTGTGGTCTGCCATCCAATGGCAGAATGAGTGTTTTTTTTTATTTTAGCTCTAATTTTATATGTTAATTTAATTTTGAACCTGTACAGCTTCTTCTCGACATCAGTAAACAATGAGCTTTTTTTCTTTGTTGTTAAATAGAACTGCCTTAGTTCAATATAACTTGCTTCTATTGATAGTTTTATTCCATCTGAACACAAGAAACATTGTTATTGCTGGAGGAATTCAGATAGCTTTTAATTTGCATTCTATAGTATGATTTACATTAAGGTATATTGTTTTTAACAAAATCCACCTGCTTTTCTTTTTCTGCTTTATTTCTGGAAGCAACTATCAGATACCTTGGCACCAGCACAGTAAACTGCAGTTTAAATCTCTCCTTTTTTTTAATATGGCATGCCAAATATGTGTTGATGTGCTGCTGATGTGTATAATTTTTACTTTTTGTATTTTATCTACAGTAAAAAATATTTATTGGTATCTAATTGTGTACTGAAAGATTAGCACCAGAATATTTCCACAAGATGTCATTACGTTTTTTTTTAGAAGATTTATTGTTTTTGTCCTTCTGCAGGTACATTCAGTTCTGTCTATTTGGCTACTGCTCAACTGAAGTCGGGTAAAGTAGAGAAGTTTGCGCTAAAACATTTAATTCCCACAAGCCATCCAGTTCGTATTGCTGCTGAACTTCAGTGTCTGACAGTTGCTGGGTCAGTATCAACTCATATACTTAACTCTTCATCTGACTGCTGATATAGTTGGTGCAGAAAACATGACAAAATTTTATTTGCCGTTCGATTACAGCTAATCAACAATTTTGTTGTCCAATAGGTAAATGAAATTTTGGATTAAATTGATAATAGGAAACATCATTTATGTTTATATTAAGGTTTTTTGAACTGATTTATTCAATAATTAATTGTTAAAATAATTGCTTCTCTGTTCAGTTGTAGAATTAACTTGACTAAAGATGGAGGTGTAATTTTAATAAAAATGCACTCTCACTCCTTTAGTTATAGAAGAACCCAAGGTGTAAAGTAAAATGCTACTGGATGTTACTTTGGCTAAAAATACATATAGTTTGCTCTAAGTTGTAAAAAATCAATACCAAAATTACATGAGAAATTTTTTCTGTTTCTCTCAATTTCCTCCCTCTCACTTGAAGGATTAACTTGCACACCTTACAAGACTGGTAATCTTTTCTCCTTCGTTGGTCCTGGACAGACTGGAAGGAGCTTGGCCTCAGTGAAGCCTCAGTTCAGCCAAGTCTCACATATTATGGAGTACTACTTTTCAGTAAGACCATTTTCTTTCACTTTATATCCCTGAGATGGAAGCCAGATAAATTCTATTGACTCAGGCTCTACAGCAGAATTCATTGGCTATTAGTAGACTCAGGATAAATACTGATGTTTTTTTGGTCTGTTGAGTACATTCACTTCCATCTCATGAGAGCTCAATCTCTCTCAAATAGAATTAGATTTGAACACTGAGTGCTTTTTGAAAATTTTTGCACTTTTGATTTTTGTTTACATATAGACCTTCATTTAGAATTCTGTTGCAGTGAACAAAAAACCAAAAGAAATTCATGAAAAATTATTGGCTGACTTTGAGTCTACCTTGACCTCTTAACAGTGACTATTGAAAACATTAATCAATACTGGAAAAAGATGCCTCTGTTTGAGGGCTATTTTACTAGGATATTTCTCCGCTTTTTTTTTTCAAGCCTATAATTTGTATCATTAGCAAACTGGCAAGCTTCTTGGTGACTTGCTCACATTAACTTGTTCATTGAAAGGAGATCAAAAACTTCAAATGTTTGATTCAGCTATTAATGTACATATTGCCAGAATTAGGATAATGAAGTAGAAGTTCAGTTCTTTCTTCTGGTCTCCAAAACCACAGAAATAAGTCTTCAAATCTAATTCACTTTGAGAGATTAGGCTTGCATGATAGTTGAGTGAGTAAATGTAAGTTACATAGTACCCGTAGAACACTACAGCCCATCTAGTCCATGCTGAACTGTTGTTCTGCCTAGCTTCATTGACCCTGCACCTGGACCATAGCCCCCCCACACCCCTCCCATTCATGCACTGATCCAAACTTCTCTTAAATGTTGCAATCAAATCCATATCCACTACTTTGGCTGGCAACTCATTGGATACTTTCACCACCCTCTGAGTGAAGAAGTTCCCTCAAGTTCCTCTTAAATATTTCACCTTTCAGTCTAAACCTATGACTTCCAGTTCTTGTCTTGCTCGATCTCAGTGGGAAAAACCCTATCAATACCTCATAGTTTTGCATACCTCTATCAAATCTCCTCTCATTCTTCTACACTCCAGAGATAAAAGTCCTAATAGATTCAATTTTTCCCTGTAACGTAGGTCCTGAAGTCTTGGTAACATCTTTGTGAATTTTCTCTGTACCCTTTCAATCTTATTGATATAATTCTGTGGGTAGATGACGAGATCTGCACACCATACACCAAATTTGGCCTCACCGGCATGTTACACAATTTCAAAATAATATCCCAACTCCTGTACTTAGTACTCTGCTTATCCTGTAGTTAGTTAACTGAGCCCTGCAGCAGCAACTGAGACTGTACGGTTTGTCTGGCTGATGTCCCAAGGAAACAGAGTGGAAGAAACAATGATCTTGCTGACTATCCAGGGCCTTGTGAAAGATAGTACTCTAACTGAATTTGCCGCAGGCAGAATCTGGTGTAACTAAAGCATCTGCTATAACAAATAACAAATATGTTTCATATAAGGAATTAAAAAAAAGAAAAAAATGTTATTATTTAGTAGCCTTAATCAAAAGCCTTGCAGTCCCTGGACATCAGTGCAGGATAAATACTGGAAATATTCATGTCGAGAAGCCATATCTGTGGGAAGAGAAACAGTTAATGTTTCAGGTTGAATGCCTTTTGTTGGAATTGCAGGAATTCCTCAGGGTGGTGTCTGAGATTCAACCATTTTTAGCTGCTTTATCAGTGACTTTCCTTCAGTCATATATCAGCAGTAAGGGGATTTGGTAAAGGATGCACAATGTTTTGCAAATCAGCATATGAAGCATACAACAAGACCTGGACAACATTTGGTCATGATCTGTTAAGTAACAGGGATGAAAGCATTGATAGTCTCAGACAAATAAGTGTCTAACCATCTACCTTTGATATTTATTGGTATTACCATCAATGTACACTCACATTATCAATATCTGTAGATCACTATTGACTAGAAACTCAATCGGACCAGCCAAAAAATGCTGTAGCCATAAGCAGATCAGACTTGGTATCCTGTGACTAGTGACTTGCTTCTTGACATCCCAAATCTTTTCCCATCATCTACAAGGCATATTACTGGGTTCCACAGGTGAAATAATCCACACCACCCTGGATGAGTGCACTGCAAGGAACTCAAAGCAAAGGCCATTGAGGGCAAAGCGGCCTACCTGATTGACACCCCGAGTGGTTGAAGCTTGTACTATAAACAATATGTATTGCAATTATTTGTCCATGCAGTTATTTGTTACTCTCACAGCACCTCCCAAACTGACAACTGCTTCCAATAACATAGACAACATCAGTAGGCACATGGGAATACCATCACCTGCAGGTTCACTTCTCAGCCATGGACAATCATAACGTGACATTTTGCAGGTCTGTACTCAGTGTTGGGTCTAAATTTTGAAATTTCCTATCCCAAAGCATTGTAAGAATACTCTCCCCAAAAGGATTACAGCAGTTCAAGGAAGTAACTCACCACTGCCATGAGGGAAATTAAGGATTTGCAGTAAATGTTGACCATACTAATGACTTCCAAATGCTGAAAATTAATTTAAAAATGGATGCTAATCTATCACAAATTGAGTATGTTAAAGAACTGTCAGCCAGTTTTCATTTCAATGTCCATTACAAGTTCACATTTGTACAGTATTGGTGACCTGTTTAATGCACCCTCTATATGTTGACTGAAAGTATATTGCCAAAGGTTAGGTAGAGCAACACATACAAAATGCTGGAGAAACTCAGCAGGTCAGGCAGCATCAACGGGAATGAACAAACAGTCAACGTTTTGGGCTGAGACCCTTCATCAAGTAATTTGGATGGTTAACACTTCTCAAGTCTTTGCAATTCCATCTATGTATCTTTACTGGCCAAGATACTTGTTCTACTTCAATGTATTCCATTTCAATTTATAACAATTTTGTAATTACTTTCATGCTGATTATAAGATATAATTTTATTTTGGAAGGCTTATTTAACATTTTGTCTTCTTTTATTGATTAACTCTTCAAACTATTGACAAAATGTTAAAATGACTACAAATGTAGAACCGGAGTTTGGTCAGCATGTTGTTGACCAGTAAATAAAGAAATCAGATTCATTTGGTCACTAAAAATTGTTGAGGATGAATCTGATTTTTGATTGGGAGTAAATTTATTTAATTATTGTTACATGTACATTGGTACAGTGAAAACCTTGTCTTCCAAGGTTATAGAACAATTTCTTACAACAGTGGATTGAGGTAGTGTAAGGTAAAACAGTGAGTGTAAAATAAAGTGTTACAGTCAGATGAAGTACAGCACATGTAGACAGTAAGATGCAAGCTCAGAGCTTGAATTCTAAGGTCAGGAGTCCATCCTTTCGCACTAGGAAAATATTCAAGTCTAGAGCACATGAAAATTATCATATCAACTTCATTAATTTCGATCATTTTCGGGATGTAAACAATTGTTTGAAAGCTTGTATCTGGTCATTTTCTGTCCCTTTTAATGGTGTAGCTAGTTTTGTCATTGTTTTTTTAAAGCAGAGAATGCTTGGTCAAGGAACACCTGTGAATATAGAATCTGAATTAAGTTCTAACAGTTCCTACTTGAAACATTAACTTGGTTTCAACCTCCACAGGTGTTGCTATTTGACTTGGACGTGTCCAACATACTCTTTTCAGATTTCCAGCATCTCTAGTTTTCTTTTGATTTTAGATAATTGCAATTTGATATTTAATATGATCCTTTTGCAACATTAAAATATGCTTATTTTATAGTATGGTAACTATTTTTGTTCAGTAGTCCTTGTAATGCTTAACTAGGTTGTTGCAAAGATGCATAAATAATACTGATCCTGCATTCTTTTAAAAACTAAATCCAAATAACTTGTGCATTTTTCTCTGTGGTCTCTTCCATGCTATCCATGGGATGTGATTACTGTATAGCATTATATTATAGTAATTGTTGGTCTGTTGATTTGGAGCTGAGCTCAGATCCCATATCAGACTGGAAATAAAAGAAAGAACATTAATAGTGTCCAGGGGACTTGTGAAAGCCCAACTGATTGATTGATATTTTGCAATGAAGGGCATTTACTGTTATTCTTAGGTCTGCCTTTTAGGTGATCCTAAACTCCCAGTCCTCTTAATTACCCTCTGAAAGGATCTAGCAAGCAACACAAGGCTATTAGAGTTGTGTGTCAAGGTCAGTGGCACCACAATCCCATGTAAAATAAAAATGGAAAGGCGTAATCCCAGAAAAACCTGCAACAGACTAATGAATCCTCTAGAGGTGAAAGAAGTGGCTTGAGATGTTTACTTTCAGGTTTTTCCCTCTTGTCCTATGATGAAATTAGTTAGCATTGCTTCAGGAATTTAGCTAAGGCTTTAGTGGGATTTTGTTGATTAAAAGCTTGCCATCTGCAGTAAATTGGAGCTCATGCTTGTCCATAGAATTTTTTTTGCAGCTGTTTCAGAAATCTATATTTTTTTTCTAATATTTTGAAGCTGCTGCTGCATTGTGGCTTTTCAGCAGTGAGAACCCAAAGTGTTGTGGAATGAACCAGAATTGATTAGAGAGCTTAAGGTAAAAGAACCCTTGGGGACAAGTGATCATAATATGATAAAGTTCACCCTGAAATTTGAGAAAGAGAAGCAGAAGTCAGATGCATCAGGATTACAGTGGAGTAAAGGGAATTACTGAAGCATGAGAGAGGAACTGGCCAAAATTGATTGGAAAAGGGCAGCAGCAATGGCTGGACTTTCTGAAACCAATTCAGGAGGTACAGAATATATATATCCCAAAGAGGAAGAAGTATTCTAAAGGCAAGGTTGACAGAACCATGGCTAACAAGAGAAGTCAAAGGCAACGTAATAGTCAAAGAGAGGGCATATAATAGAGCAAAAGTTAGTGGGAAGTTAGAGGATTGGGAAGCTTTTAAAAACCAACAATAGGTACATTTAATGTCGGAGAAATGTATACAATGTACATCCTGAAATTCTTTTTCTTTGCAAACATCCATGAAAATGGAGGAGTGCCCCAAAGAATGAATAGCAGTTAAATGTTAGAACCCCAAAGCCATTGAGCACTCAAGCATGCAGCAAAACGTCAATAAAGATACAGGCTTGCAGTACCCCAAAAACTATTTGTTCACCTGGTAATTTGAAATCTCTATCTATCTCTCTCTCTCTCTCTCTATCTATCTCTCTCTATCTATATCTATCTATCTCTCTCTATCTCTATCTCTCTCTCTCTATCTCTCTCTCTCTATCTCTCTCTCTCTCTCTCTCTCTCTCTCTCTCTCTCTGTGTATATATATATATATATATATATATATATCTATATCTATCTATCAGGGGAAAAAGGATATCCCCATTTCACAGTGAGAGAGGAGACATAACATAACAAACTTGCTGATTTATACTCGCTGTTGTGTCACGTTTTAGACCATAAGACATAGGAGCAGAATTAGGCCATCTGGCCCATCAAGTCTGCTCTACCATTCAATCATGGCTGATCCTATTTTTCTATCTCCTCCTCAACCCCAGTTTCTGGCCTTCCCCCCCATAACCTTTGATGTCATGTTCAATCAAGAACTTATCAATCTCTGCCTTAGTTATGCCCAACGACCTGGCCTCCACAGCTGCATGTGGCAACAAATTCCAAAATTCGCCACCCTTTGGCTAAAGAAATTTCTCCGCGCCTCTGTTTTGAAAGGGCGTCCCTCTATCCTGAGGCTATGCCCTCTTGTCCTAGACTCTTCTACCATGGGAAACATCCTTTCTGCATCTGCTCTGTCTAGGCCTTTCAACATTTGAAAGGTTTCAATTAGATTCTCCCTCATCCTTCTGAATGCCAGCGAGTACAGACCCAGAGCCATCAAACGTTCCTCATATGATAAGCCCTTTCATTCCTGAAATCATCCTTGTGAACCTCCCCTGGACCTTCTCCAATGCCAGCACATCTTTTCTAAGATGAGGAGCCTGAAACTGTTCACAATACTCAAGGTGAGGCCTCACCAGTGCCTTATAAAGCCTCAGCATCACATCCTTGCTCTTGTATTCTAGACCTCTTGAAATGAATGCTATCATGGCATTTGCCTTCCTCACCATTGACTCAACCTGCAAGTTAACCTTCAGGGTGTTCTGCACAAGGACTCCCAAGTCCCTCTGCATCTCAGATTCCTGGATTTTCTCCCCATTTAGAAAATAGTCGGTACATTTATTTCTACTTCCAAAGTGCGTGACCATGCATTTTCCAACATTGTATTTCATTTGCCTCTTTCTTGCCCATTCTCCTAACTGTCTAAGTCGTTCTGCATCCTACCTGTTTCCTGAACACTACCTGACCCTCCACCAGTTTTCATATCATCTGCAAACTTGGCAACAAAGCCATCTATCCCATCATTTAAGTCACTTATATACAGCATAAAAAGAAGTGGTCCCAAAACCGACCCTTGCAGAACACCACTAGTCACTGGCAGCCAACTAGAAAAGGAACCTTTTATTTCCACTCACTGCCTCCTACCAATCAGCCAATGCTCTAATCATGTTAGTAACTTTCCTGTAATACCATGGGCTCTTAATTTGGTAAGCAGTGTCGTGTGTGGCCCCTTGTCAAAGGCCTTCTGAAAGTCCAAATACACAACATCATCTGCATTCCCTTTATCTATCCTATTTGTAATCTCCTCAAAGAATTCCAACAGGTTTGTCAGGTAGAATTTTCCCTGAAGGAAACCATGCTGACTTTGTACTATCTTGTCCTGTGTCACCAAGTACTCCATCAACTCATCCGTAACAATTGACTCCAACATGTTCCCAACCACTGAGGCTAACTTGTCTATAATTTCCTTTCTGCTGCCTTCCTCTTTTCTTAAAGAGTGGAGTAACATTTGCAATTTTTCCAGTCCTCTGGCACCAAGCCAGAGTCCAATGATTTTTGAAAGATCATTTCTAATGCCACCACGATCTCTAACACTACCTCTTTCAGAATCAGAGGGTGCAGTTCCTCTAGTCCGGGTGACTTATGTACCTTTAGGTCTTTCAGCTTTTTGAGCACCTTCTCTCTTGTAACTGCACCCACTTCTCTTCCTTCACACACTACAACATCAGGCACACTGCTCGTGTCTTCGCAAAATACTCATTTAGTTCATCTGCAATCTCCTCGTCCCCCTTTGTTATTTCTCCCGCCTCATTTTCTAGTGGTCTTAGATCCACTCTCATTTCTCTTTTATTTTTTAACATACTTGAAAAAATTTTTACTATCCACTTTGATATTATTTGCTAGCTTGCTTTCATAGAGTCTTTTCCCTTCTAATGATATATTTTTTAAAAATCTGTAGGTTTTTAAAAACTTCCCAATCCTCTATCCAACTCTCCCAATCCTCTAGTTTTCGCTCTGTTGTATTCCCTTCCTTTTGCTTTTACAATAGCTTTGACTTCCCTTGTCAGCCACAGTTGTATTATTTTACCATTTGAGTATTTCTTCATTTTAGGAATACACATGTCCTGCACCTTCCTCTTTTTTCCTAGAAACAAGCCATTGTTGCTCTGCTGACATCCCTGCCAGCAGCTCCTTCCAAATTACTCTGGCCAACTCCTCTCTCATACCACTCTAATTTCCCTCATTCCATTGAAATACTGCTACATCGGACTTTACTTCTCCCTGTCAAATTTCAAGTTGAACACAATCATATTGTGATCACTGGTTCCTTTCTTTTTCAATCTTTTTATTAATTTCAAAATATAGAAACAAAACATAGCAATAATACAGATAATATGAGATGTATTGTTACATTTAAAAAAAGAGTAATTGCAAAACCAAATAGTGGAAATTACCAAGACTCCCATACATGTAGAACTGATCACGGATAATATAAAGCAAAAAAAAAGGAAAAAGACAAAAAAAAGAAAAAAAAACCCACCCCAAAAGAAAAAAAACTAAACTAAACTAAAAGACTTGGGCAAAACTAACAACTTAAAAATGGAAAAGAAGAAAACCTCAGCGTCGACGCCTCCACTCCCCTCCAACAACGGTACATAGAAATAAAACCAGTTTGGAAATGATCAAATTACATCAAATGAAAATGCTGAATAAATGGCCTCCAAATTTTTTCAAACTTAATAGAAGGGTCATAAACTGCACTTCTAATTTTCTCCAAATTCAGACACACCATAGTTTGTGAAAACCAATGAAATACTGTAGGAGGGTTGATCTCTTTCCAATTCAACAAGATGGACCTTCTAGCTATTAAAGTAAGAAATGCAATCATCCTTCGCGATGAAGAGGTTAAATTATTTGAGTCTATCATTGGTAATCCAAAGATAGCAGTAATTGGATGAGGTTGTAGTCTAGATTTAGGACCGTTGAAATAATATCAAAAATATCTTTCCAATATTTCTCCAACAAGGGACATGACCAAAACATGTGAGTTAAAGAAGCAATCTCAGACTGGCATCTGTCACATATTGGATTAATATAAGAGTAATAACGAGATAGTTTATCTTTGGACATATGAGCCCTGTGAACTACTTTAAACCGTATCAACCTATGCTTAGCACATACAGAGGATGAATTCACCAACTGAAGAATTTTTTCCCATTTTTCAGTCGGTATATTAATCTCAAGTTCTCTTTCCCAGTCAGCTTTAATTTTATTAGAGGCATCAGGACATGAATTCATAATTATATTATATACAATTGCTAGTACACCTTTCTGAGAAAGATTTAAGTCTAAGATTTTTTCCAAAGTGTCCATTGGATATGGGTGTGGAAAATTAGGAGAGGACAGTAATTAAAAAGTTTCTAATCTGTAAATATCTAAAAAAAGTGAGATCTGGGTAAGTTATATTTATTAGAAAGTTGATCAAAAGACATAAAACAGTTATCCAAAAATAAATCGCGAAAAGATATTATACCTTTGGTTTTCCAATCAAAGTAAGCTTGATCCATCATGGAAGGTTGAAAAAGAAAATTTGATATAATGGGACTTGCTAGAATGAATTGATTAAACCCAAAAAGTCTTCGGAATTGAAACCATATACGTAAAGTATGTTTAACTATTGGGTTATTCATTTGTTTATATGATTTAAAAGAAGTAAAAGGAAGTAAAGTTCCTAAAACCGAACCCAAGGAAAACCCTTGTAATGAATTAGATTCAAGATTTACCCAATGAGGGTTTAAAGATGCGTCCAAATCTTGTAGCCAAAATTTTAAGTATCGAATATTAATTGCCCAATAATAGAATCTAAAATTTGGGAGGGCAAGTCCCCCCTCCTTCTTGGATTTCTGTAAATATCTTTTACCTGACCTAGGATTTTTATTCTGCCAAATATATGAGGAAATTTTTGAATCCACGTTATCAAAAAAAGATTTTGGGATAAAAATTGGAACCGATTGAAATATATACAAAAATTTAGGCAAAATGATCATCTTAATAGCGTTAATCCGACCAATCAAAGACAAAGAGATTGGGGACCATTTGGTAAATAAAAGTTTAATCTGATCAATTAAAGGTAAAAAATTAGCTTTAAATAAATCTTTATATTTTTTGGTAATTGTTATCCCTAAGTATATAAATGAATCAGTAACCAATTTAAATGGTAAACGTCCATAGATAGGTACATGCTTATTTAAAGGGAATAATTCACTCTTACTAAGATTCAATTTGTAACCAGAAAAGTTACTAAATTGAGCTAACAGATCTAAGATAGCAGGAATTGACTTCTCCGGGTTAGAGATATATAACAACAAATCATCTGCATATAATGATAGTTTATGTATTTCATTTCCACGGGTAATACCAACAATATTTGGCGAGTCATGGATAGCAATTGCTAAAGGTTCAAGAGCAATATTAAATAGTAAAGGACTAAGAGGGCAACCTTGCCTAGTACCGCGAAAAAGACGAAAAAAAGGAGATCTATAATTATTTGTACAGACCGAGGCTACCGGGGAGTAATATAACAATTTAATCCAAGATATAAATGTCAAATTAAAATTAAATTTCTCAAGAACATTAAATAAATAAGGCCATTCAACTCTGTCAAAGGCTTTCTCAGCATCTAATGAGATAATACATTCCGGGGTAGTAAGTGAGGGGGTATAAACAATATTCATTAACCTCCTAATATTAAAAGATGAATAGCGATTTTTGATGAATCCGGTTTGATCCATGGAAATAATTTGAGGTAACACCTTCTCCAGTCTAGTAGCTAGAATTTTTGAAAAAATTTTTGAATCTACATTCAGAAGAGATATCGGTCTATAGGATGCACAATCCGTAGGATCTTTATTCTTTTTAAGAATTAAGGAAATAGAGGTTTCATAAAATGATTGTGGTAATTTACCTAAACTAATTGCTTCCTTAAATATTCTAGACAACTTAGAAGAAAGAATGGAGGAAAAAAATTTTAAAAATTCCACTGTAAACCCATTGGGACCGGGTGCTTTACCGGAATTTAATGATAAGATTGCAGTTATTATTTCTTCCTCTGAAATGGAAGTTTCTAATGATAGGCAATCTTCGGGAGATAGTTTCAGAAAACTCAATTTACTTAAAAAATCATGCATGAAATTAGAATCATGAGGAAAATCAGAATGATATAAAGAGGTATAAAATTCTTGAAAGGTTTGGTTTATCCCAACATGATCAACTGTGAAAGTATCATCCTGTTTGCGGATCTTAGTAATTTGACGTTTAACCGAATCAAATTTCAATTGGTTAGCCAGTAATTTACCCGATTTATCACTATGAATATAAAAATCACTTATAGTTCTCATTAATTGATTTTCGATCAAGGATGTTAATAATAAGCTATGTTCCAATTGGAGTTCAACTCTGTGTTTGTACAGCTCCTTGCTAGGAGAAATAGCATATTTTTTTATCAAATTCTTTAATTTTATCAACCAGTAGAAGTATTTCATTGTTAATACGTCTTTTCAAACCGGCCGAATAGGAAATAATCTGACCACGGATATAAGCTTTAAAGGCGTCCAAACAGTTCCGTTGGAAACTTCATCCGTAGTATTAGTTGAAAAGAAGAAATCAATCTGCTCCTTTATAAATTTGACAAAGTCCTGATCTTGAAGCAAAATAGGGTTAAATCGCCATTGTCTGGTAGTACAAAAGGTATCCATTAACTTGATGGAAAGTTTCAATGGAGCATGATCTGAAATAGCAATAATGTCATAATTACAATCAACTACATATGGAATCAAACGAGAGTCAATCAGGAAATAATCAATTCAAGAAAAAGAACGATGAACATGTGAAAAAAAGGAGAATTCCTTATCATTTGGATGTAGAAATCTCCAAATTTCTGAAATCCCAGCATCCAACATAAAAGAGTTGATAATAGTAGCCGACTTATTCGGTAAAGCTGGACTACTTGTGAATCTATCCAACATGGGATTCAAACATAAATTAAAATCACCGCCCATTATCAACATATACTCGTTTAAATTAGGAAGGGAAGTAAGTAAATGTTTAAAGAATTCAGGATAATCCACATTCGGAGCGTAAACATTAACCATAGCGACCTTTTTATTAAAAAGTACCCCCGTAATTAACAGAAATCTGCCATTAGGATCTGAAATGATGTCTTGATGAATGAATGTAATTGAGGGATCAATAAAAATTGAAACGCCTTTAATTTTGGCTTGAGCATTTGAGTGGTATTGTTGTTCTTTCCAAAACTTAAAGAAGCGTTGACTGTCCTCTTTCCTTACATGAGTCTCTTGAGCAAAGATAATATGAGCATTCAGTCTTTGGAATATTTTGAAAATCTTTTTCCGTTTTATTGGATGGTTTAAACCATTTGTATTCCAAGAGACAAAATTAATAGAATGAGCCATAACTAAAAATTAACCCTTTGGTGAGTAAGGGGTTAACCATAATGTGAGCTCATGAAATCGGAAGAGGAATACATGATTAGAGAGGAACCGGAAACCTCGACACTGGGGACATCTTTGTAGTTCTGAATCAACCCAATAGAAAAAATTAAAAAAGAAAAAGACCACCCCCTCCCCCAACCCCAAATAGAAACCCGAACTGAGCCAGAGAAGGCTGAAAAAAGTGCTAACTAATACTAACTTTAACCCCATTTCTGCAGGGGGCAACTCCAAAAATATATGTTAGATAAGTGACCTCCCAAAGACTAATATGTGAAAAATAAACAGTATTGTAACTTAGTCTCCATAGTAAAAATTACTAAAATATATAAAATAAAAGAAACCAGTATCAGTGCATATAATTAGTTAATTATAAACGAGTAAATAAAAAAATGCTTCCAAAATAAGAAAAATGGATTATGGGAAGAAGAAGCATAAGAACATGGCGTCCCGAAAAAAAAATTATAGAAAAAGAGAGACAAGTCGCCATTTTAATTATGCGAAAATCAAAAATAGGAAGCATACAACTACAAATGACCATCGGATCGGATCATTAGTAATAACAAAAAAGGATAAATTAAAACAAAAGGTTAACTAAGGGAAAGTGATGTTATTCACAGAAGATAAATATTCTATATAAGTTATAGAATAATCACTATAGTAAAGAACAAAGAACAAGAATCTTAAACTTATAAAAAACCTTCATCGCACAGTAGTAGAAGGTTTATTTTGAAGGAAAACACCAGAGAGAAAAAAAAATTGGTGCTGGAAGCACCCAACACAGATTAAGAGAGGGTATCTGTATCAGATGGGAAATTATCATCCAAAAAGCTCCGAGCGGCAGTTGTAGAGTGGAAAACACGACGATTTCCATCGGGAAGAGAGATTCTGAGTCGTGCAGGATACAGTAGTGCTGGTTTGAGATTTTTTTGATAGCATTCCGACATTAAAGGTTTAAAAGTCAGTCGTTCCTTCATCACTTCAGGACTGTAGTCTTGAACTATTCTGAAGGAATGCTGGTGATACTTAATCATCCCTTGTCGACGAGGGATCTGGAGAAGTTGTTCTTTAACATTAACATAATGGAAATGAAGAATAACTGGTCTGGGTTTGGAAACAGCTGCTGCCGACTTTACCCACGGTATACGATGGGCGCGATCGAGTAATGGAGGATCGTTGGGAAAAACTGAACCGAACGAATCCTTTAAAAGTTTAGCAAAGAATATTACAGGATCTCCAACCTCAACATCCTCGGGTAGGCCAATTAAACGTAAATTTTGTCTTCTCGATCGATTCTCAAGATCAATAACTTTGGATTTAAGTTGTTGGAGCTGTTTAGTAGTCGAAGCTAGATTCTTCTCTAAGATCTCAACTTTTGTATCCGTCTTCTGAGATTTAGTATCCAGCTCAGAAATTTTTGCATCGTGTTTTTGAACATCAGCATTCAGGAATTTCAAAGATTCCATGATTGATTTTAAATCTTCATTAAGGCTTTGACGATGTTGTTCAAATTGAGCAGTTAAACTTTCAGATAATTTTATCCGATGCTGCTCAAACATTTCCTCCAAACACTTCACCATAACTTCGTAAGTTAATTCCGTTGGTTTAGAGTCACCTTTCTTCTTTCCTCCATTCCCATCAGCGTCTTTCCCATCTTTGGTTTTAGATCTCGTACTCATTTCTTTAAGCTCAAAAGTTGTGATTGACAAAAGGAAGTCAATTAATCGATAATTCAGAGAGATAAAGTTTTAAGTCTTCTGGTGTACTTAAAGTTGATTAGATCAAGGAGATCATAGGTTAAAAAGGATAACGGGAATGGAGCGAAGCCAGAGAGACGACCTCACTCCATGAGCGCTCCCTGCAGAATCCCGTGATCACTGGTTCCTAAGGGTTCTTTTACCCTAATCGCCTCCGGTTCATTACATTAACACCCAATCCCAGTATAGCTGATCCCCTAGTAGGCTCAACGACAAACTACTCTAAAAAGCTATCTCTTAGGCATTCAACAAACTCACTCTCTTGTGATCCATTATCAGCCTGATTTTCCCAATCGAGCTACATGTTAAAATCTCACATGACTACCATAACATTGCCCTTTTAACTCACCTTTTCTATTTCCTGTTGTAACCTGTGGTCCACCTCCCATCTACTGTTGGGAGGCCTGTATTAACTGCCAACAATGTCCTTTTACCCTTGCAGTTTCTTAGCTCAACCCACAAGGATTCAACATCTTCCGATCCTATGTCACATCTTTGTACTGATTTGATGCCATTCCTTACCAGTAGAACCACACCACCCCCTCTGTCTACCTTCCTATCCCTCTTGATATAATGTGTAACCTTGGACATTCAGTTCCCAACTACAACCATCCTTCAGCCACGATTCAGTGACGGCCACAACATCATACGTGGCAATCTGTAATATTGCAGCAAGATCATTCACCTTATTTCTTATACTATGCGGATTTAGATACAACACCTTGAGTACCGTATTTGTTGTCCTTTCTGACTCTGCATCCCTAATGATTTGATACTCAGCCTGTTGGCTACAACTAAGTCCCATCACCTGCTTGCCCTTCCTGACAATCTGACTGCATGCTATCTTTACTTTTTTACCATCCGTCCTTTAGTGAGTTCCTTCACTCCAGCTCCCACCCTCCTACCAAGTTAGTTTAAACCCTCCTCAACAGCTCTAACAAAGCTGCCCGCGAGAATATTGATTCCCCCTCGGGTTCAGGTGCAACCCGTCACTTTTGAACAGGTCATAACTCCCGCAGAAGAGATCCCAATTATCCTAGAACCTAAAGCCCTACCCCCTGCACCAACTTCTCAGCCATGCATTTATCTGCCAAATCATCCTGTTTCTGCCCTCGCTGGCATGTGGCACAGGCAGTGACTTTTTCTGAGCTCTGTGCCCAGGGACTCAGGTCTCTGGACACACAGCCCATGGCAGCTAACCCGCTGCTCCCAATGTTCTGTGTTCTTCCGTGACGCCTCAGTCAGCTGCACTGGCCTTGAATCAACCCGTCTCCAGAGCCACGAAAATCTGGCACCATGAAGGCGCGCTAGTCTTCCAGCTGCATCCTTGGGATATCAAAACTGGCTGGTCATGAGGCCCTGAGAGCAGTTCCCATTCCCACCAAGAACCAGAGTGTAATTCCAGGTCAGGGTCTTCAAAAGAACCTTGAAAAGGAAAAAAAGAGATACCAAAGATAGAAATAGAGCCGTTTCCGAAGATGCAAGCAAAGGATTAGCCGTTCAGCACCATCATCACTTTGTCCTCGTTTCCAGAAGGCAACTTTAAAAAAAAAAGTCATTAAGGAAAAGATGATGTGAAAGTTAGCTAGCCAATAATATTCAGAACAATACCTAAAGTTTCTTTAGATGCATGAAGTGTAAAAGAGGTGAGAGTGGATATTGGACCGCTGGAAGCGATGCTGGAGAGGTAGAAATGGGAGACAAACTGAACAAGTATTTTGCATTATTCTTCACTGTGGAAGACACTAGCAGTATGCTGGAAGTTTGAGAGTGTCAGAGGTCAGAAGTGTCAAGTTGCCATTACTAGGGAGAAGGTTTTTGGGAAACTGAAAGGTCTGAAGATAGATTAGTCACTTGGCCAGATGGTGTACACCCTAGGGTTCTGAAGGAGGTGGCTGAAGAGCTTGTCAGGGCAATAGTAATGATCTTTCACAAGATTCTGGAATGGTTCCAGAAGTCTGAAAAATTGCAAATGTCAGTCCCCTCTTCAAGAAGGGAGAGGGGCAGAAGAAAGGAAATTAACCTCAGTGGTTGGAAGATGTTGGAGTCAGTTGTTAATAATGTAGTTTTGGCGCACATGCTAAAATAGGCCATGGTCAGTGTGGTTTCGTCAAGGAAAAATCTTGCCTGACAAATCTGTTGGAATTCTTTAAAGAAATAACAAGCAGGATAGACAAAGGATAATTGGTTGATGTGTACTTGGATTTTCAAAAGACTTTTGACGAAGGTGCCACAGATGAGGCTGCTTAATAAGTTAAGAGCCCATGGATAAAGCAGTGGCTGATTGGCAGGAGGCAAGGAGTGGAAACAGAGGGAGCCTTTTCTGGTTGGCTGTTGGTGACTTGTGCTGTCCCACAGGGGTCTGTGTTGGGACCGCTTCTTTTTACGTTATATGTCAATGGCTTGGATGACAAAATTCAGGATTTTGCAACATTTGCGGGCAATACAAATATAGGTGGAGGGGAAGGTAGTTTTGAGGAAACAGAGACTACAGAAGGACTTGGACAGATTAGGAGAATAGGCAAAGAAGTGGCAGATGGAATACATGCACTTTTTGTCCAAGTCTCAAGTCATGCACTTTGGTAGAAGAAATGAAAGGGTCGACTAGTTTCTAAATGGAGAGAAAATCCAAAAATCAGAGGTGCCAAGTGACTTGGGAGTCCTGTGCAGGGTTCCCTTAAGGTTAACTTGCAGGTTTAGTCTGCACTGAGGAAGGCAAATGCAATGATGGCATTTATTTCAAGAGGACTAGAATATAAAAAGCAAAGATGTAATGTTGAGGCTTTAAAAAGCATTTGGGAGGCCTCACTTGGAGTATTGTGAGCAGTTTTGGGCTCCTTATCTTAGAACGCATGTGATAACACTGGAGAAGGTGCAAAGGTGGTTAGTGAAAATGATTCCAGGATTTAATGGCTTGTTATATGAAGAGCGTTTGATGGCTTTGGGCCTGTGTTTGCTGGATTTAGAAGAATGAAGGGTGACCTAATTGAAACCTCTGTAGAGTGGATGTGTAGAAGATGTTTCCTGTGGTGGGAGAATCTAAGACCAGAGAACATAGCCTTAGAATAGAGGGTCATCTATTTTGAGTGGCAATGAGGAGGATCTGGATGAATCTGGGAACTTGTTGCCACAAGTGGCAGTGGAGTCCAAGTCTTTATGTATATTTAAGGCAGATGTTGATTGATTCTTGATTTGTCAGGGCATGAAGGGTGTTGTGTAAATGAAATCGCCAGAGAAAATTACTGGTAGATACAAAGCGCTTCTTTATTCGACAAAACAAGATACAGCAGCATCATATGGAGACGCTTTCGGTGGAAAGGTTTGCTGGCTCAGCAAATATTTATGTGCTAGACACAAAGGACAATTCCATATTTACAAAGTATAGACAATGCTTTCTTTTGAAACTACGTACAAACTTCGCACCTCCTGATTCACATCCATCCCACAGACGTCAGCATCGTCTGGACTGGGTTCCAGCTTTTAGGAATGCATTGTTCAAAATTAAATCCACAATGCAGTTTCAAGGAACAGAAGACTCGTAATCAAAGCCATTTGCTAAATGTAAATGACCTAAACCCAAAAATCACTTTAACAAAGGAATACGGGAAGAATTCAGGAGATTGGGGCTGAGAGGGAAAATAGGTCAGTAGTAATACAATGATGGGCCGAATGGCCTAATGCTGCTCCTATATCTTATGGTCTGATGTTGAATTATTAACACTAATATAATTTTGTCATTTAAGTTGGTTTACTGTTACTCAAAAGTGATGCCGCTCTCACTGTGATGATCTTACTGTTAAATAGAGGTTGAAGGCAAGAGATGTGACTTGTGTGTGCTGTCTATGCTCAAGTTGCAATTCTACCAGACTCAAATGCGTACATTTGTTGATTCAGATTTGTAATCGGTGGTACATTTAGACAGAACATGCATGTTCTGTTGATAAGGATTTATCCTGTGTCTGGTGCAGTTGTCATTCTTAATGAGAAACCTTGAAGTGAGTTTGAGCAGATGTGCTGCTGAAGTTGCCTTGATGTACTGAGGTAATCAATCTGAAAGGAAGAGAGCTGTTTTTACAAGGAGATTGCACTTCTGTTTTGTACTACATCAACTCCTTTTCTGAGAATAAGGTATTTTAACAGATTACTTTAGACTTTGTATAATACAGCAAGTGGAAGTTTGTATTGTGTTTCAACAGAAGTACTTTTCAATATTTAATGCACTTTCAATGTTAACTATTGGTTAACCTGGCTATGTCAGTTTCCTGTGGAGTCTACCTTATCATCAAATTGGGCTGCATGTAGCTCTTGTCTATTAATGTAAATAGGCTTTTGTTGCCCCCTCTGTTCCAACTCATAGTTACTTTACCATGGGTTCAATGTCAACACAAAACTCATCTTATTACGTGTGCTTGCGAGTTTTGTTGTGGTAGCATCATATACGACAAAAGAAATCTGAGGTATGGTAATTTGTAAGGTCAATGCCATTCAAATGTTACACAGTTATAATTTAATGCTACTTTAGTTAAACAAGGTCAAGAACACAATTATCAAAATCTGCTTACAGCAAACTGTTCTTTAAAAATGGATTTGTATTTACATACATTGCTATGCTAAAATATAGTATATATTTTATGTATGTTTTAATATATATTAATATAGTATATATTTTAGTATTTAATACAGCAACTGGACCAGATGGTGTACTTGTGTGGGTCCTCAGAGACTGCACTGACCAGCTGGCAGAGGTTTTTAGTGAAATCTATAACCTCTCTCTGTCCTTTACTGTGGTCCCTGCGTGCTTCAAAATACCAGCCATCGTACCAATTCCAAAGTAGTCAGTGGTAATGTGCCTTGACGACTACAGATCGATTGCGCTCACCCCCTTAGCTGCCGAGTGCCTGGAGAGCCAGGTTATGTCCCATATTAAGAATGCCATCCCTGCTACTGTGGACCAGTACCAGTTTGCCAATAGGCCAAATAGATCAACCAGGGACATCATCTCCAGTTCTGCCTTCAACACTATACTCCCCAACAAGTTGACTGCCAAACTACACAATCTGGGATTCAATACATCAATTTTCAACTGCATTCTGGACTTCTTTACCAGATGCATCCAGCAATCAGACTAGGCAAGTACACATCAACCTCCCTGACCCTGAACACCAGTGCACCTCAAGGATGTATACTGAGCCCACTCCTTTTCACACTTTTCACCCATGACTGTGCCCTTCCCTGCCTATGCCACCAACTCCATCATCAAATTTGTGGCACCACAGTGACTGGATCAATTATAAATAACATTGCAATAACATACAGAGAGGAGGTGCAGAAACTGAATGGTGCAACAACCATCACCTTTCACTCAACATCAAAAAAAAAAGAAATGATTATCGACTTTAGGGAATGAACAAGCTCCACTACTCATAAATGGTGAAGCAGTGGAAAGGCCTTCAGCTTTAAGTTCTTGGGAGTGCACCTAAAGAAGATCTCCCTTGGACCACCAACACCTCCTTGATAGTAAGGAAGGCTCAGTAGCACCTTACTATCTTAGTTTAACAAGAGCAAACCTGCCCCAAAAGCTGCTGGAAAACCTTTATTGATGTGTATTTGAGAACATACTAACCTACTGCATGACAGCATGGTACATGAGCTGCAGCATGATCGACCGAAAAGCTCTTCAACGAGTGGTCACGACTGCACAGAACATCATTGGGACACAATTATCAGATATGGAAACTATCTACAACTCACACTGTCTATGGTGGGCTTGTAACACAATGGACTCATCCCGTCCCAGTGGCACTTGTTGAATCTCCTGCCATTCAGCAGCAGATACAGAAACATCTCTGCACAGACATCCAGACTGAAACAGTTTTATCCCAAGGGCTGTAGAGCGACTGAACAATGCCCCCCTACCCACCCATAGTCCATCGGCACTATGGACAGTCTCTTAAGTGCAATAGGTGGGCATGTGCAGTATTTAGGTTTAAATGGAGCAGCTACCTTCCTTTGATATCAGAGCTCTGTTGAATTTCATCTTTAATTCTTGATGCCATTTTATATTTATTCACTGCATTTTATGACATGGGCAAGTGCAAGACTTGAATGGGGCAGCCACTATTTCTTGTTTTTAATTCACCTGTAACTTAGATGTCATTCTAAATATCTCAGATGTTATTTTAAATTTAGTCATTGTGTTTTTAGTAATTAAGTTGCCAATATGATGTTTTGCACTGAATGGAGTAGCACTGCAATCTTGTTGTCCTCAGGAATGACAACAAAGCTCTAACTAACTATAAAAATTCTTAATTCAATTCGCCTCTGAAAAAGGAAGCTTTATTGCATGTTGCTAACTATCAACATTCTGATGTTAATAGGAGAATAAATAGCTCATTAAATAATATATCTTTTATAGATAAAGGATATGAAACAGAATTATCTTTTATGTATTTTAGTTAATGCGACCAAATTATTTATTTCAGGGGTGAAGACAATGTAATGGGAGTTAAATACTGCTTAAGGAAGGATGATCATGTGGTTATTGTCATGCCATATCTGGAGCATGACTCCTTTTTGGTAAGTTTTTAGTTCAAATTGCATTTGCTGCATCTATCCTCCACATTAACTTAAAACATGAAGCTATTGATTTTTATTTTAAACATCCACATTCTTTTTCAGGATCTTCTGAGTTCGATGAAGCTGGAAGAAGTAAGAGAGTACATGTATAACTTACTGAAGGCCTTGAGACGCATTCATCACTTTGGCATCATTCATCGTGACATTAAGCCAAGCAACTTCCTGTACAATGGGTGTCTGAAAAAGTACAAATTTCTTCTTAAGAATGTTTGTGTCATGATGTAATTAAAGCACATAGTTTGGCTAAAGAGAAGCTACACATAATTTAATTGAATGCCAGAAATTTTTAGTGAGGTATTTTATTGAAAGCATGCTGTGATATAAGCCCAGTTAATACAAGTAAGTACTGCATGGATTTGTCTGAATAACGAGATTGAATTCTTTGATCTCATAATAAGGCGAGTCGATGAAGGCAGTGTGAGTGATGGATTTTATCAAGAGCTCTCAAGGTCCCATGTGGTGGATCAGTTATGAGTAAAAACTCAGAGAGAGTCAAGAGAAAGGCAGATTGTATCCAAGATTGGTTCAAAGATAGGAAGTTGAGTATTGGTTGATCGCTCTTTTTCGTGACTGGGGTTCCAGAGTCCCAGTGTTGGCCTTTTGCTTTCTTTCACTTTGTAAAGAAATTACAAAAATTGGTTGTCTGCCTTACAATGAGTAGGAAAGGTTTAAACTGCTGAAAGAGATGGGTGATGTGTTCGGTTGTGCAGAAGAAAGACAAATGACATTTAATCCACAGAAGCATGAGGTAAAGCTTCCCCAAAGGCATTATCCCTATTTTTCAGGATAACCCCACATCTTGATTACGACATATGATTCTGGTCACAGTTTTACAGAAAAGATATAAATTCCCAGGAAAGAGTACAGAGGTGATTTTTGGAAATCTCCTTACTGGAAAGTTGCACTGCAAGGAAAGTGCGCATTGGCTAGAATTGTTTTATTTGAAACAAGGGAGATGACGGAGTGAAATACGTATAAAATTTTCAGGGGCCATGTTGGAGAAGGAATATCATAATTCCTTTAGCAGAGAGGTCAAAAATGGAAGGGCCTAGATTGAAAGTAATTAGCAAAAAGGTAGGAAGAGAGGTGAGGAAAATATTTTGAACTGGGCGTGTAGGGGGCTGAAAGCTATGGTAATAAAGGAAGACATTCTTTACATTTAGACACTGGTTGAAGAGCCGTGACTTGAAAGGCGGTGGGCATCGTGCAGGGAAAGTCATAAGCATGAGAAATTCTGCAGATGCTGGAAATCCAAAGCAACACACACAAAATGCTGGTGGATCTCACCAGGTCAGGTAGCATCTATGGAAATGAATGAACAGTTGACACGCAGGAGGAACTCAGCAGGTCGGGCAGCATCCGTGGAAACGATCAGTCGACCTTTCAGGCTGGAACCCTTCATCAGGACTGAAGAGGGAAGGGGCAGAGGCCCTATAAAGAAGGTGGGGGGAGGGCGGGAAGGAGAAGGCTGGTAGGTTCCAGGTGAAAAACCAGTAAGGGGAAAGATAAAGGGATGGGGGAGGGGAAGCAGGGAGGTGCTAGGCAGGAAAGGTGAAGAAGGAATAGGGGAAAACACAATGGGTAGTAGGAGGAGGCAGAACCATGAGGGAGGTGGTAGGCAGCTGGGGGAGGGGGCAGAGTGAAATAGGGATAGGGGAAGGGAGGGGGAGGGAATTACCGGAAGTTGGAGAATTCTATGTTCGTACCAAGGGGCTGACCCCAGCACCTGCAGAGTATTTTGTGTTTATAATAAACAGTCAACGTTTCAGGCTGGAACCCTGAGTCCTGAAGACGGTTCTCGGTGCAAAATGCTAACTGCTTATTCATTTCCATAGATGCTGCCAGACCTGCTGAGTTCCATCAGCATTTTGTGTGTGCTGGTAAATCAGATTGGGTTGAGTAGATCTTTTTGGGCTAGTAGAGTTGCAATTGGCCAGTTGGGCCTCCTTTATGTTGTATATTTTCCATGATTATATAATCATGAGATTTGACTCCATTCCTTGTGGTTTTACCACAATGAAAATGTTTGTGTCCTTTTGGTTAATGTGTCGTGGTTTATGTAATGCCAGTGGAGCAGACTGTGGATTATTTTGTCTGGGTGGGTAAGTAGCATAGACTTTTGAATGCCCATCAATTAATTTCCTGGTCACTCAACAAACTGGTAATGTGCGGCTTTTGACTGAGAGAAGAGTTAACCTTTATGTCAAATTATTTTATCTTTTTACTAATTGCTTGTCTCATATGAAATTGCAGATATGCTTTAGTGGACTTCGGTTTGGCCCAGGGGACATCTGACACTAAAATTGAGCTTCTAAAGGTAGTAAAGACGGAAGACCAACAGAGAAGTTCCATAAGGAGTAAATCAACTACCAGCTCTGGAAATAAGCTTCCCTATTGTGAAACGTCGAGTAAACTCTTGGTTCAACACAGTGCTGAAAAACAACCTATTAAAAGGCCCTGGCCCCCCACGCAAGCTAAACCTGGAAAGGTTCTGTCTTTATTTTCATAACCGATTTTAGTAGAAACATAGAGAATATGGATAGGAGGGTGAGAGGGTTTTAGGCTAAATGCAGGCAAATGGGACCAGCTCAGGGGCAGCATGGATGAGTTAGGCCAAAGGGCCTGCTTTCAAGCTGTATTATTCTGACTATATAATAACAATAATAATTCTTGTTGGTTTTGTGTTTGCACCAACAATTGCTCAGTTGTTTTTGTTTAATGGTAAATGGCTAAAATGTGCTTATAATTTCATAGAATTAATTGTGTACTTCATTCTTGTGATTGGCTGCTTCCTCTAAAAGTGTGGTGGTGTACAAGATTGGTTATCAAAATACACATCCCATTATCCAGGAAATGTCTTTCAGAATCAGGTTGTTATCACAGGCATACGTCTTGAAAGTTGTTTTGTAGCAGCAGTATAGTGCAAGTTGTTAGAAAATGTATGATGTTACAATAAAAAATAAAATTAATAAACATCGCAAAGAGGAATAGCGAGTTGATGTTAATGGACCATTTAGAAATCTGATGGTGGTGGAGAGACTTGTGCCCATGATGAAGCTGGTTGAGTCTGCAGCCTCTTTTGATATTCTGCATTAGAAGCTCCACATCAGGTGATGATACAATGAGTCAGAATGCTCTCCGCAGTGCATCTGTAGAAATTTGCTAAAGTGTTCGGTGACGCACCAAATCTCTTCAAATTCATGAAGTATAGTCACTGTCATGTCTTCCTTGTGATTGTATCAACGTGTTGGACCCAGAATAGATTCCCTGAGATGTTGATGCCCAGGAACTTGAAATTGCTCACCTTTTCCACTGCTGATCCCTCAAAGTTAAAAGTAAATTTTATTGTCAGAGTACATGTATGTCACCATATACAACCCTAAAATTCATTTTATTGCGAACTTACTCAGCAAATCTGTAGTATAGTAGCTATAATAGGATCAATGAAAGATCAAATAGAGTGCAGAAGACAACAAACTCTGCAAATGCAAATATAAGTAAGTAGCAATAAGTAATGAAAAAATGAATAACAAGAGTCGTTAAAGTTAGATCATTGAGTGTAGGAACATCTCAGTGGATGGGCAAGAGTGTAGTTGTCCCGTTTTGTTCAAGAGCCTGATGTTTGTGGGATCGTAACTGTTTTTGAACCCGGTGGTGCGAATCCTGAGACTCTTGTGCCTCCTACCTGATGGCAGCAGCAAGAAAAGAGAATAGCAGGGGTGGTGGGGATATCTTGATGATGGATACTGCTTACCTTTCAACAGCATATTATGTAGAAATGCTCAATGGTAGGGAGGGCTTTACCCGTGATACACTGAGCCAAATCCACTACTCAAGTTTTCTGATCAAAGGCATTGGTGTTTCCATAACACGCTGTGATGTAGTCAGTCAATACATTTTCCACTACACATCTGAAAAAGTTTGTCAAGGTTTTTTGATGTCATGCTGACTCCGCAGATGATTAATGCTGATCAGTGTGTGTTCTTCAGACTTCTATCCCTTGAATTTCTTAGTCTTGGTGATGCTGAGTGTAAAGTTGTTGTTGTGACACCACTCAACCAGTTTCACTCCTATACACTGCCTCATCACTATCTGAGGTTCTGCCAACAGTGGTGTTTGAGCTGCGCCTAGACCGTGGTCCTGAATGTAGAGAGGGTAGGACGGTGAGCTAAGCATGCATCCTTGAGGTTAGCCTATGTTGATTGTCGGCGAGATGTTATTTCCAGTCCACACTGTTGTCTCCTGATGGGTGAATCCAGCTGCAGAGGAGGGTTCAGCGGTCCAGGTTTTGAAGCTTATTGATTAGGACTGAGCTATAATGAATGCCGAGCTATAATTAATACATAGCTGTTTGATATAGGTATTGCTTTTGTCCAGGTGGTCCAAGGCCAAGTGGAGAACTAGTGAAATTGTGTCTTCAATAGACCTGTTGCATAATCTTTGTCAGAATTTACTTCATCTATAATTTCAGAATAAGTCTTCATTGTCTTCTAGTAATGATGCCATGTCCATTCCAATATTAATTGGTTAAATCTAAACTTATATGCACTCTTCCTCTTATGCAATGTGTTCCCTCAATCTTAATATCTACTTTTTTGGCATATCGGGGCTTATCTTCGTGATAGGTTTCCCCCTGATGGGCTATTGGATGTTTAGAAAGCTCGATCCTTCAGAGATAATATGGGGTTTTTGCAGTTTTGTAGCTTGAATGTCCAAGATGAAACTTGGATCACCCAACAATGTAATTACCAAGATTTTGCTCTTGCAATCCTGTGTCAATTGTATTCAATTTTATTTCGAATGTTCTATGAGAAAATTTACCCAACATTGATCCTGCATTTGCAGTTTTGAGTCCATACTGCCACTGTTTTCATTTTCTGTATTTTCCTTTCTGTGTTCTAGTTACTGTATTATGCCCATCTTGTATTGTTTTTAAACCAAAAATATATACTGTAGTCCAGATCTCTCAAGTATTTCCTCATTGATAGTAGCTTTGTGTCTTTTTATTGCTTCCAAACCTTGCAACTGATTGGCAGAAACTGGACCTGTTTCAAGCTGTTGTCTGACCAGGCACTGCAGTCTCTTACTAGTTACAGATCTACCCCTTTTTTCCAGTTGCATACATTGTGCATTCCATTTTCCCTTTCATTTGTTTGGCACATTGTCCTTGTCATTGCATTGACTGTGCAGATGAAGGGTCTCAAGCTGAAATATCAGCTGCCCCATTTCCCTATACAGATGCTGCCTGACTTGCTGAATTGCTCCAGCATTTTGTGTTTTTTTTTGCTTCCTTTGCCCTGAATAGAGTTTCTAGTCATCTGACAGCACACTGATTATTTTTGTGTGCATATTGTCATTTATATACTCCATCCAATTCCTGCTGCTAGCCAAGTAACTAATTAAAATTATTTGGTTGATTATACTCGTAGTTGTGATTAATGGTATAACAGTATTTCATTATTTTTGTTATCATATCAGTTTGATAATGATTGTCAGGAATGTTGAAGTAAAAACAGCTTTTGCACTGGGTAATTGCTGAGGCAATTAGCAAGGCCAAATGTGGTTTATTGAAATGTTCATCCCAAACTTCGAGGCTTGTACCATTGCACAAATTTCAGCTGGATTGAATTTGTTTGATTACTGATCTATCAAGCCCTGGACCGTATGTTTGTTTGGAATTGTTACTTAGGCTTATTGGATTTACAGTAACAAGATGCAATTATATAAAATTGCTGCAAAATTGAAGCTCTGCTGGAGAAAGGAGAAACTGAATTTGCTAGAAGGATGATTGATAACCAGAGCATAGAGAATAGGAAGAAGAAGCTGAGGGGAGATCGGAATATTTTTTGCCCACTGATATTCATTCCTTGACAGCAGATTCCATGGCAGCATTCACAAGGAATTGCTTATATAATTCCCAAAATGCTGGTGGGGGAGCGGGGAAGGGGGTTGGGGAAGCAAGGAAGATGGGATGAAGTACAGAACTCTTGGCTAAAGCTATTGCTGTGTGCCAAGTGGCTGCAACCTTTACCATATGCATGGGATTCTGTTTCCCCAACATTATATGGCTCAGTTTCTTTCATTATCTGTCACTGTTTAGGGTTGCATGTTTTAAAACATTAAGTCAAAAATTACATTTAGGGCTTTGTTTGGGCTGTATATATATATGTTATTTTACATGTGTCACACCACCTGAAGCGCAAAAACAGATTTAAGTTTTTTTTATTGTAGGGGGAGTCTTCAGTTCCACGATCTGTATTTGGGGAAAGAAATATGAATGTTCGTAGTTCTGGAATTAGTGAGGGAGTAAATATAAAGGTAAGGAAACTACAGCAAGAAATTAAAAACACCTTGAATCAACTGATTTTTACATTGTATGCATTTTGGAGATTAACATCAGTTCTATTAGCTAACACCATGCTTCTATGACCTGAGTGATTTATGTGCTGTATGTAATCCAACAGCTGGATTTTTATTTTGGACAGTTAATATTAAATTAATAGTAGTCCAAACTGGATACTATACTTACTGACTTGAGTACCAACTGATTACCTTTAAATTACTACAATTTAGTAATTTGACACAACAGCAATCCTCTATTTGGTATTGAGAGCTCTTGAATTAATTCTAGTACTATTGGCTGTACAGTTAAGTTTTCATGTGACTGTCATAATAGCTAAACTTTTAAGCTGTTACTGGATGATGTTTCTTCTGTTTTGTCACTTAAACAAAGCAAAATTCATCATGGTCACTTGTTTGTTTTGCTCTCCTTCCATTTGCCTCTCCTTTTGAATCCTAGTACTTTCTTTATAGATCCCTGGAATATAAACCCAGTTAATCATTTGCATCTCTGATTTGCCACCTTGTAGCTAAAAAGCCTTCAATCACATGACTTCCACTGTTGCTGATCTGCATATTCACACCTTATCTCAACTATTGATTCCCTAATTGCACTTCAATAATTGCACTTCAAAGTCATCTCCCTCACCATGATTATTGTTCAGTTTATCTCGGTTTTAAATCCCTAGAGACTGCGTGACATGCTTGAATATTTGCAACAGACTGCAAATCTGCACAACCATGTTATATGCTATTGACCAGAGTTGCTTGGTTTTTCAGGATCACACAAAATGCTGGAGGAACTCAGCAGGCCAAGCAGCTTCTCGGGAAAAGAGTAAACAGCTGACGTTTCGGGCTACCTGCCCTGCTGAGTTCCTCCTGCATTTTCTGTGTATTAATTTGATTTCCAGCGTCAGCAGATTTTTCTCTTGTTTATTTTTCACAATCATACTGGACTCAAAGGATGATTTATTTCCTTAAAATTCTTGTCCACTGTCCTCTCTGCTCCGACTTCCAATAAGTTTTGAGCGCTTGTGCATTTGTTTGTTAAAACTGGGACCATCTGCTTGATTGCCTCTGCAACCTCCCTTACTTTCCTTAATTTTGTTATAGTATTGAAGCAGGGTGAACAGAAAAATCTCCATAATGAAACCTGATTCCAATTAGGCTTGGTTCGCTAATCTCTCTCTCACATCCCTGGTCACTGTCACTCATAAACTTTCTGAGGTGCCCAGAAAATCACCTTCCTGTGCAAACAACTTTATTCCTGTGGAGTTCTAGAATGGCTTTGTCGAGCACCTCTGCACTATCCATCATAAGCAGGACTTCCTGGTGGGCAAACATTTTAATTCCGATTCCCATTCTCATTCCAATGTGTTGATCCATGGCTGCCACTTGCGCCGAGATAAGGCCACCCTCAGGTTGGAGGAGCAGCACCTTATATTCTGTCTAGGTACCCTCCAACCTGATGATATATTGATTTCTCCTTCTGGTCCAATATTCTCTGTTCTCCCCCCCCCCCATTTCCCACACTTGACCTTTTACTTCTTATCACCTGTCTGTTATTTTCCCCTGGGTCCCTGCCTGCTTTCCTTTCTTCCACTCTCCTCTCTTTATAAGTTTCTTTCTTCTCCAACCCTTGACTTTTCCCACCCACCTGGCTTCATCTTCCAGCCAGCCTCTTTCCCCTCTCCCCACCGTTTAATTCAGGCATTTCCCCCCTTTCCCTCTCTGTCCTGAAGAAGGATCTCTGCCTAAAACTTTGACTGTTTTCTCTTTTCCATAGATGCTGCTTGACCAGCTAGCTGAGTTCCTCCAACAGTTTGTGTGTGTTGCTTTGTAGCGTTGTTGTTAACCATCTCTTCCGGCTTGGTTCCCATGTAAACTGAAATTATTAATGGTTCTCTTTTGTCAGTGGCCATCAATCCCTTCTGCTATCCACAATCATCACTTTTCATTTCAAAAAATAGAATAATTTAACCCCCTGCACTTGGAAACAGCTGCCACATCTTAAACCCGCCTTTCCTCAGCAAATCAAACCTCACAAATCTGTCTTCCCCACAACCAAAATGTTGGAATTCCTCCAATTAGGTTTCTGTTGTTGCCATGGATGCTCCTAGTAAGTTACAAATAATTATGAAGCTGATAAACAATCCCTTCTTGGATTGTAGCCCATCGCAGTCTTTGGCAATCAACCAGATAGATTTCAACTCTTCTCCTTTATTGTTCATAAAAGAGCAACTTTAGGGGTGTAACTGCTTCCAGTTTTATCTATTTCCAGTCATAGCCAGAGAATGATCAGTAAAGCTTTTTCTTGAGTTATCCAAGATTATCATTTTGTCCTCTTTTTATGTGTTGCTCTGGATAGCCAGCATCTGTGTAGAAATCCTTGTGTTTCTGATTTACTCTCTCTTGTTCCCCTCAGTTCTGCTCCACAATCATTGACTCAGTTCATCTAGTATCTCATACTGCTCATTTGACTTCAAACTATTGAAATTATTCCCTTCTATGCTAATGTTGGGAAGATTAGAACCATTGTCTTTAATTACTGCCATAGACTCTTGCTCCTGGCTTTTGATTTTATTAATTTTAAATTTAAAGAAATAGGAAGCTGCTTTAAAAACTTAGCAGGTAATGAGAAGGAAACACTATGTTTCAAGTTGATGGTCTTTCATCTGAAAGTCATCCATTTTCCTGGCACTATCTGTAGTTGATTTTTGATGTATGCAATGAACTGAGCTTTCAAACACTTCCTACACCTTCACTAAGACCACAGGGGTTGTGTTTGGCAGTGTAAATTCTACAGCTGTTTTTGCTCATCTGTGATATCCTCATGTATACTTGTAACCACCTGTATTCCACTATCTGCATGCTTGAAGTCATCTAGAAGTTCCACTGCTAACTCTCACCATCCTCTGCTTGCTGACTAATACTTTTTTTTCTAGTTTTGTAATTTGTCAGTTATAAAACCAATATACATTGTTTATGCAGTTTCCATTTCATCTCTATAGCCTCCTGCATCTTTCATACATTCCTTACCTTATCCCTAAACTCAGAAATTCTTTCCTTAGCACGTCTCACCCTTTCAAACATTCTTAAAAATTACCTTTCTGCCCAAACATAGGCTGCTCTATTCTAATATCTCCCTGCATGATCTGTCTGAAACTTTGTTGGTAACACTCCTGAGACGATTCAAAGTTCAAAATAAATTTATTATCAAAGTACCTGTACTGTATGTCACTGTATGCAACCCTGAGATTTATTTTCCTGAGGGCATTCAGCTTAAATATAAAGAAACACAATAAAATCAGAAACCATGCAGAAGACGACGAACAAATGTTCAAAAGACAATCTGTGCAAATACAAAAAGAAAAATAAAACCAAAATAATAATTATAATAAATAAATTAGCAATAAGTATCGAGAACATGAGATGAAGTGAGTCCATAGGTTATGGGTATAGGTCGGTGTTGGGTGAGTGAAGTTATATTCTCTGTTTCAAGAGCCTGATATTTGAGGGATAATAACTGTTCCTGAGCCTGGTGGTGTGGGTCCTGAGGCTCCTGTACACCATCGTGACGGCAGCAGTGAGAAGCGAGCATGGCCTAGGTGGTGAGGGTCCTTAATAGATGCTGCTTTTCTGCGACGGCGCTCTGGATACATGTGCTCAATGGTGGGGAGGCCTTTGCCTGTGATGGACTGGGCTGTACCCACTACTTTTTATAGGTTTTTCCAGGTCTTGTTGCAACCAGTCAGTATTGCACATCTATTGAAGGTTGTCAAAGTTTTAGATGACATACAGAATCTTCGCAGACGACTGAGTAGAGACGCTGCCGTGCTTTGTCCCCCAACCAAGAATCCCAGCGACTGAGCTGAACTTGGCAGAGCCCACATGGCGGGGGTTCAGGATATCATAAAGAGAGTAAAGTCATCTGCTGCCCCAAGGCCAAGTGGTATACCCTACAAGGTGTATAAGAAATTCCCAAAGCTCCTCCAGAGGTTGTGGAAGATGATGAGGAAGATTTGAACCAAAAGCTGTATCCCACCAAGCTGGAAAATGGCTGAAGTGTGCTTTGTTCCCAAGGAAGAAAGTTCCTCTGCAATCACTGAGTTTAGGACAATCTCCCTCCTTAGCGTGGAGTGCAAGATATTCTTCTCGGTGCTTGTGAAAAGGCTGACCTCTTACTTAAGGGAGCACCATAATATCAGCACATCCATCCTGAAAGATGCCATTGTGGGTTTTTCTGGGTGCCTTGAACACACCTGGAATCAGCCATTGATCCGCGAGTCCGGGCAGAAGAAAGGCAACCTCACAGTCGTCTGGTTAAACCTAGCCAACACTAGCGGGCCAATTCCACATATCCTCATCCTGGACCACTACCATATCCTGCCAGTAACGTGAGACAGGATTACCAGCTACCTGGGAGGATTCAACTCAGCCATAGACCAGGTAGTGAGCCCCCTTAAATTGAGAAAGATCATTGGCAGCCCATGCCTGGGACGGCAAGGCCTCGGCTCTGCACACTTCCAACAATGGGGGAGTGCAAGTGCAAGGGGTAGGCATGACATGGTCCAGGCAGAGGCACAGAACCGTGACGGCGAAAAGCGGTTATCGAAGGCAGTGGAGTTGGGGGTCACAGGGTGCCTTGACGAAATGGGATCTTCCCAAGCACAAGATCACTTGGCCAGAGCTTTGGAGTCTGGAGCTGTTTCACATGTCTTTCCTCCTGCGATTCATATATGATCCTTTCCCTACACCATCACAGTTGCACACATGGGGGAGAGAGAGCTGCAAGCTTTGTGGTCAGTGAGGTTCACTGGGATGTGTACTGTCAGGATGCAAAACAGCTTTAACGCAATGAAGGTATGGGTGGCGCCATGACAAGGTCCTGCTGTCCCTTGCTGACCTACTGGAACAGGAGAGGTGTAAAAAGAGACCAGTTGGCAGAGAGGCAAACAGGGCAGTCATTTTCATCAAGGAGAGGGTCACGCCAGTCATACAGTATTAAAGAGGCCTAAATCCAATCTGCTGAAAACTGCCTGATTATGGGAGATGAGGGTCAATGTGAGGAGGAAGCTACAGTTCCTGGAAGTGGTACAAGCAACGCCTTGACCAGACATCGTACTGTGGTCCACTGAAGACAAGAAAACCATCTCGGTGGAGCTCACAGTACTATGGGAGGAAGGATGCAAGGAGGCTTACAAGAGGAATGCTTCGCAGAACCAGTCCTTCGTCCAGGAGTGCAGGGATAAAGGATGGCAGCCATGGCTATTCCACTGCAGATTGGCTGTAGAAGATTCCCAGAAAGTTTGGCATGGAGGTTGCTGTCTGCGCTGGGCCTTGATGCTTGATGAAAAGAGCAAAAACCAAGCAGCTCGCAAGATGGGGGAGGAAGCAGAAAGAGCCTCTTCCTGCATATGGAGCAGGCAAGAGGAATTGAGCTGGAAGTCAGGAGCAGATGGGCAGTGACTTGGCCACCACTGCTGACCTGCCAACTGGAGAGTGTAATAATGTTTACGCGTCAAAACATGAACCAAGCAAAGATCTGTCACTATGAACTGAAAATTGAAGGTAATTATGAATATTCAGAATATTCTGGTTGCAGAAATTGAAGAATAGGCATGGCTTTAAATTTTTGTAAAGATTTTAAAGATAAAACATTTACCGATTATGAAGCAGCAGAGAAATTCATTAGTTTGCCAAGATCGTCGCTGATAAAAATCTAACACCAGAACAAGTCTACAATGCTGATTGTTTTTGTACCTTACATAAGCCTAAAAAAAGTAAAATACAAATACAGTGTACTGTAACCTTGTTGTCAAAACACGATATCTTAGGTGAAGACTGAAAGCCTGCCGTTGTTTGTTGTTTAACAGCTTATTCAGGTAATCTCCCAATGCTGCTGTGCTGCTTTTCTTATCCTGCACTCATTATGTTTACATTATATTAATGGTGGGTAATAATTTTTACTGTTAACTACATGTGCGTGATGAACAAGTATAAGACAAATACTGCTTTCTGGTAGCGCATAAATTCCAAGTTGGAAATGTTGGCTAACCCAAAATATCTCAAAGTATATTCCAAAGTCCAAAATCCCAAACACTTCCAGCCCCAAGCATTTTGAATAAGGTTTACTCAACTGGTATCACCAAAGGCTTTGAATTGAGAATGCCCAATAAATTTAGTTAATTAAATATACTTTAAATTTAGTGATTCTGATATTAATATGAATGCTATTCTTATGTGTCAGGTAATATTTGAAGAGAACAAAACAAATCTGTTAAATGTCCTCAGAGCAACATGCAGAAGAGTTTTCTCTGAGGTTGCAAATGGAAGTTTGTGCAGGTTGAACTGAAGTGAAACTACACCTTAGTTTCTGTGCAAACTAATTTGTATGAACCATTATTTAAAATAGGATGTGAATTAGTTCATTCAACTGATTATTGACTCTGCGATGATTAATAATACTATTGTTCTCATAATATGAATCTATGGGATTCAGTAAATTTTTGAGAAGCAAAAAAATAAATTGCCTTTAAGAACTGCTGTTTACTGAGTGATATATACTTACTGATATTTTGGGATTTTAGTATTGCATCTTCATAACTTGCTTGTGACTTTCAAAGTACTCAGGAAAACTAGATTGCAAACACGTGAACAGATTGGGCAGCCATTTGGTGACTGCTGGTTTAGATACTTACTGAATTTGCTTATGAGTTTCTCCTTTCTTGGACTCAATTTTTGTTTTACAGCCAGCAAGATCTACAAAGACTGCAGATATAACCTCCAGGAAAATATTAGTGGCCAAACGCAAAGTGGGATCACCAAAAGGTGCTTCAAGTTGTTCAATCCGGAAGCCCAGCATTTGTCCAGCAAACCTGACCTGTGATTGTTATACCACAGACAAGATTTGCAGTGTTTGTCTTTCAAGGTAAAGTAAAATGTACTACTTAAGAATTAGTTCTTTGTTAAGAAACATAAAATAGCAAAATGAATTGTTTTGTCAAAATACCAGAACCTTATAATTTAAAAAGTCAGTCTTATTTAAATATTTGAGGCAATTGTATAATTGTGCACACGAGATTCTGCAGATGCTGGAAATCTAAAGCAACACACAAAATGTTGGAGGAACTCAGTAGGTCAGGCAGCATGAATAGAGAGGAATAAACATTCAACATTTGATGCCGAGACCTTTCATCAGTACTGGAAGAAGGGCTTCTTCCCCCTTCCTTCTGATCCTAATGAAGGGTTTCAGCCTGAAACGTCAGCTCCTTATTCATTTCCATTGATGCTGACTGACCTGCTGAGTTCCTCCCACATATTTGTGTTGTGTAATAGTGCAGTAAGATTGTAAACCATACTTACCAGAAATTTACTTAATATTTGAAACATAAACTGTTATGTTATAACATGGACTAAACTCAAAATTAAGCTTACGGTCTCTATTAATATCTAACGATGTCAACCTCCCTTGCACTTGACACTTCTTTATGAACTAGTATCTTTGACTTGCAGGTTAGTACAGATTAAGGACAGTAGCCCTCATGTACTTGAGCCCACAATGGAAAAGTTAGATATTCCTTCAACTCATTTTGCTTACTATCGTTGAAGGCTTTAGTTCTGAGTTTGAGAACAATCTTGGATGTTTAGCTTCCTGATCCACATTCAGTATTCTATTACCCAATCTGTTTAGAATAGAGGAAACTCTGGTTTTTTTGTTTCCATCTTCCTCTCGCATTGTATCTAGTCCTGCATGAACTAACTGCATTCACTGCACTAGGTGGCAGTCTGCTCAAAGTTTAACTTATTTAGATGTGAAGCTGTTGACCTTAAGGTTATGGCCAAAACAAACTTATCTAATTCTGGCAATTCAGCAGAGAACCACCAGCAAGGTCCACTTGGTGGGTCAGCATGTTCCTGACTTGCCACATGTCATTGCAGAAATCAAAAGCATGTCTGCTCTCCGCAGTTCATCTCCCTTCCTCTGCAGCTGAAATCTGCGCTGAATCCAAGAGCAGAATGTAGACGTACTAAGCAGAGCCATTGGATATGCTTGACAATTATACAGTCACTGATCAGCAAGTGCTTAATCTTCTTTAGTTATATCAGATAAATGTCTAAATGTGTTTAAACTTAATAAAGTAAATCCCCACTATTTTCAGATGATATGAGGCATTTGGATGTCTTTGATTAATAGGAGCATTTAGAAACTTGGGAAAGAAAGAGTTGGAGTAATATTCATTCTCACTGTAGGCTCAAGCTCATAATTACATTAATGGAGAGTCATTAGGGCAAGGTCTCAGGATCCACCTCTTAAGGTCTGAGAGGGTAGTTTGGGCTGTGAGGCCTGGGGCTCCATTACAACTGCCAAGAGAGGAAAAACTTCATGCAGCTATTTAGAATGTAGTTGAGCACAAGGTGTGGGCTGTGTTGAGTGTAATCTAACCTGTCCTTATCCCTCATTCGTTGTACCATTTACCACTTGCCTGCCCCAGACATTCACATCATCATTTTGGCTTTAATCCAGCAGTTCTCAGCCTTTTATATGCCATGGGCCAATACCATTAAGCAAGGGATCCGTGGACCCCAGGATGGGAACCCCTTCTTTAAGTATTAAACCACACCTTGTTCGGTCCACCCAGTACTCTCTTCTTTGAAAGTCACAACACAGCTGTATTTTCAGCTATCTACCCTTTATCCTATTTTCGCATGTCATTCCTGTAACCATAAAACTACTTTAAACAAATCTTTGCTTCCATCTCAAAGTTCAAAATAAAATTTATTATCAGTGTACATACATGTCACCACATATTTGCTCAAATTCACCTTTAATCTTTTATTTTCTAATTACAGTTCTGTTTTCTCTCACTTTGGCTGGTGAGACACAATATTTTGCAGTCAGCTAATAAAACTAATAACTATTCTATTAAATATACTTTTTCTGGACTATGATCACTACAATCCCACAGCCTGTAATTTCCCTTTGGGAGTTGTGCTTTTGAACCATGTGTATGACCTGGTGTTTTGCAGTATCCTGAAGGATTTGGTGAACTGGATTCTCGGGAATACAAGTATGACTGCACCGGCCATTGCTGGAGTGGACTCTGGGTCAGATTAAAGTGGCAGGGCCCAGGCCAAGAACAAAAACACTGACTGATGTTTAACTGATTTTAAGTGCCAAGCCAGATTAGAAAGATTAAGGCATTGAGGCCAAGGTTGTTAAGGCAAACTGACTCACTCCTACGTAAGGCTTTGCTCACCTCAGCTCTGAACTGGTTCCATGGCTGTGGACTCACTTTCTGCTGGTCATGTTCTGTGCATTATTTGTTTACTTACTGCGTGCATGATTTGTTCTTTGTTCATACATCAGATGTTTGGTGGTCTTTATGGTGTAGTGTTTTCTGTGGATTTGATTGTATTTCTTTGTTCTGATGCTGCTTGGAAGAAGATGAATCTAATTGTATACAGTATACTGTACATACTTTGATAAGAAATGTATTTTGACTTCTCCAATAAACAGAAGTCTATTCAAAGGCATAGTAGAACTAGATTCTTACCACTAACATTCCTGGGGTCATGATTGATCAGACATCAACTGTACCAGCCACATAGTAAAGTAGATCTAAGAATGAGTCAGAGGCTGGGTATCATATAGTGAGTGACTCACCATCTGAAACCTCAAGCTTTCCCACCATCCACAAGACAGGTCAGGAGTGCGATAGAATGAGTGGAGTGCCATCAACTCTGTAGAATCTCAACATTGTCCAAGGCAAATTAGACACTCCAACAACCTCCCTTAGCATTGATTTCCTAAACAGTGGCTAGTAAGTTTGTACGATTTACAAAATGCATTGTAGTTATTCACCTAGATTATACCAAAGACACCTCCAAGACCGGCAATCTCGTGAGATCATCAGGCATATGGAAGCGCCACCATCTGTAGGTTCTCCTCCCAAGTGGCACAGCATCCTGACTTGGACCTGTATCAATGATCCTTCATTGTCACTGGGTGTAAGTGCTGGAACTAACTAACCAGCAGCATTGTGAGAGTAACTTCACCACGAGGACCACAGTGGTACAAAATGACTGTTCACCAGCTTCTCAAGGGGATTAGGGATGGTCAGTAAATGCTGGCTTTGCCCGTTGTGTCAGAATGAAAAATTTAAGAGGAGGTCATTAAGATGGCTCACTCCTGACATCCCAGAAATGTTCCATTATCTGCAAAACCAAACTCAGGAGTGTGGTTGAATACCACAGTTATTGTGGATTTCCAGCATTTGCCGAATCTCTAGTACAGGTGCACAATCCCTTATCTGAAATCCTTGGGGCCAGTTACATTTCGGAATTCAGAATTTTTAGGATTTCAGACCCCTGCCCCCGATACCAAAAAAACACGTGTGCTCAAGTCCCTTATTTAACTTGTCTCAGTCGGGTGGACTTTAGGACCCAGCGGAGCACCAAACGTACGCACATCCTCCCGTATACTTTCAATCATCTCAAGATTACTTTTAATACCTAATACAATGTAAATGCTATGTAACTAGTTGTTATACTCTATTGTTTAGGGAATAGTGACAAGAAAAAATTTTATTTCCAACAGAAACATTCAATAAAACATAAAAATATACAGCTTTAAACAAACCGAATCAAACACATGGTAAGTGACTTATTGGAATAAATGTAGAACGTCACTGTCACCATAAAACTTCAGTAACTTGTCTTTCTGTTTATTTAAATCATACACAGTGGTAGTTCTGACACTATTCAGTAAGACGCTGCACAGACACACCACGATCAAGCTTCTGCAATAACTCCACTTTCTGCGTTATTGATAATGATAGATGCTTCCTTCTCTTTTTCTCATTGTTACCCATAGGGGTATCTGCAGCTCTTTTTGACATTTTCACAGTGAAATTAAACACAAAGTCAACAGTGAACACAAAATATCAGCGAACAGCAAATGTACGTGTAACCAGTACGAGCACTGAGCCACAACTGACGAATGGCGGCCTCTGCTAGTGGCTGCCACATCACACCTGAATGACGTCAGCTGTGGCGAAAAAAGCTTTGGTTTTCGGAGTGTTTTGGATTTCAGAATTTCGGATAAAGGAACGTGCACCTGTATTTATTAATTCCCTTCAGCATTGCCACAAGTGACAAAGGTGTTTACCTTTTCCAAAACACTCCACATTTTGTACACATGTTCTACATTCATAACCTCTGTTCCCAAATTTACACGGTAAGAGAGTGAATTGGAGCAGTGCCACTGGAAGTTACCATCCAAATTGCAAGCAATTCTGATGGGCTAAATCATGGAACTTCCAACCCGACTGCTTTGTGAGACAACATTCTTCAGGACCGCATTGTTTCAAGGAGGCAGCTCAGCTATACCTGCTCAAGTGCATTTGGAGATGGGGTAATAAATGCTACCCTTCCCAGTGAAATGAATACTGAAAAATTGAACTAAAGTCTGGGGCATAATTAAAATCACAAAGAAGTGAAATGGAAAATCTACTAATCCAAAACTTTATTGTACTAAGACAATCCAAGTGCATTTGTCAGAAATGTGAAATATGCTGGGTGGTGGGAGTTGTTGTTTTTGCTGTTGCTTGAGCTTGTGAGGGGGAGGAGGGGACACTTTGGGGTTCTAATGTTTCCTATCATTGATTCTTTTTTTTTCTGTTTCATCGATGTCTGCAATGAGTAAGAATTTCAGGTTGGATACTGTATACATTCCCTCATCTTAAATTGAATCATTAAAACATGTTGAGGCTTATAATCTGAGTTTTACAACAGCCAACTTAATTGATATGTTATAGTGGGGGAAAAATTAACTTAATCGTTGCTTGATTCTTGAGAGGTTATTTACAATGCAACACACAAAACAAGGGAGGAACTCAGCAAGTCAGGCAGCATACATGGAAATGAATGAACAGTTGACCTCTCTTCAGGACTGGAAAGGAAGGGGGATTTCTGGCATCTTCACCTTTCCAGTCCTGAAGAAGGGTCTCAGCCTAAAATGTTGACTGTTTATTCATTTCGATGGATGCTGCCTGTCTGCTGAGTTCCTCCATCGTTTTGTGTGTGTTGCTTTGGATTTCCACCACCTGCAGGCTTTCTCATGTTTGGGTTACTTGCATGTTATCAAATAAACCTAACTTTATTTTTGTTAGACGTCAGCAAGTGGCACCAAGAGCAGGTACTCCAGGATTCAGAGCTCCAGAAGTCTTAATGAAGTGCCCTCATCAGACTTCAGGTATGGAAGGGTTAAAATAATTTTGTTTTGGTTTCAGTAGGAAACCAAGCTTAAGTAATGTGGGAGAAAGGTGTGTGGGTTGTTTCAGCATTTATGTTAAATCACCCTTTTCCTTAAAATTTCTTCAAAACAAAGACTTCTTGTATGTTCCCCTTGAGAGGAAACATTTGCCTGTGCAGGTCATAAAGCAATTGGGGATAGCTCAACACGCTGGTCTTTTCCTTCAAATAGACCAATTTTGATGAAATATTAGGAACTGTGACTTCGGCCAGGTGTTGTGACTGTAATTGTTGGCATTGAGTTTTTTTCATTGGAACTTGCTTGGATGCGTTATTTACCCCAAATTTGAATTTCATGGACTGAGAAAAGTACAAAGGAAGCAACCGTGTTTAGTACAAAATTGATAAAGTTCTCTTTCAAGTTTGTAAGGGAACACCAACAGATGTTTGGTGTCATTTATAGTCTCTTAACATAGAAACATAGAAAATAGGTGCAGGAGTAGGCCATTCGGCCCTTCGAGCCTGCACCGCCATTTATTATGATCATGGCTGATCATCCAACTCAGAACCCTGCACCAGCCTTCCCTCCATACCCCCTGATCCCCGTAGCCACAAGGGCCATATCTAACTCCCTCTTAAATATAGCCAATGAACCGGCCTCAACTGTTTCCTGTGGCAGAGAATTCCACAGATTCACCACTCTCTGTGTGAAGAAGTTTTTCCTAATCTCAGTCCTAAAAGGTTTCCCCTTTATCCTCAAACTGCGACCCCTCGTTCTGGACTTCCCCAACATCGGGAACTATCTTCCTGCATCTAGCCTGTCCAATCCCTTTAGGATTTTATACGTTTCAATCAGATCCCCCCTCAATCTTTTAAATTCCAACGAGTACAAGCCTAGTTCATCCAATCTTACTTAATATGAAAGTCCTGCCATCCCAGGAATCAATCTGGTGAACCTTCTTTGTACTCCCCATATGGCAAGGATGTCTTTCCTCAGGTTAGGGGACCAAAACTGCACACAATACTCCAGGTGTGGTCTCACCAAGGCGTTGTACAACTGCAGTAGGACCTCCCTGCTCCTGTACTCGAATCCTCTCGCGATAAATGCCAGCATACCATTCGCCTTTTTCACCGCCTGCTGTACCTGCATGCCCACTTTCAATGACTGGTGTATAATGACACCCAGGTCTCGTTGCACCTCCCCTTTTCCTAATCGGCCACCATTCAGATAATAATCTGTTTTCCTATTTTTGCCACCAAAGTGGATAACTTCACATTTATCCACATTAAATTGCATCTGCCATGAATTTGCCCACTCACCCAACCTATCCAAGTCACCCTGCATCCTCTTAGCATCCTCCTCACAGCTAACACTGCTGCCCAGCTTCGTGTCATCCGCAAACTTGGAGATGCTGCATTTAATTCCCTCATCCAAGTCATTAATATATATTGTAAACAACTGGGGTCCCAGCACTGAGCCTTGCGGTACCCCACTAGTCACTGCCTGCCATTCTGAAAAGGTCCCGTTTATTCCCACTCTTTGCTTCCTGTCTGCTAACCAATTCTCTATCCACATCAATACCTTACCCCCAATACCGTGTGCTTTAAGTTTGCACACTAATCTCCTGTGTGGGACCTTGTCAAAAGCCTTTTGAAAATCCAAATATACCACATCCACTGGTTCTCCCCTATCCACTCTACTAGTTACATCCTCAAAAAATTCTATGAGATTCGTCAGACATGATTTTCCTTTCACAAATCCATGCTGACTTTGTCCGATGATTTCACCGCTTTCCAAATGTGCTGTTATCACATCTTTGATAACTGACTCCAGCAGTTTCCCCACCACCGACGTTAGGCTAACCAGTCTATAATTCCCCGGTTTCTCTCTCCCTCCTTTTTTAAAAAGTGGGGTTACATTAGCTACCCTCCAATCCTCAGGAACTAGTCCAGAATCTAACGAGTTTTGAAAAATTATCGCTTAATGCATCCACTATTTCTTGGGCTACTTCCTTAAGCACTCTGGGATGCAGACCATCTGGCCCTGGGGATTTATCTGCCTTTAATCCCTTAAATTTACCTAACACCACTTCCCTACTAACATGTATTTCGCTCAGTTCCTCCATCTCACTGGACCCTCTGTCCCCTACTATTTCTGGAAGATTATTTATGTCCTCCTTAGTGAAGACAGAACCAAAGTAATTATTCAATTGGTCTGCCATGTCCTTGCTCCCCATAGTCAATTGCACCTGTTTCTGTCTGTAGGGGACCTACATTTGTCTTTACCAGTCTTTTCCTTTTTACATATCTATAAAAGCTTTTACAGTCAGTTTTTATGTTCCCTGCCAGTTTTCTCTCATAATCTTTTTTCCCCTTCCTAATTAAGCCCTTTGTCCTCCTCTGCTGAACTCTGAATTTCTCCCAGTCCTCAGGTGAGCCACTTTTTCTGGCTAATTTGTAGGCTTCTTCTTTGGAATTGATACTATCCCTAATTTCTCTTGTCAGCCACGGGTGCACCACCTTCCTTGATTTATTCTTTTGCCAAACTGGGATGAACAATTGTTGTAGTTCATCCATGCAATCTTTAAATGCTTGCCATTGCATATCCACCGTCAATCCTTTAAGTGTCATTTGCCAATCTGTCTTAGCTAATTCACGACTCATACTTTCAAAGTTACCCCTCTTTAAGTTCAGAACCTTTGTTTCTGAATTAACTATGTCACTCTCCAGCTTAATGAAGAATTCCACCATATTATGGTCACTGTTACCCAAGGGGCCTCTCACGACAAGATTGCTAATTAACCCTTCCTCATTGCTCAAAACCCAGTCTAGAATAGCCTGCTCTCTAGTTGGTTCCTCGACATGTTGGTTCAAAAAACCATCCCGCATACATTCCAAGAAATCCTCTTCCTCAGCACCTTTACTAATTTGGTTCACCCAATCTACATGTAGATTGAAGTCACCCATTATAACTGCTGTTCCTTTATTGCACACATTTCTAATTTCCTGTTTAATACCATCTCTGACCTCACTACTACTGTTAGGTGGCCTGTACACAACTCCCACCAGCGTTTTCTGCCCCTTAGTGTTACGCAGCTCTACCCATATCGATTCCACATCTTCCCGGCTTATGTCCTTCCTTTCTATTGCATTAATCTCATCTTTAACCAGCAACGCCACCCCACCTCCTTTTCTTTCATGTCTATCCCTCCTGAATATTGAATATCCCTGAACGTTGAGCTCCCATCCTTGGTCACCCTGGAGCCATGTCTCCGTGATCCCAACTATATCATAATCATTAATAACAATCTGCACTTTCAATTCATCCACCTTGTTACGAATGCTCCTTGCATTGACACACAAAGCCTTCAGGCGCTCTTGTACAACTCTCTTAGCCCTTATACAATTATGTTGAAAAGTGACCCTTTTTGATTCTTGCCCTGGATTTGTCGGCCTGCCACTTTTACTTTTCTCCTTACTACTTTTTGCTTCTACCCTCACTTTACACCCCTCTGTCTCTCTGCACTGGTTCCCATCCCCCTGTTGTGAACTAACCTCCTCTCGCCTAGCCTCTTTAATTTGATTCCCACCCCCCAACTATTCTAGTTTAAAGTCACCTCAGTAGCCCTCGCTGATCTCCCTGCCAGGATATTGGTCCCCTTAGGATTCAAGTGTAACCCGTCCTTTTTGTACAGGTCACACCTGCGCCAAAAGAGGTCCCAATGATCCAAAAACTTGAATCCCTGCCTCCTGCTCCAATCCCTCAGCCACGCATTTATCCTCCACCTCATCGCATTCCTACTCTCACTGTCGCGTGGCACAGGCAGTAATCCCGAGATTACTACCTTTGCAGTCCTTTTTCTCAACTCCCTTCCTAGCTCCCTATATTCTCCTTTCAGGACCTAGCTCCCTATATTCTCCTTTCAGGACCTTATATTCTCCTTTCACATGCCATGTACGCGATAAAATATTGAAAGACAGATTGGTATGCTATTGCATGCAACAGTTGAAGACAACTCAGAAACTTGGCTTTTCAGTAACTATTAGCTTCCCAGTGTTTCCCTTACTACTGAAAATAGGCATAAAGTTAAAATTGAGAACTTTTACATCAAACTGGATAGTCTTAGGTTATCATCAACAGTGGACAGGCAAACCTTGGGGAGCAACTCATCAAATTTCTCATTCTCAGGGAGGAGACATTTTTTGTTGTGAGGGCCTAATTAAGCTTCTAATTATCAGGCCAATAGGATGTATTTTAATGCTGCAGATATTTGTTACACTGGATTTTACTGACATCAGTTTAAAAATGTTTTGAGGTTCATTTTGCAAATTTAACTAAGAGATAACCTTGTACAGCAAATGACATTTGTAATGTGTATGTGTTCTTTACAGTCTAATAAAACAAATACTACTAAAAATAATTTTGCTGTCACGACATTCAGATGTGACATGGATAATTAATTCTTTTATTAGGTATCATAATTGTGTTGGCAAAGTCAAATCCATTTCAGTAAAGGAAGCTCCCTACAGTACATATTGAGCTAGCAAATACATATAAACTAAGTTATGCCGTGTATGCATGCCTTGTGTTTTTCTTTCAAATAAGAATCAGTCATCCTTTACAGTAAGAATTTTTAATGCAATGTTTGTCACTGTGGAGTTTTCATTAAGTAATTCAACTGGTTGAATATTTCAAACTAAGAATGCTTCAAATGAACACATGTTCATTTTGAGTTCCGAAATCCACTTCTATTTTCCATTCAATATGTTCTATTCAAGGCGATCCCTGGGACTTGATGGCATGCTTCCTGGCATGCCAAAAGAGATGGTTTTGGAGATAGTTGATACTCTGGTTTCATCTTCCAAAATTCCGTTGATTCTGGAATGTTCCCCAGAGACTGGAAGCTAGCAAGTGCAATCTCTCTCAGAAAAGAGACAAACACAATAGGAAACTGCTGAATAGTTAGCTTGACATCATTAATGGAGAAAATGCTAAAATCTTTTGTTAAAATAAAACTAAACACTTAAACTGATGGTAGGATGCGGCAGAGTATCTTGGAATTATGAAGGAAGTAATTTTTGAGAAATTTTGAGCTTGAAACAGAGTTGAAACGTGAAATAATTTGTGTGGTGTGTTTGGAACTACAGAAGAGCTTTGATATGGGGCTATGTGAAATTGTTAAACAAAATGAGAGAACTCAGTATTAGGAGTAATCTACAGGCAATCTCCCCAAGGTTAATGGACAGAAAACAAATCAGTTATTTTTGAGTTTTGAGGCAGTTTAGTTGGGATCAGGCTATTCAAACTATAAATAATTTGACAAAGTGGTATGGATAAAATGTAGTATTTCCAAGTTTGCTAGTGATACGAAACTGCATAATTTCAGAGGGAGGTAAACAGGTTAAGTGAATGGGTAAGGATGGTATGTAATATGAAAAAAAATGTCATTCACTATGGAGAAAAGATACAAAGTACATTTTAAATTGTGAAAGATTTAAAAGTTGGTGATTTTCAGAGGGACCTAGCTGTCCATGTACATAAATCAACAAGATTAACATGAGGCACAATAGAGGTTAAAGGCAGCAAGTATATTGGACAAGCAAAAGAATGCAGATGGTATAATTTCATATATTGCAAAAGGACTTGAGTACAATTGTTTTGTATGAATTGTTTTGGATTTTGTTTAATATTTAAATATCTTTTTGAATATCAGAAATTTTGAACATTTGACAGCTTCCCCACTTACCTCACCTCACCCTACCCAGCACTACATACTGCATGTCATATGTCAGCATGCAGAACCTCTCCACTTGTGATCTAGCCAACCCTCTGGGAAAATTTTGGTTGTCTGGATCAGTCCAGGCAATTTTGTGGCTTGTACAGTAGAAACCAGCTTGCTTCTGAATTCAGATTCTGGGTTTTTAAGTAAATTACTGGTCACATAGTTGTCAATGTTCTGTGTCCATATACCATAGGCACCAACTTGTACATTAGAGGGAAAGTGTTTAACTAACACAAAAGTATTTAGTGGGTTGAAATAGAATAAATATTAACCAGTCCAACCAAACACCCATTTTGTTAGTTAAAGACTGATTGAACTTTGCAATTTGTCCCCTTTTTCAAATCAATGTAATGCGATATGTACAAGTAACAGTAAATTGAATGACTTATTTGATCATGGCATGGCAAATGAAAGGCAGCTTTTCATAAGAGCTTCAATATCAGTGTCATCTTGTGGGATGTAAATTTTAAAATTTGTATGTGACAGCACCTTTTATGTTAGAGTTTTTTTGTTTGTAGATCAAAGTTTATAAACTTAGAACAGTTTTTTAAGCTTTGTAAATTCTATTGTAGTGGTTTTAAAATATGTGTTAGGAAATAAATTACCTTTAGCCTGGCTTTTTATGTGTGGACCCAGGTTATGCTTTTGTTTTGCAGCTATCGACATGTGGTCTGCAGGCGTTGTCTTCCTTTCCTTACTGAGTGCCCGTTATCCATTTTTCAAAGCCAGTGATGATTTAACTGCATTGGCACAGATAATGACTATTCGTGGATCGAAAGAAACCATCCAGGCTGCTAAGTTATTTGGTAAGTAATATGCATTGTAAAATCATTTATTTTTAAGATCATTGAGTGTTTTCTTTGTTTCTTGAAAATGTTAAGACAGATCATAATTATTTTTAAATATCCAATAATTTCATGTCAAAAGCAATGTTTGGGCATAGTTGTATTTGTCACAGATTTTTTTTTAAATAGGCTTTGAATATCGACTAGCATTTATGCTCAGGAGTTTTCTTTCTATGCGGAACCAGAGCATTAACATTGACAATTGAACAAAAATATACATTTTGACAGAAATATTTTCTTCTGTCGTCACAGCCCCTTGTCACTCAGCTCATTTTATTCTTCGGTAATTACATAAGAACATAAGGAATAAGAGCAGGAGTAGGCCATCCGGCCCATCGAGCCTGCCCCGCCATTCAATAAGATCATGGCTGATCTGTCCGTAAACTCAGCTCCATCTACCTGCCTTTTCCCCACAACCCTTAATTCCCCTACTATGTAAAAATCTATCTAACTGTATCTTAAATTTATTTAGTGAAGAAGCCTCAACTGCTTCCCTGGGCAGAGAATTCCACAGATTCACCACTCTCTGGGAAAAACAGTTTCTCCTCATCTCTGTCCTAAATCATCTCCCCTGAATCTTGAGGCAATGTCCCCTAGTTCTAGTCTCACCTACCAATGGAAACAACTTTCCTACTTCTATCTTATCTGTCCCTTTCAAAATTTTGTATGTTTCTGTAAGATCCCCTCTCATTCTTCTGACTTCCAGAGAGCATAGTCCGTGACGACTCAATCTCTCCTTATAGGTTAACCCCTTCATCCCTGGAATCAACCCGGTAAACCTCCTCTGCACTGCCTCCAAAGCCAGTATATCCTTCCTCAAGTATGGAGACCAGAACTACACACAGTACTCCAGGTGCGGCCTCACCAGTACACTGTATAGTTGCAGCATGACCTCCCTGCTCTTGAATTCAATCCCTCTAGCAATGAAGGCCAACATTCCGTTTGCCTTCTTAATAACCAGTTGTACCTGCAAGCCAACTTTTTGCGATTCATGTGCAAGCACTCCCAAGTCCCTCTGCACAACAGCATGCTGCAATCTTTCACCATTTAAATAATAATCTCCTCTTCTATTGTTCCTTCTAAAGTGGATGATCTCGCATTTACCAACGTTGTATTCCATCTGCCAGACCTTGGCCCACTCACTTAACCTTTCTAATCCCTCTGCAGACTCTCCACATCCTCTGTACAATTTGCTTTTGCACTTAGTTTAGTGTCATCAGCAAATTTTGCTACGCTACACTCAGTTCCCTCTTCCAAATCATCAGTATAAATAGTAAACAGCTGCGGGCCCAGCACCGGCCCCTGCGGCACCCTACTCACCACTGACCGCAAACCGGAGAAACACCCTTTTATACCAACTCTCTGCCTTCTATCAGTTAACCAATCCACTATTCATGCCAATACACTTTCTCTGACTCCATGCATCCATATCTTATTTATAAGTCTCTTGTGCGGCACCTTATTGAACGCCTTCTGGAAATCCAAGTCTACGACATCCACCTGTTCCCCTCTATCCACTGCACTCATTATGTCCTCAAAGAACTCCAGTAAGTTTGTCAAATAGGTCCTGTCCTTTCTGAATCTATGCTGTGTCTGTCTAATGGAACCACTCCTTTCTAAATGTTTTGCTGTTTCTTCCTTAATGACAGCTTCAAGCATTTTCCTGACTACAGATGTTAAGCTAATTGGCCTATAGCTGCCGGTCTTTTGCCTACATCCTTTTTTAAAAGAGTGGCATGACATTTGCTGTCTTCCAATCTGCCGGGACCTGCCCAGAGTCTAGAGAGTTTTGGTAAATGATTAGCAACATGTCTACTATAACCTCCGCCAGTTCCCTCAGCACCCTGGGGTGCATACCATCAGGACCAGGGGACTTATCTACCTTCAGGCCCTCTAGTTTGCTCATCACTATCTCTGTAGTGACAGTGATTTTATCGAGGTCCTCACCTCCCATTTCGTCCATAACATCCTTCTTTGGCATATTAGACATGTCCTTCACCGTGAAGACCGACATAAAATAGTTGTTCAATGCCTCAGCCATTTCCTTATCACCCAATATCAATTTTCTCTTATCGTCTTCCAAGGGACCTACGTTGACTTTAGCCACCCTCTTCCGCTTTATATATTTATAAAAACTTTTGCTATCTGTTTTTATATTTTGTGCTAATTTACTTTCATACTCTATCTTCCCTTTCCTTATTTCTTGTTTAGTTGTTCTGTGTTGCTTTTTAAAGTTTTCCTAATCCTACAGTCTCCCACTACTCTTTGCAACTTTGCACGCATGAGCTTTTAATTTGATACTACCTTTTATTTTCTTGGTTATCCAAGTAATTCCAGTCAGACCTCATGCTAAACGTCCTCCCCAAATTTCCCTTTTCAGATTTCATTATATCTGCATTTGTTTGGTGAATCTACTTGGCTTCCCTAGTGGGAATATACTGAACTTCAGCTTTCCAGACAACCTTGCTCTGACTGCATGCCTAGGTTCTGCATATACAAGTTTGTAGATGATACCACTGTAGTGGGCTACATCTCAAATAAAAATGAATCTGAGTACAGGAAGGAAGTAGAGCTTAGTGACATGGTGCCATGACACCAACCTTTCCTTTTATGTCAACAAAACAAAGGACCCTAGTCATTGACATGCTCTTGTCGAATTGAACAATTTTAAGGTTGAGAACTTCGACTTCCTAGATTTGAACATCACCAATAGCCTACCCTAGTCTAACTACGTTGATGTCACAGCCAAGAAAGCTCACCAATGCCTCTACTTCAAGAGGCTAAAGAAAGTTTGCATGTCCCTATCAACTCTTTAAATTTTTTATTAATGCACCTTCGAAAGGATTCTATCTGAATGCATAACAGCTTAGTATAGTATCTGCTCTGCACATGACCGTAAGAAACTGCAGAGAGTTGTGGACACAGCTCAGCACATCACAGAAGCTGTGCGGGCTTATTGATGCCTCTCATTGCTTCAGTAAAGCACTAGGTGTAATCAAAGACCTCACCCACCCTGCACATTCTCTCTTGTCCCGTCTCACATTGGGCAGAAGAAATGCAAGTCTGAAAGCATTTACCACCAGGCTCAAGGATAGCTATCCCACTATTATCCAAGCTGTAAACAGACCTCTTGTACAGTAAGATGGACTCTTAGCCTCACAATCTACCTCATTATGATTTTGGACTTTATCGTTTACCTACGCAGTACCTTTTTGGTAGCCTTTACACTTTATTATGCATTGTTATTGTTTTAGCTTATTCTAGCTCGATGTACTGTGTAATGATTTTATCTGTATAAGTAGTATGCAAGATAAGCTTTTGGTAATGGTCGCATCATACATAGAATCCGATTTATTATTGCTGACATGCATCGTGAAATTTGCTTTGTGGCAGCAGTACAGTGCAAAATATAACAAAGAGCGTGCTGGTTCTTGATACATTTGACAATAGTAATCCAAAATTTCAGCAGAGTCGGTGAGCTTTGTGATGGCTTTCTAGCCTGTGAATCATCGAGATTTTGCCTTTCTAGTTAAAATGTTGAGAATCAACTTTGGCTGAGGTATAGCCTCATGCTGCTAATGTTTATGAAATTGTACTTCAACATTAACATCACCCTCTAGGCAGAATAGAGAAAGGAAGAGATTGTAGGGCAGAATAGAGAAAGAAAAAAATTGTAGGAAGTTGTAATCACTGTTTTCTCAGCAGGGTAGCAGTGGAGCAACACTACATCTTGAAGTTGTACACATTTATCATGGTGTATCTTGTGTTGATTCACCCATGTTACAAACATTATTACAGTCAGGGAAGAGCTGAAGGAGCCTGAAAATCCTTAGGAACAGCCTCTTCCTGCCTGAAATCAGATTTCTGAATAGTCCACTAACGCTACCTCATAAGGGCCGGCTCGTGGCGCAGTGGCATCAGCGTCGGACTTCGGAGCAAAGGGTCCCAAGTTCGAATGCAAGTCGGGCCACCCCCTGAGCATGCTTTCCATCCATGCCGGGTTGAGCGTCGAGCTAGCCACTCTGCCTGGTTAAAAAAAAAAACAAGGGTCAAGTCAGGAACGTTCATATTGGGACCTGGTTAATCCGAAAGGAGACCAATCCTGACACTACGCGCCAGACTAGAATGGCTGACTGTCTGGTGCGACACGCTAGGAAGGACTACCTCATAATTCCTTTATCTTTTATGCTGTTTACTTAATGTGTTATTAATAGTAATGTAATGTCTTTGTACTATACTGCTGCAGCAAAACAAGATTTCATGACATTTAAGGCAGTAATGATATACCTGATTCTAATTCAAATATGGGACAGATGGAGCTTCTCTGAATTGCAGGAAAAAAAGGTTGACAACATATACAAGTTGTTGACATCGTTCTGTCTCGAAAGACAGTGGGTAGGTAGCACTGTCAGCTGGTGGTGATGCACTTCCTAGAGTGGTTGAGAAGTCCTGCTTTGGAGTGGCAGACTCTTCCACACCACCTGCAGGTGAAGGAAGATGGACGTCCTGTTGGAGCGGCTCTCCTCGTCTTTCAAGTTCTCTTGGCAGCCAGCTTGTTAACGTGGGTATTTTCTGCTCTTTGCATGCCCAATGGAACTGCCAAACTCCAGGCAGCCTGCTCGTCTCCCACATCTTCCCAGCTGTTCACATCAATGTTGGTCCGCTTCAGATCCTTTTTGCAGTTAATGTTGAAGCGAATTTGTGGGCGACCAACTGGGCATGCACCCCCTGCCAGCTGCCCATACAGCAGGTCTTTCAGGATTCAGCCAGAGTCCATTCACCTGCTATGTCCTAACCATCTGAGCCACCTCTGGCTGAGGGTAAATGTGCTGGGGATACCTGTTGTAAGACCTCTATATTAGTGGCCCTGTCCTGCCAAGCAATGTGCAGGATTCATGTGAGCCAGCGCAGGTGGAAGCTATTCAGTTTCTTCTCATGAGTAGCATAGATTGTCCAGGTTTCTCTGCTGTAGAGGAGAGTGCCAAGAACACAGGCTTGGTACACACACAGCTTGGTTTTCTCAGTCAGATGGCTGTTGCTCCACACTCTTGTTCAGCCTAGCCATGACAGCTACAGACTTGGCAATTCTGATGCTCAGCATTACGTGACAGAGTGTTTGTGATGGTTGGCCGAAGATAAGTGAAGTAGTCAATCACCTCTAGAGTGTGACTATCGATTGCGATGGATGGGGGGAGTCAGTGTCCTAGGGCATACTTGTTATCTTCAAGTTGATGGTCAGCCCAAACTCCTTGCAGGTATGGGACAGGTGGTCAATAAGATGCTGCAGTTGGGTTCTGTGTGGAACTCAATGCTGCGTCATCAATGAACATCAGCTCACGAATAAAGATCTCAGAGCGAAGGCAAGCAAAGTTGAAGAGGTTACCATCAGCTCTGGTATGTAGGTAGATGCCGTCAGCTCATTCTCCAAAAGCATACTGAAGCAGCATGGAGAAGGTGATGCTGAGAAGTGTTGAAGCCAGAATGCAGCCTTGTATACTCTGCTTCTCACTGGGAAGGCTTCCAAAGTTGTGCCATTAAAGCAGACAGTACTGTGCGTCTCTTCATGGAAGGAAGTAATCATGCTCAGTGGTTTGGAGGGCAGCCTGTCTTCTGCAGTAACTTGAAGAGCCTACTTTTGCTGACCAGAACAAACACCTTTGTCAAATTAATGAATGTGATGAAGAGTGACAAAGTGGGAATTGTAGTAAAGAAGCTGCACCACTGTAAGAGGAAGAGTTAACTACGCATCAACATTTGCTGTGCATTCAGTGCCAAACAAATTTATTGACTACTTTGAAGAGACTATGGGAGTCTCCACCTCTGATGACAGCTCAATCGAGAACAAGTTGTCCTGTCTCTATAATACCATCTACACCATATAATACCATATAACTGCGTTCAGTAAGAGGGAACACACGCAAGCAGACTGGCATGAGGAAAGTTTGGGCGGAAATGGACCCAGTGACTGAAGCTAAACAAAGAGCCCTCCTTGCCTACAAGAATGATCCCAACCCCTGCACCTGATACACGAGAAACAAGGCCCAGAAGACTGCCCACCGCCACGCCAACAATTACTGGCTGAACTTGTGCAGCAGTGTCCAGACTGCTGGAGACACAGGGGTTGCACGAAGCATGTATGAAGGCATCAAGAAGGCCCTCTGACACCAAGGCTGCCCCTCTGAAGTCTAAAACTGGAGAAATCTTATCTGATCAAGGCAAGCTTTAATGCTGCATTGAGCACTACATAGGGTTGTACTCGGCCCAGAATGTGGGCATAAGCACTGCATTCGGGGCTATCCCAGATCCAACAGTCATGGAGGAGCTAAATGCACTACCAACACTAGAAGAACTCCGCAAAGCCATTGACTATCTTGCTTGTGGGAAGACCCCTGGAAATGGCGATATCCCTCCAGGAGACCCTCTGAAGTTCTGGGAAGACCCTCCAGAAGTCTTGAAGAATGGCAAACAAGCATTGCTGCACCATCAGCACAAGCTCCTCTGTCTGCTGGGAGAAAGGCTACGTACCAGAAGACATGAGATACCAACGTAGTCACCATGTAGTGTCCAATATTAAGGACCCCCAGCACCCAGGCCATGTCCTTTTCTCATTGTTACCATCAGGGAGGAGGTACAGAAGCCTGAAGGCACACACTCAGCAATTCAGGAACAGCTTCTTCCCCTCTGCCATCCAATTCCTAAATGGACACTGAACCCAATGGACACTGCCTCACTTTTTAAATCTATATTATTTGTTTTTGCATGTTTTTTAATCTATTCAATATGCATATTCTGTAATTTATTTATTAATTTATTTTTACTTTTTTCCTTCTCTATTATGTATTGCATTGAACTGCTGCTGTTAACAAATTTCATGCCAGTGATAATCAACCTGATTCTGATGTACAAGAACAAGGGTGACCACAGTGGCAGTAACAACTACCTCAGCCTTGTGGGAAAGGCCTTTGCCCGAGTCTTTTGGGCTGAACGTATCTATGCAGAGTTGCAATGTGGTTTTAGAGCAGGCAGATCCATTGTGGCTATGATCTCACTATGCCAGCTGCAGGAGAAATGTTAACAGCAACATATACAAGCATCTCCCATCATATTTAGCTGAAGTTCAAGATTTAAAGAGTAAAGAGCATGCAGAGTTGGACCTCCAGGACTTCACTAGGAAATTAATACCTGGTTTTATATTAAAAATAATGTTGGCTTTCTGAAAATTGCCTGGCAGTATTGAAAAGTTTAATATAAATGTTTCAAAACTGAAGAAAGTCCTGAGCTGGAAAGTTTTGACAAAAACACAATATTTAACCAAGTAAACTGGCCAGATGTTTTGCTAGAAGTCTTTATACTAAATGTGGAGGGGGGAGTTCTGAGAAATCTTGCATAATTGACATTGAAATTGAAAATAATATGTAGTTTATTAGAACACAACAAGTGTGTGCCTCCTTTTACTAGAGTTCATTTGAAGGAAATTTTAGCATCAGGTCTATGTATCATTTGAAGCTCCTGATAATGACTAAATTTGTTCCATATTTGATCCACTTGAGACTACCACATGCAAAGAACACAAGTTAATGTTTCTTTCATGGAAAGTATGCCTTTAGTTTGAAACTGTACAGGATTTTTAAAATATTACATTGTTATTGCATGAGTATGGGTTGTTTATTGGGTCTGTTTGCATATGGGCATGTTTAATTCAATAAATTGCTCCATGGAGTGGTTGGTCATCAAATCAGCACACTCCCTTTTTAGGTCATAATGATGGGCTTTCTCATTGCCAGATGTAATAATTTCTTTCTGAAATGACTTGTACATTTTGATGCAGTTCCTTGTGGGTGCACAAACATGTTTTATTAATTATATATTTGTAAGACACTGCCTGTGCATGGAGCACATTGCCTATGGGTGTTTAGATTGCCAGATGTAATGGCCTAAGTGAAAGGAATTTCAGATAATTTGATGCAGTTCCTATTGGGTGAAAGCTGGCAACAGGAAGATATAATTGCAAACAGAAAAGTTAAACTGGCATAATATATTGCATTGTCCACCCACTGAGTACAGTGCGTAATATTCTGTAACAAATGATGTGGAAAAGTTTCAGAAAGATTTGCATGAATGTCATTGTAGAGAGGTGCTGACCATAAAGAAATAAACAGCGATCCAGGTCTGTTCTCCGTTATTTTGGGTGCTCTATGGAGACCTTTTAAACTATGAAGAATGCGATAGCATTCATATGCAGAAGAGGTTTTCATTTGTGAGCAAGGAACAAACCCAAAGGAAGTAAATACAAAATAGTCACTAATGAAGCCAAAGAATTCAACGAGGAAGTGAGACTTGCATGTCTAGTGCTTCTAATGATCTCAGGGTACACAAAGTCACCTCAAACCAATACATTAGGTTTAAAATATGGTTAATGTGATCTTACTCCACAAACGCTAATTGATAATTGTCTCAGTATTGGGCCAGGTCTTACTTGAGCAGCTTGACCTGCGCTTCCCCGGAGGAGGTTTCCATTTAAGAACTTCATTGGGATGGATAGTGCTGACCTGTTCAGCAAGGCCACAGAAATCCTCTGACAGCCTTTGAAGCCATGCTTGCAGATGGAATTGGCTATCAAGCAATTTGAATGAGTATGTGTCTGAACTTCACCAAAGTTCCAACCTTAAATGTGCAATTAAAAATTGTGGACTTGAAACAGATGATTAGTTATGTGGGACTGATTGCTTTCTGCAGAAATTTCAGAGCAATATGTTTTCAGTAATCTTGATCGAGGTGCCAGAAGAAGGCAGTGTGTTGGGATATCTACCTTGCTTTCTTTGAAATGGTTCTGCTTGCGAAAGCAGATCTACCTAGGTTTAACATTTCATCTGAGAGGTAGCTGCAACAACATGAAGTGTCAGCCTTTATTCATCTGGTGAGTGCAAAAACCTAGGCTAATACCGAAATAATTTTGAGCTCTGCATCTTCTGACCACATGCCTTCAGTTGAGCCAGACTGACACAAAATTATTTTTTATTGTCATAAAGGAATTGGAATGTGGAGCTTGTGTGACATTGGACAAATTGTGCAGCAGCAGCAATTTTGATGATTGGGTAACATAGAAAACATACAGCACAATACAGGCCCTTCGGCCCACAAAGCTGTGCCGAACATGTCCCTACCTTAGAACTACCTAGGCTTTACCCTTAGCCCTCTATTTTTCTAAGCTCCATGTAGCCATTCAGGAGTCTCTTAAAAGACCCTATCGTTTCCGCCTCCACCGCCGCCATCAGCAGCCCATTCCACGCACTCACCACTCTCTGTGTAAAAAAAACTTAACCCTGACATCTCAGTGAGCCTAACATTAGTGAAAAGAAATAAGGGGATGGAGATCACCTACACTTGGGGAAGCAGCAGTTAGTCAAACTTTAATGCATGGCTTTGTTAGGGAGTGATCATGTCGCAGCAACTTGAATGACTGAACATTTTGAAAAAGTTGCGAAGTGTGTTGATGAAGGCAGCATGGTCTTGAGGCGTACAGTACTGTGCCTAAGTCTTAGGCACGTGTATAGCTAGGGTGCCTAAGACTTGCATAGTACTGCTGTCAAAAAAAAAAACAAATTTCATGACATATGTGAGTGATAAACCGGATTCTGATATGGGTCTATTGTGGACTGAGAGCGGGAAGGGGCCAGGGAGGGGGAATCATGGATGGGAAAAGGGGAATGAAGAGGGGAGAGAATAGGAAGCACCAGAGAGACATTCTGTAATAAACCAACTGTTTGGAATCAAATAACCTTGCTTGGTATCTCAGGGCTGGGTGTGTCTGCACCCCTCCCCCCCCCCAGCACTGTCACATGTCCCACATCCCTCCCGCAGCGCTCCACCCTCGCCATTCCCAACATTCTTTGATCCCGCCAGATTTGCAAATTTGTTCTCTGCCCTATGTTGGCAAATACAGTACTTTCCAAAAGTCTTAGGCACCCTAGCTATATATGTGTGTGCAAAAGATTCTTGCACAGTACTGTACGTGGACTTCAGTAAGACCTTTGACAAGGTCCTGCATGGGAGACTAGTGCCAAATGAGATCCAGAGAAAGTTGGAAAATTAGATCCAAAATTAGTAGTAGTGGTAGTAGCACAGTCACTCAAGTAGAGTATGATCTCATAAGGGGTTGTCTACTCCAGTGCAGTGTGGAAAGAGTAAGTGATGGCTGTGGTTAGTCATTAGATCTTTTAGTTCATTATCTCCTTCTGCAGTTGCTGTTCGTTCTCTGAGGCACAGTAGAGGTCTCTCTTGAACAGATTTCCTCCAGGTGTATAGAACATAGAATAGTACAGGCCCTTCGGCCCACAATGTTGTGCCGACCCTCAAACCCTGCCTCCCATATAAGCCCCCACCTTAAATTCCTCCATATACCTGTCTAGTAGTCTCTTAAACTTCACTAGTGTATCTGCCTCCACCACTGACTCAGGCAGTGCATTCCACGCACCAACCACTCTCTGAGTAAAAAACCTTCCTCTAATATCCCCCTTGAACTTCCCACCCCTTACCTTAAAGCCATGTCCTCTTGTATTGAGCAGTGGTGCCCTGGGGAAGAGGCGCTGGCTATCCACTCTATCTACTCCTATTATCTTGTACACCTCTATCATGTCTCCTCTCATCCTCCTTCTCTCCAAAGAGTAAAGCCCTAGCTCCCTTAATCTCTGATCATAATGCATACTTTCTAAACCAGGCAGCATCCTGGTAAATCTCCTCTGTACCCTTTCCAGTGCTTCCACATCCTTCCTATAGTGAGGCGACCAGAACTGGACACAATACTCCAAGTGTGGCCTAACCAGAGTTTTATAGAGCTGCATCATTACATCGCGACTCTTAAACTCTATCCCTCGACATGAAAGCTAACACCCCATAAGCTTTCTTAATTACCCTATCCACCTGTGATGCAACTTTCAGGGATCTGTGGACATGTACCCCGAGATCCCTCTGCTCCTCCACACTACCAAGTATCCTGCCATTTACTTTGTATCTGCCTTGGAGTTTGTCCTTCCAAAGTGTACCACCTCACAGTTCTCCGGGTTGAACTCCATCTGCCACTTCTCAGCCCACTTCTGCATCCTGTTAATGTCTCTCTGCAATCTTTGACAATCCTCTACACTATCTACAACACCACCAACCTTGTCGTCTGCAAACTTGCCAACCCACCCTTCTACCCCGACATCCAAGTCATTAATAAAAATCACGAAAAGTAGAGGTCCCAGAACAGATCCTTGTGGGACACCACTAGTCACAATCCTCCAATCTGAATGTACTCCCTCCACCACCACCCTCTGCCTTCTGCAGGCAAGCCAATTCTGAATCCACCTGGCCAAACTTCCCTGGATCCCATGCCTTCTAACTTTCTGAATAAGCCTACCGTGTGGAACCTTGTCAAATGCCTTACTAAAATCCATATAGATCACATCCACTGCACTACCCTCATCTATATGCCTGGTCACCTCCTCAAAGAACTCTATCAGGCTTGTTAGACGCGATCTGCCCTTCACAAAGCCATGCTGACTGTCCCTGATCAGACCATGATTCTCTAAATGCCTATAGATCCTATCTCTAAGAATCTTTTCCAACAACTTTACCTCCACAGACGTAAGACTCACTGGTCTATAATTACCCGGACTATCCCTACTACCTTTTTTGAACAAGGGGACAACATTCGCCTCCCTCCAATCCTCCGGTACCATTCCCGTGGACGACGAGGACATAAAGATCCTAGCCAGAGGCTCAGCAATCTCTTCTGTGGCCTCGTGGAGCAGCCTGGGGAATATTCCGTCAGGCCCTGGGGACTTATCTGTCCTAATGTATTTTAACAACTCCAACACCTCCTCTCCCTTAATATCAACATGCTCCAGAACATCAACCTCACTCATATTGTCCTCACCATCATCAAGTTCCCTCTCATTGATGAATACCGAAGAGAAGTATTCATTGAGGACCTCGCTCACTTCCACAGCCTCCAGGCACGTTTTCCCACCTTTTTCTTTAATCTGTCCTACCTTCACTCCTGAGTATATTGAGTGCAATGTCTTCCCAGTTTTTAGATGTAATGTTGAGTTTCTTCAGGCTGATTTTTGATGTTATCTTAGAAGCATTTCTTTTGCACACCAGGAACTCACTGTCCTTCCTTCAAATAGGAGTAAAGGAGTTTGTGGTACGTCAGTTAGGCGCCACTATCCATCGGAGTTGGCATTGCTTTATCGTGGTGCAAAATTGGTGTGGTATTGAATGATACAGGGTTGTTTTTGCAGTTGGAACTAATGGAATACCTGGGAATTGCCTCTGGGACCTTTTACCCTTTGTTAGCTATGAATATGTGGATTGTGAATGTGGGAAATATGGTCCTACATTTACAATCCAGTAAGTCAGCTGACATGAAAAATATATGGTGTTAATAGTGAGAGGCTAATCCCATACTACAGTGCAGTATTGATGGACACAGCATTGGCAAGTACAACTTAACCATGATGAAAATTAGGTGATGCATTTTTGTTATGACTCGTAAGGCAAGGATATATATGTACAATAAATGGTGATACCCTACTGAAGAACACTGGTACCCTGGTAGACCAGTGCAAGGATGCTTGAAGCAATTTGCTCAAGTATACAAGGTGATCAAGGAGTATGCGATATTTGTCTTCATTAATCAGGACACAGAATGAAGAACTGAGGTTATGGTACAATCTTAAAAAAGGGGTGGTTAAGCCAAGCTGAAGTGCTGTGTTCGGTTTCGAGTGCTGCACTACAGGAAGGATGTGATTGTACTAGAGAAAGGGTGAAGATAAGAGTTATGATGAGAGGCTGGATAGCTGAGAGACACCTGACTAATTATATGCATCATGAAGGCAATAGATAGGAAAGAACATTTTGCCCCCATTGCAAAGATGTGAAGGAATACTGTGCATACATTTAAGAGGTAGGGTGGGGGTCTGACTAAACAATTATTTCTCCGAGAGAGTGGAGGCTGAGTCTCATAGTGGAATTAACAAACAGTTTCCAAGAGGATCTCAGTGGGTGAAGCAGCTTCCATTTGTTGGGGGTCTGGGGGAGTGTTGATAAATGAGTTCCACACGGGTGTAGTTCATAACACTAAGGCACTCATCAGTGTAACCGAAAGAGACAGGGAGTAGTGCCAGAGGAGGTATGGCCGAAGGACAGTGGTTATAGAGGTAGAAGTGACAAAGATTTCAACACCTTGATGGGCCTGGAACTTGTAGAGTAGTGGGTGAAGGGATACAGAGGCAAGCTTTCCATTGATGACTGATTGCTCGGCATCAGAGAGGTGGCAAGAGGAAGTCAAAGTAGATATATTATACTACCCTGAGGTTCATTTCATTGCAGGTATTTACAGGAAAATAAAGAAATACAATGGAATTTATACATAAAGACTGGCAAACAACCACTGTGTATTTTGAGGCTAGCTGAAAACTTGAGTCACCAGAGCACAGAAATCTGTGAAAAATGAGAATAGTACAAGTGGATACATGATGGACAGCATGAATATACTGGGCCTAATGGCCTGTTTCTGTACGTTGGCTCTAAGAAAATAATGTTTCCATAAACTACCAGGTGCTCAGTTACAGTTTATCCTTCCAAAGATATAAGACTTCCAAAAATAACAGATAGACATCAAATCTGGAGGCCTAGCTTAGCAACGCAATCTAATGAATTAAACATATCCCTTTCAAAATAAGGGAACTTGTGGAATTTAGTTCAAGTATTTGTTGAACCACTGGCTCCTCTGTGCCACCCCTTTCAGAAGGCTCTAGAATCTTGGGAGGTCAAAATGTCCTTCTTGGCAAGGTCCAGATTATTAATAGAAATGTCAGTGCTTGCAATGTATTAAATAATTTCTGCTGCTGGCAAAATTTCCTGAATGTATAAGATTTGAGGAAGTTATCATTTTCTTGGAGGCCACTCTAGACTTTGCATGTTTGTTTACCTGCAGTGCATTTTAACTATAACGTTAAATTCTGCATTCTGTTTTCTTCTTACTACTCATTGTATTTGTGCATGACAGAATCTGAACTTTGGATGTCGTAAAGTCATAATCATAGAGAAGTACAGTACAGAAACATGCCCATTGGCCCATCTAGTCCATGCCAAAACCATTTAAACTACCTTCTCCCATCAACCTGCACCAGGACCATAAACTTCAATATCCCTTCTATCCATGTACCGATCCAAACTTCACTTAAACGTTGAAATCAAGCTCGCATGCTCACTTGTGTTGGCATCTCAATCCATGCTCTCACAATTCTGAGTGAAGGAATTTCCACTGTGTTTGATTTTAACAGATGCGAGGTAATGTCACAGCTTTATAAAGCCCAGGACTAAGAAGTCATACAGTATTAGCTTTTTGCAGGATAGAAGCTATAAAATGGATTGCAAGTAGTGGCATTGTTTCTTTTCCCAGTCTGCTGATACAGTTCCCATTGTCTTTGCCAGCTATGTGTGCTGGCAGTTTGCAGATACATGGATTCAGTTTAAATGAGGCACATCAGGACCAGTAGATTTTGATGCGAATAAGTGGCTGCTTCAATTAGTTGAAGATTCATGGAAATAGTTAAAAAGGTATAGAAAAAAAAACTGAGTAACAACTTGTGTACTTAAGTGAAATACAGAACAAATTAGAACACTCTCAATAGTACTACTGTATTAGTTCTGAATAGTTATCAATGGAGGAGGAGTTCATCCAGTGTATCCAATGAACAAAATCAGCGCAGACACCTGGTGCAGATAATGGTCTACCTTCATAAAATACTATCGTTAGTTGCATCGTCCAGATGTTCGTTTTCATTGTAAGATGACTGTTGATACCTTCCAATTCTTTGTAGCCCTCTACTTGCTGAAGTAGTGAAATTGTTTCATTTTCACTCCCACCTACTTGTGGCGTCTCCAAACCTGAATGCTTGAAACTGCAGTGAGCAAAACAGTTCTTGCTGCTTATGTCTTGCCAACTATCAGTGGCAGAAATCACTGCTTTTTGAATACAAGTACGCAAAACTGACGCTATTTAAAAAACTGTTCGCTCTTAGCACGGTAAAGCATCTAACGGCCACACAAGTGTGTGTGACTGACGCCAGTTAGAATCTACTCGGCCAATCTCCTGTCCCAATTAAACAATATAGTGTCCCAAATCAATTTTCTCGATTAATTTTTGTTCTATAAGAGGTGTTCCAAATACGAGGGGTGATTGATAAGTTTGTGGCCTAAGGTAGAAGGAGTCAATTTTAGAAAACCTAGCACATTTATTTTTCAACATAGTCCCCTCCTACATTTACACACTTAGTCCACTGGTCGTGGAGCATACGGATCTTGGACCTCCAGAAAGTGTCCACAGCAGGGGTCGTTGATAAGTTCGTGACCTAAGGTAGAAGGAGATGAGTTATACAATTCTCGTTACATGCACATGCAGTTCAACTCTTTGAGTGATTATGCCGAAAGTTTGAAGTTAATAACTCATCAGGGATGACTGATAAGTTCGTGGCCTAAGGTAGAAGGAGATGAGTTATTAACTTCAAACTTTCTGCATAATCACTCAAAGCGTTGAACTGCATGTGCATGTAACGAGAGCTGTATAACTCATCTCCTTCTACCTTAGGCCACGAACTTATCAATCACCCCTCATAAGTGGCTGCCACAATTAATCGTTGGCCCAATTAACCAAAATCTACTGTCTTTGGTAACGTCTTCGCTAAGAGCAGTCAGAGTGCAGGTCACACAGAATTACCACCTTGTACACAGCAAACTTCTGATGATGATATCACACTTAATCATTGGGTCATGTGTACCATTGGACTGGTTGCCTTTGAGAACAACTGTTTGTACAAACTATTCCACTTGGAGTACAGAAAAAAACGTTTGTTACATCCCTGCATTCCTGTACTTTTCATTAGCAGATACTTGCAGCTCCCAGTAGGAAGCCTGTTGTTTCATATCTGGAGGGGGGGGATACTGACAGCTCCAGTAACCTTAGACACTTTTATCCAGATACAAAAAAAACTAAAATTACTTTTAAAAAAATCAGAGTACACAAAATCTGCTTTGAATCATTTAGGTAGAGGTGCTTTAAGATAGATTACAGATTGTTATGGAAAATAGATAAGGATGGAAAAAATGTGATGGGAGCTGTAAGAGACCTGGAGCTAGTGTTGGGATTTCCCTCCCCACCCTCCATTTACTTACTATGTTTATTAAAATGTAAAACTTTTGGTTGCAATGTTGGTCAGTGTTTGCATTTCATCCCCAAATGTAATTTCACAGCAGTAGTTCATTTGGATATAGTGACTGATCCCTGAGAATGAAGACTCTTTCAGGATAGTCATGTCTATAGTACTGTCATACCTCAATGTTGTTCAGCCAAAATATTATTTTTATGCATCAGAAAATTGATGTTTTGTTTTCCTTGTTTAATGAAAATATACTGTCTGAATTTAAAGGATTAGAATCGTATCTAGTGGCAGCACTGCAGCATAGCGGTTACCCCAGTCATTCTAAAGCACCAGCAATCACTGATTGGGCTTCGATTCCCACTGCTGCCTGTAAGGAGTTTGTATGTTTTCCCGTGACCACGTGGGTTTCCTCCAGGTGCTCCGGTTTCCTCCCACATTCCAAAGATAAATGGTTAGGGTTAGTGAGCTGTGGACATGCTGTGTTAGTACTAGAACTGCGACAACACTTGTTGTAGCACAATCCTCACTGAATTGATTTGATGCATGTTTTGATGTACGTGTGACAAATAAAGCTAATCTTAAAGCTTATTTCTAATTTCCAGGTAAGGCTGTGTCATGCAGCAAGGAATGTCCGAAGCTGGATTTGAGGACTTTGTGTGAAAGGCTCCGAGGAACGCACTGCTCCAGTAAAAGAAAGTCAAACCAAAGGAGTGAGCAGGTGGATTGTTTATATAGCTCGGGCACAGTGCAAGTTCCAGATGCCAAGAATGATGAAACAGAGGGTGCTTCCTTGTCATGCACACAAGAGGTTCCAAACCAGCCCAGAACAGTGAAACAGGATATTCAGTGGAACTCTGATTTCAAAAGCAAAGCCAAATCTTCAGACACAAAGAACTGGTGTGGAGTCCCAGATCTGGCCTATGATCTTCTAGATAAGCTTTTAGATTTGAACCCGGCAACCAGAATAACTGCAGAAATAGCTTTGAAGCATCCATTCTTCGAAGGCATGTAATTGTTTTTAGGGTACTTAACGATCCGTATTGCATCTGTGGTTAACCACTGAAATGCACGCCAATACGTTCAGAATTTTCTACTAAAACTAACCAGCCTCTTTAGGTCAAGTTTTTCTGTTTCTTGACATTACTTGTGAAAACTGCTGTTTCTTCAGTCACTAGCTCTGACTTGATAGTGAATCTGCTTTTTATTAAAAGGCATGAAATTCGGGCCTTTAGTGATTTTATTTAAAATTTTAATTTTCTCCCCAAGATCTTCAATACCAAACAGTTTCTCCTCCAACCAAGGGAACGCAAGGACTGATAGCATGGTGCAAGGGTCAATAGCAGTCTATGTGTCTACACAAAGATTGAAGGTTTTGGGCGAGTTTTCCTAATGAGAAAATGTATCTAAATTTTATTTGAAAACTGAATGATTTGCACGCTTTATTACCAAAAGCTCAGTCATAACCAATGTCTTGTTTTCCATTTACACCCTTACTGCAAAGCAATGATCGTCAATAAAATGATAGTTTATTGAAAAATGGTGTTTGTCACATTTCTTGGTCACAATCATTGTTAGTTACACTGATACTGAGGGTTGCATTGATGCTGATGCAGAATTAGCTGAAGTTTTTGCTAACAAATGATTGGGCACTAGACCCAAATCCAAATAAAACCCATTTATTTATGAATTGTTGGTAATTATCATTACAGTCACCCGTCAAGCGCTTGGTAAATGTGCTTAAATAGTTACGTGAGCTTTTTAAGGACAATGTACTCCTTAGATTTGAGGACAAATTAGCTACCAAACTGTTCATAATCTTATTTCGGATGCATATTTCCCCAAATATTAAACTATATGAAAATCCCTTTTGTTTTTGTTTATTGCATATGTACTTGATACAGATCAAGGCACCTGTTTAGGAAGGAAAAGCAAAGAGGTCCTGAAGAGAGAATTTAGAGGGCTAGGCAGAAAGCTGAGAAGCAGGACTACCAGGGTAGTAATTTCTGGATTGCTACCTGTGCCATGTGCCAGTGAAGGTAGAAACAGGATGATCAGGCAGATAAATGCGTGGCTGAGAAGCTGGTGCTTCAGGTTCTTGGATCATTGGAATCTCCTCTGGGGGAGGTACTGTATTACGTGTGTGTGTGTGTGTGTGTGTATAATATATATTTTTTAAAAAGGGGGGCGAGTTGCGTCTGAACCCAAGGGGGACTAATATTTTTGCGGGCAGATTTGTTAGAGCTCTTGGGGAAGGTTTAAACTAATTTGGCAAGGGGATGGGTACCAGAGTGAAGGGAATCAGAACAGGACAGATGGTAAAAAAGCAAAGATAGCGTGCAGTCAGACTGTTAAGAAATGCAGGTAGATGATAGGATAACATTGCAGCCAGCAGGGTGAGTATCAGTGCGTTAGAGATGCAGTTATCAAAAAGGGTAGCAAATACAGTACTAAAAGTGGTATAGCTCAATGCATGGAGTATAAGAAATAAGGTGGATGATCTTGTACTTTTCCAGATTGTTGGGAATAGTGATGTGGCCATCACTGAATCATGGCTGAAGGATATTTGTAGTTGGGAGCTGAATGCCCAAGGTTATGCATTGTATCAGAGGTATAGAAAGATAGTTAGAGAGGGTGGTGTGGCTCTACTGGTAAAGAATGGTATCAAATCATTAGAAAGATGTTGAATCCTGGTGGGGTGAGTTAAACTGCAAATGTAAAAGAACCGTGATGCCAGTTATATACAGGCTTCCAAACAGTGGCTGGGATGTGGACTACAGAATACAATGGGGAAATAGAAAAGGTGTGTCAAAAGGGCATTGTTATGATAGTCGTGGGAGATTTTAATATGCAGGTCGATTGGGGAAAATCAGGTTGGTAATGGATCTCAAGAGGGTGAATTTGTTGAATACTGACGAGATGGCTCTTTAGAGCAGCTTGTCATTGAGACTACTAGGGATCCATTATACTGGATTAGGTGTTATATAATGAATTGGAGGTGATTAGGGAGCTTAAGGTAAAGGAACAATATGATTGAGTTCCAACTTGAAAGTTGATGGGGAGAAAGTAAAGTCTGATGTAGCAGTATTTCTTTGGTGTAAAGGAAATTACAGTGATATGAGAGAGGAGCTGGCCAAAGTAAGTTGTGTTACATGCTCAAGGAGATCTGTTTTTTTTGTGAGAATGATGTAATGGTCTTTTGGAGGTTACCTGATGTGACTTTCCTGCCGATGTGAGGTCACGTGATGACATGTGCCCCGTGACTATATAAGGGTCGACTCAGGTGACTCAGTGGGATTTTTGAGTTTGTAGATTTCCAGGTAGAACGTGTTGTGCGTCCGTTTCTGTTGCGTTTGTTTTTGTGATGCAATTTCATTTTTAAAACGGAAGCTGCGTTCTCTTACAAGATATTGTATTATTGGACTGGAAATTTTTGCTAGATGTGTTGATTTACTCAATTCCAACATTCGAAGGGAGAGTGAAGAATTCATCGAAGTGCAGGATCGAGAGGAGTCGGCATCGTTTGGCAGTTTAATAAAGGATCGACCTTATTGAGTCTTCGTTGGAGTAGTAGCTACCTGCATCGAGATAACTCTTGCCAGAAAGAGCAAAGAGTTCATGCAAAAAGGTGCTCTCTCTCTCTAAAGGAATTTAAGGTCAGTCGATTTAAACTGTTTATTTTCAGCATCGTGAATCCTGTGGACAGAACCAGCAGTAAAGGTGCGTCTGTGAAGAAATCTTTCTCCAGAGAAGTCTCTCCCAATTGAACATGTAAATCTGTTGGACTTACGAAGTTATCGCTTTAAGAACTATATCTAACTGTATTGCTTTAAGAACTGTTTTCGCATTTAACGCTTTAAGAACCAGAGCGGAGTGGAGTTGGTGAACGGCTGCATATCTGTTAACTTCCGGTTAAAGTTTTCCTTTGTTTTTTTCCCTTATCGTTTATACATATTTAATAAATGCTTGGTTGTTTTTATATAACCTGTCTCGATTAATATTCATTGTTGTCGGTTATGCAACAGTTGAAAGGAGATGCTGGCAGGGATGACAGCAGAGCAGCAGTGGAGTGAATTTCTGGGCAAAATGAGGAAAGGTGCAGGATAAATGTACTCCAAAAATGAAGAAACACTCAAGCGGCAAAATAGCACAACTGTGGCAAGGGATATCAAAGATAATGTAAAAGCAAAAAGAGAGGGCATACAACAAAGCAAAAATTAGTGGGAAGATAGAGGGTTGGAAAGCTTTAAAAACCCCACAGAAAGCAACTAAAAAAATCTTTAGGAGGGAAAGATGAAATATGATAGCAAGCTAGCAAACAATATCAAGATGGTTAGGAAAAGCTTTTTCAAGTATATAATAAAAATAAAAGAAATGGAAGTGGATATAGGACCACTAGAAAATGAGGCCAGAGAAATAATAATGGGGGACGAGATGACAGATGAACTAAATGAGTATCTTGCATCAGTCTTCACTGTGGAAGACACGAGTAGTGTGCCAGATGTTGAAGGGTGTGAGGGAAGGAAAGTGAGTGTGATTACTATTACGTGGGGGAAGGTGCTCAGAAAGCTGAAAGACCTCAGGGTACATAAGTCACCCGGACCAGATGAACTGCACCCTAGGGTTCTGAAAGAGGTAGCGGTAGAGATTGTGGAGACAGTAATGATCTTTCAAGAATCATTGGACTCTGGTATGGTTCCGGCGGACTGGAAAACTATGAATGTCACTCCACTCCAAGAAAGAAGGGAGCCAGCAGAAAAACTAGAGACTGGTTAGCCTGACCTCAGTAGTTGGGAAGATATTGGAGTCAATTGTTGAGGTGATGGAGTACTTGGTGACACTGGACATGATAGAACTAAGTCAGCATGGTTGCCTTAAAGGAAAATCTTGCCTGACGAACCTGTTTGAATTCTTTGAGATTACAAGTAGGATCGATAAAGTGGATGCAGTGGATGTTGTATATTTGGACTTTCACAAGGCCTTTGGTGAGGTCCCACACATGAGGCTGCTTACCAAGTTCAGAGCCTATGGTATTACAGGAAAGTTAATAGCATGTTTAGAGCATTGGCTGATTAGTAGAAGACAGCGAGTGGGAATAAAAGGTTCTTTTTCTGGTTGGCTGCAGTAGTGTTCTGCAGAGGTCAGTGTTCGGACGACGACTTTTTATGCTGTACATTAATGATTTAGATGATGGAATAGATGACTTTGTTGCCAAGTTTGCAGATGATACGAAAATTGGTGGAGGGGCAGGTAGTGTTGAGGAAACAGGAAGGATGCAGAAGGACTTAGATTAAGAGAATGGACAAGAAAGTGGCAAATGAAATACAATGTTGGAAAATGCATGGTCCTCGCACTTTGGAAGTAGAAATAGATGTACCGACTATTTTCTAAATGGGGAGAAAATCCAGGAATCTGAGATGTAAGGGAATTAGTCCTTGTGCAGAACACTCTGAAGGTTAACTTGCAAGTTCAGTCAATGGTGAAGAAGGCAAATGCAATGTTAGCATTCATTTCAAGAGGTCTAGAACATAAGAGCAGGGATGTGATGCTGAGGCTTTATAAGGCACTGGTGAGGCCTCACCTTGAGTATTGTGAATAGTTTTGGTATCCTTATCTGAGAAAAGATGTGCTGGCATTGGAAAGGGTTTAGAGGAGGTTCACAAGGATGATCCCAGCAATGAAAGGATTATCATATGAACAATGTTTGATGGCTCTGGGTCTGTACTCACTGGAATTTAGAAGGATGAGGGGGATTCCAATGAAACACTTCAAATGTTGAAAGGCCTACTTAGATGTGGAAGGGTGTTTCCCATGGTGGGGGGGGAGTCTAGAACAGGAGGGCACGGAGTCTGGATAGAGGGGCGTCCATTTAAAACAGAGATGTGGAGAAATTTCTTTCGCCAGAAGGTAGTGAATCTGTGGAATTTGATACCACAGGCAACTGTGGAGGCCAGGTTGTTGGGTGTATTTACAGCAGAGATTGTAGGTTCTTGATTGGCCACGGCATCAAAGGTTACAAGGAGAAGGCTGAGGAGGGGAAAAAAGGATCAGCCATGGAGCAGACTTGATGGGCCGGGTGGCTTAATTCTGCACCTATGTCTTAGGGTCTGTTTAATTTCCAAGTTGTGTATTTGTGAATAAGAAGCGAAACTGCATTTCTGCCAACTTTTAAATGAAAAGGATTGAAACTGGAGCTTCAAAGGGCACAAACTCAACTTTCAAATGTTATTTGTAAATACTGATGGCTATCCGTTTGTTTTGGGAACTGCATGTGTAATAGGTGTGTATGTTTGACTTGGAAATGGTTTGACTTTAGTACTGCTGCTACTCCTGCCACTGGACAGTTGATCGATGAGCTGTTAGTTAAATCAGAACTTTTCACTGGATAACTACCCAATAACCTCCTAATATCTCTCCATATCTGAAAACTGGTTATTTTCCAATCAGTCTTTCAATTGTTTTATTTTTTTTTATTGAGAGATACAGCGTGGTAACAGGCCCTTCTGCCTATTGAACTCACACTGCCCAATTACACCCATGTAACCAATTTAACCTACCATCCCATATATACTTGGAAAGTGGGAGGAAACCCACATGGTCACAGGAAGAGTGTAGAAACTCCTTTGGAATGAACCTGCCTGTTACAGTGTTATGCTCACCACCACATTATCGTGCCACCCTCATCTTTCCATACTAGGCCCCAGCAACTACTTTTATCTCTTCCATAAAGTGCCTCTGAATGCCTTGTCCTGCATGGAATAGACTATATATTCAAGTTGTTCCATGCCTCGTAGACACTCGATGGCCAGAGGAGGTATCTACTAAAGTGGCCACTGAGTGTGGCTAAGCGGCAGTGAACAATGTGCTTTGCCGTTAGATCACTATCAGCCACATTTAATGAGCTGAATGTAGTGACTTCAGTGTTCATTATATTTGTCATTTCTTATGATTACAGCTCCAGATTAGTGAAGTTCCAAGGTTGCGGTTCAGCTGTTCAGTTTAAAGCAATAAAATACGTCAGTGGAGCTGTGACAGGATGAACTGGCTGGGAAGTGGGCAGCAGTATACTTGGCAGCAGTAAGGTGGGTTTTGTACCGGACAATCTAGTGATTGAAATTAACCACTGTAATGGGAAACTGATGTTAAGTTGATAGTATTGTGTTCTGAAATAGTGAATTTATAATAGACATGTGGTTCTCTAGACTTCCTGGAGCCTGTAATCCAAACTTTCTCTCTCTCCCTCCCCCCCACCTTCTGCCCCTCCCACCACCATCACTCCTGCCAAGATAAAGTGTATACAGCATCTGGAGTTTAAAGTCATTCATCTAATACACTTCTGAAATGGAGATTGAATCTACAAAGAATTGGGTATCTGTTCCACTTTGTAATCCACTGTTTCTTCAAAGTTCATTTTGAATTTTGCTTTTCATTCACATTCGCTTATTATTTTGCTCGAAGTGCATGATGATGCATTCGTTACAAACAGGCTGCTAACTACCTGGATGACCTTTTACGAAAACAAACTAGCGCTGTAATTCCTCCTGGAGCTTCTCATTAGTAAGGACTGTACTGTGAATGCTGTTTGCGCTCAGAACTCAAATTATTACAGACTGCAAGTGCAATCAAAGTGCACCCACTCTTTTGCATCATAAATCTGGGACTGAGGCAGGTGAACATGCTTCTCAATTAACCTATATTTTGCAGAATACTGAAAATAACACTTCCCGAATTAACCATTTCTGTCTGTTTCACTGGTATCACTGCCCTAGTTTGTTTACTTTGTCTTGCACTGCTTTCCATACAATTGCTTCATTCTCTGGAATTTTGAAGGTTACGTGTTCATTTGAAGGAAGTTTCAAGATATTGAGGGGCATTAAACAGAGGATTTAATGACTGTTTGCTGACAGAGCAAAAATTAGATTCAGGCATTTTGCAAGTGAAGTTAGGGAATAATTCTACACTCAGAGTGATAGTAAAAGTTTGGAATTCACCTCTGCAAATGCCATTTGATATTATGCCAATTGTGAATTTTAAATTTTAGATTTTAGTTCACCAAGGGAAATGTGGAAAAGGCAGGAAATGAAATTAGCTTACAGAGCAGTGCTAATCAGCGGAATGGCAGCATATGCTTAAGGGCAGGTCTGTATCATTTCATGATATATGAGGACTATAGTTAGGGTAAGTGCAAGTAGGCTATTTCCACTGAGGTTGCATCAGCCTAGAACTAGAGAATGAAGGGTGAAGTATTTAAGGGAAACATGAGGGGGAACTTCTTCATTCAGTATGATGCCAGTAGAAGTGTTTGATGTGAGTTTGATTGCAACATTTGTATAGGTACATGGTTGGGAGGCTATGGAGGGCTATGGTCCAGGTGCAGGTCAATGGGACTAGACAGGAAAACAGTTTGGCAAGGATTAGATGGATGAAAGGTCCTGTTTCTATGCTGTAGAGCTCTATAACTTAAATATGATAATGAAATGGGAATTACATTGGGTCAGAGTAAGAGATACTTGTTCTTATGGTACAGAAATGTACCCTTGTTGTATCTTCCGAACAGCCAATATGATCAAAGAGATTAAATTTGATACAAGGGGTCAGAATATGTGGAGCTTTTTGAAACTACTCTAAGAGTGTAAATGACAATAGACAATAGGTGCAGGAGTAGGCCCTTCGGTCCCTTTGAGCCAGCACCGTCATTCACTGTGATCATGGCTGATCATCCACAATCAGTATCCAGTTCCTGCCTTATCCCCATAACCTTTGATTCCGCTATCTTTAAGAGCTCTATCCATCTCTTTCTTGAAAACATCCAGAGACTTGGCCTCCACTGCCTTCTGGGGCAGAGCATTCCACATATCCACCACTGTCTGGGTGAAAAAGTTTTTCCTCAACTCCGTTCTAAATGGCCTACCCCTTATTCTTAAACTGTGGCATCTGGTTCCGGACTCAACCATCAGCGGGAATATGCTTCCTGCCTCCAGCGTGTCCAATCCCTTAATAATCTTATATGTTTCAATCAGATCCCCTCTCATCCTTCTAAATTCCAGTGTATACAAGCCCAGTCACTCCAATCTTTCAAAATATGACAGTCCCGCCATCCCGGGAATTAACCTTGTGAACCTACGCTGCACTCCCTCAACAGCAAGAATGTCCTTCCTCAAATGCTATTGATATGCAAAATTAGCAAGTCAATTTGCAACAAAGGTTCATTTAGTATCTAAGTATGCAACGCTGAAATCCTCCTGGTAGTCATGAAATTAATAAAGAAAAAAAAGGCAGCACAATCAAAACCTCCCAAATCCTGCCCCCCAACTCCCCGCACAAAAGAAGAGCAAAAATGGAACAGGCACATCAACCCTCAATCCTTCCTCCTGGACAAAAAAGCTAGCAAAACAGGCAGGCACATCGACCCCCCAAATCCCCCTCCCCACACGCAAAAAAAGAGAAAGATCGGGTGAAAAACACAATATAAAAACCTAGAAAACTGAAAAATGGTCTATAGTCCAAGTCCATATCCAAAACGCAGAAGACCCGTGTAACGTTTTCTGGGCACAGCGGCAGGCTCCCCCATTTCCGGTAGCAGAGTGATCAGAAGTCAGGCAGCTTGCACTCATCTTCCCAATTCGCCTCGATGTTTCAATCTCCCTTGTTGCTTTAATTGACGCACAATGGAGTCAAATATTCAAAGAGAATAATGTTATGGTACCTACAGAAGAAAAGTGTGTGCAGTGAATTCCGGTTAATTGGGCCATCAGTTAATCGGAGCAGCTGCTTATTTGGGACAACTCTTAAAGAACAAAAACTCATTAAGAAAATAGCCGGGATTATAGATGAGTATAGGAATAGAATGAGGTGGAGGATAAATGCGTGGTTGAGGGATTGGAGCAGGAGGCAAGGATTTAGATTTCTGGATCATTGGGACCTCTTTTGGGGCAGGTGTGACCTGTACAAAAAGGACAGGTTGCACTTGAATCCCAGGGGGACTAATATCCTGGCAGGGAAGTTTGCTAAGGCTACTGGGGAGAGTTTAAACTAGAATTGTGGGGGGGGTGGGAACCGAACTAAAGAGACTGTGGAAGAGGCAGTTGGCTCACAAATAGAGAAAGCTTGGAGACAGTTTGTGAGGGAGGATAGGCAGGTGATAAAGAAGGGACGAGCTCAGACTGACAGTTTGAGATGTGTCTATTTTAACGCAAGGAGTATTGTGAACAAAGCAGATGAGCTTAGAGCATGGATCTGTACTTGGAGCTATGATGTGGTGGCCATTACAGAGACTTGGATGGCTCAGACAGGAATGGTTACTTCAAATGCCAGGTTTTAGATGTTTCAGAAAGGACAGGGAGGAAGGCAAAAGAGGTGGGGGTGTGGCACTGTTGATCAGAGATAGTGTCACGGCTGCAGAAAAGGTGGACGTCATGGAGGGATTGTCTACGTAGTCGCTGTGGGTGGAGGTTAGGAACAGGAAGGGGCCAATAACTCTACTGGGTGTTTTTTATAGGCCGCTCAATAGTAACAGGAATATCGAGGAGCAGATAGGGAAACAGATCCTGGAAAGGTGTAATAATAACAGAGTTGTCGTGGTGGGAAATTTTAATTTCCCAAATATCGTTTGGCACCTCCCTAGAGTAAGGGGTTTAGATGGAGTGGAGTTTGTTAGGTATGTTCGGGAAGGTTTCTTGGGCACAATATGTAGATAAGCCTACAAGAGGAGAGACTGTACTTGATTTGGTATTGGGATATGAACCTGGTCAGGTGTCAGATCTCTCAGTGTCAGAGCATTTTGGAGATAGTGATCATATTTCTATCTCCTTTACAATAGCATTGGAGAGAGATAGGAACAGACAAGTTAGAAAAGTGTCTAATTGGAGTAAGGGGAACTGTAAGGCTATCTGGCAGGAACTTGGAGCTTAAATTGGGAACAGATGTTCTCAGGGAAAGGCACAGAAGAAATGTGGCAAATACTCGGGATATTTGTGTGGAGTTCTGCATAGGTACGTTCCAATGAGACGGGGAAATTATGGTAGGGTACAGGAACCGTGGTGTACAAAGGCTGTAGTAAATCTAGTCAAGAAGAAAAGAAAAGCTTACGTAAGGTTCAGAGAGCTAGGTAATGTTCGGGATCTAGAAGATTGTAAGGCTAACGGGAAGGATCTTAAAAAGGAAATTAGGAGAGCCAGAAGGGTCCATGAGAAGGCCTTGGCGGGCAGGATTAAGGAAAACCCCAAGGCATTCTACAAGTATGTGAAGAGCAAGAGGATAAGACATGAAAGAATAGGACCTATCCAGTGTGACAGTGGGAAAGTGTGTATGGAACTGGAAGAAATAGCAGAGGTACTTAATGAATACTTTACTTCAGTATTCACTATGGAAAAGGATCTTGATGATTGTAGTGATGACTTGCAGCAGACTGAAAAGCTTGAGCATGTAGATATTAAGGAAGAGGATGTGCTGGAGCTTTTGGAAAGTATCAAGTTGGATACGTTGCCGGACCGGATGAGATGTACCCCAGGCTACTGTGGGAGGCAAGGGAGGAGATTGCTGAGCCTCTGGCGATGATCTTTACATCATCAATGGGGATGGGAGAGGTTCTGGAGGACCGGAAGGTTGCAGATGTTGTTCCCTTATTCAAGAAAGGGAGTAGAGATAGCCCAGGAAATTATAGGCCAGTGAGTCTTACTTCAGTGGTTGGTAACTTGATAGGGAAGATCCTGAGAGGCAGGATTTATGAACATTTGGAGAGGTATAATATGATTAGGAATAGTCAACATGGCTTTGTCAAAGGCAGGTCATGCCTTACAAGCCTGATTGAATTTTTTGAGGATGTGACTAAACACATTGATGAAGGAAGAGCAGTAGATGTATTGTATATGGATTTCAGCAAGGCATTTGATAAAGTACCCCATGCAAGGCTTATTGAGGAATTAAGGAGGCATGGGATCCAAGGGGACATTGATTTGTGGATCCAGAACTGGCTTGCTCACAGAAGGCAAAGAGTGGTTGTAGACAGGTCATATTCTGCATGGAGATCGGTGACCAGTGGTGTGCCTCAGGGATCTGTTCTGGGACCCCTTCTCTTCGTGAGTTTTATAAATGCCTGGATGAGGAAGTGGAGGGATGGGTTAGTAAGTTTGCTGATGACACAAAGGTTGAGAGTGTTGTGGATAGTGTGGAGGGCTGTCAGAGGTTGCTGCGGGACATTGATAGAAACTGGGCTGAGAAATGGCAGATGGAGTTCAACCCAGATAAGTGTGAAGTGGTTCATCTTGGTAGGTCAAATGATATCGTTTCCGTTAAATAGGGGCCCTGGACAATTAATTCTGATTTGATGGAGACAGACATGAAAGCACAGAGGAACATCTGGAGAAATTTCTGAAACGCTCATTCGCTGCTGTCGTTATTGCACGGTCGGGAATCTTCCGGAGGGAAAGCCTCAAAATCCCTGGCTTTGCCTGCTGTTGGCGACTAAGATTGAGGTCGAATGGTTCGGACAGAGAGGGCGCTCAGTACTCGGTGTTGGAGAGCTGAATCGGAGGCCCGAAGTTTTCGGATGACTCAGAGTCGGGTTGGCATGGCAGGGAGAGTTTTTCTTCCTTCTCCCGTCTGCATGAGATGTGGGACATTTGAGAGACTTTGAACTTTTCACTGTGCTCATGGACTTCTTCATCAAGTTATGGTATTGTTGCACTGTTGTAACTATATATTATAATTAAAATGTCCTGACGAAGGGTCTAAGCCTGAAACATCGACTGTACCTCTTCCTAGAGATGCTGCCTGGCCTGCTGCGTTCACCAGCAACTTTGATGTGTGTTATAATTATGTGGTTTTGTTAGTTTTTTCAGTCTTGGCCTGTCCTGTGTTTTGTGATATCACACTGGAGGAAATATTGTATCATTTCTTAATGCATGCATTACTAAGTGACAATAAAAGAGGACTGCGTGTGTTCATAATCTAAATACGATGTCAGAATATAGTATTAATGGTAAGACTCTTTGCAATGTGGAGGATCAGAGGGATCTTGAGGTCCAAGTCCATAGGATGCTCAAAGCAGCTGCGTAGGTTGTCATAGTCATAGTCATACTTTATTGATCCCAGGGGAAATTGGTTAAAAAAACTGTGAGAAAAAAAATACAACAAATAACCTAAGTTTAAAAAGTAAGAAATGGAGCAACTGTAACAGGCTGCATGCATGACCGGCGCATGCGCACAGGTTTCACTTGGTGGTTAAGAAGGCATACGGTGCATTGGCCTTCATCAATCGTGGAATTGAACTTAGGAGCTGAGAGGTAATGTTGCAGCTACATAGGACCCTGATCAGACCCCACTTGGAGTACTGTGCTCAGTTCTGGTCACCTCACTACAGGAAGGACATGGAAACCATAGAAAGGGTGCAGAGGAGATTAACAAGGATGATTAGATTAGATTAGATTCAATTTTATTGTCATTGTGCCGAGTACAGATACAAAGCCAGTGAAATGCATTTAGCATCTGACCAGAAATGCAAAGAATAGTGTTATTTACAAAATAACTGCGAATAAAAAAAGTGCTACAGCTCACAAATATAAAAGTATTGAGACAGTACGATACATATGCAATAATGCTTACCGCTGTGATGCTAACACTGTGTCGCTGTGAGGTTCAGCAGGGTCACAGCCTCAGGGAAGAAGCTTTTCCTGTGCCTGCTGGTGTGGGAGCAGAGGCTCCTGTAGCGCCTACCGGATGGGAGGAGAGTAAAAAGTCCATGGTTAGGGTGAAATGCATCCCTGATAATGCTTTTCGCCCTGACCAGGCAGCGTTTATGGTAGATGTTCTCAATGGTGGGCAATTGGGTGCCGATAATCCACTGGGCAGCTTTCACCACATGCTGGAGTGCTTTGTGGTCCGATATGGGACAATTGCCATACCACACTGAGATGCAGTTGGTGAGTATGCTCTCAATGGTACAGCGGTAAAAGTCCATCAGTATCCTGGGACAGAGGTGAGCTTTCTTCATGCTCCGCAAGAAATAATGGTTGCCTAGATTGGGGAGAATGCCTTATGAAAACAGGTTGAGTGAACTCGGCCTTTTCTCCTTGGAGCAACGGAGGATGAGAGGTGACCTGATAGAGGTGTATAAGATGATGAGAGGCATTGATCGTGTGGATAATCAGAGGCTTTTTCCCAGGGCTGAAATGGCTGCCACAAGAGGGCACAGGTTTAAGGTGCTTGGGAGCAGGTACAGTCAGGGGTAAGTTTTTTACGCAGAGAGTGGTGAGTGCATGGAATGGGCTGCTGGCAATGGTGGTGGAGGCGGATACGGTAGGGTCTTTTAAGAGACTTTTGGATAGGTACATGGAGCTTAGAAAAATAGAGAGCTATGGGTAACCCTAGTAATTTCTAAAGTAGGTACATGTTCGGCACAACTTTGTGGGCCGAAGGGCCTGTATTGTGCTGTAGGTTTTCTATGTTTCTATTATTTGGGACATTATGACACTTAATTGGGGCAGGAGACTGTTGCTGAACAATTTCCAACTAGTGTCTGTAACATGCACGTCGTATGATTGTTACACACTACACCTTGCTTAGAACAAGCAGTTTTTAAATAGCGTCACTTGTGTGTTTGTGCTCAAAAAGCAGTGATTTTGTCACTGACAGTTGAGAGAGTAATTAACAGTAAGGCAATTCAGAACTGTTTTGCTCACTGAGGTTTCAAGCATTCAGGCTTGAAGATGCCAGAAACAAGCTGGAGTGAAAATAAAATGATTTCACTACTTCAACAAATTAGGAACTACAAAGAATTTGAAGGTATCAATAATCCTCTCGAATGTTACAATGAAAATGAAGATCTGGAGGATGCAATTGTTGAAGTTATTGTTTGGTGACAGTCCACTATTTGCACCAGGTGTCTGTGCTGATTTTGTTAATTTGCAGTCAATCAAAAGAACACGTCAGCTTACGCTGAATTAATTCCTGCATAGATAACTAATAGGAACTAATAGTTTTATAGTACTGTAGTAGTTCTGGTGGTATTCTGATTTATTATGTATTTCATTTAAGTTCATAATTTGTTACTCAGTTAAACAGTAGTTCGTCTTTTTTATACCTTCTTCACTATTTCCATGAAACTTTGGCTAATTGGGACAGCTGCCTATTTGGGCCAAAATGTACTGGTCCTGATGAGTCTCAATTAACCAGAATCCACTGTATTTCATATAGTGTTTAGGAAATGCAAACACGAGTCAAATCGAAATGGATTCCAGTGACAGATCTTGTTGCTGAATGGCTTTTCATAGAGTTGAGTAACAATTTTTCAGAACACCAAACGGGATAAATCTTTCAAGATCAGTAGCATTGAGTTTTTCAATAAATACAGAAATGAGAACAGCTGAGGTCACAATAAAAAGTGGTTTCAGATAACAGAACCAAAGAAAAGGTGCCAGTTTACTTGGCTGTGAAAAGTAACATTAAGAAATGGCAAAATTAGGTACTTTAAATTTTCTCCTGCTTCATTACTTTCCAGAGGATGTCTCATAGGGTTCAGTGTTGCCCTGGGATATGATCTAATAACCATGATTTTTGTCTAACTTGGATAATATTTGGACACATTTGAATTAGTGGGGTCTATTTGTTCTGTGGAGGCTATTCCTCCTAATGAGGCTATTGGGTAGAGGGTAAGCATTTGCAAGATTGGTTTGTGTTTCTTACCCTGACATTTTCACAACCTGTTTTAGCTATGGCAACAGTAACTGCCCCCTGCGTTGCTCTACCCAGTGCTGTGCAATTAAATCTGATTACTTTGCACTTATTTGTGGCCTTTTTTGGGGACATGTGTCCTGTCCACAAGAAACAAGATAATTATTATCAGGCCAGTTACAGATAAGTAAAAAGCTGCAGGTGCTGGATATCTGAATCAAAAACTGAAATGCTGCAAATACTGAAAGCAAGAAGCATCTGTGGAGAGAAAATCCTGATTAGCATTTCAGCCTTTCATCAGAATGGGGAGAGTTAAGGGGAGAAATGGACAGTATGTGGAGAGCCAGAGACACTAGATGACATGATGTGCCAGCCTGAGAGGGAGGAGAAGACTTGTTAATCATAGAGCACAGAAACAGGCCCTTCAGCCCATCTAGTCTGTGCCAAACCATTAATTGCCTCGTCCCATTCACCTGCACCCAGACCATATTTCTCTATAGCCTCCTATCCATGTAGTTATCCAAATTTAGCTTAAATGTTGAAATCAACCCCACATCCACCACTTCCACTGGCTGCTCATTCCACACTCTCACCATCCTTCTCATTTTCCTTAAACACTTCACCTTTCACCCTTAACCCATGACCTATAGTTCTAGTCTCCCCCAACCTCTGTGGAAAAAGACTGCTTGAATTTACCCTATCTATACCCCTCATAATTTTGTACGCCTCTATCAAATCTCCCTCATTCTTTTACGCTCTCGGGAATGAAGTCCTAACCAATTCAACGTTTCCCTATAACTCAGGTCCTCAAGTCCTGACAACATTCTTGTAAATTTTCTTTTCACTCTTTGATTCTTCTTTACATCTTCCCTGCAGGTAGGTGACACAAACTGTACACAATACTCTGAATTAGGCCTCACCAACATCTTGTGCAACTTCAATATAACATCCCATCTCCTGTACTCAATACTTTGATTTATGAAGGCCAATGTGCCAAAAGGTTTCTTTACAACTGTATCTAATTGTGACACCACGTTCAATGAACTGTAGGTTTGTTCTCCCAGATCCCTTTGTTCTACCACTCACTGTGTAAGACCTATCCTGGTTAGTGCAACACCTCATACTTGTCTGCAATAAATTTGATCTGCCATTTTTTAGCCTATTTTTCCAGATGGTCCAGAACCTTTGCAAGCTTTGATAGTCTTCCTCGCTGTCCACTACACCCCCAATCTTGGTGTTACCCACAAATTTACTGATCCAGCTCATCATATTATCATCCAGATCCTTGATGTATATTTCAAACAGAACAGACCCAGCACTGATCCCTGCGGCACTCCACTAGACACAGGATTCCAGTCAGAATCAAGATTATTATCACTGATATGTGCCATGAAATTTGTTAACTTAGCAGGCAGCAGTACAATGCAATACGTGATAATATAGAAAGAAAAAAATAAGCAAATCAATTACAGTAAGTGTATATAAAATAGATTGAAAATTGTGCAAAGCAGAAGTAATATTAAAAAAGTAAGATAAGTGTTTGGGGTTCAGTGTACATTCAGGAATTGGATGGCAGAGGGGAAGAAGCTGTTCCTGAATCACTGAGTGTGTGCCTTCAGGCTTCTGTATCTCCTACCTGATGGTACCAATGAGAAGAGGGCATGTCCTGGGTGATGGGGGTCCTTAGTGATGGACGCTGCCTTTCTGAGTCACCGCTCCTTGAAGATGTTTTGGAAACTACGGAGGTTAGAACCCAAGATGGAGCTGGCTTATTTTACAATTTTCTGTAGCTTTAGGTTCTTTCAGAGAGGCAACCATCTACTACCACTCTTTGGCTTCTCCCACAAAGCCAATGTCTAATTCAATTCATTATCTCAGCTTGAATGCCAAGTGACCGAATCTTCTTGACCAAGCTCCCATCTTATCAAAGGCCTTGCTAAGCTCCTTGTAGACAACATCCACTGCCTTGCCTTCATCACCTTTCTGGTAACTTCCTTGAAAAAATCTATAGGATTGATAGGACACAGCCTACCACACAAAAAGCCATGTTGACTATCCCTAATCAGTCCCTGTCTATCCAAATACTTCTATATCCGGTCCCTTAGAATACCTTCCAATAACTTACCCACTACCAATGTCAGGATCACCGGCCTATAATTTCCTGGCTGATTCTTAGAGCCTTTCTTAAACAATAGAACAATATTAGCTATCTCCCCAATCCTCTGGCACCAAATCTGTGGCTAAGGACTTTTTCAATATCAGACCACAGGAACATAGGAGCAGAATTCATCCCGTTGAGCCTTCTCTGCCATTTTATCATGGATGATTTATTATCCCTCTCAAACCTATTCTCCTGGCTTCTCCCCATAGCCTTTGGCACCCTGACTAATCAAGAACCTATCAACTTCCACTTTCAATATATCCAATGACTTGGCCACCAGCAAGCCGCCTGTGACAATCAATTCCACAGATTCACTACCCTCTGGTTTTAGAAATTCTTCCTCAACATTGTTCTAAATGGACATCCCTCTAGCCTGAGTCTGTACTCTCTGGTCCTAGACTCACCCACTAAAGGAGACAGCCTCTCTCTGTCCATTCTGTCCAGACCTTTCTATATTCGGAGTTGCGTTGAGATCTCCCATGACTATCGTAATTTGCCCTTTTTAGATGCCTTTTCTATCTTCCATTGTAATTTGTAGACCATGTCCTGGCTACTGTTCAGAGGCCTGTATATACAGTAACTCCCATCAGGGTCTTTTTACCCTTGCAGTTTCTTAACTCTATCGACAGGATTTTACTTCCAATCCTACTGTATGTCACAAACAAGAGAAAGTCTGCAGATGCTGGAAATCCGAGCAGCACACACAAAATGCTGGAGGAACTCAGCAGGTCAGGCAGCATCTACAGAAAAAAGTACAGTCAACATTTCGGGCCTAAACCCTTTGGCAGGACTGGAGAAAAATTGCTGAGGAGTAGATTTGAAAAGTGTGGCGTGGTGGGGTGGTGGGGGGGGGGAAGAAACGCCAGGCGATAGGTGAAACTTGGAGGGGAGGGATGAAGCAAAGAGCTGGGAAGTTGATGGGTGAAAGAGACAGAAGTCCATGGAAGAAAGGAAAAGGAGGGGGGGGAGAGCACCAGAGGGAGGCGATGGGCGGGCATGGAGATAACATGAGAGAGGGACAAGGGGATAGGAAATGGAGAAGGGGGGAGGAGGCATTACTGGAAGTTTGAGAAATCAATGTTCATGTCATCAGGTTGGAGGCTACCCAAACAGAATATAAAGTGTTGTTCCTCCAACCTAAGTGTGGCCTTATCTTGACAGTGGAGGAGGCCATGGATGTCACCTCTTTCTGAGGCTTTTACCAACAGAGCCACCCCAACCCCTCTGCCTACCGGCCTGTCCTTTCGATACAGGGTGTATCCTTGAATGTTAAGCTCTCAACTATAATCTTCTATTAGTCTTGACTCATGATGCCCACAACCTCATACTCGCTAATCTTTAACTGCGCTACAAGATCATCTGCCTTATTGGATATACCTTCAGTCCTGTATTCATCACCCTTTTCAATTTTGCTCCAATGTTACACTTCCACACATTCCACTAACTGTCATCTGCATGTCCTTCCTCACAATCTCACTACATACTGCATCGGCTTGTATACCAACTGCCCCATCCTTAGTCCTATCACTCTGGTTCCCATCCCCCTGCCAAATTAGTTTAAACTCTTCCCAACGGCTCTAGCAAACCTGCTCGCAAGGATATCGGTCCCCTTAGTTCCAGCTGTAAGCCGTCCTCTTTGTACAGGTCATACCTTCCCCAGAAGGGATCTCAATGATCCAGAAATTTGAAACCCTACTCCCTGCACCAATTCCTCAGTCACACGTTCATCTGCTAAATCATCCTATTCTTACCCTCACTGGCACGTGGCATAGGCAGCAATCTAGAGGTTAGTACCTTGGAGGTCCTGCTTTTTAGTTTCTACCTAACTCCCTATATTCTCTCTTCGGGAATTTATTCCCTTTTCCCATCTATGCCATTGGTACCAATATGTACCACAATTTCTGACTGCTCACCCTCCCCCTTTAGAATGTGTTCCAAGACATTGACCCTGGCACCTGGGAGGCAAAATACCATCTGGGTGTCTTTTTCACTTCTACAGGATCTTCTGTCTGCTCTCTCAGTTATCACTACTGCATTCCTCTTCACCCTCCTTCCCTTCTGAGCCACAGAGGCAGACCCAGTGCCAGAGACCCGCTCACTGTGGCTTCTCTCCGGTAGGTCGTTTCACCCAGTAGTATCTGAAGCAATATACTTATTATTGAGGGGGACAACCACAGTGTACTCTGCACTGGCTGCCTATTTCCTTTCCCTAGCTACCCGCCTCCTGCAGCTTAGGAGTGACGACCTCCTACCTTCTACCTATCACCTCCTCATTTTCACGTATGAACTGGAGGTCATTCGAGCTGCAATTCCAGTTTCTAATCTTTGCTAGGGCCCCTGCAATTTCTGTAGTGGCCTCCCACAAGGTCCGAGGACCACCTTGTCAGGCCCTGAGGAATTACTCCCCCTGATTTGCCTCAAGAAATCAAACACATCCTCTTCTGTAATCCGAATACGCTCCATGACCTCACTGCTGCTTTGCCTCGCTTCTATAGACTCTGGGTCCATCTCCCAAGTAAAAACTGACGCAAAAAATCCATTTAAGATCTCTCCCATCTCTTTCGACTCCATGCCTACTTGGATGACTACTTGGATTTCCAGTGGACCAATGTTGTCCCTGGCTATCCTTTTGCTCTTAATATATCTGTATCTGTAGAAGCCCTTGGGGTTCTCCTTCACCTTGTCTGCTAGAGCCACCTCATGCCTTCTTTTAGAACTCCTGATCTCCTCCTTAAGTGTTCTCTTGCATTTCTTATACTCCTCAAGTACCTCATTTGCTCTGCTCCTATCTTCCTATACCTGCTATGCTCTTCTTCTTTTTCCTTAACCAATATCGTTCGAAAACCAATTCACTAATCCTGTTAATGATCATTGCTGATCTGTTGGGAATACGTGTATAGAGAGTGTGCCATGCTCTCTACTCGCCACTACCATTGGGAAGGAGGTACAGGAGCCTTAGGTCCCAAACCATCAGGTTCAGGAACAATTATTACCCCAACCATCAGGGTCCTGAACCAGCATTGATAACTTCACTCACCTCAACTCTGAAGTGACTCCTCAGCCTATAGACTTGGTATGTTGGGCTCTACAACTCATTTTCTCAGCACTATTTAATTACTTCTTTTACTTATTTGCATGATGTTTTCTTTTGCACATTGATTATTTGTCAGTCTTTGTTATTTACAGTTTTTCAGAAATTCAATTGTATTTCTTTATTTTCCTGTAAGTGCCTGCTAGTAAATGGATCTCAAGGTAGGATATGGTGACATATACATACTTTGATCATAGATTCACTTTAAACTTTGAACTTTGAAGAGCGAGGGTGGAGGGCAATGCAGAAACACAATGCTGAAACTGTTGCACACAGAACTGAGTTGCTGGATGTTGTGTATTTCATATTTCAGTAATCTATCCCAATGAAGGGTCTTAGCCTGACATATCGACTGTTTACACTTTTCCATAGATGCTGCTTGGCCCGTTGCGTCTTCCTTTTCCTCTTCTCGCATCTCGTTCCCTTTCCCCTGATCTGCTTCTCCCTGAGAACAACCACTTTCCTCACAGCATTTTGCCACTCCTCCACAGCAATGCAACCACCTGTTCTTTTCCCCTCTTTCCTTCTCACGCTCCAGGGACACCAACAGGATTAACCTCCACTTCCAGTCTCATGTAACGCAGTCAAAGTAAATTTATTATCAAAGTGTATACGTCATGTACTACCTTGAGATTGTTTTTTATTCGGTCCAGTACGCCACGGGTAGAGTCATTGAGCACATCTACATGAAACGCTGTCGTTGGAAAGCAGCATCCATCATTAAAGGTCCTCACCACCCAGGCCGTGCTTTCTTCTCGTTGCCACCATCAGGTAGAAGGTACAAGAGCCTCAGGACTCGCACCACCAGCTTTAAGAACAGTTACTGCTCCTCAACCATCCGGCTCTTGAACAAAAGGGGTAAACTACACTCATCTTTTAGGATGCTCCCACAACCAATGATCTCACTTTAAGAACTCTTTATCTTGTTATTTCATGTTTTTGTTATTTTATTTATATTTGCAGTTGCACAATTTGTCTTCTATGCTGCACTTGATCTTCCATTGATCCTGTTACAGTTACTATGCCCTCAGGAAAATGAATCTTAGCGTTGAACGTGGTGACATATATGTACTCCGATAATAAGTCTTACTTTGAACTTCTTTTGCAGGAAAAAATTACAGAATTTATGAAAAACAATACATAGACAAAATCTGACAAACTGGCATTCAGTGTTCACAATGCGATCTCCTCTGTAACGTAGAAACCAAAATCTGATTGTGTGGCTAGTTTGTTCAGCCTCCAGGGGTTACTCTGAAGTTCTTGTTGCCTGACACTTTAATTCTCCATTCATTCACACAATGACCTGTCTGTGTACTGTTGGCATATTAAAACAGTGTCTAACTGCCTTATCTTCCATCTGAACACGTTGCAGCATTCTGGACTTGATACTGAGTTTTGCAACTTCATGTAACCTGCTTATGTGTAGTTACATCCATCCATGATGTTAAATCTGACTTTTCTCTCTTTATAACCCAGCCTGACCTACTAAAAGTGTCTGTGTTTCTGTCCTCACTGTTCAACTGCCCCTATCTCACAAACACAAGGGATTCTGCAGATGCTGGAAATCTTGAGCAAAATGCTCAAGGAGCTCAGCAAGTCAGATGGAGGGGAATTAACACTCAGAGTTTTTGGGCCGAGAGCCTTCATCAGGACTGGAAAGGAAGGAGGAAAAAGCCAGAATAAGAAGATGGGGGGAAGGGAATGTGTATAAGCTGGCAGGTGATAGGTGAGACCAGTTGAGGGGGAAGATGGGTGTGTGAGTGAGGGATAATGTTCCTTTGTTCTGCTTCTCTCTCATTGCCCCCAGCAACCAGAGCACCTTGTTTGTGAATCATCTCCATGGTACTCCTGTGGAATCTTGTTATAAGTTTGTGGTTTTGTGTATGAGGACACCTATCATCCTGAAATCCAATGATATTCCAATCTCTCAATCATTTAAAATGTACTCCCCAGAAACATTTTTGTATCATAGTGCATAATTCCAGTTACTTTCACATTTTATTCATCTAGCATGCCCTTGCTATTTTTATTAATTTAATTTAATTTATTTAGTGATACAACACGGTAACAGGCCGTTCAATCATATTGAGCCCAAGTGCACCCATGTCACCAACTAACCTACTGACACATACATCCTTGGAATGTGGGAGGAAGCCAGAGGAAGCCCTAGTGGTCACAGTAAGAATATGCAATCTCCTTACAGACAGCAGTGGAAATGAACCGAGGTCATTGGCGCTGTAATAGTGATAACTGCTATGCTACTGTCTCTTAGAAACATAGAAACAGAGAAAACCTACAGCACCATACAGGCCCTTTGGGCCACGATGCTGTGCTGAACTTGTACTTATTTTAGAAATTACCTAAGGTTACCCATAGCCCTTTATTCTTCTAAGCTCCATGTACCTATCCAGGGGTCTCTTAAAACACTCTATCATATCTGCCTCCACCACTGTCACACCTTTATGTAAAAAACTTACCCCTGACATCTTCTATGTACCTGCTTCCAAGCACCTTAAAACTGTGCCCTCTCACGTTAGCCATTTCAGCCCTGGGAAAAAGCCTCTGACTATCATCATCTTATACACCTCTATCAGGTCACCTCTCATCCTCCGTCGCTCCAAGGAGAAAAGGCCAAGTTCACTCAACCTATTCTCATAAGGCATGCTCCCCAATCCAGCCAACATCCCTGTAAATCAGAACTGAGCACAGTACACCAAATGGGGTTTGACCAGGGTCCTATAAAGCTGTAACGTTACTTATAGGCTCTTAAAATCAATCCCAACGTCGATGAAGGCCAATACATCATATGCCTTCTTAACCACAGAGTTGGCCTGCGCAGCAGCTTTGAGTGTCCTATGGACTCAGACCCCAAGATCCCTCTGATCCTCCGCACTACTAAGAGTCTTACCATTAATACTATATTCTGCCATCATATTTGACCTACCAAAACAAGTCAAGTCGCTTTTATTGTCATTTCAACCATAACTGCTGGTACAGTACACAGTAAAAATGAAACAACGTTCCTCCAATGAACCACCTCACACTTATCTGGGTTGAACTCCATTTGCCACTTCTCAGCCCTGTTTTGCATCCTATCGATGTCCCACTGTAACCTCTGACAGCCCTCCAGACTATCCACAACACTCCCCAACCTTTGTGTCATCAGCAAGTTTCCTAACCCATCCCTCCACTTCCTCATCCAGGCCATTTATAAAACTCACGAAGAGAAGGGGTCCCAGAACAGATCCCTGAGGCACACCACTGGTCACCGGCCTCCATGCAGAATATGACCCGTCTACAACCACTCCTTGCCTTCTGTGGGCAAGCCAATTCTGGATCCGCAAAGCAATGTCCCCTTGGATCCCATGCCTCCTTACTTTCTTAATAAGCCTTGCATGGGGTACCTTATCAAATGCCTTGCTGAAATCCATATACAGTACATCCACTGCTCTACCTTCATCAATGTGTTTAGTCACATCCTTAAACAATTCAAACAGGCTCGTAAGGCACGACCTGCCCTTGACAAAGCCATGCTGACTATTCCTAATCATATTATGCCTCTCCAAATGTTCATAAATCCTGCCTCTCAGGATCTTCTCCATCCTCTTTCTTAATGTCTACATGCTCGAGCTTTTCAGTCGGCTGTAAGTCATCCCTACAATCGCCAAGGTCCTTTTCCATAGTGAATATTGAAGCAAAGTATTCATTAAGTACCTCGGCTATCTCCTCTGGTTCTATATACACCTTTGCACTGTCACACTTGATTGGTCCTATCATCTTCTTCTTAAGAGCATAAGACCATAAGATATAGGAGCAGAAGTAGGTCATTCTGCCCATCGAGGCTGCTCCACCATTCAATCATGGGCTGATCCAACTCTTCAAGTCATCCCCACTCCCCTGCCTTCTCCCCATACCCTTTGACGTCCTAGCTAATCAAGAACCTATCTATCTCTGCCTTAAATGCACCGAATGACTTGGCCTTCACAGCCGCTCGTGGCAACAAATTCCACAGATTTACCATCCTCTGACTAAAGTAATTTCTCTGCATCTCTGTTCTAGATGGACGTTCTTCAATCCTGAAGTCGTGCCCTCTTGTCCTAGACTCCCCTACCATGGGAAATAACTTTGCCATATCTAATCTGTTCAGGCCTTTTAACATTTGGAATGTTTCTATGAGATCCCCCCTCATTCTCCTGAACTCCAGGGAATACAGCCCAAAAGCTGCCAGATGTTCCTGATAGAGTAACCCTTTTATTGCTGGAATCATTATTGTGAATCTTCTCTGAACCTTCTCCAATGTCTGTATGTCCTTTCTAAAATAAGGAGCCCAAAACTGCACACAGTACTCCAAGCGTGGTCTCACAAGTGCCTTATAGAGCCGCAACGTCACATCCCTGAACCTGAGGGATTTTCTTGGACCCTCAGTTCTCAGTGGAGCAAAGGACATTGATGACACCCCCCCCCCATCTCCCTAAGACCATAAGACATAGGAGCAGAATTAGGCCATTCAGCCCTTTGAATCTGCTCTGCTCCCTCATTCAATCATTCGATCATGACTGATCCCGAAGCCCACTCAACCCCATACACCATATCCTTTGATGCCTTGACCGATCAGGAAACTATCAACTTAAATGTACCCATGGACTTGGCCTCCACCGCTGTCTGTGGCAGAGCATTCCACAGGTTCAGTAGTCTCTGGGTAAAAAACTTCCTCCTTACCTCTGTTCTAAAAGGTTGCCGCTCAATTTTGAGGCTGTGCTCTCTAGTTCTGGATACCCCCACCGTAGGAAACACCCTCTCCACATCCACCCAATCTAGTCCTTTCAGAATTCGGTAGGTTTCAATGAGATCGCCGCACATTCTTCTAAATTCCAGTGAGTACAGGCCCAAAGCTGCCAAACGCTCCTCATATGTTAACCCCTTCATTCCTGAAATCATCTTTGTGAATCTCCTCTGGACTCTCTCCAATGGCAACACATCCTTTCTGAGATATGGGGTCCAAAGCTATTGACAATATTCTAATTGCGACCAGACTGATGTCTTATAAAGCCTCAGCATTATCTCCTTGCTTTTATATTCTAATGCCCTTGCAATAAATGCCAACATTGCATTTACCTTCTTTACCACAGACTCAACCTGTAAATTAACCTTCTGGGTGTCTTGTACGAGGATTCCTAAGTCCCTCTGAACCTCTGACATTTGAACTTTCTCCCCATTTAGATAATAGTCTGCACCATTGTTCATTTTACCAAAAAGCATTATCATACATTTTCCAACACTGTATTCCATCTGCCACTTTTTTGCCCATTCTTCCAATTTCTCTAAGTCCTGTTGCAATTGCATTGCTTCCTCAGTACCACCTACCCCTCGACCTACCTTCGTATCATCTACAAGCTTTGACACAAAGCCATCAATTCCGTTATCCAAACCATTGACAAACAAGGTGAAAAGTAGCGGTTATAATACTGACGCCTGAGGAACACCACTAGTCACTGACAGCCAACTAGAAAAGGCCCCTTTTATTACCACTTGTTGCCTCCTGCCTTTCAGCCATTCCTCTATCCATGCCAGTTTCTTTCCTGTAACGCCATAGGGTTTTATCTTGTTAAGCAGCCTCATGTGTGGCACCTTACCAAATACCTTCTGAAAATTCAAGTAAATGACATCCACTGCCTCTCCTTTGTCCACACTGTTTGTTACATCCTTAAAGAACTCTAACAGATTTTTCAGGCAAGATTTCCCTTGACAGAAAACATGCTGACTTTGACATATTTTATCATAAGTCTCCAAGTACCCCAAAATATCATCTTTAATAATAGACTCCAACCCTTTCCCAACCACTGAGGTTAGACTAACTGGCCTATAATATCTTTTCTCTTACCTTCCTCCTTTCTTAAAGAGTGGAGTGACATTTGCAATTTTTCAGTCCTCTGGAATCATGCCAGGATCAAATGATTCTGGAAAGATCATGACCAATGCATCTGTTATCTCTTCAGCAAGCTCTCTCAGGATTCTGGGACGACGTCCCTCTGGTCCAGGTGACTTATCCACCTGAAGACCTTTGAGTTTGCCTGGCACTCTATCCTTTATAATAGCAATGGCACTCACTCCTTCTCTCTGACACTCATGGACCTCTGGCACATTGCTAGTGTCTTCCACAGTGAAGACAAATGCAAAGTACCCATTAAGTTCATCAGCATTTCTTTGTCCCCCATTATTGCGTCATCAGCATCGTTTTCCATTGGTCCAATATCAACTCTCAACTCTATTTTACTCTTTATATACTGCAACTGAAAAACTTTTAGTATCTCACTTTATATTAATGGCTAGCTTGCCCACATATTTCATCTTTTTTCTTTTTATAGCTTTTTAGTTACCTTTTGTTGGATTTTAAAAGCTTCCCAATCATCCAACTTCCCACTCACGTTTGCTACCTTACATGTCCTTTCCTTGGCTTTAACGCAGTCCTTAATTTTCCTTGTGAGCCACTGTTGCCTACCCCTGCCATTTGAGAACTTCTGTTTCTGTAGGGCATATCTATCTTGCGCCTTGTGAACTATTCCCAGAAACTCCAGCCACCTCTGTCATCCCTGCCAATATCCTCCTCCAATCCACCTGGGCAAGCTCCTCTCTCATGCCTCTGTAATTCCCTCTATTCCATTGCAATAGTGATACATGTGACTTATGCTTCTCCCTCTCAAACTGCAGTATGAATTCAATCATATTATGATCACTGCCTCCTAAGGGTCCCTTTACGTTAAGCTCCCTAATAAGATCTGGGTAATTACATAACACCCAGTTTAAGATAGCCTTTCCCTGAATAGGCTCAAGCACAAGCTGCTCTAAAAAGCCATCTCATAGGTGCTCAAGATACTCCCTCTCAACCCCACATCTTGGCCACTATTTGGAGGCCTGTATATGGTTCCCATAATGTTTTTTTTACCCTTGCAGTTTCTTAACTCCACCCACAAAGATTCGACATTCTCTAACCCTATGTCACCTCTTTCTAAAGATGCAATTCCATCTCTTACCGACAGAGCCACACCATTGCCTATGCCTTCCTGCCTGTCCTTTCGATACAAAGTATATCCTTTGATGTTAAACTCTCAACTATGGCCTCCTTTCAGCCACAACTCAGTGATGCCCACAACATCATACTGACCAATCTGTAATTGCACCACGAGTTTGTCCACCTTATTCTGAAGGCTACACGTATCTAAATACAGCACCTTCAGTCCTGCATTCTTCGCCCTTTTGAATTTTGCCTCTGTGGTACAATTTAACTCTTTGCTCTGTCTGCATTTGTACCCAGTCATTGGCTTCTCCTTCCTTGCATTCATGTTACATCCTGCTAGCTCATCCTCAGCTCTATCATACTGGTTCCCATCACCCTGTCATATTAGTTTAAACCACTCCCAACAGCTCTACTAAACCTGCCCGCTAGAATATTGGTCCCCCTTGGATTCAAGTGCAACCTGTCCCTTTTGTGCAGGTCCCACCTGCCCCAGAAGAGGTTCCAATAATCTAGAAATCTAAATCCCTAGACGCGGCTCCAATTCTCCACCACGCATTTATCTGCCACCTCGTTCTCCTCCAATTCTCCACCACGCATTTATCTGCCACCTCCTATCCTCACTTTTGTGTGGCTCAGGCAGCAATCCTGAGATTACTGCCTTTGAGTTCTTGCTTCTCAGCTTCCTCCCTAACTCCCTGTATTCTTTTTTTTCAGGACATCATCAACTTTCCTAACTATGTCATTGGCACCAATATGTACTACAACATCTGGCTGCTCACCCTCCCTTTACAGGATATTGTGGACACATTCAGAATCATCACGGACTCTGGCACCAGGGAGGCAAACTACCATTCATGTTTTCTTTTTACGTCTACAGAATTGCCCATCTGTCCCCTATTACTGCTGGCATCCTCTTTAGTTCCCTACCCTTCTGAGCACAACGCCAGACTTAGTGCCAGAGGCACAGCTGCTGTTGTTCCTCCAACAATACTCAAAATGGAGTACTTAGCGATGAGGGGGATGGCCACAGGGGTACTCTCCACTATCTGATATTCCCCCTTCCCTGTCCTGACAGTCACCCATTTATCTGTCTCCTGTAGCCTTGGGGTGACTACCTCCCTGTAGCTCCTGTCTATCACCGCTTCATTTTCCCTAACAAGCCGAAGGTCATCGAGCTGCAGCTCCAGTTCCCTAACACGGTCTCTAAGGAGCTGCATCTCGATGCACCTGGTGCAGATGCGGCCACCGGGTAGGCTGGAAGTCTCCTGGAAATCCCACAACTGACACTCTGTGCAGAACAGTGGCTCTGTAGACATACTGCCTATTTTCTCAAGATTTAAATAAGAAATAAGTAACGAACATACCTACTTACTTGTCTCTGCCTGTTCTCATCGAAGCCTTGTTGAGCCGAAGCCTTACTACTTTTCCTCAGACTAGTCTGATGACGACCTCTCCCACAATGACTGCTCTGCTAGACTGTACCTCTCGTTTATAGAGACTGGGTTTTTAAAGCTCTTTGCCAGACGTGCGGTAACGCTTCTGTGGTATCTGCAGAGTACTCCAATCAATGACTTCCATTGAAAAACTTCCTGCTTTTTAAAGTTCTTTGCTGGATCTGTACGGGAATGCTTCTGTTGCGTCTGTGCAGTACTCCAATCAACGTCGAAGATCAATGGTATAGTTGGAGCTCGTCAATGTATCTGTAATCCATTGTATCCATTATATAGGGGATTGGCCTATCCAGCCTCACCAGCGTATGCTTCCACCTCGCTGTTTTTCTGCTGTGAGGGAGGGGTGGGGAGTTTTAGGATTTGCGAGTTTTGTTTCTTTATCTTTTACGTGTTGGTGGGGGCACTTATGGCTTTTCTTTTCAACAGCTCCCATGGTTTTTCTGTATTTCATGGCTATCTGGAGAAGACAAGTATCAGAGTTGTACTGTATATGATATCTATATATCCTTTGACGTGGCCAAGTGGTTAAGGCATTGGACTAGTGATCTGAAGGTTGCAAGTTCGAGCCTCAGTTGAGGCAGCGTGTTGTGTCCTTGAGCAAGGCACTTAGCCACACATTGCTCCTGCACGTTTATAGCCCAGCGGCGGTGGTTGGTCCTGTATGGACAAGGCAAGACAATAAAATGAACCTTTAAGCCAATGAACCTCTCTCGACGGGTCCATAGGGTGGACTTTGAGTGACCTACATCACTGTGCTACTCCTAAATAAAAGTTTATTATTTTGTCTTTTGCACTTGGTAACATCTAATGCACTTTGTAACTATTAGATCTGTTTTGCTTTAACTTGTGAACACGTTGGCCCTCTGCTTAATCCAGTCCAACTGTTTATTACTTGACGTAGTGTATCAAATGATTCAAGAGTTTACTGCTGCCCATGCTTAAGGCCTCCCATGCCCTCCAGCATAGTTGGCCAGACATCCTAGAAATCACAAAAGTAATTAGGGCTCTTTCCTTGGCCACAAGCCAATGCATACTTATTCAACTAGCAATAAGGAAGGGCTCTCAGTAATTACACACTCAAACATATCTCCTCTCCTGGCACCAAGGCTATCCAACACAGACAGAGTCTCCCCAACCCCAAACCCCCTACAGTCAACACAGAAAAAGGCTCTTTGGCCCATCAAGTCTATGCCGAACTGACACAACTGAGATGACTGTTCTGTGTGGAGTTGAACAAACAGTGAGGTTTGTGAGGCTGCTTACAGCAGGGTGCCTCCAACCCAGCCGGAGCTCACAATAGCAGACAAGCTCCGTGGCCGCGTGCAGGGAAACCAGTTCATGCTCCAAACTGAGGTGGGTTTGCTTCTCGTGGGAACTTCCACAGCTATTGAGCCTCCTTATAATCTACTAAGATGTCTGAAGATAGGATGACCTCGCTCACTTGTTAATTTCACTGTGATCTGTCCTCACTGGATTTACTATTTGCAGTGTATTTACTTGAAAGTTATGACCATAAAACCTAGGAGCAGAATTAGGCCATTCAGCCCACTAGGTCTATCCTGTCATTCCATCATGACTGATTTACTATCCCTCTCAACCTCACTCTTCTGCCTACTCTCCTAAGACCTAAGATGATATAAATCAGGGTTAAATTACAGTCTATATAATGAAAGTGAAAAGTGAATTCACAGTTTTTTTCCTCAATCTGCAGTATTTTAATGAGAGTAAAGAGTCAAACTTGGGACTTGACAATATAGCTGCTTTTTCTTTAAAGTAACTTTCACTTTATCTGTACAATGTGCTTGAAAACTTATTGCTGTCATTTCCAGAAATGCTCTTCGTGGCAATCTACCAAACTTCCACATATGGTGGAGACACAAAGCAAATGAAACAACATCTATTCGTTTCTATGGGAGCACAGATGTGTGCTCCATGATAGCTGTGTTTAGCTGAAGTGCAAAGATTACCATCTTGGTTAATGGAATTGTATTCCTATTCCATATTTCAGGAGCTCTTGAATAATTCTCGTTTCAGTCTTGATCGAGGCCTAAGAAAAACCTGGAGATTGAAGCCTGTTGGCTGTAGCTGAGGTAGCGAATCTCTGTGAGTCTGCTGGGGAGGTGGAAACCCAGTGTCTGCAGGTCCGTGTCCAAGTCTGCTGGAGGCTGAAGGCCTTTCCTGGGGTTAGAGGATTGTGCATGTGCTTAGGTGAGAGGGAAGAATGTGTCATGCTCCGGTCCGTGAAGTCGGTATTCCAGTTCATGGTCCGGTCCATCGTTCCTTCTTACAAGTTTTCCAATTTTCCCTTGTTCTGTTGGTTGCTCTAATGGAGGCACCTGATTCTCATTTTGAGCTGGTTTGTTCTGTCATAAGTGGGGGGCGTTGATGGCAGACACAAATGCAAGACACAGACACTGAAGTACTAAGAATAGGACTTGACAAGAGAGCTGGGACAAGAATACAGACTTGGGCTAGGACATTGGCTAGGCAAGCGGGACCAGGACAAGGAACTGGGAAATGGGAGCCTGGGCTTGGACTCCGAGCCAGGGACTGGACAGGGACCCAGAATCTGTGTCTTGACTCGGGCTCGGACCCCAGACTAGGCTCGGACATGATGTGGCTACAGGACTGGACATGGCTTGGGTTCCTTAAGGCTTGGGGTCTTCGTGGCTTGGGTTCCTCGAGGCGAGGACATGATGAGGCTTGGGTTCCTCGAGGCGAGGACATGACGAGGTTTGGGTTCCTTGAGGTGAGGACATGATGAGGCTGGGGTTCCTCAAGGTCAGGACATGACGATGGTTGGGTTCGGACTCCAAGCCAGAAACTGGACAAGGACCCAGAACCTGGGTCTTGACTCAGGCTCGGACTCCGGAAATAGGCGTAGAGACGACGTGGTCTTGAGGAACCCAAGCCTTGTCATGTCCTCCCCTTGAGGAACCCAAGCCATGCAGAACCCAAGCCTCGAGGAACCCAAACCATTTCCAGTCCTGTAGCCACGTCATGTCCTCGCCTACTTCCAGGGTCCGAGCCCGAGTCAAGACCCAGGTTCTGGTTCCCTGTCCAGTCTCTGGTTCGGAGTCCGAACCCAGGCTCCCAGTTCCCAGTTCCTTGTCCTGGTCCCACTTGCCTAACCGATGTCCTAGCCCAAGTCTGTGTTCTTGTCCCAGCTCTCTAGTCAAGTCCTGTTCTTAGTACTCCAGTGTCTGTGTCTTGCATTTGGGTCTGCCATCAACAACCCCCTTATGACAGAACAAACCAGCCCAAAATGAGAATCTGGTGCCTCAATTAGAGCAACCAACAGAACAAGGGAAAACCGGAAAACCTGTAATAAGGAACGATGGACCGGACCGTGAACTGGAATACCGACTTCATGGACCGGACCATGACATAATGGGCTTGTAGTGTTCTGTGTTGCTCTGCCGAGCATGCTGGGCATCCTGGGTTTGCGCCGGAACATGTGGCGACACTTGCAGGCTACCGCCTGCACACCCTCGGGTGTGTTGGTTGTTAACGCAAATGATGCATTTCACTGTATGTTTCAAGTTAAAGTTCAAGTTTATTGTCATTCAACCATACACATGTACACAGCTAAACGAAACATCGTTCCTCCGGAGGCAAAGTGCAAAACACAGTGTGCATAGTCGCACAGCACATATAGTTACAATCCAACACATACAGTCACTAAATAATATTAGTACAAGCCCTGGAGTGGCATGGCCTGAAGTTGGCATTAAGTGCATGTTTATGTGAGATAATTTTGATGTACACATGACAAAAAAATTTGAATCTTGAATCTTCAGTCTTCCATATAATGGAGCTTCGGCCAATTGGAGCAAGCCACTTGCAAAACCAAATACCACATTATGAAGGGTTCACTCCACGCTCTACAAGTAATCAAGTACAGGAACAAAGGAGCAAAGTGACTTCCTCCCCTAGAGCCCCTGAAGCATTCTATGTTAAAACACGTTGGCTGCATTCAGTAGGAACGAGAGAGGGGAAGGTTCTGGGAAAAGAGTAGCTGATCCCCAGAACAAGGACAGCTTGTGCAGTGCTAAGCAGGAGGAAGTTAGCATTTCACAAGAGTTTGGGAGCATGTATGCTCTGTGAGAAGGTGATGCGTTCTGGCAGATGTCAGGCTTCAAGGGATGGGGTGCTTGTTATCTCTGCCTGTTTATCCTTCCTAACATATTAGTATCAACTCCTGGCCAAAACAATTTTCCTCAGTCTGCTACAGTTTATTTTCGAACAGAATGTTCTCTGCTGATCTGACTCTTTATGATAAGTTGTTCTGAAACAGTAAAATATTTAGCAGGAGGGCAGCTGGATGAAAGCAGATGTTTATTCCGAAAATCATTTTGTTATCCTAATGTGCCTCGATCTCTTTCCTTCTAATTTGCACAAATGATGAATTGTGCTGGGTAGTACGTGTGACTGAAGTGACTGCCAGATGACAGGAAATGTTGATATCCTGGATAATTTACCCAGTAATCCTAGCTGACTGAATCTGAGATATATTCTGTGGTGCAAAAGCATCTGGATTTTCAGGCAGCCTGTTAAAACCATCAGGTTCTTTTAAAACTTGCTGCGTATGCAACATCATATCTGCTTCAATTTACTGGAGTTTGTTGCAGAAGAAAAGTTTAAAGTTCAAAGTAAATTTATTAACCAAATATGCACACTGTATGTCACCACATACAACCCTGAGATTCATTTTCTTGTGGGCATTCACAGGAAAATAAGGTACAATAGAGTCAATTGAAAGCTACACACAAGTGCAGACAATTAATATGCAAAAGAAGATAAACTGCAAACACACAAAAAAAAAGAAAAATAGATAGTTAGATAAATACCTACATGGAACGTGAGTTATAGTGTCCTTGAGAGTAAGTCCATAGGTTGCGCAGTCAGTTCAGAGTTGAGGTGAGTGAAGTCATCCACACTGGTTGAGGAGCCTGCTGGTTGAAGGGTAATAGCTCTTCCTGAACCTGGTGGTATGGGTCCTAAGGCTCCAGAATCTCCTTCCCAACAGCAGCAGCAAGAAGAGAGCACGTTCTGATGGTGGGGTGGATTGTTAGGTTAAAAATCAAAGTTTTGGAAGAGTTTGAAATTGGGTAAGGCAGGAGAAAGGTGATAGGACTACTGTACACAAACTCACCAATGCTCAGTATTTCTTCCCCTCTGCCATCAGATTTCAAACAGTCCATTAACCCATGAACATTTCCTCGTTATTCACTTTTTGCTCTATTTACATATTTTTATAAGTTATGTGCCTTGCTCTGTATTGCTGCTGGGGTCAATGGACCTCTTGTTTAATGGTATTGGTACATGGCATAAAATAGGTTGAGAACTCCTGGTCTAGAGTTTACCCCCCCCCCATCCTCACCCACCTCTCCTGTTACGACACCATCACCCACCCCTCTAACCCCCATCACCCACTCTTCCTGGTACCATCCTCACCCACCCCACCTGTTACCCCCCTCACCACTTTTCCTGTTACTCCCATCACCTACCTCTCCTGTTACCCTCATCCTCACCTACATCTCCTGTTACTGCCCATCCTCACCCACCCCTCCTATTACACCCATTACCCATCCCTCCTGTTACCCCATCACCCACCCATCCTGTTACCCCCCCCCAATCACAGTAATGTAGAGATGTAGGTGAGGATGGGGGTAACAGGAGAGGTAGGTGATGGGGTAACAGGAGAGGTGGGTGAGGATTGGGGTATCAGTGGGGTGCAAGATGGAGTAACGGGAGGGGTAGGTGAGGAGGAGAAACTGGGTTGCTGGCAACTCACAGAGAGTATAGAATTTGGCACAGGGTAAAGAAAGTCCCAACAGAACTGGTAAACCTACTAGCTGGTTACCAATTGTCATTTTTGGCAAGGTCAGGCATGTTGGGGAAAAGCCCCAGTTCTGAATCACACTGATGTCACCTCAGTAAACAGTATTAGTACCACAGGGTTATACGGTCTGGAAGCAGGAGTTCAGCCCAGCTCATCCATGCCTACCGAAGCTTGTCCCATTTGCTGGTGCTTGTACAGTGATTGTGGTCTTTACCTACCACAACACCTCTGATCTATCGGATCCTTTCTCAAGCGTCTGTTGTATCGGAGATCAAGGGCTATGGCAGCATAGCAGCTAGCACAATGCCATTACAGCTTGGGATGTCGGCGTTCAGAGTCAATTCTGACATCATCTGTAAGAAGTCTGTACGTACATGGGGTTTTTCCTAGGTCATATTCCCACCTAACACTCTTTGTAGTAACCTCTCCCCTCCTTATCCTTATTCCCACCTAACACTCTTTGTAGTAACCTCTCCCCTCCTTATCCTTATTCCCACCTAACACTCTTTGTTTTCCCTCATTCTTGTGGCTCTCTCACCCCCTTCCCCACCCTCATGACCTCCCTATCACCTCCCTCCAGTTTCCCACCGCCTTCCCTTTATTCCATGGTCTAATAGCCTCTCTTATTCGAATCCTTCTTCTTCAGCCCTTTACCTCTTCCAGCTATCACCTCCGAGCTTCTCACAACCTTCCCTTCCACCAACCCTTTCCCACTCACCTACCTTCCCCTTTACACCTGGACTAATCTGCCAGCTTGTGTTTCTCCCCGTCCCATACCTTTTCACGCTGACTCCTCCCCCCCCCCTTCTATTTCAGTTGCAAAGAAGTGTTATGACCCAAAATCTCGACTGTCCATTCCCCTCCCGATGGGCTGCATTCCTCCACTGCTTTTTGTGTGTTGCACTTGCATCATTTGTTAAGATCAGTGTTGATCAGGTAACCCCTCAGCCTTGAACCATCCACTGATTGGAACAACTTTCATTTTCTAAACCCCTACCCAAACTAGTCATGCTTGGAGCTCCTTTTATCAAAGCATGTAGGAGAAGATGGCAGCACGACACAGCTTGCACGGCCACTCCGGTGAATGATATCTATAATCTGTCAAGTAGGGTGCCGTGCACAATCCTGATTTGATGGAAACAGATGTGAGAGAACAGAGGAACATCTGGAGAAACTTCTGAAATGCCTTTCTCGCTGCTGCTGTTACTGTGTGATCCAGAATCTCCGGAGGGGAAGGTCCCGAGTCCTCGGCTTTGCTTGTTGTTCGGCGGCCGGGGTGGGGTCAAAGCGCTCGGCAGAGATGGTGCTCAGTACTCAGTGTCAAAGGGCTGGTCGGAGGCTCAAAGTTTTCGGACAGACTCAGGGTCAGCTGTGGTTGGGTGTTTCTAATGCATCGACAGTTGTCGGTGGCTGGAGGTTTATGGTAGGGAGAGTTTCTCCCTTCTGCCGCCTGCTATCGGGGACTATCGGGAGTCGATCGGAACTCTGAGACTTTTTTTTACAGTGCCCATGGTCTGCTCTTTATCAAATTATGGTATTGCTTTGCACTGCTGTAACTATATGTTATAATTATGTGGTTCTGTCAGTGTTAGTCTTTGGTTTGTCCTGTTTTTTTTGTGATATCACTCTGGAGGAACATTGTATCATTTCTTAATGCATGCATGCATGCATTTCTGAATGACAATAAATGAGGACTGAGTGTCCTCATAATTTAATCTAAAATCTCCTTGGAATATTGTGTTCAGTTCTGGTTATAAGATACAGAGTGAATGCAGAGGAGGATTACCAGGATGCTGCCTGGATTAGAGAGCAATCTTATGGGGATGGTTGAGTGAGCTCAGGCTTTTCTCTTTGGAGCAAAGAGGATAAGAGGTGACTTGATAGAGGTGTACAAGATATATTGAGTGGGCAGCCAGAGACTTTTCCAAGGGCTGAATGGCCAAGGGGGCATAATTTTAAGGTGATTGGAGGAAAGTGCAGGGGGTGTCAGGGGCAAGTATTTTGCATAGAGAGTGGTGGGTGCGTGGAACGCCCTGCCGGGGATGGTAGTAGAGGCAGATACATTGACAAAACTCTAAGGTGATAGAAAAGTGGAGGGCTGTTTAGGAGGGAAGGTTATATTGATTTTAAAGTAGTTTAAAATGTCAGCTCAACGTCTTGGGCCAAAGAGCCTGTGCTGTCACAAACAAGGGAAAATCTGCAGATGCTGGAAATCCGAGCAACACACACAAAAGCTGGAGGAATTCAGCAGGTCAGGCAGCGTCTATGGAAAAGAGTACAGTCGCTGTTTCAAGCTGAGACCTTCCGGCAGGGCCTGTGCTGTGCTGTAATATTCTATGTTCAAATAAATCAAAGGATGCTACAAAATATTGAGCGAGATCAGGCAGTAGCTTGGGAGAGAGAAACAGTTAAAGGGCTGGATTGCACTGGCAGCCCTGGAGGTGCCATGTATGGGTTTGTGCCTCCCATACTTCATCATTGAGTGTCATATCCTGAGTTGAGGATGCGCTTCCCATCTGGCCCCTCAGCTCCGTGGCAGCCCTGGCAACCATACATGGTGAAGCCCCATTCACACACATTCACTGACAATAAAGGTACAATAACTCTTTTTTTATTTTGCTTTAGCAAATGCCAGTACTTTAATTCCTATATCCCAAAACTGAAAGTAAATTTACTATTTTTAAATTCAGTTTATTCTTCTTCAAGTTTTAACATTTTTTTTTATTGACTTAAGTTCTTTGGGTCACTGCCACTGAATGAGTCTTCCAGAGCAGCACTGTAGTGTAGTGGATAGCATCACGTTGTGCAGTGCCAGTGACCCAGGTTCAATTCCGCCTCCGGCCTGTAAGAAGTTTGTATGTTCTCACCGTGACCGCATGAGTTTCCTCTGGGTGCTGCAGTTTCCTCCCACAGTCCCAAGTTGTATGGTTTCGTGAGTTGTGGGCATGCTATGCTGACGCTGAAAGCAAGGTGACACTTGCGGGCTGCTCTCAGCACATATTTGGACTGTGCTGGTCGTTGTTGCGAATGGTGGCGCATTTCACTGTAAGTTTCGATGTGTCAAACAAAGGTAATCTTTCATGTTTATCTTTAGCTTTTTTCAGTCATTAGCGAAGTGATAGGAGCTGCCACTGACTGTGTTGCCAAGTTTTCCTGATTATTCAATAACATGCTACCTGGTGCCAAATGTATACCAAGGAATTTCAGAGATTAGGTGAGAATGACTACCTTTGGCACTAAGTTAAGGAGTCCTGGTAAAACTGAAGCCAGTAGTTTAAGGAGAATGCAGTCCAAAGGCTGGAGTCAGACTTCGCAGATAGGAAAATGGTTGTGGTTTTAGGAGATCAATCAACCCTGTCCCAGGATATCACTGTAGGACTTCCTGGGATGAAGCCTTAGGCCAACCATCTTGTGCTGTTTTAGCAATGACTTCCCTTCCATCTTAAACTCAGAAATGGGGATGTGCAGTGGTTAGTGCAATTGTCTTACAGCACCTGTGATCACTGATTGGGGTTTGATTTCCACTGCTGTCTGTAAGTCACAGTCATAGAGTATAGAAAAGCACAGCAAAGAAACGGGCCATTCGTCCCATCCAATTGGTGCCAAACCATTGTACGTTCTCCCACAACAGCATTGGTTTCCTCCCACATTCCAAAGACCAGCTGTTAGGGTTAGTTGTAGACATGTTGGTGCCAGAAGCATGGCAATTCCTGCACCCAGCAAAATCAGTGCATTGTTGATAGTTGATGCAAAACTACGGATTTCACTGTATTCTTTAATGTACATGTTACAAATAAAGCTACTCTTTATCCTCCCAGTTCCTTTCCTTTGCTTTTGTCACTTATAATTAATTATAAGTGTTACCCTGGCTGTATTGTCGATAAATTCCAATTGGATTAATGTTACTTTGATTGAATTCTACCATAAAGCTCATTCAGATCATGCTCACTGGGATGCTTGATATTTGATTTTTTGATATGGTTCACTGTCATAAAACATTGTTTCCAGTTTTAAAGAGCTAAGGACGTTACACTTAGAAAGTGGAGTCATAGGGCACTACGGCACAGAAACAGATCCTTTGGACCATCTATACTGTGCCGAACTATTATTCTGCCTAGTCCCATCGACTTGCACCTGGATCACAGCCCCCCATACCCCTCCTGTCCACGTCGTCAAGTTTATTGTCATTTAACTATATACTTATATACTGTCAAACGAGACAACATTTCTCCAGACCAGGGTGTAAAGCACTGTAGTACAGACAACACACATACAATATTGTACGGTACAGGACAGATTAATTGGTGCTACTTCCATGAACTTACTCAAATGTCTTTTTTAAATGTTGAAATTGAACCTACATCCATCACCTACGCTGGCATACTTCCATACTCTCACCACGCTCTGAGTTAAGAAGTAAAGACATTACATTTTACATCCAATTACATTTACCCTGTTATATTGCAGTAAAAGATCAATCATTATGATGGTGAAAAAGACACGAAGAGTAGACTGGTCAACTCCTCCGTCTGATGTGTTGGAATGGATATTGAACACTTATTCAAAAATCTGCACAATAGATTCTGCAAATGTTGGAAATCCAGAGTAGGACACACAACATCAGTATGAACATTGATTTCCGGTAATTTCTCCAACATCCACTTTCTCTCCTTTTCCATTCTCTACTTTGGCTTCACTCTTACCCCTTCTCTTCAACCGCCCGTTACCTCCCTCCAGTGCCCCTCCTCCCTCCCTTTCTCCCATAGTCCATTCTCTTCTCCTATCAAATTCCTTCTTCTCCAGCCCTTTTGCCAGCCAGCTTTTCACGCCATCCTCCTTCCCCACCCACCCATCTACGTTCCCTCTCACCTGTCTTCATCTTTCACCTTCTAGCTTGTACTCCTTCACCTTCTAAACCCACTCCCACCTTCTTTTCCTGGCTTCTTCCCGTTTCCTTTCCAGTCCTGATGAAGGATCTCGGCCCGGAATGTCAGCTGTTCATTCCTCTCCATAGATGCTGCCTGACCTGCCGATTTCCTCCAGCATTTTGTGTGTGTTATTCAAAAATCTGCAAGGTCTTATTTTTCGTCTTGCCACAAGCATTGGCAATTTCCTGTAACCTTACGGATAATATTATTTTATGTATTGTGGCGTTGTCCATATGAGTCCGTTAATTGCAGTACATCTGGATTAGGGCCACCAAGTGCTGGCAAGGTTGACTGGTGATTATTATCACCTTGCAACTTAATCCCATTGCGCAGAATTCCTGAGGGAATAGTAACATAGTAATTAAAGATCTTGGGAATTGTATTTGTTTATGTAGAATTAAGTTCATGCAAGTGAAAAACTTAAACTTTAAACTCCCTCACCTCTTACTATTTGTGTGAGAGCATCAAATAATTCAGCTAAGCAACACACCTAAATTTTGGAGGAACTCAGCAGGTCAGGCAACATCTATGGAAATGAGTAAACAGTCGATGCTTCGGGCTGAGACCCTTCATCGGGACTGAAAAGGAAGAGAGAAGAAGCCAGAATAAGAAGGTGGGGAGAGGGAAAGGAGTACAAACTGGCAGGTGATAGGCGAGACCAAGTGAGGGGGAAGGTGGGGGAGTGGGGGAGGGTGTTGAAGTGAGAAGCTGGGAGATGATAGGTAGGAAAGGTAAAGGGTTGAAGAAGAAGGAATCTGATAGGAAGGGAGGGTGGAACATAAGAGAAAGGGAAGGAGGAGAGGAACCAAAGAGAGGTGATGGGCAGGTGAGGAGAAGGGAAGGGGGAAGAAGGGAGCCGGAATGGGGAATGTAGTAAGAGAGAAGCAGGATGATGATAAGAAAGTTAGAGAAATCAACGTTCATTTTCAGAATCTGTAAAATTTCGTGTTTTTTTAAATGCAGGTAAATGTTGAGAGGCTGTAATGAGCTGGGACAAGAACGTCAACTGACAGAACATGGGAAGTAGACCATAGGAATAGGATCAGAATTAGGCCATTTGTCCCATCGAGTCTGCTCTGTCATTTCATCATGGCTGATTCATTTTCCCTCTCAGCCCCAATCTCCAGCCTTCTCCACCTATCCCTTCGTGCCCTGACTAACCAAAACTCTATCAACCTCTGTCTTAAATATACTCAGTGACTTGGCCTCCACAGCTGCCTGTGACAAAGAATTCCACAGATTCACCACTCTCCGATTGAAGAAATTCCTCCTCATCTCTATTCTAAAAAGATGCCCCTCTATTTTGAGGCAGTGTCCTCTGGTCTTAGACTCCACCACCATAGGAATCATCCTCTCCACATCCACTCTATCAAAGCCTTTCAACATTTGATAGGTTTCAATGAGGTCATCCCTCATTTTTCCAAATTCCAGTGAGTACAGGCCCAGAGCCATCAAGCGCTCCTCATAAGACAAGCCTTTCAATCCCAGAATCATTTTCATAGACCTCCTTTGAACCCCCTCCCATGCCAGTAGAAAGATTATCCTAGTTTTCTGCTCTAATTACTATTTTCAAAATAGCCAACTTTGCCCATGATCAGTGCCCATGCCTGGAAGAATAAAATGACTATTCAGTCGCACAGATGTGAAGGTATCATTAAAGTGGCACAATAGTGACGTTACTAGAGCCACTACCTCACGGTTCAGGGACCCAGGTTCAGCCCTAACCTTGGGTGCTGAATATATGGAGCTTGCATGCTCCCCTGTGACTGTGTGGCTTTCTTGCTTGTGCTCTAGTTCCCTTCCACATCCCAAAGACAAGGGATAAACATAGGTTAAATAGCCACTGTAAATTGACCCTAGTGACTTGGTGAGTGGTGGAACATAGAACATTACAGCATGGTACAGGCCGTTCAGCCCACAATATTGTGCCAACCTTTTAACTTACTCCATGATCAATCTAACCCTTTCCTCTTACATATCTCTTCACTTTTCTGTCATCCATGTGTCCATCTAAGAGTACCTTATAAATGTCCCTAATGTATCTGTAGGCTAATTGGTCATTGTAAATTGTCCCATGATCAGGCTAGGGTTAAATCAGGGGTTGCTAGGCGATGCGGCTTGGAGGGCTGAAAGGCTGTATCCAAATAAATAAATAATGAATAAAAATCTGCCTCTACCATCACCCCTGGCAGGGTTTTCCTTGCACTCACTGCTCTCTGTACAAAAACACTTATCTCTGACATCCCCTATACTTCCCTCCAAATTATGCCCCCTTGTATTAGCTACTTCAGCCCTGGGAATAAGTCTCTGACTGTCCACTTGATCTGTGCCTCTTATTGTCTTGCACACTTTTATCAAGTCACCTCTCTTCTTCCTTCACTCTCAAGAGAAAAGCCCTAGCTTGCTCATCCTCTCCTCAGAAGACGTGGTTTCTAATCCAAGCAGCATCTTGGTAAGTCTCCTCAGAACTGAACGCAATATTGCAAGTGTGGTCTTACCAGGGTTTTACAGAGCGGCAACATTACCTCACAGCTCTTGAACTCAATCTCCACAACTAATGAAGGCCAACACTCCATATGTCTTCTTAACAACCCTATCAACTTGGAGTGATGAAGAATTTGAGATTAGTGTAAATGGTTGGCACGTCCTCGCTGGGCTGAGGGGCCTGTTTCTATGCTGTACCTTTCCATCACTGTGACGCTTCAATCAGAAGCACAATGAGAAGCACAAAGTTTATAACTAGAAGGCAAAATTGTTGGTGTGTCAGCTTCCATTGCTTATTTATTTATATTATCAATTCTTCTTTTTGTATTTGCGCAGCTTGTTGTCTTCGGCAGTCTGGTTTCATTGATTCTGATAGTGTTCTTATTCTATGGATTTTTGAGTATGCCCACAAGAAAATGATTCTCGGTGTTGTATATGATGACATATATGTACTTCGATAATAACATTGACGTTGAATGAGAAAGAGTTAACATTTCAGATCAATGATCTTCAGAAGTACGATATGTCTTTGGTTGTGAGCAAATACAGATGGAGGGATGGATGGGAGAGAGGAGGACAGGAAGGAGGGATATTGTGGATAACCTAAACTGATAATGGTGATTTAATCTCCCTTGCCATCCCTTGTCAGGAATCTTCCCTGGTTCTTTCCTTGACCCACTACTTTGTTGCTCAAAACTTGTACCAACTTTTGAAGTCACAATGTAATACAGCACACAAATAGGCCCTTTGGCCCAAGTTGTTCATGCCAACCACAGTATCCTCCCTACTAGTCCCAGCTACTTACAATGTGCCCATAACCCTCCAAGCCCCTCTCCTCCACATACCGATACAAATGCCTCTTAAACGTTGCAATAGACCTGCTTCAACCATTTCCTCTGGCAGCTCATTCCAGATAGTCTCTACCCTCTGTGTAAAGAAGTTACCTTTCGGTCTCTGTTAAACCTTTCTCCTCTTATTTTGTATCTGTGCCCTCTTTCAAGGATTCTTCATCTCATGTTCTCGATATTTATTGCTTATTTATTTATTATTATTATTGTTACTTTTTGCATTTGCACAGTTTGTTGTCTTCAGCACTCTGGTTGAATACCCCAGTTGGCCAGTGTTTCATTGATTCAGTTATGGTTATTATACTGTAGATTTATTGAATAGGCCTGCAAGAAAATGAATCTCAGGGTTGCATATGTAAGTAAGTACTTTGATAATAACATTTACTATGAACTTTAGTTTTCTGCAGAAAAGACTATGACCATTAACCTTATCCATACCCCTTGTGATATTATGAAATTCCATAATGTGTTTTTTTTCTTCATTCTCTTACACTCCAAAGATTATAGATTGAGTGTGGCCAACCCCAGCCAATGACTCAGAGGCTCTAGTCCAGGCTGCATCTTTGTGTCCATTACTTCATCTACAGGATGACATGTGCAATGCTGTTGGATTCCCGGACAAATGCACAGAACTATCAGCCGGATGATAACTTACAAGGGGACAATTTTGAAAGGGATAGTATATCAGTTATAATGGTACCGCACAGCAGATTTGATGGGCCAAATCGTGCAATTTTGTTCTTAGATCTTATAAAGTCATGGCTTAAGCCACTCACTGGGACTAAGATCTAAGAACAAAATCGCACGATTTGGCCCATCAAATCTGCTGTGCGGTACCATTATAACTGATATATTATCCCTTTCAACCCCATGCTCCTGGAGGCAAGGATGTTCTCAGTTGTTCCAAGCAGACACTGATGTAGAAATATCAGGTGAAGGGTAACTCTGGGCAGAAGTTGATCTCAGGCAGAGTGTCGAAAGACAACCCCTGCAATTGACCTCAACGTCCCAGGTAACGGAAAAGCAGATCCCCACACCCCTCCACCCACCCCCCACGCACACCATTGAGCTCAGCACCCTGGGTAATGAAGAAACAGATAATTCAGGACTACTAAACGGGTGACAACATCCAATCTGGAGATCCATTTCAGCGGATATAGGGCAAGGAAGGTCCTGGATCTGGTCGGTCAGCTTCTCAGGGGTAACCCTGACCTTAAAGGTGCATACTTCAAGGCAAGGTATTCTGCTGAGAGCTACCACAGCACAACTGGTGTCTGTAGAGATGTGGGGTAATGTCCACCAGAGAGCAGAAGGTTTTGTCTGCAGAAATGAAAGAGATGGTGGATGCTTTGGATGCCATCTTCTGAAAGTCCATAGATTCAGGAACAAGGGATCTTCAACCTAATATGCCAGCTCCCGTTCTCTTCCCAAATGCTATATTTCTTTTTCTCTGTTTCTCTTCTCACGGATCCTGACTGACTTACTGAGTGCTTTCAGCATTTTTCTGTTTTTCCTGTGATGATTTTCCTGCCCTACAGGACTGTGGAGGCTCTGAGTTCGAAAGAAGAAGAGATAGAGCAATTTCTGCATGTTCAGGGAATCAAAGAGGAAAATGGTGCTAAGGTAGAAGATTAGCCATGTTTTTGATGTAAAGCAGATCCAAGTAAAGGGTGGGGTGGCCTATTCCCGTTCCTATCTCTTAAAGCTGTCAAAACAAATACTTCAAATGGAAACAAATTAGACTACAGACTAAGGTCATAAGACCATATCACTTCTGTGGTTACCGGTTTAAGATGGTGCTACCAAAGACATGTGATGGTTTACTAGTAATTCAAAAGCAAAGGAATTTGATTGAAATCATTATTAATAACACTTTTTTTGAAGTAAATTGTGGTAAACTATCACTGCAAGCAATGAATGAGCGAGTGGAAGTGCACTGCAAAATCGACGCATTCGGATTTGGAGCTGTGCTCGTTGGAGTAAACAATGAGGAGGGGAAAGACAGGACAGAGGAGTTCTGATGCCCGACCAACTAACCCATGTACAAGGGTGGATCGCTCTAAACACCAAGCTGAATTGAAGAGGTTGAAAATGGCTTCTTCGGCAGCGAAATCCAGGTCCAAAGTGAATTGATGGGCGGTGTGTTCAAGGCCTGGAGTGACTTGCCATGGCGAGGCCCAGCCCTAATGTGACATATGATTGTTGTATGTTTGGACAATCTAAATACTGGCCCATATAGACTGGAAAGGCAGGGTGTTAACAGTCAGACAAGGTTGGATTGCTCTGGGCACCGAGTCAATTTGAGAGGTAGGGAATAGCTCCTTCAGCAGAAAAGTCTAGGTCCAGAGCGATTTGCCGGTGGCGGGGCCCGTGTCCTAGTGCGAGGTTCAGACAATTTAAATGCTGGCCCAGATAATCTGGAGGCTTGTCTCCCCATGATGCAGTGAGACTGACCCAGCTGCTGTGCTTCATGTCTGTGAACTTTGTGGTGATTTGCCCCGCTAATATGATGAACTGAATAACGAGGATTTGGGCCTACTCTGGGCTGCTCCAGGGATTTGGATCTAAGGACTCAATTTGGTTCGGAATACTGTTGCTGTTGTTGCTTGCTTGTATTGTTTATATGATTCTTTTTGTGTTTTTTTCTCCTTCTCTGTGGGCACTAGGGGGTTATTTTTTAAATTGGGTTTTTTCGGGTTCCTTGCTTTGTGATTGCCTGTAAGCAAACAAATCTCAAGGTTGTTTAGTTTATACGTTCTTTGATAATAAACACACCTAGAAACTTTGATAAGACATAGGAGCAGAATTAGGCTATTCAGCCTCTTGACTCTGCTCCCCCATTTAATCAGGGCTGGTTTATTATCTCTCTCAACCCCAATCTCCTGCCGTCTCCCCATAACCATTGAAACCCATGCTGATCAACAACCTATCAACCTTTGCTTTAAATATAGCCAATGATTTGGCATCCACAGCCAATTGTGGCAACTAATTCTCCAGATTCACCACCACATTCCTCATCTCAGTTCTAAAGGGACGTCCTTCTATTCTGCAGCTGTGCCCTCTGGTCCTAGACTCACCCACTGTAGAAAACATCCTCTCCACATCCACTCTGTCTAGGCCTTTCAATACTTGATAGGTTGCAATGAGATTCCACACCCCCCCCCCCCCCCCATTCTTCTAAACTCCAGCAAGTACAGGCCCAGGGCCATCAAACGCTCCTTGTACATTAACTCTTTCATTCCCAGAATCATTCTCGTGAACCTCCTCTGGACCCTGTCCAATGCCAGCACATCTTTTCTTAGACAAGAGACCCAAAACTGCTCACAATACTCCAAGTGTGGTCTGATCAATGCTTTATATGGCATCACTGAAATGAACGCTAACATTGCATTTGCCTATCTTACCACCGACTCAACCTGCAAGCTAACCTTCAGGGAATCCTGCACAAGGACTCCCAAATCCCTCTGCACCTCCAGTTTCTGAATTTACTTTCCATTTAGAAAATAGTCTACACCTTTATTCCTTCAACCAAAGTGCAGAAGAACTACCCGCCACTGTATTGCATCTGCCAATTTTTAACCATTCTCCTAATTTGTCCAAGCGTTCTGCAGATTCCCTGCTTCCTCAACACGACCTGTCCATCCACCTGTCTTGTATTGTCCTCAAAGCTGGCCACAAAGCTATCAATTCCATCATCCAAATCATTGACATATAGCATGAAAAGAAGTGGTTCAACACCAATTCTTGTGGGATACCACTAATCACTGGCAGACAACCAGGAAACCACAACAGACCATATTGTGCTTCAGGACATGAGAGCACTTTGAAGCACGTGGGGTTCAAAGTCAAAATTGCTCAAAGCAAAGATTAGTGCTTTAGTACAATTAACCGAAATGATCACAAACAAGATGCTGGAAACCCAAACAACGCACACAAAATGTTGGAGGGACTCAGCAGGCCAGGCAGCATCTATGGAAAAAAGTACAGTCGACGTCTCGGGCTAAGACCTTTCAGCAGGACTGGTGGAAAAAAAGATGAGGAGTAGAGTTAAGAGGTGGTGCGAGGGAGAAACCAGGAGGGAGAGGGGAGAAGTAAAGAGCTGGAAAGTTGATTGGTGAAAGAGATTCAAGGCTGGAGAAGGGGGCAGGAAGTCCATGGAAGAAAGAAAAAGCAGGAAGAGCACCAGAGGGAGGCGAAGGGCAGGCAAGGGGTAAGATGAGAGAGGGAAAAGGGGATGGGAAATGGTGAAGGAGAATGGGGGGGCATTACCAGAAGTTCGAGAAGTCAATGTTCTCACCATCAGGTTGGAGGCTACCCAAACAGAATATAAGGTGATGCTCCCCCAACCTGAGTGTACTGTCGTGATGAGGCTACACTCAGGTTGGAGGAACAACAGGAACAACACCTTATATTCTGTTTGGGTAGCCTCCATTCCCCTCCCCCCCCCCACCTCTTAACTCTACTCATCTTCTTTTTTTTCTTTAGTCCTGCTGAAGGGTCTCGGCCCGAAACGTCGACTGTACTCTTTTCCATAGATGCTCTTTGGCCTGGTGAGTCCCTCCGGCATTTCGTGTGTGTTGAGTGGCAGAATCTTGCAATGTTTAGTTCACCGATGTTTAGCTTTCCTTATGCACTCTAGTGCACATTTCTAAGAATTTGTTTTAGAATTTTGTCCTATCAAGTGAGGGCATTGCACTCCAGACTTGCTCATGAATGTCCATGTGTGAGAGTTGGAAAAGTGGATTCAGTAGTCTGGAATTTTGGACCAAAGTATCCAAGCTGACATTTAATATGTTTCCAGAATTCAGTACTTCTTAAATTCGTTAAACTCTAAGGGCAAGGGTTTGGTAAAAGGAACTTTTATCCTGGAAAGGCTTGTGCCTCATGTCTGATTTCAACAGCTTGGCATCAAAAATTTTCCTTCACTGATGCTGTATTGAAATGATATAAATAAACACTTGATCAGAGAAATGGAATAATGAAACCCCGGAATGTTTAACTTCCAAACTGAAGGTCAAATGTGTTATGTTGTTTGGCATCACAAGTGGGCTACTTTGCATATTAATACAAGGTCATACTTTATTGCTGTAGAAAGAAAGATGTCTACATTAGATTTTCATAAATGAGCATTTAAAGAATTGTGCTATCACTTTCCTATTTTATGTTGTTTTGGGGAAGTTCAAGAAGAATTTTGCAATTTTCTTCATAGGATTGTATAACAAGTCGAAACATGTCTGAGTGTTTGCAAGCAATATTACACTCAGTGGTCACTTTATTAGGTACACCCACTCGTTAATGCAAATATCTAACCAGCCAATTATGTGGCAGCAACTCAATGCATGAAAGCATGCAGACATGGTCACGAGGTTCAGTTGTTGTTCAGACCAAACATCAGAAATGTGTTCTACATGACTTTGACCACGGAATGATTGTTGGTGCCTGACGGTGTGGTTGGAGTATCTCAGAAACTGCTGATCTCCTGGAGTTTTCGCACTCTAGAGTTTACAGAGAATGGTGCAAAAAAAACCCAAAAAATTTAGTGAGCAGCAGTTCTTGTTGATGAGAAAATGCCTTGTTGATGAGAAACGTCAAAGGAGAATGGCCAGACTGGTTCAAGCTGACAGAAAGGTGACAGTAACTCAAATAACCATGTGTTACAAACAGTGGTATGCAGAAGAACATCTCTGAACACACAACACATCAAACCTTGAAGTGGATGGGCTACTGCAGCAGAAGACAACACTGGGTTCCACTCCTGTACCTAATATAGTGGCAACTGGGTGTATTTTCTCCTTTGTTCTCTCTCTGTTGCCATAGAGCATTTTCCAAGAGAGTAAACAAGGGATCCTTTTCCCCAATGTTGCCACTGGCAACCTCAAACCGGGGGCGGCGAAGAGTTGCTGGAGGATGCTCCTATACTGCTTGGTCAGAGCTCAAGTTTAACATCTGTTGTTGGAGATAATTTGGGACTTTTAATTAAAGAGGAAATAGATGAAGATAATGTAACAGGATGTAGCCAACGGAAAGCCGAGCTGTGCTTGAGAAACTCCTGTGAGAGGGTGACAGATGTGGTTCAACAGACCTACAGAGAACTACAGCTAAGAAGGTTAGTGGGAGGGATAGTGGTATGAGGGAAGGTTAATGACGTGGATTAAAAATGGAAGGATATAAGGAGAGGGGTTAAGCACTTTTTGGGAGCAGTTAGGGAAAGTCTTGCAAAGGTTTCTCCTCTGAGACTTACCAATGTCACTTGCTTCTTCAATGATCTGATATAGAACTAGAGGAAGCTATTAAACTAAGAGAACTATTAAATTATTCTGTGAGTTTTACAAAGCCGCAAAGAGACATTGAGAAGGTTGTTCGGATGTCAAGAAGTGCCAGATAGGAGGTGATGGTGGCAAATGTGAAGTGGGACATTAAATTTAAAAGAACACCCAATCTCATACAGTCTCAGAAGCTAAGCAGACTCAAGCCTGGTTAGTACCTGGATGGGAGACTGCCTGTGAATACCAGGTGCCTTTAGTTACAGGGCGACAGGGTAGTTAGTGTAACACTATTTCAGTGCCAGTGACCTGGATTCAATTTTGCCACGTCTGTTAGAGTCTACATGTTCTCCCCGTGACCACGTGTGTTTCCTCTAGACGCTCCGGTTTCTTCCTACATTCCAAAGATGTATGGGTTAGTAGGTCAGATGGATCGAATTGGGCAGCATGGGATCATTGGGCCAGAATGGCCTATTGCTGGGCTGTATCTCTAAGTAAATAAAAGCATAAAGTAAACAAGAACACTGTGCAGTAAGATAGGGTGCATGGGTGGACATTTAGGAGAAGTAAGAGCAAAGGTAATTTCCCATGAGAGTTATTAACATTTTTTTAATTCATTCATTCACACGGACCTGCATCTAGTTGCCCCTGAGAAGGTAGTGGTGAGTTGCCTTCTGTGGTCCTTGAGGTGCGGGTACACTCACAATGCTGGTAGGGAGTGAGTTCCAGGACTTTGACTTGGTGACACGGGGCTATATTTCCAAGTCAGAATGGCGTGGGGCTTGGAGGGCAGCTTCCTGTTTTTGCTGCCGTTGTCCTACCAGCTGGTCATAGTTGTGAGTTTGGAAGGTGCTGTCTGAGGAGTCTTGGCAAGTTGAAACAGTGCATCCTGGAGGCGGTACTCACTGTTGCTACTGTACACGGTGGTGGAGTGAGTGACTGATGTGTCTGTCAAGCAGCTGCCAAGTCCTGTATGGTGCGTTCTTGACTGATGTTGATGATGCATTCTTCCAGGCAGTGGGAGAGTATTCCATCTCACTACTGGCATGAGGTTTATTCGACATCATCATTGCCTGGAACTCGTATGGCGTGAAGGCAGCATCCATTGTTAAGGACCCTCAACATCAGGGACAAACCCTCTTCTCATTACCACCAACAGGGAGGAAGATACAGGATCCCAAAGACCACGCTCAACATTTTAGGAACAGCTTCTTCCCTTCCATCAGCAGATTTCTGAGTGGGCAATGAACCCATGAACACTGTCTCAGTACTCTGCTCTCTTTTTGCACTATCTATTTCCGTAATATTTCTTATTGTAACTTATAGTAATCTTGTTCATGTATTGCACTGTACCGCCACAACAAAACGTCAAATTTCATGACATATATCAGTGATACTAAACCTGATTCTGACTTTGAATGTTACTTGGCACCTATCAGCTCAGGTCTGGTTTTTGTCTGGGTCTTGCTGCATTCGGATGTGGACTGTTTCACTATCTGATGGGTCTGGTGCTGCGTGCATTTAAATATAACACTTTCCGTCCAGAAAGTGAGGTATTTACTGAGGTTGCCTCCACTGCTTCACTGGACAGAGAATTCCACAGATTCACCCCTCTTGGGAAAAGCGGTTTCTCCTCATCTCTGTCCTAAATTTACTCCCCTGTATCTTGAAGCTATGTTCTAGTCTCACCTACCAGTGGAAACAATTTTCCTGCCTCTATCTTATCAATCCCATTCATAATTTTACATAAGATCTCCTCTCATTCTTCTGAATTCCAGCGAGTACAGTCCCAGACGACTCAAGCTGTCCTCATAGTCTAACCCCCTCATCTCTGGAATCAACCTGGTGAACCTCCTCTACACTGCCTCCAAAGCCAGTATATCCTTCCTCAAGTAGACCAGAACTGCACACAGCACTCCAGCTGATCACTGTGCAGTCATCACGGACATCCCCACTTGTGTGCTTACAACAGAATACGTTGCAAGGTCGTAACAAGATAGATTGTGAGGTCAAGAGTCCATCTTATTGTTCTAGGTAGAAGTGAGGTAGAAGCTGTTCATGAGCTGAGTCGTACATGCTTTCAGGCTTTTGTATCTCCTGCCTGGTGCTGGGGATCCTGGGAGGAGGCCAAGGAAACTGAAGAAAGATATCTATATGACTTTGTGAATGATACAGGGGAATTGCTGATATTCAAGGCCAGGCTGGAGATACGGTTGACAGAAAAGGAAATTGAGAAAGATAGGAACTTGGAGTGTTGCCCAGGTGGTTGACAAGGACAGTTTGGACTGGATAGGCCAAGTGACTTCCCTCTGGGTCGTAATTCTTCATAAAGTGGATCTGAGAAAGTGTTATTGTCTGACTGCTCCACAGAGCTTAATCTACAACCATCACGGTCTGTGGTCTTGTAAACAAGACAGCACATTACAATTTCGACAATGGAGCTAGTGGAGCTGCAATATTCATGAGTGAGAGAGTGGGTGAGAAAGGGAGGGGGAGAGAGAGAGCATGAGTGAGAGCTTGAGAAAGACTGAGAGAGAAAGAGAGACAGAGAAAGTGAGTAAGAAAGAGAGTGAGAGGGGGAGAGTGAGAGTGAGATTGAGAGAGAGGGAAAGAGAGAAAGAAAGTGGAAGAGAGTAAGAGGGAGGGAGAGAGAGCAAGCAAGAAAATAGCAATATGAAATTTAAAACTTCAAAATGATTAAATAACAAATAACTGTTACAGATTTGTGTCATTGTGCAATCATCTTTGCAAAGATTTCCATAGCAAGGCTACCTCCCACTAGACTTCCCTTCCTCTTTAAATTATTTAGCTTTGTTACTGTCAGTCATTACTCATTACCATCTACTCCATCATATTAATGTGAGACAAAGAGACAATCCAAAAACTAGAGCAGACATAATGAATAATCCTGTTGGATTTGTTCCAAATGTATTATAATTGAACTGTCAGATTTTAATTATAATAAACCATTATTTTTACACTAATCACTATTCCGACCAATATTTCTTCCTTTGTTAATTGCCTGTTTCTTAAACCACTTTAGCTGAGGAGGCTGGATGAATCAGTGTCCTGCAGCTTGACTAGGTTGGGTATATGGATTTCTTATTAAATCCACCTGCTCCTTGCACAGTTATCTTGAACTCAGTGGAAATTTGACAGAAGTTTGAAATCGGATAGAAGAGGGTAGGCTGAGCAAGCTGGGGCTTTTCCCTTTGGAGTGAAGGAGGTTGAGGGGTAACTTGATAAAGGTGTACATGATGATAAGAGGCATAGATCAAGTGGATAGCCAGAAAATAGCTAATACCAGGGGAAATAGTTTTAAGATGATTGGAGGAAAGTACAGAGGGTTGTCAGAGGTAGGTTTTTGTACACAGAGAGTGGTGAGTGCACTGAATGGAATGTTGGCCTTCATTGCTAAAGGGGTTGAATTTAAGTGCAGGGTACTGGTGAGGCCGCATTTGGAGTACTGTGTGCAGTTCTGGTCTTCTTTCTTGAGGAAGGATATACTGGCTTTGGAGGCAGTGTAGAGGAGGTTCACCAGCTTGATTCCAGAGATGAGGGGGTTAGACTATAAGGACAGCTTGAGTCGTCTGGGACTGTACTCGCTGGAATTCAGAAGAATGAGAGGAGATCTTATGTAAAATTATGAATGGGATTGATAAGATAGAGGCAGGAAAATTGTTTCCACTGGTAGGTGAGACTAGAACATAGCCTCAAGATACAGGGGAGTAAATTTAGGACGGAGATGAGGAGGAACCACTTTTCCCAAGAGGGGTGAATCTGTGGAATTCTCTGCCCAATGAAGCAGTAGAGGCAACCTCAGTCAATACCTCACTTTCTGGACTGAAAGTGTTATATTTGAATGCACACAGCACAAAAAATAAAATGGATCATCTTGAAATTCAACTACAGATTGGCAAGTATGACATTGTGGCTATCTCTGGAACTTGGTTAAAGGATGGCTGCCATTGGGAGCTGAATGTCTAAGGATATACGGTGTATTGGAAAGATAGGTTAGTAGGCAGAGGGGGTGATGTGGCCCTGTGTATAAGAAATAGTATTAAATCACTAGAAAGGGATGACATAGGATTGGAAGGTATAGAATCTCTATGGGTTGAGTTAAGAAATTGCAAGGGTAAAAGGACCCTAATGGCAGTTGTATACAGGCCTCCAAACAGCAGCCGGGATGTGGATTACAAATTACAGCAGGAGATAGAAAAGGTGTGTCAGAAGGGCAAAGTCATGATAATCATTGGGGATTTTAACATGAAAGTGGATTGGGAAAACCAAGTCAGAACTGGACCTCAAGAGAGAGAATTTGTCGAATGTCTAAGGGATGGCTTTTTAGAACAGCTGGTTGTTGAGCCCACTAGGGGATCAACTATGCTGGATTGGGTGTTGTACAATGATCCAGAGGTGATAAGAGAGCTTAAAGTTAAGGAACCCTTAGGGAATAGTGATCACAATATGATGGAGTTCACACTGAAATTTGAGAAGGAGAAGCTAAACTCCAATGTGTCAGTATTCCAGGGGAATAAAGGAAATTACAATGGCATGAGAGGGGAATTGGCCAAAGTTGACTGGAAAGGAACACTAGCAGGAAGGACAGCAGAGGAGAAATAGCTGGAGTTTCTGAAAAAAATGAAGGAAGTGCAAGACAGATATATTCCAAACAAGAAGAAATTTTCGAATGGAAGAAGGACACTACTGTGGCTGACAAGTGAGCCAAAGTAAAAGCAAAAGAGAGAGCATACAGAAAGCCAAAGACATTGGGAAGATCAAGGATTGGGAAACTTTTAAAAACCTGCAGAAGGAAACTAAGAAGGTCATTAGGAAGGAAAAGATAAATTATGAAGGGAAATTGGTGATTAATATCAAAGAAGATACTAAAAGCTTTTTTAAGTATATAAAGGGTAAAAGAGAGTTGAGGGTAGATTAGATTATGGGAACACTCAGTCCTCTTTTATTATCATCTAGAAATGCATACATGTATTAAGAAATGATACAATGTTTCTCCAGAGTGATATCACAGAAAAACAGGACAAACCAAAGACTAACACTGACAGAACCACATAATTATAACATATAGTTACAGCAGTGCAAAACAGTACCATAATTTGATAAAGAACAGACCCTGGGCACGGTAAAAAAAAAGTCTCAAAGTCCCAAGCCGATCGACTCCCGAGTCCCCGATAGCAGGCGACGAAGGGAGAAACTCCCAGCCATAAACCTCCAGGCACCGACAACTGCCGATGCATTGGAAGCACCCGACAACAGCCGACACTGAGTCCGTCTGTCTGAAAACTTCGAGCCTCCGACCAGCCCCTCGAATACAGCGTCCCGAGTGCCTTCAACCTCGCCCGGCTGCCGAAACAAGCAAAGCCGAGGATTCGGTGCCTTCTCCTCCGGAGATTCTGGACCACACAGTAACAGCGTCAGCGAAGCGGGCATTTCAGAAGTTTCTCCAGATGTTCCTCTGTACTCTCACGTCTGTCTCCATCAAATCAGAATTGTGCACGGTCCCCTACTTGACAAATAACAGACATCACCACCGAAGTGGCCGCACGCACTGCGTCGTGCTGCCATCTTCTCCTCCTCCTCCACTAGATATAGGACTAATAGAAAATGACACTGGAGATATTGTAATGAGAGATGCAGAGATGGCAAAGGACCTGAATATGTATTTTGCATCAGTCTTCACAGTGGAAGACATCTGCAGTATACTGGACATTCAAGAGTGTCAGGGAATTGAAGTATGTGCAGTGAAAATTACGACTGAGAAGGTGCTCAAGAAGCTTAATGGTCTGAGGGTGGATAAATCTCCTGGATCTGATGGAATGCACCCTTGGGTTCTGAAGGAGGTAGCTGGACAGATTGCGGAGGCATTAACATTGATCTTTCAAGAATTGATGGATTCTGGCATTGTACCGGATGACTGGAAAATTGCAAATGTTACTCCACTATTTAGGAAGGGTGGGAGGCAGCAGAAAGGAAACCATAGACCTGTTAGCCTGACGTCAGTGGCTTGGAAGTTGTTGGAATCGATTGTTAGGGATGAGATTACAGAGTACCTGGAAGCACATGACAAGATAGGCCAAAGCCAGCATGGTTTCCTGAAAGTAAAATCCTGTCTGAATAACCTACTGCAATTTTTTGAGGAAATTACAAGCAGGGTAGACAAAGGAGATGTAGTAGATGTGGTGTACTTGGATTTTCAGAAAGCCTCTGACAGGGTGCTGCACATGAGGCTGCTTAGCAAGATAAGAGCCCGTGGAATTACAGGGGAGTTACTAGCATGGGTGGAACATTGGCTGATCGGCAGGAAACAGAGAGTGGGAATGAAGGGATCTTATTCTGGCTGGCTGCCGGTTACCAGCGGAGTTCCACAGGGGTCGTTGTTGAGACCGCTGCTTTTTACGATATATGTCAATGATTTGGACTATGGGATTAATGGATTTGTGGCTAAATTTGTCAATGATACAAAGACAGGTAGTGTTGAGGAAACAGAGTCTGCAGAGAGACTGAGATAGTTTAGGGGAATGGGCAAAGAAGTGGCAAATGAAAGGCAATGTTGCAAAGTGTATGGTCATGCACTTTGGTGGAAGAAATAAATGGGCAGACTATTATTTAGACAGGGAAAGAACTCAAAATGCAGAGATGCTAAGGGACTTGGGAGTCCTTGTGCAGGATACCCTAATGGTTAACCGCCAGGCTGAGTCGGTGGTGAAGAAGGCGAATACAATGTTGCCATTCATTTCTAGAGGTATAGAATATAAGAGCCAGGGCATCAAAGGGTATGGGCTGAAGGCACGGGAGTGGGGATGTCTGGAAGAATTGGATCAGCCCATGATTGAATGGCGGAGCAGACTCAGTGGACTGAATGGCCAACTTCTGCTCCTATATCTTGTGGTTATATATATTTAAGGCAAGGTTGGATAGATTTTTTGCATAGTAGGGGAATTAAGGGCTATGGGGAAAAGGCGAGTAGGTGGAGATGAGACCATGGTCAGATCAGCCATGATCTTACTGAATGGCGGGGCAGGCTCGACGGGCCAGATGGCCGACTCCTGCTCCTATTTCTTATGTTCGTATGTTTTTATGACCACTGTCAGGGGTGGTGGTAGAGGCAGTTACAACTGGCGTATGTAAGAACATCTTAGATAGGCACATGGATGATAGAAAAATGGAGGGCTATGTATGATGGAAGGGTTAGATTGATCTTAGCATAGTTTAACATGTTGGTACATCATCGTGGGCCCAAAGGCCTGTACTGTGCTGTAATGTTCTATATTCTCTGAGGTGAATCTGTGGAATTTCTGATTTAAAATGGCACTACTGAAGGCGAGTGACAGCTTAATGGTAGCTCAGAAGGCAAGAAATACAACTAAAAATATTACTAATGACACCTTTTGTGAAGTATATTGTGGTCAACTATCACTGCAAACAGTGAAGAAGCAAGCAGAGGCGGAGCTGGTTTGGAGGATGAGCCGTCCCGGTCTATTGCAAAGCCGAAACGTAGCGTGTTCAAGATGGGTTCGCAGACGGAGTTTGTATCGCTGTTGCTGTTGAAGTGAATGATTTGGAGAGGAGTCGATGCAGAGGGCTTTCGATGCCATCCCACCTAAGCTGGCTGTGAGGTTGGATCACTCCAAGCACTGAGCCGATCGGCTTCAGGATGTGCAGCCGGGGTGAGTCGCTGTGCCAGGGTCCAGGTCCTAGAGCGAGGCACAACCCAATGCTTGGACAATTTAAAGCCCAGGTGTCAGGGTTGGAGGTGAGGGTCGAGCTGATTTTGCTCGCTCTTCTGCGATGTTCATTCCTCTCTCCAGTGGTTGTCATCTCTGCGAGTTCACGTGGTGTTTTTGCCCCACTAATGTGATGAACTGAGATCGAGGCTTCGGCCTACTCCAGCTGCTCCGAGAAGCGGATCTAAGGACTCGGTCTGAGTCCGAATGCTATTGTTTGCATGATGTGTGTGTGCTTTTTCCCTTTTCCTCTGCGCAGTGGTTATGGTCTTTTTTTAATTGGGTTCTTCAGGTTTCTTGCTTTGTGGCTGCCTGTAAGCAAAGAAATCTCCAGGTGTATAATTTATATATTCTTTGATTACAAATGTACTTGAATCCTGAATTCATTGCCACAGACGGCTGTGAAAGCCAAGCCATTAAAGATAGCTAAAGTGGAGGTTGATAGGCTCTAAATTAGTAAGTGTGTCAAAAGGTACGAGGTAAAGCCAGGAGAATGGGATTGAGAGGGATAATAAATCAGCCATGGAATGGCAGAGCAGATTCAATGGGCTGAAGGGCCTAATTCTGCTCCTATGTCTTAAGATCTTACGTTCTGCATTTAGTGTGTACATCTCTGATAATCACCCCCCTCCCAATCTTATTACTGATTAACTGTACAAATTCAGTTTTTGGATGTGTGGCACGTTTGTTTCTGAATTCTGTGTCTACATAAAGTACTTGGATTCCCTCTTTACCTCACATTGATATGATGGAGTAGATGGGTAATGAGTAACAATTCACACTAAGCAACCTAAACAACCTTGGCCCAGTGTAAAAGCACTTTTGACTACATTTCAAAGATCAACCGTGAAGGCTGTGAAGATCATTCTCTCATCTGTCAATGATACACGTCAACATCTTAACATTAGAGTCAATTTCACTTTATTGCCAGTATGTGAAACAAACCAGAATTGATTGTGGTTCAGTGCCAAGAATAAGACACAGGACAACTCCATAAAAGACAACACAATAGTAACTAATAATTTACAGGACAATAGCACAAACAGCCATGAGCAATCAACTATTAGTGGAACGGTCACGTGCACAAACATCAATAATCAAACTTAAATAAGTTTGTGAAGATATGAACAGACTCAATAATTATCAACAGAACAAGAAGAGAAGGAAAGATGATTGCACGTAAAACAAAATATTACCATAAATAAGTTAATAAAATATAATTCAAAATGCATGTAGTGTGCAGAGCAGATGAACAGTAAACAAGTGACAAGACCTCAGTGCTGGCAGGGGATTCATAGCCTCACAGCCTGGGGGAAGAACGGGTTACCCAGTCTGGCAGTCCTAGTCCTGATGCTCCTGTACCTCCTTCCTGATGGTAGTGAGTCAAAGAGATTGTGGGATGGGTGGTAGGGATCCTCAACAATGCTCTGGGTCCTTCGTCTACAACATCCCCAATAAATGTCACAAAGTGTGGGGAGGGAGACCCTGGTGATCCTCGCTTGCAGTTTTTACTACTCTCTATAGGGCCTTGCAGTCCGATGCCTTGCAGCTTCTGCACCACACAGTGATGCAACCAGACAGGACACACTCGATGGTGCTCCTGTAGAAAGCTGTTAGAGTGAGGCCAGGAAGCCTTGCGCTCCTCAGTCTCCTCAGAAAGTACAGGCTCTGTTGTGTCTTTCTGACTGGTGAGGAGGTGTCATGGAGGATCTCAGAGGATCTGTCCTGGGCCCAATATATTGATGCAATCATGAAGCAGCATGCCAGCAGCTATACCTTGTTGAGAGTTTGGTGTGTCACCAAAGCCTCCAGAAAATTTCTACAGATGCACTGTGGAGAGCACTCTGATTGGTTGGATGACTGTCTGGTGTGGAAGTACCAACAGACAACATTGAAAGAAGCTGCAGAGAAGTTGTTGACTCAGCTAACTCCACCATGCGCTCTAGCCTCCCAACCATCGAGGACATCTTCAAGAGACAGTGCATCAAGAACATCTCACACTTCATTAAGGACCCGCACCATCAGGGACATGCCCTCTTCTCATTACCGCCATCAGAGTGGAGATGCAAAGAGCCTGAGGACTCACATACAACGTTTTAGGAACAGCTTATTCGCCTTCATCATCAGAGTCCTGAATGGTCCATGAACCCGTGAACACTACCTCACCACTTTGCTGTCTTTTTTTTATATATTTCTATTTGTAACCTATAGTAATTTTTAAATTATTGCACTGTACTGCTCCATAAAACAAGTTTCACGAAATATGTCAGTGATAATAAGGCTGATTCTGACTCTGAAAACAGTCTCTATCATGGGAAGCCATCTCCAATGGAACCAATTTTGGGTCCTCCAGTGCAGCTGCCAATCTTGCTGGAACATTCGTAAGGGGCAATGAAGACCTTACCTCTCTGTCACATGTCAGAACTGTGAGGTACTAAAGCCTGATTTATACTTCTGCATCAATGCGTCGCCGCAAACCCTACGCAAAGCCGATGCAGAACCCCACGCGAGTGCCTGTGTTGCTGCGACGTGCACCTCTTCCAAAATGTAACCGCGCATCATGGCAATGCAGAACGCAGCAGCTGTGATTGGTCCGCTTGGTAGCATCGCATTTCATCCTACGCTGCAATAGCTTCCCATTGGGCGACTGAAGGGCAGGGAAGGAACTCTGGCTGCAATGCTTTCCATAAAGCATTACAGACCTCCGAAATTATGGAGAACACATTTCCTTTTTACGAAAAAAGACGCTCGCTTCTTGTTTACCCCGAGAAAGACTACCATGACCATAAAGCCTTGCGTGGGCAGGTGAGTGCATATGTGTGATGTGCACGAATTGCAGAGCGACACAGACACACCAACGCACAAGTATAAATGCTCACAATGCGTGTAGGCCACTTGCGTAGGTTACGGTGTCCAGTTAACGCAGAAGTATAAATCAGGCTTAAGTCTTTAGCGGTTCATCTCAGACAGAAACCCATATTACCTAGGGGTATCTGGATGAACACTTGAGATTCCTGAGGATGTGGATCAGGAGCTGAACAGTGGGATTCGTCCCAAAGACATTTTTTAGCATAATTTCTATAAAATAGGCTGGACAGCCCTTTTCTCAGAATCAGAATCAAGTGCCATGAAGTTCTGTGAAAGAAAGAAAGGTAGATTCACTTTATTTGTCACATATTCACAGAAGCATACAGTGAAATATGTTGTTTGCGTCAAATCATTTCAATGAGGATTGTGCTATGGCCAGTCCACAAGTGTCCCCACGCTTTCAGCACCAACAGAGCATGCCCACAACTTACTAACGCTAACCCATATGTCTTTGGAATGAGGGAGAAAACCGAAGCACTTGGAGAAAACCCACATGGTCATGGGGAGAATGTACAAACTCCTAACAGGAGAACAGCAGGAATTGAACTCTGATTGGTAATTGCTGGACTGTAAACCAATTGCATTAACTGCCAAGCTACCATGCCACTTACAATATCCAGTCTGAGGCTGGCTTTGGCAAAGTGTGCTGACATTCATCAACTTTGCAGTTTGTACTCCCATGGGATATGGGTGTTGGTTCAAGTGTCTGCTCCTTCTTGGTTCAAGGACTCGGGGTGAAGTTAAGATTAGGGCCGAAGAGCCAATTTTATTGGCTCGTGCCTAGTAAGGAGCAGTCTGAATTTCCAGATACTGGTGTCAAACTGAAAGCTAATGAGAATATATCTTGTTTCTCCAGTTATTATTAAATTAGGAAATCAGCTTTCCATGATGAAAATAACGCAATTTAGAGCATTTTTCTGTCAGGATTAATGAAAAAATGTTCTTGAGACTAACTCCAGTCGTATTCTTCCGTGTAAATAAGGGAACAGATGATTGTTAAATGTGGACCCTGTCTGTTGTACTGCCAAGCAGACTTTGTGAGTGGAATCTGTTGATAAATGATTCTTGTTTACACTTCGGCACACAATCGTTCTTCATTACACACCAGATGTGCAGATAATTGAGCTCCCATTAATATTCCTTATTGTCTTGTACACAAGCCAACACTTGTCCAATGGTGCACCTTAAAATGTATGCAATTTACTCCTGTGACTTTCAAGTACAATATAGTATCTTTCATATTATCTCCTCTCCTTGGCAGCTGATTCGGGTCAAATCACATGGGTGGTGAGGTATGCCAAAAATATTTTCGTTGGAATGAAGAAACAGCGTATCCCATCTCCAGGGGAAATTGCAAATGGATGGTAGTAAGTTCTTATTCCACTGTCTTGTTAATACTAAAGGAGTTCATCGCTCTTCAAGAAGAATGAATTCATATAAAAATGAGCTAATACAGGAGGAATTATTGGCGTGGTGGGAAGAACATCGGGGTTAATCAGACTCAGCTTTCGTCAGGGTTGTATGGATCTCTTTCAACTGCTTTTCCCTAACAGAGTACTTGCATGACTGAGAAGGGTCTCGGCCCGAAACATCGACTGTTTATTAATTTCCATAGCTGCTGCCTGACTGCGGAGTTCCTCCAGCATTTTACGTGTGACCACTAATGATAGTTGGAACATTGGAATCGTTAAATATTCATGAATTCAACTTCCTTCAAACCAGCAGCAAAATAGATTTGATTGATTTGTCACAAACTAGAGAAAATCTGCAGATGTTGTTGCTTTAATCGATTTGTAGCCATTTAATTTATTAAGTCAGGGCTAATGACCAACCTGAGGTAAGATTTATATCCTGCAGACGTATAAAAGGAATTCATAGAATCATAGAAAAGTACAGAACAGAAACAGGCCCTTCAATACAACTAGTCCATGCTGAACGTTCAATTTGAAGATCATATGAATTTATAAAGCCCAAGTAAACTAATATTCTATCTTCCAGTGTAACTGAATTTACAACAAAGAATCTTGTTTTTTCCATTGAAAAAATGCGATGAAAATAATATATCATAAAGACCTTATTTATTTGAACATTAAGACAGCCTTTCACCACTTATGCAATAATCAATAGGGAGGCAAAGCAGTGTAGTGGCTTATAGTGATCATTAATCAGGGGTTTGATTCCCACTGTAAGGAGTGTGTACGCTCTCTCTATTACCGGGTGGATTTCCTCTGGGTGCTCTGGCTTCCTTCCATATTCCAAAAGACATACGGTTACAATTAGTGATGATAATGATGATGGCGACGACTCAGACCTGAGAGGCCAGCTTCGGGCATTTTCATGCCTTACAGGGCACAGATCGAAAGGCTGTGTGGGGCGCCACTCCTCGCACAGACATTTCGCAGTATTATTTTACGAGGCTGAGTTGCAAGCTGGACGTCAACCCGGCGCGGATGGACAGCGCGCACAGGGGCGGTCTGTCACTGGATCAAACTCGGGAACCTCCGTTCTCGAGCCCAGCGCTGATCTCACTGCGCCACCAGCCGACCAAATTAGTGAGTCGCGGGCATCTTTGTTGGCACCGGAAGTGTGGTGATACTTGTGGGTTGCCCCCCAGCACAATCCTCGCTGACTTGATTTGATGTAAGACAACTCATTTCACTGTTTCATGTACGTGTGACAAATAAAGTTAATCTTCATCTCTGCTCAGATCAATTCCTATACCAGGGGTTCCCAACCTGGGTCCACGGACCCCTTGCTTAATGGTCCATGGCATAAAAAAGTTTGTAAGCCCTGTCCATGACCATGATTGTTCTTGGCAAATTTTTCTGCAGAAGTGGTTTGCCATTGCCTTCTTCTGGGCAGTGTCTTTACAAAATAGATGACCCCAGCCATTATCAATACTCTTCAGAGAATGTCTGCCTGGCATCAGTGGTCCCATAACCAGGACTTGTGATACGCACCACCTGCACCCATGGTTTCATGTGACCCTGATCGAGGGGCTAAGCAGGGGCTACACCCTGCCCAAAGGTGCTCTGCAGGCTAGAGGAGGGAAGGAGCACCTTAGACTTCCTTTGGTAGAGACGTATCTCCATTTCACCACCCAATTACCATTATCTACCCTATTTCTGCTGAAAACCATTACAATTTTTACCAATTATTTTCATTTCATTTAGTGCTTCATGAAACTGTGCATTCTATGCAATATGGTGCTCATTTAATCATTGTTTAAAAAAGCACTCACAAAATCATATTAAAAATCTCAAGAGAATACTTAACAGTGTCTCTATCTGGTAAAGGCAGACATCTAAATTGAGCATTTGAGACTATATTTGGGTAATGTTTAACAGAATTATCCCAGTCTCAACAATTCCTAAGTGTTGTAAAGAGTTCCATTTGTGAAGATTTTAAGAATAACCCAAGTCAGATCTTTCATACAATGAGTGTGGTGGATCAGAACGTTTGTGGAGTGTTTCTGATGCCAGGTCAGAGAGGGCCCTGTTGGTGTGCAGCAATATTGATGCATTTATAGCAACACACATCAAAGTTGCTGGTGAACGCAGCAGGCCAGGCAGCATCTGTAGGAGGAGGTACAGTCGATGTTTCAGGCCGAGACCCTTCATCAGGACTAATTGAAGGAAGAGCGAGTAAGAGATATTCCGTCTGGGTAGCCTCCAACCTGATGGCATGAACATTGGCTTCTCTAACTTCCGCTAATGCCCCACCTCCCCCTCGTACCCCATCTGTAATTTATTTATATACACACATTCTTTCTCTCTCTCTCCTTTTTCTCCCTCTGTCCCTCTGACTATACCCCTTGCCCATCCTCTGGGTTTCCCCCCCTCCCCCTTTTCCTTCTCCCTGGGCCTCCTGTTCCATGATCCTCTCATATCCCTTTTGCCAATCACCTGTCCAGCTCTTGGCTCCATCCCTCCCCCTCCTGTCTTCTCCTATCATTTTGGATCTCCCCCTCCCCCTCCCACTTTCAAATCCCTTACTCACTCTTCCTTCAGTTAGTCCTGACGAAGGGTCTCGGCCTGAAACGTCGACTGTACCTCTTCCTAGAGATGCTGCCTGGCCTGCTGTGTTCACCAGCAACTTTGATGTGTGTTGCTTGAATTTCCAACACCTGCAGAATTCCTCGTGTTTGATGCATTTATAGCCATCCAACTGAAGTAGTTCAGAATCAGAATCAGAATCAGGTTTAATATCATCAGCATATGTCACGATATTTGTTAACTTTGTGGCAGCAGTACAACGCAATGCATACTAATAGAGAAAAAACTGTGAATTACAGTAAGTGTATATATGTATATTAAATAGTTCAATTAAATAAGTAGTGCAAAACTGAAATAAAAAGTAGTGAGACAGTGTTCATGGATTGAATGTCCATTCAGAAATCAGATGGCAGAGGGGAAGAAGATGTCCCTGAATCATTGAGTGTGTGACTTCAGGCTCCTGCACCTCCTTCATGATGGTACCAGTGAGAAGAGGGCAGGTCCTCAGTAATGGGGATCCTTGATGATGGATGCTGCCTTTCTGAGGCATCGCTCCTTGCAGATGACCTGGATACTACGGAGGACAGTACCCAAGATGGAGATGACTAATTTTACAACCCTCTGCAGCTTACTTTGATCCTGTGCAGTAGCATTGGTGTAGGCAGCTCTTACAGTGCAGGACATCTGGATAGTGTCCAGCCAGTTATAACACAGCTACAGACTCTGCATTATATTTCCTCCTTTGTCATTTGCCACAACAAGCCGCTTGTGTGAACAATGTCAAAAATGCATGCCACATTAATTCGGGTTTCATGATGTCAGTTACACATGCATAAATTTGCATAGAGAAGGCGCAGATTTACTTTGCATGCGATATTTCAGCCCACATGGGCAGCACCATAACGGAAAAGGACAGCATGGTAATGTAGGGTCTTAGAACACTACAACACAGAAACAGGGCCTTCGGCCCATCTCTCCTGTACTGAACTATTTATCTGCTTAGTCCCATCAACCTACATCAGGACCAGAGCCCTCTATATCCCTACCATCCATGTACCTACCCAAACTCCTCATAAACATTGAAATCGAGTTTGCATGCACCTCTTCCACTGGCAGCTCGTTCCACATTCTCACCACCCTCTGAGTGAAGACCCCTCCCATGTGCCCTTAAATATTTCAACTTACACCCTTAACCCATGACCTCTAGTTCTAGTTTCACCCAAGCCTGCTTGCATTTACTCTTCTATACCCCTCATAATTTTATATTACTCTATCAAGTCTTCTCTCAATCTCCTACACTCTAGGGAATGAAGTTCTAACCTGTTCAGCCTTTCCCAATAACTCAGGTCCTTAAGTTCTGGCAAGATCCTTGTACATTTTCTCTGCACCCTTTCAATCTTATTTAAATCTTTCCTGTGGGTAGGTAATCAAAGCTGCACACAACACTCCAAATTAGACCTCACCAACATCTTCTACAACTTCCACCTAACATCCCATCTTCTGTACTCAGTACATTGATTTATGAAGGCCAGTGTGCCACAAGCTTTCTTCATGGCCCCATCTACCTGTGATGCCACTTCCAAGGAATTATGGGTCTGCATTCCCAGATCCCTCTGTTCTACTGCATACCTCAGGGCCCTACCTACCCTACCCTGGTTGGCCTTCCCAAAGTGCAACACCTCACACTTGTTTGCATTAAATTCCATCAGCCATTTTTCAGCCCATTTTTCCACCTGGTCCAGGTCCCAATGAAGCTTTGATTGTCTTCCTCGCTGTTCAGTACATCCCCAATCGTACATCCACAAATTTGCTGATCCTTTTAACCACATTATCATTCAGATCCTTGATATAGATGACAAACAACAATAGATCCAGCATCAATCCCAATGGCACACCACTAGTCACAGGTCTCCAGTCAGAGAGGCAACTCTCTACTACCATTCTCTGGCTACTCCCACAAAGCCAATGTCTAATCCAATTTACTACGTCATCTTGAATGCCATGCCACCAAATCTTCTTGACCAACCTCCAGGACATTGTCAAAGACCGTGATAAAGTTGAAGTAGACAACATACTTGCTTTCATCAACCTTCTTGATAACTTCTTTAAAAACTCTATTTTAGGAGGGAGGAGAAGATGGCGGCGCGACGCAGCACGCAGCGGCTACTCCGGTGAAATGATATCTGTTATCTGCCAAGTAGGGTGCCATGCACAATCCTGATTTGATGGAGTCAGACGTGAGAGCACGGATGAACATCTGTAGAAACTTCTGAAATGCCTGCTTCGCTGCTGCTTGCTACTGTGTGATCCAGAATCTCCGGAGGGGAAGGCCCCGAGTCCTCAGCTTTGCTTGTTGCTCAGCGGCCGGGGTGGGGTCGAAGCGCTCAGCAGAAGGATGGTGCTCGGGAGGCTGTATCGGAGGGGCTGGTTGGAGGCTCGACGTTTTCGGACGGAATCAGAGTCGGCTGTGGTCGGGTGCTTCCAATGCATCGGCAGTTGTCGGCGCCTGGAGGTTTATGGCAGGGAGAGTTTCTCCCTTTTGCCGCCTGCTATTGGGACTATCGGGAATCGATCGGAACTCTGAGACTTTTTTTTACCTGCCCATGATCTGCTCTTTATCAAATTATGGTATTGTTTTGCACTGCTGTAACTATATGTTATAATTATGTGGTCTTGTCAGTGTTAGTCTTTGGTTTGTCCTGTTTTTTTTTGTGATATCACTCTAGAGGAACATTGTATCATTTCTTAATGCATGCATTTCTAAATGACAATAAACGAGGACTGAATGTCCTCATAATCTGAAAAAAAGATTGGTTAGACATGGCCTACCACAACAAAGCCATGTTGACTATTTCTAGTCAGTCCCTGTCTATCCAAGCACTTACATATTCTGTCTCTTCAAATACATTCGAATAACTTCCCCACTACTGATATTAGATTAGATTAGATTATGAAGACACTCAGTCCTCGTTCATTGTCATTTAGAAATGCATGCATTGAAAATTGGAATATCATATTACCAACCTATAATTTCCTGGCCTTTCTTAAACAATGGAACAACATTAGCTACATTGACTAAGGATATTTTAAATATCTATGCTTGGGCCCCAACAATTTCTTCATTAACCTCCCACAGAGTCTGAGGGAACACCTTGTCGAGTGCTGGAGGTTTATCCACACTAATTTTCCTCAAGACAGCAAACACTTACTTCTCTGTAATCTGTATAGGGTCCATGACCTTGCTGCTGCTTTGCTTCACTTCGAAAGACTCTGTGTCTGTTGCCTGAGTCAATATGGACGCAAAAAGAAAACCATTTAAGATTTCCCCATCTCTTTTGGCTCCATACATAGATGACTTCTCTAATCTTCCAAAGGGCCAATTTTGTCCCTTGTTATTCTTTTACTCTTAATATATCTGTAGAAGCCCTTGGAATTCTTCACCATATTGTCTACTAGAACAACCTCATGTCTTCTTTTAGCCCCACACACAAAATCCTGGAGGAACTCAGCAGGCCAGGCAGCATCTATGGGAAAAAGTACTGTTGACATTTCAGGCCGAGACGCTTCGGCAAGACTGCAGGGTCTTGGCCAAAAACGTCAACTGTACTTTTTTCCATAGATTCTGCCTGGCCTGCTGAGTTCCTCTGACATTTTGTGTGTTTTGCTCGGATTTCCAGCATCTGCAAATTTTCTCCTGTTTCTTCTTTTACCTCTCCTGATTTCCTTCTTAAGTGTTCTCTTGCATTTCTAATACTCCACAAGTACCTCATTTGCTCCTTCCTGCTTATAACTCTTGTGCACCTCCTATTTTTTCTTAACCAGAGCCTCAATATCTCTCAAAAGCCAAGGTTCCCTAATCCTGGTACCCTTGCTTTTATTCTGATAGGAACGTACAAACTCTGTATTCTCAAAATTTCACTTTTAAAGGCCTCCACTTACCAAGTACACCTTTGCCAGAAAACAGCCTGTCCCAATGCACACTTGCTAGATCCTTTCTGATACCATGAAAATTGGCCTTTCTCCAATTTAGAATCTCAAACCAAGGACCAGACCTATCCTTCACCATAATTATCTTGAAACTAATGGTATTATAATCACAAGTACAAAGTGTTCCCCTACACAAACATCTGTCACCCGCCCTTTCTCATTCCCTAATAGGAGATCTAATATCACACTCTTTCCAGTTGGGACCTCTATGTACTGATTAAGGAAACTTTCCTGAACATACTTGACAGACTCTTTTCCAACTAGCCCTTTTACAGTATGGGAGTCCCAGTCAATGTGGGAAGTTAAAATCACCTACTATCACAACTTTATGTTTCCTGCAACAGTCTACGATCTCTCTACAAATTTGCACCTCTAAATCCCATGGATCATTGGGTAATCTGTAATATAATCCCATTAATGTAGTCGTACCTTTCTTATTTCTCAGTTCCACATATATTCCCTCAGCAGACGAGTTCTCCAGTCTGCCCTGCCTGAGCACAGTCATGACATTTTCCCTGACTAAGGTGCTACACATGAGGCTGCTTAACAAGATAAGATCCTATGGTGTTACAGGAAAGATACCGGTATGGATAGCAGAATAGCTGACAGGCAGGAGGTGGCAAGTGGGAATAAAAAGGGCTTTTTCTGGTTGGCTGCCATTGACTACTGGTGTTCCTCAGAGGTCAGTATTGGAACCACTACTTTTCACCTTGTTTGTCAATGATTTAGATAATGGAATTGATGGCTTTGTGGCAAAGTTTGTGGATGATATGAAGATAGGTGGAGGGGTAGGTAGTATTGAGGAAGCAATGTGACTGCAGCAGGACTTAGATAAATTGGAAAAATGGCCAAAAAACTGACAGAATACAGTGTTGGGAAATGTATGATAACGCATTTTGGTAAAAGGAACACTAGTGTGGACTATTATCTAAATGGATAGAAGGTTCAAACATCAGAGGTGCAGAGGGACTTAGGAGTCCTTGTGCAAGACTCCCGGAAGGTTAATTTACAGGTTGAGTCTGTGGTAAAGAAGGCAAATGCAGTGTTGGCATTTATTTCAAGGGGAATAGAATATAAAAGCAAGGAGATAATGCTGAGCCTTCATAAAACACTAGTTAGTCTGCACTTGGGGTATCGTTTTAGGCCCCATATCTCAGAAAGGTTGTGTTGTCATTGGAAAGAGTCCAGAGGAGGTTCACTCTGGGAATGAAGGGGTTAACATATGAGGAGTGTTTGGCAGCTTTGGGCCTAGACTTACTGGAATTTAAAAGAATGCGGGAGGATCTCATTGAAACCTACCGAATGTTGAAAGGACTAGATATGGTGGATGTGGAGAGGATGTTTCCTATAATAGTGGTATCCAGAACTAGAGGGCACAGCCTCAAAATTGAGGGGAGACCCTTTAGAACAGATGTAAGGAGGAACTTTTTTAGCCAGAGAGTAGTAAATCTGTGGAATGCTCTGCCACAGACTGCAGTGGAGGCCAAGTCCGTGGGTATATTTAAGGCAGAAGTTAGTCATTTCCTGATTGGCCAGGGCATCACAGGAGATGGCGAGAAGGCAGATGTGTGGGGTTGAGAGGGATCCGGGATCAGCCACGATGGAATGATGGAGCAGACTCAATGGGCTGAATGGCCTAATTCTGCTCCTATGTCTTATGGTACTATGGTCTTATGGACTAGTAATGCTACCCTCCCCTTTTAATCCCTCCCACTCTGTCTTTAAAACAATGGAACCTTGGAGCATTGAGCTGCCAGTCCTGCCCCCCCTGCAACATCTCACTAATGTTACAATAATTCCATGTGCTGATCCAAGGCCTAAACTCCTCCATCTTTCCTGCAATACTCCGTGCAATGAAATATACAAACCTCAGAATATTAGTCCCACCATACTCAATCTTTTGATTCCTGACTTCGTATGTAGGCTTAATAGCATCTTTCTCCACAACCACTCCACAATCTGCTCCAGTGTTCTGGTTCCCATCCCCTGCAATTCTAGTTTTAACTCCTCCCCACCCCACCTCACCGGCAGCACTAGCAAACCTTCTTGCTAGGATATTAGTCCCCCTCCAGTTCAGGTGCAAACTGTTCCTCCGTACAGGTCCTATCTTCACCAGAAGTAAGCCCAGTGATCCAAAAGTCTGAAGCCCTCCCTCCTACATCAACTCTTTAGCCATGTGTTAAACTGTCTGATCTTCCTGCTTCTGGCCTCACTAGCACGTGGCACAGGTAGCTGTCGTGAGATCACGATCCTGGAGGTCCTGTCCTTTAACTTAGCACCTAGCTCCCTGAACTCACTATGCAGGACCCCACCATCCTTTCTACCTATGTCATTGGTTCCAGCATGGACCACAACCTCTGGCTGCTCACCCTCCTACTTAAGAATGCTGTGGACTTGATCCGAGATGTCTCTGACCCTGGCACCGGAAGGCAACAAACCATCAAGGAATCTTGTTCTCGTGAACAGAGCCTCCTTTCTCCAACCAACAAAACCCCTATCACTACAGTTCTCCTCTTCTCCCCTTTTCTCTTCTGAACCACAGAGCCAGACTCAGTGCCAGTGACCTGACTGCTGTGTCGCATCCACCTGACCTCCCCCCAATTAGTATCCAAAACAGTATACTTGGTGTTGAGGGGAGCAGCCACAGGGGTACTCTGCACTGACTGCCTATCTCCATTTCCCCTCCTGACAGTCACCCCGTCACCTGTGTCCTGCATCTTGCCTGTGTGTCCTTTGATCAACCCCTCAGCCTACAGAATGATCTGGAGTACATCCAGCTCCAGCTCCAATTCCGTAACATGGTCACAGAGTCCTAGAGTCAGAGAAAAGTACAAACAGGGTGGTTTAGTCCATGCTAAAACCATTAAAACTGACTACTCCCATCAATCTGCACCGGGTCAATAGCCCTCCAGACCCCTACTATCCATGTACCTATCCAAACTTCTCTTAAACATTGAAATCGAGCTCACATGCACCACTAATGCAGACAGCTCATTCCACACTCTCACAATCCTCTGAGTGAAGAAGTTTCCCCTCGTGTTCCCCTTAAACCTCACCTTTCACCCTTAAGCCATGACCTCTGGTTGTAGTCCCACCCAGCCTCAGTAGAGAAAGCCTTCTTGCATTTATCCCATCAATACCCCTGATAATTTTATATACCTCTATCAAATCCCCTCTCAATTTTCTACATTCTAACAAATATTGTCCTAACCTATTCAATCTTCTGTTATAACTCGGGTCCTCCAGACCTGGCAACATCCTTGTGAATTTTCTCTGTACTCCTTCGCCCTTATTTACATCTTTCCCGTAGATGACAATACTGCATATAATACTCCAAATTAGGCATCAACAATGACTTATACAACTTCAGCATAACATCCCATCTCTTGTACGGGACAATGTGCCAAAAGCCCTCTTTATGACCCCATCTACCTGTGACGCCACTTTCAATGAATTATGGACCTGTATTCCCAGATCCCTTTGTTCTACCACACTCTTCAATACCTTACCATTCACTTTGTAATACCTACACTGGTTGGTCTTACCAAAGTGCAAAACCTCATACTTGTCTGCATTAAATTCTGTTTGCCATTTTTCTAGCTGATGCTAGTCTTCCTCACACTTGTTATCGTTACCTTTTATTCTGAGAGGCTCAAACAAGCTTTGTACTCTCAAAATTTCATTTTTGAAGCCCTTCCCCTTTCCAAGTATACCTTTGCCAGAAAACAGCCTGTCCCAATCCAAACTTGGCAGATCATCTCAGATATCATCAAAATTGGCCTTTCTCCAATTTGGAATCGCAACTCGCGGACCAGACCTGGTCTGAAAGATGCAATTCTTGCAGGTGTAGTCGTCAGGGACACTGGAAATCTCCCTGCCTTCCCACATCCCACAACAGGAGCATTCCTTTATCCTTTCTGGCATCCTCATTTCTCTAACTGTGCAATAAGGAAAGAAAGAAAGGAAAGGAAAATTTTAAAAATCTATCTCCAGTCTTCACCTCTGTTCGGCAAAGCCTGAACTAGATTATGGAAATGCTTTACAGTACCAGTGATCAGCGATCGGGGTTCAATTCCTGCCACTGTCTGTAAGAAGTTTGTATGTTCTTCCCGAGACTGCATGAATTTCCTCCCACATTCCAAAGACATAAATGTAAGGGTTAGTAGGTTGTGGGCCAGCAATGTTGACGTCAGAAGCACGGTGACACCTGCAGGCTGACCCCAGCACAATCCTCGATGCTTTCATTTGACACAAACGACACATTCGTTTTAAAGTTTCAATGTACATGTGAGAAATAAAGCTAATCTCTTTATAGGAACTCTCTGCATTCAAATTCTTTCCATGCAGAATATTGCAAGGATTACACTTCCAAAGTTGTCAATTGGTTATAAAGAGTTGTGCCAATAGACCTATGAAAGGCCCTGTAGAAATATAAGGTTTTTGAACAATATATGGCCATCTCTTCAAAGGTTACTCTAAATCAGGGGTTGAGGCCATAACATAAAAATGTTGGGAACCCCTGATTTAGAGGGGTCTCTGGACCTAGAAAGGGGAGAAGCTAGAAGAACAAGGTGGTGGTGGGGGGGGGGGGGTTGAGCCAAGGAGTACAAGTGACAAGTGAGACCAGGTGAGGGGGAAGGTAGGAGGGTGGGAGAGAGTGATGAAATGAAAAGCTGGGAGCTGATAGGTGGAAGAGGTAAAAGGCTGAAGAAGAAGGAATCTGATAGGAGAAGCAGTGGACCATAGGAGAAAAGGAAGGAGGAAGGGAACCAGAGAGAGATGATGGGCAGGTGACAAGAAGAGAAGGGGTAAGAGGGGAGCCAGAAGGGGTAATTGCAAAAGAGAGAAGGGGGAGGGGGTAGTAATCACCAGAAGATAGAAAAGAGTGATGTTCATGCCATCAGGTTAGAGACTACCCCAATGGATTTTGAGATGTTGCTCGTCATTTTGACAATAGAACATGACAAAATGGAAATGTGAAGTCCAGTATCTGCAGAATCTCATGTTTATCATGCTCTGTTTGCTGCACTAAATTTGAAAATCCTAACTCATGCTGCTGTTCGGCTAAAGTGTATCTGAATTCTATACAGTGGCTCTGAAGTGTCAGCCCTTATTTCCTTCCAAGCTCTCAAAAGGAAACCGTTGCACTCAGATCTGACTCTTGTTCTTCTTAAGCCCATCACCCGTACCGGCGCTCAGGCTGCCGACAGCAGCTCACCGGAAATCTCTATCCTGGTCTGGTTTTTCAGATTGTCTCCAAGTATGGCCATTCTTATGTCTTCTAGACGAGGATGCTCCCTCTCCCAGGGATGAGATCTTCAGGGCTTCTGTTGGTATTTCTGCTCGGGGTTTTTATGAGAAACGGTAACCAGCCCCGAACCAAACCCTCCACCTTTCGCAGCCAAGTTTGGGAGCGTCCATGGCAGAGTTTCAGATGTTATTATATGTCCATTATTTCACAAATAACTCAGTGCGAGATGGGACCTGAATTATTATTATTATTGGCTTTCCTGACGACGACAGGAAACCTGTCCGGAAATTGTTTTGAAGTGGAAAAGCCGTTGCACTGGAGCAGTTCCTCCCTCTTGACCTCGGAAGCCCCCGTCACAAACTGGAGTCTTCCTTCGCTGAAGTGGATAACCACAGCCTCTTCTGTGCCTTGTCATGCCCTTTGCTCTCCACAAAGTGTTGCAGAACCGCCTTGCTGGCCGCTGGATCTCTCTGTTGATCTCAACCGCCCAGTCACATGCTAGGACAGGCAAGGTCCTGTCTCACAGGGGTATGAGGCCTGCCCGGTACCCTCGTCTGGTTTACCCCACCTGGTGAAGTAGTGTGCTGCAGTGTGGCCACTGTCACGTGCCAACAGCAACCAGGAGCCACGAGTGAGAGCTGAATGTCCAGTGGGCACCGAAGGCGAGTGGGCTGCCCTTACCCAGAGGTGCTAACCTTCCCTGGACATGTAATCCACCCTGAGACTTGAATTGCAAGCTTCAAATCTGACAGGCAGGCAAAAACCTGTCAAAGGATCATTAAGCCTCTGATGCGCCATGATACCTGGAAATGGCAGGACTCAAATGCCTTAGGTGTGTTGGAATAAAAACAAAAGCACAGTTTAAATCTCAATAAATTATACCCCAGTTGCAATACGATGAAAAGAAGCAAAAGTCTGTTCCTGCACTTACGCAGAAATATAAAAATGAAATTAAGCAAAACGTTTCTCCAGGTGGTTGTAAATGATAATATTCATTCTCTCCCAAAGGGCTGCAATAAAGGTTCTAACCTACATTCCATGAAAATGTATCTATCATCTGTTCCAGAAAACAATGGATAAACACAGACAGGACAGCACGGTGTGCTGGTGATTCTGAATACTTCCCAGCAACCTCCAGCAGTCTCTGGAGAAATGATGTCGCAGCTTCAAGATTCCTCCTCCTCAGTTTCAAATCCCTACATAAAAAGCACTCAGCCTCAAGTGCCAGGAATCTGTTCCGCCTCCAGATCTTCTGGTTCTATCCCTGCTCTAATGCTGAGGATCCTTGATACCCCATGCATGCTGACTTCATGGTCCTGTTAACTCTAAAATACTGCATTCAGCGTGACCCATCACCACATCAGTTTCTTGGGCAATACCAACATGTAGGTATTTCAAACATGAGAAAATCTGCAGATACTGGAAATCCAAAGCAAAACACACACAAGATGGGGGAGGAACTCAGCAGGTCTGGCAGCATTTATGGAAATGAATAAGCAGTTGACATTTCAGGCTGAGACCCTTCATCAGGACTGAAAAGGAGGAGGGGGGAAGTCGGAGTAAGAAGGTGGGGAGAAGGAAGGAAGAAGTACAAGGGGCAGGTGATAGATGAAACTGTGAGGGGGAGTTAAAGTAAAGAGCTAGGAAGTTGACTGGTGAAAGAGATAAAAGGCTGGAGAAGGGGGTTTCTGATAGGATAGGACAGCGGAAAGCAGGCGGAGCACCACCAAACACAATGAGTTCTTTCTCCTTGCGCGGGGCTTTTCTTATTTTTTAAACCATAAAGAGAGGTAGGGTCTAGCAGAGTGGCCATCGTCGGAGAGGGAGCTAGACTCAGAGTGGGAACTTAGAGGCCTTGATGAGAAGAGGGTGAGGCCAAAGGAACAGGCAAGATGGGTAGGTTTTTCCTTTCGTTATTGCTGATTTGGTCTTGGTTGCCCACAGTAACTATGTTTCCAGTAACAGTGCAGGCAGGGTGGCAGATATGGCACCTCCTGTAGGATGTGGGGATTCGTGGAACCAGATAGTCTCCCTGATGACTACACCTGCAGGAAGTGCAGCCAACTCCAGGTCCTAAAATAGCACATTAAGGAGCTGGTGCTGGAGTTGGGTGAACTAAGGATCATCCAGGAGGCAGAGCAATTGAAAGATACGACTTTTGAGCAGTTGGTTACACCCAGAGTGCAGAATTCAGGGAGTAGATGGAAGAGAGAGAGAAGTCAGTACGGTGTCCCCCTGTGGCCATTCCCCACTGCAACAGGTCTATCCCTTTGGATACTGATGAGAGGGATGGCCTATTTGGGGAAGGTAGCAGCAGCCAGACCAATAGTACTGTGGTTGGCTCTGAGCCTCAGAAGGGTAGGGTAAAGCCAGGTGGAGCAATAGTCATCGTGCACTTGATAGTTAGGGGGACAAATAGGAGATTCTGCAGCAGCAAAAGAGACGCCAGGATAGTGTGTTGTCTCCCGGGTGCTAGGATCCAAGATGTCTCTGAGCAGTTGCAGAATATTCTTGAAGGGGAGGGTGAACAGCCCGAGGTTGTGGTGCATGTTAGTACCAATGACATAGACAGAAGAGAGGTAGAGATCCTGTGCAAGTAAGTTTAGGGAGTTAGGAAGGAGGCTGAAGAGCAGGACCTCCAGGGTGGTAATCTCTGATTACTCCCAGTGCTATGAGCTGGGGAAGGTCAGAACAGGAAGACAGTGCAGATGGATGAATGGCTGAGGAGATGGTGCAGGGGGCAGGGTTTCAAGTTCTTGGATGATTGGAACCTTTTCTGGGGAAAGTGTGACCTGTACAAATGGGACGGGTTGCACCTAAACTGGAGGGGAACCAATATCCTGGGAGAGAGGTTTGCTAATGCTGTTGGGGAGGGTTTCAACTAAATTTGCAGGGGGTTGGGAACCAAAGTGAAGAGGCAGAGGATGGGGTGGTTGGCACACAAGTAGAGACAGCTTGTAGGGAGTTTGAGAGGAAGGATAGGGAGATGATAGAGCATAGATGCACTCAGCCAAATGGTTTGAGATGTGTCTATTTTAATGCAAGGAGTATCATAAACAAGTCAGATGAACTTACAGCATGGATCAATATGTGGAACTATGATGTTGTAGCCACTACATCGACTTGGATGTCTCAGGGGCAGGAATGGCTGCTGAGTGTGCCGGGGTTTAGATGTTTTAAAAAGGACAGGGAGGGAGGCTAAAGATGTGGGGGAGCGGCATTGTTAATCTGCAGAAAAGGAGGAAGTCATGGAGGGATTGTCTACTGAGTCATTGTGGGTGGAAGTCAGAAACAGGAAGGGTCAATAACTCAACTGGGTGTTTTTTATAGACCCCCATTAGTAACAGAGACATCAAGGAGCAGATAGGGAGGCAGATTCTGGAACGGTGCAATAATAATAGGGTTGTTGTGAACGGGGATTTCAACTTTCCTAATATTGACTGGCATCTCCTTAGAGCAAGGGGTCTGGATGGGGTAGAGTTTATTAGGTGTGTTCAGGAAGGCTTCCTGACGCAATATATAGATATGTCAACTAAACGAGAGGCTGTATTTGATCTGGTATTGGGAAATGAACCTGGTCAGGTGTCAGATCTCTTGGTGGGAGAACATTTTGGAGATAGTGATCACAACTCTATCTCCTTTATCATAGCACTGGAGAGGGATAGGAGTGGACAATTTGGGAAAACATTTAATTGGGGTAGAGGGAAATAAGATGCTATAGGGCTGAAACTTGGGAGCATAAATTGGGAAAAGATGTTCTCAGGGAAATGAACGGCAGGAATGTGGCAAATGTTCAGGGAACATTTGCATGGAGTTCTGCATAGGTATGTTCTATTGAGGCAGGGAAAGGATGGTAGGGTAAAAGAATCATGATATACAAAGGATGTAGAAAATCTAGTTAAGAAGAAAAGAGAAGCTGACAAAAGATTCAAGAATCTAGGTACTGTTAAAGTTCTAGAAAACAACAAGGTTGCCAGGATAGAGCTTAAGAATAAAATTAGAAGAGCTAGAAGGGGCTATGAGAAGGCCTTGGTGAGCAGGATTAAGGAAAACTCCAAGGCATCGTACAAGTATGTGAAGAGCAAGAGGATGAGCTGTGTGAGAATAGGACCAATCAGGTGCGATAGTGGAAAAGTGTGCATGGAATCAGAGGAGGTAGCAGAGGTACTTAATAAATACTTTGCTTCTGTATTCACCAGGGAAAAGGACCTTGGCAATTGTGGGGATGACTTACAGTGGATTGAAAGGCTTGAGCATATAGACATTAAGAAAGAGGATGTGCTGGAGCTTTTGAAAAGCATTATGTTGAGTAAGTCACCAGGTCTGGACAAGATATACCCCAGGCTACTGTGGAAAGTGAGGGAGGAGATTGTTGAGCCTCTGGCAATGATTTTTGCATCATCAATAGGGATGGGAGAAGTACCAGAGGATTGGAGGGTTGCAAATGCTGTTCCCTTGTTCAAGAAAGGGAGTAGAGATAACCCAGGAAACTATAGACCAGTGAGTCTTACTTCAGTAGTGGGCAAGTAGTCAGAGAAGATCAAGAGGCAGGATTTATGAACATTTGGAAAGGTATAATATGGTTAGGAATAGTCAGCATGACTTTGTCAAGGGCAGGTTGTGCCTTACGAGCCTGATTGAATTCTTTGAGGATGTAACAAAACACATTAATGAAGGTAGAGCAATGGATGTAGGGTATATTGGATTTCAGTAAGGTATATGATACAAGGCTCATTCAGAAGGTAAGAAGGCATGGGCTCTAAGGAGACCTTGCTTTGTGGATCCAGAATTGGTTTGACCACAGAAGGCAAAGTGTGGTTGTGGATGGTTGGTATTCTGCATGGAGGTCTGTGACCTGTGGTGTTCTGCAGGAATGAGAGGTAACTTGCTAGAGGTATATATGATGATGAGAGACATTGATCGTGTGGATAGCCTGAGGCTACTTCCCAAGGCTGAAATAGCTAACACAAGAGGGCATAGTTTTAAGGTGCTTGGAAGTGGGTACAAAAGGGGTGTCAGAGGTAAGTTTTTCACGCAGAGAGTGGTGGGTGTGTGGAATGCACTGACAGCAAAGGTGGTGGAGACAAAATAAAACAGGGCCTTCTAAGAGACTCTTAGAAAAATAGTTATGCGGTAGGGAAATTCTATAGATTACATGGTCGGTACGACATTGAGGGCTGAAGGGCCTGTAATGTGCTGTAGATTTCTATGTTCTAAGACTATGGGAAGGGGAGGAGCACAAGAGGGAGGTCTGAGGGGGAAACAAGAATGGGTAATGTTGAAGGTGGGGCCATTACCAGAAGTTCGAGAAATTGATGTTCATACCATCAAGTTGGAGGCTACATAGATGGAATATAAGGTGTTGCTCCTCAAACCTGAGTGTAGCCTCATTATGGCAGTAGAGGAGGCCATGGACTGATGTGTCAGAATGGGAATGGGAGGTAGAATTGAAATGGGTGGCCATTGGGAGATCCCGCTCTTTGTGGGATATTTCACTGTCCATTGGTAATATCAGACTGGTTAATATTTATAATATTATGATACATTATGATCTTGCACTTCATTATTTACCTGTATTGCACTTTTTCAGTAATTTTTACACTTTACACTTTAGTATGTACAGATACTCCTGTACCTTTATGTATTTATGATCTGTGTACAGTATATACTTATATATATGCTGATCTTATGTATTTATATTTATTGTGTTTATGCTTATTGTGCTATTTTACACTGCATCAGGTCAGGAGTATCTACCATTTTGTTCTCCTTTACACTGGTGTACTGAAGAATGACAATAAACAATCTTGAATCTTGAATTCAAATTGTTATTATTGACCTTATTCTATCTCAATGCTCCATCATCTGATCTGCATTAACAGTATGCAGGATAAGCTTTTCACTGTATCTTGCTACATGTGACAGTATTAGACCAATATCAGTACCAGTTTTTCTTTACAACACACACAAAATGCTGGAGGAACTCAGCAGGCCAGGCAGCATCTATGGAAAAGAGTAAACAGTCAACCTGTTGGGCCAAGACACTTCATCAGGACAGGAAAGGAAGGGGTGAAGTTTTTCCAATCCTGATGAAGGGTCTCTGCCTGGCCTGCTGAGTTGCTCCAGCATTTTGCGTGTGTTGCTTTGGATTTCCAGCATTTGCAGATTTTCTAGATTTTGTGATACCAATTTTACTTTGACCTCTCTTTGCCTTCCCCACTTCCTACCATGGCTATTAACACACTCCCACCCCCACTCCCTTACCATGAAGACTGATCAAAAGAATATCCTCACTTTGATTCTTCAGTCCCAAAACGCCTGTGCTCCAAGATCAAAATCCTTAACCTCCTTGCCTTACTAAATGTCTTTCCACCTTTGAGAGGCATTTCCAAACTGATCTCTTTGATCAATACTTCCAGTAACCTTGCCCAAGTTCCATTTCTGCTTTGTTCTCATGACCTCTCTCCTTTGTAAAGCACCTTGAGATACTTTGTTAGATGAAAGGGGAGTTTCTCATCTTCAGCTGATGCCTTGCCTCCAGGTGAAATTCTCCATCTGCTGATTGTAAGAGAGAAGATGGAGTTTTGGAAAATGTTTCTGACATGAAGTTCATCTGCTATTTCAAGTTAGTAATTTTATACAAACTAAATAATGTAATGAGATGGGTAAAAATAAACCTTAGACAATAAGACCATAAGACATAGGAGAAGAATTAGGCCATTGGGTTCAATGAGTCTGCTCCATCATTTCATCATGGCTGATTTATTATCCTTCTAACCCCATTCTCCTGCCTGCTCCTCCTAACCTTCAACACCCTTGCTAGTCAAAAACAAATCAATGCTTTAAATATACCCAGTGACTTGGCCTCCATGGCCATCTATAGCAATGAATTCCACAGACTCAACATCCTCCAGCTAAAGAAATTCCTTCTGTGCTGTTCTAAAGGGACATCCTTGTTTGGTGAGGCTTTATCCTGTGCCTAGGCACCCGTGATGAGTTTGTCAAGTTCATCAACTTTGCCTCAAATTTCCAACCTGCCCTTAAATTCACTTAGTCCAATTCTGACACCACCTTCCCCTTTTTTTTTGCGTGTGCCTGCGTGCGTGCGAGTCTGTGCGTGTGCGTGCGTACATGCGCCTGTGATGATGTCTTTTTCATGGTTTTTACAAGGTGCGGAGCGAGAGAGAGACTGTGTGGCACGTCACTCCTCACACAGACATTTTCGTAATAGTTTTCCCTTTATGTTACGAGGTCGAGTTGCGATCTCGACACTCAACCTGGCACGGATGGAAAGCGTACTCGGGAGTGGACCCGACTGGTCTCGAACCCGGGAACCTCCATTTCTGGATTCGGCGCCAATGTCATTGCGCCACCAACCAGCCCCACCTTCCCCTTTCTCAATCTCTTTGTCTCCATCTTCGGAGGCAAACTGTCGACCGACATTTTTTATAAACATTCCAAATGCCACGGTTACCTCTTCCCATCCTGTCTCCCTTTTCGCAGTTCCTTTGTCTCCACTGCACCTGTTCCCAGGATGTGGATTTCCTATCCAGGACCTCAGAGATGTGCACCTTCTTCAAAGAACAGGGTTTCCCTTCCTCCACGATCAGTGCTGCCCTCACCTACATCTCCTCCATTTCCTGAATGCCCATTCTCACCCCACCTTCCCACCTCCTTATCAATGATAGAATTTTTCTTGTCCTTACTTACTATCCCATGAGCCTCTGCATCCAACACATCATTCTCCACAAGTTCCATCATTTCCAAAGGGACCCTACCACTAAACGTATCTTTACCTCTCCCCCACCTCCCCCGTCTCCCTCCCGGAACTTATCCCTGCAAGTGGCCAATTCACCTCCTCCCTCAACTCCTTTCAGGTCCCCCAGTAGCCCTGCCGGAGTCCTGCGAATCTGCTGGGGTTGTCCATTGAGTCCGGTGCTGCTGATGTGGCCTCCTCTGCATTGGTGAGAACCATCGTAAATTGGAGGCTGTTTTGCTGAGCACCCCCGCTCCATCCACCAATAGCAGAACTTCCCAGTGGCCAAACATTTTAATTCCCATTCCCATTCTGACATGTTTGTCCATGGACTCCTCTTGTGCCATGATAAGGCCACCCTCAGGGTGAAAGAGCAAAGCCTTATATTCTGTCTGGGTAGCTTCCAACCTGATGAACATCGATTTCTGCTTCCAGTAATTTTTTTCTCTCCCCCTCTTCTCTTCTTCTATTCCCCAATCTGTCCTTTCAATAAAAACTGTAAATTACAATAAATAAATAAATTTAAATTAAAGGAGTAGTGCAAAAAGAGCAACAAGTAGTGAAGTAGTGTTTATTGGTTCAAAGTCCATTCAGAAATCTGATGGGAGAGGGGAATCATTGAGTATGTGACTTCAGGCACGGTAACAATGAGAAGAGGGTATGTCCTGGGTGATAGGGGTCCTTAATGATGGATGCCGCCTTTTCCAATCCAGGCAGTATCCTGGTAAATGTCCTCTGCAGACTCTCTAAAGCTTCTACATCCTTCGCATAATGAGGCAAACAGAATTGAACACAATAATGTGGTTTAACCAGATTTTTATACATCTCTTATCAAATCTTGCAACACTTCACGTTTTTAACATGAGTATAAGTTTGAAAAATTGTTGTGTTTAAACTGATTGTTGCCAAAAGATATAAACTATTAAGTGGAAGAGGTTAATGGTGAAATGCAAGTAATTTTTGAGCAGTTATTGTAAGGTTTGATTTCAATAGTTTATTTTTTTAAACTGTCAGTCATCACTTTGGTGTTACAAGTGTTTTAATGGATTGGAGGTCCCAGTTTTTTTCATAAATATTTGAAAATGGCCAAAGAAAGAAAAGTTTAATATAAACTGTACCGTGCGGTAATAAATTCTGAAGGCCGAATCCCTTACCTCTTCATTAAACCTTCCCATATAAGGTGTGATTTGTACTAGCAAACACAGCCCTTGAGCAACCTGTGGAAAACAGGCCTGTCGTTTACAGATCTTTCCTTCTAAATAATCAGGGCCATTATTTAACAAAGGTTTTCTGCTACACTCTTTGTGACGTTAATCTCTTTTGCTCTCTGGCATCATCTGCAAAAGCAAACTAGTTGCAGATGTCTTTCTGCATTGATTGCTGAGTGTTTCAAACCCCGAAAGCCCTGAGGCCCGAGTCTTGTAATTTCTGCTGTTTATGTAATTTCGGCTCAGCACATCACTGAAAAGTTATTTATCTGGGTAGAACTGTGGCCAAAGTTGGCAGGCAGCACTGTCTGCCAATGTCTGGTGATCCATCATATCCTCCCCACACAGTCGTGCTGTCTGTGCTTCTTTTTTTTAATAAGACACTGGATGACACCCAGCCCTATTCTGTCCGAAGCTTGCTTGAATAACTTCTTCATAAACACCATATCTGGAAGTTTCATTACCACAAAGCACCTTGCATTATGAGCTCTGCGTTTGCTTTACCCCACTTATCAAACAAACGCACATTTCAAAGATATGCTTGTAAGTATATCGAGTGTACCACAAATGAGTTAAACACATTGTATACCTATGGGAGAATAATTAACATCAAATAAAACTAACAGATAGATTTCTATATGTGGCAATTCCTCCAAAGAATTGTATTTTATGAGCCGCAAGCTCAGGCTATTAAGAGGAAAGGCAGGTTTCTTAAAGTTATTCAGAAAATTCCACGTAGATTTGTTTAAAAAAAACTAGCAGTGGCCTGAAATACTCTGAGCCACGTTTATCTTTAACTTTTTGCTTTCAATCAGTGTGCTCTTTTGGGCAAATCATTAACAGGAGGTGGATGGTGAAGGTCAGGCAGCAAATTGTCGGGACCTGTGCTGCTGGTTTAAAAAGTAAGTGCTGGAAATGGAAAACAAAAGCTGACAGAGCTGGAAGCCCAATGAGTTGTCCCACTGTCCGAGAGGTTAGCAGTCCGGGTGGCGGCTGGGAACCGATCTGCTCTTTGGTGATTGGCTGGGTGACCCGAACCAATTACCTGCCTCTTCTCTGCTGGAGACACTCTGGCCTCTCTGCAACGGACTGCTTTCACTTCCTGTTTCTTTCAATGGGTGGGTTCCACATGGGTTCTTGCCAAGGACTTTGGAAGCAGATTTTTCTTTTGGGAGAGGGAGGATGATGACCTGGGGCCCCAGATGGGGGCGGGGGGGATCCCAGTGAACATGACGGGGGAGCAAGTCAGCTTAACATCACAATAAAACAATCTGCTATTCTGCAAGTTCTAAGTGCCTCTGAAGCCACTGGGATCTCTCCAGCATTGTCAGGCAGTTTTCCAGATTACTCTCAGTGTTAACAAAATAAATACTGCTCTCTTTTTTTCAAATTGACATTCAGTTCATTGTAAGAATTAAATTTCATCTCAGGTGTCCAGTTAGCACGAACTAACTCTAAACTCACAGCCAGCCTGTGTACTGAACAAGGTTCATCTTGTGGTCCAGGCAAACCACCAGCCCTTGCAGAGGGTGGTTTAAATTTGTGTAATTAAAATGGAATTAGGCCCAAAACAGCTTAGGGCGTGTTTAATAATTCACCAGTCATCCCTTGGTTACTTTCCTCATTAATTTAATCATTTCCAAAGGAAAAAATAACTGAGATTTCACTGTTCTCTGATCTGATGGCCATTCTTCAACCTGAGTCTGAAAGCAGCTTTAGTAAAATGGTGCAAACTCTTTGTTTTAAATGTGACTTCTTGCACTGGCCACCTCTAGGTCTCTCTGAATGAAATTGTGGAGCTATGCCAATTTCAGACAATGTGTGCCCACAAGGGATTGCAATGACACAATGCAGACCTTTCCTGTCCAGAACTTTGCAGCCCTTGGAAAAGAAAACAAAAGAGTTTGTATTTCCTCAGACCACCACCCCAGCCCCCCAGTCTCTGGGTGCAATGAAACACTATACAGCCTGTTAGGAATTCTCTCCTGTTGCCTTGTCGGAAATGCCCCCAACCTGCAGTACGATAATCTGTAGCTTTTCATGATGGCAGTAGGGACACTGGGAAAAAAATCTTCTGTTCCTTTTGAAATAGTGCCACGAGGTCATCATCATCATTGTGTGCCATGTCGTACGACATCATCATTATGTGCCATGTCGTATGACATGGGCCATCATGGTCCCGTGACCATAATTGTTCTTCGCAAATATTTCTGCAGAAGTGGTTGCCATTGCCTTCTGGGCAGTGTCTTTGCAAGGCGGTGTGACCCCCAGCCATTATCAATACTCTTCAGAGATTATCTGGCTGGCGCCAGTGGTCGCATAACCAGGACTTGTGATGTACACCAACTGCTCATACGACCATCCACCACCTACTCCCGTGGCTTCATGTGACCCTGACTGGGGGTCTAAGCGGGACTACACCTTGCCCAAGGGTGACCTGGTTAGTGGAGAGAAGGAGAGCCTTACTCCACTTTGGCGGAGACATATATCCACCTTGTCTCCCGCCGTGAGCGAACAATGCTAATTTTTCATGGCATTTGTATCCATGACAGTAAAACTGAACTTGAACTTTCCGTTACATTCACCTGCTGAGGAAATGAGGCCGCAGGTAAATGTCTCATCCGAGAAATGAGATCTCTACCACTGAGCCAGAGTGACCACCATTATTGCTGGCGCAATGAAGATTCTAGCAAGTGAATGCGTTGCTAGGCACCATGCAACTCCATCTATAAATTTGCTGCTGACACAACTCTCATTAGTGAAATCTCAAATGGTGATGAAGAGGCGTACAGGAGTGAGATAGACTGGCTGGTTGATTGGTTTGTAACACAACCTTGCACTCAACACCAGTAAGACCATGGAATTGATTGTAGACTTCAGAAGGGAAGTCAAGTCATCATACACCAGTCCTAATTGAGGGGTCTTGGGTGGAGAGGGTGAGCAGGTTTAAATCCCTGGTGTTAAATATCTTGGGCCCTATGTACAGGGTACAGATATGAAAGCAAGCACACCATCAGCTCTATTTCATTATGAATTCGAGGAATTTTGGTATGTGACCAGAGACTCTAGCAAATCTCTACAGGTGTACTGTGGAGAGCAATCTAACTGGTTACATCACCACCTGATATGGAGGGGCCATTGCACAGGATTGGAAATAAAAGGCTGCAGAGGATTGTAGACTTAGTTACCTCCACCACAGGCACAAGCCTCCCCAACAGCGAGGAAATCTTCAAACGGTGATGCCTCAAAAAGATGGCTTCCATCATTAAGGACCCTCACACTGCAGGAGATGCCCTTTTCTCATTGCTCATCAGGGAGGAGGTACACGTGCCTGAAAACACACACTCAATGCTTTAGGAACAGCTTCTTCCCCTCTGCAATCCAATCTCTGAATGGTCTATGAACCCAAGATCACTACCTGACTCCATTTGTTCTTGTTTTTGCACTACCTTTTTAACATATTTTTCTTATTGTAATTTATAATATATTTCATGTATTGCACTGTACAGCTACCAAAACAACACATTTCACAACATGTCAGTGATGATTAGCCTGATTCTGATTCTGATCCTATGAGAGCATGTGCATTTAAAGTGAGAAGGGAAAGTTTAAAGAAGATCATTTTTATGGAGAGAGTGGTAGGTGCCTGGAACATGGCAGTGGAGGAGGCAGATATGTTCATAGCCGTTAAGGGACTGTGCTATAGACATATAACCATGCAAGGAGTGGAGGGATATTGATCATGAGGACCATTCGGATTTCTTCTGGGGAAAATATGACCTGTACAAAAAGGATGGCTTACACCTGAATCCAAGGGGGACCAAATTCCTTGCAGGCAGGTTTCCTAGAGCTGTTGGGGAGAGTTTAAACTTATTTGGCAGGGGAATAGAAACTGGAGTGATAGGGCTGAGGATGGGGCAGTTGGTATGCAAGTCAATGCAGCGTGTAGCGAGACTGTGAGGGGGTGATGATAGAGCAAAATTGCGTTAGTGGGATGACATGAAGTGTAACGTGGGGCAAAATTGAAAATGGTGACAAATACAGGATTGAAGGTGTTATATTTGAATGCATGCAGTATACAAAATAAGGTAGATGTTCTTGTAGTGGAGTTAGAGATTGGCAGGTAGGATGTTGTGGGCGTCACTGAGATGTGGCTGAAAGAAGATCATAGTTGGGAGCTTAACATTCTTGCATCAAAAGGACAGACAGATAGGCAAAGGGGGTGTGGAGGTTCTGTTGGTAGAAATTGAAATCAACACCTTCGAAAGAAGTAACATAAGTTCGGAAGATGTAGAATCGTTGTGGGTAGATTTAAGAAACTGCAAGAGTAAAAAGACCCTAATGGGAGTTATCTACAGGTCTCAAAATGGTAGCCAGGATGTGGCATATAAATATCAATGGGGAATGGAAAAGGCATGTAATAAGTACAATGTCTTAGGGAATTTCAATATCCAGATAGATTGGGGATATCAGGTTGGTGCTGGATCCAAAGAGAGGGAATTTGTAGAATGTCTACAAGGTGGCATCTTAGAGCAGCTTGTGGTTGAGCCCATGAGGGGAAAGGCAATTCTGGATAGGGTGTTGTACAATGAACCAGATTTGTTCAGGGAGATTAAGGTAAAAGAATCATTGGGAAACAGTGATCTTAATGTGATACAATTCACCCTACATTTTGAGAGGGTGAAGCTAAAGTCAGATGCATCAGTATTACAGTGGAGTAAAGGGAATTACAGAGACATGAGAGAGGAGCTGGCCAAAGTTGATTGGAAGGGGATGATAGCTGAAGAACATTAGCTGGAGTCACAGGATAGATATGTCTCAAAGATGAAGAAGTACTTTAAAGGGAGGATGAGGCAACCATGGATGACAAGGGAAGTCAAAGACAGCATAAAAACAAAAGAGAGGGCATATAATAGAGCAAAAATTAGTGGGAAGTTAGAGGACTGGGAAACTTTTAAAAACCAACAGAAGGCAACTAAAAATACAAAAATGAGGGAAAAGATGTAATATGAAGGTAAGTTAGCCAAAAATATCAAAGAGGATACCAAATGTTTTTCAGATATATAAGGAGTAAAAGAGAGGTGAGATTGGATATTGGACCGCTGGAAAATGACACTGGAGTAGTAATGGGGGACAAACAAATGGCAGATAAATTTGATCATGTCAGTTTTAACTTTGGAGGATACTAGAAGTATACCAGATATTCAAGGGGGCAAAAGTGGGTGTAGATGCTATTACTAAGGAGAAGGTGCTTGAGAGGCTGAAAGGCCTGAAGGTAGTTAAATCACCTGAAACAGATGGACTGTACCCCAGGGTTCAAGGAGGTGGCTGAAAAGATTGTGGCACCATTATAAATGATCTTTCAAGAATCACTAGATTCTGGAATGGTTCCAGAGGACTGGAAAATTGCAAATGTCACTCCACTCTTTTAAAAGGGAGGGAGGCAAAAGAAAATAAATTATGGGCCAGTTAGCTTGACTTCAGTGGCTGGGAAAATGTTGGAGTCCATTATCAAGGATGAGGTTTTGAGGTATTTGGAGGCACATGATAAAGTAGGCCAAAGTCAGCATGGTTTCCTTAAGGGAAAATCTTGTCTGACAAATCTGTTGGAATTCTTTGAGGAAGTACCAAACAGGGCAGGCAAGGGACAGTCAGTGGGTGTTACTTACTTGGATTTTCAGAAGACCTTTGACAAGGGCTCATGCATGATTCTGTTTAACAAGATAAGCGACCATGGTATTACAGGAAGAATACTAGAATGGATAGAAGATTGGCTGATGGACAGAAGGCAAAGACTCAGAACAAAAGGGGCCTATTCTGGTTGGCTGCCAGTGACTAGTGTGATGCACAGGGGTTAGCATTCGGACTGCTTCTTTCCACATTATATGTCAATGATTTGGATGACGGAATTGATGGCTTTGTGGCCAAACATGCGGATGATACAAAGATAGGTGGAGGGGCAAGTCGTGTTCAGGAAGGAGGGAGTCTGCAGAAGGACCTGGACAGATTGTGAGCATGAGAAAAGAAGTAGCAGATGGAATATAGTGTAGGGAAGTGTATGGTCATGCACTTTGGTAGAAGGAATAAAGGCATAGGATATTTTCTAAAAGGGGAGATAATTCAAAAATCAGAAGTGCAAAGGGACTTGGTCGCCCTTGTGCAGGATTCCCTAAAGGTTAACTTGCAGGTTGAGTTGATGGTAAGGAAGGCAATTGGCCTGCCAAAGGGTTTCAGCCTGAAATATTGACTGTGCTCTTTTCCTAGATGCTGCCTGGCCTGCTGAGTTCCTCCACCATTTTGTGTGTGTTGCTCAGATTTCCAGCATCTGCAGATTTTCTCTTGTTTGTGAAGGCAAATGGAATGTTAGTATTCATTTCAAGAGGACTAGAGTATAAGAGCAAGGATGTAATTCTGAAGTTTTGTAAGATATTAGTCAGGCTGCACTTGGAGTATAATGAACAGTCTTCTTTTCGAAGAAAATATGTGCAGGCATTGGAGAGAGTCCATCAAAATAATTCCAGGAATGAAAGAGGAGCAATTGATGGCTCTGGACATGTACTCACAGGAGTTTAGCAGAATAAGGAGGGGATCTCATTGAAACTTATCAAATATTGAAAGGCCTGGACTGAGTGGATGTGGAGAGGATGTTTCCTATAATGGGTGAGTCTAGGACGAGACAGCACAGCCTCAGAATTGAGGGACGTCCATTTAGAACAGAGATGAGGAGGTTATGCTTTAGCCAGAGGGTTGTGAATCTGTGGAGGTCAAGTCATTGGATACATTTAAAGCAGAGGTTGATAGGTTCTTGTTAATCAGGGTGCCAAAGCTTACAGGGAGAAGGCAGGACAATGGGGTTGAGAAGGATAATAAATCAGCCATGTTGGAATGGCAGAGCAGATTTGATGGGCTGTATGGCCTAATTCTGCTCATGGTCTTGTGGTCTGAAAGAGGTTGAGTTTAATTTGGCATCATGTTCAGCATAGACGTTGTGGGCCAGAGGCCCTCTTCCTGTATTGCACTATGTTCTATGTAAAATAAATGGCTTACAAATATATTGCGCAATGCTGGCATCAACCACCCAAGCCCAGCTGCTAGACGAGGAGGGTTGGGCATGTGGTTAGTAACCCATCCTGTAGAAACCCAGTTCTACAGAAATGCCAACAGAAGCTCTAAACTCCTCATCCCTGGGCGAGGAAGGAACTAGAATATGGGCTACACCTGGGGACAACTTGAAAGACTGACCCAGGATAGAGGACTCTGGTGAGCTGTTGTTGGTGGCCTATGTCCCAACAGGGGTGATGGGCTTAAGAAGAAGAAACATATTGATCAAAGGCAAGAGGCACTTAGTGAATCTTTGTCCTTCAGTGTTGAACATCTGAGGCTGAGAATGGGTCTGCAATACAGCCTCTATCCTCCAGACCTTGCTGGACTGGGACCATCTTCGCCGAGTCCTCAGGGTGGTCTTTCTGAATGCCAATCCTACGAGAACCATGTATTATCCACTGTGCCTACTTGTGTCATTGGCAAAGGAAGACAAGAAAAAGAAGATTGCTCACAACTAAAGAGAATCTCGGTGCCAGTAACTACATCCGTGTGCATTTCCCTGGTCAGTATGGAGACTACATGGTTGACAGGAAGGCATGTTTCTTAACAATATCCATGGGAGCAATTTCAGCTTTCTACATTAAAATGACCTAATTGCATAATTACAACGAATCTTGGCTTTGTCTCTTTCTCTCTCTGACCCCTTGTGTTTCTCCAGCGTTTCTGTTTTCACTTAGATTCCCATCTGCAGTTCCTCAGAGTTCTTTTCCCACAGCTTCCACCCTCTCCTTCTCCTTTTCCTTGGGTGGGCCTCTCATCCTCGCCTGCTCTTCGTGCACACTTCTGTTTATTTTCTCACTGCCTTGCTGAGATTATCTGCTATATCATGTCGCAATCTGCTTTGGTTTTCAAGAACGTTGCAAATCATTCATCCCCATAAACTCCTCTGTGGTTGGATTCTCCCTGCCACTCATTTGATCCATTGACTCCACTGAGACTCATTTTCCGAACCAAGGCACAGTTCAGCTACGACAAGGTTGAGAGGAGTCTTGTCTCTGTCTTGTTCAAACCCACTTCAGAGTCCAAGGTGCATAATCTGGACCCTCACCTCGGTGTAGCACTAACAGTATGGAACACTGTTAGGAGTGTGCACTTTGCATCGAACCATTAAACCTCTCAAGTGAATGTAAAATTTCCTCAGGAAAGGCATTGTGGTGGGAGAAAGGAAAGGGAATCTAACATGTCCATCTAAAACTTTGACAAATTTCCATAGATGCACGGTGGAGAGTATACTGACTGGTTGTATTATGGCCAGGTATGGAAACAGAAATGCCCAGGAATGGAAAAGCCAACATAAAGAAGTGGATACAGCCCAGTCCATCAAAGGCAAAGCCCTGCCCATGCTCGAGCACGTTTACAAGCAGTGCTGATGCAAGAAAGCAGTATCCATCATCAGGAACCTCCACCATCTGGGCCATACTCTCTTCTCACGTCTGCCATCAGGAAGGACGTACAAGAGTTTTAGGTCCCACACCACCAGGTTCAGGAACAGTTATTACCCTACAACCATCAAGCTCTTGAACCAGTGTGGATAACTTCACTCGCCTCGACAATCAGCTGACTCCAAAACCTATGGACTCACTTTCAAGGATTCTACAATTCATGTTCTCGGTATTATTTATTTACTTTTTTAAATTTATTATTTGTCTTCTTTTTAACACCTGATATTCGTCAGTTTTTGTAAAGCATCGTTATTCATAAACTTTATTGCATATCTTTATTTTCCTGCAAAATGTCTGCAGGAAAATGAATGTCAAAGTAATATATGGTGACATGCACATACTTAGAAAATAAATGTACTTTGAATTTTTTTTTTGAACTTTGGACAGTGCGATGCCGTACTGCAGGAGTCTTGCACTGCTGGAGGTGTTGTCCTTCAGAAGAGGTGTCAGTTCAAGGCCTGTCTGCACCCCTGGGTGTATAGGATGCCACTGCGCTGTTTCAAGGAAGGGCTGAGATAGCATGGGAAGTGTTGCAGCCAACAATAATAATAATAACAGGTAAAGTGGGTCACATTATCTGACGATTGAGTTCATTGCATGTCCCACTGTTGTCTTCCAAAGTTTTCCACTGTGTCTCAGTACACAAAGGTCAAAGAAGGCCAAAGTAAATTTATTATGGAAGTACATATACATCACGTTATATTACCTTGAGGTTCCTTTTCTTGCAGGCATTTACAGGAAAATAAAGAATTACAATAGAATTGACGAAAAAGAACTATATACACCAGGGTGGCAGGGTGGAGATACGTCTCTACCAAAGGAGGTGTAAGGTGCTCCTTTCCCTCCACTAGCCAGGTTCTCATCCCTCAAGAATGTGAGTTTTTCTTGATTTAATTGCTTCCGTGGCCTATCCCCTAATTAGCAGATTTAAAATAATCCTGATAAACATGCTGAGTTAGGGCTTTTCTCTTTGGAGTGAAGGAGGATGAGGGATGACTTGATAAAGGTGTACAAGATGATAAGAATCATAAATCAAGTGGACAGCCAGAAACTTTTTTTTCTTTCTCCAAGTGGAAACGGCTAATATGAGGGGGCATAATTTTTAAATGATTGGAAGAAAGCATAGGGGGAATGTCAGAGGTGATTTTATCTTTTAAAACATAGAGTGACGACTGCATGAATCACCCTACCAGGAGATTTACTAGGAAGCAGCCTGAATTAGACAGCATGTGAGCTAGGTCTTTTCTCTTTGGAGGGAAGGAGAATGAGAGGTGATTTGATAGAGGTGTACAAAATAATAAGAGGCATAAATTGAGTGGACGGCCAGCACCTTTTCCCAGGGCAGCAGTGGCAGACATGAGGGGGCATAGTTTTGAGGTGATTGGGGCAAAGCATATGGGGAACATCAGAGATAAGTTTTGTACACAGAGAGTGGTGGATGCATGGAACATGTTACCAGCGGTAGTGGTAGAGACAGATGCATTAGGGACATTTAAGAGACTCTTAGGAAAGCACATGGACGATAGAAAAATGGAGGGTCATGTAGGAGAGAAGGGTTAGATTGATCTTATAGCAGGTTAAAAGTTTACACAACATTGTGGGCCGAAGGGCCTGTATTGTGCTGTGGAGCTCTACGTGACGGAATTGGTTCATTTGTGAACATCACCAGGTGCAACAGGCCAGTAAATGCTCTCCCACTTTCACTGCTCTCACAGCTTGGTACTGTGTGTACCAGATGGACATAGTTTGCAGGAGCCATAGTTGGGAGTATTCTAGTGCCACGTTGTACATCATCCCAGACAGGCTAGTCTTCATAAAAATGCTCCATACGATTGTAATTATGCAACAACAGACTCTCGCATTTATTGCTGTACGCCGGCTTTCAGTAATGGTAAACATTGCAATCATAGACGGCTGTGGCACAGAAGTCACAAATGCACAATTTACACTCAGCGGCCACTCCATTAGGTACACCTGCACACCTGCTCGTTAATGCAAATATCTAATCGGCCAATCATGTGGCAGCAACTCAGTGCACAAAAGCATGCAGACAGGTTGAGTTGTTGTTCACACCAAACATCAGAATGGGGGAAGAAATGTGATCTGAGTGACTTTGACAGTGGAATGAGTGTCGGTGCTAGACAGGACGGAAAGCAATTAAGAAGGAAATTGGCTTTTTAGGGCAGGGGAATGTGAGTACAGAAGGAAGGTCTTCCAGCAGTTACACTGGGCCGTGGTGAGACATTTGCAGAGAAGACAATGGGATATATAGCACAGTAGCATAGTGGTTAGTGCAATGCTTTGCAGTGCCTCTGGAAGATCAGCGTTCAATTCCCAGCACTGTCTGTAAGGAGTTTGTACATTCTCCCAGTGACCAAATGGGTTTCGTCCGGGTGCTTCAGTCTCCCCGCACATTCCAAAGACATAAAATAAATAAAGGCATCCGTTAGTCTTGCGAGACCGTGGATCTGCGCCTGGAAAGTCTTTACTCTCCAGGGCGCAGGCCTGGGCATGGTTGTATGGAGGATCGGCAGTTGCCCACGCCACAAGTCTCCCCTCTCCACGACACCGACGTTGTTGAAGGGAAGGGCATTAGGACCCATACAGCTTGGCACCAGTGTTGTCGCAGAGCACTGTGTGATTAAGTGCCTTGCTCAAAGACACAACACGCTGCCTTGGCTGGGGCTCGAACTCACGACCTTCAGATCGCTAGTCCAATGCCTTAACCACTTGGCCACGTGCCCACAGACATACGGGTTAGGTGTAGTGGGTGTGGCCATGCTATGTTGGCATTGGAAGTGTGGCGATACTCACAGGCAGCCCCTAGCATATCCCTGTCATTGATGCAAACAAAACACCACCTTTCACTGTATGCTTCAATGCTTCGATGTGTATGTGACAAATATACCTAATCTTCAGTTCTCTGGACTGTATGGAACATCAAACATCCATCTCTACCAGTCATACACAATTTATTCTGCACGCGTTCCCACCAGCTTCACAAGATTCTGCTGCTCTCAGGGAACAATCTACAGCATCTGATTAACATGCACGGTCTGTGGAAATTTGCCATATTGTAATCAGTTGTGCCTCCCTTCTACTGGAAAGATGTCATTAAGCTGGAAAGAGTGCAGAGGAGATTTATGGAGACATTGCTGGGACCTGTGGGGGAGAGTTTATGAAGAGAGGTTGGGCAGGTTTTATTGGAGCATGGGAGAATAAGGAGAGTATGAAATCATGAGGGGTGTAGGTAGGATCAAGGCATTCAGTCTTTTTCCCAGCATTGGGGGACCAAGAACGTTCCCAGCATTGAGGAATAGGTTTAAGGTGAGAGGGGAGATTTACTAAGAACTTGACGATGTTCAAGAACTGGAGGGCACAGGTTTAAAGTGAGAGGGGAGAGATTTAATAGGAACCCAAAAGGTAACTTTTTCGGTTGTCAGTATATGGAATGTGCTGCCAGAGGAAATGGTTGAGTCAGGTATATTAACAACATTTAAAAGCTATATGGACATTGTACACAGATAGGAGAGGTTTAGAGGAAAATGGACCGAGGACTTGCAAATGGCTCTAGCTCAGTTTGACAACTTGGTCAGCATGGACCAGATGGGCCTCAGGGCTGGCCCCCATGCTGCGTGACTTTGTGAAACCTCAGCATCTGTAGAAACCCATAGGAAAAAGGGGAGCATGCAAACTCCACATGGTTAACATCAGAGGAAAGGACTGAGCCAGGTCTCTCTCACTATGAGACAGCAGCTCTATTAGTGACTCCTCTATGTTGCCCAAAGGGCAGAATGTCCACCTCCTGTACCATTTCTCCATGTTCACACTCAAGACCATCAGGCATAGGAGTCAAATTTGGCCCATTGGGTTTGCTTCGCCATTCCATTACAGGTGATTTATTATCCCTCTCAGCCCCATTCTCCTGCTTTCTTATCATAACCATTGATGCCCTGACTAATTAAGAACCTGTCAACCTCCACTTTATGTACACCCAACGACTTGCCTTCCACAGCCATCTGTGGCAATGAATTCCAGAGATTCACCACCCCTGGCTAAAGAAATTCCTCCTCATCTCTGCTCTAATGGGACATTTTTCTATTCTGAGGCTGTGCCCCCTGGTCCTAGACTCCCCTGCTAATGGAAACATTTTCATACACATTTGCTATTGGATTACTGGAAATATAACGTGTGAATTCAACTTGGGAGCTGCAGTGAGGACGTGTCCTTGCAGCAATGGTTACTCTGTCACCTCTCCTCCATGTGTCCTCACCGAGCGTTACAAACTCCCAGCGTTTGTGCTCTTTTAATCACCAAGTTGGAGAAGTAAAACAATCAGATGTTAGCCAAGATTATTGGGCAATCACTAAATGAAACAGAGATGGCTGAAGTAGAAAAGGTGCCATTATAAACACAGAACATAGAACCTAGATCATTACAACACAGTGTAGGCCCTTTGGCCCACAATGTCTGCTGACCTTCTAACCTACTCCAAGACCAGTCTAACCCTTCCCCCCACATAACCCTCCAGTTTTCAATCATCCATGTGCCTATCTAAGAGTTCCTTAAATGTCCCTAATTGAATTGAATTGACTTAATTTCTTGCATCCTTCACATACATGAGGAGTAAACATTTTTGTTATGTTTCCATCTAAATGTGCAATGTGCAACTTAAAGTAATTTGTAATAAATAGAATGTACAATAGGACAGTCAATATAACAGAGATACAATTGTATCAGCATGAATTAATCAGTTTGATGGCCTCGTGGAAGAAGCTGTCCTGGAGCCTGTTGATCCTGGCTTTTATACTGCGGTACCATTTCCCGGATGGTAGCAGCTGGAACAGTTTGTGGTTCAGGTAACTCGGGTCCCCAATGATCCTTCAGACCCTTTTTACACACCTGTCTCTGTAAATGTCCTTAATAGTGGGAAGTTCACATCCACAGATGCGCTGGGCTGTACGCACCACTCTCTGCGGAGTCTTGCGATTGAGGGAAGTACAGTTCCCATACCAGGCAGGATGCTTTCAATTGTGCTCCTGTAGAAAGTCCTTAGGATCTGGGGACTCATGCCAAATTTCTTCAACCGTCTGAGATGAAAGAGGCGCTGTTGTGCTTTTTTCACCACCCAGCCGGTATGTTCAGACCATATGAGATCCTCGGTGATGTGTACGCCAAGGAACTTAATGTATCTGCCTCTACCCCCATCAGGGCATTCCAGTCTCCGTGTAAAAAAACTTACCTCCGACATCCCCTCCTCCATACTTTCCTGTAATCCCCTTGCATTAGCCATTTCAAAAACATAAGAGATTCTGCAGATGCTGGAAACCCAGAGCAACACACACAAAATGCTGGAAGAACTCAGCAGATCAGGCGGCATCTATGGAAATGAATGAACAGTCGACGTTTTAGGCCACAAAATGTTGGAGGAACTCAGCAGGTCAAGCAAAACCTATGAAAAGGAATCTGCAGTTGACTTCAATGACATCAATTTCTCTAACTTCCATTCTTCAACCAGATGCATGAACATAAGATTTCTCTAACTTCTGGTAATTTCTCCTTCTCCTTCCCCTTCCCCTTCCCTCTTTTCCCATACACCACTCTGACTCCCCTCTTACCTCTTCTCTTGTCAGCTGCCTATTACTTTCCCTGTGGCCTCTCCTCTTTCCCTTTCTCCATTGGTCCACTCTCTTTTCCTATCAGATTCTTCATTCCTCAGTCTTTTCACCTTCACCTATCACCTCCCAGCTCCTCACTTTATCAACCATCCCCCACCAATCCGGCTTCACCTATCACCATCTAGCTTGTACTCCTTCCCCTCCCCCCCCCACCTTCTTATTTTGGCTTCTTCCCCTTTCCTTTCCAGTCCCGATGAAGGGTCTCGGCCCGGAATGTTGACTGTTTATTCCTTTCCATAGATGCTGCTTGACCAGCTGCATTTTGTGTGTGTTAGCCATTTCCACCCTGGGAAAAAGTCTCTGGCTATCCATTCACTATTTTACTACTTACAGTTGTAAGGGTGTACCTTGAGAAGTGGTAACTTCCTGAGGTTTGGGATATGGTTGTAACGTTTTCTGTGAGGTCCCTCATGTAATGAGTAATGATTTTGCATCCCATCTGTTTTCTGGTATAGATCATCCTTGGCTTCAGCTAATACATGTGACTTTCCTGATCCATCCTTCAAGTTAAGTTGGTAGTCCACAGAGTCATGTATTGTGTAAAACAAAATAGCTTTATAGTTCATCTTCTGAACAACACAAATCAATTCAGAAGGTCACAAGATAAAAAGAGATGAGAAAAACTGTTCAGCCCGTCAAAAATAATCATTAAGTACTTTAAAATCTTTTGGTCTCCAGTCATAATCATTCACAAAACTAACAGCTTTATAAAACACTAATTAGGCTGCATCTCCTCCAAGGGGACCACAACTTTGTTGTATGGATTAGAGGCTTGCATGTCTCAATGACCCGGAGAGCTATGTTGTCTGGAGTCAGGGCTTTATGCTTTGGCTCTTGGTAGGGTCACCCATGCCAAAGAGGTCATAGGGTAAAGACCAGAATAAGAGTGGTCCATTGGCCCTCCAAGTTGTGGGTCAGCTCAGGGCTAACAACTCTGATTGGTAAAAACAAGATTGTTACATAGGCAGCAATGAAGAATCCTTCTACATCTGAGCGTGATGGTAATCCTGGCCCTCCACTCAGGATTTGTGTGACTGACAGTAGTGAAAACCAAGAGGAAGCTACTGACATGATGAAGGAAACCCTGAACAGCACAAGACATGGAGAACCTTCATTGCTGCCCTAAATACCATGGGAAGTAAGTAAATAGGCTGCATCTGGAGTATCGCATCCAGTTTTGGCTGCCTCATTATAGGAAGGATGTCAAGGCTTTGGAGGATGCAAAAAAGGTTTACCGATATGCTGTCTAGATAAAAGAGCATGTGCTATAATGAACAGTTGGGCAAATGTGGGCTGCTTTTGTCAGGGTCCCTTCTGGCAATCCCCCACCTTACTACTTACCTCAGGAATTGGGCCTCAATCCCCTCGTTTAATTTCCAATCATTCCCAGGTTCCACAACTACACACACCTGCTTTCCATCAGAAAATGCAGGATAAAGACCCTGTGATCACAACAAGGAGCTGCCAGTTTGTTGGTTGTCTCTGCTGTGAGTAACTTTGTTTCATGGTTCTTAGGACTGTTAGTTCTAAGTCTAGCATTATTCTCCAAATCCAAGACTTCAGGTAAAGACTCTCCTGGAAACTGATTCCATGCTTGCTATGGCAATAATGCCTTCTGACTCTGCCCTGGGCCTGTGTTCTGCATTTGGGTTTGTCTGCTGCCATGCTTGTGTAACAGATTTCTCTGGTGTGGTGAAGGCTGAGGAGAGATCTGATGGAGGTTAGTAAGATTGAGGGGTATAGATAGAATACACAGACAGTTCCTTTTTCCCAGGGTTGAAATATCTAATACCAGAAGGCATGCATTTAAGGTGAGAGAGGGAGATGTGGGGGGGGGGGGGGGGCAACTTTTTTTACACAGGGTAGTTGATGCCTGGAATGCACTGCCTGTGGTGGTGTCAGAGGTAGATACATTAAAGATGTGTAGATATGCATATGGAGGTGAGGGAAATGGAAGGATATGGCCATTGTGTAGGTGTAAGGGATTAGTTTAGTTGACCTTTTGGTTACTAATTTAAATGGTTTGCAACAAAATAGTGGGCTGGTGCCTGTTCCTGTGCTGTACTGCTCTATAAATTCTTGAACAATTTAGGAGGGAGGAGGTCATTCAGCCCATTGTATTCATATCAGCCATTTAACTCCTGTGAGGACCTTGATGCCATAGCAACTCATTTCAAGTTCATATTTCCCTAAAAATGACAATGCAAGTCGGAGTGGGGCATGCTCACCTAGTTGGGGGATTTGACTACGACTTGAAGTCATGCTGTAGCTGTATAGAACTTTGAGGCTGCATTTGGAGTATTGCTGGCAGCTCATTACAGGAAAGATGTGGAGTCTTTGGAGAGGGTGCCACAGTGGTTCACTCAGATGCTGCCTGGATTAGAGAGCATGAGATATAAAGGATAGTTGGTCAAACTTGGATTGTTTTCTCTGTAGCATCAGTAGTTAAAGGGAGAGCTGACAGGGTAATAAAATAGAGGTATAGATGCATTAGGTTGTTAGAATATTTATTTAGAGGTGACACAGCTTGGTAACAGCTCATTAAGCTTGCATCACTGCAATCCCACCCATGTGACCTGTATGAGATTGGAATCTGGGAGGAAACCAGAATCATGGGGAGAACAAACTCTTTATAGTCAGCGGTGAGAATTGTACCCGGGGTGCTGAACCTGTTATGCTAACCACTGTGCTACAGTATTGCCTCTGCTAGGTGGGAACTGGGCACTTCCACATTCCCTCCCTCTCTCTGTCACCAGCTCTCCCGGCCCCACAGCCAAAGTCACAGCAATTAGCAGCCGGAGAGAGCCAGGCCAAGCGGGAGGGTCGAGCAGAATCACCTGCTCACTTGGTAAGTTAGTGAGTTTGGCCAGCAGCTGCTTGTCCTGTACCCACTCTCTATTCCAGCACCACTGTTTCTGAGATCCTCTCCCACACAGTGCCGGCAGTTCTCGGGAACAGAATCTTGTCGTAACCAGGGATTGCCTCCCTGGCCCAGGGAATGGTATCAGCATGTCCAATTGATTTCTCAGCCTCTTCACTTTTAAGTGAGTTGGAATTGGTTTATTATTGTCTCACACACTTGGATGCAGTGAAAAGTTTTTAATTTTAATTTAACCAGTTTGGAAGTTTTAAAATTTGAGATCCAGCATGATAACAGGTCATTCTTGCCCAACAAGCCCACGCTGTCCAATTGTATCCCTGTGAACAATTAATCTACTAACCTGTACATCTTTGCAATGTGGGAAACTGGAGCACCTGAAGGAAGCCCAGATGGTTGTGGGGAGAAAATACAAACTCCTTACAGACAGGGGTGTTACAGTAGTGTTGTGCAAACTCCTGGGTGTTATGCTAGCCCTTGCAAACAGATCCAATCATTACACAGTGCATTGAGGTAGAACAATAACAGTGCAGACTGAAGTGTGACAGCTACAGAGAGTGCAGTGCAGATAGACAAGATGCAAGATCATAAGGGAGATTGAGAGGTTGAGAGTCCGATGTCTTGCTCCCACTTGTAAATGAGAGGATAATTTTCAGGTTTAGGTAATTTGTCTCCATTAGAAACTATCAAACTGAATTATTTGTATTGAGATAGTGTAAGGAATGGTCCTTTCCAGCTCTTTGTGCTGCTCTACCCAGCAAACCCTAATTTAATCCCAGCCAATGACCAATTAACCTACCAACTGAAACATAGAAACATAGAAAACAACTGGTACAACTTTGGACTGTGGGGGGAAACCCATGCAGTCACGGGGAGAGTGTACAAACTTTTCTTGCGTCAGAAATACCTGCGTCCACTTACAGTATCAATGGCATCAGGACTCCTCTTGCACTGCTACAGGTTCCTTTTTGGGATGGCAGATCACAAGAGTGCAGGAGGAATGAATTAAGCCTGTCAAATCCCTGCTGACTCTTTACACTGGTCCCACACCCCTGTGTTCTCCTCTCATCCTTGCTGTCAGAGGGGGGGAAAAAAATCCAGAGCCATCTCATTATGTTTATTTAAATTCCTCAGTTTGTGTGATGGGATTTAGAAACAGAAATAGTTCAAAGTTATTATTAAAGTAAATATGTCATCATATACTACTCTGAGATTAATTTTCCTGAGTGCATTCACAAAGCTCAATGCTCAGCCCAGCGCAGATGGAAAGCGTGCAATGAACTGGCCGGATTTGAACCCGGGGTCACTTGCCTCTAAGTCCGGTGCGGATGCCACTACACTGCTGGCTGGCTTTTTGGTGTCCTTAACGCTGAAAAATACCAGCAACTGGATGACTGCCTTGGGTTTGGGATCTGATATGGGCCTGACTGAGTAAGGTCAGCAGATGTTCCCTGTTGGACATTCATTAGTGGACCATATAGGTTTGACCTTGTGTTCTTTATTTAATGATCTGGAATGCTGGCTGTTAGTCAGTCTCTTAATCATAGGCAGTCCTTGAAGGATTGCTGTTTTGTTATTTTCCATTTAATTGTTGTAGATCTGGGCAGAGCTGCTTCAGCCTGAAGCTAAGGTTTCTATCTGAAAATTCAGCACAAACATTGAATAAAGACAAACTGTGCTTGAGGATAGCTTGTAGCTACAAGTTTATGAGAAGGTTATAATCAATGTACAAATTGTGCTTGGGCTGTATGACATACAATGATGCTTCTTTAACTGAACCAGAATTTTAAAAGATAGCCCTGTACAGGAACCAAATGGCAGCAGCAACCACTAAGTTTAATTATAACGTTGATCAATTTTGCTTGCTGTCCCCGTTGAAGTCTTAGTGTGAAGTTAACAGAGGAAAAAGTAATTTTTCAGGACTAAAATAATGAAGCATTTTTATCAAACTGTCACAGGATCCTGCAAGATTAAACAAGTTGGCATTGGTTTATTTGGCTTGTTTAGTGTTAATAATATTAAACACTTGACAGCCATTGCCAATGTCATTTGTAACTCTTCAACTGAAGTAAATTCTTGTGGGGGACAATTATTTTTATTGAAAAGTGAATTAAGTCCTTTTTCAGTAATTAACTCATATCCATCATATTCTTTTTAACTGTTGTTTTAATGACTGCTTTCTCTGAAATTGAAAACAAAAATTGCTGGTATTTTTCTGTGCTTGACTCCCACATCTAATTGGACATGCAGCTGGTCCTGTTAGCATGAAACAGCAGAAAATACTGGAAATATTTTCAGACAAAATGTGCTGTAGATCTCATTTGTGCACATTTCATCTGGGCCAAAGCTGACATTGATCAGGAGCAAAGATGCAGTGACATTTCCGTGCAGATTATTCATCAGAATTAGTCAGTTAGCAGACTTGGCAACTGGCTGATCATTTTCCATCTCATCTGGTATTTTAAGATATGTTTCCCCTCCCACAGAGTACATCCTCTCTTTTCCCACCCCACCCCTGATACTTTTACTAACCCTGTTAACCCTGCTTGGTTGGAGGCCCTCCAGGATCACAAGGCTCTGGCCCGCTCCAGAGGCCTGGACCCAACACTCCAGGTGAGCATTCCAGTGTACTGCCAAGGGAATGCTAGCCCAAAGGAGGGCTGGGTCCCTCAGGTGATGATCACCTGGAAAGAACAGGGACATTTTCCCCCAGTATCCTGGCCAATGATTAACATTCATTCAATGTCACTGTAGTGGAGAGTCTGGTCAATATCACATGCTGTTTGTGGGCACAGTGTGTAGATCGGTTATTGTCTCCTGGCCTGTGCTGGATGGTGTTCAGAAGGATGGGGGGGCGGTGTGGGAGGATGTGGGAGCTCTCATAGAAACCTACTGGATAATGAAAGGTCTGGATAGAATGGACATGGAGAGAATATTCTACTAGAAGGAGAGTCTACGATTTGAGGGCATACTGTTGATTCAGAATGAAAGGAAATCCCCTGAAACCTGCGATGAAGAGGAGTTTTTTTTTCAGCCAGAAGGTGGTGATCTGTGGAATTCATGGCCACATGTGCTGTGGAGACCAAGTTATTGTGTGTATTTAAGGCAGAGATTCATAGGTATATAAACACAAAAGATTCAGCAGATGAAGAAAATCTAGAGTAAAACACACAAAATGTTGGAGGAATCCAGCAGGTCAGGCAAAATCTGTGGAGAGGAATAAATTGGCGATGTTTTAGGCCCGGGATTCATAGGTTCTTGGTTGGTTTAAGAGCTACAGGGAGAAAGCAGCATAATTGGGTTAAAAAAAAAAAAAAATCAGTCATGATTGAATGGCGGATCGAATTCGATAGGCCTAATTCTGTTCCTGCAGTCTTGTGGTCTACAGCAGTGAAAATGCTTCAGACAGTACTTCTGGTTGTGAAGCTCTTTAGGACATCCTGAGATTGTGAAAAGCTCTATCACCTGACCTACTTCCTTGGCACCTTCTTGTTGTATCATGGTCTACCCAGCAACCTCCCTGACCCACTACGGAGCCCCAGACCACTGCGGTCTGCAAGTAGGTCCACTTGCTCTCTGATTAGGCTGGGATATTGCTTTGTCCAGCAGTAACATTTTGATCCTGTTCCATCTGAGATACATTACTCTGACTCCAGCTCCCACTTCCCCTGACCCATCTGACCCCAACCCCCTCATCTCCTTCAGCGTTCCAGCACAGCTCCAAGCAGGCTCCAGCAGTACTATTCCAGTGATTTAACATATTGAGACATTTACTACCTATTTGTTTTCCTGCTTCCTTAATTCACTCATTTGGTCTTTTCAACCTTTTAACTGCTTTCTCAAATGATTTCCCTAACCTCTGGTAATTTCTCCACCCCCACCCCCACCCCCCAGTCTTTTTCAGTCCCCATTCTGGCTCCCCTCTTCCCCTTTCTCTTCTCCTCACCTCTCTTGGGTGACCCTCCTTCCCATTTTCCCATGGCCTACTCTCCTGTCCTATCAGATTCATTCTCCTTCAGCTTTTACCTTCTCCACCAGTCACCTCCTTCTCCTCCTCCTCCTCCCTCCATCTTTCTTTTCTGGCTTCTTTCCTCTTCCTTTCCAGTCCTGATGAAGTGTCTTGGCCTGAAATGTTGACTGTTTATTCCTCTCCATAGATTTTGCCTGACCTGCTGAGTTCCTTTAGCATTTTGTGTGTGTTAATCTGCTTTCTGAATCTAGTTTCTTGTCCCTTCTGTTCTTTTAACACCTAGTTCCTGCCAAGGTATTATGACAATTGTAATTATTCAGCTTTTCAACACACTCTAATTATTGATCAGAACTCTTTGAACTATATTTCAAACATCTACCTGCATTTGTCTAATACCTCATCACATCTCACTGATCTTCCCCAAGACATGCCAGTGGTGAGTAGCTTTGAAGTGCCAGTTCTTTTGTGATTGACTTGGATACAGCAGCCATTCTGAAGGCGACAAGATACTGTAAACTGTGGAGTGCTGAAGGACCCATTTTATGGTTGTACGGGGGCAACACTGTGCAACAGCTCCAGAGACCCTCTGGTGCTGACTGTGGAGAGCTGGTACATTTTCATAGTGCCTGCGTGAGTTTTCCCTACCTGCTCTAGTTTCCTCCCAGTCCCAGAGAGCTGCAAGTTGTTAAGTTATTTGACCGACCACTGTGTGTTACCCCTTGTGCAACACAAGAATCCAGGGAGGAAGGGTGCGGATGGGAGGGGAAATAAAATGGATTTGCAAAGAATGGTGCCGCACAGGAGCAAGCCCTTTGGCCCACATTGTCTGTGCCAACTGTCATGCCAATCCAAACTAATCTCATCCACAGATGTACTTCTGTATCAAGGGCTGTGTCATGGAGAGTATTCTAACTGGTTGTGTCACCGCCTGGTATGGCAGCACCAAAGCACAGGATCGGAAGGAGCTGCAGAGAGTTGTAGATTCAGCTAGCTCTGACACGGGCCTTTTCATCATCGAGGATGTCTCCAAAAGGCAGTGCCTCAAGAAAGTGGCATCCATTATAGAGTCATAGAAGAGTACAGCACAGAAACAGGCCCCGCAGCCAGAATAGTCCTTGCTGATCTATTCATCTGCCTAGTCCATCAACCTGCACCTGGACCATAGCCCTTGATATCCCTCCAATCCATATATCTACCCAAATTTCTCTAAAGTGTGGAACTTGAGACACCATTGAACACTTGAGCTTGCAGCTCGTTCCACACACTCACCACCCTCTGACTGAGGAGGTTTCCTCTCCTGTTCCCCTTAAACATTTCACCTTTCACCCTTAACCCATGACCTCTGGTCTCACCCAGTCTCCATGGAAAAAGCCTGCTTACATTTAACTTGTCTCTACCCCTCATAATTTGTATACTTTATCAAATCTCCTCTCATGCACTTATGGTCCAGGGAGTAAGTCCTAAACCTATTCAACATTTCCCGATAGTTCAGGTCCTGGGAAAATCCTTGGAAACATTCTCTGCACTCTTTGAATCACCTACTACTGCAACCTTATATTTGCAACAGTCTCTCTATGAATTTGCTGCTGTAAATCCTGTGGACTGTTGGGTAGTTTGTCATATAATCCCACTAACTTGACCATCCTTTTTTATTCCTCAGTTCCACCCATATAACTTCAGTAGACGAGCTCTTCAGACTGCCCTGTATCCAAGCCCTAGGCTCATCCACTTTTCCTACAATACTCCTTGCACTGAAATGTATACAACTCAGAACATTAGTCCCACCAAGCTTAACCTTTTGATTCCTGATTTTGTATGTAGGCTTAACAACATCTTTCTTCACAGCCACTCCACTGTCTGTTCTGGTGTTCTGGTTCCCATCCCTTGCAACTCCAGTTTAAAATGGTGTAACAAGAGAGCTGTGTATGGTGGTGAACCTCAGTGCAGAGTAAGGTCTAGAATTGACTCAGACTTGAAATAAACAAGACAGCATGAACAAAATCCCGAGGTGAAATCACAAACAATAGTACTAGAAATAGAATTGCTATGATTTGAGCACTCACCGCCCAGCATGAGGCTTTTAACTACAGACTTTCCATGAAGGACCGTGGCAGGTGATAATTGACAGTCTGAGTGTTAAACAGATGGCAGCATCTAACTGTACTCCAGTGAATGAAGTGTCGAAGCTTGGACTGTGCTGCTGTTCATTCGGGACTGTGATAAAGAGTCCTTCATGAACGACCCTTACTATTCCTGACATGCCCTCTTCTCGTTTTTACCAACAGAGGGGAGGTACAGGAGCATGAAGATACACACTCACCATTTTAGGAATCGGTTGCTCCCCTCTGTCATCAGATTTCTAAATGTTCCATGAACCCTGAACACTACCTCATTATTTTGCTCTTTTTGCACTTGTAATTCACTTTTTATATATTCTTGTTGTAACTTATAGTGACTTTTTTATGTATAACACTGAACTGCTGCCGCAAGACAACAAGTTTGATGACAGAGCTTAAGGTAAAAGAACTCTCAGGGGAAAGTGAACATAATATGATTGAATTCACTGTGAACTGGTCAAAGAACACGAGGCTGTCTACAAGAAGGGTCAGAGCCGTCTCTATTTCCTGAGGAGACTGAAGTCCTTTAACATCTGCCGGACGATGCTGAGGATGTTCTATGAGTCTGTGGTGGCCAGTGCTATCATGTTTGCTGTTGTGTGCTGGGGCAGCAGGCTGAGGGTAGCAGACACCAACAGAATCAACAAACTCATTCGTAAGGCCAGTGATGTTGTGGGGATGGAACTGGACTCTCTCACAGTGGTGTATCAAAAGAGGATGCTGTCCAAGTTGCATGCCATCTTGGACAATGTCTCCCATCTGCTACATAATGCACTAGGTGGGCACAGGAGTACATTCAGTCAGAGACTTATTCCACCGAGATGCAGCACAGAGTGTCATAGGAAGTCATTCCTGCCTGTGGCCATCAAACTTTACAATTCCTCCCTTGGAGGGTCAGACACCCTGAGCCACTAGGCTGGTCCTGGACTTATTTCCGGCACAATTTACATATTTACATATTACTATTTAACTATGGTTTTATTACTATTTATTACAGTGCAACTGTAACAAAAAACAATTTCCCCTGTAAAGTATGAGTATGACTACTATGACAATGGGGAAAAAAAAGCTGAAGTCTGATGTATCAGTATTACAGTGGAGTAAAGGGAATTACAGAGGCATGAGAGGAGTTGGCCAGAATTGATTGGAAAAGAACACTGGCAGGGATGACAGCAGAGCAGCAATGGCTAGAATTTCTGGAAGCAATTGGAAGGCACAGAATGCATACATCCCAAAGAGGAAGATGACATAACCGTGGCTAACAAGATAAAGATGGAATATGAACGTAAGCAGGTTGAGTCAGTGGTGAGGAAGGTAAATGCAATGTTAGTATTCATTTCAAGAGGACTAGAAAATAAAAACAAGGATATAATAGAAACACAGAAACATAGAAAAACTACAGCACAATACAGGCCCTTCGGCCCACAAAGCTGTGCTGAGCATGTTCTTACCTGAGAAATTACCTAGGGTTACCCATAGCTCTCTATTTTTCTGAGTGCCATATACCTGTCCAGGACTCTCTTAAAAGACCCTATCATATCCGCCTCCACCACCGTCGCCAGCAGCCCATTCCACACACACCACTCTCTGCATAAAAAAACTTATAATGTTTAAACTTTATAAAGCACTAGTGAGGCCTCACTTAGAGTATTGTGAGCAGGTTTGGGCCCTTATCTTAGAAGGATGTGCTGAAACTGAAGAGGGTTCATAGGAGATTCACAAAAATGATTCCAGGATTGAATGTCTTGTCATATGAAGAGTGTTTGATTGCTCTGGGCCTTAATTCACTAGAATTAGGAATGAGGGCTGACCTCATTTAAAACTATTGAATAGTGAAAGGCTTTGATAGAGTAGATGTGGAGAGGATGTTTTCTATAGTGGGAGAGTCTAAGACCAGAGGACACAGCCTCAGAATGGAGGGGCATCCTTTTAGAATAGAGGTGAGTAGGAATCTAATCTTCCAGAGAATGGTGACTCTGTGGAATTCTTTGTCCCAGGCTGCTGTGGAAGCTGCCCTTGTGTGTATCTAAGGCAGAGGTTGATAGACTCTTGATTAGTCAGGGCATGAAGGGATACTGGGAAGAAGGCAGGAGATTGGGTCTGAGAGGGAAAATTGGTTCAGCCATGATGAAATGGTAGATCAGACTTGATGGGCCAAATGGCCTAATTCTGCTCCTATACCTTATGGTCTTCTAGTCTTATATATGTCAGTTATAATAAACATGGCTCTGATTCTGCTTGCATGGTGGTCTTTATGCCACCATTACCTGAAGGAGTACCTGCCTACTTATTTAATACACTTGCTGCAATTCAGTTTTTTCTTATTATTATGCATTGGATTGGATTGTATTGCTGCTGCAAAGACGACAAATATCGCAACATAATGCTGGTGATATTAAGCCCGATTCTAATTCTGTTCTGAATGTCTCGGAAACATTGATATTATATCTGCTTCCTGCTCTTCTCCTGCCAGTGTGTTCCCGGCACCCATTATTTCTGTGTTTTTAAAAAAAACTTGCCCTGCACATATCTTTTAAACATCCCCCAAGCCTCAAGTTAAATCAATGCCCTCTAGTATTTGACTTTTGTGATGACTGAGAGACATGCAGGCTCTGGTCATCTTTGTTCCACAGATGTGATGTAGAGAAAGTCAACTGGACAGTTTAAACACAAAGAAATATAACCATGAAGATGAACCCTTGGAAAAGGGAGAAGGTTTTTAAACATTGCAGGGACAAAGAACTCACAGCATAGATGAGAAATCAAAATTAAATTAGAGGGTAGATGCAGTGCCTGTGGTCATTGCTAGTTTAGGCAAATTAAATTAATCAAATGCACAAAAGCAGTAATGAAGCCCCTTCACAATTTGATTTAGTGTTCATTTGAAGTATACAGTCTGAACATGACTTGTAAACAAAAATAATCTCAGCTGCAGTTAATGTGATAATGAAGGCTAACTTGAGATGTGTATAAATGATACACATGCTGACACAAAACTATAACAGGCACTTCCAATTTACAGACATTATTGACAAAGTGGGCTGATAATTGATGTTCACCATTTAACTTTTGTGGCATTGGTGTATCCTTTTTCTCAATTGGAGGCAGCCTGAATGTTCAGATCTAATTATACTGAAAACTGAAGTAATATCCACTGTTGAATAACAGGTTGCTGAAAGGTTTGTTATACGACCATAAGACATAGTAGAATTAGACCATTTGGCCCATCGAGTCTGCTCTGCCATTCAGTCAAGGCTGATCCTTATGGAGTTTTTTGGCTCTCTTGCAGCTGCCTAACCTGTCAGCAACTTCCTACAAGGAACAGACATGCAAAAAGAGCTCAACTATCTGCCAGCCGATAACTGTAGGAGTAGAATGGATAAACCCCACTATGAGAGAAATTTTCAAATATTCCCAGGCCATAGGGGGTGCTAAATTACTGGAGAACAATCAATCAGGTGCCTTTATTCAAAAGGACAGCAGGGAAAGTCGAGCTAATTATTAGCTGGTGAGACACACCAATGTGAGCAATATCATTTCTACAAGTTCTGAGAGACAAAGTTAATCTGCACTTGGTTGGCAGAGAGTGATGGTCAGTTTGCCCTTATTAGTAGGACATCCTGCCTGACCAATACAACTGTTTTTGAGGAAGTGACCAGGTGTATAGTGAGGGTGTCAATGTCAACAGCATGGGCTTCAATGCCAATGTGTTACAACCACCTGGAAAATGGAAATTTACCTTTCCAGAATTCACAAATCGCTACCCCAAACTTTGAGATATAGATTAAATCCACTCTTACAGAATCTATATGCAAAAAAGTAAATAAATTGACACAATTATTTTACAGCTCGTTTTTTTTTTGACAAAGGTACCGATGAAGTGACGTGTCATTATGACAAATTGTGATATGGTCCACTTTCTAGGAATGCAACCATCCCTCTTTAATGCAGAGCGCACTTCTGAGGACTTCGACAAAGATCCACCTGGGAATTTGAAAGGTAAGAGCCCATGGAATCCAGGATAATATAGCCAACTGGATTTGAAATTGATGTGGTTACTGCATTCAAGTAAAGAGCTCAAAGAAATGGGAATTGAGTTATGTGACAGAAATTGTTCCATTCTGTTGATAAAACCTGCAACTGGAAACCTTACACTCTTTACTAAACCTCAGGAACTCAATCTGCCTTTTTCTACTTGCTGATGCACACTGATCTCCATGCATGTTGGGGCTAATTTTGCATTTTTTCTGTGAAAGGAGACAAAAACCACAATGTGGCCGGTTATAATCCAGTTCTTATTTTGCGGAACCTTTCCTGTAATGAGATGATTGAAATAGTTGCTTTTGGCAGTTGGATCCTTCCCTGATTTTCATGACACCATCCCAAGCATGGTTTTGTTTATAACACTACCTCACGTGAAGTTGAAAGTGAAAGCTAAGAAACAAGACAATTGTAAAAGTCAGAGGAGCAGGAGTAAAGGAAAACTGCTGACTCCTATTCACGAAGCTGTCACCTTCCCAGCTTCTCAATTCATTTCCCCTCATCCATCCACCTTCTCCCCCCCCCCCCACCTCACCTGGTCTCACCTATCACCTGCCAGCATATATTCTTTCCTCTCCCCCCACCACCTTACTCTGTCATCTTCCCCCTTCCTTTTCAGTCCTGATGAAGGGTGTTGGCCCAAAACATTGCTTATTCTCTTCCAGTGAGGGAAATTTTCATGTGTTGAATTGGAGACTTTGACAGAGAGAGGGAGGGAGGGGGGGAAGAGTGAAAGAGAGGTGAGAGATAATTAAAGGGAAAAGGATGAGAACAATTAGTTGTGAATTTGAAGGAGAAGAGGATATATCACTGAATGAAATGATGGAAGAATTGAATTTTTCAAGGATATATGAGGGTAGGTTTAGAGTAAAAATGTACAAAATGATTTCAAGTAATTTGCTGGAATCAACATGAGCCAAAAAGTGTGGTTTCAATATTTCCTGACTTGGTCTACTTGGAAGTGTGCACACTATAACTAAACCTTGTGGCAATTTGTCAGCATATATTTTCTTTGGCAATTTTGATCTATTATAAAGTAGATTCCATTCTTTGCAGTCCTTTCTTCACTGTCGTCAGGACAGGCAGTTTGGGGCATTCTGCAATAAGCACAACAGGTATGCGAGGCAGAGACTATTCCCCCAGCTGGGCTCATCCACAACATGGGGGCACAATTAACATTACAGCTAAAATGTACAAGAGTCAAACCAGGAATAGATCAGTGGAAACCCAGAAAACCTTTCTTAAAGGCTGACACTTTACCTGATAAACATCCAGGTAAGACCATAACATCATAAAACATAGAAGCAAAATTAGGTAATATGGTCCATCAAGTCTGCTCCGCCATTCCATCATGGCTAACTTATTATCCCTTTCAACCCCATTCCCCTGCCTTTTCCAATATAATATCTGATGACCTTACTAATCAAGAACCTATCAATGTCTGCTTTAAATGTGCAGAATGACAGCCTCAAGAGCTATCTGTGGAAGTAGAGTCCACAGATTCACCACCTTTACCCCTTCTCCTGTCAGTAGAAATGGTCCTGCCAGGCTCAGTAGCTAAGCCACACGTGAAAACCAGAAACTGGACTTTGTTGTCAGAGGCTATTTGATGTGCACACCACTGGGAGCATTTAATAGTTAGTGGGAACTTGTCCCCATTGTCAACCCTCCTCCACAGCTGTAACAGCCTTAAGGAACCATTAAGGATACCATAGAAGTATTTATTATGAGTAATTATACGCACATCTATCATGCCAAATACAAATATTCATTTACAAGAGTCAACATCGTGATATTCTATAAGCTTCAACAAGGTCCCCGTCAAAATCTGAGAGTCACCATTTTTCCGGTAACTTCAAGAACTCCTCAGAGGCTGGGTAGCCAACAGTCAGTCCCTTCTCTGCAAACTCTAACATCCACAAGTCACAAACTAGGATCTGGAATACTTGTAACTTATGTGGATGACTGCAGCTCTGACAACACTCAAAGTTCAACAGAGATGTCCACTTGGTTGGTCACCTATCAACCAGAGAATCAGAGTCAGGTTTAATATCACTGGCATATGTCATGAAATATGTTGTTTTGCACCAGCAGAACATGGCCATACAATAATAAAAAGCTATAAATCACAGTAAGAAATCTGTGTATATAAAAAAAAAACAATAAATTATTAGTGCAAAAAGAGAGCAAATAAAAGAAAGTGTAGATGGTTTCATTGTCCATTCAGTAATCTAATGACAGAGGGAATGAAGCTATTCCTAAAACATTGAGTGTATGTCTTCAGGTTCCTGTACCACCTCCTTGATAGTGGCAATGGGAAGAAGGCATGTCCTGGATGATGGGGTCCTTAATCATCCCAAACATTGGGTTTTTCGACCATTGACATGGCAGTTACTGGCCTAGGTCACCACGGCAGCATCTCCCAAACATGCAAACCTCATCACCTGGAAGAAATGGATATTATTTTGATGGGAACACCGCCACAAGCAAAGGGACCAGAGATTCATATATAACCCTTCTCCTGCATCTTCTCTTCTACCTAAACTTTCTGCTCCACTCCTCGTACGGCCTAGCTCCCATGTATCCTTCAATCCAGAGGAACAGTTTCAACTTGAAATCTCGACTGTCCATTTCCCTCCACATAGACTGCCTGGCCTGCTGATTTTCTCCAGAAATTTGCTTGCTTTCTCTCTTTCCCAGTTCAAATGAATGGTCCAGGACCAGAAAAACTGATTGTTTCCTCTTCTACAGATGCTGACTAACCTGTGGAGGGTTGCCTGTATTTTCTGTTTTTGCTTCACTACCAGCAAGTTCACCTATACACCCAGAAGCCACTTTATTAGGTAGAGGATTGGTCTTCTGCTGCTGTAGCCCATCCATTTCAAGGTTTGATGTGTTGTGCATTCAAAGTTCTTCTACACACCACTGTTGTAACACGTGGTTATTTGAATTACTGTCACCTTCCTGTCAGCTTGAACCAGTCTGACCATTCTCCTCTGGTTTCTGTAATTAACAAAGTGTTTCTTTTTCCTCGCAGAATGACACTGACAGGATGTTTTTTTTTGTTTTTCATGCCGTTCTCTGTAAACACTAGAGACTGTTGTGCATGAAAATTCCAGGAGATCCACAGTTTCTGAAATCCTCAAACTACCTCATCCTGCACCAACAATCATTCCATGGTCAATGTCACTTACAGAGATCATACTTCTTCCCTGTTCTGATGTTTGGTCTGAACCTAGAACATAGAAATCCACAGCACATTACAGGCCCTTCGGCCCACAATGTTGTGCCGACCATGTAACCTACTCGAGAAACTGCCCAGAATTACCCTACTGCATAGCCCTCTATTTTTCTAAGCTCCATGTACCTATCTAAGAGTCTCTTAAAAGACCCTGTGGTATTCTCCTCCACGACTGTCGCCGGCAATGCATTCCACACACCCACCGCTCTCCGTGTGAAAATCTTACCTCTGACATCCCCCTCTGTACCTAGATCCAAGCACCTTAAAACTATGCCCCTCGTGTTAGCCATTTCAACCTTGGTAAAAAGCCACTGGCTATTTACATGATCAATGTTTCTCATCAAGTCACCTCTCATCCTCTGTCACTCCAAGGAGAAAAGGCCACATTCACTCAACCTATTTTCATAAGGCACAACTGAACCTCCTGACTATGCCTGCATGCTTTTATGCTGCTACATGTTTGGCTGATTGGATATTTATATTAAAGAGCAGGTGTACAGGTGTACCTAGTAAAGTAACCACTGAGTGTATATTTGAACTTGGACCATATTATTATTCCTTTATGGTCTAAACCATCTCTTCCCGACAATATTGTGTAGAGCTACCTCACCAGGATCACCACCTTTCAGAAAGATTGATCGCTACTGCCTTCTCAGGGGCAATTAGTGATGGACACTGAATGCTCTCCTTACCATTGATGACCAGAATCCTATAAATGAACAAATAAGATAAAATATTATTTTAAAAGAAAGGAAACAATAGAGTGCAACCTGTCCCCACTTTAGGAGCTTTACTTTAGTTGAGATTCAGATTCAGAACAGGATCACAGGACTTAGAGACAATTATTTGACTATTGTACCAGAATTATTGCAATTGACTCTGTATTTATAAGATTTCCAGTATTTCTGTTCATCACATAATTTGACTTGTACAAGAGAGAGACATATTGTACACAGCATTGTATGAGCAGAGAGCTAGCTTCAGATTCTGCCAAATTAATTTTTTGCCAAATGCTTTCCCATTGCAATAAATCAATCAGTGACATATCTCCTTTCACTTCTCATTGATTTCCCCCCGGGTTTCCAAAATATATTCTCTTCAGATTTGTGAACATCTTTCTACAACTCAGATGCTGTCTGAGTATTACCCATTAATTCACTCAAGTCAACTTCCAGATGGACTTAAACCACAGGCCATGGATCAAGCTTACTCAAAATCTTTATGACACAGTTTTAGTTTCAAATGGGGTTTTGATTGGCACTTGGAGTTTACTTGCTTTAATTTGGTTAAGGGAGTATAAACTTTTATTAATAAATATTTTCCAAAATAGGCTACTTTTTTTTAAAGAGTAATTGAGGAGCTAAACATTCTTGTGCACCAAGGAAGGAATACGTATCCATGGATTTCCATTTTTCCAAGAGATTCCAGGATGTTGGTTGGCATAGAGCAGGACAATGTAAATGGGAGACGGACAGAATTACCCAGTGCTTGAAGTTGCAATATGCAGATTGTGAATTGGAATATAGCCATTGTCGTGACATTATCCAGCAACATTGTTTTGCTTGTTACAGAGCATTTACATTAACTTCAGAGCAAGTAGATATATGTGTACTAACCCTAAACTTGTGTCAAATAAACTTTGTATGAAGTCCAGATTTGACTCTGAAACACTTCCATTCTCCAGGCAGTCCTGATTCTGATAACAGGGTGATCTTGGCTCTGGATTCAGTTGTTCAAAAGTTCAAACATTCAAAAGTACATTTATTATCAACATACGTATTCATTATACAACCTTGAGATTCATCTCTGTACAGGCAGCTGAAAAACAAGAAACCCTAAAGAACCCATTTTAAAAAGTCTAAAAAAAACACCCAATGTGTGTGTGGTGGGGGGGGGGGGGGGAGAGAGAGAGACAGAGAGAGTGAGCGAGCGAGCTATGTAATAAACATATGTTATGAATCTAAGGCTCTTCAGCTTCTCACCACAGTTCAGTGCAGATGCACCCATCAATATTCCTACTTTCTTGCTATCATTAATAAGTAATAGAACAATAGTCACATTAATATGAATCTTGTTCCTTGTTTTATGAAAGCTCAAAATGGAATTAATGTATGATTAGTTGAATGGTTGATAATAGACTCAGGTTCAGTGGGGCGAAGGGATGGTTTTACTCTGTCTCTGTGAAAGTTTTCACCAGTGCTTCCCAAAATTAAAAACAGATAACAAATATACTCAGTGGCCACTTTATTAGGTACGTCCTGTACCTAAAAAAGAGACTGTTGAGTTTATGTTCATGGTCTTCTGCTGCTGTAGCCCATCCCCTTCCAAGTTCAGCATTTTGTGCAGTCAGACATGCTCTTCTGGTACACCACCGTTGTAACGAGCGGTTACTTGAGTTACTGTCGCCTTCCTGTCAGCTTGAACCAGTCTGACCATTCTCCTCTGACCTGTCTCATTACAAGGCATTTCTACCACTCACTGGATTTTTTTTTCTTTTGCATCATTCTCTGTAAATTTGAGATTGTTGTACGTGAAAAATCGCAGGAGATTGGCAGTTTCTGAGATGCTCAAACCACTGGCACCAGCAATCATTCTATGGTCAAAGTCACTCAGATCACATTTCTTCCCTATTCTGATGTTTGGTCTGAACTACAACTGAACCCCTTGACCTTGTCTGCATGCTTTTATGCACTGAGTTGCTACCACAATGAATAAACATTTGGATTAATGAGCAGGTGTACCAAATAAAGTGGCCATTGTGCGTATAAACCTGCTACTTCCAGCAATTTGTGCTTTTCAACCACAGATAATGCCTAATGTTCCCTCTGTAGCACAGAACTTGATGACAAATGTCACTGTTAATGCACCAACTACAAAAACATAACAGTGCAATTGGTTTTGCTTTTTTAATGTCACATGTGGCGATACGCAGTGAAAAGCTTGTCTTGCATACTGTTCATACAGATCGTATCATTACGCAGTGCATTGAGCTAGAATAAGGTAAAGCAATAACAATGCAGAATAAAGTATAAAAGCTACCGCAAAAGTGCAGTGCAAGTAAATGATAAAGAAGAGAAAATAAACATCAGCTGCCAATGCTGCTCGGTGGTCAGTGCCAAAGCCCCAGTCTGAGTGGAGTCTAACTCCACTTCATCTGAGACGCTCCCCAATCTGGTTACACAGGATTAGTGAGCATGCTGTGACTATAGAGTCACTCTGCTTGTTTACATCATTTGCCAAGACAATACAATTCTTAGAGTTCGAAACTCCTTAAGACTTCCTGAGCCTATGGTAAAATGCTGGTGATATGCAGTTTAATTCTTCACTTCATTAGTCAAGGCTTATTGGGCGCAGATAGAGTATATCTAGGGCAGAAGTGGTTAATTTGAAGAGGTGTAACTTTAAAGTGTTTGGAGAAAGTATAGAGGGGATGTCAGAAATAGGTTTCTCTCACAGTGTGGTAAATGCATGCAATGCACTGTCAGAGGAGGTGGTAGAGGAAGATACATTAGGGACATGTAAGACAGAAAATAATCTGCAGATGCTGGGATCAAAGCAACACTCACAACATGCTGGAGAAACTCAGCAGGTCGGGCAGCATCCGTGGAAACGATGAGTCAATGTTTCGCTGGTTCTGTCCTACTTTGGAAACTTTTTGGAAAGACATTTTTAATATTATTTCAAAGGCATTGAATATAGATATTTCTCCCCATCCTATTACCGCTATCTTTGGATTACCTAAAATTTCCAGTAATCTTTCCCCTTCAGCCCGTAGAATGATTGCATTTCTTTCTTTAATGGTGAAAAGATGTATTTTACAACATTGGAAAGAGATTAATGCCCCAACTATGTTCTTTTGGTTTTCTCAGATGATGCTATGTTTAAATTTGGAGAAAATTAGAAGTAATCTTTATGATACTTCAGTTAAATTTGAACAGACCTGGAGACCTTTTATTCAATGTTTTCATTTAATGAAATTTTTTTTTCTCTTTGCCCATATTTACATTCCCTTCTTGCTTTTTTTAACTTTTTAATAGAGGTTGGGTTTGAGGACGTGATTGTTTTAAGTTGTTTAAGTCTACTTGTTACCTAGTTAGCCCAATGCTTTTTAGATTAGTTGCATGGTGGGTTTTTTGGGTTTTTTTTGGGTTTTTTCTTCTCTTTACTGATATGTATGGAAAATTAGTATACTATTATATTACCTTGTTATTTTATATCTAAACTGCACTGTTTGTACTAACTTTATTGTGTATTAATATCTCTTGCAAATTTATATTGCAACAGTGTATTAGTGTCTACATGGTTTACTTGTGTACTAATTTAACAAAAAGATTTAAAAAGGAAAGAGTCAACATTTCCATGGATGCTGCCTGACCTACTGAGTTCCTCCAGCGTGTTGTGAGGGACATGTAAGAGACTCTTAGAGAGGTACATGGATGAAAACTAAATGGAGGGCTTTGTGGGAGGGAAGGATTAGATTGATCTCAGAGTAGGATAAGGGATTGGCACACCATTGTGGGTTGAATGGCCTGTACTAAGCTGTCTTGCTCAATCCATGTTCATAGCGACTAGTCACTTTTCTACTTGAACAGAATTCAATTATTGTTCCTGATGAGACAGTAGAGTCTCTCATTCTTCTTCTGTTTCTGGGACCATGGTCATGGAGATGTGACATAACACTATATTTACCTGTTCAAGACCCTCATGAATAAAGAGTTTGAATACCTTTGTGCCCTGTTTATTTTCCTTAATATAAACTCAAGCTGCTGTTCAATACAAAGGACTAGAGAATTGCCCTTAAACAGAGGACTGCTCCTCTGATTAAAAAAGACAATGAGAAAATCCAGTAAACTACTGGCCAGTCAGCCTTACATCAGTGGTGGGGAAATTATTGGAGATGATTCTTAGGGATAGGATCCACTCAAATCAGAAAAGGCACATACTTATTAGGGATTATCAGAATGGCTTTGAATGCAGGAAGTAATGGCCTATAAATATAATTGAGCTTGTTGCAGAAAAGGCAAAGATGATTGAAGAGGGGAGGGAAGTGAATGTTGTATACATAGACTTCAGTAAAACCTTAGCCAAGATCCTTCTTGGTAGGCAGTCCAGAAGATTAAGCACATGGGGGACATGCAGAACTGGAATCAAAATAGGATCAAACATCGTAGACAGAGGGTAGTGGTGGAAGGGTTTTATTCTGACAGGAGGTCTGTGAACAGGCATGGGCTACAGGGAACAGTGCTGGGACCACTGTTTGTGACATTCAGTATATATAAAAAAAAAATAGGAGACATAAGACATTCTACAGATGCTGGAAATCTTGAGAGACACAGAGAGAGACACAGAGAGAGACACAGAGAGAGACACAGAGAGAGACACAGAGAGAGACACGCGGGATCTATGGAGGGAAATGAACAGCTGACTTTTCAGGCTTGACCCTTCATCAGGATTCATGTGAGAGGCAATCGGAAAGATGTATATAAAATTATGAGGAACATAGGTAGGGTAGATAGTCAGAAACTTCTTCCCAGGGTGGAAATGTCAAATGCTAAATGTCAATTCAATACTAGAGAGCAAAGATTTAAGGTGAAAGGGGAAATTTTAAAGGATATTTGAGGTAAGTTTTTTATGTTGAGTGGCAGATATGTGGATGAAGCTGTCTAGGAGGTGGTGGAAGCTGAAACACCATAATTGCATTTAAGAATCATTTAGACAGGCAGGCAGATTAACAGACAGGAAATAGAGGAATATGGATCTTGTGCAGCCAGAGAAGGTTAGTAAAAATTGACATAGCTAGCAGAGACATGGTGGGCAAAAGGGCCTGTTCCTGGGTTGCTATTTAATGTTCTATGTTCTGAGTGCTCAGCTCAGAGATTTTGCCTATGGTGGTGGGGCTGCAATTTGACCTCCTCTTGATAGCGGGCATTGTACCTCAGGTTATTCCTGTCCTCCCCATCATGGGCCTGTGGTCAAAAGAGTCACTTTTAAACCTGCCTCCTCTCTGAGAGAGAAAAATCATAAACTGGCAAATGGTGCAAAACTGCAATAAAATCACAAAATTCTGAAAATACACAGCAGCTAGGGCAGCACCTGTGGAAAGAGGAACAGACTTAATGTTTTAGGCTGAAGACTTTTCATAAGAAATGAGAAAAGGAAGCAAGTTAGACAATGGAGCACAAAAGTTTGGGAAGACAATGATTCTAACAGAGGGAATTTCTGTAATTTGGTGAAATGATATTGACATTGTGGACAGTTAAGTCCCTTTGCTTAGATAGATAAAAACTTGTGCAGAACACAACATAGCTCAGATAGAAACTTGTGCAGACACCAACATGGTTTTCCTTGATTAACAATGCCACTCTTCAGGGAGAGCAGGAACTGCCTTAGGTCAATGACTAACAGTCTGGGCTCAGAGTCAGAAACCTCTGGGTTCTAATCCCATCCCAGATATTTGAGCTTAACCTTGGCTGAGGTTCAGGGTCTGTTATAGGTGAGTGCATATTGTGATTCTGGCTTTCCTTTGCGTAAGATCTTAATCCAAATCCCTATTTTCCTCCACAAAGTCAATGATCTATCTGATCTTGCCATCCGTCTGGGTTCTCACCACACTAATGAAACAGGTCTACCACAGTTATTACAAAGCTCCAAGTACACGTGATTTTAGTCAGACCACATTTCACGTGGATCCATACGACTATAAGCCATAGGAGCAGAATTAGACCATTCGGCCCATCAAGTTTGTTCTAACATTCCCAATCCCTCAACCCCATTCTCCTGCCTTGTCCCCATAAACCTTTACACCCTTATTAATCAAGAACCTATCAACTTCTGCTTTAATAATACCCAGTGACTTGGTCTCCACCATCACCTGTGGCACTGAATTCCAAACATTTACTACATTTACTATAAATGGACATCCCTCCAGTCTGAGACTGTGCCCGCTGGTCCTAGAATCACCCAATATAGGAAACATCCTCCCTATGTGCAGTTTATCCAGACCTTTTAGTATTTGATAGGTTTCAATATTTGATAGGTGACCCTACCCCACATTCTTCTAAACTCCTGCGAGCACAGACCCACGGGGGCCCAGAACCGCTCACAAGTGCAGCCTTACCAGTGCCTTGGAAAGCCCTGCATCCCGCCCTTTCTAGTTCTGTCAAAATGAACGCTAACGCTGCACTTGCTTTCTTCACTACTGACTCAACCTGCAAGTTAACCTTCAGGGGCTCCTGCGTAAGTACTCTCAAGTCCCTTTGCACCTTGGATTTTTTAAATTTTCTCTGTCTCGAAAGTAGTCTCTGCCTTTACTCCTACTAAAACGAATGACCCCACACTTCCTGACACTGTATTCCATCTGCCACTTCTTTGTCCATTCTAATCTGTCCAGCCTCCCTGTTGCCTCAATGCTACCTACACTTCCAGCTATCATTGCATTGTCCACAAACCTGGCCACAAAGCCATTAATATCCTATCATCCTACTCAGCTGCCATCTTATTCTTACCCTCACTGGCGCACGGCACAGGCTGCAATCTAGAGGATACTACCCTGGAAGTCCCATGTTTCGGTTTTCTACCTAACTCCCTGTATTCTCTCTTCAGGACCTCCTCCTATTTCTTACTTATGTCATTAGTACCAATATGTAGCAAGACTTCTGGCTGCTCGCCCTTCCCCTTTAGAATGACATGGACCCAATCCAAGGCATCCCTGATCCTGGCACCTGGGAGGCAAAATACCATCTGGGTAATTTTATCACATCCACAGAATCTGCTGCCTACCCCCCTAACTGTGGAATCCTCTATTACTACTGCACCCCTGTTCTCCCACCTTCCCTTAGAGCTATAGTGGCAGACTCGGTAACAGCAAGCCGCTTACTGTGGCTTCTCCTTGGTAGGTTGTCCCTCCCAACAGTATTGAAAGCAGTTATCATTGAGGGGACTGGCCACAGGGGTACTCTGCACTGGCTGCCTATTCCCTTTCCCTCTCCTGACAGTCACCCAGGTACATGCTTCCTGCAGTTTAGGACTGACTACCTCCCTGTAGCTCCTACCTATCATCTCCTCATACTCCAATATGAGCCACAGGTCATCAAGCTGCAGCTCGATGCACTTTGTACAGATTTAGTTATTTGAGAGACTGGAGGTCTCCCAAAGTTCACTCATCCCACACAAGGAACATACTGTACCACTAACTCTGGACCCATTCTCAGCGCACTTGCTATGTACTAGCAGAAAAGAAAAACTTACTGGAAGCTTACCTAGAACCTCCACCTATGCTTGCCCAAGCTTTCTCTTGTCCAAACTTGTTGAGCCAAAGCCGGGCCACTCTAACACTGTCCCACTCCAACAGTGGCACCTCCACTTACAACTCCTTTCTTTTTATTGGCTCAAATGATACGTGCTTCCGACGAGACTTGCAGTTTCAAAAAGGATCCCGTCCTGCAAATGGTGACTCTCTCACTTGCTACTTCAAATGATGACTCAGTCCTACTGAGACTTTGTTGTTTTCAAAAGGCTCTCGCCCTGCAAGATCCATTTGCTGCACACCCAGATTAGCCCACAAGGTACCCAGCTGTGTTACATTCTCTCCTGACACATACTTCAGTGACTGGTAAATGTGCATCTCACTAAATCTGGAAGATTACCTGTCTTCCCCAGGGAGTAAGACAGAGTATTACTGAATAACTCAGTAGCTACTGACAGGATTCATCTCTGATTTAGAGTGGAAACAGGCCTTCAGCCCATCATGTCATAAAGGTTGGTGGTGTTGTGACTAGGGTAGAAGGTTGTCGTAGGTTACAACAGGACTTTGATATGATGCAGAGCTAGGCAGAGAAGTGGCCAGTGGAGTTCAATCCAGAAAATTGTGAAGTGATTCACTTCGGAAGGTTGAACTTGAAGACAGAGTACAAAGTTAATGGCAGGATCCTTTGCGGTGTGGAAGGACAGAGGGATCCTCACCTGTGGATTCCTCTAAGTTAAATCTAGTAATAATGTTCGTGAAAATTACATATTGCATTTTCTGTTATTTTCTACCTTGAAAGGAGAATAAGCCGCACTTACCTTTGTAAATCTGGCTATGGTAGCATCACCCCTTCATCTAAGTCATTTCAACTATAAGACCATAAGACTTGGGAGCAGAAATAGGCCACTTGGCCCATGGAGTCTGCTCTGCCATTCAATCATGGCTGATCCTTTTTCCCTCTCCTCAGCCCCACTCCACAGTCTTCTCCCTGTAACCTTTGATGCTGCGTCTAATCAAGAATCTATCAAGCTCTTCCTTAAATACACCAAACGACCTGGCCTCCACAGCTGCCTGTGGTAATAAATCCCACAAATTCACCACCGTCTGGCTAAAGAAATTTCTCCGCATCTCTGTTTTAAATGGATAGCCTCTATCCTGAGGCTGTGCCTGCTTGTCCGAGACTCCCCCACCATGTGAAACACCCTTTTCACATATAATCTGTCTAGGCCTTCCAACATTCGAAAGGTTTCAATGACATGCCACCTCATCCTTCTAAATTCCGGTGAGTACAGACCAGAGCTCTCAAATGTTCCTCATATGATCCTTTCATTCCCGGAATCATCCTTGTGAACCTCCTCTGAACACCCTCCATGTAGTATATGGTAACATATATGCACTTTGAATTTTGAACTTTAATAAAGATGCGTTCTTCATAAAACACGTAAAGAAATATTATTGGGAGACTTATCAAAGATATGCAATAAATCTCACTGTTGAAAGTTCATGGAGGGAGCTATCTATCTTACTGTTACAGGGAGGAAATTTTCCATTTCAGTGTTGCCTGTGTTCCTGTTTATAACCCTAATGACTAGATATAGTCATGTTGGTCTGCTCTGCATTTATTATTGTTATTTTAATAGCAACAGGCCTCCTTCCGTTTCCAAATAGTGGAGAGAACAAATGGATCTTGCTCCGTTTATCTGTGGATACAAAAAATAGTCATTTCCAAACTTAATGGCTGCAAATTTTGATAAGGATACTGCTGATGCTCAGATTACTCATGCAGTGCATCTGTATGGACTCCAGATGTCAAATAACACACCTGGTAAAGCTATACTACCAAGAGAGAACACAGGACATAGAACACTACAGCAAATTACAGACCCTTCAGCCTATGATGTTGTGCCAGCATTTTAACCTGCTCTATCTAAGATCAACCTAATTCTACGCACAGTAGCTCTCCATTTTTCTATCATCCACGTGCCTAACAGTTTCTTAAATGTCCCTAATATATCTGCCTCTACCACCACCTCTGGCGGGCATTCCACACAACCACGACACTCTGTGTAAAAAAAAATCTACTGCTGACACCATCCCTAATCACACAGCGCACCTAATAAAATGGCCACTGAGTGTATGTCCGTGCTCATTTGCTGCTGTAGCTCATCCACTTCAAAGTTCAACGTGTTGTGCATTCAGAGATGCTCTTCTGCACACCACTGCTGTAATGCGTGTACTTGTATTACTGCCTCCTCGGACCTCTCTCATTAACAAGGTGTTTTTCCCCATAGAACTGCCACTCACCAGATGTGTTTGTTTTTGTTTTTTACACCATTCTCTATAAAGCCTAGAGATTGGTGCGTGTGAAAATCCCAGGAAATCAGCAGTTTCTGAGACACTCAAACCACCCTGTCTGGCACCAACAACCATTCCACAGTCAACGTCACTTAGATCACATTGCTTCTCCATTCTGATATTTGGTCTGAAAAAAACAACCAAACCTCTGGACCGTGTCTGCATGCTTTTATGCATTGGGTTGCTGCCACATGATTGGCTGATTAGATATTTGCATTATAGAGCAGGTGTACTGGTGGACTTAATAAGTGGCCACTGAGTGTACTTACCACCAATCACCTTAAAATTATGTCTCCTCCTTTTAACTATATCTGTCCTGGGAAAGTACCTCCGCCTGTCCACACAGAGACATTTTCTCTTGTTATTTTATACACCTCTGACAAGCTCCCTCTCATCCTCCTTCACTCCAAAGGGAAATGACCTAACTCACTCAACCTATCCTCGTAAGACATGCTCTCCAATCCAGGTAAATCTCCTCTGTACCCTCTCTAAAGCTTCCTCATCCTTCATATAAGGCAACTGGATTCCAAGCATGGTCATATCAGGGTTTTATAGAGCTGCAACATTACCCCACAGCTCTTGAACTCAGTCCCCTGACTAACGAAAGCCAACACACCATACCCCTTCTTAACACCTCTGTCAACTTGTGCGGCTCAGCTCTTAAAAGGTTTGATTGCTTATGAATGTGTCTGACTTGGAATATATCCAAAAACCTGAAAAGGAAATTCACATTGAAACATTCTAAATGATAAAAGAAGTAAGAACTTAAAACAGGATGTATTACATTGAAATTAACAGGTGATTTTTTTAAAAAGGAAAATGACCAGAAATGTGCCTCTCTCTCGATTGAAGTGAATGATTTCACTGAACTGCACCAGGTTAGATCTGTCACAGGTTCAGCAGGCAGGTATCCTGACATTGCTGATGGGGATCTGCAGAGATTCACTCTCCCCAATTGGAATCCACAATGCCCAGCTGAAGAGTGCAGAGATACTGACAGCAGTTATCAGCTGTATGGAAATTCAGGAGCTCCCAGCTTGTACAGGACAGAGAGGTGATGCCAGGCTTTTCCACTGGTACAAGGTTAAGTACCAGAATATGTAATTTTGCAGAAATTTTGGGCCAATATTCATTTCCAAAAGTCAAATTTATGAAGTCTTAGAGAGTATCCTCAGTAAAACAAAAATTTTATCCACAGAGAATAGAGATAACTAGCAGTTAGTGTGATGCTATTCAGCTCGGGGCATTTCAAAGTTCAATCCTGATGCTGTTTATTAGGAATTTGTACGTTTTCCCCATGAACCGCGCGGGTTTCCTCCGGGTACTCCAATTTCCTCCTGCATTCCAAAGATGTACAAGCTAGAAGGTTAATTGATCATTGTAAATTATCCTATGATTAGTTTGGTGTTAGATAGGTGGGTTGCTGGGCAACATGGCTCGATGGGCAGTAAGGGTCTGTATCTCTAAATAAAATAAAATAGAATAGAAGATAGTTTGAAATCTGTTACCTGAGCTTTGTCAGCAGTTGCTTCTCATTTAGTCGGTGCGGGCACCATGGTAACGTAGTGGTTGGCGCAACGCTATTACAGCTCAGGATGTCAGAGTTCAAAGTTCAGTTCTGATGTCCTCTGTGAGGAGTCTGTATATCCCTCCGCCGGAACACCTGGGTTTCCTCTGGGTGTTCCAGTTTCCTCCCACAGTCCAAAGACGTACTGGTTGGTAGGTTAATGGTCATTGTAAATTGTCCTGTGATTAGGCTAGGGTTAAGTCAGGGGTTGCCGGGCGGTGGGGCTCGAAGAGCCAGAAGGGCCTATTCCACACTGGATCACTAAATAAATAAATATATACATATAATGGGTAGTGAGTACCTGATTTCTGCTAGAAGTTCTTAATCTGCAACTGTCCTTTCTCTCTGTGAGCCAGCAATGATGATTTAATCATACATGCCACCACCGACGTTCATTATTTTGAAATTGGACTTGGTTAACTTTTCCATAGAAAATCTGCATGTTGATTCATCTTGTGAATGGCAGAGTTAGATCAATAAAAGAGGAACTTTCTTTGCTGTTTGTTTTAATTACTCTACAAGTATTTGAAGTTTGCAAGCCTGGCTGAGTTAACAATCGCTGGCTGTATCTTCACTTTGATGGGCACAGCTGTACAAACAGTTACAATATTGGCTCTGAATAAAGCCTACTTGCATCCAAACCCTGAATCTGATATTTTCCCATCAACCCGTGCTTGCGCACATCAGCTTGTTTCTTAAAGGGGAATTTACTGTCTCCCTTGCCCCCTTTCCCAATGATCCCAGTTGCTCTCACTGGCTGTATTCCAGTAGGTTCATTGCTCCCTGGGGCTGCCAAACCCTGGGGCCTGATCTGGGGTTATAGGACTGTGTATGTGCATGTGTGGGACAGAGGAACGGGGCATTTTTTTGCAGTTGTTGTTTTGTTGCTTGTGCTCTGTGTTGTTCTGCTGAGCGTTGTGGGCATGTAATGTTAGTGCCAGGAAATGTGCAGACCCTGGGGGCTGCAAGTGACGCCACGCGTCCCTTGGGTGTACTGGTTGTTAACGCAAATGACGCATTTCACTGTGTGTACACTCGACAAATAAATTTCCATGTTGAATCTTGAACCTTAAAACAATTCAAAAGTCAACTTTGGCAATAAAGCTTACGACAGTAACCAAACAATGGGGTGTTGGCATTCACCTCTAGATCAAGGTCTCTTTTGGGGGGGGTTTTGTTATTGCTTGCATCATGGGGAGGGTGGGAGTCAGTGTTTGTGCTGGCGCAAGAGGGGAGGCGGTTGATGCTTCTGTTGTTGGTTGTGTATGGGAGGGGGGGCTTTAGGGTTCTGATGTTTCTATCATTCATTCTATGGGGTTTCTTGTTTTGTGGATGTCTGTGAAAAGTAAGAATTTCAGGTTTTATACTATATACATTCTCTAATATTTAGATTATGAGGACACTCAGTCCTCGTTTATTGCCATTTAGAAATGCATGCATTAAAAAATGATACAATGTTCCTCCAGAATGATATCGCAAGAAACACGGGACAAACCAAGACTAAAACTGACAAAACCACATAATTATAACATATAGTTACAACAGTGCAAAGCAATACCATAATTTGATAAAGAGCAGACCATGGGCACTGTAAAACAAGGTCTCAAAATCCCGATAGCTTCATCATCTCATGCAGACGGTAGAAGGGAGAAACTCTCCCCGCCAGGAACCTCCAAGCACCGCAAACTTGCCGATGCAGCACCATTGGAAGCACCCGACCGCAGCGGACTCTGAGTCCGTCCGAAAACTTCGAGCCTCCGACACCGAGCACCATCCTCTGCCGAGCGCTTCGACCCCGCCCCGGCCGCCGAGCAACAAGCAAAGCCGAGAACTCGGGGCCTTCCCCTCCGGAGATTCTGGACCACACAGTAGCAGCAGCAGCGAAGCAGGCATTTCAGAAGTTTCACCAGATGTTCCTCCGTGCTCTCATGTCCGTCTCTATCAAATCAGGATTGTGCATGGCACCCTACTTGACAAATAACAGACATCACCACCAGAGTGGCCGCTGCGAGCTGCATCGCGCCGCCATCTTCTCCTCTCCTTAAATTGAACCATTTGATTTGAACCTTTCGCACTGCTAACGGCTGCCGGGCTGATATCACTAATATGGTTGAGACGTCAGAGATTTTTGGAGGGGTTGCTATAGCTTTCATTGCTAGTTTAACTTGTGGCATGGTGATTTGGACCAAGGCACCTGTTCTTCATATCATCCATTATTAAATTAGAGTTTAAAAGTGTGACTTGTCTTGTAGTTTAACTTTTCTGCACTTTTCACCGATATACATGTAACTGTTCAGTGAATTTTTCAATAATTGTAGTACAGATGATTTGGTATTTTTCCAGAAGTTTCTATGCAGCAGATGTCAAGCCACAATTTGGCTATTTCATAGGTTATTCTTATCACTAAAAATGTACTGGTTTGGTCAAGTCCAAGCTCGCTCTTAGTATAGGATGACCACAACTTTTTTGGTCATTTTGTTTTTTCTTTGTTTTTAATAATAAGCACACAATAAATGACCAAAACCAACCAACCAAAAATGAGGTGTTCTTATAACACCTAATAAATGGCTGAAACCCTGGTGGTGATTTTGCAATGCAGGATCCAACACTATGATTCCATAACACGAAGAATGTAGCATCATAGAAATCTCAGTGATTGTTCCAAGCCATCTGGCCTTCTCTCTTATTCTGTTTACAAGACACACCGAAGTTACTTACCCAGATTTACCTCTGACAGCAAACCCGTGACCCTTGCCATTAGGAAGGACAAGGACAGCAGGTTCCACACCAGTCACAAACCGCTCTGACTTGGAAACGTATCACTATTTCCCCATGGTCACCAAGTCTACATCCCAAAACACCCTCCCACAAGAAATCGAACCTTAGGGTTGTATTTGGTGACATATATGTACTTTGATAATAAATTTACTTTGAACTTTGTACTTTGAACAATTGCGGACACTTCCCGCTCTGCAAATCTGATTTTTCCTAAAACTCCCTTCTGGAAAGTGCTGTACAACCAAAACTTCATACCATCCGAAAAGTTTCTTCCCCTAGGCATTTAATCTGATCAACCATTCTAGTTAGCCCCATGCCCCTCTACCTATTAACTCGGTCACTGCACTGTAAAAACACTTTAAAACTCTTTTTACAATGCTATTTGCATTATAAGTCCATGCTGGTGTTAATGCATTTATGCATATTTATTCTATATCCGTACTTTAACCTCTAACTTTATTTTTTTTATATAATTCTTTATTCTTTATAATTGTTTGAATGGTGTCTTTTTTTGTTGCATGTCACTTCCTGACCAAGAAGCCACAGCAAGTTCTGAATACATGTAAATGTATACGGGGAATAAACTGACCCTTGTTCCTCGATTGCTCTACTGCACTGAGGGTGACCTGACACCAGAAGGACGGCAGCAGTCCAAGAAGCAGCTAATCATGACCTTCCCAAGGACAAGTAAGGGCGAGTAATAAATACTGGCTTTGTTGATGGCCCCCAGATCTAAAGGGTAACTATAACTAACTAAACGTTAAAAAGAAAAGAGTAATTAATGGAAAGTGGGCAGACCTAAAGCTTGGTATTTTTGTTTTATATAATTGGTAAATAATTTAGAACATAAAATGTAGACCAGTAAAGCACGTTACAGGCCCTTTAACACACGATTTTGTGCCAGCCTTTTAACCTACTCCAAAATCAATCCACTGTTTGTTCATTATGTGCTGTGTCGTATGACGTGGGCCATTGTGGTCTTTTTGACCATGATTGCATGATTGTTCTTGGCAAATTTTTCTCTAGAAGTGGATTGCCATTATCTTCTTCTAGGCAGTGTCTTTACAAGACGGGTAAACCCAGAGATTGTCCGTCTGGCATCAGTGGTCGCATAACCAGGACTTGTGATATGCACCAGCTGCTCATACGACCATCCACCACCTGCTCCCATGGCTTCACATGACCATGATCAGGGGAGCTACACTGTGCTACACCTTGCCCGAGGGTAACCTGCCGGCTAGCAGAGGGAAGGAGCACCTTACCCCTCCTTAAGTAGAGATGTATCTCCACCTCCTACATATCTATTGTATCTATTATGTATTGCATTATCCATATCTACTGTATTTGGTGCTCCCGGTATGGCCTCCTGTACATCAGTGAGACCTGACGTAGGTTGGGAGACCGCTTCACCGAGCACCTACGCTCCATCCACCAGAACACGCGGGATCTCTCAGTGGCAACCCATTTTAACTCCACTTCCCATTCCCATTCTGACAGGTCTCCTCTACTGTTGCAATGAAGTCACACTCAGGTTGGAGGAGCAACACCTTATATTCTGTCTGGGTAGCCTCCAACCTGATGGCATGAACATCGATTTCTCAAACTTCCAGTAATGCTACCCCACCCCCCACCACCTTCTCTATTCCCCATCCTCTTTTACCTCTCTCTCTCTCTTTCTTTATCAATCTTTTAATTTCCCTCTCTCACCTTATCTCCTTGCCTGCCCATCGCCGCCTCCTGGTGCTCCTCCCCCTTTTTCTTTCTTCCACGGCCTTCTATCCTCTCCTATCAGACCCCTCCTTCTCCAGCCCTGTATCTCTTTCACCAGTCAAATTCCCAGCTCTTCACTTCACCCCACCCCCTCTCAGTTTCACCCTATCGCCTTGTGTTTCTTCATCCCCTCCCTTCTAACTTCTACTCCTCATCTTTTTTTCTCCAGTCCTGCTGAACGGTCTCAGCTCAAAACGTCAACTGTACTCTTTTTCTATAGATGTTGCCTGGCTGCTGAGTTTCTCCAGCATTTTGTGTGTGTTACTCCTACAAGCTCTTTTTTTTTAATCATCCATGTTCCTATCTAAGAGTCTCTTAAAATGTTCCTAATGTATCTGCCTCTATCACCGACCCTGGCAGTGCATTCCATGCACCCGCCACACTCTGTGTAAAAAGCCTACCTTCGATAGTCTGCCTGGCACTTTCTTCTAGTCACCTTAAAATTATGCTCTTTCGTATTAGCTGTTTCGACCCCGGGAAAAAGGTGCCGACAGTCCACTCTTGTTATGCCTCTTGTTATCTTATACACCTCAACCAAGCCACTTCCCATTCTCCTTCACTCCAAAGAGAAATGTCTTAGCTCTTTCAAACTTTCCTCATAAGACTTGCTGTCTAATCCATGTAGCATCCTGATAAATTCAACACACCATATACCTTCTTAACCATTCGATCAACTTGTGCAGTAACTTTGAACGATCTATAGATGTGGCCTGAAGATCCCTCTGTTCCTCCATTCTGTTAAGAATCCTGCCATCAACCCTGTTCTTAGCCTTCGTTCGCCCTTCCAAGTTGAATCACTTCACACTGTTCCAGATTAAACTCCATCTGCCACTTCTTAGCCCAGCCTTACATCATATCAGTCTTGTTGTAACCTAAATATATATTTATCATTGATGCATCTTATCACTGCAGAGTTAGGATTCATTTTCACACTTAAGTTTGTTAACTGGAACTATTTTTATAATGGTTATCCTCTTCTGGTATCTAAGAATTACTTTGTTCTATACAATATTCAATAGTGTGTGGCAGGGGCTTGTTGGGCTGGAAAGCTCTGTTATAGTACTGTGCTGTATCTCTAAATAAAAGAACAGAACCGTCTCTCTGATCCTACCCCAGTCAGCTGAGCAGAAGGTCAAAGACTAGTTCACTTCACCAGGGGACCTCATCCTGGAGAACAGGGAAAATAAACGTTCCCTCTTGAATTTATTTTGATTCAGTATTTTTGTAAATTTGTGAACGTTGTAGCAGCAAAACTAATCCAAAATCAAAACAAAACAATAACCACTAGCCTGCGACCACCACGGCATTGTTATACTTGCATGACACACCCTCAGCTCCGAAGAAATGATTGTTCCAAAGAGTTGAATCCTTAATTTGATCCTTTGTTAGCAATTAGCAAGTATACAATCCTGAAGCGATAGTAAATGGTGAGCAAAGATATGGCCTCCGCTGGTCCCAAGCCACAAACTGCCACGAAATAAGCAGGAATACGCAACTTATTCCCTTCCACGCCTCCACTCATGTAACTAATTACCATAATAAGCATAATAAATGCACAACACAGAATACAATGCAGACAGAACAGATATATACCTCCTACAAATTCCCTAATACATCTGAATCAAAGTTATTTTTCAATTGTAAGTAACCGCAATGTGAAATTTCACAAATTATTTGAATTATTTCCATCACTTGCAACAGAGGAAAACAGCTAGGAGAATTGCTGCACCACAACTCCAGAGATCCGGGATCCATCATGAACCTCGGTCCTGTCTGTGTGGAGTTTGCAAGTTCTCCCTTCATTTGCATGGACTTACCCGGGCTACTCTGGTTTCCCCCCACATCCCAAAAACTTGCCAATTGGTAGTTTAATTAGATTAAAGACTGTCACGAGCCTTGTTCCCCATCAGGCCGGTGCTTATGTCGGTTTCTGTGGCGTGAGGTGACTGACAGTACGGACTCTCCCCACCCGCCCACCCCCCCCCCCGATAGGACGCCAGTCTATCGCGAGGTTAATCCCCAGAATTTTGCCAGTACACATTCTCAGCTGGGTAGACTGGAGCATTGTGTGGTTAAGTGCCTTGCTCAAGGACACACATGCTGCCTCGGCCGAGGCTCGAACCCACGACCTTCAGATCGCTAGTCCAATGCCCTAACCACATGGCCACGCGCCACACTGTAGTTTAATTGGCCGCTGTAAATTGCCTCCAGTGTGTTGGCAACTGGTGGAATCAATGAAAAGTGATGAGAACGTAGGGAAATTACATGGGATTAACGTAAGATTAGTAAATGGGTGCCCAAAGGACTGTATAGCCTCGTTGGGCCAAAAGGCCTGTTTCCAAGCAGTATCATTCTATAGCAATTCTAATGCCTTTTGAAGTGTCTCTGATACTAAATATTTAAAAACAACAAATCAGCCCCACACAATTTGAGCAACACTCACAAAATACTGCAGGAGCACCAGCAAGTCAGGCAGCAGCTGTGGAGGGGAATAAACAGTTGACATTTGGGGTCAAGACCCTTCAACAGGACTGGAAGGGAAGGGGGAAGAAGTCAGAATAAGAAGGTTGGGGGCAACAGAGTACATAGAGGCAGGTAATGTGGAAAAGGTAAAGGGCTGAAAAATAGGGAATTTGATAAGACAGGAGAGTGGGCTACGGAAGAAAGAGGAGAAGGGGGAACCAGGGGGAGGTAATGGACAGGTGAGAAAAAGAGAAGGGGTAAGAGGAGAATCATATGGGGAATGGAAAAAGAGAGCATGGGGGGGGGGGATTACCAAAAGTTTTAACTTCTTCCCCTTTCCTTTCCAGTCCTGATGATGTGATAGTGGTTTGTTCTGTTCTATAAATAATCTTTCAGTGAAGGCATGTGGCATTTTCAACTCACTTTCAAGGACTCTTTATAATTCTTGTTCACAGTATTATTTTCATTTGCAGTTTGTCTTCATTAGTGTTTGTCAGTCTTTGTCTGTTTATGTATAGTTTTTTGTAAAATTCTATTGAATTTCTTTTTCCCCGGTAATTGCTTGTAGTATATGGTAACGTATATGCGCTTGGATAGTAAAATTACTCTGAACTTCGAAATAATGCAAGGGACATTTGAGAGAGAAAGGAGCTTCAGGTAAAGGAAGACGTGTGACAAATGGGGTTGCGCTGTGAGGACAAGTGGCTGCTTGCCTCATGCTATAAAGTGGCCACTTTATTAGGTACACCTGTACACCTACTTGTTAATGCAAATATCTAATTATGTGGCAGCAACTCAATGGACAAAAGGTCAAGAGGTTCAGTCGTTGTTCAGACCAAGCATCAGAATGGGGAAGAAATGTGATCAAAGTGACTTTGACTGTGGAATGATTATTATTGCCAGACAGGGTGATTTGAGATTTTCATGCACAACAGTTTTCAGAGAATGGGGCAAGAAACAAAAATAAACCAACATCCAGTGAGCAGCAGTTCTGTGGGTGAAAATGCTGTGTTAATGAGAGTAGTCAGAGGAGAATGGCCAGACTGGTTTAAGGTGACAGTAACTCAAATAACCACGCATTACAACAGTAGTGTTCAGAAGAGCATCTCTGAATGCACAACACATTGAAGGAGATGGGCTACAACAGCAGAAGACCATGAGACCATAAGATATAGAAGGTGAATTTGGCCCATTGAGTCTGCTCTGCCATTTCATTATGGCTGATCCATTTTCTCTCACAGCCCCAATCTCCTGCCTTCTCCCTGAATCTCTTCTTGCCTTGACTAATCAAGAATATATCATCCTCTGCCTTAAATATACCCAATGACTTGGCCTCTACAGCTGCTTTTGGCAACAAATTCCACTGATTCACCACACTCTGGCTCAAGAAATTCTTCCTCATCTTCATTCAAATGAATGTGATTATGAAGACATGTAGTCCTCTTTTATTGTCATTTAGTAATGCATGCATTAAGAAATGATACAGTATTTCCTCTAGTGTGATATCACAAAACACAGGACAAACCAAGACTGAAAAAACTGACAAAACCACTTAATTATAACATATAGTTACAAACAGTGCAACAATACCATAACTTGATGAAGAAGTCCATGAGCACAGTAAAGTTCAAAGTTTCTCAAATGTCCCACATCTCACGCAGACAGGAGAAGGAAGAAAAACTCCCCCTGCCATGCCGATCACAATCCGACTCTGAGACATCCGAAAACTTCGAGCTCTGATCAGCTCTCCGACACAGAGTATTGAGCACCATCTCTGTCCAAATGATTCGACCTCCTTCTCGGTCGCCAAAAGCAGGCAAGGCCGGGGATTTTGAGGCCTACCCTCCGAAAGATTCCCGACCACATAGTAACAACAGCAGCGAACGGGCGTTTCAGAAATTTCTCCAGATGTTCCTCTGTGCTTTCATGTCCATTCTCCATCAAATCAGAATTGTCCATGGCCCTTATTTAACAGATACGATATAATTTTTCACTGGAGGGCTGCGCACGTGTGCGCGCCGCCATCTTCTCCTCCCGCCTATGCATTCAGACCATGAACACACATTCAATGACCAGTTTATTAAGTACAGGAGGCATAGATGGATGGTCCCAATACATAACTTTGTGTTTTGGCAGGCCTGGTATGGTAGGTCTGTGAATTCTGAGCTGCACTTTGGGATTGGTGGAAATTGCATACTCTTAAACATTTTGTGGTAACAATAAAAATGACAGACTCCGAAGACCTTTTTTGGGAATATGAGGCACAGATGAGGGCTCCAGTTATGGCGGGCAATTGAGCCTTCTTTAAAACTGCTCAAGTTGTGAGTGATTCATTCAGAATGAGGGGTTTGGCTTTTAAACCTTCACCTTCTACATTTTGATCTCTCAATAATTAATAAGAAAAAGCTCGGTTGAATCTTGTTTGGATTTTTTTTGTGGTTTTCCTCCACTCTGAGCAGTCTGTTAGTGAATGTCTCAATATGAAATGCTGGTACATGTCAGCTCAGGGCAATGGGAGGGAGAAACCCACATTTGCAATTTGTGTTGCTTAAGCTGCAGATCATCACAATAAAGTTGACATGAGCTGGAACTAGGGTAAAGCCATTTGTTTTTTCACGAGTATGCACATGCATGTATGTCTGTGTGTGTGTGAGAGAGAGATGTATTGTGTGTGTGTATATGTGTGTGTGATGTATTGTGTGTATGTGTGTGTGTGAGAGATGTTTTGTGTGTGTGACGTATTGTGTATGAGATGTATTGTGTGTATGTGTGTGATGTATGTGTGTGTGATGTGTGTGTCTGTGTGTGTGTGATGTATTGTATGTGTGTGTGTGTGACATATTGTGTATGTGTGTGATGTATGTATGTGTGTACGTGGTGTATTGTGTGTGCCTGTGTGTGATGTATGTACGTGTGTGTGTGATGAATTGTGTGTATGTGTGTGTGTGATGTATTGTGAGTGTGTGTGTGATGAATTGTGTGTATGTGTGTGTGTGATGTGAGTGTGTGTATGTGTGAGTGCGTGTTTCATCACCTTCAGCCCCTTGTTGCCTCCACCTATTACCTCCCAGCTTCTGGCACTATACCCACTTTCCCCTCTTCCATCTACCGATGACTCCTCCTTACCAGAATCCCCCATCCCCTACCCTGCTCCCCCACCTTGTCCCTCCATCCCTTTTTACTGGCTATCTCCACTCTATACTTCAGTCTGGATGAAGGGTTTCGACCCATATCTCGACTGTCCATTCCCCTCCATAGATGCCGCCTGACCCACTCAGTTCCTCCACATCTTGTGTTTTGCTCTCGATTTAATCACTCATCTAGATACTTGTTAAGTGCTGTCAGTATTTAAGAAGTGCGTGTAAGTTCTGTGCCAATGTGTAATCTGGTTCCGTGCATAAGACTGCAAAGATGGCTAAAATCCAGTTTAAGGTGGAGTTCAGCTGCAATACAGAGAGAAACTGGTGTTAAAACAGGATTTGTATTATTTCCATTGGGACCTTGCTAAATTTCACACATCATCCAGCACTTTGCTATGAAGAAGACAGTGATGAGCATTGGTCCTTAAGGGAATACACCCTGCGGCAGCCGCAGTTGTAAGGTGAACATGGGCTGCCATGGGGGTTTCAGGCAGGGGAGGGGGAGAGCTCTCAAAGCCACTCAGAAGGATGTGTAAATCTGCAGTGCATCCACAGGTGGGTACGGGGAATTGGATCCCATCTGCTGGGATTTAGTTGGGCAGCACAGTTAGCGTTAAGTGACTTGCGTTCGATTCCCGCTGCAGTCAGACCACGACGAACTGTAGAGAATGGTGGACACAGCTCAACACACCACAGCTACCTCTCCATGGACTCTGTCTAGATTACTCACTGCCTCAGTAAAGCAGGCAGCGTAATGAAAGACCCACCCCCCACCCACCCCAGACATGCTCCCTTCTCCCCTCTCCATCGAGCAGGTTAAAGAGGCCTGAAGGCACGTACCTCCAGGATCAAGGACAGATCCTATCCCCCTGTTGTCAGGCTCTTGAACATTCCTCTTATGCAATGATTTTAACTTCCAGCCTCACGGTCTACCTCGTCATGATCTTGCAGGTTACCTGCACTGTGCTTCTCTGTATCTGTTACTGTGACAGTTTGTTCTACCTCAGTTCAGTATTTAATGAATTGATCTGTACAAGGAGTACGCAAGTTAAGCTTTTCGCTGTATCTTGGTACGTGTGACAATAATAAACCAATTTCAGTTCCACCCGCTACACACTGAATTTACAGTAGAGTAAGCGACTTACAGGTCCCCTCCGGGTTACAAACATGGACTTACATACTGCTTGTACCGATGATTGAGTGTTTGGAAGGCTGGCAAGAAGGATTTTCTGGCTGCTGCAAGGCAAATCCATCTGCCAGACTCCCGAACATTCTCTGCCAGCTGGGAATTCAGTTCACATCCGCACTTCCAACCTGCGAACTGTCTAGAGCCCAGCCGTGACCTGGGGAGGAGCTGTATTTGAGAATTCAGTGCCGGATGCAGTGGTGAGCAGTGAGTTGGGAGAGTTGGGGTAGGTATCTGGGGACGATCCTATGGTGAAGAAGCAGAGATTCAGTACCAGGTTGTCACGATGTGCGCTGACAGACGACTGAACCCAGGTGTGGAGCAACAACAAACTCCCATGCTGAGACAGAGACAAGAGTTTATTCACCGAACGCCAACTGGACTTGGGCGGTTTGACTGAGTGACACCGCGAGGCAAATCATTCTCAAAACACACACACGTACAAGGACCGTGCTATCAGGTTTAATTGGGGGTGAGGGAGGTCCACATCAAGAAAATCACAGAATGCGGAAACCCCATGCCAGTAATAGTTACCCTGACAAGGTTAAACAGACTCTAGTGAAGACAACAATTAGTAAATGTAGGTGCTTGACAAACCCAGATGCCCAGCGCTCGCTGGCAAGTGCAGAGGCCCACCAGGCTGAGGACAGAGTTTATCGTCACTGTCGTAGGTCAAGGAATTTGTTGCTTTGTGACAGCAGTACAGTGCAGGCGTAACAAATTACTATATGTTACTATTTAAAAAATAGAGGAAGAAGAAAGGATCATTGATGAGTTTATTGCCCATTCATAAATCTGATGGCAGAGCAGAAGGAGCTGTTACTAAAACATTGAGTGTGTTTCTTCAGCTCCTGTACCTTCTCCTTGATGGTAGTAATGAGAAGAGGGCATGTCCTGGATAGTGAAGGCCCTTCAAGATGGATGCCACCTTCTTGAGGCACTGCCTTTTGAAGATGCCCTTGATGGTGGGGAGACTAAAACCCATGATGGACTTGCTGAGTCTATGACCCTCTGAAGCCTCTGGTTGTGCTCCCAGATCCGGTCTCCAAGGAAAGTTGCTGAGGATGTTCTACAAGTCTGTGGTGGCCAGTGCGATCATGTTTGCTGTTGTGTGCTGGGGCAGCAGGCTGAGGGTAGCAGACACCAACAGAATCAACAAACTCATTCGTAAGGCCAGTGATGTTGTGGGGATGGAACTGGACTCTCTGACGGTGGTGTCTGAAAAGAGGATGCTGTCCAAGTTGTATGCCATCTTGGACAATGTCTCCCATCCACTACATAATGTACTGGGTGGGCACAGGAGTACGTTCAGCCAGAGACTCATTCCTCCGAGGTGCAACACAGAGCGTCATAGGAGGTCATTCCTGCCTGTGGCCATCAAACTTTACAATTCCTCCCTTGGAGGGTCAGACACCCTGAGCCACTAGGCTGGTCCTGGACTTATTTCCTGGCATAATTTACATATTACTATTTAACTATTTATGGTTTTATTACTATTTATTATTTATGGTGCAACTGTAATGAAAACCAATTTCCCACGGGATCAATAAAGTATGACTATGACTAAGTTATGCTGTGAAGCCTCCTGCACCGGGTTGGGAACATGCACGACATGTCTGATGATGTTATGACGGATACCAGGAGAAGATCGGGTGAGTTAGTGTGGATCATGCATGGAAATAAGAAAGAAACTGCAAGGTTGTAAGGAAATGGAGAGACTGGGATAGATCGGATTGCTGTGCTAGTATTCAGCTTTCCACCACCCCCCCGCCCCACCCCCCATGGGCCTATGGTCATAAGTGACGAGTTCCTGGACCAACTTTGCAAATACTTCAGTGGTGGGCAAGTTGTTGGAGAAGATTCTGAGAGGCAGGATATATGAGCATTTGAAGAGACATAATTTGATTATGAATAGTCAGCAAGGCTTTGTCATGGCCAGGTCATACCTTACGAATCTGATTGAATTCTTTGAGGATGTAACAAAACACATTGATAAAGGTAGAGCAGTGGATGTAGTGTATATGGATTTCAGTAAGGCATTTGATAAGGTTCCCCATGCGAGGCTCATTCAGAAAGTAATGAGGCATGGGATCCAAGGAGAAGTTGCTTTGTGGATCCAGAATTGGGTTGCCCACAGAAGGTAAAGGGTGGTTGTAGATGTTTCATATTCTGCATGGAGGACGGTGAACAATGGTGTTCCATAGGGATCTGTTCTGGAACCCCCTCCTCTTTGTCATTTTTATAAATGAACTGGATTTGGAAGTAGAAGCGTGGGTTAGTAAGTTTGCTGATGACACAAAAGTTGGGGTGTTGTGGATAGTCTGGAGGTTTGTCAAAGGTTACAGTGGGACATCGATAGGATGCAGAACTGGGTTGAGAAGTGGCAGATGGAGTTCAAGCCAGATAAGGGTGAAGTGGTTCATTTTGGTAGGTCAGATATAAAGACAGAATATAATATTAATGGCAAAGACTCTTGGCAGAGCAGAGGATCGGCGAGACCTTGGGGTCCATATCCATAGGACACTCAAAGCTACTATGCAGGTTGACTGTGTTGTTGGAAGTCGTATGGTGTGTTAGCCTTCATCAACCATGGGAATGAGTTCAAGAGCCGTGAGGTAATGTTACAGCTACATAAGACCTTAGTTAGACCCTACTTGGAGGACTGTGTTGAGTTCTGGTCACCTCATTACAGGAAGGATGTGGATGCTATAGAAAAAATAATAAATAAAATCAATAATAATACTGTAATAATAAACAAGTAAATCAATTACGTACATTGGATAGATTTTTAAAAATGTGAAAAAACAGAAATACTGTCTACTAAAAAAAAGTGAGGTAGTGCCCAAAGATTCAACGTCCATTTAGGAATCGGATAGCAGATGGGAAGAAGCTGTTCCTGAATCACTGTGTGTGTGCCTTCAGGCTTCTGTACCTCCTACCTGATGGTAACAGTGAGAAAAGGGCATGCCCTGTGTGCTGGAGGTCCTTAATAATAGACACTGCCTTTCTGAGACACCGTTCCCTGAAGATGTCCTGGGTACTTTGTAGGCTAGTACCCAAGATGGAGCTGACTAGGTTTACAACCCTCTGCAGCTTCTTTCGGTCCTGTGCAGTAGCCTCTCCATACCAGACAGTGATGCAGCCTGTCAGAATGCTCTTCATGGTACAACTATAGAAGTTTCTGAGTGTATTTGTTGACATCCTAAATCTCTTCGTACTCCTAATGAAATATAACCACTGTCTTGCCGCCTTTATAACTACATCGATATGTTGGGACCAGGTTAAATCCTCAGAGATCTTGACACCCAGGAACTTGAAGCTGCTCACTCTCTCCACTTCTGATCTCTCTATGAGGATTGATATGTGTTCCTTCGTCTTATCCTTCCTGAAGCCCACAGTCAGCTCTTTCATCTTACAGACATTGAGTGCCAGGTTGTTGCTGCGGCACCACTCCACTAGTTGGCATATCTCACTCCTGTACACCCTCACGCCACCACCTGAGATTCTACCAATAGTGGTTGAGTAAGCTTGGCCTTTTCTCCTTGGAGCAACGGAGTGTGAGGTGACCTGATAGAGATGTATAAGATGGTGAGAGGCAATGATCATGTGGATTGCCAGAGGCTTTTTCCCAGGGCTGAAGTGGTTAACACAAGGGGGCGTAGTTTTAAGGTGCTTGGAAGTAGGTACAAGGGGGACTTCAGAAGTAAGTTTTTCACACGGAGTGGTGGGTGCGTGGAATGCACTTCGGATAGAGGCGAATACAATAGGGTCTTTTAAGAAACTCTTAGATAGGTACATGGAGCTTAGAAAATTAGAGGGTTATGCAGTAAGGTAATATCAGGCAGTTTCTCGAGTAGGTTACATGGTCGGCACAACATTGTGGGCCGAAGGGCCTGTAATGTGCTGTAGATTTCTATGTTTCTATGTTTCAACTGGATATGATTAGACTCAAGGCGAAAATGTATTCCATTGCACTGAATGGAAAGTACACTGCTTCTTATCTTGGTAGAAAGGAGAACTTCAAGGATGCCCTATATAGATAACGTGCTAAACCGTGATAAACCAATATCACTTTTTCCAATGTCAGGTCACTCTGGCAGCAGTTAATCAGCTCTGACGTTGTAGCTAGCTGCAGAACAAAATAAAGTTTAATATGAAGGACACCCACTTGGTAACTCATGCAACCTATCCTTTATCTGTAGTATAAGACCGTAGGACAGGGGAGCAGAATCAGGCCTTTCGGCCCATCGAGTCTACTAAACCATTTCATCATGGCTTATTTATTATCCCTTTCAATCTTATTCTCCTGCCTTCTCCCCGTAACCTTTGACACCCTGACTAAACAAGAACCTATCAACCTTCGTTTTAAGTATACCCAATGACTATCATGGAGGAAGCGGTCAGAAACCTGAAGTGTGAGGCTTCTGATGTCAGAGAATTGAGGAGTAGCACTGGAGTTATTAATTCCTGTTCTTGTGTTAACATCACAAGACTTAGTATGAGTTTCAGCCAACGCCGTTTGTTCTTTCCATTGATAAAACTTGTCATTTTATCTAAATGGTGGTTCACAGTCACCGCTGTTTGTGAGAGCATGTCACTATACTCCCTCCTGTCATAACAAATGCTACACTTCAGAAGCCCCGCCTGCAGCAAAACCCTTTCTGATATCCCGTCGCCATGAAGGGTATTTGATTTATTTATCCCACGCACAGTAAAACGTGTCATTTCAGTGAAATGTATGCTCTGGTAGCGTAGCAGCTTGTGCGACACTATTGCAGCTGGGGGTGTCGAGGTTCATTCAAGAGGACCACAACTTTGTTGTCGTTTGGAGGGTTGACCCAGGGAGCTCTGTTGGCTGGAGTAAGGGTCTTGTGCTTTGGCTCTTGGTAGGGTCACCCATGCCAAACAGGTCAAAGGGCAAAGGCCAGACTAAGTGGCCCACCGGTCCTCCAGGTTCAGGGGTTCAGCTTGGGGCTAGCGACCCTGACTGGTCAAAAAAGTTGTTACAGAAGCAGCAATGAGGATTCCACCTATATGTGCGTGTGATGGTTTGACTGAGATGGAGGACCTTCGCTGCTGCCCAAAGAAGTACGCGTCAGAGTTCAGAGTTCAGAGTTCAATTCCAGCGACGCCTGTAAGATGTTCGTACGTTCTCCCTGTGACCATGTGGGTTTCCTCTGGGTGCTCCAGTTTCCCTTCCCTCCCTCACAATCCAAAGACGTCCCGATTGGTAGGTTAATTGGCTGTTGTAAATTGTCCTGCGATTAAGCTAGTGAGCTGCTGGGCGGTGCGGTTCACTGGACTGACACGCTTAAGGGTGTTCTGTGGTCAGTCCGCAAGTGTTGCCACAATAAAAGGAAGTTTGCTCTTTCTTTAAATGATTGAAATGATAAATTGACATATATTTACATTTTACAAATAAGCACACATTTTCACGGACTATTTGTAAGGAAGTCTGGGTGATTAGGATCACCCTATGGTTATGGTTAACCATACAGTAAGCTATGGTTAACTCTAATGGCTTAAATTGCTGCTGTGAGAAACACATTAAAATTGACTTGTTTGTAAATGACAAATTGATGTTCATATCTTGGCAGCAATTTTTCTACAAAATTACTATAATTATGTAATACTAAGTGGCAAATGCTTTCTACAATTCCACAGATGAAGTTCGTCAGCCACAGGAAAACAAGGAACTCCTCCACACACTCCCAGTATTTTAAATAAATCATGATTCCCAGATGACACATGTGAATAGCCAGGTCATTCAAGTTGTTTGCAATAGACGGTTTCCTGCATCGCGGTTCAGTTCTTGTCCTCTTTCCTGAGGTAGTCCTTCGGTCTTAGGACTTGTCTAGCTCCGGTTCTGCAGGATCTGAGGTCAGCACTCATAGACCCTGCCACTGGAGGGAGAAGAGATTACCGAGCAGGCAGGTGGGTCGTATGAGAGGCGCAGGTTTTGTGTAGTCCCGATGCACGGACTCGGGGTTCTTCCTCCCATCCCAACTGCTTCTTCTCCGGAACGTTATGGCAATGTCGGAGCCTTGGAAGAGATGTTTATTTTATTCATCTCGAGATACAGCGTCGTTAAAGGCCCACCCAGCTCGTTGGCCCCACATTGCCCAAGTACAGCGGGTGACCAATTAAGCTGCTAACCCAGATGTCTTTGGCATGTGGAGGGAATCCGGAGCCCCCAGAGGAAACACATGTGGTCACTGGGAGAGCATTCAAACTCCTTATAGAAAGCAGCAGAATTCAACCCAGGTCTCCAGCACTGTAGTGGCATCACACTAACTACTAAGCTACCATGTTGCCCTAGATTTTTATATCATCATCACCTGGAGGTGATGTACCAGAAGATTGGAGGGTAGCTAATTGTCTATTTTTTTTTAATAAGGGCAGCAATGAACTACAGTGAACCTTACATCAGTGGTGAGGAAGTTACTGGAAGAGATTCTGAGGGACAGGATTTATTTACATTTGGAAAGGCGAGAAATGATCAGGGATAGTCAACGTGGCTCTGCATGTGGGAAATCTTGTCTCACTAATTTCACTGAGTTCTTCTGAAGAAACAACAAAGAAGTTTGTGGTAGGCTGCTCTGGAAAGCTGGAATACACGGGGACTGTCCAAAGCGGGCACAGGATTGTCTTGGTGGTAGGGGGCGGATGGTGGTTGTGGGGGCCCATGATCAGTGGTGTGGTGCAGGGGTCAGTATCGTGCCCTCTGTTCATTGTCATACATATAAGTGACTTGGATGAAAATGTAGGTAGCATAATTAGCACGTTTGCAGTTGACGCCAATATTGTTGGTGTAGTGGACAGCTTTCTTTTATTGATGCACTATAGAAAGCCCTCTGTCTGAAGGCATAACGGCTTGGTATGGCAACTGCTTTGCATGGGACCGCAAGAAACTGCAGAGAGTTGTGGACACTGCTTGGCACATCACGGAAACCAGCATCCCCTCCACTGATTATGTCTATGTATCCCGCTGCCTCAGTAAAGCAGCCAGCATAATCAAAGACCCCTTCTATCTTGGACATTCTCTCTTTTACCCCCTCCCTTCGGGTAAAAGCAACAAAAGCTTGAAAGCACGTCCCACCAGGCTCAAGGGCTACTTCAATCCCACTGTTATCAGACTCTTAAACAGACTTCTTGTATGGTAAAATGGGCTCTTGACCTCACAATCTTATTGACTGCGATGCACTTTCTCTGTAGCTGCTTCACTTTATTCTGCATTGTTATTGTTTTAGCTTGTTTGACCTCATGCATTATGAGATGAATTGATCTGTGTGCAAGACAAGCTTTTCACTGTATCTCAGTAAAGTGACAATAAACCAGTTCCAATTCCAATGCCTTCTCTTCCTTGAATTGGGTACTTTCCAAGCGCCTCCCCCCACCCACCTTCCCCTGGCCTCTAGTCTCCCCTTCCACAACCTCCACCGACCCATCCCAACTCCTCCATCCAACCTCCCTGGCTCTCTAGCCCCGAGAGATCACTGTGTTGCCCCAGGTTGACTTCGCATCACCAATGAGCCATGGCAGCTGCTCCCTTGAATTGCAACTAAAAGGACTTCATGGTCCTTTGCTCAGTAAGTCTGAGAACATCCATGGAGATTTCCCCTCCTCATTTCTGTTGCCCCTTGACCACCAAGCCATGTTCCTCCCATGAGGTTGACCAGGCTCCCACTCAGAATTTGTATCTCTCTCCATTTTCTCTTCATCTCCTTCTGTGCCTTCCTTGGACTCACCATGCCCTAGTTCTCTCAATCTTACTCCCACGTAACTTTCCCTCTAGGACCCAAGTGAGGTGATATCATCGAAAGCTCCTAGTCGTTGGTGTTGGTTAAGGCGTAGAATTATTATTCTCTTCTCTTTTTTTTAGTTTAACTGACCTATGCTTGCTTGTATTTTTAGATAGTCACTTTTATACATGTAATTGTTCAGGGAATTTTCCAGTAATTACGATAGAGTTTGCTTCTGTTTTTTTCCTAGAAACTTCTAAGTTTTCAGATGTAGGTGTCACACCACTTGAATGTGGTTATTTTATAGATTATCACTGGAACTTGTGTTATCACTGGTCTGTGTATGAGACGACCGTGACAGTTTTTTTCCTTTGTCTTTGTTCTCTCAGCTCCTCTTTCTTCGTAGTTTGTTCTTGTAATGCTAAATAAAGCTGTGTAGCAGCAAGTCTTATGCCTCATTCTTGACTTCCAAAGAACCCTTAGATTGCAAAAGCGCCAGAATCCAACACTGGGTACAACCTCCCTTGCTTCGAAATCTGCAAAAGTCAAAAGTTACTTTGTCCCAGGATGCAAAAGATCATGTTTCCGCATCATTCCAACTTCCTTCCTTCTATGTGACCGTCAGCAACTGAATCATTGTCCATAGACCAACTCTCCTGCTGCTCTCCTCAGCCTTCTCAATCTCTCTGCAGCTTTTGACAGTCACCCGCTTCATCAGCCTCCCACACCTCCACTCCAGTGTTACTTCTAAAACAAGCACACCCTCATTCTCTGTCGCCATTGCCCTGCTCCCCCATCTGTACTCTCGACGACCAACCTTAACTTCCAGCTCCCCATCCATTCTGAATCAACATCTTTACAATTACATGCATATCTCTTCACTGCTTTCCTCTCCCTTTCTGTAAGCCCATACAACCCTTCACCGTGTGCAGTTCCAGTCAGCTACCTACAGGAAAGGTATCAATAAGATACGGTGGAAGTTTACAAGGATGTTGCCAGAACTTAAGGACCTAAGTTATAGGGAAAGATTAAGTGGAATAGAGAACATAGAACATTACAGCACAGTACAGGCCCTTCAGCCCACAATGTTTTGCCAACCTTCTAACCTACATAGCCTTCCAATTTTCCATCGGTTAGGACTTTATTCCCTGGAGTGTAGGAGAATGAGGACAGACTTGATAAAGAGATATACAAAATTACAAGGAGTATAGATAGAGTAAATGCAAGCAGAATTTTTTTTTCCACTGAGCATAGATGAGACTAGAACTAGGGTTCATAGGCTAAGGGTGAAAGGTAATGTATTTAAGGAGAGCCTGAGGGGGAACTTTTCCACTCAGAAGGTGGTGAGAGTGTGGAATATGCTGCCAGCAGAAGTGGTGAATGAGGGTTTGATTGCAATATTTAAGAGAAGTTTAGCTAGTTACATGGATGGGAGGGATATGGAGGGCTATGGTCCATGACCTAGGCAGAATAACAGTTCAGCAAGGAGTAGACTGACTGACAGAAATGTTTCGGGTCTGTAGTGCTCTATGTTCTATGACTCTAATCTCATGTTTATCCAAGTCTGGCCTTTTACTCATCAGTCAATCTCTTCATCTGGGCAATGAGAGCCACATCTTCAGTCATCTTGGACGACAGCTCTACAATTTCCTCTGCAAACCTCTCCCCCTTCACAATAACTTTTGTAAAAAAAAATTAAACCGCCCTCTTTGGACAAAAATTTAGTCGTCATATCAGATCGCTTTCTTTAGCATGCCAACTTTACATCTGATACTACATCTATGAATCATCTTGTCACTTTTGATTAAGTTGAAGATGCTCTAAGTTCATGATTGTTGCCTTCACAAGGACTGAGCTGTGGTTATTTCTACCAATGTTACTCTGGGCAGAAATACTGACTGCCAACACCGTCAGGTGGGTTGCTTCTTTGTAGAGCCAAGTCAAAATTTTTCTATCTTGGTGCAACTCTGTTTGATTAATAATCACAGATATCCTGGCCTCATGCACATTTTGGCTGATGTGTTTTAAGTGGAACATCTGCAAATGATTTTGACATCTGTTTCTTCGTCAAAAGGCTGTGTTAATGCTAGTTATGGCTTTATGCAGTCAAACGGCATGGTGGTAGAAAACTGATATAGTATTTAACTTTCTTTTGAATCTCCTCTAATCCTTTTGAAAGTTAAAAACCAAGCTTATTACCTTATGCACTAATACATGTCATGGATGGAGGGGTGCAATGAAAAACATAACCGCAGCAATATTACAAGTAAATAGTATCAGGTACAAAATATTCACAGGATAAATAAAACAGAAATTAAATGTAAATTACATTCCTAAACATTCGAATTGCCACACCAAACCATAAATGGTAAATTGGTTTATTATCATTACAACTACTGAGTCTAAACGTATCTTGCGTACGCCCAGCGACCCCCCCCCCCCCATTTAACCATAGCCTAATCACAGGACAATTTTCAAAGACCAATTAACCTACTAACGTGTGTGTCATTGGCCTGTGCCCCTGGAGGAAACCCACACGTTCCACAGGGAGCACGTGCAGACTCCTTTCAGGTGACGTCGGAACTGAACTCTGAACTCGGACACCCAAAGCAATAATAGCACTGTGTTAACTTCTATGCTACCGTGGCACCCAAGTATGAATATTACGAAAACAAACACTTGAAATGCCGTTCAGTTTTCAGGCCATGTAAAAATTTCCTGCTCACAGATTCATTGGTCCAAGCAGCAGTAAAAATAATTAGAGGGAACGTTGGGTGTGAGTTAATTTTCACTCAGTACTCCAGTATCCAGTGCTCTCTCTGCGTACGCAGTCCACAATCTCTGCTTCTGAATTCTGTCATGACCCCTTTCACTATGCTATGATCTGTCTGCAGTGGAAGCAGGCTTAGTGAAAACAGTCAATTGTACAGCCAACATATTCAACCCTGCTGTCCATCTTGCGCAAGTGGTTTCAGCAGGAAATGGGAGCAATAGTGTCATGTGAGGAATAAAAAGATTGCTCAGTAACCTTTTGCTGTTTTTGATCCTGCCTCTGGTAGTTCAAGAACAGAGGCCTCACTGTGGCTGTGGTCTAACTTTCCTGGCAGAAGATGCCTCATCTTTGGGAGGTCATCATAAAAATATTCCAAGGCACTTGGAAAGATTCTTCAGAGAGTAACACACACAAAATGCTGGAGGAACTCAGCAGGTCAGGCAGCATCTATGGAAAGGAATCAGCAGTCAACGTTTCGGGTCAAGACCCTTCATCAGGACTGGAAAAGAAGGGGAAAGAAGCCAAAGTAAGAAGGTGGGTGGAGGAGAAGGTGTACAAGCTAGATGGTGATAGGTGAAGCCAGGTGGGTGGGGAAGGGGAGGATGGAAGAGGAGGGGCTCCAGGGGGAGGTGATAGGCAGGTGAGGAGAAGAGAAGAGGTAAAAAAGGAGTCAGAGTGGGAAATGGAACAAGAGGGAAAGGGGAGGAGGAAAAATTACTGGAAGTTAGAGAAATTGATGTTCATGAAATCAAGTTGGAGGCTACCCAGATGGAACATGAGATGTTGCTTCTCCAACCTGAGAGTGGCCTCATTATGGCAGTGGGGAAGGCTATGGACAAACATGTCAGAATGGGAATGGGGACTGGAATTAAAATGGGAGGCCACTGGAAAATCCTGCTTGTTGCCGATTGAGTGAAGGTGCTCGACAGAGTGGTCCCTCAATCTGTGTTGGGACTTACCAATGTGGAGGAAGCTGCATCGGGAGCACCAGATACAGTCGAAGGCCCCAACAGATTCACAGATAAAGTATTGTCTCACGTGGAAGGTCTGTTTGGGGCCCCAAATGGAAGTGAGGGAGGAGAATGGGCACTTCTTCCGTTTGCTGGATTTAGCGACAGGAGGGAGATTTAATGGCGAGGGACAAATGCACAAGGGGAAAAAATAATGAGGAATAGTGGGATAGTGCACATGGGCTCATTGTCCATTCAGAAATCTGATGGTGGAGGGGAAAACATTGAGTGTGTCTTCCGGCTCCTGCACCTCCTTCATGAAGAGGTAATGAGGACAGGGCATGTCCTGGGAAGACTCAACTGCAGTCTCTTTCATGTGAGGAGTCTCACAGGTAAGGCAGTTGAGCTAAGTACATGAATCAGCACTTGTAATTATAATATTATTGCATTACAAAAGCATGGTCGAGGAAAGGTGAAGTTATGATGGCGCTAAATGGCAACTCCTTTGCTTGCATCTTCGGAAACAGATCTATTTCAATCTTTGGCATCTCTTTTCTTCCTTTTCAAGGTTCTTTTGAAGACCCTGACTTGGAGTTACACTCAGATTTTGGTTCTTTGTGGGAATGGGACCCGCTCTCAGGGCCTCACGACTGGCCACTTTTTGATATCCCAAGGACACAGCTCGGAAAGTGAGTGTGCCTTCAGGGTTTCAGATTTTTATGGCTCTGGGGATGTGCTGATTCTAGGCTGATGCCCCTGACTGAAGCATTGTGGGAGAGCTTGGAACATTGGGTTAGCTGCCAGCTGATGTGTGTCCTGAGATCTGCGCCTTTTTGGGGCCGACTCTCTGAGCACAGAGCTCGGAAACAGCAACGCAACAGACTTTTAACGTCGTAAATCAATGAGTTGCTTGTTTTGTCTCCCACCTCGCTGTGAAATGGGGGCACTTCTTTTTCCCTTATTAGAGAGAGAGAGAGCCTGTGGTATGTCGAATTACTGGGTGAACGAGTAGTCTTTGGGGTACTGCAAGTCTGTGTCTTTATTGATGCTTTACTGCACGCCTGAGTGCTGGGAGGAGGGTGCTGATGCTTTTTTGCTGGTGAGGGAGGTCATTGCCTAGCTGCTGCTTGTGGGTGGGAGGGGGATCTTTGGGGGGGCTTTGGAGTTCTAATGTTTAACTGTCATTCTTTGGGGCACTCCTCTGTTTTTGTGGATGTCTGTGAAGAAAAAGAATTTCAGGATGTATATTGTATGCATTTCCCTAACATTAAATGTACCTATTGACATATAGAGAACAGGACTGATTACTCAATGTTCTGTGATGTAGAAACTTCAGACATTAAGGGGGAGAATGCAAAAGAATAGCAGTGTGGCACTATTGTAACTGAAAATCTATCTTGTTTTGACCTTGCACTTTACTGTCTGCCTGAACTGCTCTTTCTCTACGCACTTTATCCTGCACTGTATCAGGTTTTTTTTTACCTTGTACTACCCCAATGCACTGTTGTAATGAATTAATCTGTTTGGATGGGATACAAGGCAATTTTTTCTTTGCACCTTCACACCAGCTGCATATTAATATAAAAAATAGCTCCAAGCTGAGCAAAAAAATAGTTTTGTGTTTTTTTTTCCATCTTTGCATGAAATGTCAACAGTATCAAAATAAAAGTTACCCCTCAACTTTTCCTCACCCCACGGGACAGAATGATCATATATAAGAATAAAGTAGAGCATTCCAAAGCAGAATAAGTGCAAAAAGAACAATTAATACTCATGTATTCCTTTCGTACAAAGTGCTGAGACATTATATGATTCTGTTTAGTGAGAATCAGGAAAAAATCCCACACCATCAGGTTCAGGAACAGTTACTACCCCTCAACCATCAGGATTCTGAACAAGCCTAGGTAACTATGATCATCTCAGCACTGAACTGATTCCACAACCTACAGACTCACTTTCAAGGACTATATGACTCTGGTTTTCTCGTTATTATTTATTTACTATTTACTTATTACTATTATGATTGGTTCTTATTTTATTTGCACAATTTGCCTTCTTTTGCATATTGGTTATCAGTCCTTGTGCATACATTTCATTGATACTATTGTATCTCTGTGTTCTGCTGTGAGTGCCTGCAAGAAAATGAATCTCAAGGTAGTTATTGTGACGCATAATAAATTCACTTGAACTTTGATGTACTTCCTTTACTACAAGTAAAGCCAATGATATTTAATTATTTTCTATCTGGCAGGATATACTTGCAATCCTCCAGAGCAAAGGCCGTGACAGCGGAATTTTTCATTAACCATGGGGTGTTCATTCCCCAGTCCTGTTAGTGCCAAGTAAGCAACTTTAAATCTGCCGCTCAAACAAAGTCTTCACTAATAAACCCCTAAATGTCCCATTGATGAAAACGATATCCACAATCTGCACAGTCTAACAGTACTGCTTTAGGAACTGGTGGTCCGTAGCAGGAACAAGGAAAGTTTTGATCAGTGAATCAGTGTCACTTCACGATGATCTGAAGTCTTCTGGCTGATTTGCCAATCCACAAAAAGTGTGTATTTACTAAAAATCAAATGTCTTCCTTCCAAGAGCAGAGAGGCTCTGTGGGGAACATGGAGGCCTGATCCTCACTGCACCCTGAGGGCAGGTACTGCCCTGCGGTGGCTGGGGTAATGACAGTGATTACAAGGGGCAATGCTGCCTTGTAGTCCCTTGTAGATACTGACGGAGTGAGGTGAGCGATGGTGAAGGAACAGATTGCACAACATATGAGCAGTGGTGAGGAAACGGGTTGCAGGGTTTGTTAAAGTATCTGCAGAGCGAGGACGGCAATGCAGTAGTAGGGATAAACGTTTTTACTGGGTCCTGTTAGCCACGGTACACGCTGGGCAATTTTTAGTGCAGGAGCAACAAACTGGGCCTGCCGAGATGAAAACGTGTGCACTCAGAAAAGCCTGTGCGAAAAGAGAGGTCCTTTGCGCATAGAGGGCACAATCAATTCACCGTGTGATCAATTGGCCATTCATGCAATCGATGCAGTACAGTTCAGGGATTTATAGAGAAGACACACGAGAACAGTGGTCAGGGAACAGGTGGCAGTCTATCGTGATGATAGCTAAAAAAAAAAAGAGGAAAACTGTTTAAGAAAGAACACAAAATCAATATCTAAAATTGTAGATCCAAATGAATTCATCAATCTTTTGTTACAGGACTCACTAATGAGATTGATATTTATATAAAAAGGAAGAGTTATATTGTCTACAGAATGAAAATCCAAAGTAGAACTGGCACTGTCTTTCATTGTTTATTATGTATGTTAATAATCTAGATGAACATAGAAATCTACAGCACATTACAGGCCCTTCGGCCCACAATGTTGTGCCGACCATGTAACCTACTCTAGAAACTGTTTAGAATTACCCTACCATATAGCCCCCTATTTTTTCAGCTCCATGTGTCTATCTAAGAGTCTCTTAAAAGACCCTATTGTATCGTCTCCACCACCGTCACTGGCAGTGCATTCCACGCACCAACCACTCTCTGTGTGAAAAACCTACCCCTGATATTTCCTCTGTACCCAGGTGAAATGATTAGAAAATTTGCAGATGACACACATTGGCGGTGTGGCGGACAGTGAAGACATTTGTCTAATGTTACAGCAGAATCTAAACCAACAGAGAAAGTGGATGAGGGGAATGACATTTAACACAGACAAGTGTAAAATGGTGTATTTTGGGAAGTTAAACCAGGCCGGGGAAAGGCAGGGATCAGAGGATTGTAACTGAACAGCAAGAATTTGGGGTACAAGTACTTAGTTTCCTGGAAGTGGCAGCGCAGGCAGGCAGACAGAGTGGAGAAGAAGGAGGTTATGCAATCGAACCACGATTGCAGGGTTTCCTCCGGGCGGTCTGGTTTTCTCCCATGTTCCAAAGTGTTAATAGGTTTGTACGTTGTGGGCATGCTCTGTTGGCATGGTGACACTTGTGGGCTGCCCCCGGCACAATCCTGCTGATCCAGTCGATGTCGAAGGGTCCCGTCATGTCTCAGGTCAGGAAGCTTGTGTCCTGCTACTGGAATTCTACCTTGCATCATTGTTTTTAGTATCGTGTGCTAGCCACTCACTCCAGAGACTATAGCTACATGTTGAAACAAGGCCAGGTGTTCGCCATTTAACACAGAGAGTGGGCAGAGTTGGCCATTAAGCAATATCCTGCTCAAGGTGGACCATGAGGAGGCAGCCCTTTTGGGCGGGAGGAGAGAAGCTGAGGTGAAGAGGTGTTAGGGCTAGCGGTAGGGGGTGGGGTAAGTAAGTGCTTGAAATTTGTATGTTGGAAGACCATAGGACACAGGAGTAGAATTAGGCCACTCGGCCCATTGAGTCTGCTCTGCTATCATGGCTGGTTTATTATCCCTCTTAACCCAATTCTCCTGCCTTCTCCCTGTAATCTTTGACATCCTTATGAAAGAAGAACCTATTAACATCTGTTTTAAGTATACCCCATGACTTGGCCTCCACAGCCAGCCGTCTGTAGCAATGGATTCCACAAATTCCTCCTCATCTCTTTTCTAAAGATACATCCTTTATTCTGAGGCTGTTCCCTCTGGTCCCAGACCCTCCCACTGTAGGAAGCATCCTCTGCATTTCCATTCTATCTAGGTCTTTCAGTGGGCTTTAATGAGATTTCGCCCCATTCTTCTAAACTCCAGCGAGTCCGGTCCCAGAGCCATGAAATGCCCCTGCTTTCAGGAGGAACAGATCCTGAAATTAGGATTAATCATAGGAAATCCAGGATGGCTGGACATAATCTCGGACTAGGTCTGGAAGGACAAAGATATAGCAGGCCTCCAACAGTACAGCAGTGCCACAGAACGTAATCACCAAGCAGGGTGTGGACTGGAAATGACGGGTCAGAAAACAGATGCTGCCTCATAATTTGGCACCTGGATAAAGAATATGATTTATAGAGCCCCATATGTGCTGATAAATATCAAACAGCTTGCTTAGATGGATCATCACATTTGCCATGAGGTTCCAGTTTTAAGGATAACTGCAGAAATAATTAGTTTTCTATTGTAAAGTTCATAAAAGATGAATATCAGGATTACTCATGGTGCAATGATTTTATTTCTGGATCTTATTCAGCCTTGGTACTAACATATTAGTCATAACTGACCTTGGTTGGATTAATCTTGGTGCATAATATTTCACATCAAACTGAGCTCTGGTTTGTGAAGGTTCGATTTCTCGGCAATGAAATGTCAAAAGCAGTTAAAAGCAATCTCAGTGGCAGCAGAAGATTAAAGACCTGGAAAACTCCCAACTCCAATGGTCTGTTTGACACAACTAATAGGTATTACATTTCCAAAAGGCAGATATTGATCCAGTGAAGTTTATTTTCATTAAATAGAACATTATTACCACTAATAATGTATCAAATTAATAAATGAAAGCCATACCTGATTTTTACTAACAGGATAATTTTTTTTATCCAGACATTAGACAGCATTGTTAAACTTCTACATGACTTTTCATGACCATCCATTATCAATGACACCCCACCACCCAGGCCATGTTCTCTTCTCACTGCTGCCATTAGGAAGAAGGTACAGGAGCATCAGGACTCACACCACCTGGTTCTGGAACAGTTATTACCCTTCAAACATCAGGTTCCTGAACCAACATGGATAACTTCAGTCACCTCAACACTGAACTGATTCCACAACCTATGGACTCACTCTCAAGGAATCTACAACCCATGTTCTCAATATTATTTATTTATTTATTTATTTATTATTACCGTATTTGTTTTATTTTATAATTGCATAGTTCATCTTCTTTTGCACATTAGTTGTTTGTCCATCTTTGTGTGTAGTTTTTCATTAATTCTGTAGATTCCTTCTGTGAATGAATGCCCACAATAAAATGAATCTCAGTGTTGTTTTCGTGACATGTATGTACTTTGATAATAAATTTACTTGAACTTTGGGCTTTAATCTGACACTAAATGCTCATGGTGATACAGAGTCTTTAATCACTAACATCAGAGAACTCCTGATCATCACCCATACGATGTAAATTGGAGATTCTGAGTAGGAAGCTGCAAAACTAATGAAAAACTGTTTTCCATTTCAGCACTAGTCTAGACCACATCGCATTCCTATCATGACCAAAATATAGCAAGGATGTAACGCTGAGGCTTTATGGGGCATTGGTCAGACCACACTTGGAATATTGTGAGCAGTTTTGGGCCTTATATCTAAGATTGGATGTGTTGGCATTGGATAGAATTCAGAGGAGGTTCATGAGAACAATCCTGGGAATGAAAGGGTTCATGTATGAGGAACATTTGATGGCTCTGGGTCTGTTTTCGCTGAAGTTTAGACAAATGGAGGGGGAGGTGGAAATCACATTGAAACCTATCAAAAGGTCTAGATAGAATGGAAGTGGTAAGTATGTTTCCTATAGAGGGGGAGACTAAGACCAGAGGGCACAGATGCACAGTACAAGGATGTCCCTTTAGAACAGTGATGAGGAGTAATTTCTTCAGCTAGAGTGGTGAATCTGTGGAATTCATTGCTGTGGAGGCCAAATCATTGGGCATATGTAAAGTAGAGATCAATAGGTTCTTGACTAGTAAGGATGTTAAAGGTTTTGTGGAGAAGTCAGGGGAATGGAGTTGACGGGGATGATAAGTCAGCCATGATGGAATGGTGAAGTAGACTCAATGGGCCAGATTGTCCAATTCCGCTCCTATGTCTTTTAGTCTCGTGACTTGAAGCAATGTTCCAATCATCATATCTACATCAGTCTCTCAATATTCATTAACATAAACAAGTTGTTGCTCATTTTCTCAATCGCCTCTGGGATCAGTAGAGTACGGCAAGCCAACATGCATTAATTGGATTTGCAGAGAAGTGTGCCGGATCCAGATGAAAACAGAGCAATCAAAACAAAAGTAGGTTATAAACAACAATCATGAGCTCTGTGGCAAGAACAAGAAAATTCATATAAAAATACTTCTGGGAAAAATACTTCCTTCGCTAACTATTTCATGCTAAATGCACAGGATCATCTTCTGGTAAAGGAAAATATCCAGATAACTGACCTCTAATGTCCAGTAGTTCTGAACATCACAAATACAAAGCGCTGGGGGAGCTCAGCAGGTCAGGCAGCCTCCATGGAGAGGAATGAACAGCGGACGTTTTGGGCCATCAGCACTAGATTATTTATTCCTCTTCATGGATGTTGCCTGACCTGCTGAGTTCCTCCAGCACTTTGTGCGCTCCTCTGGATTTCCAGCATCTGCAGAATCTTTTGTGATTGGTATTTCTGAACAGTTGCACAACTGCAGTGAGTTGCCTGTCCGGTTAATCACACTGCCTCTCCTCTTCATGAACAATGGATGACGACATTTCAGATTTAATTCCCAATGAAACATGTCAGTATTAGTAACATCTCAAGATCTGCAAATTGTTTATGAGTAAAATCAAAATTTCTATTCTAGTTTACTTGTGAACAATCTAAAATTTGGTCCAATTCACAATCATACAGTGTTTCAATGCAGAAAGTGTAAAGTTCTCTGAATGCATTTCATTGTCAAATGCTTAGGCTTCCCACCTTTCAAGCTGAGACCTTCAATTGGGATGAAGGGTCTCGGCCCAAAACGTTGATTGTTTGTTCATTCAATAGATGCTGCCTGGCCTGTTGAGTTCCTCTAGCATTTTATGTGTGGTGCCCTGGATTTCCAGCATCTGCAGAATCTCTTGTGTTTATGCCTTCCTCCTTTGCTTTTTGTCTATGTTTTTTGTGTCAGCGTTAACGCTATTTGTTACATGCCTCTGCACATTGTAGATTAGCCCTTCATTTGTGACTCCATATTAACAAAGAATTTTCATGGCTCCAAATTAACAAAGAAGCTATACAAAACAGTTCTAAAATGCTGTGCTAATTTATTCCCCATTCTCTTCCTATGGGTACTTTACAATGTGCTGCATTCCACAGTGAGGAGGCAGGAAGGAAACCAGCTTCCAGCTCTATGCCAGTACTCTGACCATCTGCTGGAAGGTGCTCAAAAGCAACTCACAGGGACTCTCCCCTTTCGTGTTTTCCTTCCTCTCCGTGGAGTAGTTCCTATGCTATACTCAACACCTTTTGGCTGCAGGATTGCCAGGATCAGTAATTTACCATTTAAGGAACCATGGGTGTAAACTTGCTTCTGACCACACTGAAACTTCCCGCTGTGTCAGATTTATACGGGTCCCTAAATACCGCATAATGAAAATGAACTGCAGCTGTTCATATTTCTCACATTCTGTTTTGCACAGTTTAAGCAACTTAATATTCAGGCTAAAGGTTGTATCAAGTACCTCTGCAGAGATGTGTAAAAGCACAAGGAACACAGATAAGATGGATGCATATTATATGCTGTCTTTTCCCGTGGGGAAAGGGAATTATAGAAATTTAAGGCGAGGGAAAATATTTAAATAGGACAGGAAGGACAACTTCTTCACACGGAATGTGAGTATATGAAATCAGCTGTCAGAGGAAGTTGTTGCAGCGGGTACAATAACATGGCATGGCAATGTAATGGTTAGCATAATGCTTTACAGCAAAAGTATTTGGAAGATTGGAGTTCAATTCCCATTGTTGTCCTTAAAGAGCTTGGATGTCATCCCGATGACTGTGTGGGTTTCTACTGGGTGTTCTGGTTTCCTCCCACATTCCAAAAATGTACGGATTAGGTTTAGTAAGCAGCGGACGTGTTATGTTGACCCCAGATGCACAGCTACATCTGCAGTCTGCCTACAGCACATCAATGGTCACTGGGGCAAGTGATGCATTTCAATGTACAGTTCACAAATAAAGTTGATCTAAATCTAAATACCAGTTAAAAGACATTTAGACAGGGACACGAATAGGCAAGTTTAGCAGGATTGGTCAATTTAGACGCCAGCCCAGAGAGACTGAAATGTCAGGTTGTCGGGATCTGAGGCAAGAGCCGATTTCGCTTGCTCTCCACGATGGTCACTCCTCTCTCCATGATGCTGAGGCAATGCCCTGGCTGCTGTGCTCCGTTCTTGCTAGTATGATGAATTGATAGGCGAGGCTTTGGGCCTACTCTGGGTTTCGGATCTGAGGGGTCAATTTTGGTTTGAAATGTTGTTCACTTTAGTTGTTTGCACGATTTGTGTTTATTTTCTTTCTCTTGCACACCGGGTGTTGGTCTTTTATTTTTTTCTCTAAAATTGGTTTCTTTTGGGTTTCTTGCTTTGTGGCTGCCTGTGAGCAAGCAAATCTCAAGGTTGTATAATTATTTAATATTAAATGTACTTGAATCTTGAAATGCAGGTAATTGGGATTAACTATGATGTGCATGGTCAAATTGGGCCAATTACTTTCCAACTCTACGTAATTCCCCATTTATATACATCATCAATAGGGTAGGAGAGGGGAGGAACAGTGTCGCAGTTGTTTAAAGAATGGTTGGATGCTGTTTTGGTGAGGAGGACTGACTGGATGAGTTAAGATGAGTTAATTTTTTAGTCTTGGTTTGTCGTGTGTTTCTGTGATATCATTCTGGAGGAACATTGTATCATTTCTTAATGCATGCATTACTAAATGACAATAAAAGAGGACTGTGTGTCCTTATAATCTAATCTAATCTAGTCTCTCCATCAGTATGTGTCCTGTAACTGGATGACCAGTTGCTTGCACATCGCAGCTTGAGATACAAGTGAAACTGCAACCATCATGACTGGAACAAACAGCAGTTCACTCCTTGGAAAATCTAAATATTACCTTGTTGGATCTAGCACCTTTATTTAATAAAGACAATTTCCACATTCAATTAATTGATATACACCTTTATTTAACATAATTATATAGTATGACAAAAGATCAACATTTTTAAAATTTTCACATAAATCCCTTTTCAACAGCCTATGAAAAATAGACATGAGCAGAACACAGCCCTATTAAGTAGGTACAGACACCACCTGCTAATACTTACAAAATCAAATAGTACAACCAGCAGGACTGGCCTTGTTCCTTTAAGTAAAACAGTGAGGTAGATATATTTTTAAAGGGAAAGACAAATGAAGTATGAAGAACAGAAAATTTACAATCTCAATTGAATTGTTTCTCCAACAGTAATATATTATACAAACATCCAAATTTGCAAAAGGTACATATCCTCTGAAATTTCTAAGTACAGAGCTGCCAAAGTTCACATTGAATCACTAGAGTGAACCTACCATAATGTTTAAAGCAATCCAATTACTCCCAATTCTTTCAGTAATCCTCTCCAAAAACAGATCAAAAGTCAAAGAGAAAACAAAGGCAAGAAGACGTAGGAAATTACATTCATTTTTATGCATCGTTGCAATGTTAGCCCAAATGCATTTTTATATCTGCATATAATTCCATTATACAAAATATTTTACATACAATTTAAAAAGCAGATTAATGTGCAGTTTGAAGCAAAGTGGAGGGCATTTTTTTTTCCCAGGCAGTGAGCTAACTCCCAAATATTTTCAACTTATATTGTGGCAAGAGAAACATTCCTGTAGGGTATTTTTCCAATCATGAAAAAAAAACAAGAAAAAATAGTACTTAGGGACAGCAGCCTGAAAGATGCTAACTTTAATTGCCACCCAGCAACAAGCCACCAGATAATCTGTAATATTACAAAGTAGTCAGTAGGTCATGCCAGGGAAAACTTTATTTTACGTAAAAAGATTAATGGATGATGTCATTGTGTACTTTACGTCAGTGACTCCTAACCTTTCTCAACAAAAGTCCCACATCCATTCTCAGTAAAATGCAAATACTCCCCCCTCCCAACACACACACACATACACACACACACACACACACACACACACAAAATCTGAGGATGTCCCAGCTACACCTTTTTAAAGGGCTGGGACTACCCCAGGGACTGCTCACAACCCCATAGGTGGAACAGCTGATATGCTGAGCATATCTTCACTTTTGGGAACTTTCCAACTGTTAACCTCAACATTATTAAAACCTTGCTGAATTCTAGAGGTCGTAATTAGGATCCACAGCTTTACACCATTTAACTTGCCTGTATCATTTAACATAAACTTTCAAAAATTTATAAAATTGTGAAATTGCCCTGGTTTGTAGAAAGAAGAGAATAAAGTGCTAATTTGCTCATTAGATCCATTCATCACTGTTCTCTCAGAAATGTTCTGAATAGGGAAATAAAAATTAACTGAAAATCAAAAACACTGCAGATGCTGGAAATCTGAAACAAACAAAGACATCTGTGGAAAGACAAAGTTAACATTCTGATGGAGGGTTTTTGACCTGAAATATTAACTTCATTTCTCTTTCCGGATACGATGTCTAACCTGCTTCATCATTTTCTCTTTTTATTAATAAAAAGACTGACAGCAACAAATGCCTCAGTTATGATGAACTTTATCATTTGTTCTTTTCCTGCATCATTACAAGGACATGTTACTGGATGCACATTAGATTTCACTAATTGACATTATTTTAATATTAATTTTGGAGCTGTATCTACAATAAAATACTTCCAAGCTCAATTACCAGCTTTGGAAAAGTGCATATATTTGATACAGTATCTTCAGCTGGCAATGACCACCTTAAAAATGAAGTTAAGGTTGCATCTAGAATCTTAATTAATGCAATTCCAATTCTGTCCATTAGTATGGATTCTGAATGAACAACTTCTATTACCCAAACAGACATTCTGAGGGGAATGAGTAAAAAGCAAAGTAGCAGAAATCTATTATAAAATTCAATGAAAAATTCACAGTTAGCAAAGTTAATATATTTTATAAAATTGAATTTCATTTTTATAAATTTAACAATAAAGGGTAAATTCAGTAATCCTATAATTTTAAATGGGAAAGCTAGTTTCAGAGGGAGTGTGAGGCAAACTAATGAAACCTGACATTCTCACTGCTGTCAAACCAATCCAACTGGGTCATATCTGCCTCCTCAGTTCACAGGCAATCAGGGGTTGATGATAAATGCTGGCATTTCCAGCAACATCCATACCCCAGTGCAGTCTGTTCCATCTGACCCCACCTCAGCCTAGATCCCCATTATCATTCGATGACCAAGTCTACCCTTGCAACATTTACACCAAAATCCAGAATACAATAAAAATATAGCTTATATGTTACTAATATACTCTGTACTCTGCTCTGGAGAGCTCTATAAATGTTTATATACAAGGTATACATTATTAATTCATGTCATAAAATACATTCAACTGTACAGTATGCAACAGTCAGTACTGTGAACAACACAGCCTGCTGAACTGCTGAAAAATACAACATTCATGATATGGGACAACTTTATCACACTGATGGACAACTGCTTTTAAAAAGTATTTTTAAAAAAGTAAAAAAAAAAGGAATTCAGAGTGTGCTTTTAAGTCCCATCTTAAAGTAATACCAACTGCTGTCAAGACCCTTGAAAATGAACAAAAACGAATCTTCAAAACCCACCTGTCCAGATAATTTGAGCAAACAGCAGAAAGCTCTGCTTTGGTCTATGTTTTCACTGTTATATCAATTAGCTTAAAACACTGATTTCTTAACAAAGCTGTAAATATTCTTAAAAATCGGTAACATATTTAACAGCATATTTAAATGCAGATTGCCCAGAGGGAGGGTTTTGTTCATACAGCTTTTAAACAATGTTTCTATGGAATCTATCTAACTGGTAAAAAAAATCTGCTGTGTGATGGAAACACTGAATGTTTATAACTGTCATCTTTGGTTAATCAGAACATGGTGTTTTCATTCTCATTCAGAAAGTTGCTGGTGTTTACATAAAAGATATCTAAAATTAAGTGGCCGCATTCTAGAAATTAAGCAGCACTGAAAAAAATCTGGTACGAATTTCACATAAGGAACTCAAATCGTTAGGAAGTTCCAATTCAGGGTAATTAGTAGTTTTGTCACATATGTGTATTTTGTAACTATGCGCTCAAGGGAAGTCAGTTTGCCTAAGTATACAGCAACTTAGATGATTTTTTTTTGTCTTGAAAGTACATATCAGCTTTCAAGAGGCAACTGAAGATCTTCCTTCTATCCTCAGGATACCAACCAACAATTAGCCACTTTGAACTTTGCCTCTATACTCCATTTCCTTGTAGCTACTTCCCTCAGGGTTAGGGCGTGCTGCTGCTCGAACAGGGAGTGCTTTGTGTGCTGCCAATGCTGTGAGCTGTGCTGCTATTTTCTGATGCTGGCGGAGATGTAGGGACCTGCTGCCTTCCAGCTGTTTCACCTGCAGAGATAAACAATTGTCAATTAGCTGGCTAAAACACCACACAAAGCAAAGACCCGCCACACAAATTTAGTCTCCATTTGTGAGGAGATTGACCAGTGAATAGAAGTAAAATGTCCTCTTTTGTTATGCACATTAAAGTAATTTAGCAATATTTTTCTGTGAAAGATTATCAAGTTTTGTGAATCACGCAACCGGCTGTAAATAAATCCTCCATTTCTAGGTACATACTAAAACTTTCCAGAATAAAAATAATTTTCAAAATCCTAGAAGCTCTTGTTTTCGACCCCACTGCTTGAGATGTTTTTTTCAAAAGTATCAGAATCCCTTTTCAAGGCCTCCCAGCTCTGAGTATCACTGCCAAGTTAAAAAAAATAATTTGTCACAGATTCATGCAAAAATCAGAACAGGGCCCCAATCCCCTACTGTTATCCCAGATTAGTAGCTTAATTCAACCCTTTCCCATACAATATTATGATAAGTATTTTATTTAGGAATATAATTGCTTTTTAAATATTAATGACATTTGGTGAAATGAAAATCAGTGTAGCATTCAATAAAGGGATAAAGTTATGACTTGCATGGAAGTTTAAGTAAGACTATAAATGTCCTCCAAATTGCCAAATAACTGCAGGAATATGCATTGCTGAACCACTCCACTAAAAGTCCTGATGAAGGGTCTCAGCCCAAAACGTCGACTCTACTCTTTTCCATTGATGCTGGCTGGCCTGCTGAATTTCTCCGGCATTTTGTGTGCATTGCTCCACTAAAAGTCAACTCAGTTTCACAAAGAGCCAGGTTTATCAGATTGAATATGGTAGGGTGTAACACAAATGATGTTCTGTAGAAATAATTTGCAACTTTTAATCTAAAACAAGTATAGGTCACAGCAGATAGCTGTGCTTTTTAAAAAAAAATCAGTATTGGAGCTGGCTGCCAAGAAAATCTGACTGATACTTTTCCATTTGCTTGTGTCTAATCTGAGTTTGTTTTGTCAAGATGACTTTAGTTGGGGAAGTTGAAAATATCAAGGTCTGCAACCGTGATACTGTAGTTATTTTATTTTTTAAGCTCTAGGGAATAATAAATAATTGATTCTGACAATTATAAACAGATGAAAAACAATAATGTAAGACCAAGAGCCTTAAGCTAAATGCAGACAATAGATGTATTTATCCCTAACGTGATGATTAATACATTGAATCAGCTGCAATTCTCAAATATGGTTCTAAATAATAAATGGAAACTGTACTGTAAACCTGAATACTTAGCAGCTGGATATGTCCATTCTTTGAGATAAACGCACTTGGATCTTTGGTCAGAATTTATAACGTACATTGAGAGATGGAGGAAAACAAGTTAAATGAAACATGTGGATTCAGTGAATTGTAAGGGATGACAATGAAGTGAGTTTCCACCACAAGGGATGAATAATACTGATTCAGCCAGCCGTTGTATCTTTTGCTGAATTACAATGGATGTTTTCAAGGAAATAGGGCATGTTCAGTACAACTTCATCACAGTAACATATTTTGCTATTTGCCACCTCTGGTACTTTGAGCATTGTAAGTAAAAGACCTGATAACCAGCTTTGTCATTCTCCCTTAGAGAGAAATAAATAGCTTTCCTCTCATGGAGGTTGACTGGTTCCTGTAATTTATGGAATATTTCTGAATTAGAATTGTTTGGCTGCTTTGTAAAATTAACGTCAAGACGGATGCTACAAGTCTTAATTCTAAGAAAAAGCAAATTAAATTTGTTGTACACTTTAAGAAAAACCTGGGTTTATTCCCATAGGCTTGTAACAGCAAGGTCAACAATGTGACCTGCCAGCTGCTTTATCATTTCCCAGTACACAAATTAATGGGGAGTTCACTGTTTCAGATCTGTCATCCTTGATAAATGCAAGGTTGTGCTTGTGTCATAGTCAAAGAAACTTCTGAATTCATCTATTGGTCCTCATGATATGCATCAGTCTAGCTCCTTAGTTAAAAGTCAAAGTCAAATTTATTGTCATATGCACTAATCAGGGCAATGCTTCACAGTGCCAGCTGTAAGATTGTGGTTCAATTCCCACTGCTGTCTGTAAGGAGTTTGTATTTTCTCCCCGTGACCTCCGGGTGCTACGGTTTCCTCGCACATTTCAAAGATGCTCAGTTAGGGTTAGTGAGTTGTGAGCATGCTACATTGGCACCGGTAGTGTGGGGACACTTGGCCGGCTCAACCCAGCACAATCCTCGCTGATTAGATTTGACACAGACAACACATTTCACTGTATGTTTCGATGTACGTGTGACAAACAAAGCTGATCTATTAAATCTGGTGCAAAGAAAAACTTATTAGCAGCAACATCATTTTGGTGAGCAGTCAAGTTTTACCAACTGCTTCTTATGTTGTTGTGGTCATTATGAGCCGTATCGTATGACATGGTGATCATGGTCTTTCCATGATCATGACTGTTCCTGGCAATTTTTTCTGTAGAAGTACTTTGCCATTGCCGCCTTCTGGGCGATGTCTTTACAAGACAGGTGACCGCAGCCATTATCAATATTCTTCAGAGATTGTCTGCCTGGTATCAATTATCACACAATCAGGACTTGTGATATGTATCAGCTGCTCATACAACCACGCACCAACTGCTCCCACGTCTTCACATGACCCTGATCTTGGGGCTAAGCAGGTGCTCCACCTTGCCCAAGGGCGACCTGCAGGCTAGCGGTGGCAAGGAGTGCCTTACACCTCCTTTGATAGAGACCCATCTCCACCCTGCCACTCAAGCATCTTATGTACAGGAGTGAAAAAGTTTCTTCCATGTCAGTAAACAAATACTTAATCTTTTCTCAGAACCACAGAACATTACAGCACAGAAACAGGCCTTTTGGCCCTTCTTGGCTGTGCCAAACCATTTTTCTGCCTGGTCCCACTGTACCTGGACCATATCCCTCCATACACCCCTCATCCATGTACCTGTCCAAGTTTTTCTTAAATGTTAAAAGCATTTACCACTTCATCTGGCAGCTCATTCCACACTCCCACCACTCTGTGTGAAGAAGTCCCCCCAATGTTCCCTTTAAACTTTTCCCCCTTTACCCTTAACCCATGTCCTCTGGTTTTTTTCTCCCCTAGCCTCAGTGGAAAAAGCTTGTTTGCATTCACTCTATCTATACCCATCATAATTTTATATACCTCTATCAAATCTCCCCTCGTTCTTCTACGCTCCATGGAATAAAGTCCTAACCTACTCAACCCTTCTCTGTAACTCAGTTTCTCAAGTCCTGGCAACATCCTCTGCACTCTTTCAATCTTATTAATATCCTTTCTGTAATTTGGTGACCAAAACTGCACACAATACTCCAAATTCGGCTTCACCAATGCCTTATACAACCTCATCATAACATTTCAACTCTTAATACTCAATACTTTGATTTATAAAGGCCAATGTACCAAAAGCTCTCTTTACGACCTTATCTACCTGTGACGCCACTTTTAGGGAATTTTGTATCTGTATTCCCAGGTCCCTCTGTTCTACTGCACTCCTCGGTGCCTCACCATTTACCCTGTATGTTCTACCTTGGTTTGTCCTTCCAAAGTGCAATACCTCACACTTGTCTGTATTAAACTCCATCTGCCATTTTTCAGTTCATTTTTCCAGCTGGTCCAAATCGCTCTGCAAGCTTTGAACACCTTCCTCACTGTCCACTACACCTCCAATCTTTGTATCATCAGCAAATTTGCTGATCTAATCTACCGCATCATCATCCAGATTGTTGATATAGATGACAAATAACAATGGACCCAGCACTGATCCCTGTGGCACACCACTAGTCACAGGTTAAACTATTAAACTAATTACACTGAAACAAATAGCCTATTAAATCCTTGGCACTGTGCACTAAGAGCAAACCAAAATAATTTTTCACTGTGGCAATGTAAGCATTCCTACTCAATAGAAAGATGATGGTGGAAAACATTTAAATATTTATCTCCACTCCACCCTAAAGGGAGTGAATTAATTGCACATCGCTCATTAAGTAGATGAATGAAATACGAAAGGTATACTTGTCTTCCATCAAATGTTCTCCAATTAATTTCTGAGATGGAGATGATACCCACTGAGCAGAAGGGTCTATGCTCTCTGGAGTTTAGAAGAATGAGATGTGATCACCTTGAAACATACAGCTATTGAGTGGTGCAGCAGGGCAGATGGAGGAGTCAAGAACTCGTTAGTATGATTTCCGAATAAGGGATCAGTCACTTAAGGCTGAAGGCACTCACAGATTTCCACAGATGTACAGTTGAGAGCATTCTAACTGGCTACACCTACGTCTGGTATGGGTGGGGAAGGTGCTACTGCAGAGAGTTGTAAACTTAGTCAGCTCCATCACCGGGCACTAGTCATCATAGTATCCAGGATACCCTCAAGGAGTAATGCCTCAAAAAGGCAGTGTCCATCATTAAGGACCCCCATTAGCCAGGCTATGCCTTGTTCTTATTGCTACCATCTGGAAGGAGGTACAGGAACCTAAAGCCACACACTAAGCGATTCAGGAACAGCTGAAAAAATTTCATGACCTATGCCAGCGATATTAAACCTGATTCTGAGAGTAGAGAAATTTCTTTAGTGGATCGTGAATCATTGTAATTCTCCTGCTCAGAGAGCCGTGGACAGTAAATCAGTAAATATACTTAAGGCACAGACAGATTGTGGGTGGGAACAAAAACGGCGTTGAGGCCAAAGATCATCTTCGTGAATGGCAGAGCAAACTTGCAGGAAATGGACTGTCAACACTTGTATGTTTTCACATAATATAATCTAGCATAAGAGTCTGATTATGATCAACTTTGTTCCACATTATGCTTTTCCTTATTCCCTTTTAAAACTCTTAATTGCTATTGTGAATTTTGCTTTCTCAACAAAGATCAGTATAGGAAAAGAAAAGCCTCTCCTGTCCACTCTGTTGTTTTGGTATTAATAAATATTTTGGAAGTACCTCCTCTTTCAGTCTTCAGCTAAAATAGTATTTTTAAATAATCTTTACCCAAACTTTTCTCATTTTGGGACCTCTGAAAGTAAGAAAAATAAAGCTGGAGACTAACGGTTTTGATGAATATGACCAAGTATTAAACATAAGACCACAATACATTGGAGCAGAATTAGGCCCTTCAGCCCATCGAGTCTGCTCCATCATGAGTGATCCCAGATCCCACTCAACCCCATACACCTGCCTTCTCGCCATATCCTTTGATGCCCTGACTGATGAGGAAACAAACAACTTCTGCTTTAAATATACGCACGAACTTGGCCTCCACTACAGTCTGTGGCAGTGCATTCCACAGATTCACTGCTCTCTCACTAAAAAAAATCCTCCTTACTTCTGTTCTCAATTTTGAGGCTGCGCCCTTTAGATCTGGATACCCCATCATAGGAAATATCCTTTCCACATCTACCCAATCTTGTCCTTTCAACATTTGATAGGTTTCAATGAGATCCCACTGCATTCTTCTAAATTCCAGTGAGTACAGGCCCAAAGCTGCCAAACGCTCCTCATATGTTAACCCATTCATTCCCAGAATCATCCATGTGAACCTTCTCTGGACTCTCTCCAATGACAACATATCCTTTCTGTAAGATGGGGCCCAAATCTGATGATAATACTCCAAGTGCGGCCTGACCAGTGTCTTATAAAGTCTTAGCATTATCTCCTTGCTTTTATATTCTATTCCCCTTGAAATAAATGCCAACATTGAAGTTGCCTTCTTTACCACAGGCTCAACTTGTAAATTAACCTCTGGGAGTCTTGCACGAGGTCTCCTAAGTCCCTCTGCACCTCTGATGTTTGAACCTTCTACTCATTTAGATAATAGTCCGCACTACTGTTCCTGTTTCCAAAATGCATTATCATACATTTCCCAACACTTTATTCCACCTGCCACATTTTTGCCCATTTTTCTAATTTGTCTGTCTTGCTACAATCGCATTGCTTCCTCAGCACTACCTACCCCTCCACCTATCCCTGTACCATCCACAAACTTTGCCATAAAACGATCAATTCCATTATTTAAATCATTGACAAACAATGTGAAAAGCAGCGGTCCCAATACTGACCCCTGAGGAACACCAGGAGTCACCGGCAGCCAACCAGAAAAGGCCCCTTTTATTCACACTCACTGCCTTCTACCTGTCAGCCATTCCACTATCTATGCCAGTATCTTCCCTGTAATACCATAGGATTTTACCTTGTTTAGCAGCCTCGTGTGGCACCTTATCAGATCAAATGATTCTTGAAAGATCATGACCAATGCATGTGTTATCTCTTCAGAAACTTCTCTCAGGACTCTGAGATGTAGTTCATCTGGTCCAGGTGACTTATCCACCTTAAGACCTTTGACTTTGCCTAGCACTCTTCCCCTTTGTAATAGCAATGGCACTCACTCCTGTTCCCTGACACTCATGGTCCTCTGGCACACTGCTAGTGTCTTCCACAGTGAAGAATGACGCAAAGTACCTGTCAAATTCATGTGCCATTTCTTTGTCCCCAATTACTACCTCACCAGCATGATTTTCCAGTGGTCTAATATCAATTCTCACCTCCCTTTAACTCTTTATATAACTGAAAAAACTTTTGGTATCCTGCTTTATATTATTGGCTAGCTTGCTCTCGTATTTCATCTTTTCCCTTCTTATAGCTTTTTTAGTTGCCTTTTGTTGGATTTTAAAAGCTTCCCAATCATCCAACTTTCCAATTACTTTTGCCACCTTGTAGGTCCTTTCCTTGGCTTTTATGCAATCCTCAATTTCCCTTGTCAGCCACAATTACCTACATCCGCCATTTGAAAACTTCCATTTCTGTGGGACATGTCTATCCTGCGCCTTGTGAACTATTCCCAGAAACTTCAGCCATCTCTGCTCTGCGCTCATCCCCACCAGTATCCTCCTCCAATCCACCTGGGCAAGCTCCTCTCTTATGCCTCTGTAACTCCATTTATTCCACTGTGATACTGATACATGTGATCTTGGAGATTTGCTTAAATTGATCAAATCTCATATGGGGGGTGCTCCCAGTCATGAAACGGTGCAGCACAGTACAGGCCATTCAGCCCAAGATGTTGTAACAACCTTTTAACCAATCTGATGCTTCGCTAACCATCAGCTTCCTGAACCAGCATCCTAACTCTGAACTGATTCCACAACCAATGAACTCACTTTCAAGTGCTCTACAACTCATGTTCTCAGTTTGTTTGTTTGTTTTGGTCAGTTTCTTTATTTATTACTTTATTTTGGTATTTACAGTTTGTCAGTCTTTGCAGTATTTCAGTGTATTGTATTGTATTTCTTTGTTCTTCTGTGAATGCCTACAAGAAAATGAATCTCAGTGACATACATACTTTGATAATAAATTTACTTTGAGTATTTCATCTATATGCCTATCTAAGAGTCACTTTAATGTCCTTAATGTATTTGCTTCTACCACCATCCCCACCAGTGCATTCCATGCACCTTCAATCCAATGTGTGTAAAAAAATACTTAACCTGATATTACCCCTGTACTTTCCTCCCATCACCTTAAAATTATGCCCCCTCATGGTAGCCATTTTTGGGCTGAAAGAAAAGTGCTATCTGTCTACTCAGTGTCTTTTATCATCTTATACACCTCTATCAAGTCACCTCTCATCCTTCTTCACTCCAAAGAGAAAAGCCTAGTTTGTTCAACCTATCCTCATAAAACATTCTCTCTAATCCTCATGTAATTTTACCCAAGGGATACACAAGGACACAAGAAAATGAAGCAGAGGTATGCAACCCATCTCCTTGTACATACTTGCTTTTCCATTCAATTAAGATAACGACTGATTTCATACCACTTTCCTGCACTAACCCTACATGCCTTAATTCCCTTAAAATCTGAATTACTCCTCCAGGTACAAAAAGGACACCAATAAAGTGGTGACAGTGCATAGTTATATGATGAATCCTAAAACTGTTTTCTTTACACGTATTGCTCAGCTACACTGTTTCCCCAACACTTACTGCTGAGAAATAATGTCATTAGGTCAATGCTGGATTCAGATACGATGAACCATCTCTCTCTCAAATGGAAACAGGTTACGATAAAGATCTTGCCATTTCCTGGAGAATTTACATTGCCCAGAGGGGAGTATACTGCAGCAAAGGGCTCTGTCAATAGAATGTGCAGTAACACAAAGAAAAGTCTTGGAGCTATCTTTGAACTATATATTTAATTTTTAGTGTTACTTTTCCGTAAGTACTTTTTTTTACTGCTGTGACCTATCACCATGTGGAAATGTCAATGACACAGGGGTTCTCCATAAACACCATCAATTATATTCTGTGATCTGAATTTTTCATTGGTTTTGCTCTTATTTCTCTTTTTCCTCTTAATTCCAATCTGTACTTTTCTTCTGAGAGATATTTTCTGTGTTCAGCAAGATGGGGCACTTTAACATTCAGCACGAGGAGGTTCTGGGCTCTTCATCAATCGACCAGTAGCACATAGTGAGGGGCAGGCAGGTCTCAACACACTGCCTGAGACATGTGAATATTCTGTTTTTAAACACCATGCTGAAACTATCTGTCAAATAAGATCACTAATTTGGCTTTGTGTGGTGGGCCTACAGTTGAAATTATGCTAAAAAGTCCCAGAGTACATCAGATAAGAAAGTCTACATTTGCTAATACAAAAAATAAAACCCACTCAGCTCAAACCCAATTGTCAAGGATCAAGTAAATCTCCAGTGAAATAAGATAGATACATTTCTAAATGGAGAACTACGTAAGAACACACAAAAATAGTGAATACTGATATATATATATATATATATATATATATATTTCTCTGTAATAAAGAAAGAAGAGATTTATAAATTTTTTTAAATCTGCCTTCCTGGAAGAGAAGGTGAGAAAAGAAAGAATGGCCATTTTATTTGCACAGTCAGACACACAATGTTACTAAAAAAAAATCAATTTCTCTTCAGCTACTGACATAAATTATATGATTAAAAAATGTTGATTATGTGAATATCTGTACTATATGATTAAACCTGCATTTGCCTCGTAAATTACTGAAATTTAGTAAAAATACTTCTGAACTATTTCTATCCTTGATTACTCAGGCATTACTATGAAATAGTAATGTGTCTGTCTTATACCTGTTGTGAGAACTAACAGTTCAGTTTATTTTGTACACTAACATACCAGTTCTAAACATTTCATGTGGATATTAACATTCTAACACCAAGCTGACAAATATCCATAAAATGCTGATAGAATTCATGCAGTTATAACAATATTCCATCATAGAAGAGGTGAATTAATATTAGCTTTGGTTCACCAGCTTGTAAAATATCTCACTCTTCCTACAAACTGTCCGCCGTAGTATTTGCTCTATTCATATTCTTTAGCCTTGGATCAGTATGTATCTTAACTTATAACTAATTTTCCCTTGACTAAGTTCAGGTAATATTTTTGACAATATTTCTCATGAACCAATCATCGTATCCTAACTATTCTTTAATAGATCATAGAACATAGAATGGTACAGCACAGAAACAGGCCATTTGGCCTACAATGTTGTGCCTAACCAGCTAAAAAGCAAATCAAAAACACCCAAACACTAGTCCCTGTAAGCTACACAATGTCCATATCCCTCCATCTTCCTTACATCCATGTGCCTATCCAAATGTCTCTTAAAAGCCTCTATCTAATATAGAACATAGAACAATACAACAACGGAACAGGCCATTTGGCCCACAATGTTATGCTGAACCAGCTAAAAGGCAAATCAAAAACACCCAAAAAGATGCAAATGAAGGACTTTTTTTTAATTGAGATACAACGCGGAAAAGGCCATTCCGGCCCATCAAGTCACTTTGCCCAGCAACCCCCTTGATTTAACCCCAGCCTAATCAATGGGACAATTCACAATGACCAAATAACCTACCAACTGGTACATCTTTGAACTGCGGGAGGAAACTGGAGCACCCGGAGGAAACCCATGTGGTCACGGCAGAACGTACAAACTCCAGGAATTGAACCCGGGTCGCTGCTACAGTAAAGTGTTGTGCTAACCATGCTGCTTATATTCAGTATTCCAGAGCCTAACCGCATCTACTTGTATGTATTTTAAGGGAATAGTCAACAATTTAAAATGTGAATAACCTTATCAATACCCTTTTTCCTCCTGTTAAAATATTACTTTGAAAACATTCCTAAACTTTTAGCAAGTTTAAAAAGAAATACAACACCATAATTTGGAATCAATCAAACTGGAAATGTATATATTATTTTGCAAATGTAGACAAGGATCTGCATCTTCACCACTATTTTAAGACCATGAGATACAGCAGCAGAATTAGGCCATTCAGTCCATCGAGTTGGCTACACCATTCCATTATGGCTGACTTATTAGCCCTCTCAACCCCCTTCTCCTGCCTTCTCCCCGTAATCTTTGATGCCCTTACTAATCAAGAACCTATTAACCTCCACTTTAAACACAGTCAACAACTTAGCCTCCTCATCCATTTCTGGCAATGAATTCCACAGATTCACCATCCTCTTGCTAAAGAAATTCCTCTACACCTCATTTCTGAAGGGATGTCCTTCTATTCTGAGGCTGTGCTCTCTGGTCTTAGAGTCCCCCACTTTAGGAAATTTCCTCTCCAAGTCAACTCTATCTAGGCCTTTCTAAATTCAATAGATTTCAATGAGAAAACTGAATCCTTCCCTTCCCTAACCTTCCAAAAAAAAATTAATTGTTAGACTGTACCCAAACAGAAAGAGGATAAAATTATTCCATGGCTATAGATAATTAAAATAATTAACAAGATACAAACCTGTATGAGAGTAAATGTACCACAAAGCTCCTGTCAGAAGTGCACCAATCACAAATGCTGCAAATGCAATTCCCACAACTGTAGGGGTATCCAGTCCATAAATTATATCTGAAATAAGAAAGAAGTGTATGACAGGTTTGGGATACTTCACAAAGAAATGTTATCTTGCAGTGTACATATTTAGTTATACATAGCACCAATAATGACAGTTGATCTAGTATTTAATTAATATTCATATTTAAGTAGTTAAGCAATTAACTTAATTGCATGTAGATATGATGTATATTATTTGGTTAGAATAACAATAACAAAATGTCATTCTAAGAGGTGCAGATTTATTTACAAGTAGTACAATAATGATAATTGATCTGGTGTTTAGTGCAACAAGCACATGCCAATAACTGAGCAATTAACTTGTCCACAACTTTGATTGCTTCTTTGTCTCGAATAATGCAATATCTTTTTTAAACACAAGCTGCTCACAGGGAGACAATAGGACCTATAGACATTGGGTGCATAAAGCCCTATTTGTGTGTGCTGGTTTGTGTCTGGTTCAGTTCACTGCCATCTATTTTGTCCTAATTAAAGGTTTGAACCATGATTTAGAATGAAGTACAAAATGCAATCTCAATAATGGTGACTCCAAGTGAGCAAGAATTAAAACAGCTCAGAAGGTAGTAGAAATTGTATTTACTAGAGATAAAATATTAAAAATACCAATTCACATGTACTTGATAAACTCAAAAGTGTTCAATTAAACAACCACTTTTACAACATGTTATCCATTATTGTTTCACAGTCGCTTGACTTCAAACAGTGAGTCTAGCCTGTTAGATTAAAAAAATACACTGCTGGCTTCTACCGCTAGTATCTTCTGGGGTATTATTTGTGCCACAATTCTCTTTCAATTTTTAAGAATAATCATCTCATTAAGGGACTTAAAATAATAGTATTGCAAGTTTAGTACTTAGTGTTAATTTTCTCTAAAACAGCATTACTGTATTAGTTAAGAAAATCAGAATCACTTAATTGCCAGTATGTGAAACAAACCAGAAAATATTGTGGTTCACTGCTAAGCATGAAACACAGGACAATACCATAACAGACAACACAATAGCAACTAATAATTTCCAAAACAGTACTACACACAGCCATGAGCAATCAACTATTAGCAGAATGATTACATGTGCAGATGTCAATAATCAGACAAATAAATGTGAATGTGTGAACAGAGTCAATAATTATCAACAGAACAAGGACAGCAGGTCAGACAATTTAAAGGATGCCATGTGGGATAATTAGAATATTACACCTGAGTTAGTTTTGTTGAGAAGCTGGACAGCCACAGGAAAGAAGCTTCAGATGTGGCATCTGATCCAATTGTTAGCCCCAGACAAAGAGATCAGTGTTCACATATAACTACCACATTCTTTCTGCTTTCCCTTCACGTACAAAACTTTGGTGAGCTTTTGGGGATGGATGTCACTTTGATCTAAACCTGCCACAAAATTTCTGCTGACAACATTAACTAACCTTGGCTGCTGAGTACATGCAAAGTTGTGGCTTGAAATACAGCTGCTACGTTAATTAGCAAAACAAAGAAATGGTTGTGAATTAATGCTTTCATTTGCACACTCTTTCGTATTTCTGAGTCTAGAGACAGGGTGAGACTGAATAGAAAGGGGAATTAATCCACAGAATTCAACTGTTTCCTAGTTTCTAAACCAAAAATACATTATATACAAAATCACTGTTCAAAAGAGAATGGATCAGAAAGAATGTATGAAAACAACTCTGAGGGAGCGAGGCTGCTACAACAAGGTTTTTCGTTGTGCCTCTGTATACGTGTACTTGTGCAAAATGACAATAAACTTGTCATTAGCCAGTTTTGTCCAAGAATCCCAAGCAGCTAAAATACACTCTGTGGCCACTGTGCTAGGTGCTGGAGTGGAACCTGCCATGGTCTTCTGCTGCTGCAGCCCCATCCACTTCAAGGTTCAGAGATGCTCTTCACACCACCATTGTAATGCATGGTTATTTTAGTTACCGTTGCCTTCCTGGCAGCTTGAACCAGCCAGGTGAGAAGAAGTAAAAGGTCAGAAAATGTCAGAATGGGGAATGGCGGGGGTGGGGGGTGCGGGGTTGAATTTGTTTACCGGAAGAAATCAATATTCATATCATCAGGTTGGAGGGTATCCAGACAGAATATAAAGTGCTGCTCCTCCACCCTGAGGGTGGCCTCATCTTGTAACGGAAATGGGAATTAGAATTAAAATTTGGCCACTGAGAAGTCCTGCTTGTGGCAGTTGGAGCAAATGGACACAATGCTTGAAAGCCACTAAGTGCATGAAATATAGAAGCCGGATCAGTCATTATGCTTGTTCCATTATCCACTAAGATTATGGCTGATCATCTACCCCAGAACCATTTTTGTGTACTATCTGCTTGATTGTCCTATCACTAAAAAAAATTAATAAGCATGACAATTGTACAGCTAAAATAATATTTAATAATTTAACTTACAAGGCCGAGGTTTCTCTGCATTAGTCGGGACATCAAATTTTTCTACAAAGAAAACAAAGGCAAAAGTATGCATTACATTATTTGTATAAGGCCTGACATCATACAAGACAATCTAACAAGATTTAATAAAATATTAGAACATATATTTCTATAATCACAGTGAAGAACGTGACTCAGTTGCACACTGGTGTGCATATATGGTGCTCCCTAGCAGTTCTACACTTCTATTGCCTAAATATATCGCTCACTTACAGGATGGCTTTGACAGATGCCTGGAAGAAGCTACCCATTTTCTCTCTTGGCTGAAGAAAAATGGGAGGGGTGGGGTTGGTAAATAGGGGTTTTGATTCAACTCTGCAGTTAACCATAATCCTTCATTGCATTTTAGGTAATGTAGTGTGTTTTCGCTCTTGTTGCTTCTCCTCGTTTTTTAACATCATCACTTATGCAGAACAAAGAAGGGTTTCGGCCCAAAATACCGACTGTTTAACTCTTCTCCATAGATGCTGCCTGACCTGCTGAGTTCCTCCAGCATTTTGTGTGCGTTGCAGAACAAGGTTTGTATTAAATATTTTCATTTTAAGTATTTTCCCCACTGCTCTTGCATCCTCAAGAAGGAAATTTATCCAAAGTTATCAAAATCTCAATGTTCTTCTGATCCACTCTATCAATACTTGCTGCCTCAGTAAGGCAGCTGGCATAATCAAAGACCTCACCTACCCCGGACATTCTCTCCCACCAGGCAGGAGATATAAAAGTATGTACCAGACACAAGGACAGCCTCTATCCCACTAGACTCTTGAATGGACCTCTTGTACAATGAGATGGACTCTTGGCCTTATGACGTACCTTGTCATGATCTTGTACTTTATCAGTTACCTCACTGAACTTTTCTGGTAGCTTTATTCTGCATTGTTTTATCTTATTCTACCTCAATGCACTGTACGATGATTTGATCTGAAGAAACAATATGCAAAACGGGGTGACACAGCAGCGTAGTTTTTAGCACAACGCTTTGCAGTACCAGTTACCCGGGTTCAATTCCCACCACTCTCTGTGGGGAGTTTGTATGTTCTCCCTGTGACCATGTGGGGTTCTTCCAGGTGCTCCAGTTTCCTTCACCAGGTAGGTTCACTGGTCATTTAAAATTGTCCCATGTTTAGGCTAGGATTAAATCGAAGGTTGTTTGATGGTGCAGCTCGAATGGCTGGGCGGGCCTACTCCTTGCAGTATCTCAAATAATTTTTTTAAAAAAGACATGGCTTTTAATGTACAGTATTGTGCAAAAGTCTTAGGCACATATATTTATTAATAGTGTTCAAAAACATATGCCGTCACACACCGTACGATCAAAAGAGAGCAAAATGAATTTAAGACTTCCATTTCTGCCTCCTCCTTACTGTCCAAGTAGAACAAACACAAGTAAATAATTTAGCAGATGCTTCCCATATAAGTACAGCTTGTTTCTCTCATAAAAGAGCAGATAAACAAAGTCCATATGCTATGAAAACATGTTGTTTATAAAGGGGTGTGGTTATTTAATCCAGATGACCATCCTGTTTTCCCAGGCTGCATCAATGTCTTCAGAGTTTTGGAGGATTGGATGTGGAAGGCGAGTGAGGAAAGATTGGAAAAGCGAGTGCCAAGTAGACCTCATCAGTTGCTTTCTCCTGAGATGATGCCAATTGTTGTGAATAGTCTGCATCAGACTGTTAAGGGAGTAGTGTTAATGCATAGTTACAGAGTTTGTGGCAGAAGTGAAGAAAATTGTATTGTCCTTCCTATTGCTTATTTCGATAAAACTGCATATAATCTATAATAGGTACCGACCAATGTAGAGGCAGTAAGGTATTGAGAGATGTGGGGACAAGGGAAGGGGTGGTGTGGTGCTTTGTGTCAGCTGGTTTCCTCTGGTGGGGGATTCTAAGACCAGAGGACTCAACCTCAGAACAGAGGGGCATCCTTTCAGAACAGAGATGAGGAGGAATTTCTTTAGCCAGAGTGTGGTGAATCTGTGGAATATGTTGCCACAGGTGACTGTGGACGCCAAGTCATTGGTTATATTTAAGGCAGAGGTTGATAGGTTCTATATTAGTCAGGGTATGAAGGGATATGAGAAGTCAGGAGATTAGGGCTGAGAGGAAAATTAGATCAGCAATGAAGAAATGGCCTGATTTTACTCCTACATCTCATGGTCTTATGAATAATCACATAGGATGTAGCAGGGATAGGGAAACATCATGAATGGATCAGCGGCTGACTGAAGGTTGGAAAAAAGAAATCATTGATGGAAGTGGCCTGGCTCTGTGATCAGAGTGACCAGGCAAAAACAATACGAATTATTCTAAATTAGACCTCCAATCGCAGTCAATTTATGGCTTTGCCAACAAGATAAATATCCAGTTCATAACTTTTGTTTAAAGTCTTTTATAGATTTTTCTCTAACTGTTCTTAGTTATCTAAAACACCATTTTTTATGGAGCAGATTTAAATAATAGCATGCATATGTATATACGGTTAGATTATCCTTCTATTTGATGATCCTTTTAAGTAAAGGATGCTATGCTACCGCATTCTAATAGGATCCAAATGCAATTTAATAAACAAATCTACACTAGAAAGCAAACTTCAAATTTCTGCCAAGGCATAAAACAATGGTTCATTCATTTTCCTTGTGAACAATTCCATACTGGTGCTCTGCTTAGTTCTAACCTGCAGACTGCTGATCTGTTACAGTGCTTTTGGTCACCCTGTATTTCTCCCCAGTGCTTTAACAAAGACATCTGCTCAGGCAGTGTCTTGTTGTGCCAGCAATGTACTTATCTTGGTGAGCAATGAGGCTACTCAGAACAGAGATTGGTACAACGAGAAGGGTGGAGCTCAATGAGAGCCTGATGAACACAAGAGGAGCATCATCAGGGACTGACAACAGTCCTCTGTGTTGACGGACCATCCAGATCCTTCTGTTTTTCTTGATACTCCCTGTTTGATGGGATGAGAGTTGCTTTCTCTTCCTTTCTTTGCCGGCACAACTCTCCCCAGCTCAGAAACTTCTCTGTAGTAACAAGTTCAACAATGGTCACCAGTGACCATGCACCAAACTCTTAACAAATGACATGGTATGTCATAACCCCTTGACTATCTTCAACCCCTCCAAAGTACCTTAAATGGCTGATCATATTAATCTCCCTCGCAAATACCCCAGCTTCAGATCTATGAAGTTGCATTTAACTACATTGATGTAGCCATCAAATTTCTACTAACGATAAGCCTTCCTCACATACACCGTAAGACATAGGAACAGAATTAGGCCACTCAGCCTATCGAGTCTGCTCCTCCATTCAATCATTGCTGATTTATTTTCCCTCTCAACCCCAATCCCCTGCCTTCTCTCCTTAATTTTTGATGCCTTAACTAATCAAGAACTGATCAACCTCTGCTTTAATACACTCAATGATTTGGCCTCCACAACCATCTGTGACAATGAATTCCATAGATTCACTATCCTCTGGCTGAAGAAATTTTTCCTCATCTCTGTTCTAAAGGGACGTCCTTGTATTCTGAGGCCGTACCATTAACTAAAGGCTATTATTTATCACCAGCTCCCATTATAACACATTCCTTTTCCAAACAGGATTATCTTCCATGCATGTGTCAAACTGGTGCTACCCAACTCTGCTTCTGAGCCAACCCTTAACTGCACTGACTTCCTGTATTCAAATCAAGCATATGTCACAATTATATTTAATCCTTCCAGATAAAGGCATTATTTACAGCCTCATGCAGGGAGCCCTGTTCATCTGCCCATAATTCCAGTGTTCTCTCTGAAAACTGACTCAATATAGACAACGTAACCTTGATGGCTTGGTGTACTCTGACCCAAATTTCAAACCTGTGTTCTAGGTCAAAAGCCACATTATCAGTGAAACCTTGTCATTCTACATCAATTAAATAAATGGTTTCTTTGCTGGCCTTCCATTATTCAATACTTTTTAGTCTTATACACTTCTAAATAGATTAATAACCAACACACACCCAAATGACTTTACTGTTAAACATTGCTCTTTGACATCCAAATTATCTGAATTCTTATCTATAGTATCAAAACCCAAACTGTCCTTTTACATTCACTGTAAAACTTATAATTTCTTCACAAATCTCTGCACTTCCTCCAGTCTACCACCTTCTACAATCTCCTTAAGCACTACACTGTGTCCTGAACTGTTACCTTCTGCCTTCAATTTCCCTGTTCTCTTCAGTCACTTTAGCATTCACATCTGGAACATCATCCTAAAGCCCTTATGCTTTTCTAATTCTCTGCCATCTTTTAAAATCCTCAGAAGTTTTGCGTTGCTTTCTTCTTGCTCTTGGAATGTGCTGTTACTATGGGTGTTATAGCATGCAAGTTGTTTCTGTTAATGTAGTCAGAAAATAGGTGAAGCCATTTCAAAGTTCGGACAATCTAAATTCTGCAGCGAATTGGCTGTTTGGATTCAGAACCGGCTTGCGCATGGAAGACAGAGGGTAGTGGTTGGAGGAGCTTATTTAAGCTGGAGCTCTGTAATTAGTGGTGTTCTGCAGGGATCTGTGCTGGGACCTCTGCAGTTTGTGATGTATACAAATGACCTGGATGAAAATGTAGATGGGTGGGTTCGTAAGTTTGTGGGTTAACAAGATTGGTGGAGTTGTGTGGATAGTGTAGAACACTGACAAAGAATACAGTGCGATATAGATCAGTTGCAGATATGGGCAGAGAAATGGCAGATGGAGTTTAACCCAGATAAATGCACCTTGGTAGGGCAAATGCAAGGAGACAGTACACTGTTAAGGGAAAGATCCTTAAAAGTGTTGCTGAGCAGAGAGATCTTAGGATCCCATTTCATAGCTCCTTGAAAGTGGCTACGTAGGTCGATAAGGTGGTTAAGAAGGCTTATAGAATGCTTTATTTTATTAATTGAGACACTGAGTTCAAAAGTCAACAGCTTATGTTGTAATTCTATAAAACTCTGGTTAGGCTGCATCTGGAGTATTGGTCGCCCCACTATAGGAAGGATGTTGGGGCTTTGGAAAGGGTGCAGAACAGGTTTACCAGGATGCTGCCTACTTTAGAGGGAATGTGCTATCATGAGAGGCTGGATAAACTTGGGCTGTTTTCTCTGGAGTGCCAGAGGCTGAGGAGAGATCTGATAGGAGGTTTATAAGATTATGATAGGCATAGATAGAGTGGACAGGGAGTATCTGTTTCCCAGGGTTGAAACGTCTAATACTAGAAGGCATGCATTGAAGGTGAAAGAGGGTAAGTTTAAGGGGAATGGAAGGGATAAGTTTTTACTCAGTGAGTCATGGATGCCTGGTATGGTGGTAGAGGCAAATACATTAGAGGCTTTTAAGAGACATTTAGATAGGCACATGGATGTAAGGAAGATGGAGGGATATAGACATTGTGTAGGTAGGAGGGATTAGTGTTTGATGTTTCTGATTTGGTTTTTAGCTGGTTTGGCACACCATTGTAGGATGAGTGGCCCGTTCCTGTGCTGTACTCTTCTATGTTTTATGCTCTATATTTATATAAAATTAGATCATTTGAAGACTAACTTTTATTTATAAACAAACTAAAAATTATTCAGTCACATTGATGTATTTGACCAAAGGAAGACTGTTGTAGGTTAAAGCTGATAAGAGTAACTACATAAAACCATTTTCCTTATGCTTTAATAATGTAAAAATTACCTTCAGTCTAAACGGAAGCATATTTGAAACATAACATTTCCTGAACATTGCAATTTTTATAGTTCTGAACCTTTTATCCTCTGCTATATGCTGGAAAATGCCTACCACAACAACAAAACTAGAATTTACGCGGCCTCTTTAATAACAGGATCAAAATCAGGCTAAATCTGACTGAGTCACAGGAGCAACACACATCAAAGTTGCTGGTGAACGCAGCAGGCCAGGCAGCATCTCTAGGAAGAGGTACAGTCGACGTTTCAGGCCGAGACCTAAAGGGTCTCGGCCTGAAACGTCGACTGTACCTCTTCCTAGAGATGCTGCCTGGCCTGCTGCGTTCACCAGCAACTTTGATGTGTGTTGCTTGAATTTCCAGCATCTGCAGAACTCCTGTTGTTTGAGTCACAGGAGGTTTTGTCAGAGATTGATTTAAGGAATGAAAGGGGATATGGAGAGATTGGAGGGTTGAGGGCAGGAATTTCAGAGTTTCTGAAAGGACGTACCAGGCCCTTTGGTCCAACTGTCCGTACTGACCAAATTGCCCAAAGGGAGTCTGGGATGCCAGTTAGCCTAAACTGGAGAAAGGCCATCGTTAATCTCATAAACCAATGTGGATCATCAATTATGCAAACCAAGGCACACATAAACCAAAGTCAGGCTTTTTATGGTGACTAACCTTGTGGGTTGGGCAGAGTTATTCTTCCAGAAACAACTGCCAGTGGCTTTGTAAATGATTGCCTGTTTCTTGCCATGGCCATTATTAATTGGAAATTCACATCAACGCAAGCTTCATCAGGAGGAATACACTGCAGCAAGAGATAAATATAGCAATACATGGTCAAAAACAAGCAAACCTGATGGTTATCATGTCTCATGTTATCAGCAATTGCAAATACTGATAACATTTTAGTAACCAATGATTTGAATGCTTTTATCACTGGAATTTTTGCACAAGTAAATTTGCTGCCAATGAATAACAATGATCAATCTCAAATGTTTACATGCCACCAATTTAAATCTGTATTCATGTTTACCAATAGACTAACTGCACACATGGTGGTAGAATAGATAACCCATTAGATCACAATTGTACAAAACAAGTTTGATAACATTTCTCAAAAGGTAACACACACGCATATACCCAAACTTAATTATGACACTGCAGAACTTATGATACATGTTTGGAATTGTCAGGAGATAGATAATCACTCTGGTGATTCAAATTAAATATTTTAGCCTTCGGCAAATCTACAGCATTTTTTTTTTGTTTAGGCAGAGTCTGTATGTTGTGTTATTCATAACTGGATTAACGTTCTAACAGCTTTTATCATGGATGAGGAAATATGACTATTATAGCACATTAAAGAAACACAGCTTATAAAAAATAATTCTTGCAATGCAACTTTCTGGTATTTATTACTTTTTAACATCTTAAACTCAGACTACGTTCTATTGATTATAAAAACAAACCTTGGGAAGATTAGGGAATCCTTGGCTACCATCGTCCTTTTTATTGCATAACATAATTTCACAATGAAGGAAAACCAAGGACATGTTATAGACTGGCTTAAAGATAAAGCTGAATCTCTTTTTTTCCACCTCTGCATTAAGGAAATCGAGCTTCTGCGAATTGTAGAAGGCCACAGACTCTTCCTTTGGACAAATGTTTTGAATGATGGCATAGTCTGAAGCAGCAGCAGGGTCCGATGATGGAGAAATGTAGCAGGTTTGGATGACAAAACTTATATCTGGGTTAGATTTAGTTATAGAGACCTACACCCAAGGAGCAAGAAGAGGAAAGCTCATTAAAATATATAACATCACATTAAATCAGCTGTAAAGGGGAAAGAAAAACCTTATGAAAAAGTTTTTTCACCCTTAATTATATTTTACTTTATTGCAGTACAAATTTATTTTCATCAAGTGAATACTCTTGAGTGTCTTTGCAATGGAATACAGGTTATATTAGTCTTCCACACTGTAGAAAAACAAAAAAATATAACACTATGCAAAGAACCAAAATGAGGGGAATGGAAACAGATTTGTATCAAGTGTAATTTGGAAAATTACTTCTGCATTAATTTTTGTACCTATTTTTAGCTTGGCAGAATAATGTGGCTTATGTGAAGCTCCCACCTGTCATTGTAACAAAAGAACTGATAAGCAAACTGACCAAGAGCTGTGTCTATCCATGATCTCCTCCACTATTGTGATGAGACCACACTCAGGCTGGAGGAACAACATCCTTCACCATTCCCCATCTCTTTTTCCCTCTCTTACCTTATCTCCTTGCCTGCCCATTGCCTCCCTCTGGTGTTCCTCCCCCACTTTTCTTTCTTCCATGGCCTTTGTCCTCTCTTATCAGACTCCCCCTTCTCCAGCTCTGTATCTCTTTCACCAATCAACTTCCCAGCTCTTCACTTCACCACGCCCCCTCCCAGTTTCACCTATCACCCTGTGTTTCTCCCTCCCCTCCATCCCACCCTTTAACTATAATCCTCAACTTTTTTGCTCCAGTCCTGCTGAAGGGTCTTGGCCCGAAACGTCAACTTACTCTTTCCTATAGATGCTGCCTGGCCTGCAGAATTCCTCCAGCATTTTGTGTGTGTTACTTCAAGAGATGCCTCTGGTTGGGCAGAGGTGCATTTCGACATTGATTTGGTATGATTGACTGGGTGATTTTGATTAAGATGCTGTATGTGATCTTGCTGAATCATGAAATTATTTTGAATTAATTTAGTTTTCATTATAAGTAGGGATCAAGTGAGTCAACAGACAACCAAGAAATTTCTATTTGTAACTTGAATGAGGAGCACCTATTAATACTACTATCTAACTTGAGAAAGAAGCTAAACCCAAGAGATTCTGCAGATGCTGGAAATCCAGAACAACGCACACAAAATGCTGGAGAAACACAGCAGGTCAGGCAGCATCCATGGGGAAAGAAGGTTATGAGAATTATGTATTGAGAGTACAAGCCCTCCCCAGCTTACCAACACCTGAATTATATACAGTTTGTACAAAACAAGGAAGTGTTTGGGAGACCAATGTGATCTCTTCGACTTTGGAGGGAGGAAATGCAGACTGGGTGACCATTTTGTGGGATATCTGATTTCAATCTGTGGGTGTGACCCCGATCTTCCAGTTGCCTGCCACTTTAATTCGACCACTGCACAGCAACAAGACCCAAACAAGTTTGAGGAATAGCACCTCATCTTCCACCTGGGCATGTTGCAGCCTTCCAGGCTCAATACTGACTTCTATAACTTCAAGTTACTCTCTTTTTCTGCTTGCATCAGAACTGACCATTTCAGTTGTAAAATTATCCATCTATAAAACTGCCTCAGTTTTATGCACCAGACACAAAATGGAGGAACTCAGCAGGCCAGGCAGCATCTATAGAGGAGAATAGAAAGTCAACGTTTTGGGCCAAAATCCTTCATCAAGAAAGGAAGAGGGAGGAAGCCAGAATAAGAAGGTGGGGGAGAAGGAATACAAACTGACAGATGATAGGTCAGATCAGGTGAAGGGAAAGGTGGGTGGATGGGGAGGGGGGAATGAAATAAGAAGCTGGGAGGTGATTGGCAGACAGGTAAACGGTTGAAGAAGGAGGAATACAATAGGAGAAGACAATGGATCATGGAAGAAAGAAGAAGGTGGGAACCAATAGGTAGTGATATGCAGATAATGATGACGAAAAGAAGAAAAGAATGGGTGAGAGAGCAACTAGAATAGGGAATAGAAAAAGAGTTTCTCTCTCTCTCTCTCTCCCCTGATGAGCACAGGCTGACCTTCTGAGCATGTCCTGCAGCCCTAAATTTCTTTTTACATTCCATTGCTTCTCACTTTTGAACTGATCTAATGCCCACCAACCAGATGACATCAACTACCTATTCCCAAGCACCCATCAGAGAAATTCCCTTTGGCCTATCCATCTCTCCTTCACCTTTCCTGCAACTTAAAACTAACGTGCCTTCTCTTCTTCCCAGTTTTGACAAAAGGTGTTTGACTTGAAATATTAACTCTTTCCACAGATAATATATGCTCTAATTAATGTTTCCATCAATCCATTCTTATTTCACTTACTTCAACTTTTTAAAAGTAACTTGCAATTTATCTACAAAATCACACAGAAAGAAGTAGGCAAGTACATTTAAATTCCCATTTAATTCTTGGCAGGGCTGCAAGGATCTGAGTGAACACCTGGTTGGTTTGTGGTTTAAATTTCTTGGATTAAATTAACTCTTAGTTACTTTTGTGTGGAATATTGCAGAAAGCAGTGTGAGAATGAGGTAGACACTTTAACACAACATTTTCAACAGGTCATTCAGCATCTGAAAACTCAGCAACTTATGTTTGTTTTTCAGGACGTAAACACTGGTGCAAAATACCAATCACAAACAAGAGAAAATCTGCAGATGCTGGAAATCCATGCAACACACAAAATGCTGGAGGAACTCAGCAGGCCAGGCAGCATCTATAGAAAAGAGTAAACAGTCAACATTTCTGCCCAAAATGTCAACAATACTCTTTTCCATAGATGCTGCCTGACCTGCTGAGTTCCTCCAGCATTTTGTGTGTGTTGCAAGATACCAGCCTGCTCTGGAGATTACATGCATAAAAGCCTGCTAAAGATGATCACAGTGTATTCTAATGCTGTTTATTGAAATGTGAATCTCACACCAACAGGACCTTAAATAAGTATGAATATAATTCATGCATAAAGTGAGTACTTAAGAGAGACTGATGTAATATTATTAAAGTTCCTGGTTTTATAAGTAGTATTATCCACCAGACTGAAATTATGGTCATTGTGTCATGAGAATAACCACTTTCGTCAAACCTCAGTATCATTTCTGGGCTGAAATTTTCCCGGTCATACCAAAGACTGATAAACCACAACCACATGTTCTTCTGCATGCATAACTGCCAAAAAATAATTCTGCTAAAAGCACAGATTGCACAATTCTTCATTTGCAAGCTAGCCAAGGCCATTACCTCAACATATAAAGGGCGATTTTCTGAAACGGTGTGCACTCCTTGCGAGGGAGTGTGGAACAAGTCTGTGTTATACAGCTCCATATTCAAAGTTGCATTGTTGATTTGTGTCACAGAAGGGAAATGTGGACGTGAAGGCAGTTCTGATTTCTTGCTTGCTGTTTTGTCCGTACAGTTAAACTGAAACAAGAAGTGAATTATTATTAAGAGAGCTGTTGTGATTGCGAACATCAATTAAACTCTTCCTAAGAGTTCTAGGGCACAGGCTCTCTGCTTAGTAGTACCCAACAGAATGCTGAGTTATATTGCAGCCTTGTCCAGGAGTCCTAACACTCAATACCTTCTTTAATCTTCCTTCAACTCTGAGTAGGCCTTCTTTGCCTATGAATGGGTTCCATTTAGCAAGTGGGCTCTTCTTGTTAAGGCTTCCTCCCTTAGAAAGAAAGTCTAATGCATCAAAGAAGATGGCTGTCTGTGTCTGTAAAGATGGATTATACGTTCATTACCTAGTGGTGTACCCTGGTGGTGTGGGGTCTCAAGCATCCATGACAACCTCTGCACTTAGTAGGGAGCTTTGTGGTAGGCTTGAAAGAGTACACAATGCGTACCCCTCTGTACATGGAAAAATACACCCATAAGCTGGCTGCTGGTATGCTTAGAACATAGTGTTTCCACACCATTGAAATGATATTTCATCACTGCATGGCTTGGTGTGGAGTGAACCACTGAAGCGATGGTCTGTGGCTGCCTGTGAGAGCTAGTGTTGGGCAGGAAGAGGCCAGAGTTGCATCCACTCAGTACAGAGGTGTGGGGCGCAGAACTGTAGTGAATGTAGCCATTGTTGCACAGGTCTATAGACAGTCTGGATTCCACACTTTCTCCTACCCACTTTTGTAGTATGCTGGATGTTATGAAAAGTGGTGTAACATCCACTCTTTGGACAACACAGCTCTCTCCAGCCTTGAGACTCCACCACAATAACAAACTCAACAATGCACACTGGCTTTTAAGCCTGTGATAACAAAGAAATCCACAGGTTGAGGAGAGTTGCACAATGATAATGGCAGCTGATACTCCCAGTTCCCAGTAACACCTGCACTATCTTGGTAAGCCAAGAGCAGCCCTGAGCCCTGCTTCCTGATGTTGAGAGGCTGTACACCTCACCGCTATCCTCCTGACACCAGCTCTCAAGGCCATCTTCTGCACATTCTCTCACTGGCTCACTCCACCAAGTGCTGGTCGCGATGGCTGCATCATCATCCAGTTTCCATAGGTAGTGTGGGGAGGGTAGGGTCCTGGTCACTAATGCAACTCTCTACATATATTATGACACAATCTTTTTCAATGCCGAATCTATTAGTATTCTCATTCCCAATTCAGATGTATTTATCACACATACAGTCAAATCTAATCCAAGAACATTAAAATTCTTTTTACTTTATATATCAATGACTTGGATGATGGAATTGATGGCTTTGTTGCAAAGTTTGTTGATGATACAAAGATAGGTGGTGAGGCAGGTAGTTTTAAGGAAGTAAAGAGGGTACAGAAGGACTTAGGCAGATTAGGAGAAGGGGCAAAGAAGTGGCAGATGGAATACAGCGCTGGGAAGTGTATGGTCACGCACTTTGGTAGAAGAGGAAAACAACACTCCAAGAGTGGTCTAGTTAGAGTGTTATTGAGCTGCAATCTTACCTCATATTTCTTGAACTTAATCCTCCTACCAAAGGAGGAGGATTAAATCATACACTTTCTTAATCACCCTATCAACTTGCATGTCAACTTAGAGCGATTTATGGACTTGCATCCCAACATCTCTCTGTTCCTCCACACTGGCTAAGAACCCTGCCTTTAACCTTGTACTCAGTCTTCAAGTTTGATCTTCCAAGGTATCACTACACACTTGTCTCTGACGACATTCTATAGCACTTCCAACCTTTGTATCATCTCTTTTATGAAGTCTAACCCATTCTACATACACAAATGTGAATGGAAAAACAATATGCAAGCTGCATAGCATACCAGAATGGTCCTCGGTCTGCCTCCAACTGGGTCATCACCATCTCCAGGGAAGCCGTTATCTCCCGACTCTTCATTATCACTCTGCCATCCGCTTCCTTCAACAGAGGATTCTAACTGCATCACAATCTATCAGTGAGGGAAACATTTAAGAATATTTAAATATTTTTTTTTGATATACTTGATCTGCAAAGGTCATTGGTCATGATTAAAACAATAGGAATAATATTTCCTAATCTCTGATCAGCTCTTTTGCACAGTGCTACCTATCACTATTCCATGCTCTCTCCATAAGCAGCTATACATCATTTCTCCTCTGCCATCCTTAGTAACTTTCTCTTTTAACCGCCTTGCCTTACCACGCACTGGAACATTGCATTTTTGGAAGATTCCCTTGTTTCTATCCACACCTCCATGTGAATTTATCTTAATTTTACCTCCTATTTTCTGCCTACATTTCTTCTCCACCATGAAGAGAAATCTCAGGTACCACTGTTAGTGTAGAATTTTATAAAAGTATAATTTTCCTCTTTTTCTTTGTCTTTTTCTGCTCTCCTAAGGAATCTCCCTCCCAAATACAATGCCATTCCATCTGATGGGTCTTGATGAAGGATCTCAGGCCGAAACATCGAGTGTTTGTTTATTCTCTTCCATAGATGGTGTCTGACTTGCTGAGTTCCTGCAGCATTTTGTGTACAATGATCAAGATTTCCAGCATCTGCAGAATCTCTTGCATTTGTCATCATTTGAATCTGCTTTTCATGGTCTGACATTTTAAGCTTTCTAAGCTGAGCATAAACATGAAAGAAGAAAAAGAACAGCTCTACCAGGTAATAAGGTAACAAAATAATGGTTGGGTCAGAAAAAAGAACTAATTCATTCAGTGGAACTTTTAAATTTGTCATCGTGTCCCTTCTAGAACTAAGTTGCTCTGAATCACATTTCATCAACTCCTTTTGTAAAATTAACAAATAATGAGAAAAGCACATGGAAAAGCAGGAAAAAACACAATAAATCTGTTTTTTGGAAGATAAACTTTTCCTTTTCTATTTTTCTGTTATAAAAAATAATCTAAAAATATATTACTCTAATAATTTGTAATCAGTAAAACCATATGTTTGATTGAAATACAAAGCATGGATCTGAAAAAATTATTCCCAGAAATATGTTTGCACTGATACCACGCTTTGGTCCCCTAAGTAATTGAAATTTACTTGGAAATAAAATGTTAAAAGGAGAAATGTGAAAAGTATGAAGTATTATACAAATGTGTTACCATGTCCAGGGGTTGACATAGTAACACATGGAAGAGCACAGACTTGCATAGCAGCATACAATGACATACAGATTTACTGGCCTCTCCTTTGTGGGTGCATCACCTGTTGACAGCTAAAGCTGTACATGCAGAAACAGGCCTACATAATATTTACAATGCCTGCTACAGCATTAGTTATAAAGTAACTGGCTAGGGCCTATGGAGTCTAGTACAAAGATTTTGCCTCAGATGGGCCGCCTTTGAAGAATATGCTTTCCTAGTTTTTCCCATGGGCTTTTCAATGACCTATTACCAGAAATGACTGCTAACTACGTCCTCAATCTTTCACTTGTCAGACTGACTTCCTTCCAATTTCCAAATGCTAAACCCTCTAACTAATATGCCAGCTCAACCCTTCTTTTAATTTATAGACTCATCTACAGTCAAGTAATGATGGAAAGATCTATTGCTAGTGGAAGATCTATTGACAATGGCATGCCTAAATCGTGCTATTCAATTTTCAAGCAATAATCTTGCCCAAAGCATAACTTTCAACTTCAAAAATCATTGACAAGAGCTAACAATCAGCTGGTGGACAGGACAAAAAAATTCTGCTTTGATCTTTCACAGCTAGTTTAAAAAAGGCAGCTTATCAATTGTTTTACGTACTGAATTCAAATAGATGATGGAACCGTCCACAGATGGATACCTGGTCGTGTCACAGTCAGTGAGTGAAGATTCCAAAATGTAATGCGTGGCATTTACTTTTGCTTTACAATTTGGATCTAGTAAAGAAATCTGCATTACTGCAGATGTGTCATCCTGTATAGGGAAGGATCAGAAGACATAGTAAAATGTAACACATCTGTTTGGTACAAGGTACATTCTCAAGGCGATGCAATTAAAACAGAATTTAATAGCAATGGCAGGAGTCTAGTATAATACTGTGGATGATGAGATTCCTAACATGATTGCAGGTTGTCAATTTTGGTTCATTCATGGCCACGTACAAGATCTGTACATGGCAGAATAAACTGTGTCATTTAGAACAGAACAGTACAATATAGGAACAGGCCCTTTGGCCCACTACATTGTGCTGAACCAAATAAATAATCAAATGACCATCTAAACTAATCCCTTAAGCATACCCTCCCATTTTCTCAAATCCATCTAAATGTCTCTTAAAAGTACCTAATGTATTGTCCTCTACCACCACCCCAGGCAGCGCATTCCAAGCGTCAACTAAATTAAATCATTTAAATTATTTTTTAAATGATCGTTCCTAAAACTAACATGTCCCCTTAAATTAGAAAAAAAAGCGATCATTTTCTTTCAAACAAAGGCCAAATATCTTTCAATCACAATGTCATGGAAAACAACAGTGATTCTTTCAAATACTATCCATGCATTGCAAATACACTTAAACATTTTATTTGAAAGTGCAGTTCTTTTGTTGAATTACCTTCAGATTAAGAATACAAGAAACAGACACAGTAAAGCTTATTCAACACTTTACACCTTCTCCACCATTCAATAAAATTATGGCTATCTTTGCTCAGTGTCTCCTTTCCATCAACTCAAATTCACTTGATTCCCCTAATATCCAAAAGTCTATCCACCTCTTTCTTGAATAAACTCACTGGCAGAGATGGCACAGTTCTCCTGGGTATAGAATTCTATAAGATTGATCAATTTCTTCTCATGCTTAAATAGTTGAGCCTTATTTTGAGACTGTGACCCCATATTCTGGATATCTTAAGTGGCAAAAAGCATCAACTCTGCATCACACTATATAAGAATCTTAAATACTCATTTTCCAAAACTTAAGAGAGTATAAAGCTGTTTGCTTAGTCCTACAACCTCAACCAAAGGACCATGGTGGATAACCTTAATTGCAAATCACAATCCGAAAAGAATAACAAATTTTTCAAACACCTTTTCTTTTCATAAATCCATGTTGATTCTGCCCATTTTTACTTTCGAAGTGGCCTGTTACAATTTCCTTCAAATCTCCTTTACGGCCACAGAAGACTCAAGTACTGCTGTGTCTTATGAACTGAGTCAGACCTATACTATAACACCTGACCTCATGATCTAGCTTGTTATGGCCTTTCACCTTATTGTCTACCTGCGCTGCACTTACTCTGTAAATATAATCTTATACTACCTCAATGCACTGTTGTAATGAAATGACCTGCATGGACAGCGTGCAAGACAGGTTTTTCACTGTACCTTCATACATGTAACAAACCGATTTATTTATAACTAATAAGGGCTTTTAGGTTTTGCATCATTAGCACTGCAAATATATTAATTCACAAACATCACAAATTATTAGAGTTGTTGCAGCACATACTGGAATTAAACAAACCTGCAAGCTGCTCTTTTCAATTGCAGCTATCATTTTTTCATGCTCACATTGAACAAATAGAGCCACATTATCAATGGTTTGAATTTCTTCTGGTTCAGGGAATCCATTTCTCATTAGTTTTTTAAATGCACTATCTGATGATATCTGCGGCAACTTGTGAGCTGTATCCAACCTGCCTTGGTCAAAGGGAAATGGAAACCAAAGTTTTTCTTTCACACCAGGCAAGGCCTGTTCAGGTGACCATAGTGGCTCTCTAAGAATAGAAAGCTCTGGTGGAAGGAAGGAATCTACCTCTTCTTCATCTAAGTGATGGAAAAACAGGAAATTGTCAATACTTCTGTTTTAAAGAATACAAGACTTAAAACAAGTTTTCACTTAGAAGTAAATAAAGTGCAAGATATTCTGTAGATACTGGAAATCCAGAGTAACACACACACACACACACAAAATGCTGGAGGAACCTATCAGGTCAAGCAGCATGTATGAAGAGGAATAAGCAGTTGCCATTTCAGGCAGTCCTTCATGAGGACTGGAAAGGAAGGGACGGAAGCTAGAAAAAGAAGGTGGGGAAAAGGAGTTTATTCCTCTCCATAGATGCTGCCCGACTCTAGCATTTTGTGTGTATGTTTCACTTAGATCAGGTGTACTCCTGCATTACAATTACATCAATACTGATTTGTTGTATTTAATTTTATTGCAAACTATCAAACAGTTTGGTAATGTATAGATTGTTCTATAGGTCAGGATTAGTTTCAGTTCTTCTGTCTTCAACAGCTCGAATTCAAATTTTCAAAAGGCTCTCAAATCCTAATGTCAAAAACTCTAAACAGTTGAACACAACACTATTATACTATTTAATATCATGGTCTGAAAGAGGAACAATAGTATTACTGTACTATTACAATGTATTACATACTGCAAAAGTGCAATCTGAACAATAGCAACATTCTCAAGCATTGGGTTTTCTGGTAGACTGAATGAATCTATGTGGGCTTGCCTCAACAACAGTATTCAGATTGAGATTGAAAAAAATTCAACATTTAAATTATTTTACATCATAACTCAGTCCACATCAGCTTCCAAACATTCCATGAATAATTAGGTATTTTCAAATTGGAGTCGTGAATTTTCTCTTTATTCTTTCTCCTTTTTTAAGTTAGCCCTTCACGATCCGACCCTTAGATTGAGTACAAGGAATTTTCCATGAACTAGACCAATAGTGATTTCAGGAACTTATCAGTTGTAATGAGTAGGATTTACTAGTTCTTCTCCCTAAATTGTTTGGCTAAACTGACCGACTCAGTCTCCAGAGAAAGGCCAAGCAGTTGAGTTGATTAAAAAGCGGGGATTGAAACTTAAATGTAAAAATGTCAATATTACTACATCAACCACATCTATAATTCAGCGCTACTTTTGAAGATTGATATTGCATCCATAATGATATTTACCACCATTCCCTTAAGTAAGAAAGTAAAAAATTGCAAGTTCTGTGCATCATTAGAACCATCCAGGAATGACGAGACAAAAGACAATCTGTAAGATCATTTAATAAACACAGTGCTTTAATGTTATGATAGCTTTCAAATGATTAACATGTACAATCTGGTATTTAAACTTTTATTTTATTTTCTGTTACAATACATTCTGCTGGTTGACATCAATGGGGCAACTGGACTATTTTTGTTCAGAGAACCTGTGGTTGGTGCAAACTGCTCCATTATCTGGACCTCAAAATGACATGATCCCTATGGGCAATTCCCTTGGGTCAAAATACCGTGCAAGGTATATAGCACTGAGGAAACCAGTTCTGTTAATAGTGAACTGTGCCCCGAAAATTGGAATATTTACAAGCAGAATTGCCTTGAGTTAACTAGTCTTATTGGTCCCTCATGGATCATCTGCTACTAAAATTTACATTTTATGGTGGAGTACATTTTTTTTATATAAGCTTTTGAATGCTTTCATCAAGGTTTGTTTGATAAAGTCTTTTGAAGCTAGGGCTTCTACTACTTAGATCAAAAGTGCATAGGTATTGCAACATTATCACTTCCAAATGCTTTCCAAAACATATGTGGTCTGATCCTGAACAAGAGAAAATCTGCAGATGCTGGAAATCCAAGCAACACACACAATATGCTGGAGGAACTCAGCAGGTGAGACAGCACCTATGGAAAAAAATTACAGTCGACGTTTCGGGCCGAGACCCTTTGGCAGGTCTGATCTTGATCTGTATTGTCAGTCTTATTTCATTATTGGGTCAAAATTATGATTATCACAGTATACTGTGGCTTGAGCAGTCTCATCACTTATTGCAATGATTCAAGCCGTTGATTCATTTCAGAAATACAGTGGGAGCACAATATCCTCCCTTCCAGCAAAGAGAAAGTGTTCAATGCTGCCTTTTCCCTTCATAAGAAAAGTGTTTGTCAGGCGTTGTGGTTGTTCCTTCTGTTCTTAAGTTACAATTCCTTCCCCTACTCATCTGGTTCATTTGACAGCTTAACTCATAGTAGAGTTACAAAGAAATGTGTCTACTGTATTAGTAGGAAGAGGTACAGTCGGCGTTTCGGGCCGAGACCCTTCGTCAGGACTAACTGAAAGAAGAGCCAGTAAGAGATTTGAAAGTGGGAGGGGGAGGGGGAGATCTGAAATGATAGGAGAAGACAGGATGGGGAGGGATGGAGCCAAGAGCTGGACAGTTGATTGGCACAAGGGATATGAGAGGATCATGGGACAGGAGGCCTAGGGAGAAAGAAAAGGGGGTGGGGGGGGAAAAGCCCAGAGGATGGGCAAGGTTCTGTCCCTCTCGCTATACCCCTTGCCCATCCTCTGGGCTTCCCCCCCCCCCATCCTTTTCTTTCTCCCTAGGCCTCCTGTCCCATGATCCTCTCATATCCCTTGTGCCAATCAACTGTCCAGCTCTTGGCTCCATCCCTCCCCATCCTGTCTTCTCCTGTCATTTCGGATCTCCTCCTTCCCCTTCCCCTTCCCCTCCCCCTCCCCCTCTCAAATCTCTTACTAGCTCTTCTTTCAGTTAGTCCTGACGAAGGGTCTTGGCCCGAAACATCGACTGTACTTCTTCCTAGAGATGCTGCCTGGCCTGCTGCGTTCACCAGCAACTTTTATGTGTGTTGCTTGAAATTCCAGCATCTGCAGATTTCCTCATGTTTGTGTCTGCTGTATTACTTCATTTTTGACATAGAGAAAAGGCACACTTCCCACCATCCACATTACATTTGTGCCGTGCCTTTAACAAAACTAAATAGAAAAAGATGGAATGCACATTTCAAAAGATAGCAATGTGAAGGAAAGTTATTGATGGAGTTAAAATAGCAACAGGAAATAAAACTATAAACAGGTAACATGTTAAGAAGAGTGAAAGTGGGGAAATAAAACACAGCAGTAAAATTTCATCCTCTGGTTTATGTGCTAAGTGTCATTTGGTAACGTACACACATACAAATGGCATAGGTAAGCTAGTTTCTGAAATGCAAACATTTTTGGAACAAATAAGTGAAAAGTGATGAACAAGAACATTTTTTTAAAAATAGAGGTAATATACCATTTGGCTCTACTTTTTTAACGTACAAATTAATACAGCATGTTGACCCATAATTTTAGTTTATAGGCAACAGAATTTTGAGTATTTTCAGCAGCCGCTTATATTCAGTCCAACACTTGTTACAGCACATCATTGCTTCTTGTCAATTTCATGTTGATTCCCCGATGAGATGCAAAGATATATTTTCACTTTGTCACATTAGAAGTGACTTTTCTTCCTCTTGTAGCTCCAGCACCTGTTACTTCACCATTTGTTGCACAGAGATTTAGATGGCAAACATCCCCCCTTAGCAGCTGCAGCACATCTCGTCTCCCTTAAGAATTTCTGAATTACTTCCAGCATTTCAGTTTCAAAAAAAGACCACAAATTTTACGTATCTTCAACTTCAAAAAAAGGAAAATTTATAACTCCTTAAATGGATAATGATAAACTATTGAACGTTCAACTAACTTTGATCCACTAACAGATGGTGACACAAGTCCACCTCAGTTGAAGCCATTTTCTTAATTTATCTCATCGTCCTCTTCAGAACATATATAAAATTTTAAAATTTTACTTCATTCAGATTCTGTGCTGATCTACTGAGATTGTGGGCATGCTATACTGGTGCTGGAATGTGTGGCGACACTTGCGGGCTGCCTCCAGCACATCCTCGGTTGTGTTGGTAGTTAATCCAATTGACTCATTTCACTGTACATTTCAATGTACACGTGATAAATAAACTTGAATCTTGAATTAATACTTGGAAGCTTGCTAATGCCTGGCTTTTGTCAGCAGCAGAAAACCATGGGTCAGAAGTTACTTTGTCAGCTCATGTATCCCTGTGTGGGAATGCTTTATTTTCCACTCAGTACCTCCAACACATTTCACAATTTGGAGAAGTATGCAGATTCCAGTACTACTCACAGCTGCTCCAACAGTGAAATGGGACTTGGATAATATCCAGAAATTTGTAGCACGTGCCAGGATGCCTCTTAGAAAAGTGATCAGGCAACTATACTACTTTCAGTGATACCCACACTGCATTCCCCACTATCATCATCCTCAAAAGTATCTCAGTAGCTTAAACATGTGCTTTAAACTGTTGCTACCAAAATTGTGGATAATGCAATGCATGGCCTGGGTCTTTGTAAATGTGAGTCTGGTCTCCTTTTTATTTATTTAGAGATACAGCACAAGTCAGGCCCTTACAGCCCATTGAGCCACACTACCTACTAACTCACTTATTTAACTCTGGCTGAATCACAGGACAATTTACAATGAGCAATTAATCTACCAACCGGTGTGTCTTTGGATTGTGAAACTTTGGAAAGTATGTTTTTGAAACACATGTGCTCACGGGAAAGATACAAACTTCTTACAGATGGTGTCAGAAATAATCTCCAAACTCTAATGCCCCGAGCTGCAATAGCGTCACTCTATTCATTAAGCTACTGTGGCGTCCTTTAAGTACTCATAAGGAGTTGATGCACAATAATATTTAAAGGATGTTTATACCAACACTTCATTAATGCCTATGCTACTGAAGAAAGAACTTGTAGGGATCAAGAAAACGACGCCACTTCTACCTACTTGTGTTTGGATGGTCCATACTGTTTCACTGCTTGTATAAAGACAAATGGTCCTAAATCAATGCCGATAGATTTAAGCTGAAGTTCAATAGCCAGTTTTCTGTGCTGTATAACTCAATGTGTTGACTACTTACAAGTGATGCAAAAGAATTTATTTCATTCAAACAGGACATCCTTTAGATGAAATTACTGCAGTCTGTTTTGATAATGGTATAGCATCTAATTCCTTACAATATCCTCCGATACACCATTGTTCCTGTCCGCGCCTGGTGGTGAATCAGGCGGCAACCCTGCCATTTCTTCAGCATTTTTGTCTCTTTTTTTACGAGGCAGAGTTGCTAGCTTGACTCTCAACCCAGCAATGATTGAAAGCATGCAAGGAGCTGGCCGGATTCAAACCTGGGACCACTCACCTCGCAGACCAGTGTGGACGCCACTACACCACCGGTTGACAATCTGATACATTGTTTGCATATAATGAATATTCATTGCTGGTGGAATTTGAGATGTTCAAATTACAATTGAGCTTCAACTTTTGCTAAAGGTACACCTATTCTTTAACACTTACCAGTTTCTTGAAGCCTTAAACGTATTTGATTAGCAACGGAGGCCTTTGTATAAGAAGTGATTATGCTGTGACCACGTTCTCGAACCCATTGCATAAGGTCGATCCTGGCAGATGTCAGATTAGATGATGTTTTCTTCACCACTATCATGGCTGCTTCTGTCTCTCGGCTAAATTTGAGACTGTCCCTGTCAGAAATCTTGATGAGGTAGAAATAGATGTTAACAACAATATTCAAATGAATTACTTCATTCATTCTTTTTTTTAAATCCCAATTAACTCTAAAAATCCATGCAATTAAAATTACATATTCACAATAATTTCTAAATGTAATGTGTACTTAATAGGGGCCCAGCGCCCAACCAGACCACTGGCTCTGAGCTCAAATTGACCATCTTCTTCGAGCTAGGTTTCTTAGTTTCTCTTAGCGATTTGCTCCTCTGACTATGCCATCTCCCTGTCACCAAATGAATTCCTTAACTAGCTCCATTCTGAAGTGCAGGAGATTGTGAATGAAAGATCACTGCTCTGATACTTATAATGCCACTGGTTTTTGCAAAAAGAGTAAGTTTCTTGGGGGTCATGGATTTATCTCTTGGCAAATCACATGCTGCATAATTCAGTGGTGAAAGTTAGTAACACGATTTAACAGCTAGAGGGGAGATTTTATGTTTTCATAAAAGAATAGAGATCAAGGCAACTTATAAGAATTGTTAGAAATTATTCTACTAGCTGCTAACAGATTTGAAACGGTATTGAAACACATTTCGTAATCAAACAAACACAACCAAAATTCAAACAGAACTGAAACCGAAGCTGCACAGGAACTTTGGATAGGAAAGGGGAAAGACACTGAGCCTTAAACCTCATAGCTGGGGCACAGTGTGTGACATGAGAGCATAAGAACAGGGGCACAGAAACAATTTATAACATAGAAGGACAGAGTGATTGTCATTTCTGGTAATTGGAGGTCGTTGAAAACGGTTTTAAGAAATTCAAGAAATTTACCCTCATTCTATTAATATCTTACTGTGCATCTAATTTTACACTGTTCTACTTTTCCCTATACTGGAAATCTCTTTGGTTCTCTTCTTGAAAATGATGCTGAGCATCTGTACTATTTTATAGTAAAATTTAATTGAAATTCAGAGTGCACAGTTATAAAGTCATATCAAATTGCAGCACAAAACAAGCCCTTCAGCCCAACTCACCCATGCTGACCAAGATATCCATCTAATCTAGTCCCATTTGCCCACATCCCACTTAACCCAGGGGTTCCCTACCTTTTTTATGCCATGGACCTACACCAATAAGCAAGGAGTCCGGGGGCCCCAGGTTAGGAATCCCCGCTCTAAACCTGTCCCATCTTAGGGTTGATAAAGTAAGATCATAAGGGAACAATCAAATGATACTTCATGACTAGGAGTTCGAACGATATCTCCCAATGACTGAAGGTGCTCCATCTCTCAGCAATCAAAAGAGACCAAATGGCTCTTAAGATAGAGGATATCATAAACATTAAATAAAATCAAAGATTATAACAGTGGAGCGTGCAAAATACAACATGGAGAGCCATCTGGCTCACTGTCCACCTGCAGTGGATAAAAGCCCAGTTCTGGGTCCAAAGCCATGGTACCTCAAGTGCACATTCAAAAATATTTTGATTGTATTTGGGGCTTCTCATGTATGAAAACATCTGTGTGTGCAGCAGATTTATTCAGGATAGATGTCAAGATATTTCCACCAGTAGAAGGATCTCAAAAGAGGGTGCAATGTCACACAAACAGGACCCATCATGAGAAACTGAGGTGTACAGATCTTCTTCCATTTCGGGAAGATGTGGAATCGATATGGGTAGAGCTGCGTAACACTAAGGGGCAGAAAACGCTGGTGGGAGTTGTGTACAGGCCACCTAACAGTAGTAGTGAGGTCGGAGATGGTATTAAACAGGAAATTAGAAATGTGTGCAATAAAGGAACAGCAGTTATAATGGGTGACTTCAATCTACATGTAGATTGGGTGAACCAAATTGGTAAAGGTGCTGAGGAAGAGGATTTCTTGGAATGTATGCGGGATGGTTTTTTGAACCAACATGTCGAGGAACCAACTAGAGAGCAGGCTATTCTGGACTGGGTTTTGAGCAATGAGGAAGAGTTAATTAGCAATCTTGTCGTGAGAGGCCCCTTGGGTAAGAGTGACCATAATATGGTGGAATTCTTCATTAAGATGGAGAGTGACATAGTTAATTCAGAAACAAAGGTTCTGAACTTAAAGAGGGGTAACTTTGAAGGTATGAGACGTGAATTAGCTAAGATAGACTGGCAAATGACACTTAAAGGATTGACGGTGGATATGTAATGGCAAGCATTTAAAGATTGCATGGATGAACTACAACAATTGTTCATCCCAGTTTGGCAAAAGAATAAATCAAGGAAGGTAGTGCACCTGTGGCTGACAAGAGAAATTAGGGATAGTATCAATTCCAAAGAAGAAGCATACAAATTAGCCAGAAAAAGTGGCTCACCTGAGGACTGGGAGAAATTCAGAGTTCAGCAGAGGAGGACAAAGGGCTTAATTAGGAAGGGGAAAAAAGATTATGAGAGAAAACTGGCAGGGAACATAAAAACTGACTGTAAAAGCTTTTATAGATATGTAAAAAGGAAAAGACTGGTAAAGACAAATGTAGGTCCCCTACAGACAGAAACAGGTGAATTGATTATGGGGAGCAAGGACATGGCAGACCAATTGAATAATTACTTTGGTTCTGTCTTCACTAAGGAGGACATAAATAATCTTCCAGAAATAGTAGGGGACAGAGGGTCCAGTGAGATGGAGGAACTGAGCGAAATACATGTTAGTAGGGAAGTGGTGTTAGGTAAACTGAAGGGATTGAAGGCAGATAAATCCCCAGGGCCAGATGGTCTGCATCCTAGAATGCTTAAGGAAGTAGCCCAAGAAATAGTGGATGCATTAGTGATAATTTTTCAAAACTCGTTAGATTCTGGACTAGTTCCTGAGGATTGGAGGGTGGCTAATGTATCCCCACTTTTTAAAAAAGGAGGGAGAGAAACCGGGGAATTATAGACCAGTTAGCCTAACGTCGGTGGTGGGGAAACTGCTGGAGTCAGTTATCAAAGATGTGATAACAGCACATTTGGAAAGCGGTGAAATCATCGGACATAGTCAGCATGGATTTGTGAAAGGAAAATCATGTCTGACGAATCTCATTGAATTTTTTGAGGATGTAACTAGTAGAGTGGATAGGGGAGAACCAGTGGATGTGGTATATTTGGATTTTCAAAAGGCTTTTGACAAGGTCCCACACAGGAGATTAGTGTGCAAACTTAAAGCACACGGTATTGGGGGTAAGGTATTGATGTGGATAGAGAATTGGTTAGCAGACAGGAAGCAAAGAGTGGGAATAAACGGGACCTTTTCAGAATGGCAGGCGGTGACTAGTGGGGTATCGCAAGGCTCAGTGCTGGGACCCCAGTTGTTTACAATATATATTAATGACTTAGATGAGGGAATTAAATGCAGCATCTCCAAGTTTGCGGATGACACGAAGCTGGGTGGCAGTGTTAGCTGTGAGGAGGATGCTAAGAGGATGCAGAGTGACTTGGATAGGTTGGGTGAGTGGGCAAATTCATGGCAGATGCAATTTAATGTGGATAAATGTGAAGTTATCCACTTTGGTGGCAAAAATAGGAAAACATTATTATCTGAATGGTGGCCGATTAGGAAAAGGGGAGGTGCAACGAGACCTGGGTGTCATTATACACCAGTCATTGAAAGTGGGCATGCAGGTACAGCAGGCGGTGAAAAAGGCGAATGGTATGCTGGCATTTATAGCGAGAAGATTCGAGTACAGGAGCAGGGAGGTACTACTGCAGTTGTACAAGGCCTTGGTGAGACCACACCTGGAGTATTGTGTGCAGTTTTGGTCCCCTAATCTGAGGAGACATCCTTGCCATAGAGGGAATACAAAGAAGGTTCACCAGATTGACTCCTGGGATGGCAGGACTTTCATATGAAGAAAGACTGGATGAACTGGGCTTGTACTCGTTGGAATTTAGAAGATTGAGGGGGGATCTGATTGAAACGTATAAAATCCTAAAGGGATTGGACAGGCTAGATGCAGGAAGATTGTTCCCGATGTTGGGGAAGTCCAGAACGAGGGGTCACCAGTTTGAGGATAAAGGGGAAGCCTTTTAGGACCGAGATTAGGGAAAACTTCTTCACACAGAAAGTGGTGAATCTGTGGAATTCTCTGCCACAGGAAACAGTTGAGGCCAGTTCATTGGCTATATTTAAGAGGGAGTTAGATATGGCCCTTGTGGCTACGGGGATCAGGGGGTATGGAGGGAAGGCTGGGGCAGGGTTCTGAGTTGGATGATCAGCCATGATCATAATAAATGGCGGTGCAGGCTCGAAGGGCTGAATGGCCCACTCCTGCACCTATTTTCTATTTCTACATACGTCTGCTCTTACCTCATCTTCCCACCACCTCCACGTCCAACACATAATTCTCTGAAACTTACGCCACCTCCAATGGGATCCCATCACCAAGTACATCTTTCCCTCTCCCCCCGCCCCCCCCCCCACACTTTCTGCAGGGACCACTCCCTATGCGACTCCCTTGTCCATTTGTCGCTCCCCATTGTTCTCCTTCCTGGCACCCATCCTTGCAAGTGGGACAAGTGCTACCCCTGCCCCTACACCTGCTCCTTCACTACCATTCAGGGCCCTAAACAGTCCTTCCAGGTGAGGTGACACTTCACCTGTGAGTCTGTTGGGGTCATCTGCTGTGTGCGGTGCTCCCGGTGTGGCCTCCTATATATTGGTGAGCCCGATGTAGATTGGGAGACCGCTTAGCCAAGCACCTACGCTCCATCCACCAGAAAAAGTGGGATCTCCCAGTGGCCACCCATTTTAATTCCAGTTCCCATTCTCATTCCAATTCCAATATATCCATCCATAGCCTCCTCTACTGTTGTGATGAGGCCACACTCAGGTTGCAGGAACAACACCTTATATTCCATTTGGGTAGCCTCCAACCTGATGGCATGAACATCGATTTCTCAAACTTCCAGTAATGCCCCCCACTTCACCATTTCCCATCCCCTTTTCCCTCTCTCATCTGATCTCCTTGCCAACCCCATCACCTCCCTCTGGTGCTCTCCCCCTTTTCTTTCTATCATGGCCTTCCGTCTCTTTCACCAATCAACTTCCCAGCTCTTTACTTCATCCCTTCCCCCTCCAGGTTTTACCATCAGCTTGTGTTTCTCTTTGCCCTCCACCCCCCCCCCCCCGCCACCTTTTAAAACTACTCCTCAGCAATTTTTTCTCCAGCCCTACCGAAGGGTTTCGGCCCGAAACATCCTCTAGCATTTTGTGTGTGTTGCATAGATCTTCATCTCACCGAGAGTAGTAGCGTACCTCTAGAATTCCCTACCTCAGAGGTTTGTGGAGGCTAGATCATTGTGACTGTTTAGAGAAGTAGGTAAATTTTTGAAAGATCAGGGAAATGGCACAGTAGAGGAAATGAAGAGTGCAGATCAGCCAGAATCATCCTGAATAGCAAGGTATGTTCGAGATGCTAAATGGCTTACACTTGATCCTACTTTCTTCTGTTCTTATGGTTGTTCTTAAAACCATGCACTCAGACTAAGTTCCTGACTCCCTCTTGGTGAAAAAGCAATCCATTCATATCTAACCTTTTCAACAATTACCTTCAATCTACTCATTTAGTTTTCTCTTTTGCCAAGGAAAATAGGTTCTTTCCTTTCCATTCTCTCATAAGAACATAAGAAATAAGAGCAGTGGTAGGCCATCTTGCTCCGCCATTTAATAAGATCATGGCTGATCTGACCATGGACTTTTCTCCACCCACCTGCCTTTTCCCCCATAACCCTCATATTCTCCTACTATGCAAAAATCTATCCAACCTTGTCTTAAATACATTTACTGAGGTCGCCTCCACTGCTTCGTTGGGCACAGAATTCCACAGGTTCACCACTCTCTGGGAAAAACAGTTCTTCCTCATCTCCATCCTAAATTTACTCCCCCAAATCTTGAGGCTATGTCCCCTAATTCTAGTCTCACCTACAACTGGAAACAACTTTATTGCCTCTATCTTATCTATCCCTTTCATAATTTTATATGTTTCTGTAAGATATTTCTGGGCCTTTCCGTACGATGCATCTCAATTAAATCCTTGCTCAACGTCTTCTGTGCTAAAGAAAACACACACAACCTGACTAACCTTTACTCACATCTAAAAATTCTCCGATCCTGGCAAAGTAGAATATGAAACAAGCTTTTACTTAACTTTCCGTGTTCTATCTATTGTTAGCATTACAGACTCACATCCAGCTTTATCTGTTATTACCTGGATGCAGATCTTCTAAAAATTGGGAAAGCTCTCATGATTAAAGATTTCACATTTCTCAAATCAACAGTAAAAGTAATTTATATTGCCATGTCTTAAAAAAAATTTACAACTGGCCTCAAAAGTTAACTTGAGTTACAAGGAAAGCCACACTCACCGAATGTGAGCAGGGTGGAAATGCAGTAAGGTTAAAATTTTAAATCCAGTTTGCAATGTAAATGATTTGTGTATCATTCTCTGTTTGAAGACAAGGAGTTCAAGTTAAGCTAACTACATTCTGAAACTATCACCTGTTGATAGCATTTAGTAAAATAAACTTGTCCAAAAGGAACATCTAGCAAATCCTCTTAGGCCTTTCAGTAGACAATCCATTATGAGGCCGGAATACACACATTAAATTAATTTCATGGTCTAAATGATGTTTTCCATTGAAATGTCTGATCACTTTACAGGCATAATGCAGTGTATCTTTGCCAAATTCCTCATTTGTTCCTCATTCTACTTGCCCTTATTGTGACCAAATTTTAATCCTTTCCCACTGAAAATTCCCACGAATTCACCAATGCTCAACCAAGGTCCACTACAGTTACATTGCTTTTAGGAACATTTATTTTTTTGTTATACTTCGCCATCCTTAAGGGAAAAAAGGCCACACATAATTATTCAATGGATTGTGCATTTCTTCCCAGAAGCCAATAAATTACCATTTACTCATATTTCACCAAATAGGTACCCACTCACCAGCCGTCACACATCTTCAATTGGTCAGATACCCACAATGATCTAGCCTCTACAACCCTATGCACCTCCATTTAAACATTGCCCCACACGCAAAATGATGGATGATCTCAGCAGGTCAGGCAGCATCTATGGAAATGAATAAACAGTCAACATTTTGGGCTGAGACCCTTTATCATGATGGGAAAGGAAGGGGAAAGTGAGACTGACTTAGAAGGTGGAGGGAGGGGAGGAAGAACATTGCCCCCTCTTTTGAGATTGTTCTACTGGTGATCTTAACATCTACCTTGAATAAATCTGTTGCACTCACAGCTATTTTGATAGGAGAAAAACTCCAAAAAAAAATCTCTCCTGTTGTTTAGGTCTCACATTTATTTAGATGGTAATTACAGATTTCATTAGGTGTATTTGAATGTTTTGAGAACAATGCTACGTCCTTGCTTTAATGCTTCAGTCAATGCACTACCCAAGTTGTTTTTGCTCTACATAGGTTTATTTTTCAAATCCACTTATTACAATTACGTGCTGTCAAGAAAATAATTGTGATTCAGAATCAAGTTTGCCTGACTTCCTCTTCTCTGTCATCTTACAGATTTCATGCGTTGCGCTAAAAGCTGAACAAATACTTAACCCAGAACTGCATTGTCATGACTAACACATTCCCTATTGAAATTTATGAAGACAAATTGCTTATAATATTGCCACACTACATTCCTCATACACCGTCTAAAGACTCATATTCAGCTCTTAAGATTTTCATTAGTAAAACCTTTCAAAAACAAAAATTATTTTCTGACTGTTCCCAAACAGGGATAATCTCTATTTGGCAAATAATTTATAACAGCAAATGAAGTAAAGAAACCAGCATGAATAATCACAAAACTATACAAAATGGGTGCCTTCAAAGATTCCAAGGAATGAAAGACTTGTTAAGGTTAAAATGGAGAAGATGGGTGTATTCATCTTAGTACAAAGAAGGCCAAGAGATACATGACAGGTGCATGAGGTTATGGCTGATTTAGGTGAAGTAGAGGGAAGCTATCCCCGTTAGTGGATAATTCAAGCAGAAAGGAGTAAAGTTTTAAATTCAAGGCAAGAGCCATCACAAGAGGGATGTGTCAGACAATATGTTGTTGGAGAGGTATAGTCATAATCTGGAACTCACCAGCATCAGGATGTTGGAAATTAGATTTTTAATTTATTCATTTTTTTCAGGATGTGGCCATCACTAACAATATTCAGAAATTATTGCTCAACCTGAATTTATGCTTGAGATGGTGGTGGTGAGTGTCCCCTTGAACAGCTGCAGTCCTTTAGACAGAAGTGCTCCCACAACACTGTTAGGTAGTAAGTCTCTGTAATGAAGAAATGGTATCAATGTGTTGTGTGACTTGGAGGAGAATCTGGAGGTCAAGGTGTTTCTACGTGCCTGAAGCCTTGCTTTGAAGAGCTTGACAGTGGCTTCAGGTTGGATGGTGAAATCTGAGCCCGGAGCGAATGCTGTGGTCTGGATCCTGATCCCTGATCCCTTCGCAGCAGCCAGTCCTAGTGTGTACAGTATAGGCTTTTCTGCATGTAGGAATGGCCTGCTTCATTTGCTGAGGGTTTGTAAATGGAACTGAATATTGGAAAGTCATCAGCAAAAATATAAATCACTTTGCTCTCTTAATGGAAGTTGGACATTTGTAACTCAAGTCATTTGAGCCTCATGATGCAGCTGTCTCTCTGATTATTGGAAAGGCTTTTTGTTTAAATATAACAGACATTTCCTGCATCATAGTCTGAGTCACTTCAAACAAATGTTGTAGATAACAATAAAAAATATAAGAAATTGTTATCTTCCCCTGACTACAATAATGAATCAAAAAGTGATAGCTCACAGAAAGATGCTACTATGGATTATAGAAATGTTTGAATGAGTGCACCTTCAAACATTAAATCTCCAATTGAAATTAATTACATCTGATGGCTCGCCACAGAGTATTTTATTTGCTTATGCCAATGTTTACAACAAATTTATATGCACTGCCAGTGCATAAATGCACTATCTTAACACACACACTCATCCTATTTATTTTACAGCTAAACAAAGTTCAGTATATTCATTTTGACAAGATGTAGACAACATCACCTTTGGTTTTACAAAATAACTTAAGTTCTACTTTAAAAAAATGTAATTTTAGCTTTAGGCAAAAATATGGCATTAATATAGATCACATCCTGACCCTTGTGCTTTCTTGCTAGTGATCTACTTCAGAAGTGCTGTCACTTTTGTAATGTTGGCAGCCAATCTGTGCACACCAAGCTCATAATCATGGTCAGATAATTTTTTAAAAAATATATTTGATGCAGGGCTAAATATTGGCCTGGATATCATGCAATCTTTTACCTCCATATAGAATAGACGCACCTCCAAAAAGGCACAGTGGTGCACAGCTCTACTGATCTTGGTTTAATCTGAAGCTGGTGAAATATGTACATTCCCCTCGTGAACACATGCGTCTCCTCCCACATCCCAAGGACGTGTGTATGGTAGGTAAACTGGTCACTGTAAATGCCCCTAACATTAAGGTGTAGAATGGTAATATAGGAAGAATAAAATGGGGTTAGTGTAGGATTAGTGTAAATAGATGCTAAAGGGTTTGCTTCCATACTGCATAACTCTAAAAGTTTCATTGGTAATGCAAAGGAGACCCAGTCAAGCTATTGATGCTTTTGTGGCTGGAGGGTTCACCTTTATACCAAAATAAAATTCTCATATTCCTATGAATAAGTTAAAACTTTAAAATATTTAGCTTTATGGTACGAAGAATGACTCATGGATACGTTTCAAAACACTTCTGAAGTATGATAAAACAGCCACTTTTCTAATGGCATTCTATACACTTTATGTCTTGAAAGACGTCAGTCAAAGGCAAACTAAATTTAATAAAACCAGTCAATTTTTAAAATCAATAGCTGAAAACATTATGAGAGTTATTTATAGACCAGTCTTACAATCATACTCACAGAATCTGAGCTTACAGCTAATAAACGTAAGTTCTGGGTTTCTCCTGTCCCACCAGCTGGACAGAACCATTAGATGTGACCAAGCAGATGAGAATCCTCAATATTGATTCGGAATCCCATGAAATCTCAAGACATCAGAGCAGATATTGGTAAGGAAAACTAATTACCACCTAGTGCTCCTGCTCAGGGTTTAAATCTGTACCCTTCTGCTCTGAGTGCCAAGTTCACACTAGGCGAGGGTCTTTCATATCCACCAACATGACACTCTCTTCCATTTGTTGAGCTAGTAGTGCCCCACACAACATAGCTGATGGATTGACACTGTGGTAGTAAGTGAGAGAATCATCGTTCTGGGAGCAATTTCCTGACCTTGTATTCTAATCTACCTCCCTCAGAGCTTTATTAACTTAAGAAATGGACCAATTTAACCAGTGGTCCATTTCTTAAGTTAATACATTTAAGCAGTGTATTAACTGAATCACTTGTTCAAACAATGTTCAACAAGTTTAGTACAGTCAAAGAGAAGCAGCCTACCTAAACGGCACCTTAATGTTTATGCCCTTCAACATGGTACCACATAGCTAGAGTGTGAATTATATGTATCAATTTACCAAAGGTTCTCCAATATCACCTCCCAAAACCCGTATCACCTAAGGACAGTTGCCCCATGACAAAGCCACATTTGCACATACCCCAATAGTCACACTATCAGAGGAATGCCAACACAGAAATACATTCAACCAGGCTGGGAGACCGTTTCACTGAACACCTACGCTCTGTCCGCCAGAGAAAGCAGGATCTCCCAGTGGCCACACATTTTAATTCCATGTCCCATTCCCATTCTGGTATGTCTATCCATGGTCTCCTCTACTGTCAAGATGAAGCCACACTCAGGTTGAAGGAAAAACAATTTATATTCCAGCTGGGTAGCCTCCAACCTGATGGCATGAACACTGAATTCTCTAACTTCCGTTAATGCCCAACCTCCCCTTCGTACCCCATCCCTTATTTATTTATTTATTCCCCCCCCGCCTTTTTCCCTTTCTTTTTTCTCCCACTGTCCCTCTCACTATAACTCCTTGCCCATCCTCTGGGTTTTCCCCCTTTCTTTCTCCCGAGGCCTCCCGTCCCATGACCCTCTCCCTTCTCCAGCCTCGTATCCCTTTTGCCAATCAACTTTCCAGCTCTTAGCTCCATCCCTCTCCCTCCTGTCTTCTCCTATCATTTCAGATCTCCCCCTCTCCCTCCCACTTTCAAATCTCTTACTAGCTCTTCTTTCAGTTAGTCCTGACGAAGGGTCTCGGTCCAAAATGTTGACTATACTTCTTCCCATAGATGCTGCCTGGCCTGCTGCATTCACCAGCATTTTTTGTGTGTGTTGCTACAGAAATACATTGCCATCTCCAATGCTGCATGACCAAAATCCTGAAACTACCTAGCTAAGCAGCACACTGCAAGTATGTTTACCCCAAAGGCTGCTGCAGTTCATGAAGGAAGCTTGCAACACTCACTTGAGCAGAATAACGCTATAAATACATACTTATCCACGATTCTCCTGAATGAATAAAGAGTACAAAATGAACTGAACATTTCACTCACAAAACAATTCTGAATAACAAGGATGTGATTCTATCTCAAAATTGGTTCTTTGATCTTTAATCCACATATACCTTTTTAATGAAACAACTCTATTTTGTACTAATCTGGTGATTATGTAGCACTAGAGTAATAGCAACAGTGGACTCCTGTGAGGACTCATCTTCAAGTCCAGAGGTGCTCCATAATGTTCTGAATGATGGGCATGCTATACATCTGGCTCCTCAGCTCCATTCCTGTCATACCTCCATGCCTGATGAGTGCATCAATGTGTGTTTTGGCTCAATGTTTTGCCCAACTGGAGAATATAATCAAATTTTTTAAATATTCTTTTTTGATCAGATCATAAAGGAGTGCTGAAACGTTTCCAATCTTAAATTGCTCCTGGCTTGTGTTACCAAAATCTCGAGGAAGAAAATCCTGGAAACTTACAGCAATAAAAATGAAGAACTGTGTTGAAATCATAAAAGAATATCATCTGCTCTTGAGAGCATAGCACATGAAGCTGTAGAGTTACTCTGAGAATATTTTGTGCACATACTGAACTCGACAACCAACACCCCGAGGGAGCCAGCAGAAAAATGCATTCTAAGGATTATACTTCAAGTTGCACTCTGCAAGGGCCCCTAACCTGTATTACCATGCAAAGACGAGGAGTCAAACTTTTGCAAGGAATCAATTTTTTTTAGATGAACTGTGATCCTCAATAAAAACAATTTCAATAATTCTTACATGTATGAAAATAATATACATTTGTAGATTGAAATTTTCTGTAGCTTTTAGAGGTACACTTCTTTAGGAGATTTCAACATTTTAAAAAACACTTACTTGCTAATTCATCTGGAGAGTTACAATGACTAATAAAATAACAAACCTGATTATAGTAGTTAGATTTCTGGTTAATAATTACTCATTCATTAACAGGGCTTAATGCATAAACACTTACAGTCACTTCTAGCTTTCCAATGATATCATGTGACTTGATTACCCAATTGACTGCTTTCTCGCACTTGAGGATCAGCAAAATACTTCTGGCGAGCACAGTATCTGCATGCATTGGCCGTATGTCGACAACTACGTCCACTTTGAAAATCCTGCTGTGGAATAGCATAAAAAAGTTTGTATACGTGCCAGAATTTTTACTTATGTTCAACCTTTTCCAGCTGAATATGTCTCTAGTGTCTGGCCAGTTGATTAAAATGTTGGAATTAATCCCAGACAATAGAACATGTGCAAAATACGCTACAATGCGATATGCATTATAAGATGATTCATAATAACATTCACTCAAAACAATACTACACACTTTTTCCAGAAGTAGTTGAAGGGTCAGATTTTTGAGGATGCACTTAGACCATTAATACAACTCTCACAACTATAGTTTAACTTGCACAGACAAATAAATCAACTTTGGTTTTTGTTGAACTAAATACCATCACGTACAGAGAAAATTTACAAGGATGCTGCCGGGACCTGAGAACCTGAGTTACAAGGAAACAGGTTCAGACTTAATTCCCTGGAGTGTAGGAGAATGAGGGAAGATTTGAATGAGATATACAAAAATATGAAGGGTATAGATAGGGCAAATGCAAGCAAGCTTTTTCCACTGAGGTTGGTAACAGTAGAATTAGAGGTCGTGGATTAAAAGTGAAAGGGTGGAATGTTTAAGGGGATGATGAGGGGGAACTTCTTCCCTCAGAGGGTGGTTAGAGTGTGAAACGAGTTGCCAGTGGAAGTGGTGGATATGGGTTCAATTTCAACACTTAGGAGAAATTTGGATAATACATAGATAGAAAGGGTGCGGAGGGCTTTGGTCTAGGTTAGGACGCTGTGATTAGGCAGAATCCTAGCTTGGCATGGGCTTGGTGGGCGAAAGGGCTTGTTTCTGTGCTGCTCTATGACCATCCAAGGTGCATCATTGCTACAGATGATAATTCTTTTTACTATTTTCTCTTATACTTAGATAATATGGTCCATGCATCGAGTATGACCAAAGTGAACAGTCTCCATTACTTCTGTTAGGTGGAGCAAGGGCAAGTACAACCAATTCTCTGATATTTGCTTGGCACAGCTCAAATGTATTCACACAACTTTCCAAGTCAGGGCATAGCTGACCATTACATTAAATGCTGGAATAGACATTTTAGACTATTTGCCAAAAGAGGACAAAACAAAAAGTGCTATGTCCAATATTTTGTATTTATTACATAGATACATTTGTGAGAGGACAGAAAAAAAGATTGTTAAAATGAGAATCCACAAGAGGAACGTTTTAAAGGTCTGTTATGTGTGTTTATAAAAAGAGTTACTAAGTTTGTTAAAAGCTGTGCCAACTAAGTCTTCAGCGATGGCTAGACAACATTGTTGTAGCATTTGGGTATATTATCCTTTGAATTGCTTTTATCAAGTGATTGAAAAACATATTTGGCCTCCTCATTGTAGAAATTTAATTGTGCAATATAGGGTGATATGGTCAAATGTTATGTCCAGGAAATTTAATTGTACTGATGTCATCACCAGGATCATTCCATGGAAAATGCAATGAAATAGGAAATAATACCTCAGAGGGCCAATAGAGGCAGCATTTACATCAGAAGTGACCACAAGTAGTAACTGAACTAAAATTTTCATGTTAAGATAACATGACACTTGCAAGACACTTTACTGAAAATAAATAAGTGTTTTAAATTTGAAATATATAAATGCATTTTAGTGCCACTTAATTTTTTAGTAACATAATATTAAAACAAAATGTGGATTTGCTAACACCAAACTTAAAGCTTAACAAACTGAAGTTTCTTTTGGTAAACTTAGGAATTAGTAGGGGGAGGTAATTATGGAAACTATTGCATCCAGTTACTATGACACAAGGCGTCATCATGAACTATTTCCTGAGGTTAGATGGAGCATTCCGAGAATCCTGCAATGTGAAACACTGCTGCTCCATCAAAACAGTCACCAGGGAGTCATCTGGAAGTAGTTAGTTGTGTCAAGTAATGGAAGTTTAACAAGATGCAACTAGACATTAGCATAGAAATTCATCGTTGGGAAGCCAGAAAAACGTAACATTAACCAATTTTGTGCAGATTTCTGGAGACTTACTGCTAGTCGTAAATAAGTTCTGGGCATAGTGGAAAAGATGTTAGAGAACCCTGGAGCTGTTTTTCTAGTATCCAGCTTGCTTAAATTACTGACAGTACAATAGCCAAAACAAATTTCTACTCAGAGCACTGGTTTTGCACCATCTTGGTCTTTATACCACCTGGCATTGTTCACTCCCAAAGGAAGAAGGTTTTCATAACAATGAAGGTTCAACCAAACATATTTAAAATGTAGTCAAGGGCAGTGACTGTGTAACTCTCTGGAGGACAAACTTGATGCTGTCACTATACCTAGGTGCTTTTAGCATGAGTCCCTCAAAATTTAGTGAGCAAAAATGCTAGAAAATACCCAATGAAATGGGAAATGGTTCCATGTTCATCTGATGTAAAATGAGTCAAAATACTGTCTGTCATTTCACAAAAGAGGTGGCATTAAAAGTTTCCTTCAGTCAACACCTCCTATCAGAAGTATACCTATGCAAGCACTGTCCCAAAAATTAGCTCTGGTCATATCTGGGTCCACTGAACACCTCAGTGATAGGTTCAAAAAAGTACCTTATAAACTAGATTACAACTTGCTGTAACAAAAAACAAAAGAGTGATTTAAAAATGTGTATTACACTTAGAACTAATAAATTTTAATCATTAAATCATCTATTAGAAGTAATTAGCTACTTCTAGGTATTATGATAATGTTTAGCTTCATCACACAGCAGTTCAACATTTTAAGAGCAAATCAGCATTTCAAGAAGAACCAAAGATTCAAATCAGACCAAAATTCTCACTTACCTGTAAGGATTCGAACTTGGGGATTCCAAGTCAATAACATGAACCTCCTTTTCACCTATTGGGTTTGAGGATGTACAACCCTGTGCAGGTTGCATTTTCAAATAAGCTCCGAGGTAATTCTGAGACAGGAAGTTCTTCTCTATAATGCATGTGGGTAACAATGAAGGATCTAAAAAAAGTTATAATTATTGTTTTATCATCTATTCAGAATAACTATGGCTAACAAAAATCTTAAATGCTGATTTTACCAAACATTATGGAAAAATTATATAGAGGTTTTAAAAGCTAAACAATTGATAAAAAAAATCAAACCTCTCATTTACCTATTAGGACTATCTCAAGGAATTATACAAGAATAAAAGGTAATTACAAACAATTGTATCATTGCCAAAAAGTAAAAAAAAACATTTCAGATTGAAGCCAGAGAATAAGATGGACTTACCTTCACCTACTTTGATGTAAATATTATTAACCTTGTTCAATTCGGTGAAAGATGTCACAGATCCATATTTTTTCTGAGTCCACTGCAGTAAATGTTTACTACCTTGAGGCATTGAGTGCTCTTCCAATGATTCTGATAAGGTAAAATTTACTGTTGGAAACTGGACAGTAGAATTTGTAGTCACCTGAAATTAGGAAGAATGAAAGCATTTCGTTAACCCTATTCATGTTTATAAACTTAAAAATTGCTTAATATTTAACACTAACAGTCTAGATTACTGGTGTTCAGTAGTTCTTATTTTTTTGAACGGGTTACTTAAAGTTGATTGCTGGATATAGTTGAAGCTGAGCCTCAACTTGTGTGCAAATTAACGCAGATGGCATAAAGATGTGGCCTCCGCTTCTTTGCCCCTGATTATCTTTCTGAATCATATAATCTGGTGTGGGATTTTTTTTTAAACAAATACATCAGTATCATGTAAAAAAAAGAGTATATCGAAAACTTCTTGATAAATCAGAACAAATGTTTAGTATAAATAGGTAACATCTAGATGAGGTAAGGTTTGCAAGTATTCTAGTGGTTCATGGTGAGTTCATTTTTCTTATAACGTGAAAACTAAGGTTTCATTTAGTCATCTGTGTGAACTTCAAGGTCTGAATTGAATTGACTTTATTACTTACATCCTTCGTAGATACGAGGAATAAAAATCTTTACGCATAATAAATAGTATGTACTGCCATTGTAGAATAAAATATAGATTTAGAAACAGAAAATACTGTGCTGGCCTCCAAGGAAAATTTAAAACTCCAGAAATTTCTTGTTTTACGTTATGCCTTAAATATTATATCTGATATTATACTTGGAAATCAAAAAGCAAAAAAACAATTGCAGATGTCGGAAAATTAAAAAGTAAGAATACTGTAAATACTCAGATGATCAGTCAACATCTGCTGAGAGAATCAGAATCTGATTTAACATCAACTACGTATGTCATGAAATTTGTTAAACATCCACACAGTTTATTTTTTGCCATTAAATCAGTGTAACAGAGTTCTTCTCATACTGTTTGTGACAACTGCACAGAGTGAAAACTGCACTTCCAAAGTTCGCAGATGAGCATTTTTGGTTTTCCCTATGTAATGCTGTACTGAAATGTTTCAGCATGGTGTTCCCTTTTGACAAGCCACAAACTTTTATAGATGCTACAATATATTACAGGCAGCCTTTGAGTTGAGGTAACACCATTCACACAACATTTTTCCAGCTACCTAGCATTGATACTGAACGAAAGGGTGCTTCAACAATGGTAATGGTGTGGGACAATGTTCCTAGGGGTCCAAAGGGATGGTTTTGAAAAAAACACTGATAACAGGAGGCATGATATTTTATGCACAGGGATAAAAAAAAAAAAGTCCAAGGTCACAGTCAGACGCTCCTGGAATGAAGTCACAGGGTATTCCCTGTAAGGACACCACTGCAGTCTTTGAATGCCTAATTGTTGAGGAAACCTGTAGGGCAGGAAGATGCCCTGTGAATATAGTACATTACTACTCCTGTCTTTGGCTATGGAGCTTTGGTGACCTCTCAAATTCAGAAATAATCAACTAAATGTGAGCTATGACAGCAATCAGCTAGGACAAGGAAAAAGAGTGAAAGCAATTCTGAGGAGTAATGCAGTCAAGATTTTATCTGAAGTCACTGAAGGTTCCTTATCTCAGAAGGAAAAGACACAATTTCATTGTTGACACAGTTTTAAGCAAAATGGATGTAGTAAAAACAGGATGTTCTGGGAGTAAATAAATACATTTTTAAGACCACTGAAGCAGTCCACAAATTTTGCATGTTGTACTATTTTTTGTCACCTGGGAGAGCTTTATGCCAGAAAAAAAATTGCTTCTAAAAAAGAGGGACAAAGTTTGTAGCTAGTGTATCCAGAGATAGTTAAAATTTTTAATTTTCAGTTATGGAGTTGTGTGAACAAATTTGAGTCCAATAAATCTTAAGTCTTAAATAATCTCCCTGGTATTAGACATTAACTGGTACTGTTACGGTGTCTCAATCCTCCAGATTTTAATTAATGTAGGAGTCTAGGAGGTAGTGTGCCATTTCCAATTACTATAAACATCACTGCAAGGGTCCACAGGAAGTCCAACTGAGTGCCTGTGCAATAGACAATGGCCTACTAAGTCCAAGCTCAAATTTTGACTGCTGTTTCTTAGCCATGATTATTACCTTCATAAACTGGAAACATGAACTTATTCAAGCTTAGTCTTGAAACTTGAAAATAACTAGACAATAAATTGTTGTGCCGGAATGAATGAAGATACTACGAAGTTTACTAATATTTAAGCATAACATTGAGTAAAATTTGGCAGCTACAGACCCAGAGCAACTGGCTTTATTGTAGCCAGTCCAATACATTTCATGTTTCAGTGATAAATAACATGTGCCCTGCCCAGCAATTTGCATTTTGATACGCCTACCTCTGGTCTAGACAGTCTCTGTGAAATCAGTTTTCTGCAAAAAAACATGTTGGCTGTAGAAAGTGGAGAATAACTTGCAATAGGATTTGTTTAATTTACTTATTACTATTATTTTCACCACCAACACTCTATTATAATGGAGTTGTACACTTTTCCACCTCAAGTTTCTTCGTAAGGGCCACTTTCCCTGGGCTGTACATTTTCCCTTCTAGTTCCTTGATAGTTACATGCTGCAGCACAAACTTAATGCAGGTGGATTGGACCCTGACATTCCATTGATTAGTAAGAAGTTATAGATACAGCCAACTAATTCAACCTTTAGAAATAAGCCTTCAGAATTTTTTTTGTGCAATAAAACAAAGTAATAAATGCAAGGTTTAGTTCAGTACAAACTAAAAGAGCCATAATTAAGGCCTGTCATGGTATCAACAACAACGTATATTTACTTAATACTTTTAGTTAGAAGTGTTTCCAGGGTGCTTCACAGACAAACAGTATGGCACAGGTAACCAAAAACTTGGGAGCAGAAAAAATGGTAATAAGCTGGTATACAGGACTGAGATAGATCACTGATTGAGTGCTGTCACAACAACAACCTTGCACTCAATGTCAGTAAGACCAAGGAACTGATTGTGGACTTCAGAAAGAGGAAGTCGAGGGAATATACACCAGTTCTCACTGAGAGATCAGTAGTGGTAAGGTTCAAGTTCTGTGTGTCAACATCTCTAAAGATCTATTTTGCACCCAAAAAAACTGATGCAATTACAAAGAAGGCACGACAGAGGCTACATTTTATTAGGAGTTTGAGGAGACTTTGTAGGTGGTCTCATGTGGTCTGTACAGCAGTGTGGTGAAAAAGGCACAACAGCACCTCTTTCAACTCAGACGGTTGGAAAAAGTTTGGTATGGGCCCCCAAATCCCAAGAACTTTCTACAGGGGCACAACGGAGAGCATCCTGACTGGCTGCATCACTGCCTGGTACGGGAACTGTACTTCCCTCAATTGCAGGACTCTGCAGAGAGTGGTGCAGACGGCCCAGCGCAACTGTAGATGTGAATTCAGGGCATTTACAGAGACAGGTGTGTAAAAAGGGCCCGAAGGATCATTGGGGACCAGAGTCACCCTAACCACAACTCGTTCCAGCTGCTACCATCCGGGAAACGATGCCACAGCATAAAAGCCAGGACCAAAAGGCTTCGGGACAGCTTCCTCCACCAGGCCATCAGATTGATTAATTCATGGTAATACAATTGTATTTCTATGTCTTGTACATACTATTTATTATAAATTGCACATTTAGATGGAGATGTAATGTAAAGATTTTTACTCATCATGTATATGAAGGATGTAAGTAATAAAGTCAATTCCATTCAATGTCACCAAGGACACTCGCAAATTTCTACAGATGTAACATGGAGAGCATTCTAACTTGTTACATCACCGGCAGGTATGGAGGGGCACAGGACCAGAAGAAGCTGCAGAAAATTGTAAACTCAGCCAGCTCCATCATGGTCACCAGCCTCAACAAGCATTGAGGACACCTTCAAAAGGCGATGCCTCAAGAAGGCAGCATCCATCATTAAGAACCCTCGTCACTCAGGATATGCCCTCTTATTGCTACCATCAAGAAGGTGGCACAAGAGCCTGAAGACACACACTCATCATTTCAGGAACAGCTTCTCACCCTCCATCAAATTTCTAAATTGACAAGGAATCCATATACCCTACCTCTCTCTTTTTTGCACTTCTTACTTAATTTAAATAAATAAAACTATATATTTCTTGTTGTAATTTATATACCTTAAAAATTATGCGTTGCACTGTACTGCCGCCACAAAATAACAAATTTCATGACTTATGCCAATGATATTAAACCCAATTCTGAACTAGTGCAGTTTAAGAAAATCCAATTTCAAGGCACCAGCCACCCATAGTTGGGTGAAAAGAAATGGAAATATGCAGATTTGATAGGGATGCAGGGCTGGGGGATAAACAAGCATGATGGATGGACACCTGCATGCATCTTTGGGGAGGAAGAATTAAAATTTGAGATTGTCATGTGAACAGGGAAAAGCTAAGAAATAAATTTGTGTATTGGTTTATCATTGTCACACGCACCAGGGTGCAGTGAAGAAGCAGTCCTGCATATTGTTCATGTAGATCAATTTATTGCAACAGTGCACTGAGTTCATAAGAAGTAAAAAAAAAATAGAACGTGGAATAAAGTACTACAGTACAAAGAAAGTGCAATGCAGGCAGACAATAATGCGCAAGGCATAACGAGGTAGACCGTGAGGTCAGGAGTCCATCTTTTTGACTGCGCAATAGTCTTATAACAATGGATTAGGACTGTCCTTGAGCCTGGTAGTATGCGCTTTCAGGTTTTTATCATCTTCTGCCTGATTTATTTTGGGGAGAAGAATGATTGTCCGGAATGGGGGATGGGTGGTGTCTTTAATTATGTTGGCAGCTTTACTAAAGCAATGAGATGTTTAGGCAGATACAATGAATTTCCAGATGTAGAGAAAGTTGGGAGGGGAAGAGAAAACACATGGGCAGGTCTACGTGGGAATAGAAAGCATAGATCATAATGCAGGGAAAATATGGACAGTAATAATTGATCAGTCTCAAGGAAATGTAGACAGAACAATTACTTAAAACCAAGAGCAGAAAAAACTGAATGGTTAAAACATTACACTTAAATCCTGAAATTGCAGATTATTTGAAATTGCTGAAGTGATTATTTAATGTGGAAGACAAAATTATGAGAAGACTTTAAAGCTTAAGCTGAAATTCATTGGAACAGTTGTATATAGTCAAGTACAGAGAGGTCACAGCTGGGATTGGGACAGGGAGAGCTGATCCCTGATGTACACTTTTACAGCACTTCTTGCATCCAATGCGTATATATTTTTTTTCTTTTGGATCACCAAGGATGTGAATTTATGAAACTTACCATCCAACACAGGTTACAATGGAAGACAAAATGTGCTTTTATTAATTATGACCTAATTACTGTAGGTCATCCCTTAGTGTGACTAATACGGTTAGGGTGTTTTTGGAGTTAGAACATATAGCAACTAACTTCAGCCTCCAATCTTCAAATCTGAATATATACTGTAGATTAAATTTAAAATTCAACCCTGAACAATGGGTTCCTAAGAGCTGTGAATCACAGCTAGGAAGACCAGACAATGTTGACTAAAATTCATTTAGGTGTCACAGCAAGTGTGACTCTCAATTCATAATCTCAGCTACATTTTAAAGAGACAATGCATCAGTAAATGAATGGTGCCTTAACAATGGTAATAGCAAAATTCAATGAGATGCCTCACTATAATTATTTGTGAGTGCAATAGGGAGCAGAAAAGACCTAATTTACCCAGCAACAGGGAAAAGCTGCCATTCTTATCAAAAACATGTGTAGACATAACCATGTTGGTATTGAACCTCTGGATACAATTCAGAAAGACTTTTAATGAACTCACCAGGTCCAGGAAAGTAAATTTGTATTTTGTATCAATTCAAGACAGAGCCTACACCTATACAACCATCAAATACTCTCCAGTAATACAGTTAAGTAGGACTTTTCCATAGTAGTAATACACAGCTCAGAGTTACTTGTGGAAAGTCGTAGACTGATGGGTGAAATCTTCTCCAATTCTGCATAGCTGGACACTTATACTGAACTTGAGGAAGTTGTGAACAGAACCAGGAAATGCCACTAGGTGGGGAGTGGGGGGAAAGGATGGGAAGACAATAACAACAAAAAAGTACATGCTATACACTGAGGGAATTGGAAATTCTACATTAAATTTTCAATGACAACATCAATTTGATGGCTATCTTCTTTTAAATAATTACGTCTGTTACGGCATTGTAAACAATGTAAATTACTATTCATGGCATTGACTCAAACTACATAGTACAGTAAAGCATTACGCAGCATACTTTAATACTTGGTGTTTAAGTTTAAATTTATGCAATGAGAATTTGAATTCTTATATTATGGATGATATAATTCCAAAAAATATGCGGCACAGTTGTGCGGCTATTGAAGCCACGGCTTCACAACACCCATCTCAATTCTGGCCTCAGCACAATCTCCTTCTGACAGTGTGGGTTTTCTCTGAGTGATCCAGCTTCTTCCCACTTTACAAAAGTGTGATGTGGTAGATTAATTGGCCACTGGAAGTCGCGTCTAGGTGAGTGATAGGATCCAGGCCAACTCAATGAGAATGTATGAAATTAATGTAGGATTAATATAAATGGGTGGTTGTTGGTCGATGCAGACTTAGTGGGTCAAAGGGCTACTTCCATGATGTGTGTGTCTACGTCCTGGCTGAGATACCATCTTACTTCTCCATGCTTAATAAAATATGCAAATCTTCAGATTTCATTGTACAATTATTTTCTCCCAAGCTTGGCCATTCCATATTGTCATTTCTTTTCAAGCATAAAACAGAAGACTGATGATAAAACAACTTTTGTTGAACATGAACCTAGATAAGGTTGATTAGGTTGTCTAAAATAATGGAATCTTTCTCACGTCTCCTGAATGGTGGAAGTTATTGATGTACATTTTTTTAAGTTTCTGTTTTCAAATCATGTACAATAAAGTATTTCAATTAAGCCTTTAGTTTGATTAACTCTATGCCCCTCCAACCCATATAGATCATTTTCTCATTCTCTGGTATAAATCCCTACATTTGGATCAGGATTTTTTTTTTAAAGCTGTATTTATAGAGGCTACTTTTCTATAACCAGTTTGCAAGAGTTAAAAAAAGAAAAACAACATGTTTGTTTGGCTGTTTTGACATCCTCAGGGCATATGAAAAAGCATTACCATCAATGGTACTTTTGTTGCATGCTGCAATTTCTCACAAGTGTTAATCAGATTATTTAAAAATAATTTTAATGTTGCTGGTTGGGCACATTAATTAGTCTGAGTCTTGGGTACAAGAGCAATGTGTTACTCACTTCTATTGCAAACAAGAGCAAATCTGTAAATGCTGGAAATCCAAGCAACACACACAAAATGCTGGAGGAACTCAGCAGGCCAGGCAGCATTCCTGCCAAAGGGTCTCGGCCTGAAATGTCAACTGCACTCTTTTCCATAGATGCAGCCTGGTCTGCTGAGTTCCTCCAGCATTTTATGTGTGTTACTCACTTTTACTGATCTGCTTTTAGTAACTTCTGAGCAATTCAAATAAATAATCTAAAATCTACCTTAAAAATCAACACTAAATATGAAGTTTAAAACTTGAATACACAGTTCGTCCTTTAGGTCAACGGCCTGAAGTGAAAACCGAATAAATTTTGAAATGAAATATTCTGAAGTTGCTGAGTAAGTGGAGAATGGCAGACAGACCAAAACAGAAGATTCTTGAGAGGATGGAGACCAACATAGATCTATTTTTGGTAAATACTAAACACGTAGTAAAATAGAAATGAATGAAAGCAACTGTGGTAAAAGAAACATCCCCTTAGATGTTTGATTTGCTGAATATTTCCAGAATTTTCCTGCTTATTTTCTTTTAAAAATAGTGAACCATAGTTATTTCACAAATGGCGTATACCTGTGGTCCCCAACCATCGGGCTGCAGACCGGTACCAGGCCGCAAAGCATGTGCTACCGGGCCATGAGGAAACGATATGAGTCAGCTGCACCTTTTCCTCATTCCCTGTCACGCACTGTTGAACCTGAACATACGGTTGCCTACTGTCCCATATTTGCCGGGACATCCCGGATATTGAGCTAAATTGGTTTGTCCCATACGGGACCACCCTTGTCCCGCATTTCCCCAGCTAAGGTAGAGCGTTCCTATGAAACCTTTCGTGCCGAAATAGTGTGAAGCAAAGAAGCAATTACTTTTAATTTATATGGGAAAAATTTTTGAGCATTCCCAGACCCAAAAAATAACCTAATAAATCATACCAAATAACACATAAAACCGAAAATAAATAACACTAACATATAGTAAAAGCAGGAATGATATGATAAATACACAGCCTATATAAAGTAGAAATAATGTATGTACAGTATAGTCGGGAAGATGAAGGCAAAACCGATTTGTGGGGAAAAATTGGCACGTACACGCATGCGCACACAGGTGCCCGTGCAAGGCTTCATGGTCATTGTAGTCTTTCCTGGGGTAAAGTGTCCCAGGATTTGACTGCTACTTTTGTCTCTTATTTGGGAGTGAGAAAGTTGGCGACCCTGACTGTAAAGGATATGTAGAGGTGAGCTTAACCCTACTTGAACACGGTTGAACACCCGCCCCCTGCGCCCCCTCCCCCCACCCCGGGTGGGCCGGTCCACAAGAATATTGTCAATATTAGACCGGTCAGCAGTGCAAGAAAGGTTGGGGCCCTTGGCGTATACAGTACGGTGCAAAAGTCTGAGGAGCGTATGGAGAGCTAGGGTGCTAAAGACTTGCACAGTACTTTAGTAAGTTTATGTACTGCACTGTACAGTTGCTACAAAACATAAACAACTTTCATGACATGTGTGAGTAATGATTCTGATATGGGTCTGTATTGTGGACTGAGAGTGGGAAGGGGGCAGGGAAAAGTGGGGAGCGAGTAACAGCAGAGAGACATTCTGTAATGATCAATAAGCTATTGTTTGGGATTAAATTACCCTGCCTAGTGTCTCAGGGCTGAGTGTGTCTGCACCCGTGCCACCTCCCACCCCGGGCACATCTTCTCTCCCATTTGTCCTACACCCTTCCCATAATACTCTATTTCTGTCATTCCCAACATCCTTTGCTCCCACCAGATTTACAAATATCTTAGGCACCCTAGCTTTATGTGTCTAGGATGTTTGCACAGTACTGTAAATACTGAACTATTACTTGAAACAAGTTAACAAAGGTCTTAAATATTCAATAAGCCTTTCTTTTGACAAGTTATGATTAAAAATGTATGGGAGTATTGATGAAATCAGATTAAAGTGAGCTTTTGTCATATTCAAATTAGTTGATGAAAAGTTAAAACAAAATATAATTCTATGGTGCGAAAGACATTTATATTTCATGATATAGGCATTAAAAAGCAATGAATTTGCAAAAATCAAGACAGTTATTCAAAAAATCTATGAATGAAGGTACTTGGCAATTTATTTACTCAATATTTCATGGATAAGATAATATGTTGTTCAGTGTGACAATCTGTCAAACTTAGCACTATACTATGTTGTTAACAATTTACTTTTGTCAGCTAATTTTAAACTCTTCTTTTGAAATTCAGAAGTAGGTCTGCAAAGTTGAAAGATAATAGTTAGATCGATAACCTAAGAAGCATACTGTAGAACAAGAGGACAGCCAGAGACCTTGCCCCAGGGGAGAGATGGTTAATGCAAGTGGAATAATTTTAAGGTATTGGGGGGGGGGGGGGAGATATTAGAGGTAGTTTTTTTTTAAAACGCAGAGTGGTAGCTGTATGGAACTTGCTGCCAGGGTGGTGGTCGAGGCAGATACATCAGGAACATTTAAGGAACTCTTATATAGGCATAAGAGTGGATGAAAGAAAAATGGAGGGCTTTGTGGGTGGGAAGGCTTAGATTAATCATGGAGTATGTTAAAGGTTGGCAAAGTTATGGGTCAAGGGGCCTGAACTGCGCTGTACTGTTCTATGTTCTATTTAACCTGGAACAAAGAAAAACATTAAAATGAATGACATTTTTATATGATTTATATTTATATGGAAACACTAATCTGTTAATAAACCTTATGGAAAGAGTCAGGAAAGGAATTTCAAAGAATTCTCATGGTTTGATTAGAAATTTACTTTTTCACTGTCAATTTAAATGATTAATTTATCATGTTTGATGGCTACATAGATGGGTTCAAGTAAATAATATTTAATCATATTTGCATCACTTCTGAAAGTATTCATGATGCAGAACCAAAAGATAACTTTGAAAATAATAAGCAAAAGGATGAAGGCCAAATTCTATGTTTCAGGATTAGATTAAAACAAAATTGAAAATAGTGGATGATGGCAGTTTGATTGTAAAAGTTAAGCCAACATGCCATTCAAATTTGTCATTTGGACTTAAGAAGAAACAAGACAGTCATTTGTTTAAACATCTGGAATGTTTAATTGGCTTGCTCAGAGATCATAAACATAAATTATAAATTCAGCAGAACTGGTGTATGCATTTTCCAAAAAAAATGGGGAATTGACACAAATATCTTCGAGCTGCCTACAATAATACAAATTTAAATTTCAAACTTATGTAAGCTTAATGCATCTACAGTGAATCTTTTCAACTTCAACTGCCACCTGTTCATCAGGAAAACTCTTAAGACTAAAGAAAATTTGACCATAAAACAACCCAATTGCTTAGAGGGATAAATGTTTCCTTACCCAATTTTGGTTTTGCGTAGACAATTTGGCCCCAGACCTTTTACATAATCCAAATGGCTGAATTAAAGAGTGAAGATGGTACAACTGCCCTCAGTATTAAGGAGCCCTGGTAAAACAGAATCAAGTGAAAACTCTGCTGGCTGGAGTCAGACCTCACACAAAGAAAGCTGGTATTGGTGTTGAATGTTAATCATGTCAACACCCAAGGCATCACTCAGGACAAAGTGTAAAACTCGACTTCTTCACTTGCTTTATCATTGACCACTTCCAATCACTATGTCAGGGGTAGGGTGTAAATTCCATGTGCAACACCTCAGCAAATGGATTTGCCCTTGCCTTCATGCAGCAACACCTTGACAACATTCAGACAAGATCTAATTGACAACTAACATATGCTCCATAAGAGTGACGGGCAATGGGACAATATCTAACAAGACAGTGTTTAAGTATTTATCCTCAATATTCAATAGCCTTACTCTCACCAAGTCTCCCACCATCAACAACCTTTGGATCACCACTGATCAAAAACTCAACTAGACCAAGCATACATATATATCATGGCTACCAAAGTGAGTCAGAGGCTGGGTTTTCTGTGGCAAATGATTTGTCTCCTGACACCCCAAATCCTTTCCAATATCTGCAAAGTACAACTTGGAATGCTCTCCATTTCCCTGGGTAACAGCTGCACTAGCACCTCTTAAAAAGGAGAGAGAAGCCACTTGGCTGGTATCTTACCCACTTCAGAGATTCATTGCCAGTACGCAATGGCTGCCAAGTGCACCATCTACAATGTTCACTCCAGGTGCTGATGATTACTCCAAAAGAGGAGAGGCAGCAAATGCATGTGAGCACCAACACCAGCAGATGCCCCTCCAAGCTGTGTATAATTGGAACAGATAATACGACCCTGTATACAATAATATACTGCTGGCAACACATCATCTGTAGGCTGCTATCCAACAAAACAGCAAGGATTCTTTCACCAAAGTGACTACGGCAGTTCAAGAATATAGCTCAATACCACCTTTAGGGGCAATTAGAGATGTGAAATAAATGCTTCTCTTGACACTGACACCCATATGCCAAAAACTTTATGAATAAATAAAAAAAAAGAGGCTTGAATGAAATCACCTAGAGTTACCCTGTACATTCTAGAATACCCCTATCAATAACTATGAATTAAATCCATATGAGTCATTTACAAACTCAACAAGTACATTATCTGATGGGGAGTATTCAAGTGCTGTTAACAATGTGCACATCTACTACTGAAACTTTCAACTTTTCCTTTGTTATCACTAGACTTGATCCTTTCAATGTACTTCTGACTGGGGCCCATTGTTCTACCCTCTGTAAACTGAAGGTCATTTTTTAACTACTAAGTACTAGAGTTGTCCATCTTAACCCTAACCCAAACATTCAGCAGCCGTAGCTTGCCTATTACCCCAACACTCAGATTCACCAACTCAAGTTGACTCAGAGTTAAGCAATGGTTTACTTTTAAGATTTTTAACCTATTTAAAAATAATTGATCACCCTGCCCCTATTTGACATAGTTGATCCCCATCTTTGCCGTCTCTCACAGCCCTACACCCTCCAAGATACCTATGCTTCTCCAATTCAGATCTTTAAAGCATCACCACATTCAACATGTAGACATGAATCTAGTTACGCTCTTTACATCTGTTTTCTTTTAGAGTGCTCCTTAAAATCTAACTCTATGAGTCTCAGTGGAGACCAGATTAATACTATCACTTAGCACATCAAATAGCTGATCTATTAACAGTTGGAAGATGTGTGTACTCAGAGGGCCTCCTCTCACAGCACAAGTTGTGGGTATCTAGGAGCTCTGACCCCAAAAGTTTTTAGAATACCTATGTGAAAAGTTATCTGAAGAAATATCACATTTGTGTGAAGTCACCCAAGTGGCAGAAACAAAAACAGTAAATGTAAGAGAGCAGTCCAGCTTATTAGGAACAGTCCAGGAATATCTCGAAGAATGACAAAAAAACAAAGTGAACTAGAATCCATTCCTCTGCCTATGATTTCAGCAACAGACGCTGTTCGTCTACAACTCAATGGTATGTCTTTTTAGTTTATAATAATTGTACCCGAGTTTTGGAAATAGTTTGTGTTTTAGAAATAGTTAGTCATTTGGAAATCTTTTATAAGATAGAAATCCTGTGGGTTTTAAATGTTCTAAAAATTTTATGAAAATTTAAGCATGTATCACCAAAAGTAAATGAACTGTGTTTAAACTACTTTGTTAGCTGGAAGTATTTCCTCCTTGGTATGTGGGGAGGCAGGAGGTTAACCTACCACTCAAATAGTGAGTACTTGCAGTTAAACTCGCCACGGAGGGAAAATAGGGAAGTGAACTTGTCTTTGAAGAGTAGGTGGTTACAGTACTTGTCCTTTAAGTGAGGACTCCCATAGTTCTCTATACTGGATAGGGCTTAAGACCTTCATTTGAGTTTAGACTTTGTGGTCAGCAAACCCAATACAATCACACCACAGAAACAGCTTCTTCCTAGAATAGGGAATAAATTCCTGGGCAGGTCAATGGAAGCAAAATTATGGAATAATTTACATAACATATGAAATAACAGGAGCAGATAAAGAAAAGCTGTTAGCGCGGGCAACTATTATGTTTGTCTCTGGATAATTAATATGGATGAGTAATTTCTTTCATACAATGAGCCTTGAATCTTGAGGTTTTGTCTATCCTTCAATTTGTGGTCCATGACAGATAACTTAGCAAGATCACACCTATGCCTATGAACATCAATTGTGGGTGTCACTTGGTGCTGCTGACCAATTAATGGATATATAGCACATTGGCCAATTTACAGTAAAAAAAAACATGATCTCACCATTACTGCTATGGTACTTGGTTATAGATAATTGAAATTATGCCTCAAAATATTTCTGTGACAACAAAGACATTTAATTTATTTGTTTTTTATAGCTTAAACAATACCAGGACTGTGACTGTTTTAATTATCCCTAATCTTTTTGGAAGAAAACAATTTTTTGGCAAAGACGAAAAGCTTTACAATGTTTAGATTTCTGATTTAATATATGTCATGATCTTTTTATGGCATTTGCATAGCAAATGAATGGTCCTTATGTCTAGTCCTCCTGATGCATTATATACCCAGTGGCTACTTTATTAGGTACAGGAGTGGAAGCCAGTGTGGTTTTCTGCTGCTGTAGCCTATCCACTTCAAGGTTCAATGTGTTGTGTGTTCAAAGATGCTCTGTTGTAACCACTGTTGTAACATGTGGTTATTTGAGTTGCTGTTGCCTTCCTGTCAGCTTGAACCAGTCTGGCCATTCTCCTCTCACCTCCCTCATTAACAAGGCAATTTCACCCACAGAACTGCTGCGCAATGGACGTTCTTTTCTTTTCGCACCATTCTCCGTAAACTCTAGAGACTGTTGTGTGTGAAAATCCCAGGAGATCAACAGTTCCTGAGATACTCAAACCACCCCATCTGGTTTCAACAATCACTCCATGGTCAAAGTCATTTAGATTACATTCCTTCCCCATTCTGATGCTTGGTCTGAACAACAACTAAAACATCTGACAATGTCTGCATGCTTTTATGCAGTGAGTTGCCACCACGGATTGATGGATTAGATATTTGAATAAATTAGGTGTGCAGATCTACCTAATAAAGTGACCACTGAATATGTGGGAAAAGTTTTTATTACTTCATTCAGATTGTGGAGATAGATTTTTAATGTTGAAGTACATTGCCAATATGTCTGTCATCAGGGCAAACCACTTTGTTAATGCTAGGATATTGGCAAAATATGCGGGTAAATAATGCCCAATTTTAAATTACAGATTTGGCATGATTACCAACTTTAACATTATAATAAAATTACTGAATAAAAGAACAATTCATTGTTCAGTGAGAGATGTAATAACATATGTGCAGTTTCAAAACATTTAATAATATGAATTTAGGGCACAGATGGTGTCAAAGTAGAGAGCAATGGACACATGTGTAAAATAGGCTATTGGGTAAATTAAGTAAACATGCTGAGAATCATTACGGCACAGAATGAAGTCATTAAGCCCACTGGCATATCAGCTGTTTGTAGAACAATCCTGTTCTTCACAGACCTGTCCAATTCTCCTCTAAAAGCTTTGACGAACTTTACTTCCACCACACTTAAACATGAGCTTTAGTCATAAGCACTCCATAAATAATGAAAATTGCTACACATCCCTGCAGTATTTTACCCCATCACTTTAAATTTGCAGTTCCCAGGCCTTGCACAATTTAATTGGAACAGCATTTGCTTATCTACCTTGTTCAAACCCAGAAATAGTAGGGGACAGAGGGTCCAGTGAGATGGAGGAACTGAGCGAAATACTTGTTAGTAGGGAAGTGGTGTTAGGTAAATTGAAGGGATTGAAGGCAGATAAATCCCCAGGGCCAGATGGTCTGCATCCTAGAGTGCTTAAGGAAGTAGCCCAAGAAATAGTGGATGCATTAGTGATAATTTTTCAAAACTTGTTAGATTCTGGACTAGTTCCTGAGGATTGGAGGGTGGCTAATGTAACCGCACTTTTTAAAAAAGGAAGGAGAGAGAAACCGGGGAATTATAGACCGGTTAGCCTAACGTCGGTGGTGGGGAAACTGCTGGAGTCAGTTATCAAAGATGTGATAACAGCACATTTGGAAAGCGGTGAAATCATCGGACATAGTCAGCATGGATTTGTGAAAGGAAAATCATGTCTGACGAATCTCATTGAATTTTTTGAGGATGTAACTAGTAGAGTGGATAGGGGAGAACCAGTGGATGTGGTATATTTGGATTTTCAAAAGGCTTTTGACAAGGTCCCACACAGGAGATTAGTGTGCAAACTTAAAGCACACGGTATTGGGGGTAAGGTATTGATGTGGGTGGAGAATTGGTTAGCAGACAGGAAGCAAAGAGTGGGAATAAACGGGACCTTTTCAGAATGGCAGGCAGTGACTAGTGGGGTACCGCAAGGCTCAGTGCTGGGACACCAGTTGTTTACAATATATATTAATGACTTGGATGAGGGAATTAAATGCAGCATCTCCAAGTTTGCGGATGACACGAAGCTGGGCGGCAGTGTTAGCTGTGTGGAGGATGCTAAGAGGATGCAGGGTGACTTGGATAGGTTAGGTGAGTGGGCAAATTCATGGCAGATGCAATTTAATGTGGATAAATGTGAAGTTATCCACTTTGGTGGCAAAAATAGGAAAACATTATTATCTGAATGGTGGCCGATTAGGAAAAGGGGAGGTGCAACGAGACCTGGGTGTCATTATACACCAGTCATTGAAAGTGGGCATGCAGGTACAGCAGGCGGTGAAAAAAGCGAATGGTATGCTGGCATTTATAGCAAGAGGATTCGAGTACAGGAGCAGGGAGGTACTACTGCAGTTGTACAAGGCCTCGGTGAGACCACACCTGGAGTATTGTGTGCAGTTTTGGTCCCCTAATCTGAGGAAAGACATCCTTGCCATAGAGGGAGTACAAAGAAGCTTCACCAGATTGATTCCTGGGATGGCAGGACTTTCATATGATGAAAGACTGGATGAACTGGGCTTGTACTCGTTGGAATTTAGAAGATTGAGGGGGGATCTGATTGAAACGTATAAAATCCTAAAGGGATTGGACAGGCTAGATGCAGGAAGATTGTTCCCGATGTTGGGGAAGTCCAGAACAAGGGGTCACAGTTTGAGGATAAAGGGGAAGCCTTTTAGGACCGAGATTAGGAAAAACTTCTTCACTCAGAGAGTGGTGAATCTGTGGAATTTTCTGCCACAGGAAGCAGTTGAGGCCAGTACATTGGCTATATTTAAGAGGGAGTTAGATATGGCCCTTGTGGCTATGGGGATCAGGGGGTATGGAGGGAAGGCTGGGGCGGGGTTCTGAGTTGGATGATCAGCCATGATCATAATAAATGGCGGTGCAGGCTCGAAGGGCCGAATGGCCTACTCCTGCACCTATTTTCTATGTTTCTATGATGATGTTGTACATTGCTATCAAATTGACTCCAAACATTCTCTGCTGCAAGAACAGCTTGAGCACTCAAGTTTAATGGGCAAAGTCCCTCTCCTCTAGAAAAAAATACTAGTTATATCTTTTTCAAACCCTCTTTTGAATTACATACTTTTCCTAAAGTGTGGTGACTCGAATTGAATGTAATATTTCACTGGTGACTTCACCAGTTTTATAAAGAATTAATAAAAACACCCTACTTTAATACTCTATGCCTATATTTCAGAAGCTCAGAATCAATATGCTTTAGTAAATACCTCATCAACATGTCCTATAAGTTTCAATAAGTAATGCAAAATTACACTGAGGCACTGCCATTCCTGCAGTTAATTTAGAGCTGTGCCATTTTGTCTGCATCACTCTCCTCAATATTTCTGGCAAAACGTACAGCTATTCCTTGATTTATGGAAGTAATGCATTCCTGAAAAAATTCTGTGATGTGACTTGTAATGTCATTAGATGACATCTGACACTGGAATTTCGGGATTGGAAATGTGGATCACATGTAGAACTGTCCTGTCAAAGTTAATGACTGACATGGTTTGATCAACACTGGGTAAAAAATTTGTGGGGTTTGTGCCTAAGAGGCAGGTGATATCTGTTCCAATTACTGGTCACATTGCTGCTTATCTGACTTCAATGACTTGTATGACAAATACATCCTGCTAGTTAGCTACACTCTGGCTTAAGAGTATGCCATGGGACAGAAAACCTGTCGAAGGTGGCGACTCCAACTTAGCAGAGCAGAAGAAAGTCTTCTTTAATTGCCATTTTGTGTCACCTCAGTCGTGCCCTTCTAAATCAAAATGTATATGTTATTCAACCTTCAAAACTAAACATTTGCTGCGCAAGACGTAAGACACAGGCTAAATTTGTAAATACTTATAATTAAGTGATTATAACAAAAAATCTTTTATAAAAGAAATCTATTTTCTTCTTCATAATATGAGATTAATTTTATCTCATTAGCTTCTGCACTCTGTGCATAATAGCTTGCAGCTTAAAGAATACCATGTATAATGATTACTTAGTTTAAGTGGTATCATTAGCCCATACCTGGCATGTTCAAAGAAGACAAATTTGTTTTTGTGGGCATTCTGCATAACTAGATTGCGTGTCTGAAATATAATACATTTAATATAAATTTTGACTCAGCTAAACAAATCTGTTATTCATTCTAAGAAGTTGTTGAAATGATTCCAGCTCCCTTCAACCAGCATGGAGCACAAGATTATGAGTTTAACAAAGTGGTACTTCTCAGATAAAACTGAGAATGGTAAAACTTTATTCAGGTATCCTCCATAATTGTTTCTATAATATAATGTTTTATGGAGGAATTCAATTCTGGATCTGTTTAAAACACAACTGAAAGGTCCACCTTTGATTTACAGATAAATAATTTGGTGAAGGAAACAAACAACACTGGTGTTCCAGCAGGTTTGTCACCCAGCCAAACGTCTAGTGTGAAGCATCAATGCTCAGTGGTTTAACGGTTTTAGTCCTAGTCTAATGAAGGCCGACATTATGCAGTCTTATAGTAAAAAAAAAACTAGAATCTGGCTAACTGAAATGAACATGGGAATACTTTAAAGCTGTGGGTAATGAAAAGCCCACGCTGAACACAGCAAGACATGGACAAAATCCAAGCTTAGGCTGATAAGCAGCAAGCAACTTTCAAATCATGCAAGCCCCAGTCAATGACCAAAGAAAGGAATTTATATCCATGAACTTATTATTCTTGCTCATACTCAAGGATCGCCCGCACCACCCATAACCCCTCCCCCCACTCAACTATCAATACCAAACAAACTCAACCAGGTCCTTGACCACAGTTCTTACTGCAAGTTAGATATTCCATGGTGGACTGGACATGTTCGGTTTCTGGAAAGTCCTTCCACCATCTGCAAAGTATCTTAATGATGTCTAATGGCTTAGATGACAGCAGTTTTGGATGGAAAAATACTGAACACTAACTAGGACAGAGTACTCTTGACTGGCAGTTCTATCAATTTAAATTTCATTTCCTCTATCATCAGAGTGACATGACTGCAGCGTGCATCATCTATGGGATGCAAAGCATCAATTTGTCGATGATTCTCTGACAGTACCTCCATATATTTTTTTAAATATACATAGTTTTTTAAAATGCAAATACAATGTTTGTAGTACACTAGAAAGTTGTTGCAAAAACTTATTTATTTCTAATTTGACATACTAAAATGAAAGTTGCATCATTTTCTTATTATAGCTGTTGTCCATTGTGTCTACCAATAATTACAAGTGCTGCTGCAATGACATCTGTATGCTGGATTAAGCTACTTCTAGACCCATTTTATGATCCTAACCAAGCAGCAAAATTTTCAATACAAAGGGGAAAAAGCAACAGAAAGTAATAAATATTGACATAATAAGCATTGATAGCGCTGTTTAAGTGTCTTGGCCCACAACATCGACTGTTTGTTTCCCTCCATAGATGCTGCCTGACCTGCCAAATTCCTCCAGCATTTTGTGTGTTACTCAAGATTTCTAGCATCTGCAGAATCTCTTGTGTGTAAGCATTGTTATGATACTTCAACAATCTTTCAGAGGAAATATTTATATGATTTGTCTCTCGAATTGTCAAATCAGATAAGATTTTTAAAAAATCCTTTTTGCCTTTTTCATAAATGTTCACTTACATTTTCATGATGCCAATTTAATAACCTTAATCAAACAATAGCCTTGATATAATGTCTAAAGTTAAGTTCGCATGTAAAGCAAACCAGGTTCAGCCTGACTAAGATGCATGGAAATTGATAGGTCATTGTCTATGACTAGGCCAAAAGCTGAGCACTATTGGTTCAATTTATAGAAGGAAATCACTGCTAGGTGTTTGAACTCATCTCAACTTCAGTTTGGTATGTACAATGTAAAGCAGCAAACTGACTATAATTCCAGAAAATAAACAGAGAAAGGTAGGGATTATAAACACAAGAGATCCTGCAGGTGCTGGAAATCTTAAGCAATATTTTCAAAATGCTGGATGAACTCAGCAAGTCAGGTAGCATCTTTGGAGCAGAGTAAACAGTGAAAGATAGGGAATGGTGTCAAGTAGAACTTCTTACAAGTAAGAAGCAAGTATGATTATCGATAGTATCTTTTTAGGTGGTGTAAATAATAATTAGGGGATGAAAAGAAAATACACCAAAGGGTGCAGTAGCAACACAGCAAATAGCAGCAATGCCAAAAAAAATCAGTCTACTTGATATGGTGCATTTGTATTCTGGCACCATTCGGCCACAAATTCAATATCTATTTAAATTTTCCCCTATGGCTTTTCCTACACAACTTACCTGGAGAGTCTATTCCACATATTCAACACCCTTTACATCAAACACAATTTACATTAGAGGATCAGACAGATCAAAGAAGATGCATAAGAGACAGTGTTTGTTTTTTTGCCCTTTTATATGTTTTTAACTGAACCTTTGATCAATAACTCTACTGCTAAACACAAATAAGAAACTGTACTTGGACAGGGAATAGATAGCTAAGTAATCTATTATTCAGGTTTTAGGAGAAATGGCAGGTTAGGGATAAGGTGGTTATTTACAAGGAAAAGAAAGGATTCAAGATTGTTTATTTTCATTCTTTAGTACACGAGGATAAAAACAAACAAAATGTTTGTTCCTCCAGATACAATGCAGCATAAAAAACATGAAACACAACAAATAAACAATCCTATAAAGCACAATGTTCAATTAACTATGTAGCCATATATACGCAAGATTAGCTTAAAGTGTGGAGTGTAAGTGTAAAGTGGCAGTTTATGGGATTGGGGGGGAATGAAGGGTGCTGAGGGGCTGTGGAGAGGAGTGGCTGCTGTGAAAGTAGCGGTGGTGGGGACTGGTGGAGTGGGCTAATGGGTAAAAGTGTTGATCAGCCACCAGCAGCCCAAGAACTAATATAAGCTCTGCCAGTATTATGACAGCAAGGATGCCAGCTGTTTTTTGAATGCCAAGTAACTATTTAGTTGGCGAGGAAACAAATTCTGGAGCTGTCTGGATCATGACTCTTACTGAATTGATGTAGTGAGGAAGGTTCTATTTGGATATTTTCCATGTTTACCAAAAGGCTCAAAAGTCTGAAAACAAAGTCTATTACAGAGTTTTTCTGGCTGCTTTCTGTGTTCTCATCGGCTGCTGCATGGAAAGGAAAGAGATACGGTTCTTCAGATTTAGGTGTACTATTCAAAGAAAACTAAAGAGAGACTGAAAACTTAAGCTATTATCCTGTACTTGTATAAACATGCGTACTATCTGGAAACTTAACTTGTGGTTCTTCCATATGCTCAGCTAAAATAACTAATTTTTCATTTCTGTGATTCCACGCCAGTCCTTTGGGCATACTGCCTAAAAGATTGTGGGTAGTGTGTCTGCATTAATTTTCCTTTCCGAGAACCTTCATCATGTGCACACAATTTACTATTAATGGGGATGTTTCCAGTATTTGCTTAATGGGACTACATCCAGATTCAAAGAACGTAGGTATTTTGTATATATATTAAAAAAAGAATAAACTACACCTGATTCAAATTCTATTCAGGTGCAGAGGTGTGGGAGTGTCTGTGCCTGTGTGTGTCTGTGTTTGTGTTTGTGTGGTGAGGGAAAGAGTTGAGAAGATGACCAGCTATGATATATTGTTGCCAAAGTGGTAAATAAACTGCTAAAGGTAAAATAGGGAATGTATGTCAACCCAGAGTGAATGAATGGTGTTAAAAATGTTCCTTATTAATTAGATTTGTTTTATAAAGTTCATAGTGCAGGACTTTTGATCCTAAACAGCCTCATGCATAATACAGACTCATTTGTATTCGGTGAACATTTTTTCTTCTTGATCACCAAATAACCTCCTGCCAAAAAGAAGGATTGAAAGTCAGATAGCTATGCTTCAATGTCAATTGAAGGAAACTTACATACTTCAACTACTAATGCCAATTAAAATGTACTTGGTAAAGCTGCTAAATTGAACAAAGGTCTGCAAAATTTGTTTGTCTGGACAACGTTTGTCTGAGTTAAGTGAAGCCCTGGATACTGAAAAATCACTTTTTGTACTCTTGGCACCCAAGTTCAGCATCTATCATTGCTAGACAGAGAATGAAGCTTATTATAGTCTCCCAAACATCTGGAAGAGCACCTTTGCAATTTGGCTAAGTTGGTAGAATTTTTCATTCTTGAAGTCATAAAGTTGCAGTGTCCGGACTTGGTTCTGGACATAGTCTAGACGTACACTTCAATTCAGTACCAATTTGCTCAGACATTGCAAATCCTAAAACGTAATTTTATGTTCTTACACAAAGAGTAGATTATTTGGACAATGTTTTCCACTTAAGCACCATCAACAAAAACAGATTGACTAGTCAATGATTTCATTACTCTATGTAATATATTTTTAGACCATAAAACCCTAAGACATAGTAGTGGAATTAGGCCATTTGGCCCATCGAGTCTGTTCCACCATTTAATCATGGCTGATCCATTTTTCCCCCCTCCCCGGCCTTCTCCCCGTAATCTTTGATGCCATGTCCAATCAAGAACATATCAAGCTCTGCCTTAAATACACCCAATGACCTAGCCTCCCCAGCTGCCTGTGGTAATAAATTCCAAAAATCCACCATCCTCTGCTAAAGAAATTTCTCTGCATGTTTTAAATGGTCACGTCTCTATTTTTGTTTGCCAAGTAGAAACTTACATGGTCAGTGAACACATTTCAAGGCACATTCATTGACACAAATTGTGTTGAAACATCCCGAGAAGAGTTAAAAGGTTCTGCATTAATTAGACTCTTAAATTAACTAAACATCTATCTTTAATTTTAATAATTCAATTGTTGAATAATTTTGTCTTCAAAATTTGTATCAATTTAAAACTTTGCATCTGACAAATCATTCTATTCGTCTTTATTGGGTCCAGAATTGTGAAATGGAAGGACTTTAATTCTTCCAGGTATACTGTCTTCTCTGAATATCCATTAATTCTGTTTGAACACTAGAAAATCTTAAACCAAACTTTAGATTGATTTGGATTTTTGCAAGTAATTTTTCTTTGTTCAATGGACAAACATTATTATAACTAAGCTACACCTCAGCCTTTTATTTTGAAGCCTTTAAGTTTTAGGTTAGTATTGAAATAAAGAACATTAAAAAATTATAGAGGTAAAATATGGAAGTAAAAAAATAGGAGGCCAACCTTCGTTGTATTTTGAAAAGAAAAGGTACGATTTCTTTTATGTTTAGAACATAAAACAGTACAGCAAAAGGTTTTTCAGTCCAGGATTTGGTACCAACCTATATTAACTTGCTCAATGATTGATCTAACCCTTCCCTAATTCAGCCCATAATCCACCATTTTTTCTTACATACATTTACCTATCTAACAGTCTTTTAAATTGTATCAGACTCTATCACCACCTTAGATTAAGATCATTAGCTTGTAATTTTGCATTGCAGAATTTTTAAAAATCAGAGTCTAACTGCCCAAAGATGTCAAATTAAGTACAGATTGGGAAAGTTTCTTGTCATTACACCAGATACAAAAGTTGATCTGAATAATGGTAAATATTTTCCACCGCCTTAATCATGGAAAACAACAAAGGCCATTTCTTTAAAAAAAAGATTTCTTTAAAACAATGCCCAAAAATATTTAGAACCATTTTAACATCTTTTTCTATCAACTTTCTTTATATCGCACACCATCTACTTTCTTTTTGTGTCTTGTTAACTGAGTCATATCAACTTACGTGGAACAAACGTTTTACTTCTGGTGCCAGCTGCTTTGCCTTTATAATCCAAGCCACAGGTCTTGGGGAATTCAACACAAATACCACAGACTTCTGATGGACTTCAATTGAGGAAATGGGTCTCAAGTTCAGTGTCACCTTTTGAAAAGAGTGAAAGAGAATAATTGTCATTTATTATAGCTAAAGTAGCCTTAAAATTATTATGCAAGTTCATTTATTGCATAGTTTTTATGATTGTCTTTGCTGATGTTAGTCTTCAAACTATTTGCCATCTTTGTGAAAGGTTAGTAAATACACAGCCCCACATTTTTAAGAGATAATAAAACAACTGTTGTCTCTTTTTTTAAAAATTGTATTTGCTGCTATCTGTTAAAAGGGCTCATTAGTGAAGAAGATATCCCCAGCTTAACTACTTCAACTAGGAGTCAAAAAATGCTAGTGTAGAGTAGATGGAATCAGAAGCTCGGAAAAGATAGCATTAAACATTTAAAAGAATGGCAATCATTTTCGTAACTTATACTTTAAGTATTAACACAGCCGTAGTGATTTATAATAGTATATCTTAGTTAGTACTGCAAAATGTTTTTCATTAAACTGCAGTGACAAGAGTCAAAATTGAGAACATCCTCACACAGCGTGATTAAGCAGTCACAGGAACATATCTTTCACCTAACACCCAAAACTCATTTATCACTACCTTTGATTGTGTCCTGCGCCATGTGAGGAACAGGACACCTGACCATTAACTCTCCACTCTCTCTCCAAAATCATCCTTATGAACCTAAAAAACAACTAAGTCTCAGCCACAACCTCAACGCACATCACAGCTTGGTGCCATCTTGACCGGAAATGCATTAAAGACTAAATCATGAATAAATATAGTAGGGACTGATCACGGGTAACATGCTTGCAGTCATAAAAACACCATTACACTTTGCACGCTGTCACTAATACAATTTCAAAACCAATTTTCCATGCTCTTATGAGACACTGTCAAAAGAATTGATAAAATCAATGTAGACATCATCAAATATACTGCCCTCAATCGCTGTTACTTCCTCAAAAAAAATAGCTAATTTATCTCTTCCTCTCTTTTTTAAACATTAGTAAACTGCTAACAGCCCTCAAATTTACTGGTGCATCTCCAGTAGCCAGTGGAATTGAAAAATACGTCAGAATCTCCATAATTTCTTTTCTGGTTTCTGGGGTATATTTAATCTGAGCCAAGCTATTTATTCATTTTCAAACACAGTAAACCCTTTAATCATCCCTCTTTTTATTACATTTATCCTGGCCAGTATTTTCACACTTGTCTTTCTTAACTATAACATTGGCATGCTCCCCCCTTTTTGTGAACATAATTGCAAGATTTTCACAGGAATGCCACCCACATCCTCTGCTTCCACAGATGGATTACATTTTTGCTCTCCAAGAGGCCCTACTCAATCCTTAGTCATCCTTTTGTTAAATTTTTTGTTTTATTTTTCAAACTTGTTAAAAGCCTTTGGATTTAGATTTTCTGTGCTATTGCACATCAGTATTGCTTCATAAACAATAGAGATTCTACAGCTGATGGAAATCCAGAGCAACACACAAACTGCTGGAGGAAGTCAGCAAGTCATTTAGCATCTATGCAGGGGATACACAATCAACTTTTTGGGATGATCAGGACTGGAAAGGAAGGGGGAAAGACCATAAGACATAGGAGCAGAATTAGGCCACCTGGCCCATTGAGTCTGCTTTGCCATTTCCAATCTTTCGCTCAGCTCCAATCTCTTGCCTTCTCCCCATATCCCTTCATGCCCCGACCAATCAAGAATCTATCAATCTCTGCCTTAAATATACATAAAAACTAGGCCTCCACAGCTGCCTGTGGCAACAAATTCCACAGATTCACCACTTGCTGGTTGAAGAAATTCCTCCTCATCTCTGATCTAAAAACAAACCCCTCTATTCTGAGACTGTGTCCTCTGGTCTTAGACACTCCTCTCCACATCCACTCTTTCACCTTTCGGTAGGTAGAAGCCCCCTTCTGGATTCTCCCTTCCTTTCTAGTCCTGATGTAGGGGCTCGACACGAAACACCAACTGTTTATTTCCCTCCATAGATGCTACCTGATCTGCTGAGTTCCTCCATCATTTTGTGTGTTGCCCATCTGGCTTCATACACTCTCTTTACTTTCCTAATCTCTCATTTGATTTCACTTTTACAAGACTTTTCTTTGCTTTTTGCTGAAAAAGGTACACTTGGCTAAACTGTGAAGTATATTCTACTACTTTGTGGTACTGCAGCACACCATAAAAAGTAAAGCTGCCTTACTGAGAATCTACTCCTAACATAGAACAATTTTGCAGCTGTCATGCAACAAATTATTAATAATTACCAATTTCAGTTATTTGCAGTGATTATTATGAGTGTCAAAGACAAAGGTCCAAGTTTTAGAACTGGTAATTTCATTCCAGCCGAGCTGTATAGTCAATACAAAATACGGTGCTGGTCACCTGGCACAGGCCCTATTGCTCTGCTGTTTTTACTGCTCCAATGGGAACTGCCTGAAAGGCCCCATTCATCCAGACAAGGCCCATCTTCTCAGATAACCACACTCACTACCAATTAGATAATCAGAGAGAGCATAGTGCTCTGAAAATTCAGGGTTACAGTGATACCAGATTTTGCAATGCTTTCAATCCTATCACATACTTTCAGTAAACAATCTATCAGAAGATAGAAATTAAAATCCATTTTAAACATTTCAATTGAAAATATTTATTTCACAGTACTTGACAGAAGGAAAACAGCATTACTGACCTTATCTGATGTAGTGAATTACTCAAATCTACAGAAAACTTAACCTTTGTGCCATTCACAAAAGGATATGTGACAATTTTGTGTAAACTCAAAATGTATTCTGTTTGTCTATCCTACTCAGATAATAGTAACAAAGTCAGAAAAAACTTTTCAACTGAGGCCCCATAATAGACATACTTGATGTCAATAGGCCAAAGACAGCTGCACAAGTTTTGTTTCCCAGGAGAGGATAGTTTCATGCAAGGCTGAGAATTGCCACAGCAACCGACTATAAAAACAATTCCCTGATTCAGGCCTTCAGGTTCTGCTAAAACAATTTGAATTGTATCACAAGACCAGAAAGAAATGTTGAAAATGATCAAAGTACACAGGGTCTTTAAAATGCCATTTTGTTTCTCCCACAAAGGTGACAATTCAACCTGGAATTGAGTTACAACAGATGAAAATGTGTGCAATCAATCTGTAAACTGATTGAACAGTTAATATTGTACGACTGCAGCAATAAACCACTTGATTGACCATTCACAACAACTACTCCAAATTTACATTAATCGAAGGGCTTGGAAGCATATCCTGAGTTATATCAGATTTCACTGCAACATAAGCTGTCTACACTTCAACAGCTGTTGTAAGCTGAACTACAAAAACTTATTTTCAGACAAATATTCCTCAGAAGTTATATGGAAGTAAAATGTTTTAGCTATGTGGTAATGATACAAAATAGCTGGCAAGTGAAAGTAGTAAGGTATTGGAACTTGCACCGGACTGGTGAAAAGTGTGGCAAAAATATTAAAACATGCTTTGTTCTAGCAAAATAAATAATCACTTTTTAAAGATCACGTGACGAATGTTAGTTGGTAACACCTACAGGAACACAAACAGAAATTGCCAACTACTTAAGTTAGCCAAGTCCTGATGAAGGGTCTTGGACCAAAATGTACACTCCCAATTTCTCTCCATAGATGCTCCCTGACATGCTTGGTTCCTTCAGTATTCTGTGTGTATCATTTTTGATTTCTAGCATCTGCAGAATCGCCTGTGTTTAAGTTGGCTTGATGTTTTTTTTGTGCTGCTCAAGACTGCATGGTTAGGCACAGCTCAAATGGCATCTATAAATTTGCTGATGAATTGCAGATGGTGACTAGAAGGCGTACAGGAGTGAAAAAGATCAGCTGGTTGAGTGGTGCTACAGCAACAGCCTTGCGCTCAGTGTCAGTAGGACCAAAGAAATGATCACAGACTTCAGAAAGGGTAAGACGAGGGCACACACACCAGTCCTCATCGAGGGATAAGTAGTGGAAAGAGTGAGCAAATTCAAGTTCCTAGGTGTCAATATCTCTGAGGATCTATCCTGTCCACCCTGGGCCCAGCATATCAATGCAATTACAAAGGCAAAACAGCAGCATATTTCATTAGCAGTTTGAGGAGATTTGATATATCACCAAAGGCACTCATAAATTTCTACAGATGTACCATAGAGAGCATTCTACTAGCTGCATTACTGCAGAGGATCGAAGTACACTAGAGAAAGTTGTGAACTCAGTCAGCTCCATCATGGGCACTGGCCTCCCCAGGATCCAAGACATCTTCCAGTAGAGATCCTTCAAAAAGGCACCATCCATCATCAAGGACCCCATGAACCAAGACATGCCCTCTTCTCACTGCTTCCATCAGGAGTCTGAAGGCACACACTCGATGATTCAGGAACAGCTTCTTCCCCTCTGCCATCAGATTTCTGAATGGACATTGAACCCATGAACACTACCTCACTACTTTTCCCCCCTCTTTTTGCACTATTTATATAATTTAACTTTTTAAATATATAAATACTTATTGTAATTTACAGTTTTTTTTATTATGTATTGCAATGAATTTCTGCCGCATGAAAACAAATTTCACAACATATGCTGGTGATATTAAACCTGATTCTGATTCTGATTACAGTTTATCACCTATCAGTATTGTGTCAATGCTCTCCCTCCTTTTCCAGCATGCTGGAGAGGTTAATCCACTCTAGCCATCTCCTTATCTGTGCCAAAATTAGGCTTTGCTTCAAAAAGTTAGGCTGTAGATGGACAGTCAAGCATAGTGTAAAGGCATGGGATTGCAAAGGCATGAGCTTGCTAGTGCCTGTGTTTTGTAAAAATAAAGCAACAAAATTGTCAGTGATATAAGCAGATAGAAGAATGGGCATGAAGGAATGGGAAAAAAGAGGAAAGCATGAATACAATAAAGTTTATAAGGAGCCATTTAACTCGGGTTGAAAATAGTTTCAGTATCAGTTCGCTTAAGAGTTGGAGAGTGGTAAAGAAATTGTATAGATTTAAAATTCTTGATGAACAACAGCATACAGCTTAAATCTTAGTTTTCTGCTGTTTCTTATATATTTCTCTACTCTGGAGCAAAAGTGAAACGATTAACGCCTTTATCAGTAGAATTTTCTTTAGGCTATTTATTTTTTCTCCATCTTTATTCTTTCTAATATGGCCACCACAGTTGTGAGTAAAATTTTCATTTTGCTTCTCCGTGTTTCCACTTTTACCTTTATTCAGCCTCCCTCTTTAATTTAGTAGCCTGCTACTCAAATATTTAAGCACTGGTGTTTACCTTAGTCAACTATTTCAATTTTTAACATTTTCTGATAACTTTGATCTTTCAAAACAATGCTTACTAGCATGATTTTGCTTTTTCTCTTCCTGCAGGAGCTTGGCATTTCTAGTCCAAAGAATAAATGAAGATGATGCCACTCTCAGGGTGAAGCAACACCTTAGATTCCAAACAAGAGAGAATCTGCAGCAGCCTGAAAAGCTGACTGTACTTCACGCCGCCCCCCCCCCCCATAGATGCTGCCCTGTCTGCTGAGTCGCTCCAGCATTTTGTGTGTGTTACACCTTAGATTCCATCTGGGTACCCTCCAACCTGATGGTATTAATATAGCTTTTTCCTACGATAAACAAACTACCACCCCCCATTCCCCACTCTGACCTGTTGCTTCTTCTCACCTGCCCATTACTTTCCCCTGCGTCCTCTCCTTCTTCCCTTTTACTTATGGTCCACCATACTTTCTATCAGATTGCTTCCTCTCTGGCCCTTGACCTTTCCCATCCACCTGGCTTCACCTTTCACCCTCTAGCTACCCTCTTTCCCCTCCCTCCCCCACCTTCTTATTCTGGCTTCTTCCCCCTTCCTTCTCAGTACTGAAGAAGGGTCTCAGCCTGAAATGTCGACTGTTTATTCTTTTCCATAGGTGCTGCCTGACCTGCTAAGTTTCTCCAGCATTTTGTGTATGTTGCTTTGGATTTCCAGTATCTGCAGATCTTCTCATGTTTGTTATATTAATGATTGATTAAATTTTCATCCTTAGTATGGTTTCTTGCAATCTTGTGACTACTTTTAAAATACTGTAGATAATAAGCTTTCCAATGTTCTTAGCTTTCCCGCCTGTGTCACAATTTATGTTCAAATCTATGCTAAATGTATAAAAATGGCCCTGATCTGGTAATAAACGTAGACTCCCAATTCCTTTTTAATGGGAACTGTGCTTTGTTCAAACAACCACCTAACATTTGTAGAAATAAATTATTAATATGAATTAAATTTGAACTTCTGAAAACTTAAGATTTCCTACCAATCAATCCATCAATCTGGTCCAGTGGTAACACTTATAATCCATTCCTAATAGCACTGACAGTGCTGAATAGGCATAGACATAGATGGACATTCCAAAACATAAACATCTGTATCTGCCTGCACCCTCTTATATTCTCACCAATGGCCATTGAGATTTTCATGCTTATGCCTGTAGACTTATCAAAGTTACTGGATAGTGAATTAACTCTTAAAGAACTGGGTGAAGCTTGACTGTCAGTCAACTGGAGAATTTCCCCATCAACAATCTTTTTAAAACAAATAATTTAACCTAATCTAAATCTAATCTAAATTGTGTGATAAGGAAACAAACCTGAATCAGTTCCTAATGTTGTCAGGTCATGCTTTACACATCCTTGGAATCAACAAGCATTTCTAGGGTCAATGTAGAATTGGGGACAGTGGCAGGCTGATACAGAGTCACAGTTAAGTGGAACTCATTTGACATAGTCAACTGGATGAGAAAGAAATTTATTCTAAAAAGGTGAAACTTCCAGGGATTTCCCCTCTGGCTTTGCTTTAAAGTGCATAAGGCTAACCAGGCAAGAATGAATGCTGGAAATTCTAACACAATAAATGTCATTTCACAATAGTGACATCATGCACCGAAGTTTCTATTCCATGGTCCCACTGAGCATGAATTCCCCATCAGAGGCACAAAAATTAAAATAAATATGTTTTGAGGAAAACAAAGGGAAATATATACAAATTATTACAATTATTTGGCTGTTTGTTCCATTGGGTCCAGCCTACTTCACGCCAGTCCAACTTACCACCCCCACCTCTAGCCTTGCAATTTACTGTCTCTCAAGTACCTATAATTTCTTTTCTCATTATTTTGATGGGTACTTCACAGTAGCCAGTTAAGCTTAAAAGAATTCACTTCATATTTTTCTTCTGTGTTAAATACATAGTGTTAATGAATTTATTTTTATAACTATTTTCTGAGGTACATTCTTGATTAGCATTGCTTCCAATAAAAAGGCATTTTGGCAGTTTTTAAAAACTCACTTCATATGTCTGAAAGATACAATAATTTTCACTATATGTATTACAAATTCAATGCTGAATCTACAGTTACAAGGAAAAGTGAATGGTACCCTCCACCTTGCTGTCAACCTTCATAGTTGCATTTGAATGTGTCCTTGCATCACAAAACACTTTTCTCTGGCAAATTCAAAATACCAAAACATACTTAATTCTCTTTGAGACATCACTTTCAATTCTAATAATTATTTTTGGCTTGGTATCAGACAAATACTTAACATACTCACAAGCAATTCACTGCTCTGATTCCTTCTCTGAGATAGTAACCCATTTAAAATAAACAGGTCAATGCTTGCTTTAAAAAAATGCAGACAGCCATCTTATCAACTGATTATTCATTTAACTGTTGATGCCTCTGGTAATTTCCACGGTAAAATCATTTGCAAATCCCTTAGGTTGGTATTTCTGACTGAAATTCATGGTATTATTAAAGGTTCAACATGAAAATTCATGCTAAATTAATCCAAGTTCAATGAAACATCATCTTAGGTCTCAGTGCTTGTCATAGCTTGAAATATGAATTAAAACCATGCGAAGCTACAGGAAATAATTCCTTTGATAATCAAATGCATTTTAAAAAAATACAAAAATATTTTATTATTGTGTGTAATTATTGTATCTGTAAGGTAATATGTCATTTAATACTGAAATGTGAATAATTAGTATTTACTACTGATGTTTTCTGAGGAGCACAAAGTTACTAGTTAGAATGCATAGGATTCAAGGCAGACTGGTAAACTGGATCCTAAGTTGGCCTGGTAATGGAAGGCCAAGAATGATAGCGAATGGTTGCTTTTCAGATTGGTTATCTCTGACCGAGGGTGTAGAACAAGGATCTTTGAGTTTTGTGTTAATATATACTGTATATTAACAACTGGGACATGAATGTAGGAGGTATGATTACTAAATTATCAAATAACTCAAAAATTAGTGGCATGACAGAGACAAAGGAGGTTGTCAAATGCTATAAATCAGGATATAGAATGTTGGGTGGAGCAATGGCAAAAGGAATTTAATCCCAACAAGCGCTAGATGATTCATTTTCAAAAGTCAGATAAAGGCAAGACTTATACAGTGCCTAACGGAGTGTTGGTGAACAGAGATCCCGGAGGTACAAGTACATAGTTTCTTGAAAGTGGCAACAGTTTGATAGGGTGGTGAAGATAGCACATGGCAATGCTTGACTTCAATGAATGTAGCATAGAATGCAAATATTGATGTCACGTAGCAACTCTACAAAACATTCGTTAAGCTACACAAGAAAAATTGCTTGCAGCTCTGGTCGCCACACTCAAAGAAGGATGTGACTGCGCTGCAGAGGATGCAGAGGAGATTTACGAAGTGTTGCCTGGACTGGAAGGCCTTCATAAGAGGAGAGATCAGATAGTGTTTATGTTCCCCGGAACTAAGTAAGAAGAGAGGTGACCTGATAGAGGTATATAAAATTATGAGAGGCATAGATAGGGTAGATAATAAGAGTTCTTTTCCTATAGAAGGGTTGGGAAACAGCTGAGATGGCATAGGTTTAAGGTGAGAGGGAGGAATTTTAGAGTGAATCAGAGGGTGTGGCTGGTATCTGGAACATTTCCAGGGCAAGCAGTGAAGGCAGATGTAATCACAATATTTAAAGGCAACAGGACAGGTATTTGACATTCAAGACCAAGGCTACAGATCTAATGAAGGCAAATTAGATTAATATCGGCAGGCACAATTGTTGGCATGGATGTAATGGTCTAACAGTCCCTTTAATGTGCTGTACAACCCATGACTTTAAATACGAAGCATATTATTCAATTCAATATTCAAAGAGTTTTCCTGCATAGATGTTATGTAGTTGATTGTGATCAATGACAAAAATCGATCATGAAAACACCATTGCATTATTAAGTAATTTTAATCATGAATTGTACATTTAATAGTTATATATTTTCTAAATTATCATTTTTTTTTCACCTGATAAAGATGTATTAAACTTCTCAGTTTACTCAAATGCACTCCACTGCTTTGGATCTACTAGAAACAGACTCAGCTAAAATTATTTTTTTGTGAATATTCTATCAACCCAAGCTGGATATGTTGGGAATATGCAACAAGTCAGGAAGCAACTGTGAAGAGTGGAAAAGAGATTTTATGTTTCAGCTCTAAATGGTTTCAGCATTTCCTGTTTTTATTTCATATTTTGCACATCTGCTTTTTGAATAAAACTATTTCCTTGAGAACACAGTCTCCTACAGCTATTCTGATACCGTCTCTTCTCATCATACCCTTCTCAGTTTCTCTGCCTCCATCCAACACCACTGCTTTTGAGGCGCCAACATTTTGCATCAATTTTGATTTCTCCTCCACTATAGTTGAAATTCTGAATCCTGTCGATATCATTTCCTAACCTCACCCAATCTCCTCTCACCCAGAGCAAAGGCAGGGTACCACACACCCTTATCTTCTATCCTGCCACCTTCCACAATCAACAGATGCCACCCACCAACCTAAGCAATTTCTCCCTTCCATCAGCATAGCATAACTGGCTCTGAGTTAGACCATAAGATATAGGAGCAGAATGAGGATATTTCAGCATTTCGAGCCTGCTCTGCCAATTCATAATGACTGATTTATTATCCCTCTCAAACCCATTCTCCCCATAATCTTTGATGCCCTGACTAATCAAGAACCTATCACCCTCTGCCTTAAATGTATCCAATAAAACTCATGCCCAAGACCATCAAGAACATCATGGCACTACCAACAGTTGCAGATTACCCAAGTGTCCACTTTTAGTAACCTAAGATAAAAGGACTGCAAAGTCCTCCATAAGGTGTCTCGTCAATATCTGGGAAAAGGGAATAAATGTTGGCCTTGCAGACAGCTTCTCGGTGAATCAAACTGATTTTTCAGAAACAGGACTCAATTTGTCTAATTATACTAATTTTGAACTAGAACTTTCAACTAACAAAAGTGTAATCAATACTTTGAAATTAAATCTTATCAATAATAAACAATGCTTCAGTCAACTGCCATTTAGCTCACTTTTACCACCATTTAAGTATAGCAAATCTATCAGCCTGTATACGATTTATATATTCTCAGGAAAACCTACTTTCTTGGATTTATTGCACATTAAACTATCCTTTTTATCACCTAATATATAAAAATAAGATTTAAAATTTTTTCCCTGTGTACATCAATCCATAGCAGAGGAAGCCAAACTGACCAGTGAAAGGCAAAGTCTACTGTTAAAACAAATAGCTGCTATTTCCTGACTTGTATTAACAGAAGGAAAGATACAGAAAAAATCAATGTATTACATGTGGGAAACAGAACTGTGGAAAGGAATCTGTCAACACAACTTGTTCAGAGATACATAAATTCAAAGTTAAAAAAAAATGCTTCGATTAGATCCAAGAAAGAACTTGTATTAAGCGTTAAGACAAATGGTCAAAAATTACAATTAATATTTAAATATGCACCAAAAAATGTACACTTTATCAATGTGTAGCATTGGCAATAAATGATAGATCAGTCTTTGCAGATGATACCATTGTGGTGGGCCAACAGTAAGGAAGAGTACAGAAAGAAGATAGAGAGCTTAGTGGCATGGTGTCAAGACAGCAACCTTTCCCACCATCTCTTCAGGAGGTGGATACAGAATATGCCCTTGCCTTTATCAATGGTGCTGAAGTGGAGCTGATTGACAGGTGAGGAGAGGTGATAGGCTGATAAACTAGGGAAGGATGGAAACAGCAACAAGGGCTAAGAGGTGATAGGTCGAGGCAAAAGAGGGGAAAAATGAAGGAATCTGATACAAGAGGAAGGTGGAGCATAAAATCAAATAAGGGAAGTAGAGTAGGCAGGTGGGAAGTGGTAAGGGACCTAGTGCTTGAGTGTTGGGCCGATGGTGTAGGCAGAGGGAAAACAACTTGGTGAGGTGTTGTGGTGAATGCAAACAGTACAAAATGCTGCCAAGTGAGATTTGGTATCTGGGAAGATGATAAAATTCAATGGCAAGGATATTCAACAGCCAATTTGTTCCACTATAATTACTATTGATGTTCTAAGAATATTTTTGCAGCTTCCTAGTAAATGGCAAGATTTGATTAACTTCTTTACTATCAGTCCAGAGACTTATTGGTTAGCAGGTTAACTGATCATGGTAAATTGTCCTGTGATTAGGCTAGAGATAATAGATGGGTTGCTGTGCGGTGCAGCTCAATGGGCCAGAAGGGCCTGTTCCACGCACTGTCTCCGAATCAAAATAAATAAAATAAATTTAATTGTAATTGGCTGAGAGGCTTTCGTCTACCTCTAAAATATTTCTGTACATTGAATTAAAAGTCTGGTCTCTGAACCTTCCAAGATGTAATGGAATTACAGCTGGGAGAGTGGCAGAGAGAACGCCACTGTTGAAAAAAAACTCACATGTGATCTTGGCTAGAGTTTGCCAAAAGGCAAGCAACAAAGTTAATGTCCTGGAATGGACAAGTCAGAGTCCAGAAATCACTCCAATTGAGAACTTGTGGCTGGACTTGAAAAGGGCTGTTCATTCATGATCCTCATGCAATCTGACAGAGCTTGAGCAGTTTTGTAAAAAAGAATGGAGGGGGAAGATTGCAGTGTCCAGATGTGCAAAGCTACATCTACTAAATACTGACTTGAAGGGGGTGAGTAATTATGCAACTTAATGATTGTAATAAATTTAGACTACTTTGTAGAGATTTGTTTTCACTTTGACATGAAAGTCTTTTCTGTTGATCAGTGTCAAAATGGCCAAGTTAAATCTACTGTGATTCAATGTCATAAAACAATAAAACATGAAAACTTCCAAGTGGGGTGAATATTTTTCATAGGCACTATACCTCTATCCAGTCATCCTTCAGCTTCCTCTGCTCCAGGGAAAACAAAGTCAGTCTTTCCATCCCTCCTTCGAACAGCAGTGGGCCAGGCAACATGCTGGTGAAACTCCTCTATAATTTATCCAGAACAAACACATTCTTCCATATGGTGTGGTGACCAAAACTGCAGATAATATCTCCAGTATGCCCTAACCAATGTTTCAGAAAGCTGGAGCATGATGCTCCAAGCCAATACACCACAGCCAATGATAGTAAGCTTCCCATACCTTCTTCACCAGTATATTCATGTGTGCTGCAGCTTTCAGGCATCTATAGTCTTCTACCCCAAGGTCTCTTTTGCTTATCAACATTCCCCAGGGCTCTAACATTGAATGTATCCAACCTATCCTTGACAGTCTTCTCTACCAAACTTCTTCCCCTCTGCCATCGGAATTCTAAACAGTCTATGAATCCAGTAACACCACCTCAATATTTTGTTCTCATTTTTGTTTGCACTACTTATAGGAGCTTGGCCATTTGGTCCATTGAGTCTGCTCCACAATTTCATTCTGGGTAATCCATTTTCCCTCTCAGCCCCAATCTCCTGACTTCTCCCCATATCCCTCCATGCCGTGACTAATCAAGAATCTATCAATTTCTTCCTTAAGTATAACAGCCACCTGTGGCAACGAATTCCACAGATTCACAAATCTCTGGCTGAAGAAATTCCTCATCTCTGATCTAAAAGGATGGCTCTCTATCCTGAGAATGCATCCTCTAGTCTGAGACTCACCCACTCCATTGAGGCCTTTCAACACTCAATAGGTTTCAATGAGGTCACCCTTCATTCTTCTGAATGAATATATATGTAATACAGAATATATATTTACAGTATATTTATTTCTTATTATAAATTATATATTGCACTGTACTGCCTCATCAAAACAAATTTCACAACATGTCAGTGATAATAAACCTGATTCTGAATCAACGCACATCTGTTAAAATTGACTTCCATACTTTCTCCAGACTTCCAAAAAGTCTGCCCAACTTTTTAGAGGATCTATGCCATGTCTTAATCAACCTGCCTCACTACCTACAATAGCGCCAATTTTTGTTGGTCGCTGCCTGCAATTCTTTAAAATTGTCCACAACATAGAAAAGCATTTTTTCTTAAAGTGCTGAGAGACTGGGTAATAATGGGTCTCACGTGTCACTGAATGCTAGTGTGCAAGAGCAGAAACCATGAAGGCAAATGATAACTTGGCCTGTATTACAAGAAGATTTGAGTACAGCAGTAAAGACATCTTACAGCAATTCTGTGTGTGCTCTTTAGGTCTCTTTATCAACTGCAACACTAGAGGAAGTTATGCTAGCTCCCAAAAGATTAATTCAACTGTTTAATTTCTCTGGCCCTTCAAGCTATTCTTTCTCAAGTGCCCATAATCTCCCCTTTTGATCAAACTAGGATCCTTGGAGCTGTGAAACAGTAGAAGTAACTGTTGCATTACTGTGCCACACTTGTCACAGAGGAAATGCTATTTACTACGTGGGCTCTAAGGATGCCCAATAAGGTGAGACCAAGTAGAGCAGGTCCTTATTCTTTAGATTTCAATTAAATTTACGAAATGCTTACAGGGCTAAGATTGGATACAGGGAGAATGTGTCCTCTGATAGCTGAGCCAAGAGTCACCATTTCAGAAAATAGAGTTGGACAACTTAGAACGAAGATAAGAAGAAATTTCCTTCTGGGTAATGAACACTTGTAATTCTCTACTCCAGACCACTGTGGGGGCTCAGTCACTGAGTTCATTCAAATCAAAGATTGAAAGATTTTTGGGTACTTAGGACAATGAGGAAATGTAAATGTATTGGAAGAAGTTGTGAATAAAAAAATCTGCTAAATCTTGACAAATGGCAAAGGCTCAAAGAAACTAATCCTACTTATATAATATTATGTCTTGGTATACAGGTAACATTAGATGAAATTAGCTGACGGTTGTTAAGAAGTGGTTTCATGACAATGTGACGAATATGCTTGCTGTCTTGAGGCAAGTTAAAATGAACAGTCACTAGGGCCTGATAAAGTGTCCTCTTGGACATTCTGGGGAGCTAGTGCAGGAATTCCAGGAGCCTTGGCAGAGGTATTTAAAACATCCTGAACCACGGCTGAGGTGCTGGAGGACTGGAGAATCACTACTGTTGTTTCATTGTTCAAGAGAGACTCTGCAGCCAAGCCAGGAAATTATGGGCCGGTGTGCCTGGTGTCAGTTGTAGATAAATTATTGGAAGGTATTCTAAGGGACAAGATATACAAGTAAATGGATAGACAATGCTTGATTTGGGTTAGTCAACGTGGCTGTGTGCATGGGAGGCCGTGTCTGCCCAATCCTATGGATTTTTCCAAGGGTACCCGGAAAGCTGATGGAGGAAAGGCAGTGGACCTTAGCAAGGCTTTTGACAAAATCCCATGTGGAAGGTTGGCCAAGGTTCAGTCGCTTGACATTCATAATGAAATAGTAAATTGAATTTAACACTGAATTTAGAGGCAGAAGCCAGACTGGTAGCAGATCATTTCCTCTCTGACTGGAAACTGGTAACTAACGGTGCACCACATGGATCAGTGCTGTGTCTATTGTTGTTTGTCATCTATTATCAATGATCTGGATGATAATATGGTAAAGTGGATCCGCAAATTTGCAGATAACACCAAGATTGAGGGCATAGTGGACAGAGAGGAAAACGACCAAAGCTTACAGTGAGAACAGTTAGATACTTTATTGATCCCAAAGGAAATTATGGTGTCACAGTAGCATTACAAGTGCACAGATTTATAAACATTAGAAGAGAAGTAAATAAGTTACCTCGAACAGCCTAACGGGAGGGGATCACCACTTCCCTGGCTATAGGTTAACTCATTATAGAGCCTAATGGCCAAGGGTAAGAAAGACCTCATATAGTGCTCTTTGGAGCAGCGCAGTTGTCTTAGTCTATTACTAAAAGTGCTCCTCTGTTCAGCCAAGGTGGCATGCAGAGGGTGAGAAACATTGTCCGGAATTGCCAGGACTTTCTGTAGGGTCCTTTATTCTACCATAGCCTCCAGAGTATCCAGTTTGACTCCCATAACAGACAGCTTTTATAATCAGTTTATTCAGCCTGTTGGCATCACCTGTGTTGATCTGGACCAGCTGGAAAAATGGGCTGAAAAATGGCAGATGGAATTTAATGCAGAATAAGTATGAGGGTTGCACTTTGAGAAGACAAACCACGGTAGGACGTGCACAGTGAATGGTCGGGCACTAAGGAGTGTAGTGTAACATATGAATCAGGGAAGACAGGTCCATAATTCCTGAAAGTGAGATCATGAATAGATGGGCTCGTAGAGAGTTTTTGACACATTAGCGTTCATAAATCAAAGTATTGAGCAGGGGAGTTGGGATGTTGAAGTTGTATAAGACATTGGTGAGGCCAAATTTGGAATACTGTGTGCAGTTCTGGTTACCTACCTACAGGAAAAGTATCAATAAGATCAAAAGAGTACAGAGAGAATTTACTAGGAATTTGCTAAGACTTGAGGGCCCGAATCAGAGGGAAAGGATGAATAGGTTGGGACCTTATCCCTGGAGCATAGGAGAATGAGCGGAGATTTGATACAGGTATACAAAATGAGGGATAAAAATTGGGTAATGCAAGCATGCTTTTTCTACTGAGATTGGATGAGATCATGGGTTCAGGTGAAATACAGTATTTTAAGGGGAACCTGTGAAAGAACTTCTTCACTCAGAGGGTGATGCTAGTGTGTAAAGAAGTGTCAGCAGAAGTGGTAGATGTGGGTTCCTTTGCAATGTTTAAGAGGAGTTTGGATGCATATATTCATGGAAGTAGAACTGAGGGCTATGGTCTGTCTAGGTGCAGGTCCATAGGACTAGACAATAAAACAGTTGGACATGACTAGATGGACTGAAGGACCTGTTTATAATGCTGTAGCGCTCCGACTCCATGATATTCCTTGCAGTGGTTCCGTCCAATTCCTCTATTCGCATCTATAAAAGGATATGAGAGCCCATTCCACAAAAACCAATTAATTAAACAAAATTCTTATGTCTCCAAGATATTTGAAATGTCCAGTCTAATTTTTTGAAAATGACTTCTAATACAGTAGGAACATTACTACTAAAACATCCTTGAAGTAAACCTTTCCTGAAAGTGGAATTTTGAAGTGACCATGGTAGACGATCAAATTGCACCATGCAATATGCTTGCACCCAAGATTCCCCACCTGGTAAACAGGACTGCAGGAAATTCTGTCTGACCAAAATATGACTATTTTCTCTGAAAATGTAGTGTTTAAATCTCGAGAAGCTGCCAAACTAAGTCAAATCCAGTTATTGGCAACTTCTGCAAGGACTTTGAAAATAAGTTCTTTATGACTCCGCTCCAGAGCAAATACTGACATATTCAGAGCAACTGGATCAAGATGTAACTAAGCTGCCTTAAATGTTTAGCTGTACTGTGAATGAAGTCATTTTATTTGCAATGTATTCAGATATCTTGCAAATATGTAAAACCAAATAGAATGTTGATTAATATGACCTTCAAATTGATTAGTGACTGTGATTCTTCAACTTCAACAGACAAGTTCATCACTGTTCAAGTTTTTATACTCGATTCTAATGAACACTAAGGAATGCCTTTAAGATAATACTGCAAATTACAAAGTTACATGGCAGATATTACAATCATAAATTAATTTTGCTCAGATCCTACACATATTCACAATACTTTGTTTCAATCTGGTTTTATACAAAAATAAATTAAAATGCACTTTACAGCCATATACTTAACCACATTAAAATATCTCGTGTGCCTTCACAGACTAAATTAAGCTTTCAAAGTAATGCCTTAGCCTAAAACTTGAACTTTGCAGTAGAAATATTTAACTTGAAATTTTCTATGCATATTGAGTTTTTAGAAAAATAATATGCAATTTATCCCACAAAAGGATCTGTTACACCTCAAACTTATGATGACTTTAAGTTCCTTATCCCCAGATTTCGCAAACGTTTATTTTAGATAGACAATTATATTTTCTAACAATTGTTCATTTTTTAACAAGGGCTGCTCAAAAATACAAGTAACATGTTTTTCTAAAAAGAAAGGTTAATGAAACCAATATTTGTCTTTGTTTTGAACAGCAGGTTTATAAGGATAATTTTTGAGATGGGTATAGGTCTTTATGGAACTTCATGTTTACACAAACTCATTAGAAATGCATGCAGAACCAGGTCATTCCTAGTCAAGGCTATGAAGTTTGTAAACCTATATAATCCACCAGTCTATGTTTTCTTTCCTCCAATAATTTTAAAGACATTGATTGTTAAAAATGAATCCACCAACTTTCAATGACTCTGTTGTCACAACAGACAGGATCTCCTGGTAGTCACCCACTTCAACTCTGCTTCCCATTCCCATTCAGATATGCCCATACATGGCCTCCTCTACTGCCATGATGAGGCTAAACTCAGGTTGGAGGAGCAACACCTCATATACGGTTTAGGTAGTCTCCAGCCCCTTGGTATGAACATAGAAATCTCCAACTTCCGGTAATTCCCTCCCCCTCTCATCCTCTATCCCTATTTCACGTCACCTCCCTCATAGTTCCGCCTCCTTCTACTACTGCGCATTGTTCTCCTGCCAATCACCTCCCTGCTTCCCCTCCCCCACTCCTTTGTCTTTCAAATTACTGTTTTTTTCAACTACCAGCATTCTTCAAACCCTCCTCAAAGTTCTTCCTTCAGTCCTGACGAAGGGCTTCGGCCCGAAACGTCGACTAGTCTTTTCAACTGATGCTGACTGACCTGCTGAGTTCCTCCAGCACATTGTGAGTGTTCCTTTGAGAACAGCATCTGAAGATTATTTTGTGTTCAGAATAGACTCTGAACTGGTCATCAGGACCCAGCTTTTCTTAACCAAGGCCCAAGATGAGGGATGGTTGTGACTTTCCTTTTTACTTCCAACTCAATGGCATTAGGCCTCATGTTGATTCATATCACAAACAATGACTCAACCATTTACATTCTAATTGTTCACTCTTTGCAAAGCAAACTTGCAAAAGATCACAGGTTTTAAAAGCTATATTGTGGATTCAAGATGCACTTTTACATTAAGTTCAGCAAGAATCTGCATTCACCTAATCTCAAGTTACTTTTGCAAGTTTTGGACTTCCCAATGGCTTCAGATATCTGTCTGGCAAGTATTAGTACTGCAACAACCAGGAAAGCATTTGTTCAATCTCTTGACTTGAGATTTAAGCAGAGACTGTGCTACAAGCAATACTACAGAACTCTACATATCTGGCAGGGAAACAGCCACGTTTACCATGCCCAATGTTGGAAGTGAATCCAGATCCATATTAAGATAGGGCAGGTGCACTTACTATATTAATTTTTATATACTTTCAATTGTGATTAAAATCCTCAAATAAATTGAGGCAAAAAGTGATGCTAAGCAAAAAGTTGTGACTTCAAAGTAGAACTAAAATATACTAACTGCACCACAAAAAAAGAACTCTTGTTTCAGTAAAATTTCATTTTATACACAAGCTCATAGTTTTTGCAAAAATTTAAAACAGTTCAACATTTGTAAAAATAATAAACATGTGCACTGAAAAAGAATTCTCTTCCCTGAACTAGGCTTCTCCGTTGAAACTTTAACAAGAGCTTTTTCTTTATTTCTGAATAGGTGGCTCCTCATTCACTTTTGTCCAAACTTCCTTGGAGATGGCAAAAGGAACATCAATGGTAAGTGAATACGTTCACAGATAATATTGATGATGTGGCAGTGCCCGAGCAACAGTGCATTTGAATCAACAAGTATATTTGTACCACGATAGAAAAGAAGAATAGCATACACAAGAATTGCAAGGAAAAGAGAAGGGAGTTACCTGGACCAATTTAAGAAATTGCACAAAAATATTAACAGAGTCATCTTTAAGGCAGAGAGACTTTGAAAAATAGATTAACTGATACTTTTATATTTTGAAGTATCTAAAATATGTTGGTCTTGATGGCGTCTTTCTGTGTTGTGATATGTAAAGAATGTCTTTATGTTGAATAAAGAGCTTCTAAAAGAAAATGCATTTCTTCCATAATTATTACCATTTCACCATCAGCACCTCAAACCATTTGTGAAGCAGATCAGTACTGCCAGCTATCACATTCTTTCTAATATAATTTTACTGGTTTTATTACTTCATTTGTTGTTAATCTTGTAAAATACTAACTTCAATTATGTGATTTTCTACGAAGACGTCAGACCCAAAGAGGGCAATTGGAGAGGAAGAAAAGCAGTCTTAAATCAAAGTTATGTTCAGATAAATTAAGTCTAGAACTTTCCATGCTGTAAACAGATAATAGTAAATTATTTAGATTTGTTAATACTATGAATGAACAGACTGAGCCTAACCTGGCATATCATCAATAGATCCATTGAGTTCTCCTCATTAGTTTTAAGTCACTAAAGTTTTATTAACAGATCATACAAGTGGATACATTCCCAGGGATTTCAATTTTTAAATTTCTAAGTTATGAAACGGTCAACATTAGTATAAGTTGCATAAAAAGCAAACTCATGCAAACCAATAACAGATATGACAACAAATCAAAAGGATACCACATTCCTTAAATAAAAGATTTTGTGAACCAAAACTCCATTTAATATTTTTGTCACAATGCCTTACATTTAAGTGATTTACTAAGGTGCCCCACTATTTATATTATTAATTTTGGTGATCATTGGGAGACTTCTTTAAAAAACTACATTTTCATATGATGCAACTAACTATAAAGACACTCTAAATTTCCTAGTCAAGAACCTACCGTAGGCTGAGTTAAGTAGGGTTATTAGGCCAAGACAATAAATGAGTCCTGTGGGTATGGAGTGTAACATGCATAAAGGCCTGGAATGAGAGGAGGCATTAAAATCGCATGATGCAATGCAGGGTTTGAAAGAGACTCAGAAATGTATGCTGACAGTCGGAGGCTTGGGAGACCACAGAATTAGGAAATCAGGACCTTGGCTCTGAAATCATAAGTGAAGGAGGTGCCTGAAGGCTGAAAAGTTACACTTGAACTCAATTTGGCACATTATCCATTTTGTACTTTCATCCATACTTTATATATACACTCGGTGGCCACTTTATTAGGTACCTGAGTCTTCTATTGCTGTCACCCATACATTTCAAGGTTCAATGTATTGTGTTCAGAGATGCTCTTCTGCACACCGCTGCACCACACTAATGTGTGGGCACTTGAGTTACTGTTTGCCTTGAACCAGTCTGACCATTCTCCTCTGACCCCTCTCATTAACAAGGAGTTTTTACCCACAGGACTGGATGTTTTTTTTTTGTTTTTTTGCACCATTTTCTGTGCATGAAAATCCCAGGAGATGAGCAGTTTCTGAGATATTCAAACCACCTAGTCTGACAACAATCATTCCACAGTCAAAGTCCCTTGGATCACATTTCATCCCCGTTCTGATATTTGGTTTGAATTGAACTTCTTGATCATACTGCTTGCATGTTTTTATGCATTGAGTTGTGCCACATGATTATTTGATTAGATATTTATATTAATGAGGTGTCCAGCTATAGCTAATAAAGTAGCCACTGAGTCATATACAAGTACAGCACACAAACAGGCCTTTTGGCCCATCTGGTCCATGTCAAACCACTTAAACTGCCTACTCCCATCAACCTGCTCCGGAACCATAGCCCTCCGTAACCCTACTATCCATGTAGCTATCCAAACTTCTCTTAAACATTGAAATCAAGCTCGCCTGCACCAGTTGCACTGACAGCTCATCCACACTCTCATGACCCTCTGAGTGAAGAAGTTTCCCCTCACATTTCCCTTAAACTTATCACCTTTCACCCTAACTCATGACTTCTAGTTGTAGTTCCACCCAACCTCAGTGGAAAAGGCCTGATTGTATTTGCCCTCTCCGTACCCCTCATAATTTTGCGTACCTCCATGGAAACCGGCATAAGCACTGGCCTGATGGGCCACAAGGCTTGTGACAGACCATATACATATACTATCAAATCTCCTCTCAATCTTCTACATCTCAAGGATTATAATCCTAGCCTACTTAATCTTTCCTTATAACTCAGGTCCTCCAGACCCGGCAACAGCCTAAGTGTGTGGATATATTTCTGTTTCATGATTAACAACACTTAAAAGATCAGCAATATCACCTTTTCTCTACCTGAAGTTTTGCAACCACTGCTCTTTCAAATGCTCACCACATTTTGATATTGAGGCAGATGTACCTTTAGTTTGAAAATCCAATGAAGATTTAAAGGAGTATGGGAGAGGAAATAGAGTTGGTAAGCCTCAAAAAAAAACACCATTGGAATGATGAAAGTCTGCATGGGTGCCAGACAAGCTGAAACATGTTACCTGATATCACCATCTGCTAGAATTACATCACAGATGAAATCCAGTTATATGATATGGAAGAAAATAAAACATATGCACATAACTGGAGAGGCAGATCATGTGAAAAATAAGCCTGGAATTTAGGGAAAATTTTACAATGCTTTCATTTTGTTTATTACTGCCACAGACACCTTCATGTGTTTTGTAATTAACTTCTATTGTTTTGGTTTATGCACAGGCACACAAAATATAAATTTCCAGGAGAATGATTATGCATATGAGTGACCTGTTGGAAGTCATATATTAAATGGGTATTCTTGGCTTAGTTTGCAAAACTCCCATTAAAGATACTGTATTGCCTCAAGATGCGTCATTATTAGGCACTGACCTGGAACTCAGATACAAATAAGCTGTAGGAAATAGATAATTTTTTTTAAGGTACAGGAATTAGAATTGCTTTCCATCTAGTTTTAAGGTAATTGGGTAAGGTAACATTGTTAAGACAACAATTAAAATCCCATCATGGTTACAAGGCTATTTAAATCCATATTTAAACGTGAAATTGGAACACTCACATTTGTAACAGCAACAATATAATTACAGATTTCTATCTTAAATATTGTTATTGTACTTGCCTAAACCACTTCATCTGGCAGCTCATCCCACATACACACTACCCTCTTTATGCAGCTGTCCTTCAAGACCCTTTTAAATCTTTCACCTCATAACTTAAACCTTCTAGATTTTGAGTCCTATTCCCTGGGAAAAAGATTGTGTGTATTCATCCTATCTATGGCCCTCATGATGTTATACACTGATATACAGAGGTCTCCTACACTTGTAGGAATGAAGTACCAGCCTTCCCAGCCTCTCCCTGCATAGATGGGACTCCAGACTCAACAATGTAGGTTCCTAACTGACCTCTGAGATTAAGGACGACAAAAAAACATGGTCTTTTGAGTACCACCAAGTGCCAAAGGACAAATAGTCTGGATATTTCTCCACGTCTCCCACCCATGCACAGATTTCTAAAGTAATGACACCAGATAAACATTTCAATTTTAATTTAGAATCCTTTCCTAGTATAATTGTATTTTGCGTTGGAAGGAATAGCTTGTAAATATAAAAATATTTTTTCAACCTTTGGTATTTGGTTTACCACTGTTTATCTACATTCATCACTGTTTTGCTGAACAATTTATAACATTAGTCCTAAATTTGTGTTTTTTGTTAGTTTTAACATCAGTGAGAATTTCAGTAAGATATAAACTCACTGTTGAAATGTACAGGGATGTGTAAATTTGGAAGAATAATATTATCTTACACATCTGGAGAAGAAGGATGCATTTGTGAGAATGCTGTTCTTGGACTACAGTTCAGCATTCAACACCATAATTCCCTCCAGGCTTGACAAGAAGCTCAGAGACCTCGGCCTTCATCCAGCCTTGTGCAGTTGGATCCTGGACTTCCTGTCAGATCGCCGGCAGGTGGTAAGAGTAGGCTCCCTCACCTCTGCCTCTCTGACCCTCAACACAGGTGCCCCTCAGGGCTGCGTCCTAAGCCCCCCTCCTTTACTCTCTATATACCCATGAATTTATCGCCACCCACAGCTCCAATCTGCTAATTAAATTTGCTGACGATACTATATTGATTGGCCTAACCTCAAATAATACTGAGGCAGCCTACAGAGAAGAAGTCATCACCCTGACACAGTGGTGTCAAGAAAACAATCTCTCCCTCAATGTTGCATAAAACAAAGGAGCTGGTTGTGGACTACAGGAGGAGTGGAGACAGGCTAACCCCTATTGACATCAGTGGATCTGGGGTTGAGAGGGTGAACAGATTTGAGTTCCTCAGCATACACATCACCGAGGATCTCACGTAGTCTGTATGTACCAGCTGTGTGGTGAAAAAAGCATAACAGAACCTCTTTCATCTCAGACAGTTGAAGAAGTTTGACAAGAGTCCCCAAATCCTAAGGACTTTCTACAGGGGCATAATAGAGAGCATCTTGACTGGCTACATCACTGCCTGGTATGGGAACTGTACTTCCCTCAATCACAGGACTCTGCAGAGAGTGGTGCAGATAGCCCAGCGCATCTGTAGATGTGAACTTCCCACTATTCAGGACATCTACAGAGACAGGTGTATAAAAAAGGCCTGAAGGATCATTGGGAACCTGAGTCAGTCCAAGCACAAACAGTTCCAGGTGTTACCATCTGGGAAATGGTACCGCAGCATAAAAGCCAGGATCAACAGGCTCCAGGACAGCTTCTTCCACCAGGCCATCAGACTGATTAATTCATGCTGATACAATTGTATTTCTATGCTATATTAAGTGTCCTGTTGTACATATTATTTATTTCAAATTACTATAAATTGCACACTGCACATTTAGACAGAGATGATACCAAAGATTTTCACTCCTCATGTACACAAAGGATATAAGAAATAAAGTCAATTCAATTCAATTGATGCAATTGTGAAGAAGATCCAGAGACAAGACAAAAAATAATGTTTTAAGGAGCCAGAAGTTGTTAAGGCAATAAAGTATGAACAGCAAGTTGTGATGCAAACAGTTCAATACAAAGAACCTCAAAAGGAAGCAGCTTTCACAAAACAAATCCTCTGAAGACATTTTAAATTACATTACACTAACCAAACTTGACAACAATAGATAAAAGAAAGGAAGTCCTGCAATATAACTTTTAAACTGGAGCTAACAGATCTTAAGATGTACACAAGAATTTTTAGAACTCTAGTTTCCTAGGTACTGACAATATTACATCACACTTTTTCCCTTGAAAGACTGTACATTTTACAATAAAATCACTTTCCTTTAGCATTTGAACTTTGTCCTTGGGAATTATGTGATGCTTTTTGCCGTGTGAAGTCTGAAAAAGCAAACATTTGAAACCCCTAGTTAATGGTGCTGGACAGGACTGTGTGTTTTTATAATTGCAATGTCTCATATTAGATGAAAGGGATAACCACTGTGGAAAAGCTCAAAAAGACCTGTAGAAGCATAGTATTAATTTTGTTTTATCTCTTTCTTCTCCCCGCACCCAACTTTAAAGAATATATGGTCAATTCTTAGCAAAAAGCTTGAGGGTAAAGGATAGCCAAGACTTGCAACACAGGGTTCCCTATGCTTTTTATGCCATGGAGCCTTACTATTAACGTAGGGGTCTATGGACCCAGGTAGGAAACTCCTGCCTCAGAAGAACATCATACCCTAGTCCGAGTGATTGTACTCATACTATTACCCTGAGACTCAATAACCCACAAAACATCAGGAGAGACCCGGACATATTGGTCACCTAACAAAATGTAATCAAAACAAGTATTTCTACTGTAATCACATTGGAAAGGAAAAAGCCAAAAGAATACTGTGATGTTTAAGAGAAGCAGCCTTGCAGCACTCAAATCCCTGGAGTCCCAGGAAATGCACGCTCTCATGGGAAACAGTTCTAAGTACATGTGACACTGCATCGGTTATGTTCTTGGCTTGTTCTCCCAATTCAACAACACAAGAGTTCCAGAAAGTTCAAACTTGTAAATTATCTACTTTTGTGCCAAACAAAAGTTTATATTTGCAAAATAACATTACATTTGTATCTGATATCATTTTTGAATATCTTTGAAAGTCCTTTGGACAATGAGCCACTTTCAAACACCAAAATAGAGAGGCTGTTGTGTGTGCAACCACAAATAATCCAGACAGAAGAGGGAAAGGCAGGGATAAAATCATCACTTTACGCTCAAGTTCCATTTCAAATTTTTAAAAAAGCTGTTTAGTCCATTTGTAGTGTATTACAGTTACTAATTTGAAAGTTAATCATTTGTCAGGCATTTTTCTCTTTTCTAAATTTCCCTTCACTAACCCATCCCCCACCCACAATCATCCTACAGATTCCCCAAAAGACCCACACAGATAACAACATGTTCACTCACTCATTGTCAATACTCTGCCCCATTCAAACTGGGAGGGGTGGTGAGAATCAGAATAGAGAATGTTGGCCAGAGTCCAACAGCAAGTTTCTTTTGGGGATCAAGCCAATAAGGGAACTGTTTCAAGCTCGTGACTGGCCATAAAGATGAGCTGAGTGATACTTTGGTATAGTCAGACCTCTGAGCAATTTAAATGCATATTAATGCTATGGTAGTTTGTACTAGCAATTATATTTCTTTTGTTTCATGCACGGGTCATATTGATACATTTTCTGTTATTGACTCCCTTCTGTCATTGCTCTATTCTCCCTTCTCCAACACATTTCTTATTCTGCTGCTATAATAAATGAAAAGATTGCTCCAATTACACTAAAGGAAACACCAAATAATATCTGACGAAGGGTCTGGGCCCGAAACGTCGACTGTACCTCTTCCTAGAGATGCTGCCTGGCCTGCTGCGTTCACCAGCAACTTTGATGTGTGTTGACCAAATAATATCTTTTTTTTATATAATAATATCTTGTCTTTGGCTCAGGTTTCTAAAATGCTTAATAATATCCATTGGCTTCTTTGTATCAGTCATTTTCAATAACCGTCTTAGATGAGAAAAATTCCACAGTATGTATCACATTTAGAAAGGGATGCAAGAATTGACTTTAGTGCTGTAACATTACAAGATTTGGAGTACAAATTAGGCTGTGTGAGGATCAAACTCAACTCGCTTTCAGTATTTAATTCCATACAAAGTTTGCATTCAGTAGAATTAAACATCCTCTGCATAACAAAATAATTTTCAATTTGGTTTTAACTAATTCACTTCAATCATAACAAAAACTGCATTCAAATGCCTTAGTTTATGCAGATGTACAACAAATATGCAAATATTGCAAAGTAACATAACAAAATTGGCATTCCTAACTTGGTGTTTAAAAAATCTGACATCCTTCAGTATGCTTTGATAGAAATGCATTATAAATGTAATTTTTATAATAAATGGATGCCAGCTTTGGAGAAGGGAGAAAATCAGCAACTGAAAGTCAGTATTAATGCTCCAGTCATTTAATGACTAAGTGCAATAGCTCAGGTATTGTATTAGACTTGGGTATGTAAAGTAACTGTTCATTTAAATACATTAATCCTAAAGTAGCTTCCACCATTTTTCTTATGCATGTACAGAATAAACACAGGTTTTATACTTTATCATATATATGTGCAATGAAGAATTATGCTCTACAGGGATCTGAAGGCATTCCTAAAAGCATTTCAACCTTTATATCTACCATTATTGCTAATTTATCCTGTATTAAGGACATGGTAACTCTCAAGCAGGGGTTCCCAACCCTTATGGATACCATGGACACCTAGCATTAACCAAGGGGTCTGCAGATCCTAGGTTGGGAACTCCTGCTCTGGAGCATGCTGTGAATTCCTTATATTTGCAAAGTTTTGAATTCAAGCAGGTTTCTTTCTGATACTGGGCATTACAAATGCTGACCACTGCTTTACTCCATATGCAGGCTGATTCAATCAACCAGATCACAATTCTGTTCCTTCCCAATCATCCAGAGAAGATTCCTAAAGATACTAAAGATATTCAGTGTGAATATCAAGATAGAATTATGATGGAACAAAGGCTGCTATGCTCCTGAATTAAGCTGGATGTACTGGGGCAGCCTCCTGATGAAGAAATAAATGGCTGCTGCTCTTCTCCTGTAGTCTATGATACCCCAAGTTAGCATATTAAGATTGGGACCATTTTTTAAAATGCATTGAGATGTGCAACAATTTCAGCTTTAAAAACCAGCCTTTTTTAAAAAAATGTACTTTGAATCACCAGCTCTTTTGTTACACTGACATTGAAGGAAAGGTTATTGTCATGACGTCAGTTTACTAGCTCCCTATCTCCTTCCTAGACTCTGACTCACCTTTATTTGAGATGCTGCCCACTACAAACTTGTAGATGTAGTTCTCCACCGAGGTCTTGTCACTAGGACAGCGAGCTGTTTACTGATTACCTGTGCTGCACCCTACATGCATTTTGAATTATATTTTACTAACTTATTTGCAGCAATATTTTGGTTTATGTGCTGTGTGTGATATACGTTTTGTGAGTGCACCGTGGTCCAGAGGATCATTATTTTGCTTGGTGTATATACAGTATATGTACAGCCAGATGACAAACTTAACTTGAGTTGGGGCAGAATCTGGCCACACAGTACTGTATAGGGAATAGAGTTGGAGGATGAGGATGCAGCCTTGTGAGGCACAAGTATTGAGAATAATTGTGGCAGAGGTGTTGCTAGAAAGCTGTCAGTTATATTCCTAACAGTATTGTGAGTATACACACATTCAAAGACTGCAGTGATTCAGGGTGGCAGCTTAACACCACCAATGAGGGATAAACAATTAAATGCTGGGTCTGCCTGCAAAGACCACATATTTTGAAAGAAGGTATTTTTAAAATTCACTACTCCTGGGATTTAAAGTATTTTTACAGTAAATATCTAGCTATTTCACACACTGAATAAAAATAAAAACAAGATAATGGGTTTCTGGAACTACAAAAAGACATTCAAAATAAATTATATAAATGGTGTGATACAATTGAACAAAAGGAGAAAATGTACATAAATTTGAAGTTAGAAACTATAGGGTAAATATTGAAAATTGCAAATCATAAAAGAGTTAGAATACTATTTGTCAAGCACAACCTGATCTCTATGTATACTTCACTGTATTCAGCTGCCAGCAACTAGAATGAACAGGAAACTGTGAAGCTTAGGAGAGGAACATTAGTCATTACAAATTGTTATTATAATGGTGGAACAAAGGCAGCAGACAAGTGACGCCTAGCATTAAAATCTGCTACAAAGAAAACGAAAACCGTATTACAACGTGGCACTGCCAAATCTTTGAACACAATTGCATAGTTTATAAACATCGTTAGGAGAGAAGGTCTAAGTTTATAATCCTGCTAAATTTAGAAGAAGAAAAAACAATTTCAATTATGTTGAAGACAATTTAAAATTGACACACCAAGTATGCTTTAACAATAGAGCAATCAGTCACTAAACAACCAATACGGATTCACAGAAAATCATTTACTAGCAGAGCGGTAAGTATATGCACTGTATAGCGCATAGTGAAAAACTATCTTGCATGCCATCAATAGAGATTATTTTATCACATTAGTACATAAAAGTTATACAAGGGAAAAGCAATAACAAACTGTAGAATATAGTGTTAGTCACAGCGAGTGCAGTGCAGGAAGTCAATAAGGTGCAGGGTCATGATGAGGTGCACTGAGGTAAACAGTCCATCTTATTGTACAAGATACTTCATGTATAAATAGCAGAATTGGTAAATTAGGTCAAATGACCATTTCCTGTGCTATAATTTTCGTGTGGGGTATCTTACAGACACTTCAAAATTATCTTAAATTTTACAGTAAAAGATATCTAGAGATCTCAGAGGTAAGTTTTGGCTGCACCTGTAGAAGTAGAGGGATAGTCAATGTTTCATGTCGAGACTCTACATCAGGATTTGTTCCAGATTACAAAATCTGAAGTTTCTTGTGTCTCCTCAGCTACCACAGGTCTTAGGGCAAGTTTCCAAGCATGCTTACATGAAAATCCTGAACTTAGTGGATCATACCAGGGGCCCTGTCAGCATTTTGCTGGGAGATATGGACCACTTTTGCCTGCCCAGTTCACTCAGATTCCTCAACTGGGATGTTACTGCATTATACCCTCAGCAATGTTTGGTTGTTAATGTTCAAACATCCAGTCATTACAGAGATGCCAGATGGCATTAAATATCCTACCACTGCAAATGGTCATTTAATACCATATCCGTAACACTACCTGCATTTATATTACAACACACACAAAAAATGTTGGTGAACGCAGCAGGCCAGGTAGCATCTATAGGAAGAGGTACAGTCAACGTTTCGGGCCGAGACCCTTCGTCAGGACTAACTGAAAGAAGAGACAGTAAGAGATTTGAAAGTGGGAGGGGGAGGGGGAGATTCGAAATGATAGGAGAAGATAGGAGGGGGAGGGATGAAGCTAAGAGCTGAAAAGTTGATTGGCAAAAGGGATACAAGGCTGGAGAAGGGAGCCTCAAACTTCATGTACTGCTATTGTGACTCCAGTCTCCCCTTCCCCCACCACCACTCTGCAACCCCGTCTCCTTCACATCCCATCATCTACTCCTGGGCCCTCAGAGGCTCCTTCTTCCTCTCACCCCAACCATCCTGTCTCCACTGACACTACCAGCCTCCCTCCCCTCCCCCTTCTGATCCCACTTCTTATCCGTGCCGGGTCTTTATCATCTCCTCCAACCCTCAACTCTCTGAGGCAGAGCGCTCTGTCCTCAGTAAGGGCCTTACCTTTGTCCCCTATCACCAACACTTCAGCGAGTTCCGCGTTCGCCACGACGCTGAACTCTTCTTCCGCCGGCTCCGTCTACGAGCCTACTTCTTCGGCAGGAACTCTCCCACCCCCACTGATGATCCCCTCTCCCATCTTCATCCCTCCTCCTCTTCATGGACACCAGGCTCAGGCTTCTGCCTGAGCTGGATCTCTTTATTGCTAACTGCCGACGGCACATCAACCATCTCGACTTCACCACACCTTGTTCCAATTCCAACCTCACTCCTTCCGAACACTCTGCTCTCCACTCCCTCCGCACTAATCCTAACCTTACTATAAAACCCGCCGATAAGGGGGGTGCTGTTGTAGTCTGGCATACTGACCTCTACCTTGCCAAGGCATAGCGACAACTCGCGGATACCTCCTCTTATTTACCCCTCGATCATGACCCCACTAAGGAGCACCAGGCCATTGTCTCCCACACTATCACCAATTTTATCAGCTCAGGGGATCTCCCATCCACTGCTACCAACCTTATAGATTCCACACCCCACACTTCCCGTTTCTACCTCCTACCCAAGATCCACAAACCTGCCTGTCCAGGTAGACCCACTGTCTCAGCTTGCTCCTGCCCCACCGAACTCATTCCTGCATACCTCGACACTGTTTTATTCCCCCTTGTCCAATTCCTTCCCACCTATATTCGTGACACTTCTCACGCTCTGAATTTTTTCAATGATTTTAAGTTCCCTGGCCCCCATCGCTTTATTTTCACCATGGATGTCCAGTCCCTATATACCTCTATCCCCCAACAGGAAGGTCTCAAAGCTCTCCGCTTCTTTTTGGATTCCAGACCTAACCAGTTCCCCTCTACCACCATTCTCCTCCGTCTAGTGGAATTAGTCCTTACTCTTAATAATTTCTCCTTTGGCTCCTCCCACTTCCTCCAAACTAAAGGTGTAGCCATGAGCACCCATATGGGTCCCAGCTATGCCTGCCTTTTTGTTGGCTTTGTGGAACAATCCATCTTCCAAGCCTATACTGGTATCTGTCCCCCACTTTTCCTTCGCTACATCGACGACTGCATTGGCGCTGCTTCCTGCACGCAATCTGAGCTCGTTGACTTCATTAACTTTTCCTCCAACTTTCACCCTGCCCTCAAGTTTACTTGGTCCATTTCTGACACCTCCCTCCCCTTTCTTGCTCTTTCGGTCTCTATCTCTGGAGACAGCTTATCTACTGATGTCTACTATAAGCCTACGGACTCTCACAGCTACCTGGATTATTCCTCTTCCCACACTGTCTCTTGCAAAACTGCCATCCCCTTCTCACAATTCCTCCGTCTCCGCTGCACCTGCTTTCAGGATGAGGCTTTTCATTCCAGGATGAAGGAGATGTCCTCCTTTTTTAGAGTAAGGGGCTTCCCTTCCTCCACCATCAACTCTGCTCTCAAACGCACCTCTCCCATTTCACGCACATCTGCTCTCACCCCATCCTCCCACCACCCCACTAGGAATAGGGTTCCCCTTGTCCTCACCTACCACCTCACCAGCCTCCGGGTCCAACATATAATTCTCCGTAACTTCCGCCACCTCCAATAGGATCCCACCACTAAGCATATCTTTCCCTCCCGCCTGCCCTTTCTGCTTTCCGCAGGGATCGCTCCCTACGCCAGCAGTCCCCAACCACTGAGCGGCGGACCAGTACCGGACTGCAAAGCATGTGCTAGCAGGCCGCAAGGAAACGATATGAGTCAGCTCCATCTTTCTTCATCCCCTGTCACGCACTGTTTTTTTTAAATATAATTTTTATTGAATTTTCAAAAAGAATACATGAAAAGATAATATCTACCCCCCCCCCCATATAAAGTCCTACCTAAAAAAGAAAAGAAGGAAAAAAAAAGAAGAACCGCCTGGGTATTCGAAGGTTCCCACATGCTCCATGGAATTCAAAATAAATTTGGTATACTTATTCGTTACTTTCCCCAAGGGACCAAGATTTTTATCGGAGCACTTAAATATGCCATCCTATCTTTTGTAAATAAGGGCGCCAAATATTCAAAAATGTTACATATTTATCTCTTAAATTATAAGTAATTTTTTCAAGTGGAATAGAACTAGCCATTTCATTATTCCAACGATTCATACCTAAATACGAATCAGATTTCCAAGTAACTGCTATAGTCTTCTTAGCTACTGCCAATGCAATTTTTATAAATTCTTTCTGATATTTACTCAATTTAAGTTTTGGCTTTATCCCTTCAATATCACCTAATAGAAATAATACAGGGTTATGTGGAAGTTGAGTTCCAGTAATTTGTTCCAATAAGACTCTTAAATTTATCCAAAAGGGTTGAATTTTAAAACAAGACCAAGTAGAATGTAAGAAAGTACCAATTTCTTGATTACACCGAAAACATTTATCGGATAGATTTGAATTTAATCTATTTATTTTTTGTGGTGTAATATATAATTGGTGTAAAAAATTATATTGTACTAATCTAAGTCGAACATTTATTGTGTTTGTCATACTGTCAAGACAAAGTCTTGACCAATTTGTTTCATCAATATTAATATTCAGATCTGTTTCCCATTTTTGTTTTGACTTATGGATTCCTTGTTTAATTGTCTGTTTTTGAATCAAATTATACATACAAGAAATAAATTTTTTAATTTTCCCTTTTTGAATTAAAGTTTCAATTTCATTAGGTTTTGGCAAAAACATTGTTTGACCCAGCTTACCTTTTAAGTAAGCCCTTAATTGAAAGTAACAAAAGAAAGTGTTATTTGATATTTTATATTTATCCTTTAGTTGTTCAAATGACATCAATATACCTCGTTCATAACAATCTCCTATAAATTTAATCCCTTTTTGGTACCAATTATATAAAAGTTGATTGTCCATTGTAAAAGGAATAAGTCTGTTTTGGAACAACGGTCTCCTTGCTAATAAAGACTTCTGTATTTCATTATCAACATTTATCTTATTCCATAGATCAATCAAATGTATTAATATAGGAGATTCTTTCTTTTCCCGTATCCATTTAGATTCCCATTTATATATAAAATCTTCAGGTCTATTTTCTCCTATCTTGTCTAATTCTATTTTAATCCATGCTGGTTTTTGGTCATCGAAGAAAGATGCAATAAATCTAAGTTGATTTGCTTTATAATAATTCTTACAGTTTGGAAGTTGTAACCCTCCTAACTCAAATTTACATGTCAATTTTTCCAATGATATTCTTGGCATTTTACCTTTCCAAAGACATTTTCTCACACATTTATTTAACTCTTGAAAAAATTTCTGTGGCAATTGTATTGGTAATGTTTGAAACAAATACTGTAATCTAGGAAAAATGTTCATTTTTACAACATTGACTCTACCTACTAATGTTATTGGTAGTATCATCCATTTGTCAAAATTTTCTTGAATTTTTTTCAATAGTGGTAAATAATTAAATTTATATAAATTCTTTACATCATTATCAAGTCTTATACCTAAATACTTTATACCATTTACCGGCCATCTAAATTGGGTTGCTAACCGGCATTGACTATAGTCCCCTTTAGTAAGAGGTAAAATTTCACTTTTATCCCAATTTATTTTATAACCTGATACCTTCCCATATTCATCCAATCTAGAAGATAATTTATGTAACGAATGTTGTGGGTTTTTTAAGTAAATCAAAACATCATCCGCAAAAAGATTAATTTTATATTCCTCCTGATTAACTCTAAAACCCATAATATCCGGATCAATTCTGATTAGTTCTGCTAATGGCTCTATCGCCAGTACAAATAAAGCAGGTGATAATGGACAACTTTGTCTAGTTGACCTTCTTAACTGAAATGGTGTTGAAATTTGAGAGTTTGTCACTACTTTAGCCTTAGGGTTAGAATTTAAAATTTTAATCCAATTTATAAAAGATGTTCCTAACCCATATTTTTCTAATACTTTAAATAAAAAATCCCATTCTAATCTATCAAATGCTTTTTCTGCATCCAAGGCTACTACTATACTCTTCTCGTCCCTTTTTTGTGCCAAATGAATTATACTGAGTAGCCGAGTTACATTATCTGCCAATTGTCTATTTTTAATAAATCCTGTTTGATCCATATGTATAAATTTTGGTAAGTATTTAGATAATCTGTTCGATAAAATTTTTGCTATTATTTTATAATCACTATTCAATAAAGAAATAGGCCTGTATGATGTTGGTTTCATAGGGTCTCTTGTCTTTTTTTGGCAATACTATTACAATTGCTGTTGAAAAAGATTCTGGGAGTTTATGTGTTTTTTCTGCTTGATGTATTAACTCCATAAAAAGAGGAAATAATAAATCTTTAAACTTTTTATAAAACTCAGGTGGAAAACCATCTTCTCCTGGAGATTAATTACTTTGAAGTGATCCTAAAGCTTCTTCAACTTCTTTTAAAGTAAAAGGCATATCTAATCCCTTCTGTTCTTCCGAGTTCAATTTTGGAAGAGTTACTTGTGATAAAAACCTTTCTATCTCATTAACATCATTTTGTGATTCTGATTGATATAATTCAGAATAGGAACTTTTAAAAGTTTCATTTATTTCAAGAGGTTTATAAGATATTTTATTTGCACTTGTTCTAATTGCATTTATTGTTTTGGAAGCTTGTTCTGTTTTCAACTGCCAGGCAAGAATTTTATGTGCTCTCACCCCTAACTCATAATACCTTTGCTTAATTCTTATAATTGCTTTTTCCATTCTATATGTCTGAAGCGTATTATATTGTAACTTCTTATTGACAAGTTGCCTTCGTTTTTCTTCCGACATATATCTTTGAGATTCTTTTTCTAATTTTGTAATCTCTTTTTCCAATTGATCTAGTTCTGCCATATATTCTTTCTTAATTTTAGACGTATAACTTATTATCTGGCCCCTCAGATATGCTTTCATCGCATCCCATAATATAAATTTATCATCCACTGAAAGAAAATTTGTATCCAAAAAAAATTGGATCTGCTTTTTCATAAAATCACAAAAATCTTGACGTTTTAATAATGTTGAATTAAATCTCCATCTATAAGCCACTTCTTCCTTATCAGTCATTATTATTGTCATTAATAAAGGAGAATGATCTGACAATATTCTTGCTTTATATTCCATATTTTTCACTCTGTGTTGAATATGCATTGATAATAAGAAAAAATCTATCCTTGAGTAAGTTTTATGTCTATGAGAATAGAACGAATAGTTTCTTTCTCTAGGATTGATTCTTCTCCATATATCAATCAAATTTAAATCTTTCATCAATGATAAAGTTAGATTTACTACCTTTGATTTTATAACAGCCTTAGTCGATCTATCTAAGATTGGGTCTAAGCAAAAATTAAAGTCTCCTCCAATTAATATTTTTTCATGTGCGTCCACCAAATTCAAAAAAGCTTCTTGTATGAATTTTGCATCAGTTTCATTTGGTGCATAAATATTCATAAATGTCCATAATTCAGAGAAAAGTTGACAATATATAATCATATATCTCCCCGCAGAATCAGTTATTACATTTTGTATTCTAATTGGTAACGTTTTATTGATCAAAATTGCTACTCCCCTCGCTTTTGAATTAAATGAAGCCGCAACAACACTACCCACCCAATCTCTCTTTAGTTTCTGATGTTCTGTTTCTGTTAAATGCGTTTCCTGTAAAAAGGCTAAATCTATCTTCATTTTCTTAATATGTGTTAAGATTCTTTTTCTTTTCACTGGTCCATTAAGCCCATTAACATTAAAACTCAAAAAATTCAATAAATTAGTCATTATTCTTAACAAAGTTACTCCAATCTAAAACATTACTTATCTTCTCAACTCTCATAGTTCCTTGGGGAATCTCTTTGAACTTCACCATGTTGCTATGTGTTCCCCTCCCAACCCTCCAGGCAAAAAGAAAAAAGATAGAAAAGATACAAAAAAAGAAAAAACAAAATACCCCCCCACTAATGTTGTGAATGAAAAGATACACAACACTACCACCCTCCATTTTGGGGGTCGTGGCTAAAGCCACGCTTGCACACATGATTAGCGTAGCAATTGGTCAGTGCTTCTTCCAGCTCCCCCGCAACAAAGAAAATTATATATATATATATATATATATATATAAACAAAATTAATGTTACTATTCCCAACTAGTATTCTTCAAATTTTAATCTTTCTTCCCCCCCTCATATAATTAATAATATCTTTATATATTCATCCGCCCAAAAATCCAACAAGTCCATTCTTAACCTAGTCTTCACCTTCAATCTATCTCGCTCCCCTGGATTTGTTCTTGTACCTGGTGAATATTTAGAGAATCTTGCACAAACTGCTCCGCTTTCTGGTAGTCATCAAAAAATCTTTTTTCTCCACCAGGCAAAAAAATCTTCAAGGTTGCAGGATAACGCAATATAAATTGATAACCGTGATCCCATAGGATTTTTTTCACTGGATTAAATTTCTTCCTTCTCTTCAAAAGTTCATAACTTATGTCAGGGTAGAAAAAAACTTTGTTCCCTTGAATCATCAATGGCCCTTTTCTATTCTTGGCAGCTTGGGCAGCTGCCTGTAGAATCCTTTCCTTGTCTTGAAATCTTAAGAATTTTATTAAAATCGATCGTGGATATTGGTCATCTTGTGGTTTTGGTCTTAGAGCTCTATGTGCCCACTCAATTTCAATTGATCGTACCTCCTCTTTCATTTGCAAAACTTCCGGGATCCATCTTTGAAAAAATTCTACTGGATTTTCTCCCTCCATACCTTCTTTAAGACCAACAATTTTGATATTATTACATCTACTGAAATTTTCCAACATGTCCACTTTCTCCAAAAGTCGATTTCTTTCTGAGTTCCAGACAAGCAGATCATTTTCTGTTTTTTCCACTCTATCATTCATATGCCCCATTGCTCTTTCCATCTTCTGAAGTTTCTTATCCATTTTATCCTGTCTTTTCATAGCTTTATTATAGCACATCTTCATATCTCTAAGCTCTTCTCTTACTTTTCTTAGTTCAGCCGCTAATTGCAATAAAGCCTCTTTTATGTCTCCATCATCTCCTTTACTTCTAATCTCTTCCAGTTCTTCCTCTTCATCTGTGTTCTCTGCGGAATCCAATTCTGACTCTGAGTCACTTTCAGTTGCAGTGGCTGTCGGTTCTTGTAGTTTGAGTTGTGTCGATTTGCGCATGCGCTCTTCTTTGCGCGTGCGCATTTCCGGCATCTTCTTCCGAGAGACCACTACCGCCGCCATTGCTCCCTGTTCTACGCCGGAGATAGAATGCATCTCCTCCGAAGGAGATCCAACCTGAGTCCAAGGCTCCATCGTTGCAGTAGGCCCTTTTTTCTTCCCATCTCGCGGCGGCTTCGCAACAACAAGACTTCTTCTGTTGCGGTTTACGAGGCATATCGTAAAGTAGTCTTGCAAAGTTTATAAATAGTTTTCGGAAAGTATTTATTAACTTTGTTTTGCTTAACCGGTATTTTGCTGATTTTTTACGGGAGAGCTGGATTTACACGTCTCAATCCCACGTCATCATGTGACGCCCCCCTGTCACGCACTGTTGAACCTGAACATAGGGTTGCCAACTGTCTCATATTTGCCGGGACATCCCGTATATTGGGCTAAATTGGTTTGTCCCATACGGGACCGCCCGTGTCCTGTATTTCCCCTGCTAAGGTAGAGCATTCCTATGAAACCTTTCATGCTGAAGTGGCATAAAGCGAAAAAGCAATTACCATTAATTTATATGGGAAAAATTTTTGAGCGTTCCCAGACCCAAAAAATAACCTACCAAATCGTACCAAATAACACATAAAACCTAAAATAACTCTAACATATAGTAAAAGCAGGAATGATATGATAAGAACACAGCCTATATAAAGCAGAAATAATGTATGTACAGTACAGTTGGGAAGATTAAGCCAAAGCCGATTTGTGGAAAAAAAATCGGCACGTACGCGCACGCGCAGGTAATATATGCGGACGTCACGCATGCGCACACAGGAGCCCGCGCAAGGTTTCATGATCATGGTAGTCTTTCTGGGAGTAAACACAAGTATTTCATCAACACACACAAAAAATACTGGTGAACGCAGCAGGCCAGGCAGCATCTATAGGAAGAAATACAGTCGACATTTCAGGCCGGGACCCTTCATCAGAATTTGACTGCTACTTTTGTCCCTTATTTGGGAGTGAGAATGTTGGCAACCCTAACTGCAAAAGACATGTTGAGGCGAGTTTAACAGTACTTGAACACCCAACCCGCACCCGCCCACCCCCACCCCCCCGCCCGGTCCACAAGAATATTGTCAATATTAAACCGGGTCCGCGGTGCAAAAAAGGTTGGGGACCCCTGCCCTACGTGACTCCCTTGTCCATTCGTTCGCCCCATCCCTTCCCACCAATCTCCCTCCTGGCACTTATCCTTGTAAGCGAAACAAGTGTTACACATTCCCTTACACTTCCTCCCTCACCACCATTCAGGGCTCTAGACAGTACTTCCAGGTGAGGTGACACTTCACCTGTGAGTCGGCTGGGGTGATATACTGTGTCCGGTGCTCCCGATGCAGCCTTCTATATATTGGAAAGACCCGACGCAGGCTGGGAGACCGTTTCGCTGAACACCTACGCTCTGTCCGCCAGAGAAAGCAGGATCTCCCAGTGCCCACACATTTTAATTCCATGTCCCATTCCCATTCTGATATGTCTATCCACGGCCTCCTCTACTGTCAAAATGAAGCCACACTCAGGTTGGAAGAGCAACACCTTATATTCCATCTGGGTAGCCTCCAACCCGATGGCATGAACATTGACTTCTCTAACTTCCGTTAATGCCCCACCTCCCCTTCGTACCCCATCCCTTATTTATTTATTTGTTTGTTTGTTTGTTTGTTCCCTTTTCCCTTTTTTTTCATATCTTTTTTCCTCCCTCTGTCTCTCTCACTATAACTCCTTGCACATCCTCTGGGCTACCTCCCCTCCCCCTTTCTTTCTCCCTAGGCCTCCCGTCCCATGATCCTCTCCCTTCTCCAGCCTCGTATCCCTTTTGCCAATCAACCTTCCAGCTCTTAGCTCCATCCCTCTCCCTCCTGTCTTCTCCTATCATTTCAGATCTCCCCCTCCCACTTTCAAATCTTTTACTAGCTCTTCTTTCAGTTAGTCCTGACGAAGGGTCTCGGCCCGAAACGCCGACTGTACCTCTTCCTACAGACGCTGCCTGTCCTGCTGCGTTCACCAGCATTTTTTGTGTGTATTGTGTGAATTTCCAGCATCTGCAGACTTCCTCGTGTCTGCATTTATATAGCTCCTTAGAGCATAAGCATTACATGATGTCCCATTGCATCAGTGATGGTTAAAAATAAACACCCAGTCCCAGAGATAACAAAATGAATGCCCAAGACGAATTTGAAAGAGTAGATTTTAAAGTGTTTTTTAGAAGAAAAGAAACAGAGCCAGAAAAAGATCAGGAAAATCCACAGCTGGAAGAAGGTACTGCTGGCAATGTTGATGAAATTAAAACCAGGATAAGTAGCAGGAATGCAAGAGACTTGAAGGTATATATTGCTGTTATGAAGTTACACAGATAAAGAGGAATAAGAATATGGGAGGTTAAACACAAGGTGAGAACTTTCAAATATTGAAATTGCCAAATATGGGAGTTAAATTAGAGCACAGATAATGATGAATGGAATTAGAAGTGATTTAACACATGGACTCTCAAATTTGTATGGTGCAAAAGATGAGTCAAAAAGAATAGTTAAAAACTAGGAGGCATCAAAAGGTTTGAGAGATTCAGCAGGAGATAAGCAGAGGAAACTTATCTGGCATTTAACAGAAACAATAGACTAGTAGCAACCACATCCTTTTTCATACATCTATCAAATAAACAGATGCTGGGGTAGAAACTTAAATGAAAAAAGTACTAGACTGGACACTTTTCATTTCTCCCTCAGTAAAATCGTCAATACTTTGGCTTGCCTTATCTTTATGGTTGGCATCTGTTTCTGCATTTTTTCCTTTTCCTTGATGGTCGGGGTCTTTTCCAGTACTTTTTAAGTTGATAATGTGCACCTCTTGAGGGAGACCTGCAGTTCCTCCACTTGCACAGCCTGACGAGACAGTAAAGCTCTCCAGCAATGTCTTCACTGGGTGGGATTCATCAACTGGTGCAAGTACACAATCATTTCTTGCCAAAGGACCTGCAGATAATAAAACATAAAATCAAAGGTTACTGGAAAAGTAACTCGAAAAAACTTGATCATTTCTAATTGTAAGTAGCTAACTGGTCCACTTGCAAGACTTAGAAACAGACTTAGTCCATTTCCTGACAGGTTAAAATACTGGAATAAATCATGACTTTCTGCTCACATAGCTGCACAGAATAAGCAGGTGATACACTGGCCCAAACAGTAAAAATAACTTCTAATTATTTGCATGATTTGTTTTAGCTTGCACATCGTTTGTTTGTCAGTCTTCGTTATTTTCAGTTTTCCATAAATTCTATTGCATTTCTTTATTTTCCTGCAAATGCTTGCAAGAAAACAAATCTCAATGTAGTATGTGGGGACATATTTGTACTTTGATAATAAACTTACTTTGAACAGTGTAACTAAAGTCCAACAATAAAGTTATCAATACACATTTTTACAGATTAAAGGCACCAATTCTAAAGAGCCACTTAGAAAACTTAATGCGTTCTTTAAATTTAAAGAAATAGTTTCAAAACATTCAAATAACTTACTTAGTACTGAAATACTACAATTCAAAATTTGTCAGCACGAGCTGAACGGGTTTATCCAGTCACTGAACACTAACTTAGGATCTGAATATTTGTATTTCTAAAAAAGTAAAACAAAATCCAAAAGTAATTAAAACTAAGGAATCAATTACTATAAATTAAATTTCCATTTCTGTGCCCTGTGCTTAAAGTCAAAGTTACCCCTACAACTTCTGTATCTATTTAATTGAGATATAATGAGAGAACTGACAATAAGTTAATAACTTCATATTTTTTGTTTTGCAACAATTAAAATTGCAATATGCATTTCACACTGTGCTTTTATCACCCACTAAATCTGATGTCAAAGAATTAAACTTACTGCAATAGAAACCATTCATCTAAGACCGAAATAAGCCGAAATGAGTGTTTTGTTTTCAGAGAAAGAGAAATGAAATTGTTAACTTTCAAACTACTTGTTAAATCCATATGTGGATGGAACATTCATTAATCACAACCATTTTTTTCCCCAGCAATCTGCTCATTTGCCAAGTTGGCAGGGTATTTTTAGAGACACGAACAGGAGTTTTATTTCATGACATAAGTTGATATTAGTATTTTGTCCTTCTTGACAACACCTTCAAGCCAAAAGGCACAAATTAAACAACTAAGTGTGCCAGACGGTTGAAATTTGAAATGGCAATGAGACATAGCACTCATGATTGAAAAACACTACCTATACTTTTTGATTAATGGTATTTTTCTTCAGTGGTGATCTGTTGTCCTGCACATCTTGGAAAATTACCTCAATTTTACAACTGAGAAAGCTCTTAAACATGTCCAACATTTCCCCAACTCACAGACAAGGCCTCCAGCAACCACCGATTGTTTTGCAGGTCATAAACTGAATGAATAACTTCAAGCTGTTGATAAATACAATAAATGCACAGCATTGCTAGAATATTCCACACAGCAAGGAAAGAAAAAAAACTTTCATGATTTTTAGTGCATATGTGAAAAAAAAGGAGAATAAGCCCAAGCAATTCTAAGATTCTGTGCTTGGTTATATGATCCAAGTTTAGAGCTTTGACCCAGCAAAACCCATATATTACTTTATCTTTAAATGCAGAAGAGATTCATAAATATGTTGCCTGGGATTCAACTACAAGAGAGAGAGAGAGAGAGAGAGAGAGCGAGCATAGGTTGGATTTGTTTTCCTTGGAGAGAGAAAAGGAGGAGGAACTTGACTGAAGTATACAAAATTATGAGGGGTAGGTAATAAGAAATATATCTCTTTAGCAGAGAGAGCACAAGTTTAAAGCAAACCTCCTGATTTACCACATACAATAGAGCACAGTATAGACCCTTCAGAAGGTCATAGCTGAAAAATAAGGGTCCATACAAGGAATCAATGCAATATTCAGTGAAGAAAAAGTTGAATAGGAGAACAAAAGAAAGACAAACCAGATTCAGGTCTTTCATATGTTAACTGGTGCAAGTAATAGATTGGAAGGCAAGAATAGTTCCAGGTATAAGAAATGTTATTTACTGGACTGATTTTAGGAATGAGTGATTTCAGCTGCAGGGCTCGGCAGAAAAAGCTGGAACATCCTCCATGCAGCAAAGATAGTACAGAGCATATCTTATAGAGTTGTGTAAGGTTCTTTCAGATTTAAATTTAGTAAACTCTTCTCAAAAGTAGATGGTTTAAAGATGAGAAAACAGAATTAAAATGAAGGGCAATAAACTTAAGAGGAGATGTGAGGAAAAATATTTTAATTAACTAGAAACAACCATGGTCTTCTTGAAAGACAGTAATTTGCAAGGATAGGAGTAGAAGATGGAAACAGGAAAGAATAGGACTTACTAGGTTTCACTGCAAAAAAAAAAGTCCAGAATTGATAGGTCAAATGATTTTCTTCGGTGCCCAAAGATTCTATAACTTTGTGATTCAACACTGATGATTAATTCAGCCTTAAATTCAGATAATGTTGTTGGATATTTCCTGCTGGGTAGGGAATTGCTTATAATATCCTATTCATTCTAGAACAGAGGTTCCTAACTTGGGATTCATGAACCCCTTCCTTAATAGTATTGGATCAACACATAAAAAAGGTTGGGAACCCCTGTTCTAGAGCAAGGACAGGAGATACAAATCTAATTGATATTATGTGAATTTATTCCATTAAAAATAAACCTGGATAAAAAATCTTGTTGAAAATAAACTGAATGGCATCACACTAAGTCAGAGTCAGAGATGTACAGCATAGAAAGAAACACCTGGGCCTACACATCTATGGAGAGACAAATAAAATAGTTCATACTTGAAAATTATCTATCCAATTAGGTTGGGGAAAGCAGTATGAAAGGCACCCAAAATGGTATTGAGTATTGGAACTACTGAGTGAATGGATTAGACATCCCACTGTTTTATTTAATTATATGTAGGATAAAGGGCATGAAGGGGAGAAATTAGTTTTGCATAAAACTTTCATTACTTTAAAAGCAACAAGAAGACTCATGACTGCACACAGCTTTCTCATAATAAGGAATGGAACTGATGTACTGAATAGTCTTTCTTCTTCACTAGTAACCTAGGCCAGAGTTTTTTTAAAAATTTAAATAATTTAAACAATAATATACTTATATCAAAAATATTGCCTTTGTCCCAAACACCCTCATTCTGTTTCCAGATACAAACAATCTAACAAGCAGCTTTACCACAAGTCTGGTGGGATTGATGTCCAGGTCAAAAAGCATTTAGATTCCATCCCTCCCCTACTATTACTTTACACTTACAACTCAAATCCACATAGAAAGTTTGCTCTTCTAAAGATAATGAAATAAATATGAAGTTCCTGCCGCTGCCTGTAAGGAGCTTGTAAGTTCTCCCCGTGTCTGTGTTGGCTTTCTCCAAGTGGTCTGATTTCCTCACACAGTCCAAAGATGTATGGGTTGATAAATTAATTGGTCATTGTAAATTGTCCCGTGTTTAGGCTAGTGTTAAATTGGGGGATTGCCAGGCAACGTGGCTCAAAGGACCGGAAGGGCCTACTTCGCACAGGGTGTCAATAAATGAAAATAAATAAATTCATCTACTTGCTAATTGTTCTTGCTTTCTCACATATCTCAAAGTTCAATCCACTGCAAGATCTATAAATAAAAAACAATTAAAACAAAGCAAATGTAGACCTGAATGTAAAAAGTGAGTATGAGAAAATTTGAAATGGATAGTTCAAGATTCTTTAATGGTCATTTCTAGTACACAAGTGTAAAGGAGAATGAAATAATTGTTACTCCGGATCTGATGCAGCACAAAATAAAAACACAATAAGATAAAGAACACAATAATAAAAAACACAACAGATGTAAATACATAAGGTAACGTAGAAACGTAGGCTTATTGTATGTCCATAAAGTGATGCTAGGCACAAGAGTGTCTGTACATAAGGTGACTGACAGGAAATGATAAAATAGTGGGTTGAGGGTGTGGAGGGGTGGGTTAGTGGCAGGAGATGTTGACCAGCCTTACTGCCTGGGGAAAGTAACTGTTTTGGAGTCTGACAGTCCTGGCGTGGATGGTATTTCAACACTAACAACAAAAGGTTTTAAAAATATGTACATATATTCAAGGTGGATGAAGTTAAGACTCCAATGGATAAGATGGTAATAGTAGACTTGTTAAATGAACACTTTGTTTCGCCCTTCTCATGTGAAAATAAATGCAAAGTACCACTGGTATAAAAGAACACCAAAGCGAGTGAAGAACGGAAATACAATTGATGTACTCTTTTTTGTTTTACTCGCATTAATTGAGATAATAACAGAATTTAGGATAAACAGATCTCCAGAGAATCTAATAAACTCTGGAGAGAAACTAAGAGAAATAGCTGAGGTAATTAACCCTCACTGTCAACATGCAACTAGATTCCTGAATAATACCATTGGATTGGAAAACCGTGTATTACTCCACTACTTTAAAAAGAAAGAGGGAGAAACATGGTAATTACAGATCAATCAGTTTGATATCATTTGACGTTAATGAGCATTTCAACAAATTCTATTTGATCAAAGAACCAGCAAAGACTTCTGACTAATCTCTTTTCAACTTCTAAAGAAATTGCTAGCATGGTACAAAGTGAATTTCTCCTGATCTTGCAAATGTCATTAAGTAGGTTTGCACACAAGAGATAAATAACACAAATCAAAAACTGAGTAACTGAAGATATCCTTGGGACATATATTGGGAATAGATCAGGACCCAAAAGAGAGAGAGAAAGCATTTATTCCAAGATTTGCAAAAAATGAGAGAAACCAAAAAACAAGGCTAGCAGAGAATTGCTCCACATTTCATTACAGGTCAGAATTTAGAAGAATTTAATCTTTTAGTTACAGAAAGAATTAGAGCTACACTATTAAGCAGTGAAACCAAGCAGCACTTTTCCAAAAGATAGCAATAATCTGGAAAATCCTTCCACATAAGATGCTGTTTTAATTGAAATCTCAAGCTAAAAATCAACAAATTTCCATTCACTAAAAATATCATGGGATATGGCTCTTCATAGTTAAACAATATAGCTGACTTCAAGGCTCAATTAGGTTCCATTTCCTGTCTTTTCATGTTCCTGCACCTGTCATATTTATCCCTCCAGCATGAATGTTTCCAAAGCTCAATCCAGCTTCTTAAATAAAAGGTTTGCAATTACTAGACATGCCTAGTCCTGTCAAGTTTTTCTCCTCTTCACATAAAATGCTTTACAGACTTAGTTAGGACTGCCCCAACTTGTCTATAAGACAAGTGTGAAAGCTGAGAGATTGAAAGTCAATTAGAATTCAATAATTTAGTGTTATGGTTACCAAGCCACAATACTTTAAAGAAGTTACCAATACATTATCATTAGCAAGGGTTTGCACAACATAATGCATCTTGAATTAAAAACTAAATTTAATAGGATTATAAACAAATGCTATCACAAGAACACAAAGACGAGCCAATAATTAACATGATTTACAAGACCATACTTTTATTAAAATTCTTCATGCAACATGAAAAAGTGTACAAATACAAACAGCTGTGAAATGATGCAATAACATTTGATTATCAAAGTAGAAAACAAACAAAAAGCAGCTAGGTAACCTTACTCTGTTTTGCATTCAACTAGTGAAAACTTTTATCATCAGGCAGAGTTCAAAATTTGCTATGGCAACTGTTCAGCTTTGTTTATCTGAAAAGTTCATTCACTTCACAGTATCGGCCTCTCGAGGAGAATAATAGCTCCCAGTTCTGAGCATAATAAAATCAGATTCAACTCTTTTTCAAATATTGAGTACTTCAAAGGGCAAAGAACCAATTACCTTCAAAAAGACATGTCTTGACATTCAGTAATACATATTAATTTCCAGAAAACAGCATATGCAGTTCATTTTCAGTCAAAGGTTTCAGACATTACCGCTACCCAAACTATGAACTAGAAGCTGTATCAAATTAGAGGCAACTCAAGTGTAACGGGAAGTTTGTTTATGCAGGAAATTTTGATAATATGAAAACAAATTTCAGTGTATTCGTAAGTCTGGAGCTGGCAGCAACCCACTGGCATTGAGGCAGCAGACATTCCCATCTCTTAGGCCAGCACAATATGACCCGCCACGATTGTATTGGCACTACTGTTCACCTTTTATGATTTGTGATATTTCATACTCAGGATACTAGTATTTCAAGTCACTCCTTTTGAGGCCCCCAGTAAATACAATCTTTTAAAGCTGGCCATGCACAATAAAGAAAATCATTCAGGCGCATTGGATCATTACTTCAGGGTGTGCAGGGAATGGTTAACAGTGCATTGGGTACTTCAAATTGTTTTACGTTGCTGAAGTCCAAGCTGCCCTCTCTACAACGAAAAAAATAATACATGTAACAATGGTCCCAAACAGGAAGGATCTGGCCCACTGCTCAGAATTAATGATGATTCTCAGCACTTGGGAGGTGTCCAGAGTTAGAATTAAACAGCAACAAGGCTTCTGGTAAGGCTCTTGATGCCTGGCTCAGAATCAGGACTTCATCTGCTGTCAAAACCCATTTTCAAATATCTCTGAGAAGAGTTAAATAGAAAATATCAAACTTCATAAAATAAACATTTTAAACTATTTACAGATGAATAAAATCATTAAGGCAAAACTTAAAGAGAATCACTTGCACTGTTTTCCAGGCTGAAAATTCCCAATTAAATTAATAGGACAGTGATGTCCTTAGGGGAAATAGAAGTCGTCAGAGGGCATTCACAATTCTTGGTGGGGGGGGGGTAAGCAGTACCCTAACTCGAGGCACAAGACCTGACCAACCATGTCAACTTGCTGCTGCCGTCATCATCTGATAGGCATTCCCAGTCTGTGTTAATTTTAAAATTTCAATTTAGCCATTAATGATGGATAAATACCAGTCTGAAGACAGTGAAGCCTTGAATTCTAATCCTGCTAAGAAACAGAAACTACAGAAAGTACATCAACACAATGTTACATACCTGGTGTATAGTTTTATTCCATTCCCGTCAGATCAGCAATGCCCCATCTATTATTTGTAATACTGTACTGTCTAATGAAGCCATGAAACCATCAAGATTACAGGAACACTTCCGTAAAAGACATCCTGAGAAGTCTACTATGGTATGTCTCAGTTCCAGAAGATAAAAGAAACATTTGAAAAGCATTGCACATTCCAGTCATTTGCCAAGAAAGCCAAGAATGACCTTGATGGTGGTCTCATTGCTTCTTATAACATTTCCAAAATGATAGCAAAGTGTGGAAAATCTCACACAATTGGTGAAAGATTAATAATGCCTGCTGTATCAGAAGTGCTCACTACTGTTACCACTGTTCTCAAAATGGATACCACCATTTTAAAATCAATTCCTCTAAGTAATAACTCTGTAGCTTGTCGTATTGATGAAATGAATGAAGACATTAAGAATCAACAATGCACAGAGATCAAAAAACATAATTTGGGATATAACTAGGTGAATCAACTGTGCAAGACAATCAAAAATGGAAGCGTTTATGAAGAGATTCTACTTTGTAAGAAGTTAAAATCAAATATTAATGGAGAATCAATCTACGGCGAGCTCAAAATCTATATAGAGGATAAATGTATTCTGATTAGGAACATGATTTCTTCTGCAACAGATGGAGCTCCATATATGACAGATTGCCATGCTGGTTTAGTGGCATTTATGAAAAAAGAAATTCCAAGTCTGTTTGCAATCCATTGTACAATTCACTGTCAACATCTCGCAGCCAAAAACGGCAGCCAGCAACTTTTTTTTTCAAGCATGACTCTTGTAATATCTGCTATCAACAAAATTAAAGCTTATCCATTAAATAGCAAAATATTTTTCCAGTTATGCCAAGATAACGATGAAGAGTTTGAACATTTGCTTTTTCACACTGAAGTGCGTGGGTGTCAAAAGTGCAGCAGCATAAAATGTTTCTTTAATCTTTTTGACACTGTGGCTGAATTTATGCTCAAAGTCAACAAGAGCTTGGGAAATAAGATTGAACTTTATGTGGAGATGTGCCATAACTAGCCAAACTGTGAGACAAAATGAACATTCTAATGTGAAACTGCAGGGTGAGAATTTCAATTAAATCCAGGCAAAAAGTGCATTGTCCACATTTATAAGAGAATTGTAAATATGTAAGCAAAACATTGGGAGAAGAACGTTCTCACAGTTTCCCTACATGGAAAGTATGTTACTGTCTTTCACAGATGGTGATTTGCAACAGTACTACTTACACCTGCAGTCACTGAAGGATTTTCAGAATCGATTCATGGATCTGATTAACCCATTTCTTTGCAAGGTGGAAGAACAGGAAGAGAGCTTGCAAGAAGAAATTATTGAAATTCAGAATGAAGCAGCAAAAATGCTTTTCATAAATGTTGGCTTTTGTGGTATGTTACTGCACTGTCATAAAAAGTTTCTTGGTCTTTGGAGAAGAGTCAAACTGCTCTTCATTGCATTTCCATCCTCCTACCTTGTTAAAAGAGGCTTCAGTGCAGTACTCACAAAAAACAGAAACTGCTTGGACATTGTTACTTGTGGGGACTTAAGGCTTTTGCTGTCACAGCTTGAACCAGTTATTTCAACTCTTGCTCAAGGATCACATTGATATTGAAGCTGCTCTACAGTGCATAGGTACTGTGTAAGCTAGGCTTAAAGACAAATAAAATTCTAAAGCAGAATCATTTTTCTCATGTTAGCATATGGTAGATATGTTTTTACACTATGGCGGCACCAGAAAATATAATGTGCTTAAGAGGGGTATTGGCAAGTATGAAGGTGCTTTAGGGAGTCCTTGGCAAGTATGAAAGTGCTTTAGGAGGGCTTTGGGCTAAAAAGGGATGGGAAACACTGGAATAGGGTCTAATCCTAATAGATCTGACTGAAACAAGATTAGAGATTGTTTATTGACCACAGCTCCACTTTCAATACTATAATTCCAAGCAAACTCATTTCCAAACTCCTAGACAATGGATTCAACACCACCCTTTGCAACTGGATCTTTAGCTTTCTAATGAACAGAGTCTGCCACGATTAGTCTCAACATTGGTACTCCACAAGGCCACATCCTCAGCCTCCTATTCTGCGCCCCATTACTCATGATTGCATGGTCACAATCTGCTCTAACTTCATCTACTAGTGTGCAGATGATACCAACGTTTTGAGCCACACCTCAAATAACAATGAGTCACCGAGTACAGGAGGGAAAGAGAGTGCATGAAGACGTGGTGTTGTGACAACGACCTTTTCCTCACTGTCAACAGAACAAAAGAGTTGTCAATGACTTCAGGAAGGAGGGCAGTGCACATGCATCAAAAGTGCTGAGGTGAAGAGGGTTGAGGGTTTCAACTTCCTAAAAGTAAGCCTGTCCTTGCAAACACATTAACATCACGGCCTAGAAAGCCCACCAGTGCCTCAACTATCTCAGTATATTAAAGATACTTGGCAAGTCCCCTTGGGCCCGAACCAATTTTTATCAATGCACCATGGAAAATGTCCGATCTGGCTGCATTATGGCTTGGTATGGCAACTGCTCTGCTTGTGACCGCAAGAAATCACAGACAGAGTGGACAGAGTTCAGAATATCACAGAAACCAGCCTCCTCTCACAGACTCTTGTTTATGCCTCTCACAGACTCTTGTTTATGCCTTTCACATCCGGCATAATCAAAGACCCCACCCACCACAAACAGGAAGTAGAAACAAAAGCCTGAAACCATGTATCACCAAACTTATGGTCAGCCTCTATCCCACAGTTATAAGATTATTGGATGGTTCCCTACTATGTTAATTGTTTTACCTTGTTCAACCTTAATGTTCATACATGATCATACTGAATGGCGGTGCAGGCTCGAAGGGCCGATTGGCCTACTCCTGCACCAATTTTCTATGTTTCTATGTTAATGTACTGCTGGAATGAATTGATCTGTATGAATAGTATGCAAGATGAGCGTTTCACCATACTACAGACTGTGTGCCAATAATAAACTAATTCATCAACTCATGTGTGCAAAGATCCTCATCAGAAATAAAAGCTTGATTTTTCCCTGCATCTACAGCAATCTCAAACACTGTCTAAAGTACTGACAGACTGTTAGATTGTTTCTGTTTACGTGTCTCCAACATTTGAAAGTAATGATTATCTGAAAAACTTTAATGTGCACACTACCACAGACATTTCCTCTGCTCTCTCCACCCCCCTCCCTTTGTAAGATCCTTGTTTTCTCATCTTTCCAGTTCTGATGATGGCTTTCTTGATGTGAAAGTTTTTCTCCTTACTGATTCTGCATGATCTGCTGAGTGCTTCCAGCACTTTCTGTTTGTTTTGGATTTCCAGAATCTGAGTTGCCTTTGATATCTATCATTAGCATGCTTCGGGGCAAAGTCCCATATTTTCCACAACTCAGTGCAAAGAAATGATTCCTCCCAAGTATTTTGTTTGACCTGTTACTGGTATTTCCAAATTTATAACATGTCCTGGCCATCCCAGGGTAATGAAGGGGTTGTTTTTAAAGATGCCCATAAATCAATTTTGTCCATAATCACTCAACATACCTCCATTGTGCTGTGAAACGTGTGGCATCAAAAGCACATGAGACTGATAAGAAGCAGCATCTACTAGAAGTGGAGACCGAGACAGAGACCAAATTAGTTCTGACATAGGCACAAACTAATACATGTATGTGCATCAGACTATTGAGTTTATTATGGGAGGTTGGTTGTATGTAAGAGCATCCATAAATCAGGTGTCCTCAGTGGCCTGCACTAGACTTACCTGCAAGCTGAAACAAATGCTCTGCATCTGACCGTGAGAGAACACTGAAAAATGAAGTAGGAAACAAGCAAATGTGCTTCATGAGGAATAAACAGTTGACATTTCAGGCCTAGCCCTTTATCAGGACAATTTGTTGATCCATTGCAAAATCTTTCGTCTTTATAACGAAGCATCAATGTTGCTTTAATATAAAGAGAGCGAGCAGTTTTTCCACTTTAATGAATAATGTTTTCAGCTTTGAACTATTTGGTAACAACCTTGGAAATGATCCAATAATTAGGCATGTGATCAGGTTCTATAATTGTTTATCATAGTAGGTTTTGCAAGATCTTGAGCATCCCATCAAAATTTTAAGTTTGCTCACTTCTTTCTGATAACTAAATAAATCTATTGATAAATTGTTAGCCTGGATATATACATAATCATACACCAACAACTTTTGTTGGTTTAATTGAAAATTTGGGCTGAGAATTAGCAGATGGAGTTTAATCTGGAAAAGTGTGTAGTTACATTTAGTGACGTCAAGTGCAAAAGTATACAGTAAATGTCAGGACTCTTAGGGACACTGCTGTTCAGAGGGATCTTACGATGCATATCCATATATCCATCTAAGGATGCATATCCATATATCCATGTAAGTCGCAATACAACTGGATAGGATGATTAAAATAAGACACGAGGAATGCTTGCCTTCATCACTCAAGTTATTAAGTATATAAGTTGGAAAGTCATGGTGCAGTTGTATAAAAATTTGGTTAAGTCACATTTGGAGTATTATGTACAGTTTGAGTTTAACACAAGACGGGGAAAGCTTAAAAGAGATTTACAAAACAATTTTTTTTAATAGAGTACTGGAAGTAGGTGCTGGAATACACTGACAATGCAGGTGGTAGAAATGACTAGATAGAAACATTTAGTAGGTATTTAGACAAACACATGAACAGACAGAAATTAAAGGAAAAAAGACCATATGTACACAAATGAGATTAGTTATATTGGCAAAATGCTCTGCACAAAGTGGATTGAAGGGGCTATTCCAGCACTGTTCTTAGCTACAAAAGACAGATCTACAACTGCACCTCCCAACACAGAAACTAAGCTTTCACATATTGTCCCCTTATTAATTATATCCACTTTTCATGGAGTTGATACAGTTTTTACAAGTGAACTGGTTCTACATGGTTAGTCCTTTCAGACAGTTTGCATTTAAATAGGTCTAACAAATCCATCTTGAAGAGAAACAAGCCAAGCTAACATAAAAATGAAGGGAAATAATAAAAGCATTGTTAAAGAAATTGTTTGGGATGACCTGAAAGGCAGGATGAAAAGTGCCAAAGGAAAGTTAGGAGAGGCGTCATATCTGGGCCCTTCCTATTGACTGTGAAACAAAAGAAGGAACACTGAAAAAATACATAGGAAACAAGCAAATTTGCTTCATGAGATTGTTGGCAGAAGATTCAGGTTTTCTGATGTGGAAAAACTCGTATACAAAGTGAGCTCTAATACACCCTGACAGTACAATACAGAATCAGGGAGAGAATATATCAATCCAGATTTTGTAGTCATTTGAATGAACAAGTTACAACTTTTTGTTTATTTGTTTGTTGGGTATCTAACTTCATCACAGCTTTCATACATTTTTATGCCAAGTGTCTGAAGACCAAATTTGCATCACAAATCCAACAGTAACCTCTCCACTTTTACATTTTGCTGTCTAAGCATGAACACCAAAAATCTATGCTAATATTTACAGAACAGAACACAGAATAGTACAGCACAGTACAGGCCCTTCGGCCCACAATGTTGTGCTGACCCTTAAACCCAACCTCCCATATAACCCCCCATCTTAAATTCCTCCATATACCTGTCTAGTAGTCTCTTAAATTTCACTAGTGTATCTGCCTCCACCACTGACTCAGGCAGTGCATTCCACGCACCAACCACTCTCTGAGTAAAAAACCTTCCTCTAATATCCCCCTTGAACTTCCCACCCCTTACCTTAAAGCCATGTCCTCTTGTATTGAGTAGTGGTGCCCTGGGGAAGAGGCTTTTAGTTTGGATAGCCTCAACATTATTAGTTATGGTGCAAAATTTAGACCAAAATTATGTGCAGCATGAAAAAAAAACAAGTCTCAGATAAATTACAGAAATAGTGATAGCCTATACCAGCGGTCCCCAACCACCAGGCCACAAAGCATGTGCTACTGGGCCACGAGGAAACGATATGATTTGGCGATATGAGTCAGCTGCACCTTTCCTCATTCCCTGTCACGCCCACTGTTGAGCTTGAACGCACGCGAAGTCATTACCCGCGCGTCATCCATATCAAAGCGGGAAGAAGATCAATTCCTTGAGCTTGCAAATGACAGCGGGCTAAAAAGTATGTTTGACATAATATCTCTGCCGGCATTCTGGATCAAAGTCAAGGCTAAGTATCCTGAGATAGCCACGAAAGCACTGAAAACGTTGCTTCCATTTCCAACATTTCTCTGCAATGAATGCAACGAAAACTAAATTGCGGAATAGACTGGACATAAGGAACCCCCTTCGAGTATCGCTGTCTCCCATCACCCCTTGATGGGACTGTCTTGTTGCAGGGAAACAAGCCCAGGGCTCCCACTGATTCAGCGATATCATATGGGGAAAATATGCGCTGTGTGTTTAATATCCAAACGTTACTTAAAATGTTATGATGCTATTGACTTATAAGTGACTTATATAACCACATAACAATTACAGCACGGAAACAGGCCATCTTGGCCCTTCTAGTCCGTGCTGAACGCTACTCTCACCTAGTCCCACCGACCTGCACTCAGCCCATAACCCTCCATTCCTTTCCTGTCCATATAGCTATCTAGTTTAATTTTAAATGATAATATCGAACCTGCCTCTACCACTTCTACTGGAAGTTTGTTCAACACTTACTTCAAGCTCCCCTGTCCTCCTCTGATAATTGGCTTATCACTATATTCATGCGAGGAAAATATGCGCTGTGTGTTCAATATTAAATTCGTTAGATAAACCCTTTTAGAAACAAAATTGAGTGTATTAGCCACTTATCACCTATAATCCGGTCGAGATTACCACCCTCCTGGAACAGAATCGCCAAAAATGACTTGTAGAAAAATATCGGCACATACACGCATGCGCACTGGTGCCTGCGCAAGGCTTCATGGTCATTGTAGTCTTACTCGGGGTAAACACAATGTGCTATTCTTGTCCACTGGCAACCCTACCCACCCATCAACCACCAACCCCCCCCACCGCCGGGGTTGGCCGGTCCGCAAGAATATTGTCAATAATAAACCCGTTTGCGTTGCAAAAAAGGTTGGGGACCCCTGGCCTATACAAGCAGAATCATCCCAAAGTAATAAAGCTTTTGCAGTATTTTTGATATTTACAAAATTATTCGGCAATGATAAATGTTGCACAAAGTTGTGACTGTTTATCCCATCATACAAGTTTATTGATTTAGGTGATATTATGATCAATGTAAATATATGGAAGTTTTAAATAGAAAAGACTTAAAGACTAGAAACGAGCCAATTGTGGAAATTTGAGTTGGCAATTATTTTTTTCATTTTTGAGATATGGTCACGAAGAGGATCAACATTCATTGAGATGTTTTTGTCTGATATAAAAAAAAGGACAGAACACAATAGTTTGTAAATGTTGGAAAGCTAGAATCAGTGGAGCTCCAAGAAAAATTGCTTCTAAGTATGAATCCACACAACAAGACTGCAAAAATTTCAATGCCCTGACCTGAATTAAAGACAAAGTCAGAAAAATAAAATGCAGACTTCTGTAGGATGAGTTTGTTAGTGACAGATGGACAGCCAAAGCAATTCCATGACAGAAATGTGTTGTGATTCATCCTGCGAAGAAATTTGAATACAGATAGCCAAGGTTGCAGATGCATAGAGCTGGCTCTTGGACATAGAGGCGAAAGAGATTGTAAAGAGCCAAATGGGATCAGGAAAGAGGAATCTAACATGAAAGAACACAAGAACATAAATGAAAGCAATAGGTCATTTGGCCTTTTGTGCCATTCAATAAGTTCATAACCAATCTTTCATCTCAGCACTATTTTCTTCCTTAACCCTATATTGATTTCTTTAATATTGAAATCCATCAACCTCAGTCCAAAATACGTTCAGTGACTGAAACCCAACAGCATCTCGAGTGGAGAATTCTGAAGTGCATAAATTTTTCTTCCCATTTCCAAATGATTGGCCAACCTCTTATTTTAATCCCTTATTTTGACAGTGCAGCCAAAGAGAGTATTCTCACTGTTTTTTCTCTCTCTCTAAACATTCTTAACCAGTTGGGCTGTGTTTCCTATTTTTTAAGTTTGTGGTAACATTCTCAAATCTATTGAATTTGGATTATGGCGACCAATGCCAATTTCTGGATCCCATTACTGCCTCACTCAAAATCATACCCTCCTGTCCCTCTTAACTGAGTAACTCTAAAGGCTGTGGCTGAATCCAGGCCAAGTTTCTCTTCCCTGACGTACTGCAATGTCCCAATGCTTTCCATAAACTCCCATGTTCCATCTCCCAGTTGGACTGCCCTGCCATGCCTGTTTATAAAACAAAAATCAAGATAAATTTATATAAAAAAAGAAACTGGTTAGAAATCTCAGAAAATATGTAGCTTCTCACTTCACAATTGAGTTTCTGTAATGACAACCAATCAACTGATTGATAAATACATAAAGGCCAAGTATTTGGAGGACACACCACAAGTGAACAGCGTACTGATGTCTCCTCTATGGTGACAAAACATGGCAAGTGGATTGCCAAGATCGGAGAACAACTCAACCCAACTAGCTGCTGGTTAGGACATGGTTGGTACATCATATGCAATTCTAGGTACCCAATCATATGGCTATTAAGCTACAGTAATGGAATATAAATAATTGGCATATCATAAATAAATTAAGGTTATGAAGAAAGGTTTAAAATTCACAGGTGCCTGTTAAGGAAATTTCACTGGGGAAAAATTAGCAAATCTATAAATAAGATTATGGAAGAGCTTGAGAGTCCAGATGGTTAAAACATGTTTCTACTGGTTGAAAACTCCTAACAAAGCACACTGATCTAGGATTACCATGAAGAGAAGAAAGAAGAGATATCGTAAACAGTGTTTGCAATCAGTGGCTGTTGGAGCATGAAATGCTTTCCACAAGTAACTACTGAGGCAAATCTACATCATTTATAAGTAATTGGATAAGGAGCCAGCGTTAATACAGACATACTGCTTCTTTCTGCACTGTAATTTTTAATCTATCAAAGGAGTGGTGAAAAGGCAACAATAAGCTCTTTTGTACTGGTTATTTAGAAGTGGAAAATATTATTTTAATAAGGCTAACAGTATTGCAACACCATGATACAAGCTGCATGAAAAACAATACACAAAACAATTCACGTTCAAATTGACAAATAAACCAGGATATTTTGAGTGAACAGCCCACCAAGGAACACTGCTTTTTCAGTTGTCACATCTAAAAAGTTTGTTTTAAGTGGTTGCCGGGTAACAGATTTGGAAGTTAAACAAGATAGGAGCCTGTGGTACTACAGCAAGAAATTACTAGCATGGATAAAAAATTAGCTTAATGGCAGAAGGCAAACTGTGGGAATAAATGGGACCTTTTCTGGTTGGCTGCAGTAACTGGTAGTGTTCTGCACTACTCTTCATGTTATATGATAATGATCTGGATGACCAAATTAATGGTTTAATGGCCATGTTTGCAGATGATACAAAGATAGGCTGAAAGACAAGTAGCAGAGTGTCTTCTGAAGGATGGACAGATTCGGAGAATGGGCAAAGTGGCAAATGGAATAGAGTGTAGAGAAGTATACAGTCATAACAGTGAGCAAATTCAGAAATTGGAAGTGCAAAGGAACTTTGAAGTTCTAATGCAGGATCCCCTAAAGGTTAACTTGGAGGGTGAGTTGGTAGTAAGGAAGGCAAATACAAATGATAACATTCATTTTGAGATAACTAGAATACAAAGGCGAGGACGTAACGCTGGGGCTTTCTAAGGCATTGGTCAGACCACATTTGGAGTATTGTGAGCCACTTTGGGCCCCATATCTGACGAAGGATGTGATGGCATTGGAGGGGATTCAGAAGAATGATCCTAGGAATGAAAGGGTTAACATGAGAGGAGTGTTTGATGGCTCTGAGCCTGTATTTGCTGGACTTTGGAAGAATGAGGGGGGGAGGGGGGATCTCATTGAAACCTACTGAGTATTGAAAGGCCTGGAGTGCACGTGGAGGATGTTTCCAATAGTGGGAGAGTCTAGGACCAGAGGACACGGAATCAGAATGGAAGGATGTTCCTTTACAACAGAGATGAGGAGGAATTTTTTTTAGCCAGAAGGTGATGAATCCGTGCAATTCAATGACACACAGGCCAAGTAATTCAGTATATTTAAAGTGGAGGTTGATTAAGTTCTTGATTAGTAACGGCGGCAAAGGTTATAGGGAGAACACAGAACATAGAACATAGAATAGTACAGCACAGTACAGGCCCTTCGGCCCACAATGTTGTGCCGACCCTCAAACCCTGCCTCCCATATAAGCCCCCACCTTAGATTCCTCCATATACCTGTCTAGTAGTCTCTTAAACTTCACTAGTGTATCTGCCTCCACCACTGACTCAGGCAGTGCATTCCACACACCAACCACTCTCTGAGTAAAAAACCTTCCTCTAATATCCCCCTTGAACTTCCCACCCCTTACCTTAAAGCCATATCCTCTTGTATTGAGCAGTGATGCCCTGGGGAAGAGGCGCTGGCTATCCACTCTATCTATTCCTCTTATTATCTTGTACACCTCTATCATGTCTCCTCTCATCCTCCTCTCCAAAGAGTAAAGCCCTAACTCCCTTAATCTCTGATCATAATGCATACTTTCTAAAACAGACAGCATCCTGGTAAATCTCCTCTGTACCCTTTCCAATGCTTCCACATCCTTCCTATAGTGAGGTGACCAGAACTGGACACAATACTCCAAGTGTGGCCTATCCAGAGCTTTATAGAGCTGCATCATTACATCGCGACTCTTAAACTCTATCCCTCGACTTATGAAAGCTAACACCCCATAAGCTTTCTTAACTACCCTATCCACCTGTGAGGCAACTTTCAGGAATCTGTGGACATGTACCCCGAGATCCCTCTGCTCCTCCACTCTACCAAGTATCCTGCCATTTACTTTGCACTCTGCCTTGGAATTTGTCCTTCCAAAGTGTACCACCTCACACTTCTCCGGGTTGAACTCCATCTGCCACTTCTCAGCCCACTTCTGCATCCTATCAATGTCTCTCTGCGATCTTTGACAATCCTCTACACTATCTACAACACCACCAACCTTTGTGTCATCTGCAAACTTGCCAACCCACCCTTCTACCCCCACATCCAGGTCGTTAATAAAAATCACAAAAAGTAGAGGTCCCAGAACAGATCCTTGTGGGACGCCACTAGTCACAATCCTCCAATCTGAATGTACTCCCTCCACCGCCGCCCTCTGCCTTCTGCAGGCAAGCCAATTCTGAATCCACCTGGCCAAACTTCCCTGGATCCCATGCCTTCAAACTTTCTGAATAAGCCTACCGTGTGGAACTTTGTCAAATGCCTTACTAAGATCCATATAGATCACATCCACTGCACTACCCTCATCTATATTCCTGGTCACCTCCTCAAAGAACTCTATCAGGCTTGTTAGACACGATCTGCCCTTCACAAAGCCATGCTGACTGTCCCTGATCAGACCATGATTCTCTAAATGCCTATAGATCCTATCTCTAAGAATCTTTTCCAACAGCTTTCCCACCACAGACGTAAGGCTCACTGGTCTATAATTACCCGGACTATCCCTACTACCTTTTTTGAACAAGGAACATTCGCCTCCCTCCAATCCTCCGGTACCATTCCCGTGGACAACGAGGACATAAAGATCCTAGACAGAGGCTCAGCAATCTCTCCTCTCGCCTCGTGGAGCAGCCGGGGGAATATTCAGTCAGGCCCCGGGGACTTATCTGTCCTAATGTATTTTAACAACTCCAACACCTCCTCTCCCTTAATATCAACATGCTCCAGAACATCAGCCTCACTCATATTGTCCTCACCATCATCAAGTTCCCTCTCATTGGTGAATACCGAAGAGAAGTATTCATTGAGGACCTTGCTCACTTCCACAGCCTCCAGGCACATCTTCCCACCTTTATCTCTAATCGGTCCTACTTTCACTCCTGTCATCCTTTTGTTCTTCACATAATTGAAGACTGCCTTTGGGGTTTTCCTTTACCCTACTCGCCAAGGCCTTCTCATGTCCCCTTCTTGCTCTTCTCAGCCCCTTCTTAAGCTCCTTTCTTGCTTCCCTATATTCCTCAATAGACCCATCTGATCCTTGCTTCCTAAACCTCATGTATGCTGCCTTCTTCCACCTGACTAGATTTTCCACCTCACTTGTCACCCATGGTTCCTTCACCCTACCATTCTTTACCTTCCTCACCGGGACAAATTTATCCCTTACATCCCGCAACAGATCTCTAAACATCGACCACATGTCTATAGTACATTTCCCTGCAAAAACATCATCCCAATTCACACCCGCAAGTTCTAGCCTTATAGCCTCATAATTTGCCTTTCCCCAATTAAAAATTTTCCTATCCTCTTTGATTCTATCCTTTTCCATGATAATTATAAAGGCCAAGGAGCGGTGGTCACTGTCCCCCAGATGCTCACCCACTGAGAGATCTGTGACCTGACCCAGTTCATTACCTAGTACTAGATCTAGTATGGCATTCCCCCTGGTCGGCCTGTCCACATACTGTGACAGGAATCCATCCTGGACACACTTAACAAATTCTGCCCCATCTAAACCCTTGGAACTAATCAGGTGCCCATCAATATTAGGGAAGTTAAAGTCACCCATGATAACAACCCTGTTATTTTTGCACCTTTCCAAAATCTGCCTCCCAATCTGCTCCTCTGTATCTCTGCTGCTACCAGGGGGCCTATAGAATACCCCCAGTAGAGTAACTGCTCCTTTCCTGTTCCTGACTTCCACCCATATTGACTCAAAAGAGGATCCTGCTACATTACCTACCCTTTCTGTAGCTGTAATAGTATCCCTGACCAGTAATGCCACCCCTCCTCCCCTTTTTCCGCCCTCTCTATCCCTTTTAAAGCACTGAAATCCAGGAATATTGAGAATCCATTCCTGCCCTGGTGCCAGCCAAGTCTCTGTAATGGCCACTACATCATAATTCCATGTATGTATCCAAGCTCTCAGTTCATCACCTTTGTTCCTGATGCTTCTTGCATTGAGGTACACACATTTCAGCCCTTCTACCTTACTGTCTTTACACCGTTTATTCTGCTTCTCTTTCCTCAAAGCCTCTCTGTATGTTAGATCTGGCTTTACTCCATGCACTTCTTTCACTGCTCTATCGCTCTGGGTCCCATCCCCCTCGCAAATTAGTTTAAACCCTCCCGAACCATGCTAGCAAACCTACCTGCAAGGATATTGCTCCCTCTCGAGTTCAGGTGCAACCCATCCAATCTGTACAGGTCCCACCTTCCCCAGAAGAGATCCCAATGATCTAAAAATCTAAAACCCTGCTCCCTGCACCAACTCCTCAGCCATGCATTCAACTGCCATCTCCTCCAATTCTTACCATCTCTGTCATGTAGCACTGGCAGCAATCCTGAGAACGTCACCCTTGAGGTCCTGTTCTTCAGCCTTCTGCCTAATTCCCGAAACTCACACTTCAGGACCTCATCCTTCTTCCTGCCTATGTCGTTGGTCCCAACATGTATCACGACTTCTGGTTGCTTTCCCTCTCGTACCAAGATGTCGTGCACCCGGTCAGAGACATCCCGGACCCTGGCACCCAGGAGGCAACAAACCATGCGGGTGTCCTTCTCACGTCCATGAAATCTCCTGTCTGCTCCCTTGATTATAGAGTCTCCAATGACGACAGCTCTCCTCTTCTCCGTCCCACCCTTCTGCACCACAGGGTCAGACTCAGTGCCGGAGGCCCTGCCACCATGGCTCACACCTGGTCGGTCGTCCCTGCCAACAGTATCCAGGACGGTAAGCTTATTATTCAGGGGAATGGCTACAGGGGTGCTCTGCACTACCTGTCTGCTCACCTTCGCTTTCCCCCCTCTGACTGTCACCCAACGACCTGATTCCGACAGCCTAGGTGTGACTACCTCCCTGTAGCTCTCATCTATGACTGCCTCATTCTCCCTTATGAGTCGAAGGTCATCCAGCTGTTGCTCCAGATTCCTTACACGGTCTTCCAGATCGCCCAGCCGTATGCACTTCTGACAGATATGACTCTGCGGGAGAATGGGGTTGAGAGGGAAAATAAGTCACCCATGAGTGAACGGCAGAGCAGACTCAATGGGCCAAATGACCTAATCTTGCACCTACGTCTTATGGTCTCATGGCAACCGTTACTTGGGCAAGATACTTCGTTGGAACACACCTCAGATTATGTTTAATTCTGTCCATAACCAACAACTTAAGTTAGATTTTCCTACAAGGGTCATACGAGAACAAGGTATATGCAGAACCATCTCTAAATGCTAGCCATTCAAGTCCAAAGATGCAGTGGTCTATTTCAGTACTCTCAGTGCTCAGTAAGTTGATTCAAATAACAACCTGACAGAGAAGATCAAAGCTGGGTAAACAAATTCTAAAGAGAGCAAATATAACAGCTAAATATGCAATAAATTCATCACAGAAAGCTGTTCATCCATGAACATCTCTTTACTAATATTCTTTAAGGAAGGAAATGTGCCATGCATAACTGGCCTGGCCTAAATACAACTACGGATTCTCAGGAACGTGTCTGCTGTTTAACTGCCATTAAATCGAGCACTAGATTCAGGCATGGTAAAGGCATCTGGGGAGCTATGCCAAAATTGGAAGAGCTATCCTGCTGATTCCAGGCAATAGCAATGGGCCATCATGATCACAGAAACAAATTTCAGTCAACATCTCAACACTCCAACATCTCATCACTGGGACTCTCAGGTTCCACTGGCTTTTTGTGCAGGATGAAGGTGGTGACACAATAGTACATATATCCCTGGGGAGTCATTAATATTGACCCAGCTCTCTACATTGTCACAAGAATAATGTTAAATTGCCATGTCTGCCTCACAAATTAGAGGGATTTGTGAATGACACTACACCTAATCCCACTCTGTAACGTCTAACAGAAATTAAGCAAACAGAAGTAGAACAGAGAAAAAAAATCTTTCTAATGAAAGTTAGCAATCCCATTCAAGTTCTACATGTCATCACCCCTGGCACGTGCCTAGAATCAGCACAGCGTCCAATGTCAAAAGGGAGATTACCTGACCTTCAGGTTTTCAGTTCCCAATTGCAAAAGGCCTGACCTGCACACTGCAATTAACCAACAGTTAACAAAATAATATATTACTATAGAGAACATCAGAAAGAGCCATGGATATCATGCTATGTTACAAAACACAAATAATTTCAAATTTGGTAAATGGAATTTCATTCTTACAGTTCTTAGACTCTCCTGGATCTCATGCTAGTTGACATATTCAATGGCTCCATCAACAATGCAAATTGTTTTTCACTTTGAAAGCCACCAGGGTCACAACATCTCCAACAATGGCAAATCATTTAGAGAGTATCATATCTGAAATCACCATATAATTCTTTCCTATACCTCAGTTACCTGGCCCCTCTTATTAGATATACTATTGTCAGAGGCAGTAAGATTCAGCTAACCTCTCCAAAATCTTCTTTCATCTTCTCTGCTTCAGTTGTGGCCTTGGTAATATTAATAAATTTATTCCATAAACTTCTTTCCTTATAACCTATGCTTTGGTTAATGATGGCAAGCATCTCATGTGTTTTCTTAACCACTACACCTACCTATAATACTTAAAGTATTTTAAAGGGAGGATAAGGCAACTGTGGTTAACAAGGGAAGTCAAAGTCAGCATAACAGCAAAAGAGAAGGCATATAGTACAGCAACAATTAGTAGGAAGTCAGCAGATCAGAAAGCTTTTAAAAACCAACAGAAGGTAATGAATAAAGCTATAAGGAGAGAAAAGATGAATTATGAAAGTAAGGTAGCCAATAATATAAAATAGGACAACAAAAATAGTGTAGATGGATTTCAGCAAGGCATTTGATAAGGTACCCAAGCAAGGCTTATTGAGAAAGTAAGGAGGCATGGGATCCATGGGGACCTTGCTATGTGGATCCAGAATTGGCTTGCCCACAGAAGGCAAAGAGTGGTTGTAAACGGATCACAATCTGCATGGAGGTCAGTGACCAGTGGTGTGTCTCAGGGATCTGTTCTGGGACCCCTTCGGTTTGTGATTTTTATAAATGATCTGGATGATGAAGCGGAGGGATGGGTTAGGAAATTTGCTGATGACACAAAGGTTGGGGGTGTTGTGGATAGTGTGGAGGGCTGTCAGAGGTTAGAGTGGGACATCGATAGGATGCAAAACTGGGCTGAGAAGTGGTAGATGGAGTTCAACTCAGGTAAATGTGAGGTGGTTCATTTTGGTAGGTCAAATATGATGGCAGAATATAGCATTAATAGTAAAACTCTTGGCAGTGTGGAGGATCAGAGGGATCTTGGGGTCCGAGTCCAAAGGACACTCAAAGCTGCTGTGCAGGTTGTCTCTGTGGTTAAGAAGGCATATGGTGCATCGGCCTTCATCAACTGTGGGATTGAGTTCAAGAGCCGAGAGGTAACATTACAGCTATATAGGACCCTGGTTAGACCCCATTTGGAGTACTGTGCTCAGTTCTGGTCACCTCACTATAGGAAGGATGTGGAAACTATAAAAAGGGTGCAGAGGAGATTTACAAGGATGTTGCTTGGACTGGGGAGCATGCCTTATGAGAATAGTTTGAGTGAACTTGGCCTTTTCTCCTTGTAGCGATGGAGGAAAGAGGTGACCTGAGAGGTGTATAAGATGTTAAGAGGCATTGATCATGTGGGTAGTCCGGCTTTTTATGGCTAACATGAGAGGGTACAGTTTTAAGGTGCTTGGAAGTAGGTACCGAGGGCACATCAGGGGTAAGTTTTTTTTTAAAAACGCAGAGAATGACGAGTGCATGGAACGGGCTGCTGGCGCTGTGGTGGAGGCAGATACAATAGGGTTTTTTGAGAGACTCCTGGATAGGTATATGGAGCTTAGAAAAATAGAGGGCTATGGGTAACCCTAGGTAATTTCTAAAGTAAGTACATGTTTGGCACAGCATTATGGGCCGAAGTGCCTGTATGGTGCTGTAGGTTTTCTATGTTTCTAAAAGATTTTTTCCCGGATATATAAAGAGTAAAAGAGAGGCGAGAGTGGATATCGGACCACTGGAAAATGATCCTGGAGAAGTAGTAATTGGGAGCAAAGAAAAGGTAGATAAACTTAATAAGTATTTTGTGTTAGTCTTCACTGTGGAAGACACTTGCAATATGCTAGAAATTCGAGAGTTTCAGATGCAGAAGGGAATGTATTTACTCTTGTTAAGAAGAAGGTGCTTGGGAAGCTCAAAGGTCTGAAGTCATTTGGACAAGATGAACATGTCCAAAGTCCCTCTGTTCCTCGGGACTTTGTAGTGACCTACGATTCACTGTGTGTATCTGACTTACTAATCCACCCAATATGCATCACTTTTTCAGGGTTAAATTTCACCTCCCATTGCTCTGCCTATTTTACAAACTCATTAATTTTCTGTAACAAAAGTCTACCCACCCTCACTTTCAACACCACCGTGAAATTTTGTGTCATCCGCCAACTTACCAATTACATCACCTACATTCACATCCTGTTCAAATCAAGAATAACCAAGCTTTAATTTCGTTCTCTGCTCTACTGAACGCTCTGCTTCCTTGACAGAAATTTCATCCATCCCAGGTTGCTTGGGCTGAGACAGAGTTTCTTATCATTGAGCTCACATCCCATCTTGACATGAATTTCAGAAAGAGAAAGGAGCGGAGCTGCCCACTCGGCCCCTCAAGTCTGCCCCACTATTCCATCAAGGCTGATTACTTCCCTTCTCAACCCTATTCCCTTACTTTCTCCCCATAAGCTTTGGTGCCTTTACTAATCAAGAACCCATCAAAATCCACTTTAAATATACCCAAAATTTGATCTGCACAGGCCTCTGGGGTAATGAATTCCACCAATTTTCCACCTTTTGACCAAAGAAATTCCTCCTCATCTCTGTTCTAAAGGGGTGTCCTTGTGTTCTGAAGCTGTGCCCTCAGGTCCTAGACAGGTCCACTATTGGAAATATCCTCGGCATGTCCACTCTATTTAGGCCTTCTAATTTTTGATTGATTTCAATGAAATCCCCCTTATTCTTCTAAACTCCAGTGAGTAAAGGCCTTGAGCCATCAAACACTCTTCATATGATAAATAGATGCAGAATTACAGTTTTTTGGTACTCATTTGCCACCTCTACAGTATCTTAAACTTCTACTGTTAAAATCCTTTAGTCACTTCAAGAGAATTTCAATCCCCTTATAACTGACTTCCTTATAAATGTTCTAACTTATTTTCAATGCAACGACATAAGTCAAAGTCCACCATAAAAAGGTGAAAGTACATTGACCTATAATTTTCCCAATTCAAGCTTAAGCTTGTGGTTTGGATATTTAAACTTTTTTTAAAGTCAGGATTACTGCTCTGGTATGATTTTTTTATGAATTCAACATCAGACCATGTAAATAGAAATCTTGCTCCACCACAAGTCATGCTGGAAAAAAAAAGTTTAGTTAACCACACAGGTAGCACAATGAGCAAAAGAAACATCAGCAAACCATATCAATGTGCTTCAAACTACACTGTAGGTCATCAGAATTCAAATCCAAGCCTTTGCTAGCATATGCTTGATTATCTTGGCACCACTGCCAGAACAGTACCAAAACGCCTTGTGCCTAGAACGGAAAGAAGTGGGTAGAAGGAATTATTAAAATAAATAAAAGTCAGCACTTAAGCAAGCTCTATTAACTTGCTATACAAAACGAATGCCTCAATTCATACACAAAAATAACCAAATCCAGTGAAGATCTAAGTAAGGCAGCCATCCATAATGAAATTATGGAACTATGTACTGGATAGCTTTGGCAATTAGGAAAAATTGAAGTCACAAACAAGTGGTTATGGTGAGAAAACTGTTGGGTGAGATCACAAAAGTTTCCAGTGAATATAAGTAACACACAAAATCTGGAGGAACTCAGCAAGTCAGATAGCATCTACAGAGGGAAACAAACAGTCAATGTTTTGGGCCAAGATCCTTCATCGGGACTGACGAAGGGTCTCAGCCCAAAGCATCATCTGGTTTACTCCCTTCCATAGATGCTGCCTGACTTGCTGAATTCCTCCAGTACTTTTTGTGTGATGCTCCAGATTTTCAGCACCCACATGATCTCTTATGTTTATGGTGTGCCAGTAAACAATAATACCTTTTTTTAAAAGTAAAATAAAAGATACTAGCTACAGTTTGTAGATGTCCTTCTGTAATTTGGATTTCAAGCTAAAATCAAAACTAAAAATTCAAATTTTTAAAAATGTTAACAAAACCCAAGATTTTTTTTAATCAAATGGCAAAATCCAATTTTCAGAAACATGCTTCTAAACACATTTATCCAATTCACACTTTAACAGTTCAATACTTTTTTTATAAAAAAAATCCACCTTGGTTCTTTATTCTTTTCCCCTCAAGTCCCTTTCTACTCCTTCTCTTACTTTGTCAATTTTATTCTGCAAGCACCTTAAAAAAAATTTGTGCTTTTTTTCCCCCGAGATACATTCATTTTTATTCTTCACTCTGTAGCCATTCCCTTCTTATTAGCTTAGTGCCCCCCCCATTTGAATCCACCACGAATAAACTACTAAATGAACATTTGAATCCTGAAGCCGCACCTGGATCTTTTGGTCTAATAATATACAAAGGCGGGTTTAGAACTGTGCTTAGCCAAGTGAATTAAATCAGTTTAAAGATACAAGTGATAAATATTTAAAGAAGAAGATACAAAACTATGGAAAGATTGCAATAGTAGGAATTATGACCTCTTTTATAAACATCCTAACATACGCACCAAGGGCTAAATTACCTCCTTCTGCGCTGGAAATGTACACGCTTCTATTGGCAAAGAGTTACTTGTGGCAGGAAGCTTGGATTTTAAAGCCAGTATTTTGATAAAGAAGGACAAGTAAAAATAGGTTTCTGCAGGCTACAGAAAAAGAATATTCAGTCCGCTGTGTACACATTGAATATCAGCATCTTTCAACACTTGCACTTTAGCCTTCTACACCCAGGCTATTCATGTGCTTCCACAGCCTCTCAGCCAGTGTACACCAGGTACTCACCACACTCAAAGTCCCTCTGAGATGCCCTCTAAAATTCTTACCCCAAATCTATGTCATCTAGTTTTATTCATTTCTGATGAGGAGAAAGGTTTCCTGCAGTCTATCGTATCTAAATTCTTCATACTGTTATATATCTTAATCATGTCCAAAATACAACTAGCTTTTCCAATCTTTCCTCGTAACTGAAACATTTTATGTCAGTCTGCAATGAGCCATGAACAGCATAAATAAAGACTTGCTTGGGATTTGAAGTTTATACAAAGGAACTCACCTGTAGACCCACCATGTATCAGCAAAAAGAGTAGTATTGCTTGAATTCCATGTGACGTCATGTTTAAGATACAATGCTATGTAATTAGCTTTGCTTTCCAGTGGAGAAAGTCTATCTTTTAATGTGGCCAAGATTGCCTCTTGTACTGGGCAAGATTTACACCACTGAACCTTTTCTTCTTAGCAAAATAAAATGGAATGTAAATTCTGATCTTCCTTTTCTCCTTCGTAAGCCTAAAGGAAAAATATACAAAATGAAAAGGTAAGTAAATAGATGATGATTCAATTGTGAGTGCATTACTATTTATTTTGACAAGGGATCACACACCAGTCCTCATAGGGGGATCAGGAGTGGAAAGAGTGAGCAATTTGAAGTTCCTGGGTGTCAACATCTTTGAGACTCTATCCTGGGCCCAACATATCGATGTAGCTACAAAGGAGGCATAGCAGTGGTTTTTCTTCATTCGGAGTTTAAGGAGATTTGGTATGTCAGCAAAGGCACTCGCAAATTTCTACAGATGTGCCGTGGGGAGCATTCTAACTAGTTGCATCACCATCCAGTAAGGTTGGGGGGGGTGCTATTACACAGGATCAAAGTAAGCTGCAGAGAGTTGTAAACTTAGATCCATCATGGGTACTAGCTTTCATACTATCTTCAAGGAGCAATACATCAGAAAGGAAGCATCCATTACTACGGATCCCCATCACACAGGACATGCCCTCTTCTCATTGCTACCATCAGGAAGGAGGTAGGGGAGCCTGAAGGTACACACTCAATGATTCAGGAACAGCTTCTTTCCCTCTGCCATCTGACTTCAGAATGGACATTGAACCCATGAACATGACCTATTTTTATTTTTGCACTACTTATTTATTTTAACTAGTATATATATACATACACACACACACATACATATGAGAGAGAGAGAGAGACACACACACTGACTGTAATTCAGTTTTTTTCTCTATCGTTATGTACTGCACTGTACAACAATTTCACGACATATGCCTGAGATATTAAACCTGATTCTGATTCTTCTGAATAGAATTTGAGTCTTACACTCATTGACAGACTGTCACATTCGAGAACAAAGTGGAATAGACCAATGCATTGTAAAATACATGTTTTAATTTCTCACCCACCCCAAATATTTGGGGCATAAATAACATTTTGTAAATAAACTTAAGTCAAAAACATAAGAATGCAAATACTCAGTCTTTATCTAAGTACAGCATATCCCATCTGATTCAGAATGGCTTAAATTGCAGATAAGATTTGTGAAACAATATACCTTCAAGCAGTAATGGATTTGTTTTGCAAGAACAACCCAAAATCATCCAAAGCCAAAGTATAGTAAAGTTTCATTTGTTCACATTCGAAAAGCTACAGTCAAAATTTCAGGTTTTGCATGAACTGACAGCAATCATCCAATGCAAAGTTAGCTTAATTTCTTTAAGAAAAAAAACATATAACTTCATGAATTACAAAGCAGGGAAGGTAATGTGATCCCTCAATAGATTCAGGCTAACAATCCTGTGGCCTCAACACTGAGCAACAGCGCACAATTATGACTAAAAGGGAGCTGAAATGGGAGCATAATCCCATCCGCAACCAACAATTGACCACAAACACACTCATAAGTTCTCTGATTTTGTTGAATTAGCAGAAGTATTGAAACACAAATAAACTTTCAACAAGCAGAAATATTCTCCTTTACACCACATTTTATGACCATGACCCCACTCAGAAGATGGCAGGAAGTAAAGGGCCAAGAGGACAGGTGCTGCACCTACAGCCGCTGGCACTAGAAGGTACTGTTGGGAGGAAAGCAAGTGCTCATGCAGATGAAAGAATGAATCAGGGAGTCGAAGAGAATAGCTCCTTCATAAAGCTGAAGGTCAATATGGTCCAGATGCAGGTCAATGGGACTGGACAGATTAACGGCTCGGCACAGACTAGATGGGCTGAAGGGCCTATTTCTGTGCTGTAAAAAGGGCCTATGACTCTATAAAACAGGAGACATGTATGGGGTTGGCATTCTTTCACATCTCCAAGGGCCCCAAACATTCCTTCTAGGTGAAGCAGCAATGCATTTGCACTTCTAATTTAGTTTAATGCTCCCAAATGGATGAAGGGTTAGACCTATAACTTCGACTCTCCATCTCACTATGTCTGGCGCCTCTGGCATTGTTTCAATAAACCCAATATAAACAAGAATGGGCATCTACACTCAGAACACATTTCAAACACCATTTATAAATGCCACTGTTGTTGCTAAAATCTCAGATGGTAACAAGAAGGCATACAGAAGTGAACAGTTTGATCGGTTGAGTGGTATGGCAACAACAACCTTGCACTCAGTGTGAGCAAGTCCAAGGAACTGTCAAGGACTTCAGGAAGGGGAATGAAAATCAAAAGAAAACATGCCAATCCTCACTGAGGGGTCAATTGTGTAAAAAGCTGAGCAGCTTGAAGTTCTTGGGCATCATATTTTAGAGGACATATCATATCCTGGGTCCAACAGACTGATACAATCATGAGGAAAGCATGCCAGCAGCTCACTTCATTAGATATTTGAGGAGATTCAGTAAATAACCAAAGACTCTTACTGATTTTTATAGATGTACAGTGGAGAACATTCTGACTGATATGGAAAATCCAATGCAGAGAATCAAAAAAAAACAGATGCAAAGGGTTATAAACACTACCAGCTCCATAATGGGCACGACCCGGTGACCTTCCCCACCACTGAGAACACCTTCAACAGGTGGTACCTCAAGAAGCAGCATCTGTCACTCAGGACCCTCACCAGCCAGGACAGGCCCTCTTCTCATTACAATCATCTTGGGGGTGGGGGTGGGGGGGGGGGGTAGAGGAGCCTGAATACTCACACAATAATTTAGGAATATCTTCTTCCCCTCTGCTGTCAGATTTCTAAACAGACCATGTTATTCCATTCTTTTTGCACTATTTACTTAGTAATGTATTATCATTATAAATCTTTCTACTTCCAGCTACAGCAAAACAATTTCAAAAGCTAAGTCAGTGATAACAAACATTATCCTCAACTGTCATTTGGTTGTATATAGATAAAATGGGAAATATGCTACTGAGTTATATTCAGTAATGAAACCCTGTGTAATACCCTCTTCACTTGCTTTCGAAACAGTCTTTGGTACATGGTGACATCTGGTAACCACAAAGTTGTATCTTTGATTAATCGATTCATCTACACCGGCTAATGGGTCAGGTTAAAAGTTGGATCAAAGAGCAAACATCATGTAACATTTGAACTGTTACATAACTTTCAATCACACTGTCAGCTAAAACTGTTTACTACTCAAAAATCTTCCTGTGCATCTTGAACTTGATAACTTGTCAGTTACAGGAACTGGAAGTTCTTTTTTAAATTAAAAAAAAAGATGAGAAATAAACAAAAGCTGAGTAAAATGTTATTTTCTCCAAATCTGACATGAATCCACAGCTGCCACAGATCTAATCTAAAACATATGTCCAGAAGAATGAACATGGGTCAGGACCCCTGTTGTCCTATCACATCATGATTAAATCTGTGAATAGCAATCCCTTAAAATAGAAGAGATTCACTGAACAAAATTTTCTGTGTATCTTTTTGTACTCACTTTCTATATGTGAATTTACTAGTTTAAAACTATTCATTGTTCAAGTAATTTGAAAAATAAATTGTGCATTTACCATAAAAAATATTTGAAGCTACAATCTAAACAGGACAACAAGAGTGAATTCAAAGGGAACTTTTTAGGTTGAATACAACTTGCTGATGTGGTAACCGCAAGTTCTCACAAAACGTTCATGCACATTTCAGCTTTAGTTGACATTTTCAAAAAAAAAACTTACCAGCAGATGGCACCCATAGTACGACACAGGGCCTTTGTATTTATGACAAATTTAATAGATGTTGTTGATATGGGAAGACTAGCCGGAAAAGTTAGCAACAATGGCATGACAGGCCAGCGCTAGAGTGTATAATTTAAATCTGCACAATGATTTTATCAATATGGTAAATCAAAAAACTTTGCTGACTGCTTCTGTTGAAATTGCACCCTTTTACGAACCTCATCACACAGGAGCCAAGCAAGTGGTATCCAATGTACATTCCAGTGAACAGCTGGCTGAAAATTGGCAAACATAAGATATACAATACTGACACATTCCTTATTTTCACATATTCATTACCTAAAGTCCAAACTCGCCTTGTCTTCTTTTAAAATACATCCACAGTACAGTTTTCTACAGCACTGTAAATTGAGGTTGATTGAAAGATCTAACAAGATTTGCTGGTCATTTATTACACAACACAATTCTACACTGATGCAAAGCAAGTTTAGGTGCACAATAGAATAGCTGGCCCCCAGTGAGAAAGGAAACTTTCCCAACTTGCAATAAAAAATAACTGAATTCCCTGGGCAGTGTTTCACATCAAACTAAGTGTATTTCTTTGACACTGACCTCAGTACTAATTCACACTGCTGTAAAGAAGGGCAATGATTGTTCCCCCAGCTGCACCTCACAATTCAAAGTTATCAGTCCAAGTGGATGCAGTACAACTGCAATCCATAACCAATTTGATTTGTTTTACGACATGAAGCAGTTCCAATATGCCTTTAGCATGTGAAATGTTAATTTCAATACTGCAAAGCATTAGCATAACAAATATCCATAGCCATTTTGATCCATTATAAGAAATGGTACAGAATAAGAGGTAGTTTTGTTCCCTGGTGCTGCACATACTGTGAAGTGTAAACTTTTACTTTACCATTCTCCTTTCAAGACAGCAGCTACATTTCATTAGGAGTTGAGGAGATTTGGTATGTCACCAAAAATCACAAATTTCTACATATGCACCGCGGAGAGCATTCTAACTGGCTGCGTCACCATCTGGTATGGAGGTGGGGGGCTACTGTACAGGGTTGAGGTAAACTGCAGAGAGTTGTAAAATTAGTCAGCTCAATCATGGGCATTAGTCTCCGTAGTGTCCAGGACATCTTCAAGGAACAGTGCCTCAAAAAGGTGGTGTCCACCATTATGAACCCCCACCACCCAGGTTATGCCTTGTTCTCACTGGCACCATCAGGGAAGAAGTACAGAAGTGTGAAGGCACACACTCAACAATACAGAAATAGCTTTTTCCCCTCTGCCATCCAATTTCTGAATGGACATTGAACCCACGAACACTACCTCACTCCTTTTTTTAATCTCTATTTTTTGCCCAACTCATTTAACTATTTTATATATATACTGTACACTGTAATTCAGTTTTTTCTCTCTCTATTATCATGTATTTCAGTGTACTGCTGCCACAAAGTTAACAAAATTCATGACATATGCCAGCGATATTAAACCTGATTCTAAAGTTTTGTTACACATTTGGATCCAATTAAGCCTAACACTTTTCATAGTACTCTTGCAATCTTGCTCTCCACAGCAGTGTCTCTGGTGCAATAAGTGAATCATCTTTGGACATAAAGTAGTTTACATTTAAAAATTTGCCTTACAAGTAACCACAAAATGAACAATGGAAATACAGGGAAATGGCATTAAATTGGCATTTTGTCACAACTCAAAACCACATGGATTAGAGTACTGCATACTGATTTCTCTCTGTTTTGATGTCAACTCTTTGTACAATTACGTCTTGTCTGTGTTTTGAGCTGAGATCCTTCATCAGGACTTGAAGGGTCTCAGCCAATACGCAAGCTCTTTACTGCTCTCCGTAGATGCTGCCTGACCTGCTGAGTTCCTCCAGCACCGTGTGTGTTACTCTGAATTTCCAGCATCTGCTGAATCTCTTGTGCTTACAACTTGTACAAGCAAGCTTTCTTAATATCTTCTGAATCCTGACATTTTGATTTTTAAAAAATCACAGCACTTTTAAAAAAAATATTTCAAAGATTATAAATATCATCAAGCAAATTCCTGTATTTACAAGATGGGAAACTATTTTTCTGAAGTTTTTCATTTACAGTAGAGCAATCCCACCCAATTTAGAAACGTGTATATCAAAGTCTTTGTTTAATATAGGGAGCAGACTTTATTTCCATGCCCTTGCCAATATCTTTCCCTCAACTAAATACATTTAAAACATTAAATGGGCATTATCTCTTTTTTTTTTGAAGTATCTGAAACATTCAAACTGCCTTCCTTGCTGTTCTCCCACATAAATGGCCAGGGAGAGCTTTGAGGCATCTTGAGATTATGAAAAAGAACAGTAATTTCTTTTAGACTCTGCAGTACACTGTAACTTCAACCTTCACATTTTTTTTGATGTCAAAGGGGTAAAGAAAACAAAATAATTGGAAGTCTGTCTACTTGTGGCCCAAGGTACACTTTTTGCAATCACTGCTGTCTATCTGGCCTGGATGAGATAATACTTAGGGCTAGTTGAACAATGAGTGAAGAGTCATTTTCAAGGACTCCCCATCTCATGTTCTCAATATTATTGCTTATTTATTTACTATTATTTATTTTATTCTTTCTTTTTGTATTTTCACAGTTTGTTGTCTTTTGCACATTGGTTTTCCACCCTATTGATGTAGTCTTTCATTCATTCTATTATGGTTATTGGACTTATTAAGTATGTCCGCAAGAAAATGATGACATCTATGTACTGTGATAGTAAATTTACTTTGAACTTTGAAATTTGGAGACTCAAACTACAATTTAAGTAAAAAGAAATCGATCCTTCCTTCCAGTATAACATCCCTGTCAATCAATACAAATTAATACCAACTCTAATTGATGATTTTAATTCTAAGAGCCATCTAACATCGATAAAGCTCAAAACGAACACTAAAGCTTGAACACGGGATAGCAGGAGTTGGTGCCATCAATTCAGATTTATACGAATTCAAAACATTCACCCATTAATGTCGGGATCCCCAAGCCGATTTATAACATTAGTTTCTTTTTCAGGAGATATGCAAGGAGATATTCAGGAGATCGCAAAAAAAAATCAATTGATCCTGCTTATCTTCTCAACTGTTTAAAGGAAAAAACAAAATTACTTTTCCATATGGCAACAGACTTTACTTGGAATGTTGGCTAAAAGGCAGGATTCTTCCCACCTCCAATCTCCTTTCCCTTTTGCGACTGATCAAAAACAAACCCGTAAAAGTTCAAAGTCACCTCTAACGGTATTGATTCTGTAGAAATTGCCTACTGGTAAACAAATTCATTAGTAAGATTCGCGTACACGTAGGCCTAGATGCAAGCTGCAAGTTATTATTTTTGCACATCGCTCACCTACAACACCGTGCAACTCTTAACTCACAAATACTGTAGCATATGCATGCAATTAACAAATATGCTTTCATTCGGTTGACTTCCAGATGCTATCAAACGAGCCACGTGAAGAAAGGAACTCACCAAAAAATAAACTTCACACGGTTCGTCAAACATGAACGAGGAGCAAGGGGAAAGAGGAGAGGCTCCCTCTCTGTTTGGGGTTATTCCTCCAGAGGCTCGGCGCAGCAGCTCCGCGGGCAGGTTTGGATCAAGTCTGCTCCTCAGCTGTTAAAAGGATCACATCCCGCAAGTTGCTCGAGCTGTCAAAGCGGGGCAACGTAAAAACACTCACGGCAGGCCCGAGTTTGAAACCTCACACTTGAGTTTGCAAAGGCTCTGGATCGGAGAGAGCTGTAGGCGAGGCTAGCTTCCGACCGTCCCTGCACACGGCGAGTGTCCGTCGGCTTTGCTGAGGACACACACACACTGCCTGCTGCTCGTTGCTCCCCGACCGCCGCAGCCTTCACGCCGCGCCAATCGACTCGGCTCACTCTGCCCGAAAACCGCCAGGGCGCATGCTCCCCATTCGCGTGCACCTCGGCCCCGCGGCTCCGCCCAAAGCCCGCATGCCGTTACGTCACCCGCACGCGCACGTCTGATTGGGTAGACCTGCACACGGAGGCGGGGAGAGCGCGCAGATCGACAGGGGTTGGAAACGAGCCGCGGGGTTTTGGAACAGAACTGGGACTGTGGTGTCACAGGATCATGCTTAGCAGGAGTGAAAAGCTTTGAAGCTCAATATTTTGCCCCAAATTTCAGGGAAGGGTTTTTGGAGGTAAGGAAGAGGAGAAAAAATATCCCGAGGATGGGGTTGAGGAATGTTTTGAAACAAGTGTGGTAGTGAAAAATTGCACAGCTTATTCTGCCATGGGACAGGTTGCCCCATTCTGTAGCAGAGTTAATAAATTCGGATGTATGCGGCTCACAAAATGATATTCTTGACAGTTCTGTAGGGGGTTTCCCTCCTGCAAATTTGATATTTCCGCAAAGGAACGAAATGATAAGTAGGCAAGTAAGTTGCACGAACACCGTGGGTCTCAAAGAAGGAGCACTTGGAAATAGTTAAAGTACATTAACATTTTTAACCACAAAAGAGATCGGGACGAGATCTTTGCAGGTTGGGAGCAAAAGGAGTCAGATTCAGCAAAATAATTTACCACTAATTGTCTCATTTTAAGATGAGACTAGCTAATTTTGATATAAGATTTTCATCTATTTGAGGCACTTCAAATAAATACCCTGTTGGGAAGATTGAGCCGTCATTCTTTAGAGAACGTTGCATGTACGTCAATTACTGCAATGAACGAGAAATCTTATTGGTCAGTAATACATTTTAAGTCCCATTGTTCAGTACGCTTATTTTTGTTATTTAAACCCGGCCTGTCGCCTGTTGGTTCTCATTTTACCCCATGCATCCAGTTGGAACCATCTTCAAATTTGGCGCTTCTTTATCCAAACCGCTAATCTAACTAGCACAATACCCTTTACAAAATGCTGAAGGAACTCAGCAGGTCAGGCAGCATCTTTGGAAGTAAATAGATAGTCGACGTTTCGGAACGAGATCCTTCGGCAGGACAGAACCTATATAATAGATGCTGTCTGACCTACTGAGTTCCTTCAGTATTTTGGGTGCGTTGCCTTGGGTTTCCAGCATCTGCAGACTTCCCCGTGTTTGCAATAATTCTTTTCTTTCCCATCCTTTCAGGTTTTTTTTAAAAACAAGCATCTACAATCCACTCTGCGTTTAGGTTTCTTCAATACTACTATCTTGACTATCTTGAGTGGTACTATAAACTAATTGTTTTTTGCATCCATTATTTTAACTGCATTTTGGAGATACGTGTATATAACATCTTAAAGATTTCTATAGCGCATCAATGAATGTCTTTTGAAACCAAGAAGGTTGTGAAGATGGAGCATGTTGCTTCTGAATCCACATTGATAACCTGACCAGATAGAGGAAATGTTATTCTGGGTAATCAATTTAATTATTTTACACATAGAGCGTGGAATGGGCTGCCGGCGACGGTGGTGGAGGCGGATACGATAGGGTCTTTTAAGAGACTCCTGGATAGGTGCCTGGAGTTTAGAAAAACAGTGGGCATGGGTAACTCTAGGTAATTTCTAAAGTAAGTACATGTTCGGCACAGCATTGTGGGCCGAAGGGCCTGTATTGTGCTGTAGGTTTTCTGTGTTTCTCTGTTTCTATATTAGATTGCTGACCCCTCTTTAATTGTTTTTATAATATGAATTATATAAATTAGGCTACACCGGGACAACTGAAACTTAGTGACGCCTTTATAAAGTTTGCTAATGCCTTATACAATATGTATCTATGTCAGTACCGTCCTTAGTTAAGGAGGCTGATCTCCTTTAAAAAGATTGTTTCTTGGAAGGACATGTTGCTCAGGATTTCTGCTCTGAACACTCGGAGAAAATGGCTATCGGTGTTCGGATCAGAAGACGCGACGTGTTGATATTGTCGTGCTGCACTATCACCAGTTGGAATCAACTTCAAAAGGGATCACCACCGGTCCTCTCAGGTGGGACTCAAAACATGGCGTGTAGGGGTTCCATTTCTGGGGTCCACGGGCCCCTCGGTTAGTGGTAGGGGTCCGTGGCATAAAGAAGGTTGGGAACCCCTGATGTCGTGCTATCATTCCAAAAAGGAAGTGATTTATCTTTAATATCCTGGCCAATACTTACACCTCCACCTCGAACAATATTAATAAAACAGACTATCTCTGCACCGTCCTCCTGCGGTTTGCATGCGCTTTCTTAGCGTAAGCGGACCGTTGCATTTTCTACACTGCAATGCTTTATATATGAAAGGCTCTTGGGATAATGAATGGTGCTTATAAATAGAAATCTTTCTTTCTGCAGATCATACTCACTATATCTCCTGTTCATCTGGTGTTTAGTCCCGCCTCCACCCTAAGTCTTCTATTTTCTTTGCATCTTCTGCCTCTGGGGGTTCTGAGAGAGATCGGCACTGTTACAAAGTACCTTCGCGTCTCTGTTTAAGCACTCTGCGCTCCTGATCAAGTGATAGTGGAAATTACCTGCTGACTGAGTAGTTGCGCATTATCTGGGCATTACTCGTCGGGGCTGGTGCTTAAACAAAGCTTTATTTAAAGCACATAAGGAATAGAGATACCGCAGATGCTGAAAATCCAGAGCAACACACACACACACACACAAAATGCTGGAGGGGCTCAGGAGGACAGACAATATCTATGAAGAGGAATAAACAGTCGACATTCATTTACAATTCTGATTTAAATCTGAATCACGAGCCCTGATTTAAAATAAATGGAAGGAAAGGCTTCATTGGGAAAGATTACACCGTCAAAACTGAACACAAATTCCACTTTTTCATAGTTTAAAAAAGTGGAATGCAGTTCAAAACCGCCCTATTGCCCCATTACTCACCTCCCCCCATTAAGCCAACAATATACTACGACTTGCTGTACTGATTGGTCGACTTTCTATCAATTGGCTGTTCAGGTTATTGTTAGCATTTTTCAAGGTTTCCGCTGTTCTAAGTATTTACTAAAAATGAGGCAGATGAGCAAGTGAGGCCTAGTTAATTACCTATTGAGTGTTATTGCGTGCAAGGCTGTACACAGAAGTTCTATACTTAAAGGATTAGAAGTTATGACCAAACGCAGGCATCTGTTCGCTTGGGCATTTTGGTCGGCATGGACCAATTGGGTCGTGGTGTCTGTTTCCACGCTGTATGATTCCGTGACCGAATATTCTCGAATTGTGAAGGTGTGAATTGGGAAGGTGCAGGTCGGGACTTAACAATACCTGTTCAAAGGTCGCACTCAATATTTTCTCACAACTTAGTTTATTGAAATTGGGAGAGACCCCTTCCGTTAAAGAAAGAGGACTATAATACAGTGAAAAAATATAACGCATGCTCCGTTGAGTGGAGGGACAAGTTGATAAAATATGCGTGACCAGAGAAAATATTATCATAAGTAGAGAAAGGAAAGCGAGCTAGAGATCTAGCTCGAGTGGAAAGCGCAGCTCAATCACTCTGATTCCAGGCAAGGATCCAAACGTCACGTGCTGAGTATCACACTCCTGACGAGATGAACATTTAGCTGATATGTGCAATTTGTTGTTGCGATATTGGTCCCCAAGTGCACCAAAATATTCAAAATACTTCAAGCCCCACATTGCTTTCTGGAATATGATCTCAACTTCGTTGCCTATTTTTGCACTTAATCATTGGATAGTATTTAAAATGAACTCTTAACTGCTAGCGATTGAACTCTTTTTAATCCTGGCTTTGAGTGATTGGCGCCAAATATTTCTGCATTCTTGAATAACTACCACGCATTATTAAACAAATATCTACAACACCCTTGAAGGAAGTATTTATTTTAAAAGCCAAAACGACTCTAGAGGTCTTCGGAAACGATTCACGCAAGCTTTCCCCGCGAAATAAGTTCACATCTACAAAAGCCTCTGTTTTGGATCGCAGGAGTTTTCGGATAGGATTCGTAAGTTAACCGAGCCCAAAACAAACAGTGTAGAAAGGGCGACCAGACAACACTGCAAAACGTATCAGGCCAAATAGCACATCAAATTCACTCTCTGAAGTGTTGGAGAATAACAAGAAACTCTCAATCTGTGCACATTACGTAGTAGAATTTCCTTAAAATGTTAGCCGAGTGATTTATTAATTACTAACTAAAAGGAGATCTCTAGAATTCTGAGTATTATTATTACCACGATTGTCAATCGAATTAGCACTACACTGTTTACCTTGAATAATATTACGGAGCATTTAACCTCAATGTTACCTCAGTATATAGGTACATATCAAATCATAAAATACTGAAAATCCTACAACACTAAAAAAACAAAACAAAACAAATATTACAACTGTACGTCATCATTAAAAAATAGAATTAATTCCCCAACAATCTAGTTTATCGCTGCCACTTATTGTTAAGGTATCCATTACCTGCCAACAGTTGCGAAATTTGAGTTCTGGTTGCAGCTGTTAAGCCTATATTTATGTTTTAGTGTAAGCAGCTCTTTATACAAAAGCTAGATGAAAAACACATCCCACAATTGATGTCATTTTGTGGTTTGGACAAATCAGGGCAATCTAACAATATTGCACTAGGCTGCTGAGATATTGGACTTGGTAGTGTTGGTAGGTGTTTTTTTGAGGGTCATAATCACTGGTGCTTATCTGCCATCTGCTGGAACATAAATGCAGTGCAATGTTAGTCCCTTGTGGGATGGTTACCGTCCATTGACGCACATAGGAAAAACGACGCCAACTATTTTAAGAAATACAGCCAATTTTTGTTTTATAGTCACCCCCCCCCCCCAACTGGCGCAGAAAGTGATCATTCTTACAATATGAGATCCTTTCTCGGCTTTTGTATTTTTTGCAGTCAGCTGTTTCTCAGTCCAGCAGCTGCTTATCAATGTTTCAGTTGGTAACAGATGCGATTTTCTACAGAGGTTGGAGTATTCAACAACTTTACCATCAGCGAGGTTAGTCAGAATGAGCAGGCACAGAGGTTTGCTGGTATCCCACAAATACAGAGCGACCATTAAATGCGTTCGTGTAGTGATAATAAGCTCCCCAAACCAGCATTCATCCAACGAGATGAAATCAGAATGGCGAACTCTACTCACCTCGTCCAGCAAAATGGAACTAGTTCCACAACGCCCAAGCACTTTATTCTTTCTTTCAGGCATCACTGACCACAAACTCAGCAATTTTGACTGTTTACTCAGACTCTAATATTCCAGTACTTCGCTGGACCTTTCTCATTCCTCACTTTCAGAAAGTCAAACAGCATGGAACCAGGCTCTTAAGACCAGTATGTCTATGTGAAAAATCAGATACTATACCTATCTATAGTCATCCAATTGACTAGCACTTTATACATATATAGAATAGCTTTCTATACCTTAGCAAGTCCATTGCCTTTCCGGTTAATTCTTAAAAATTATGGAAGTATCGGCCAAACTTGGTGATGACCAGCCAACTTATGGACACCCCCACATCAAGTTCAAGTTTAATTGTTGTTCAACCATAGACATGTATAGAACTGAACGAAAAAGTGTTGCTCCAGAGCCAAGGTGCAAAACACAGTACATACAGTCACACACAGCTCACAGTGCATATCACACCAGAGCAAATACAATCACACAAAAAATATTAGCACAAGTCCCTGAGTGGCATGGCCTGAAGATTGATGGTGCCCTGATGTTGTTGAGTAGCCATGTTTCTGCAAGAACAAGAACGCAGCAGTTGCTCTTCTCACAATGGTTCAACCGCAGATGAAGGGAAATCTGCTTGTCTTATGCTGGGTCAACCTCAGGAAATTCTATATGAACAAGCTCCTGTAATATTATTAAATTAAACTCTGATGCATGTATAAACATTTGTTTCTATGAATAGCAGAATTAATTTCAATTCTCTCTCTCTCCATTTTTTTTGTTTCAACATCCATATCACATGACATCCAATGAGCCATCAGTGAATCTGATGATAGCCTTTACATATCCACTGTTCATTTTCCATTTTTTCAATGCAAGTAACTGCAAGGAATCAAAGATATCTAGCAAGTTGAACAACATCCATGGGAGGAAGGGAATGGTCAATATCTTGGTTCAAAACAGTGGACCAGAGCTAAGGACACATTCATTTGACCAGCATGTTATTTAACACTGTGATGGATAGTTACTCCAGGCCAGTAGGCCTCTTGGTTGTTTGCTATTCTTGCTTTCTAAACACAGCAGCTACCACTTATAAGATCACAAATAGTTTTAAGTAAACTCCCAACTAACAGTTGTTTGATTTCTGGTCATAAATGGAAGTCAGTCTTCAGTTCTTAAAACGTAAGTGGCTAAAAGTAATCAGCTTGAAGTTAAAACAAATACTCTCTATAGAACAGCTTTGCAAATGAGCTCCTTAGATAGTAGACACCCTGTCTGTGAGAAGTAAGATTTAGCTCACCACGCCTGGTTTATTGGTACTCGAGATGTTGTATAAGACAATGGGTCTTTAATTTGGCTTGTTACAAACAGACAAGCTGATTCTGGGTTGCTTAGTTCAAGGAGGCATGTAGAACCAGATGGATAAAATCATTCAGCATATCAAATAACTGACATGTTTAGTGTTGAAAGTTTATGTACTCAAGGAGGTTAGCTTATAATATTAATTGTAAATTGTGAACATTAAGCTGAGATCTATGTTTCCAAAATGCTTTTAGATCATTTGTATTAAAAGGGAATGTGAGGAAATATACGAGTGAAGTCACCCACGTGGTAGAAAAAAAGGTAGATATACAGAGAGAGCAGTTTAGGCTTATGAGGAGTGAAGAACATAAAGAAGAATTATAGGAAGACTAGAATCCATTACTTTGGCTTCGTTTTCTGCGGTGGACAATTTGCTTGTCCACATTATTGACATGTGTTTTAAGTTTTGGAAATCCTTTATGTTAGGAAACGGTTTGTAATTTGGAGAGAGTTTTATATGTTTTTAAGAACATTGTTTGGATTTACACATGTATCACTGAAAATATATTAACTGTGTTTAAACTACTTTATTAGCTGGAAGTACTATATATTCTCCTTAGTAGGAATGGGGGACCCAACACTCAAATTGTATTGGCAGCTAAATCTTGCCATTGAGAATAAACAGGGAAGTAAACTAGTCTTTGAAAATTGGGTAGTTACATTATAATCTCCCTTTAATGAGTGTGCGCATGTTTATTTATCTCTGATAAGGCATAAAGTCTTTGTCAGAGTTTAGAACTTCGTGTTCAGCAAACTGAATACTATTACAACATCATGCCCTGTAGAGTCAATGAGTTAGATTATTACAGTACAGAAATGCTTATAACATTTTAACAAATGCTCATCTAACATTGTTTGCTCTCCTAATTGTAAGCTGTACCTGCATATTAATTTATTGACTTATTTTCAAGAAGTCAGAGTAAGTTTCATCATTGAAATCTATTAAATTTTGAAGGGCCTAGATAGAGAGAAAGTGGGGGGGTCAAGGTTACAGCCTCACAGAAAAGTGACATCCATTTAGAAGACAGATGAGGGCGAATTTCTTTAGCCAGAGGGTGGTAAATCCATTGAATTCATTGCTACAGACGGCTATGGAGCCAAGTCATTGTGTATATTTAAAGCAGAGGTTGATATGTTCTTGATTAGCCAGGGTGTCGAAGCTTACAGAGCGATGGCAGGAAAATGGGGTTGAAAGGGATAATGAATCAGCCATGATGGAATGGTAGAGCAGACCTGAGAGACTGAACAGCCCTAATTCTTCTTCTTTGTCTTATGGTCTTATGGCTTTATGGCATTGAATACAGAGGAGAGAGGTTATGCCTGAACTTCATGAAACCTTGCTAATACCTCAGTTGGAGTGCTGTATGCAATTCTGCGCATTAAAATATAGGAATGATATAATGGCGTTGGAGAGGAGAGGAAATTCATCTGGGAGGTGCCTAGGATGGAATAGTGCAGTTACAAATCATGAGACTGGAGATATGTCTACCCATAGTCTCCTCTACTGTCGCGATGAGGCCACACTCAGGTTGGAGGAACAACACCTTACGTTCATGCCATCAGTTTGAGTAGCCTCCAGCCTAATGACATGAACATCGATTTCTAAAACTTCTGGTAATGCCCCTCCACTTCACCATTCCCCATGCCCCTTTCCCTCTCTCACATCTCCTTGCCAGCCCATCGTCTCCCTCTGGTGCTCCTCCCCCCTTTTCTTTATTTCTTCCGTGGCCTTCTGTCCTCTCCTATCAGACTCTCCCTTCTCCAGCCCTGTATCTCTTTCACCAATCAACTTCCCAGCTTTTTACTTCACCCCTCCTCCCTCTTGGTTTCACCTATCACCTTATGTTTCGCCCTTCTCCCCCCTCCGCCCACCTTCTAACTCTACTCATCTTTTTTCTCCAGTCCTGCTGATGGGCCTTGGCCCGAAATGTCAACTGTACTCTTTTCTATAGATGCTGCCTGGCCTGCCAAGTTCCTCCAGCATTTTGTGTGTGTTGCCTGGATTTCCAGCATCTGCAGATTTTCAGGAAGAGGTACAGTCAACGTTTCGGGGGAAGTTTGAAACGTCGACTGTACCTCTTCCTAGAGATGCTGCCTGGCCTGCTGCGTTCACCAGCAACTTTTATGTGTGTTACTTGAAATTCCAGCATCTGCAGATTTTGTCCTGTTTGTGATGAGACTGGAGAAGCTTGGCTTGTTCTCCAGTGTCTCCTCATAACTGAAATGTTGCATGAGATGACAAGGGAACATGATTGACATATATAAAATTGTGAGGTTTATAGAGAGGGTTGACTAGGTAACCTTCCCTATACCAGAGGTAGATAAAACTAGAGAATATAGATTTAGGGTAAGGGAAATGTGGGGGACCTTCTTCAACCAGAGAGGGGTAAGTACTGCTTGACTGAGTGGTTGAAGCTGAGTTGTTGATAGAATTTAACAATTGTCCATGAGAGCACTTAAATTGCTTAAGCATAGAGGGCTCAGGACGAAGTGCTGGGCAATAGGATTAATAGGGATGAGTTGGGCCAAATGGTCTATTACTGTATGATTCTCTGGTTATTAATTGTATAATGCGACATTCATACGACCATTAGGCATAGGAGCAGAATTAGGTCAGTCAGCCCTTTGAGTCTGCTCCACTATTTCATCATGGTAAATCCAGTTCCCTCTCAGCCCCATTGTCCTGCATTCTCCCCATAACCTTTCGTGCCCTGACTAATCAAGAATCTATCAACCTCCTCCTTAAATACACTCAATGACCTGGCCTGCACAGCCACCTGTTGCAATGAATTCCACAGATTCACCACTCTCTGGCTAAGGAAATTCCTCCTCATCTCCATTCTAAACGGACATCCCTCTACTCTGAGGCTGTGGCCTCTGGTCCTAGACTCCCCCACCAGAATAGTTAACATACTGTACCTGCAAGAAACAACATGTATGCATTCCATGAATTCTTTCTCCACACCCTTACTTCTACTTAATTTACCAATTTAGATGTAGATTATTCTTCCATGACGCGTGTTGGTGGTGTCGGTTGTACGTCATTTCTGACAATGATGATACCTTTGCGGGAGAAGTTTTATAGTGAAAAAGCCATTGCATTGGGGCAGTTCCGCTCTCTTGGCCTCAGATATCTTGGTCCAATTGTACAGAAAATCATCACGACTGCAGATTTCCTCAGCTGCAGTTGATAGCCATGACACCTTCTGCGCCTTGTCATTCCCTTTTCAATCCACAAAGCGTTGCAGCTCCGTAGCCATTTGATCTTGTAATTGATCTCATCCATGAAGTCTGCCAGAACTGGCTTCACATGTTGGGGTGGGCGTATTGCTATCTCGCCTGGTTTAGCGGGCCCATCGAAGCGGTGTACCGGGGGGAGTGGCCACTATCTCATGCAACCAATTACCTGGAGCCACAGGTGAGAGCTGGGTGGCAGGTGGGGACCAAGAGAGGATGAGCTGCCCCTGGGCGGAGCACGGGAAGCCTGCCACCAGAGGTGCTACCCCTCCCTGGACACCCCAAACACTCCATGATGTGTATCCTTTGTTATATGCACCTTTAATTTCCTGACTTTTACCTTTTCCATCTATCACCTCCCCGCTTCTCACTCCATCCCCCATCTCCACCCACCTACCATCCCCCTCATCTGGCTTCACCCATCACCTTCTAGCTTGTACTCCTTCCCCTTCCCCACCTTCTTATTCCGGCTCCTTCCCCCTTTCTCTCCAGTCCTGCTGAAGGGTCTTAGCTCGAAACGTTGACTCTTCACTCCTTTCCATAGATGCTGCTTGACCTGCTGAGTCCCTCCAGCATTTTGTGTGTGTTGCTCTGGACCTCCAGCATCGGCAGAAACTCTTGCGTTTATGTTTGACACCTTGCTCTGCTTTCCCATACTTTTTTAAGGGACCCATAAGCAACGGTCACCGATGTCTCCTGATCTTACTCAGCTCTATCCCAACGGATGCCACTTATGCTTTTCTAATTTCTTCTCAAATTTAAGCATCTGGGAATATTTAATTCCTCGGTGACTTTGCAACCACTTTTTAAAAATAATTGTTTTATGGTGCCCATAATTAGACTGTATTCCTACTTGTACCATTAATTTGTCAGTCCTATTCCTAATGTAGCATGCACGCAGATGGAATCTTTGGTCTTGTGTAACAACATTTTTCCAGGCTCTGACTCTAACTGGAGGTGTACTCTTCGTATGATCTGGTCTTTCATCACATATTTTACTTTCCATTACCCATGTCCTTTCTCATTCAGCTTTCTAAACTTCCCCCACAATCTCTTCAGCTACCCACTTGGCATTAGTCCTACTTGAATTTAAGTGAAGTTTGTCTCAGTGTAATATTTCCCTCTTCTCCCAGTACTAGTGGCAGCATTCCATGATTCAAAATCCATTTATCCAAGACTAATCTTCCAGACAGGTATGTAGTTGACTAATCTAAGTGATCATAATCAAAAATGTAAGTGGTTCAGGTAGTTATTACATATGCACAGAGCAAGAACGATAATGGAGTAGTAGAATTAGACGTACTTACTGAGTCATGTTAGCCAAGGTACATGCTGGGAACTTATAATGCAGGAGCATTGCTAAAAAATGAAACCTCAGATCCTTGAAGGAGGTGACATAGGATTGGAAGATGTAGAATCCTTGTGGGTAGAGCTATATACAGGTGTCTGGACAGTACCCAGATGTGAGATATAAATTTCAATGGGAAGTAGAAAATGCATGTAAAAAAGGCTACAATAATCATGGGGGATTTCAAAATGCAGGTAGATTCGGAAAATCAGGTTGGTGCTGGATCCCTAGAGAAAGTATTTGTAGCATGCCTATGAGATGTCTTTTCAGAGCAGCTTCTCTTTGAGCTCACTAGGGAAAAGGCAATTCTGGATTGGGTGATGTGCGATGAACCAATTTTGTTTAGGAAGCTTAAGGTAAGGGCTTTAGGAGGCAATGGTCATAATATGATGGATTTCACTCTGCAGTTTGAGAGGGTGAAGATAAAATCAGATGTATTTGTATTACAGTGGAAAAAAAACAATTACAGAAGCATGAGAGAGCAACTGGCCAAAGCTGATTGGAAGGAGATGCTAGCAGGGATGATGGCAGAACAGCAGTGGCTGGAGTTTCTGGGAGCAAGTTGAAAGACACAGGATAGATAGATCCCAAAGAATAAGAAGTATTCTAATGAGAGGATGGGGCAACCGTGACTGACAAGGGAAGTCAGAGACAGTATAAAAGCAAAAGAGAGGGCATATAATATAGCAAATGTTAGTGGGAAGTTAGATCCAACTACCTATTAAAAGTTCTCAGTGGCGTGCATCTCAAATAGCCTCTGACAACCAAGTTCAGCTCCTGGCCTTCATGTGTGGCTTAGCTACTAAGCCCGTGGAATCATTTCTACTGTCATCAGAAAGGGCAAAGGCAGGTTACAGGCACCTCAAAACCAGTCGCTTTTGGGCAGATGGGGTTCATCAAGGAGAAGGAAAACTCTGATCTCAAACCTCTGCTGCCTTGTAGCTATACCCACTCATGGGGAAGGCTTTGGGTGTAAACCCTGAGGAAGTATTTGGAGCTGGGGTCCCTAAGGCAGTGCTATGTTGAGTTCAACACTGACTGGCTACTCTTGCAATGCAGCTGATGCCGAACTGTTTTGGTCTCTGCTGTTCCTTTGGATTCATCAGCTGAATGGAGAGGGGGAGCTTGTCAACCTCGACCAACGGAGGGCCTCAGTGGGAAGTCAGAAGATTGGCAAGCTTTTAAAAACAACAGAAGGCAACGAGAAAAGCCACAAGGGGAGAAAAGATAAAATACGAAGATAAGATAGCCAATAATATACAAGAGGATACCAAAAGTTTTTTTCAGGTATATAAAGAGTAAAAGAAAAGCAAGTGTAGATATTGGACTGCTGGAAAATGACACAAGAGAGGTAGTAATGGGGGACAAAGAAATGGCAGAAGAACTTAAGAGATAATCTGCAGATGCTGGAAATCTGAGCAACAAACACAAAATGCTGGAGGAACTCAGCAGGTCAGGCAGCATCTAGGAAAAGAGTACAGTTGGCATTTTGGGCCAAAGCCCTTTGACAGTCCTGGCGAAATGTTTCAGCCGGAAATGTTGACTGTTTACTCTTTTCCTAGATGCTGCCTAGCCTGTTGAGTTCCTCCAGCATTTTGTGCGTGTTGTTTAGAAGAACTTAAGAAGTGTTTTGTGTCAGACATCAGCAGCATGCCAAAAATTCGAGAATTTCTTAGTAATTGCTATTACTAAGGAGAAGGTGCTTGGGAAGCTGAAATATCTGAATGTAGGTAAGTTACCTGGACCAGATGGTGTACACCCCAGGGTTCTGAAAGAGGTAGCTGAAGAGATTGTGGAGGAAGTAGTATTGATCTTTCAGGAATCACTATATTCTGGAATGTTTCTGGAAAATTGCAGACATCACTTCTCTCTTCAAGAAGGGAGGGAGGCAAAGAGAAGGAAATTGTAGGCTAGTTGGGAAGATATTGGTGTCCATTATTAAGGATGAGGTTTTGGGGCACATGATAAAATAGGTCAAAGTCAGCATGATTCCCTTAAGAGGAATTCTTGCCTGACAAATCTGTAGGAATTCTTTGAGGAAATAACAGTCAGGATAGACAAATAAGAGTCAGTGGATGCTGTTTATTTAGATTTTCAGAAGGCCTTTGACAAGGTGCTGCACATTAGGTTGCCAAACAAGAGAAGAGCCCATGGTATTCCAGGAAAGATACTAGCATGGATAAAAGATTAGCTGTCTGGCAGGAGGTAAAGAAAGGGAATAAAGGGGGCCTTTTCCGGTTAGCAGCCATTGACTAGTGGTGTCCTGCAGGAGTTGGTGTTGGGATGGCATCTTTTCACATTATTTGTCAATGATTTGGATGATGGAATTGATGGCTTTGTAGCAATACGATGATAGGTAGAGGTGCAGGTGGTGTTGAGAGAGCAGGAAGTCTGCAGAAGTCATTAGACAGATTGGGAGAATGGACAAAAAAAGTGGCAGGTGGAATATAGTGTCGGGAAGTGTATGGTCATGCACTTTGATAGAAGGAATAAGGGCATATTTTCTCACCAGGTAAAAAATTCAGAAATCAGAGAAGCAAAGAGACTTGGGAGTCCTCCTGCAGGATTCCCTAATGGTTAACTTCCAAGCTGAGATGGTGGTAAGTTAGGTAAATACAATATTAGCATTCATTGCAAGAGGACCAGAATACAAAAGCAAGGATGCAATGCTTATGTTTCATAAGGTATTGATCAGACCTCACTTGGAGTCTTGTTGGTAGTTTTGGGCCCCTGATCTAAGAAAGGATGTGCTGGGTTTGGAGAGGGTTCAGAGGAGGTTCATGAGAAAGATTCTGGAATGAGAGGGTTTTATGAGGAGCATTTGATGGCTCTGGGCCACAGGAATTTAGAAGAAAGGGAGTTGGGGGGGATATCATGAAAATCTATCCAATATTGAAAGGCCTAGATATAGTGGACATGGAGAGGATGTTTCCTATAGAGGTAGAGTCTAGAATAGAAGGAAAAACCTTTAGAACAGAGATTAGGAGGTATTTCTTTAGCCAGAGGGTGGGGAATCTGTGGAATTCATTGCCACATATAGTTGTGTAGTGCAGATCATTGAGTGTATCTAAAGCAGAGGTTTATAGGTTACTTACTATGTCGACTCAGCCTAAGCTTATAGGTTCTTGATTAGTAAGGGCTTCAAAGGTTACAGGGAATAAGGTTGAGAAGGGAAGCAAGGAAATGGGATTGAGAGAGATAGTAAATCAACCATGATTGAATGCTGGTGCATACTTGATGGGCTAAGTGGCCTAATTCTGCTCCTATAGTCTTATCGGATTGACCAACCAGGCCCATCATGATGAAAATATGAACACTGGAAAGCCCGCGCAAAAAATAAGAGAGCTGTCCACACGTAGGAGGTCCAGTCGATTCATTGCACGATCAATCAGTTGCATACACACTTGCCATATTCTCGTAATCTATCCGATATGATTCAGGAGTATTCCAGTGATTAATATTTTTATGTTTTGTTTCAGGCAGGGACCCTAGTTCTTCATAATCTTCAGCAGAATCACCTTCTCAGTCCAATCTTCGATCCTATTTCCCACGTAGAGGGGATAACTGGATCATCCCCTTCTCAAACATGTCTCCTTCCCTGAGGAGATGTCCTTAACCCTAACACTGGCCAGCTAACACGAACTTTGGAACTAATAGTAACATCTTTGAATCTGGCTGAGTATGCTGCGGTTGTTAATGACTTAATTAAAACCTGTGTGGATGAGTGTGTGCCTACGTAAACTTGTTGTATATTCCCAAACCAAAAGCTATGGATGAACCAGGAGGTTTGTCATCTACTGAGTGCTAGATCTGTGGCATTTAAGTCTGGTGACCCAGGTCTGTACAAGAAAACCAGGTATGACTTGCAGAAGGCTGTTTCGAATGAGCTTGGAGGCGACATCGGATGCACAGCAACTCTGGCAGGGTTTGCAGGACATTACTTCCTACAAAGCGAAACCCAATAGCATGAATGGCAGTGACACTTCACCATCAGATGAGCTCAATGCCTTCTATGCCCGCTTTGAAAGGGAAAATATAACTCCATCTGTGGAGATCCCTGCTATACCTGGTGACCCTGTGATCTCTGTCTTGGAAACCAATGTCAGGCTTTCTTTCAGGAGGCTGAACCCTCGCAAGATGACAGGCCCCAATGGAGTACCCGGTAAGGCTCTGAAAACTTGTGCCAACCAACTGATGGGTGTATTCAAGGACATTTTAAACCTCTCACTGCTACAGTTGGAAGTTCCCACCTTCTTCAAAAGGGTAGCTATTATACCGGTGCCCAAGAGGAATAGTGTGAGTTGACTTAATGACTACCACCCAGTAGCACTCACATCTACATGATGAAATGCATTGAGAGGTTGGTTATGGATAGAATCAACACCAGTTTCAGGTAAGACGTGGACCCACTGTAATTCGCCTATTGCCACAATAAGTCTACAGCAGACACAATCTCAATGGCTCTTCACATGGCCCTAGATTGCTTGGACAGTATAAACACCTACTGTATGTCAGAATGCTGTTTATTAACCATAGTTCAGCGTTTAACGCCATCATTCCCACAGTCCTAATCAATAAGCTATAGAACCTGGGCCTCTGTACTTTCCTCTGCAATTGGATCCTCAGCTTCCTAACTGGAAGACCACAATCTGTATGGGTTGGTAATAACATCTCCTCCTCACTGACAATTGATAATGGCGCACCTCAGGGATGTGTGCTTAACCCACTGCTCTACTCTCTCTATACCCATGACTGTGTGGCTAGGTGTAGCTCAAATGCCATCTGTAAATTTGCTGATGATACCACCATTGTTGGTAGAATCTTGGATGGAGACAAGGAAGTGTACAGGAGTGAGATATAGAGATAGCTGAGTGCTGTTGCAGCAACAACCTCGCACTCAGTGTCAGTAAGACCAAAAATCTGATTGTGGACTTCAGAAAGGGAGAGACGAGGGAACACAAACCATTCCTCATAGAGGGATCAGAGAAGGAGAGAGTGAGTAATTTCAAGTTCCTGGATGTTAGCATTTCTGAGGATCTAACCTGTCCCAACATATTGTTGCAGCTAAAAAGAAGGCAGGACAGTGGCTTCTTTAATTAGGAGTTTAAGGAGTTTTGATTTGTCACCTAAAACGCTTGAAAACTTCTACAGATGTACTGTGGAGAGCATTCTGCCAGGCTGCATCCCTGTCTAGTATGGGCAGGGGGGCTACTGCACAGGATCGGAATAAGCTACAGAAAGTTGTATAATTAGTCAGCTCCATCTTGGGAACTAGCCTCTGTAGTATCCAAGACACCTTCAAGGATGCCTTAGAAAGGTGCCGTCCATTATTAAGGACACCCATCACCCAAGGCATGCCCTCTTCTCATTGTTATTGTCAGGAAGGAGATACAGAAGCCTGAAGGCACATACTCAGCGATTTGGGAACAGCTTCTTACCCTCTGCCATCCGATTCCTGAATGGACATTGAACCCATGAAGACCACCTCACTATTATTATTTCTGTTTGTGCACTATTTTTAATATAAGTATTTATATATATATATATATATATATATATATATACTTACTGTAATTGATTAACTTACTTATTTTTCTATATTGTCATGTATTGTATTGTGCTGCTGCCGCTAATTTGACAAATTTCACGACATATACCACTGATATTAAATCTAATTCTGGTGTGGAAAAAACAACAGGATGTTTAGTATCAGTCTTTTGTTCAGATTCCATCATCAAAAATATTATTGACATGAGAAAATGTAATCATGTCACTAAACAAGAAAACAGCATTTGATGACCATCAACAGTACTATGCCAATGAGGATTTCCTTCATAAGGAAATGATCTTCAAATCAGTCGTTGTTTTACAAGATGTTTACTTGAAAAAAACAGAAATAGGGGAAGCAAAATAATACACTTCTGTACATTTCACGAATCTTTTGTTGCAATGTTTTGTTGTATTATTGCTCATAGGCAGGACAGTATGGTAATAAAGTGAATATTGCTGAAGATTAATTGTGATTTATTGGAAATTGCTGATTCTGCAATAGTGGACCTCCAATTGTTCGGCCAGAGCTATCTGCTCATTCAGCCCTTGGCACGTTTACTTTTCTCTTTCTCACACTCACACACTGACCTGCTCTGTTAGTCAGGGAGAGTAGTGCATGTGGCAGCTGTAGGAGGGAAGAGTGCGGAGAATGATCATTGTACACAGGCTTGGGCAAATCAGAGTCAGAATCAGGTTTATTATCACCGGCATGTGACGTGAAATTTGTTAATTTAGCGGCAGCAGTGCAATGCAATACATAATATAGAAGAAAATTAATATAAAATAAAATAATAATTATAATAAATAAATAACTAAATCAATTACAATATACATATATTGAATAGATAAAAAATTGTGCAAACAACAGAAATACTATATATTAAAAAGGTGAGGTAGTGTCCAAGGGTTCAATGTCCATTTAGGAATTGGATGGCAGAGGGGAAGAAGCTGTTCCTGAATGGCTGAGTGTGTGCCTTCAGGCTTCTGTACCTTCAACTCAATGGCAACAGTGAGAAAAGAGCATGCCTTGGGTGCTGGAGGTCCTTAATAATGGACGCTGCCTTTCTGAGACACCGCTCCTTGAAGATGTCCTGGGTACATTGTAGGCTAGTACCCAAGATGGAGCCAACTGAATTTACAATCCTCTGCAGTTTCTTTCGGTCCTGTGCAGTAGCACCCCCATGCCAGACAGTGATGCAGCCTGTCAGAATGCTCTCCATGGTACAATTATAGAAGTTTTTGAGTATATTTGTTGACATGCTATATCTCTTCAAGCTCCTTATAAAGTATAACTGCTGTCTTGCCTTCTTTATAACTGCATCAATATGTTGGGACCAGGTTAGATCCTCAGAGATCTTGACAGCCAGGAACTTGAAACTGCTCACTCTCTCCACTGCTGATCTCTCTATGAGGATTGGTATGTTTTCCTTCGTCTCACCCTTCCAGAAGTCCACAATCAGCTCTTTCATCTTACTGACGTTGAATGCCAGGTTGTTGCTGTGACACCACTCCACTAGTTGGCATATCTCACTCCTGTGCGCCCTCTTGTCACCACCTGAGATTCTACCAACAATGGTTGTATCAGCAAATTTACAGATGGTATTTGAACTATGTGTAGCCACACAATCATGGGTATATAGAGATTAGAGCAGTGGGTTAAGCACACACCCCTGAGGTGCACCAGTGTTGATCGTCAGCAAGGACGATGTGTTATCACCAATCCACACAGATTGTGGTCTTCCAGTTAGGAAGTCAAGGATCCAATTGCATAGGGAGGTACAGAGGCCTAGGTTCTGCAACTTCTCAATCAGGATTGTGGGAATGATAGTATTAAATGCTGAGCTATAGTCAATGAACAACGTCCTGACATAGGTGTTTGTGTTGTCCAGGTGGTCTAAAGCCATGCGAAGAGCCATTGAGATTGCATCTGCTATTGACCTATTGTGGCATGCCATTGGAATCAGTTGGTTGATTTGTGAAGTATCATGTGCTTCTTGGAGTGCAACATCAAGTACATGTTAAACAAATACACGCACAGGCATCTTCACTCTGTGGGCCACTTGATCAACAGAACGAAGACCATCATTCTCGACCTCGAGGGATAGCCACGATAACGGCGATTGTGGCAATAGGCAAACTGCAATGGATCCAGGTCCTTGCTGAGGCAGGAGTTCATCTGAGTCATGACCAACCTCTCAAAGCATTACATCACAGTAGATGTGAGTGCTACCAAGCGACAGTTATTAAGGCAGCTCACATTATTCTTCTTAGGCATTGGTATAATTGTTGCCTTTTTGAAGCAAGTGGGAACTTCTGTCTTTAGCAGTGAGAGATTGAAAATGCCCTTGAATACTCCCGTTAGTTGGTTGGTACAGGTTTTCAGAGCCTTACCAGGTAGTCCATCTGGATCTTCCACCTTGCGAGGGTTCATGCTCTTTAAAGTCAGGCTAACATCAGCCTCTGAGACGGAGATCACAGGGTCCTCAGGTGCAGCAGGGGTTGTCACTGTTGTGGTTGTATTCTCCCTTTCAAAGCGTGTATAGAAGGCGTTGAGTTCATGACAATAAGGAAATACACTAAGAGGCCACTTTATTGGGCGCCTCCTGGAGCTAAAAAAGTGGCCACTGAGTGTATGTTGGTGATCTTCTGCTGCTTTAGCCCATCCACTTCAAGGGTCGACATGTTGTGTATTCAGAGATGCTCTTCTGCACACCACTGTTGTAACATGTGGTTGTCTGAGTTACTGTCAGCTTGAACCAGTATGGCCATTCTCCTCTGACCTCGCTCATTAATAAGGCATTTTTCCCACGGAACTGCCGCTCACTGGATTTTTTTTTTGTCTTTTGCACATTTTCTGTAAACCCTAGAGACTGTTGTGTGTGAAAATCCCAGGAGATCAGCATTTCCTGAGATACTCTACCACCTTGTCTGGCACCAACAATTGTTCCATGGTCAAAGTCCCTTAGATCACATCTCTTCCCTATTCTGATATTTCATCTGAGCAACAGCTGAACCTCTTGACCATGTCTGAATGCTTTTATGCAGAGAGTTGCTGCCACATAATTGGCTGATTAGCATGCCAGTGTACAGGTGTACCTAATGTAGTGGCCACCAAATGTATGTTGAATATGGTTGACTGCCTACAGAGGACTCGGAGTTAGCCTATCTGGCCAGGAGGGGAAGTCAGCTAGCCAGTGGGACTTCCTCCCAGGGTAGGATTGGAGCAGGTATGAAGGCCTCATCTCCTCAAGCTTGAGTGTGAGAGTGTTCAGCTTAAACTCTCCATTCCCACTCCTGGCCAACAGTTCTGAGTGCTGGTAGCTCAGTCTTCAATCCTCACTGAAGATTATCACCCTGGGATTAATGCCCAAGGAAGGAGGCAGCTGGTTCTCAATAGGAACCACAAAACAGCACCATTATTAGCTGGCATGCAATGCTTTCAAAAAGTTTGTTTTTGTTTAAGCTCTTTCCCCTCCAAACTGAATAAACATGCCACTAACTTTTTGCAAGTTACCGCCATTAATAAAAAATGTAAATAATTATTTTTCTGCAACCTTCGATGTATTACCTGCAGCTGAGCAGCAGTTTTTTGAAGTTCAGTCTCCAACCTAAGTTGATTATAAGGAGTTCGTACATTCTACCTATGACCACATGTGTTTCCCCGGGTGCTCTGGTTTCCTCCCACATTCCAACAATTATGGGTTAGGGTTAGAAAGTTGTGAGCATGCTTTAATGTATTAAAAGGAAAGCATTTCAATTATGCTTCCTTAACATTAAAAAATTACTAAGAAATGCGATCAGGCAAACGCAGGCACTGAGCAACTTGAGTATATAGGGACATTTGAGTAAAAGTTCATTGGAGCGGGGTGATGTTATAGAGTCGTAGAGTCATAGGAAAGTATGGCACAGAAACAGGCCTTTTGGCCCATCTAGTCTGTGCCAAACCATTTAAACTGCCTACTCTCATTGACCTGCACCAGGACCATAGTCCTCCTACCATCATGTACAGTACCTGTCCAAACTTCTCTTAACCATTGAAATCGAGCTCGCATGCAGCACTTATGCTGGCAGCTTGTTTCACACTGTCATGACCCTCTGAATGGTGAGGCTTCTCCTCACATTCCCCTTAAACTTCTCACCTTTCACCCTTAACCCATGACCTCTGTGCTATGGAGTTCCTTAGAGATAATGGGGTTTAAAATGACCAAGTGCTATAGCAAATCAAAACAAGATTGCAAGTAGTTCCAACAAGAGGAACAGTGAATTTTCATCACTGGTAGGTTTAGTGATAACAGTAGAAAAAGGGAGGAAACACAATTCTCACACAGAGAGTCCAGGAGATAGAGTGTGTCAGCAAATGTTTACATCAAGATGAACTTCGCAAAGTGATGGAAGGCAAGCCATCAGAACAGGTTTTGAACAGCTGAATTTAGCAGTGACAGCTGATGGGCTGAGAAATGCTCAGATGTCAATCTATACTTCCACGCTACAGAAGTACAAATTGACTGTCTTTGTGACAGAGTAGTTATTATTTACAAGCACAGCAATTACTCTGAAATAATGCAAGTATGTCATTATTTTAATCCATTATTTGTAACTGAAATTGGACCAAGGTATTTGGGTGTGCCTATTTTTGAATGAGGCAAATCACAAAATTTGTGGCAGTTTACGAGACCCAGTGTGTTATTAAACAAGTGGTTGTGGTTGCAGGCAGGCTGAGTCAACCTGAGCTAGGATCATAGAAAGCAGGGTTGTCAATGCAGGATTATACCCTGCTCCATGTGCTTGCAAGGGCAGGAACAGGAAGATGGAGCAAAAGTGGAAGTGGTTAAAGAGCTGGTGCAGGTAGGACGGTTTCTTCTACTTTTGACCTGGATCTACATTACCTCATTCTAGCTTTTACCTTTTTCAAGTCTTACCTTATTCTAGCTCAATGCTCTGTGCAATGATTTTATCTGTATAAACAGTATGAAAGATAAAAATTATAGCCTCCTCTACTCCCACTATGAAACCACACTCACGCTCTATCTGGGCAGTCGACAACATGACAGCATGAACATCAATTTCTCTAACTTCTGGTAATTTCTTCTCCCTCCCCCCCCCACTTCTCTTTTGCTGTTCCCATTCTAGTTCTCCTCGCGCCCCTTCTCTTCTCCTCACCTCCCTCTGCTGTTCCTTCTTCCCTTTGTTCATCTTCCTCCCCCACCCTCCCATCTTCCCCCCTCACCTGGTTTCACCTATTACCTACGCAAACAACAGGAATTCTGCAGATGCTGGAAATTCAAGCAACACACATCAAAGTTGCTGGTGAACGCAGCAGGCCAGGCAGCATCTCTAGGAAGAGGTACAGTCGACGTTTCAGGCCGAGACCCTTCGTCAGGACTAACTGAAGGAAGAGTTAGTAAGAGATTTGAAAGTGGGAGGGGGAGGGGGAGATCCAAAATGATAGGAGAAGACAGGAGGGGGAGGGATGGAGCCAAGAGCTGGACAGGTGATTGGCAAAAGGGATATGAGAGGATCATGGGACAGGAGGTCCGGGGAGAAAGACGGTGGGGGGGGGAACCAGAGGATGGGCAAGGGGTACTCTCATTCTCCTTTTTCTCCCTCTGTCCCTCTGACTATACTTTGGAATCAAACTTCAATGATGAAGCTGCACACTGTTGAGTATTAAGAGGGATATGAATTAATTAATTCAGACAGGTGGGATTAGCTTTGGTAGCCATGATGACTAGCTTAGGTGTAGTGTTCCAGAGGGTCTGTTTCTATGCTGTTCAACCCTATGAAACCTATTGAATTTTGAAAGGCCTACATGGAGTGGATGTGGAGAGGACGTTTCCTATAGTAGGGGAATTTAGAACCAGAGGGCACAGCCTCAGCATAGAGGGACATGCATCTAGAACAGAGATGAGGAGGAGTTTCTTTAGCCAGAGGGCGGTGAATCTGTGTGATTCAATTCCAGAGATGAGGCTAAGTCCTTGGGTATAAGGCAGAAGTTTCTGCCTTATTTCAGTCCATCCAAAATACTGTATCTTATTTTTGGCACTGAGGCACAGGAAATATATATGGGCCTTATATTCATCTGGAATTTATCAGGTAGGTTCTTGATTAGTCAGAGCGTCAAAGGTTATGGGGAGGAGGCAAGAGAATCAGGTTGAGAGGGAGAATAAATCAGCCGAAGAGCCTAACACTGTTCCTGTGTCTTATGGTTTTATGGTCTTATGATCTATGACTCTATGAGGCATGGGAACATGAAGTAGGAGGGGATCACTCTAACCAAATTCAGAGATTCAAGTAGATTATGCCCAATCTGTGGCTCAAATCAATTCATCTGCTGCTTGCCCACATCTTTTAATAGTCTTATTCAATTACCAGTCTCAGTCTTGAAGATGTCAAGAATCCTTTGCCAATGGGTTTCAGATTGAAAGCTCCAGGTATACAGTACACTATTATTTGTTCAATGAGTGCATCCTGGTTTCGTTCCTAAATGGCTTAGGTCTAATTTTAAAATTATAATCTTTTGTTCTGAATTTCCCCCAACAGAGGAAATACTTATTTAATCTTTATTATTTTAAATACCTCAATTACATCACCCCCTCAACCGTTAAAACACAAGGGAAAACAAAACAAGAGTTTGCAACTTGCCTTCTTAATTTAACTCTTTAAGATCTGATAAATTCCAGATGAATATACGGCCAATATGTATTTCCTATGCCTCAGTGCCAAAAATAAGACACAGTATTTTGGGTGGACTGAAATATAGACTTTGGAGATGAATGGAATTATAGCAAAGTTCAACGACAATGGATTCACTTTTCCCAATATTTAACTGTTCAGGTAAAAATACGGAAAAGATCTGAACTATTTCCCCATATTTTATTATTTACACAATTCAGTTACTTCTATTTTTTTAACAACCAAGTCCAGTTTTAGATTGCAGAGTTATTCCTTTCTGCCCATTTTGTTTCATCCTTTCAGGATTTTGGAAGGTACAGATAGGAGAAATAATGAGAAACTTTTTTCTCCTCAGCAGAGGTGTCTATATCAAAGAGCAGACTTTTTGTTTAGTGAAGGTTAGGAGAGTTAAAAGGTACTCAAGAAAACATTTTTTTTCCCCCCATCTAGAGTGCGACTGCAAACTGAAATATATTTCCTGAGGGACTGATGGAAGCAGGTGCTCTGATAACATTTAAGAAGTATTTAGGTTTGCAGTTGAAATGCCAGGACGTGAAAGGCCAAATGATAGAGAATCAAATTGGTGTAGATAAGTATCTCAATGACCAGCATGGAGGTAATAGGCCAAAGGGACTATTCCCATGCAATGCACCCAAAATGCTGGAGGAACTCAGAAGGTCAGGCAGCATCTATGGAAATGAATAAATGGTTGACATTTCAGGCCAAGCCCCTTGATCAGGACTGGAAAGGAAGGGGAAATATGCCAAAATAAAAAGGTGGGGAGGAGGGGAAGAAGGCTAGCTGGAAGATGATAGGTGAAGCCAAGTGGGTCGGAAAGCTAAAGGAATGGAGAGGAAGGAATCTGATAGGAAAGGAGAGAGGACCATAGGAGAAAAGGAAAGAGGAGGGGACCCAGGGGAAAGTGATAGGCAGGAGAGAAGAGGTAAGAGGCCAGAATTAGGAAATAGAGGAAGAGGGGAGGAGGGAGGGAAATGTTTTTTTTAACCGGAGGGAGAAATTGATACTCATGCCATCAGGTTGGGGGCTACACATTTCTATGCTGTGAACTCTAATATAATCATATTCTGTTTACTTCATTACGTTCCGGTCTCAGAAATCCTTTTGATCACTGTTGCAGCTGCTCATCAGATTGTACATAAATAAATCATTTATAGCAACAGTCCCAAATCTGCCTTCATAATATGAAATTGAGACTTCTTGTTTTGCTACATTCCTGTATCTACAAGTGTTATTTTAAACTTACATTCTTCATCCTCTTAAGTATCAGGCAGATCTAAAAGCTCCCATGAAAACTTGATTTTGAGGCAGAACATACCAAACTTATTAAGATTTACTGATATTTTCTTTGTGACCCTACAATTATTTTTGTTGCTCTCAGTTCTGCTTCAAAGGCTGCTTATTTATGTCACCAAAACAAGTTTATACGGTTCAGACAAAAGGCAATTCAGCTGAGATGTTAACTGCTTTTCTCTCTCTACAAATGCTGCCTGATCGGTTGACCATTTTACAAAATTTAAAATGTTTATTGCAGATTCCCAGTGTGTACAATGTTTTGCTTTTTGAAAATGGAAGCCGGATGCAGCTGTAGCAACCATTGCGTTGGTAAACTATAGATCTCATAAGGAATATTAATCAGAGGCCTAAGAGAATTCTTTAACCTTTTCACCTCATTTCCTCATCGATAAACTATTTGAAGATTAACTACTCACATGTAGACAGATGCCGATGCCTAAAAGTGGCTTTCTTGACAACATTTTTACAGTCCTACAACATTATACCAGAAGTTTCTGGGCTAAATGTGAGCTGAAAGCCTGATTAAGTTAGGAATTTCAGTTTAAACAACAAAATTTTATCCCTTAGGGTTAATGAAGTTAGTCGGATTTTAACATCAAACAGTAGCAGATGGAGTTAAACCCAGAAAAGTGTGAGGTGATCCACTTTTGATCAGGGGTTCCCAACCTGGAGTCCATGGACCCTTTGCTTAATGGTATTGGTCCATGGCATAAGAAAGGTTGGGAACCCTGCTTTAGAAGGTTGAATTTGAAGGCAGAATACAGGATTTATATAGGGATCCGTTGGTCTCATGAGACCATGGATTTGCGCCTTGGAAGGTTTCCAGGGTGCCAGCCTGGGCAAGGTTGTATGGAAGACCAGCAGTTGTTTCCCTCTCCACGCCACCGATGTTGTCCAAGGGAAGAGCACTAGGGCTGATACAGCTTGGCACCGGTGTCGTCACAGAGCAATGTGTGGTTAAGTGCCTTGCTCAAGGACACAACACGCTGCCTTAGCTGAGGCTCGAAATAGCAATCTTCAGATCACTAGGCCAATGCCTTAACCACTTGGCCACGCGCCAACACACAGAATACAGGATTAATGATAGGATTTTTAGCATTGTGGAAGAACAAAGGGATCTGAGGGCCTATGCCCACAGATCCCTCAAAGTTTCCATACAAACTGATGGGGTTGTTAAGAAGGAGTATGATGAATTGGCTTCATTAGCCATGGGACTGAGTTCAAAATCCATGAGGTAATGTTGCAGCTCTATAAAACACTGGTTTCGACTACATTTGGAATATTTTGTTCAGCACTGGTCATCTCTCTAAAGGAAGGATGGGAAAGTTTTAGAGAGGATGCAGAGGAGACTTACCAGGATGCTGCTTGGATTTGAGAGCATGTCCTATGAGGACAGGTTGAGTGAGATGGGGTGTTTTTCTTTGAAGCTAAGTGACTTGATAGAGGTGCACAAAATGATAACAGGCATAGATCAAATGGACAGCCAGAGACTTCTTCATAAGGTGGAAATGGCTCATACAAAGGGACATAATTTTAAGGTGATTGGAGGAAAGTATAGGGGGACGTCAGAGGTAGGTTTTTAACAGAGTGGTTGCCAGGGCTGGTGATAGAGGCAGAAACATTAGGGGCATTTAAGAAACTCTTAGATAGGCACATGGATGATAGAAAAGTGGAGGGCTATGTAGCAGGGAAGGTTAGATTGATTTTAGAGTAGGTTAACAGGTTGGCACAGTATCGTGGGCCAAAAGGACTGTAATGTTCTGTGTTCTATTATAGATATGTGATTACTTGGGGAGAGATAGCAAATCAATGGGTTCTGCAGTAATTTCATAACAATTCAGAAATGGACATCCTTCAGAGTCTGTAAAGTGAAATTGGTAAATTGTTTATTATTGTCGCATGTACTGAAGTACAGTGGAAAACTCATTGCAAAGGTACATGGTAAAACAATAACAGAGTGCAGAATAAAGTGTTACAGTACAGAGACAATGCAGCACAGGTAGACAATAAGGTGCAAGCTCACAATAATATACATTGTGAGGTCGAGAATCTAACTGTACTGGGAAAACAGATTTGTGACAACAGGATGGAAGCTGTCCTTGAACCTGGTGATAAATGTTTTCAGGGTTTTGTATCGTTTACCCAAGGAGGAGAGAATGTCGAGGGCGGGTGGGACCTTTGACTGCTTTAGTGAGTTAGCCAGCATTATCACCTTTCCCTCTCAGATACCTTTTGCAGTCTCCAAAACATTGGCACCAAGAATATTTGTCATTACAATAGATCATCTAAAGCATGGTCTCTCTTAACAAAACAAATCTCACTTCTGATCTCAGAAAATTATCCGTACAAATAGTTGTGCATCTCTGGATATTGGGATACTTGTAGAATTTATCTCAGCTACAGTAATATCCATCCAAATCAAGAAAATATTATTCTTTTCAATTTTTCGACACATTTTCAACAAATTGATAAATTAAATTGAATACCCACAAAAATTATAATAGAGATGATGATAAGTAAAAAACTTACTTCATAAGGCCATAAGACTACTGAATTCCCTGCCACCACCCAGATCTCATCACATATGAAGCACCAATAGCACTATACTGTTAGCTTTTTAACTTGTGTCTTTCATTGTATTTTTTAACTTATTTGTCACAATATTACATTATGTTTTGTGCTGTGCATCTTAGTCCAGAGGAATGTTACTTTGATTGGTGGTATACATGTGTAAGGCTGAGTGACAGTAAACTGACTTTGAACTTGAATTTGTACTTCCACAGAATCATGCCGCGTGCTCATTTTCATTAATCATGTGTTGCTTCATGCACTGTTAACTGGCATCAAGTAACAGGGTGGACCCAAACTCAAGAACCCTTAACACAATTTAAAATTAGCGTGAACTACACATAATTATCTTGCATCTTTTCAAGTGCAATGCATTGTGATTGTTGGTAGTGCGGAGAACAATTTAAATGTTGTGCAGTGAAAGATCAAATAGTGGCTGATCAAGGGAGAAAATGTGCTTTATAGAATTTCAAAGGTTGCACTGGAAGGGCTGGACCACAGCGGTAGAAAGAAAGGACAATGTCTTGTACTCACAAGGGAGCTGGAGACCTTCCGGACATGTGCTCAGAAGAATATGGGATAGATCACTCCCAGGAATGCAGTGCCAAGAACCTGAATGCAGTGCAGGAAGAAGTTTACTGCTGATAAAAGCTGTCAATGTAAAGACTGAGCATTAAGATGCAAAATTACAATAAATGCAAAGTTGCAATAAGTACACTGCTAGTAAAACAACTGTTCAACTCATTATATAGAAAAAATATCACCTACCACCAACATTTATGAATCAGGATATTCACGTGCTTTATTTAATTTATTTATCATTGTTGTAAGCCTCAGGACATGGAACATGGAACAGCATGGAACAGGAGCAGTCCTTTCAGCAGACGATGTCTGTTCTGATCATGCTACCAAATAAACTAAATATACCGCACTGTGCAAATATCTCAGGCTAGGGTATAGCTAGGGTGTCTAAGACAGTAGCGTGGTAATCTTATGTATTGCACTGTACTGCTGCCGCAAACAAAAACAACCTAATTTCATGACATATGAGTGATGATAAACCTTTTCTCTGATATGGGTCTCTATTGTGGACTGAGAGTGGGAAGGGAGCAGGGAGAGGGGAATCACGGTTGGGAAAAGGGGAAGGGAGAGGAGAGGGCGCAGGAAGCACCAGAGAGACATTTTGTGATGATAGTAAATCAATTGTTTGGAATCAAATGAGCTTGCCTGGTTTCTCAGGACTGAGTGTGTCTGAACCCACACAACCACCCCCACCCCGTCCCTGCATTCCTTCTCTGCTACCTGCCAGAACTGCACCAACCCTGTGTTGGTAAACACCAACATAGCAGAACTGTGTTGGTAAACACCAACATAGCAGAACACCAGAACTGCACCAACCCTCTGTTGGAAAACATGGAACAACCAGGTCATCGTAAAAAACTATTTAATTCAGTAATCCCTTTTCAGAAAAGGAAGTCTTCCTTCTTTATCCAGTCTGTGTGACATTTAACAGCAACCTATCATTGTGGTTGACACCTTACTGCCTTCTAAGTTCTAAAACTATTAGGGAAGGATAATAAATACGACTATTGCCATTAATATCAGTATCCCACCAATGAATTAAATCAGAGATATAGAGTTTACAACCATTGGCATTTATTCAACATCATTCAAACATACATTCAGTAGCCTCTTTATCAGGTACACCTGTACACCACCTTGTTAATGCAAACATCTAATCAGCCAATCAGGTGGCAGCAACTCAATGCATGAAGCACGCAGACATGGTCAAAGAGTTCAATTGTTGTTCAGTCCAAACATCAGAATGGGGAAGAAATGTGATTGACTGTGGATTATTATTGCCAGACAGAGTGGATTGAGTATCTCAGAAACTGCTGATCTCCTGGGATGTACAACAACCTCCAGAGTTTATAGATCATGGTGTGAAAAACAAAAAACATCCTGTGAGCAGAATTCCTGTGGGAGAAAACAGCTTGCTAATGAGGGAGGTCAGAGGAAAATAACCAGACTGGTTCAAGCTGACAGGAAGGTGACAGTAGCTCAAATAACCCCACATTACAACAGGGGTCTGCAGAAGAGCATCTCTAAACAAACAACACATCAAATCTTGAAGTGGATGGGCTACAGCAGCAGAAGACCACAAACACGCACTTAGTTGCCACTTTATTAGGTACAGGAGGTAGATAATAAAGTGGCCACTGAATACACTGCACAACCACCAATTAAACACTTCCTTCTTTTTTTCCTGGTGGCATACAACAAGGGGCAATTTTACCTGCTGGGCTCAATGTGAAACACTTCACAAATAAGGCATCTAGCAAACTTCACACTTGGAAAGAGCATACAAAGCTCAGATTTGTGCTTCTACATTATTTTTCAGACCTCAGATGCTCGAAGTAAACTTCCTTCAATATAGTTTTTTTGTTGATCCGAGTGATATATCTTACTGCAAGAATATGCTGACCTTTGCAAGTCCCAAGTAGCTATAAAAACATTTCTGTTTATCAGCGAAACATTCACTTAATTATCTATAGATAATAGGGCACATCAGTTATGATACATCAAAAATTTTGACATCTTAACAAAAATATACTCCGTGATTATTCTCAACAATGTAGGAAATCAATGAGTCCTGAATAATAGGTTACAAGCAGAACTTTCAGCAGACTTTTTTTCCCTCTTTTCAGAAATCAAGTACCTCAAACTTCAACAGACATCCTTCAGAATTTTTCTCTTTCACTTTTCTCTGACTTCCATCTCTTCCCACCTTTCTTCACCTTTCCCCCCGTCCTGTCCCCAATTCCAGCTCCTGCAGCATTTTCATTATCCCTACTGATCATACACTCCCAAATAATTAGTCTTCCTCAAGGTCTCTGCATCCTCCTCCTCTGTTTTCATCTCAGCGATTTGCTGCCCAGCATGACATTGGGTTCATTTTCTGCCAATACCATCATCAAACCCATATGCAAGAGCAGCGGTGCTACAAGGTTCAGTGACTCATCTTTATCAGGTAAAGGCTCTCAGACACCTCTTACTGTGACCAAACATCAAGGTATTTATTTAGTTAGTTACTTAAAGCTATAGCATTGAACAGGCCCTGGATGGTGCCCTAACCTAATCATAGGACAGTTTACAGTGATCAATTAACCTATTAACTAGTGCATTTTTGAACAGTGGGAGGAAGCTGGCACAACTGGAAGAAACCCACATGCACAAGGGAAGAACGTACAAACTTTCTTATAGAGGACGCCAGAACTGAACTCTGAACTCCGACACCCTGAGCTATGTTGGTATCACGGTATCTAACCACATACTATATGGGCTGTAGAAGGGCCACAAGCAGCACTGTCTAATTTAGATGTCCTCCTTCAACTGTAGGACTTGTACTTTAACCCTCTTCTCTTCCCATCATTCCAGTACCCAAACAGCCCTTGCAGGGGAAGTAGCAGTTCACCTGCAGTTCCTCACATCTTATGTATAGTACGTAAGGAAATAACAGCAGGAGTAGACCGTCTGTCCTCAAGCCTGTCACATCTCTCAGTATGATTGTGGCTGACCTATACAGGCCTCAACACCTCATCTTTAGTGATGCCTCAAAACAGGCAGCATCTGTCACTAAGAACCCCAACTATCTAGTTCATGCACTCTTCTCATTACTGTACTACCATCAGAGAGCAGGTACAGGAGCCTCAATGTTTTAGGAACAGCTTCTTCCCCTCCGCCATCAGATTTCAGAAGGAACAATGAACCCATAAACACTACCTCACTCTTTCTGCTCTCTTTTTGCTCTACTTACCTTTTTCGATTATGTTTCTTATTGTAGTTTATAGTATATTTTATGTATTGTACTGTACTACAGCTGCAAAACAATAAATTTCACGATATATGCCAGTGATTCTGATTCTCCATAACCCTCAATTCTTCGATCTTACAAATATTAATCTAGAGGTTAATCTAGAGGATTATTAGGGGTCCCAGAACTAACCTCCACGCTGAATATGACCCTTCTACAACCACTCTTTGCCTTCTGTGGTCAGGCCAGTTCTGAATCCGCAAAGCAATGTCCCCTTGGATCCCATGCCTCCTTCCTTTCTCAGTAAGCCTTGCATGGGGTAGCTTGCTGAAATCCATATACACTACATCTACTGCTCTACCTTCATCAATGTGTTTAGTCGCATCCTCAAAAAATTCAGTCAGGCTCGTAAGGTATGATCTGCCTTTCACAAAGCCATGTTGTCTATTCCTAATCATATTATGTCTTTCCAAATGTTCATAAATCCCACCTCTCAGGATCTTCTCCATCAACTTACCAAACACTGAAGTAAGACTCACTGGTCTATAATTTCCTGGGCTATCTCTACTCCCTTTCTTGAATAATGGAACAACATCCACAACCCTCCAATCCTCTGGAACCTCTCCCGTCCCCATTGATGATGCAAAGATTATCACCAGAGGCTCAGCAATCTCCTCCCTTGCCTCCCACAGTAGCCTGGGGAACATCTCATCTGGTCCCGGCGACTTACCCAACTTGACGTTTTCCAAAAGCTCCAACACATCCTCTTTCTTAATGTCTACATGCTCAAGCTTTTCAGTCCGCTGTAAGTCATCTCTACAATCGCCAAGATCCTTTTCCACAGTGAACAGAGAATACTGAAGCAAAGTATTCAAAACTAACTTGAATCTGAATCTAATTGGTCTCCTACTGGAGAAATCAAAAGCATATTGGCTGATTGCTTCATAGAACACCAATGTTTACTCAATAGGAGCAATCCTGAGTTTCCCATTGCTTGTCACTTCAACTCTCCATTTTACTCCAACTGTGCCTGTCTGTGGTGTCCAGCACTGTTACGATGAGGACCAAGACAAGCTTGAGGTTCAACACTTCATCTTCTAGCTGGAGACATTGCTGCCTTTGGACACAAAACTAAGTTCTATAATTTTACATAATTTGCTTAATACATCTATGTCAGAATGGGCAACTATTGCTGAAGGTAGAGGGCTGAAGAAGAAGGAATCTGACAGAAGAGAACAGTGGACCAAGGAAGAAAGGAGAAGGGGAAGCAGAAGGAGGTGATGGGCATGGGTGAGACTGCCATTCCTGTCCTGATGAAGAGTCTCAGCCTAAAATGTCAACTGTTTATTCCTCTGTATGGATGCTGAGTTCCACCAGCATTTTTGTGCGTGTTTCTCAAGATTTCCAGCACCTGCAGAATCTCTTGTGGTTACAGTTTAACTAAGTATACCTTTCCCTGCCTTTACTGTGGGTCCCTGGCTATCCTGATTACTAGATTTGCTGTCTGGCTACCGCCTTATCCCAAGACTTACTCCTGCTCAGAGTCACATCCCATTCCCTATCCAGTTTGAACTCTTGCATGTAGTTCTAGTTTTAATTTCAATAAAATTAGGTATACTGTACAGTACCACAGTAATTTAATGTATTGCACTGTAATGCTGCTGCAAAAAAACACATTCCATGACATAAGAGGGGTGATTGATAAGTTCGTGGCCTTAGGTAGAAGGAGTCAATTTTAAAAAACCTAGCACATTTATTTTTCAACATCGTCCCCTCCTGCATGTACACACTTAGTCCAGCGGTCGTGGAGCATATGGATCCCTTCTTTGTAGAAGTGGTCCACAGCAGGGGTGATTGATAAGTTCATGGCCTAAGGTAGAAGGAGATGAGTTATACAGCTCTCGTTACATGCACGTGCAGTTCAACTCTTTAAATGAAAATGCAGAAAGCTTGAAGTTAATAACTCATCTCCTTCTACATTAGGCCACAAACTTACCAATCACCCCTGCTCTGAACCACTTCTGGAGGTCCAAGACACTGACTTCTACAAAGAAGGGATCCGTATGCTCCACGACCGCTGGACTAAGTGTGTACATGTAAGAAAAATAAATGTGCTAGGTTTTCTAAAATTGACTCCTTCTACCTTAGGCCATGAACTTATCAATAACCCCTCGTATGTGAGTGATGATAAACCTGATTCTGATATAGGTCTCTATTGAGAGTGGGAATGGAAGCACTGGAAAGGGGAAGGGGAGAGCAGAAGGAGTGGGAAGCACTGGAGAAACATTCTATAATGATCAATAAACCAATTGTTCAGAATCAAATAACCTTGCCTGGTGTCTCAGAGCTGACTATATCTGCACCCACTCTAACCCGCCACCCACGGCACACCCTCTCTGCCATCTATCCCACACACCTCCCGCAACACTCCACCCTCGCCATTCCCAACATCTTTTGCTCCTGCCAGACTTACAAACTCTCTCTCTGCCTCATGTTGACAAACACAGTACTGTGCGAAAGTCTTAGGCACCCTAGCTCTATATATATATACACGTGTGTGTGGGTGTGTGTGTCTGCCTCATACATTTTCACAACACGGTATCTCAGTCTAGTTTGTACTGAGAATGATTAGACCATAAGACCATAAGAAGCAGAATTAGGCCATTTGGCCCATCGAGTCTGCTCTGCCATTTCATCATGGTTGATCCATTTTCCCTCTCAGCCCCAGTCTCCTGCTTTCTCCCCCGTATCCCTTCATGCCCTGACCAATTAATAATCTATCATCCTCTACCTTAACTATATGTAAAGACTTGACCTCCACACCTGTCTGTGGCAAAGGATTCCACAGATAAATATCAAATGAATGCCAGAATAATTGGCCTATAATTTCCTTCCTTCTGCCTCTCTCCCTTCTTGAAGAATGGAGTGACATTTGCATTTTCCAGTCTACTGGAACCATTCCAGGATCTAGTGATTCTTGAAAGATCATTACTAATGCCTCCATGGTCTCTTCTGCCACCTCTTTCAGAACCTTGGGATGTACACCATCTGATCCAGGTGACATCTACCTGCAGGCTTTTCAGTTTCCCGAGAACCTTCTGTGTAGTTGTGGTAACTTCACATACTTCTGACCCCTGACACTCTCGAACTTCCAGTATACTTCTAGTGTCTTCCACAGTGAAGACTGAGGCAAAATACTTATTCAGTTCATCCACCATTTCATTGTCCCCCATTACTACCTCTCTAGCGTCATTTTCCAGTGGTCCAATAGGGTCGTGAGGATGATTCTCGGAATGAAGGGGTTAACATAACAGGAGGTGCAGCTTTGGGCCTGCACTCACTGGAATTTAGAGGAATGTGGTGGGATCTCATTGAAACCTACAGAGCGTTGAAAGGACTAGATAGGGTGGATGTGGAGAGGATGTTTCCTATTGTGGGGGTATCCAGAACTAGGAGGCACAATCTGAAAATGGAGGGGCGACCCTTTAGAACAGAGGTAAGGAGGAATTTTTTTAGCCAGAGAGTAGTAAATCTGTGGAATGCACCATTACAGACTACGGTGGAGGCCAAGTCTGTGTGCATATTTAAGCCAGAATATGATTGTTTCCTGATCGGTCAGGGCATCAAAGGATATGGCTAGAAGACGGGTATATGGGGTTGAGTGGGATCCAGGATCAGCCAATATGGAATGGCAGAGCAGACTCAATAGGCTGAATAATCTAATTCTGCTCCTGTGTCTTATGGTCTAATATCTACTCTCGCCTTTCTTTTACACTTTATGTATCCGAAGAAACTTTTGGTATCCTCTTTAATATAATTGGCTAGCTTACATTCATATTCTATCTTTACTTTCTTAATGAGTTTTATAGTTGCCTTCTGCTGGTTTTTAAAAGCTTCCCAATCCTTTAATTTTCCACTAAATTTTATTCTATTATATGCCTTCTCTTTCGGCTTTATGTTCACTTTCACCTCTTGTCAGCTTCCCTTTAGAGTACTTCTTCCTCTCTGGGATGTATATATCCTGTTCCTTCCAAATTGCTTCCAGAAATTCCAGCCATTGCTGCTCTACCATCATCCCTGCCAGTGTTCTTTTCCAATCAATTTTGGCCAACTCCTCTCTCATGCCTCTGTAATTCCCACTGTAATACTCATATATCTAACTTTAGCTTCTCCTTCTCGGATTTCAGGGTGAATTCTATCATATTATGATCATTTTCCCCTAAGGATTCATTTACCTTAAGTTCTCTGGTCAATCGCAGTTCATTGAACAACACCCAATCCAGAATACCTGGTCCTTTAGTGGGCTCAAGCACGAGCTACTCTAAAAAGCTATCTCAACGCATTCTAGAAATCACCCCTCTTCGGATCCAGCACCAACTGTATTTTCCCAATCTACCTGCATATTGAAATCCTGCATTACTATTGTAACATTGCCCTTTTGACACGCATTTTCTATCTACCATTGAAATTTGTAGACCACATCCTTATTACAGTTCGAGGGTCTGTATTTAATTCCCGCCAGGATCTTTTTACCCTTGCAATTCCTTAGCTCTACCCAAAACGCTTCAACACCTTCTGACCCTATGTCACCTCTTTCTAATGATTTGATTTCATTTTTTACCAACAGAGCAACATCATCCGATCTGCCTACCTGCCTGTCCTTTTGATACAATGTGTATCCTTGGACGTTAAGCTCCCAGGTATATATAATCTTTTCTCAGCCATGATTCAGTGATGCCTATAACATCATACATGCCAATCTGTAACTGTGGTACAAGTTCATCCACCTTATTCTGTACCTTTTACCTTTCTACCTTTTCTCAGTGCACACTTTGCCCCAAATATACATTAACCATTTTGTAGTTTTTGACAGAATTACTGAAAACAGTAATAACAGGTACTTTCAGGGCATTTATACCATACAATCTTACCAGAGTATTGCAGAGTTTCACATTGGGGATTTAGATTCAATTTATTTGGCAAACTTACTCTGAATACATTGCAGACATAAAAAAAATCATTTAGTCATGGAGCTATACTGAATGGAAAATGGACACTGTAGCAAAACCCATCTGCTCTGAACAAACTAACTGACCTAGTCCCATTTATCACTGTTTGGGCCATATCCCTCAAAATCTTTCCTATCTATGCAACTGCTCAAATGCCTTTTAAGTGTCATGATTATACTCATCTCTACCACTTCCTCTGGCAGCTTGTTCCATATTTTCACCACCCTAGTGAAAAAGTTGTCCCTCAGGTTCCTTTCAAATCTCTCCCCTTTTATTTTAACCCTTCCGGTTTTAGACTCCCCCTACCTAGGAGAAGATTTTAGATGTTAATCTTACTATGCTCCCTAATAACAACACACACAAAATGCTGGAGGAACTCAGCAGGCCAGGCAGCATCTATGGAAAAGAGTACAGTCGAGTTTCGGGCCGAGACCCTTCAGCAGGACTGGAGAAAAAAAGATGAGGAGTAGAGTTAAAAGGTGGGGGGAGGGGAGGGAAAAGCACAAGGTGATAGGTGAAACTGGGAGGGGAAGGGATGAAATAAAGAGCTGGGAAATCAATTGGTGAAAGAGATACAGGGCTAGAGAAGGGGGAATCTAATAGGAGAGGACAGAAGGCCATGGAAGAAAGAAAAGTGGGGGGGAGCACCAGAGGGAGGCGATGGGCAGGCAAGGATATATGGTGAGAGAGAGAAAAGGGGGGGGGGGATGGTGGGGGGGGTGCGGGGGGGGAGCAATACCATAAGTTCGAGAAATCGATGTTCATGCCACCAGATTGGAGGCTACCCAGACCGATGGCATAAACATAAGGTGTTGTTCCTCCGGGCTGAATGTGGCCTCATCGCGACAGTAGAGGAGGCCATGGATAGACATATCTGAATGGGAGTGGGAAGTGAAATTAAGATGGGTGGACACTGGACAATCCCACTTTTTCTGGTGGACAGAAAATAGGTGCTCGATCTACGCCGGGTCTCACCGATATATGGGAGGCCACGCCGGGAGAACCGGACACGGTATCTGACCCCCAGTAGACACACAGGTGAAGTGTCACCTCACCTGGAAGGACGGTTTGGAGCCCTGAATGGTAGTGAGGGAGGAATTTGTAGGGGCAGGTGTAGCACTTGCTCCACTTGCAAGGATAAGTGCCAGGGAGGGACGAATGGACAAGGGAGTCGTGTAGTAATTGATCCCTGCAGAAAGCAGAAACTAATGACTTTAATAAATCTTACCCTTGGGGCCTTTCCGGGAGAAAAGCTCCAGTTGATCCAGCCTCTCCTTGTCACCCAGCCCTCCAGTGAATCTTTTTTGCACCCTCTCCAGTTTAATGATACCCATGTTTCTTTCAATCCTTCTTTTACACGTTTCTCCCAGGTTAATAAAAATATTTTAAGAAATTCATTCTTGTATTCTTTTCTGATTCAGCAAGGGGCATTCACAGATGTGTTTGCCAAAGAAGGAATCACTGTGCACGTGTTAAACCAGAAGTAATCACTGTATTAGCGTTATATAAAACATGCAACACAGAAAGAAAAATAAATGAGTAATGAGGTACTAGTATGGAAAACAAACTAATACTTATCATCCACTAAATGAGCTGATCTGCAGAATGCCGGGGGAAACCACGGATCCAACAAACTTCACTCTCCCTCTCTCCTTGTCCCTATCTCGTACCCTTAGCTCTAACACTAGTCGTGACCCAACCTAAGAAAAGTTCCCCCCCCAGCAAAAAGAAAGTGCTCTTTTTTATATCCTTCAAGATCCCTTCAAAACTCTAACATAAATCTTACGTCAGTCAGTACATTCTCATGATAAGGCACTATTTGGTACCTGCACCTGCACAATGATCCTTAGGCAAACATGTATTCATCATTATCTACTCTCAAGGCTGTAGACTTGTACTCTTTTAACTTTCTCAAAACAATCCGGCTTCCAGGCTAACACCATTTTGTTTTACAGAATTCCATTTTAGTTTAGCGTATACTAAGGAGGAATCACATTTAACTCTTTTCTTACACCCAGCCACGGGTCTTTTTTGATTTTCAGTCCGGGGCCGACATTTGTCTATACTTTTATTTGCACAAGGCAAAAATACTTGCAAAATTTTGATGCAATATTTCAATCAAATGTGTAATTCTTACAATGAGGAATTTTTAGTGCAATGTCAGAAACAACAACTTTTCTGCTGTAAATCTAAATTACCTCCCTGTAACCTAGCTTAATGTCATTTCTAAATCTGATTCAAACTCCAGGACACACGACTTGATTCAAACAGACCAGTGATGCCAATCCCTGGCTGCAGACTTGGTTCTCCAATTGACTGTATCCTTCGTGATATTTCTGTATCCAGGGCACTAAACAAAATTTGCTAATTGGAGGTGAATAGTCAACCTTGACACCCTCCATTGGCCAGGGTCGGCCATGGATATTGCATCCCAGTTGTCTACATGACATGCAAGCCAGAGCAGTACAATATGGAGAACAAGCTGTTGCCTATGTAGCAGTCTCCCCCTTCTCCACGCAGCTGATGAATCCAAAGGAAAGGCAGAGACTGATAAAGTTTGGCACCAGTGGCGTCACAGGATTCAATGCCAGCCAGCATCGTACTCAACATAGGACTGCCTTAGGGTCTCCAGCTCCGGATGTTTCCTTAGGGTTTACTCCTGAGGCCTTCCCCATGAGTGGGTATAGGCACAAGGTAACAGAGATTTAAGGTCAAAGTTTTCCATCTCCTAGATGAGCTGCCAAGCACGCCTGATGAGCCCCATCTGGCTGAAGCGACTGGTTTTTAAGCGCCAGTAACCCTCCTTTGTCCCTTCTCCTGTCGGTAGAAACAGTCCCGCTGGGCTTAGCAGCTAAGCCACATGTGAAGGCCAGGAGCTGGACTTGGTTGTCAGAGGCTATTTGAGACACACACCGTTGGGAGCATTTTATAGGTAGTGGGAGCTTGTCTTCACTACTACCCCCAGTTATAGTGACCTTAAGGAACCAATAGACTATAATATGGGTGAATACTGTGTGTCCGACAGAGTGATCAGCAGCACTGGGGCTCCACAGGGGACTGTCTTGTCTCCCTTTCTCTTCACCATTTACACCTCGGACTTCAACTACTGCACAGAGTCTTGTCATCTTCGTAAGTTTTCGGATGACTCTGCCATAGTTGGATGCATCAGCAAGGGAGATGAGGCTGAGTACAGGGCTACGGTAGGAAACTTGTCACATTGTGTGAGCAGAGTTATCTGCAGCTTAATGTGAAAAAGACTAAGGAGCTGATGGTAGACCTGAGGAGAGCTAAGGTACCGGTGACCCCTGTTTCCATCCAGGGGGTCAGTGTGGACATGGTGGAGGATTACAAATACCTGGGGATACAAATTGACAATAAACTGGACTGGTCAAAGAACACTGAGGCTGTCTACAAGAAGGGTCAGAGCCGTCTCTATTTCCTGAGGAGACTGAGGGCCTTTAACATCTGCCGGACGATGCTGAGGATGTTCTACGAGTTTGTGGTGGCCAGCGCTATCATGTTTGCTGTTGTATGCTGGGGCAGCAGGCTGAGGGTAGCAGACACCAACAGAGTCAACAAACTCATTCGTAAGGCCAGTGATGTTGTGGGGATGGAACTGGACTCTCTCACGGTGGTATCTGAAAGAGGATGCTGTCCAAGTTGCGTGCCATCTTGGTCAACGTCTCCTATCCACTACATAATGTACTGGTTGGGCACAGGAGTACATTCAGCCAGAGACTCATTCCACTGAGTTGCAGCACAGAGCGTCATAGGAAGTCATTCCTGCCTGTGGCCATCAAACTTTACAACTCCTCCTTTGGAGGGTCAGACACCCTGAGCTGATAGGCTGATCCTGGACATTTCATAATTTACTGGCATAATTTACATATTACTATTTAACTATTTATGGTTCTATTACTATTTAATTATTTATGGTGCAACAGTAACGAAAACCAGTTTCCCCCGGGATCAATAAAGTATGACTATGACTATGACTATGACTATTACACTAAAATATAGAAACGCATAAACAGGCTTGGAGACTGTAAATAAATGACAACTTTAATATGACGGGGATGTTTATTCTCAGAAAGTGAGGAACTAAATAGGGTAGGAAAACAAATATGTGGAACTACTTTTAGTGCTCATTTTAATAGATTACTTCTAATTCTGTATTAAATTATGTAAACCACAATAAATGAGAGCTATAGTTTCCCAAGGGAATTAACTTTAAAACTATCATTAGACCTTTTACATATTTATCATATATGCAAGCAAAACAAAGATTAGCTACTAATTATAATTTTCTCATCTGATATTAAAGGTATTTTAAGATGACTGAGGATTTGCATTCGAGGTTTTAGCTGGCACAGTGCCAGTTTCTAATCCTTTGATCTGTCTCTTTCATAATGAAATTGATCAACACTGCTCATCTTCTCTGCAGGAAACCAGCCCAGTAAAACAACAGGAATCTCTGGATAACTATTCAAAAATTAAATGCACATGTGGATTTAAATATGAGTGTCAGCATTTCAACAAATAAAGACAAATCCTTATTTTGCCTTGATCAGGCTTCAAATATGGATCATATTTGATGAGTCTTGACCACAGCTGATGATGCGGTAGAATTAAAAATATTCAGTCATTGACTAGAGGAATACCGAAGTGAAAGATGAAAACTTATTCTTTGGGGAAAAATAGCACAACGGCCTCTCTCTTTCATGGTAGTCAACCTGGATCTTTTTCCCCATATATACATCTCTGTTTATCCAAATACGTCCCTCCAAGATCTCAGAGTGGGGGTCTTCTTCTTCTTCATGTGCCTTGCGCATTACACGCTTGGGCGATCATGGCTCTCCACATCGAACAATCCCTCGCAGCATCAATGATATTTCGCACATTTAGATTTCTTAGTTCTTTCACAGTGTCCATATATTTTCTTCTTTGCCTTCTTCTTCCACGTTTCCCAGGCATACTATTCTATTTCTCCCTTTCTGATGACATGGCCCAGGAAATTAAGTTTCCTCTCATTTAATGTTCTCACTAAAGATCTTATTGTATGGGCACATTGGAGTACTGTCTCATTAGTTACCCTATATATGATATTTTCAACATTCTTCTCAGAAACTACATTTCTGTTGCTTCTAAGTTTCTTTTGGAGTTCTGGTGTTATAGACCAGATGTAACATTTTAGTAGCCTAAGCTTTGTTGTCATAGAAATGTGTCTGTTGGTAAAAATGGGTTTCATTTTTTGGAAGTTGGTTTTGGCGATGGCAATTATTTTTATTTCTACTTTACTTCTAGTATCTTGTGTTATAAAGCTACCAAGGTAATTAAAGCTGGTCTTTTGTTCAACCTCTTGGTTACTGACGTACAATTGGCAGTTGGGAGTATCCTGCTGTTTTGATATTACTGTACCATACATTTGTTTTTTTTACAGTTGATGGTTAGACCAAATTCTGCACTTGTTTGTATTACTTTGTCTAGGAGGATTTGTAGGTCTTCTGCAGCACCTGCTGTTAGGGTGGTATCATCTGCATATCTTATATTGTTGATGTTAACACCTCCAATTTTTATCCCTTCTAGATCTTTTATTTCTCAGAGAATCATTTCGCTATAGATATTAAATAATTACAATGAGGCAATGCATCCCTGTCTAATTCCTCTTTGAATTTTAGTCCAACTGCTTATACTATCATCAATTTTTACTGCCGCCGTTTGGTTCCAATATAAATTTTGAAGCAGTTATTGGTCCCTTCCGTCAATGTTTAGTTTAGCGAGAATTTGAAATAATTTTTCATGTTGCACTTAGTCGAAGGCTCTAGTGAGATCAATAAAACATAAAAAGACATCATTTTGATATTCAATTGCCCTTTCTAAAAGCATTCGTAGTATGAAAATTCATACTATGAGTAGGGGTACCAGAGCCTGAAGATTTGCATTCAACAATTTAGGGACAGCTTCTTCCCTTCTGCTATCAGATTTATGAATGGTCCATGAATATTACCACGTTATTCATTTTCTGCACAATTTATTTTTTGTAATTTATAGTAATGCCATACTGGTGTCACAAAACAACAAACTTTACATCATATAGATTAGTGATGTAAGTCTGATTCTGATCTTTAGTTACATGGGCCGTTCATCAATAATTTTTCTTTGCAAACATCTTTGTCTTTCTCTTCTTTCACAGACACCCAAGATTAAGAATGACTTACTCGCACACTATTTTTGCGGCTTCTGAGGTGACTAATGATGCCAATATGAAGATCTCACACGATGGAGCAAGAAATGTCTAACAGGAAGAGGTTAGGAAAGATGTTTGAAGTGGTGGTAGATTGTGAAATCGTTTCCTCCTGCTGCTAACACAGGGCTTCTGAGTTAAGATGCATGGACTCAAGGCTCTCAAACTGAGTGCCTCTTCTGCACTTTGACTGGTCTTGTGCCAGAAACTCCCAAATATCAGTGCAGATATTCCATTTTTTTTTTCAAGGAAGTTTCGAGTATATCCATAGATCCTTTTCTTTATCAATCTGGTAAACTTCTTTCTTGACAGAGTTCAGCATAGGCCGTTTTAAGAATGGTGTCATAAGACCATAAGACACAGGAGCAGAATTAGGCCATTCAGCCCATCAAGTCTGCTCCATCATGGCTGATCCTGGATCCCACTCCACCCCATACACCTGCCTTCTCAGCATACTTTGTCCTGTAAGTGAACTAAATATTCTGCCTCACACAGCTGACTTGGTGTAACAAAGGCTTCAGTACTGGGGATATTGGACCAGGAGAGGACAATGACCATGGTTACTTTATTCTTTCATGGCCTACTGATCAGAAGTGACACTTGCCCTTTTATGGGCATCTCCCCATTAATAAAACATAACATAAAGCTCTTCAGCAAGGTTTTGGCCCAGTGCCTTAGTATCTTTCTATTGCATCCTGACATAAAACACATCATATATTGTGAGAAAGATGTAAACTATTTCATCATTACAGGCACATAGACTAAACATTGGATAAGAATACAATCAACATATTTTCTTCCTTCTTGCAAAAAGGTTGCATTCAATTTTGACTAGTTGCTGTTGCTGGAAGAAGCCATGCCCATGCAGTCAACCTCTCCTTGGATATGCTACACCTTATGGCCCGGAGAGTAACGTTGTGCTCATTACCGATGCTGGTTCTGAAATTGGATATAGTTTCTTTCAATCGTTTGCTGAAGTTTTATTTAAATAACATCACTTTGCACATTTTGCATGGCATATTGTTGTTGCTTCACAAGATCTAACTTTCTGATTTTCCTTCAAAAATACGGATATCTGTACCATTCTTTCATCGCATCTGCGAAAAGTGCTGAAACACGGCAGCGTAGCAGTCAGCATAACAGTATTATAGCACTAGCCCGTATGATCAGGGTTCAATTCCTGCTGCTGTCTGTAATGAGTTTGTACATTACAGTAACTGGGTGGCTTTTCTCCCACGTTCCAAAGATGTACGGGTTAGGGTTAGCAAGTTATGATAAGCTCCAGGAGGATTTAAAGAGAATGGAAGGGGGAGATAGCAGACATGTACCTCTTGGTTGAGTATCTATGTAGCTGGCCCAAAGTGCAACTACTCTATGGGGGGAATAAATGTTCAAGCTGGTGAATGAGGTGGAGTGAGATGAGAAGCAGAGAATGGTGAAGATTTGATACTCATCCAGAAATGGTCATTTTTAACTTTAAATTCGAGCTACATCACTGATAATCCAAGGTATTAAGTAGTGGGTTGAAAAGATAAACACACTACTTAATACCTTAAAAGTTTCAGATCAACCAGGTACCTCAGCACAGGAACAGGCCACTTCAGCCCATTAATACTGTGTCAAACTAATTAACTGATACTACCTAATTAAGCTAATCCCTTCTTCCTGCACAGTATCCATATTCCTCCATCAGTTCCTGTGCCTATGTCAGAACCTCTTAAAACACCTCTATAGTATGTGCCTCCTCAACCACCCCTGTAAGCGCGTTACAGGTGCCAACACCTTAAAAATAACTTGCTCAGTACATTTCCTTTGAATTTTTCCCTCTCTCACCATAAATATATACCCTCTAGTATTAGATAGATATTTTGACCCCTGGAAAAAGATACCAACCTTTTTTCCCTTCTAACTTGGAGCAGGTTTGAATTTATCTCAAGTGATCCTCTTTTTAACCAGACTAACAATAACAAATGTGGTTTTCTAATTTTATAACTGGATCTTAATCCAACTAAAAAGGAGCAAAATTCATAAAGGTCTATAAGAAAACAGGATAAATTTAATTGTCCCTTTATAACTGAAATGAAATCTCCACTCCTACAGTTCTTAGTTGTAAAAACATTGGCCGCCTCTTAAACTCTAAATGGCATATTAAAGGAGTCTAAAACGATGCTCGGTAGTTCGCATTAGGTTCTTTGTCAAAACTTCCACAACTTTCTTTTAATTTCTATGATTAAATTCGAAACAGGGACCAAGCTTCCGGACCTACTTTGTTTACTACCGCGCTAATCTAAACAAGCTGCGTCGCGGGTGATGTCATCCGGGCCGCGCGCTATTTACGGCCGCGCCAGCTCACGTGCACGCGTGCTGCTCGTTCCCGGTCGTCATTTTGAAAAAGGTCAGGTCAGTAGTTGGTTGAATGGCTCAGCGACAACTCGGAAAGATACTTTCTCCCGCAGAGTCACGGAAAGGGAAAGTTTCTTTATATTAACACGGAGGCTCTGCTGGTTGTTTTCCCATTGAGTGGAGTGACCACCATCCCAGTCCCTCCCAAATCTCAGTCCGCCCTTGTATGCATTTGGGCGAAGGGACAGACCGTGTTGTGACCGGTTTATAAACAGGAATGAGGGGAAAATGTGAAAAGGGCGCCTGCCTATTATGCTCAAGTCATACACAAAGTTTATTAGTTTAAAAATGCCATTGTATCTTCTGAGAATGCACAGGGAATACAGTATTATGGAATTAATAAAAAGTTATCATGGTTGCAGGGATTTGCTGGGCCGAATGGCCTGTTGCTCTGTGTAAAACTCTATGACTAACCTAATTTGTAACTAGCAACAAGGCGAGTGCGTGTTTCCAATTTGGTCAGCTGTCTCCTCTGGGGATCAAATGTGGGAGTGAAATTATAGGAAAGCCTTATCTTTTCAACTTGTCTGGAATTTATTTTCATTTACGCTAACCTCTGCTCTCTCCCTCCAACCACATATAGACATGCTGTTGTTTTTTTTTATTGTTATAAACTTGTGTCTTGGTGTTATTTTAATTGAGTGAAAATGTTTACAACTTATCCAAATTGGTGCAGTTAACGATGGCATACTATTAGAAATCAGAAATGATTTGGTGTGCCAACAGTTGAATATTATTGTAAGTTCTTAACAAATCAGGCAGCAGCTGTTCAGAGAGAGAGAATTAAAATGGCAGGTTGAATGAAGTGATTTCCTGAATTGAACATTAATCAGAATCAAGTTTATTATCACCAGCATGTGTCGTTAAATGAGTTACTGAGCTGTGTACTTTTTACTGTTTTCAATTGATTAAATTAAATACCTATAGAAAAAAATCTATATATGAAATTTTTAAAAAGCAACATTTTTGCACTTTTAAGTAACTGGCCTCTTCCTGAGCAGTTTTAATAGATTGTGTTGAAAATAAATGGGGTACAGTCCAGCAATTGGTTGTCATTCTAATCATGAGATTTAGAGTGAGCCTGCACTAGAAGATCTGAAATAACAGCAGTCTTGCCTGCTTTTGTAGTGTTGAATTGTCCACGGTGCTTGTATTTGCAGAATTTAATTCAGTTCTTTTATACGAAATTGTTGGTAGTTGTCAATGTTGGTAATGGGAATTTCTAATCTTGACATGAACCATTAACAGTGTGGTCTAGCTCCAAATTGAGAGGCTGTCTTTTTGTTTATAACTTTTTGGCGTGTTCCCAAAATACCATAACCATAAGGTATTGGAGCAGAAATAAGCCATTTGTCCCATCAAGTCTACTCTGCCATTCCATCATGACTAATTTATTGTTCCCCCTCAACTCATTGTCTTGCCTTCTCCCCATAACCTTTGACACCTGTACTAATCCAGAACCTATTCACCTCTGCTTTGAATTATTTGGCTTCCACAGTTGTCCGTGTCAATGAATTCCACAGATTTGCGCCCTCTGGCTAAAGAAATTCCTCCTCATCTCTTTTGTCCTTGTCTTCTGAGGCTGTGTCCTCTGGTCCTAGACTTTCCCCACTATAGGAAACACCCACTCCATGTCCACTCTATGTAGAACCTTCAATGAGGTCTCTCCTCGTTCTACTAAACTCCAGTGAGTGCAGGCCCAGAGCCATAAAACACTCCTTGGACCCTTTCATTCCTGGAATAATTCTCGAGAACCTCCTCTGTAACTTCTCCAATGCCAGAGCATTCTTTCATAGATACGGGGCCCAAAACTACTCACTGTATTCAAAGTGCAACCTAACTAATGCCTTGTTAAACCTCATCATCACAGCCTAGCTTTTATATTCTCGTCCCCTCAAAACGACTGCCAGCATCATATTTGCCTTCCTTGCACTATCCATTCAACCTGCAAGTTAACCTATAGGGAATCCTACAATAGGAATCTCAAGTGTTCCCTTTGGTCTACGTTGACCTTTTTTTCCTCTATAGTTAACGTTTTAATATTCAACTTTATTGAGGTTCAGTGTGGTAAGCTTTCAGTTTTACTAGCTTTATAAGAAAATATTTAAAAAGTAAAATCCTAGTTAATAGGGTGCTGTAAAATAAATCAAAGACATGGACTGATGTGATTGATTATAGAAGCTACAAGAAATCTTTATTCTTTGATTGTAGAGGATTATGTGTGTAAGGTGCAGTGATGCATGCAGGCCTAAATTCTTCTTGAAGGTTGATTTTGTCATTTGTACTCTTCATTCAAATATGCTTGAATATTGATGTGAACCTATTGTGCAATCTGCCAGAAAATGGACTTGGCCATTGGTTTTCGTTTACTGAAACAATTAGCTGCTTGGTTGAATACTGGAGATGGTTCACAAAACTTGCACTGAATGACCCAACTTTTAAAGATCGTAATTTTCTTTCAGTTCCATTATTCCAGGATTTCTTTTTATAAACACAAATGCATCATCATTCAGTTATTCATGTACACTGCTCAGCTGAATGTCACCTCGCACCACTAGGTTCAAGAACAGTTACTACCCCTCAACCATCGGGTCCTTGAACAAAAGGGATAGCTACTCTTACTTAAGAACACTGTTATATTGTTATTTCATGCTTATTATTTATTGTTATTTATATCTGCATCTGCACCTTGTTTACAGTTAACAGTTCCTGATGTTTACAGTTACTGTCCTATAGATTTGCTGAATATGCCTGCAGAAAAAGAGCCTCAGGGTTGTATGTGCTGACATGTATGTACTCTGAATACATTTTACTTTGAACTTTATAACTGAAATAAATCCCTCAGTGATTCCTTTGTCCATTTGTCCCTCCCAACTAATCTCTCTCTGAGCCCTTATCCCTGCAAGTGGCCAAAGTGCTACACCCGCCCACTCACCACCTCCCTCACCTCCATTCAAGGGCCCCAAATCTGCTGGGATCGTCTGTTGTCTGGTGCTCCCAATGCAGCTCGTACAATGGTGAGACCATCTAAATTGGGGGACTGCTTTGTTAAGCACCTCGGCTCAATCTGCCAAAAGCAGAACTTTCCAGTCACCAAACATTTTAATTTCAGTTTTCATTCCCATTCCAACATGTCTGTCCATGGCCACCTCTTGTGCCAAGATGATTCATGAGGCCACTCTCAGGGTGGAGGAGCAGTACCTTGTATTCCATCCAGGTAGCCTCCAACCTGATGGCATGAATATTGATTTCTCCTTCAGTAAAAATATTTCCCCCTTCTCTTCTAGTCCCCATTCTGACCTTTTGCCTCTTCTTGCCTGCCAATGACTTCCCCTGGGTCCTCCCCCCCCCTTCCCTTTTTCCTATGGTCCACTCTCCTCTCTGATCAGATTCCTTCTTCTCTAGCCCTTGACTTTTCTCATCAAACTGGGTTCACACTTTTTATTCTGGCATCTTCCTCCTTCTATCTCAATCCTGAAGAATGATCTCAGCCTGAATTGTCAACTGTTTATTCATTTCCATAGATGCTGTCTGACCTGTTAGAACATAAGAAATAGGAGCAGGATCAGGAGTAGGCCATCCAGCCCATCGAGACTGCCACGCCATTCAATAAGATCATGGCTGATCTGTCCGTAAACTCAGCTCCATCTACCTGCCTTTTTCCCCATAACCCTTAATTCCCCTATGTAAAAACCTATCTAACTGTATCTTAAATATATTTAGTGAAGAAGCCTCAGCTGCTTCCTTGGGCAGAGAATTCCACAGATTCACCACTCCTTGGGAAAAAGTTTCTCCTCCTCTCCGTCCTAAATCTTCTCCCCTGAATCTTGAGGCAATGTCCCTGAGTTCTAGTCTCATCTACCAATGGAAACAACTTTCCTACTTCTATCTTGTCTATCCCTTTCAAAATTTTGTATGTTTCTATAAGATCCCTTCTCATTCTTCTGAATTCCAGAGAGTATAGTCCCAGGTGACTCAATCTCTCCTCATTGGTTAACCCCTTCATCCCTGGAATCAACCTGGTGAACCTCCTCTGCACTGCCTCCAAAGCCAGTATATCCTTCCTCAAGTATGGAGACCAGAACTGCACACAGCACTCCAGGTGCAGCCTCACCAATACCCTGTATAGTTGCAGCATGACCTTCCTGCTCTTGAATTCAATCCCTCAGGCAATGAAGGCCAACATTCCATTTGCCTTCTTAATAACCGGTTGTACCTGCAAGCCAACTTTTTGCGATTCGTGAACAAGTGCTCCCAAGTCCCTCTGCACAACAGCATGCTGCAATCTTTCACCATTTAAATAATAATCTGCTCTATTATTATTCCTTCTAAAGTGGATGATCTCACATTTACCAATGTTGTATTCCACCTGCCGCCGGCTGGTGGTGCAGTGCATCAGCTCCGGACTTTGGAGCGAAGGCTCCGGAGTTCGAATCCAGCTGGCTCCCTTGCATGCTTTCCATCCATGCTGGGTTGAGTGTCGAGCTAGCAACTTGGCCTTGTAAAAATAAGAAAGCCTGCTTAAAAAAAAAAAAGCTGTCATGCTGGCGTCCACTCAGAGTTAAGGGCTTTCTTCTCCTTCTTCATTCCATCTGCCAGACCTTGGCCCACTCACTTAACCTATCTGTATCCCTCTGCAGACTTTTCCACATCCTCTGTACAATTTGCTTTTCCACTCAGTTTAGTGTCATCAGCAAATTTTGCTACACTACTCTCAATCCCCACTTCCAAATCATCATTGCAAATGGTAAACAGCCGCAGGCCTAGCACCGACCCCTGCGCCACCCCACTCACCACCGACTGCCAACCAGAGAAATGCCCATTTATACCAACTCTCTGCCTTCTATTGGTTGCCCAGTCCATTATCCATGCCAATACACTTCCTCCAACTCCATGCATCCGTATCTTATAAGTCTTTTGTGTGGCACCTTATTGAACGCCTTCTGGAAATCCAAGTATATGACATCCACCTGTTCCCCTCTATCCATTGCACTCATTATGTCCTTAAAGAACTCCAGTAAGTTTATCAAACAGGACCTGCCCTTTCTGAATCCATGCTGCATCTGTCTAATGGAACCACTCCTTTCTAAATGTTTCACTATTTCTTCCTTAATGACAGCTTCAAGCATTTTCCTGACTACAGATGTTAAGCTAACTGGCCTATAGTTGCCCGTCTTTTGCCTACATCCTTTTTTAAAAAGTGGCGTGACATTTGCTGTCTTCTAATCTGGCAGAGACTAGAGAGTTTTGGTAAATGATTACCAATGTGTCTAATATAACCTCTGCCAATTCCCTCAGTACCCTGGGATGCATCCCATCAGGACCAGAGGACTTATCTACCTTCAGGCCTTCTAGTTTGCTCATCACTATCTCCTTAGTGACAGTGAATTTATCAAGGTCCTCACCTCCCATTTCATCTGTAACATCATTCTTTGGCATATTAGACGTGTCCTCCACCGTGAAGAGGGACAAAAAGTAGCTGTTCAATGCCTCAGCCATTTCCTTATCAACCAATATCAATTTCCCCTTCTCATCTTCCAAGGGACCTACGTTGACTTTAGCCACCCTCTTCCGCTTTATATATTTATAAAAACTTTTGCTATCTGTTTTTATATTTTGTGCTAATTTACTTTCATACTCTATCTTCCCTTTTCTTATTTCTTGTTTAGTTGTTCTTTGTTGCTTTTTAATGTTTTCCCAATCCTCCAGTCTCCCACTACTCTTTGTGACTTTGTACACATGAGATTTTAATTTGATGCTGTAGTCGTGCTGATACGCAACGAGTGAAAGCAACACACTGGAGTCAAGCAGGGTCTGGTTGAACTGTTTACTGTTTCAATCCGCGCGAGCTAAAGTGCCCACTCCCAGCATCCCCTGCTCTTTGCGGGGCGGAAGTGATGTCGGCTTCGGGGCGGAGGTCTGCCCCACACTCAGAGCCCTCTCGGTTGCCACTGGCTGCGGACTCACCCGCGAGTTGTTGGAGCCGGTTCGCTGGCTGCATGGGTGAGCTGCCACATGACCCCCCCCCCCCCACCCCAGAACCGGTGCTAGGAGGTGCAGAGTCCACAGCCTGCACACTGTCAGTTCTTTTAGATGGCTGGCCTTGTCGTCGTGGGGGTGGCAGCGCAACTGGGAGTTCAAGGTCTAGATGCGCCGGTTTGAGACGGTCAGTGGTAAAAGTCTCTTCACGACCGCTGATGTCAAGAACGCAGGTCGTCCCATTATGGCACACCACCTTGTAGGGTCCTTCGTATGGTCGCTGCAGTGGTGGTCTGTGGGTTCCTTGGTGAACGAAAACATACTTGCTCTGTTGTAGGTCCTTGGGCACGAAAGAGGGTGTTGTTCCGTGATGGGACGTCAGGACTGGGGCAAGTGTTCCAAGCCGCTCCCAGAGTTTAGTTAGGACCGCTGTAGGTGTGTCCTCCTGGCCACAGGGTGCTGGCACAAACTCACCGGGAACTCTAAGCGGGGCACCGTAAACAAGTTCAGCCGATGATGCGGCCAGGTGCTGTGCGGATACCAAGCAGCACCCAGGGGAGTTCATCCACCCAGTCTAGCCCTCGGAGGCGTGCCATCAGGGCCGACTTCAAGTGCCTGTGGAAATGTTCCACCAGGCCGTTAGACTGTGGGTGGTAAGCAGTCGTTCGGTGGAGCTGGGTTCTGAGGAGTTGTGCCAGTGCAGACCACAAAGCCGATGTGAACTGCACACGCCTGTCTGAAGTGATGTGGGCTGGGAGTCCGAACTGTGCCACCCAGGTGGTAATCAGGGCTCTGGCGCGTGTCTCCGTGGCCGTGTCAGTGAGTGGGATAGCTTCCAGCCACCTCATGAACCTGTCCACCGTGGTGAACAGGTATCTCGCTCCTCTCTTTGATGGGGAAGTCTAGTACGAGAGGGCATGACTTAAGGATTGAAGGGCACCCATTCAGAACAGAGATGCGAAGAAATTTTTTTAACCAGAGGGTGGTGAATCTGTGGAATTTGTTGCCACGGGCGACAGTGGAGGCCAAGTCATTGGGCGTATTTAAGGCAGAGATTATTAGGTATCTGAGTAGCCAGGGCATCAAAGGTTATGGTGAGAAGGTGGGGGAGTGGGACTAAATGGGAGAATGGATCAGCTCATGATAAAATGGCGGAGCAGACTCGATGGGCTGAATGGCCGACTTCTGCTCTTTTGACTTATGGTCTTATGGTCTCGAAACTGGCAGTGGGCCGACGATGTCCACGTGGATATGTTCAAACCTCCTATGTGTCGGCTGGAAGGGTTGTAGCGGGGCCCTCACGTGCCTCTGGATTTTGGAGGTTTGACAGTGCGTGCATGTCCTGGCCCAGTGCCTGACCTGCTTGCGTAGGCTGTGCCACACAAACCTGTCTGCAATCAGCAGGATGGTCGCCCGGATGGAAGGGTGGGCTAAACCATGCAAGGTGTCGAAAACGTGGCAAGTCCAAGCGGTCAGGACAATGGGCCGAGGTTGTCCGGTGGACACATCGCAAAGGAGCTCATTACCTTCGGGCCCAACGGGTATGTCTTCGAGGCGGAGTCCTGAGACTGCGGTTCGGTACACCAGCATCTTGCTGTCCAGTTGTTGCGACTCAGCTAACGCCGCATTATCCACCCCCGGAGACAGAGAGTGCACTGATTGGACTGAGGTGTGTGACAGCGCGTCAGCCACCGCGTTGTTCTTCCCGGAGATGTGCTTGATCGTGGTGGTAAACTCTGAGATGTATGACAGGTGGCGTTGCTGGCGGCCCAACCACAGGTCCAACACTTTGGCAAACACGAAAGTGAGGGGCTTGTGGTCTGTGAAGACCGTGAACTCTCCCCTACAGGAAGTACCTGAAGTGCCGGATGGCAAGGTACAGGGCCAGCAGCTCCCTGTTGAAAGTGCTGCACTTAAGTTCCGGGGGTCGTCGGTGCCGGCTGAAAAAAGTGAGTGGCTTCCACTGGCCTTCGAGCTGCTCGAGCACGCCGTCAGCTGCCGAGTTGGAGGCATCCACAGTGAGGACAGTGGGGTTGTCAACCCAGGGGTGGACCAGGAGCATGGCGTTTGCTAGTATGTTCTTGGCTTGTTGAAAAACTGCCGTCACCTCCTCTGTCCAGGTGACCACTTTGACCTTGCTGGACATCAAGCCGAAAAGGGGCTGCATGATCCAGGCCCTGAGGGCAGGAAACGGTGATAAAAGTTAACCATCCCAACAAATTCCTGTAGGCCTTTAATAGTGCTGGGTCTGGCGAATTGGCAGATGGCTTCAACTTTTGCCGGTAAGAGCACAGCTCCATGGCAGTCGATCCAGTGTCCCAGGAAATCGATGGCGTGTAGGCCGAACTGGCACTTGGCGGGGTTGATAGCCAGGCCGTAGTCACTTAGACGGCAGCGGAGCAGGCGTAAATGTGCTAGATGTTCCTAGTGGGAGCAGCTGGCGATAAGTATGTCATCCAGGTAGATGTTCAGAAAGTCCAGATCTCGCCCTACTGCGTCCATCAGGCGCTGGAATGTCTGCACCACATTTTTGAGCCCAAACGGCATCCTGAGGAACTCGAACAGGCCAAAGGGGATAATGAGGGCCGTCTTGGGTACATCGTCTGGGTGGACTGGGATCTGATGATACCCTCGGACCAGGTCAATCTTCAAAAAGATGCGCAGGTTGGCCGTAAAGTCCTGGATGTGTAGTACCGGATAGTGATCAGATGCGGTGGCGTCGTTCAGACTCCTATAGTCACCGCACGGTCTCCACCCTCCTGTGGACTTGGGCACCATATGGAATGGGGAGGCCCACGGGCTGTCAGAACGCCGCACAATCCCCATCTCCTCCATCTTCTTGAATTCCTCTTTCGTGAGGCGGAGCTTGTCGGGCGGTAGCCTGTGGGCCCGGGCATGAAGAGGAGGTCCCTGTGTGGGGATGTGGTGTATCACACCGTGCTTGGGGTCTGTTGAGGAAAACTGTGGCGTGATGATAGATGGGAACTCTGATAACACTCTGGCGAACTCGTTCTTGGAATAAGTGACGGAGTCCAGGTGTGGGGCCGAGGGAGAAAGTCTGGAACGTCTTTGCATTGACCAGTCGTCGTCCCTTCAAATCCACGAGCAGGCAGTGTGCGCGGAGGAAGTCCGCACCCAGCAATGGCTGTGATACTGCGGCCAGCATAAATGTCCATGTAAAGCAGCTGGAACCGAACTGCAAAGGGATGGTTCTTGTGCCATAGGTGCAGATGGTGCTGCTGTTGGCTGCCGTAAGTTCCAGTCCTGTTCGTCTAGTTGGGGTATCGTGGCTCGAGGGGGGTAGGACATTGATTTCAGCCCTTGTGTCCACCAGGAATCTACACCTGGAGTGCTTGTCCCAAATGTAGAAGAGGCTATCACGGTGACCAGCCGCTGTAGCCATCAGTGACGGCTGGTCCTGGTGTTTCCCTGGAACGAGCATGGCGGTCGGCAGCAGCGGGCCCCGGAACCCCACCTTTGATAAAAACACCAAGACTCAGAAGTGGTGCTGTCCCTTTGTGTGTATGTTATGTGCTCTGCTACTGGGGGTGTGGAAGGGCTGGACTTCCAGCCATGCCGCAGCACTAATTCCAATGGTGGTTCCGCCATTTTGTTTGGCGCACTAAAGCACGTCCACATGGGCAGCCACCCTGCGCGGGTCTCTGAAGTCTTCATCTGCTAGCAGGAAGCGGATGTCTTCTGGCATTTGCTCCAAGAAGATCTGTTCAAAAAGCAGGCAAGACTTATGGCCGTCTGCCAGTGCTAGCATGTTGCTCATCAGGGTTGATGGCGCACAGTCGCCCAGGCCGTCCATATGCAGTAACCGCGTGGGAGAGGCCAAATGTGCGGATTAACAGGGCCTTGAGTGCCTCGTACCTGTCTGTTGCCGGGGCTGATGGAGAAAGTCAATAACATGGCCTGCTGTCTCCTGGTCAAGGGTGCCCACCACGTAGTTATACCTGGTGGTGTCTGAGACAATTTGCCTGACCTGGAACTGGGTCTCTGCTTGCTCGAACCAGACCAGGGGTTGAGTGGTCCAGAAAGTTGGCCGTTTAAGGGAAACTGCATTCTGCAGAGCCGAGTTGTTCATGCTAGATCCAAATGCTGTTGGACTGCCGGGGTCACCAATGTAGTCGCGCTGATATGCAACAAGTGAAAACAACACTGAGTCGAGCAGGGTCTGGTTGAACTGTTTACTGTTTCAGTTCACGCGTGCTAAAGTGCCCACTCCCAGCATCCCCACTCTTTGCGGGGAGGAAGTGACGTCGGCTTCCGGACCGAGGTCTGCCCCGCACTCAGAGCCCTCCCGGTTGCCGCTGGCTGCGGACTCGCCCGCGACTGCTGGAGCCAGTTCGCTGGCGCATGGGCGAGCCACCACAATGCTATCTTTTATTTCCTTAGTTATCCAAGGCAGGCTCTCCCCACACTTACTGTCCCTGCTTTTGATTGGAATATACTTCTGTTGAGCACTGTGAAAAATTTTTGAAAGTATTCCACTGTTCCTCAACTGTCCCACCAAATGCTCCCAATCCACATTAGCCAACTCCCCCCTCATCCTGTTGAATTCCTCCAGCATTTTGTGTGTGGTGTTCTCCCATCATCGTTGCTGCAGTTTGGAGGATATAGGTAGTTCACTTTTTTGCTATTTTATACTAATATTTTTAGAGCCCAAGAAGTTCACATATATCTATGTGTAGACTGGTAAATCAAATTAGTGGTAATAGTGTGGAGGATGAATTTGTGACGTCTGAGAGATGATGTTCTAGATCAGTATGTTGAGAAACTAATGAGGGACAAACTATGAACATGAGAAGCTCTGCAGATGCTGGAAATCTAAAGCAACACACAAAATGCTAGAGGGACTCAGCAGGTCAGACAGCAGCTATGGAAATGAATAAGCCGTTGACATTTCAGGCCAAGACCCATCTTCAGGACTGGAAAAGAAGGGGGATGATGACAGAGTAAAAAGGTGGAGAGATGGGAATGAGGATAGCTAGAAGATAGGTGAATCAGGTGGGAGAGAAAGGAAATGGCTGGAGAAGAAGGAATCTGATAGGAGAGGAGAATGGACCACAGGAGAATGGGAAGGAGAAGGGGACCCAGGTGGAGTTGATAGGCAGATGAGAAGAGGTAAGGGGCCAAAGTGGGGAATAGAAGAAGGGAGGAGGGAGTGAATTTTTTTTTTTTACCGGAAGGTAAAATAGATATCCATCCTATCAGGTTGGAGGCTACCCAGATGGAATACAAGGTGTTGCTGCTCCACAAGGGTGGCCTCATCATGGCATAAGAAGCCATGGACCAACATGTCAGACCAGGAATGGGAATATGAATTAAAATGTTTGGCCACTGGAAAGTTTTGCTTTTGGCAGATGGAGTAGAGGTGTTCGACAAAGCAGTCCTCAGATCTACAACAGGTTTCACCAATGTCGACAAGATTGCATTGGGAGTGCTGCACATAATAGACGACCCCAGCAGATTCACAGGTGAAGTGTTACCTCATCTAGAAAGGGCTCTGAATGAAGGTGAGGGTGCAAGTGAATGGGCAGGTGAATTGGCTGCTCTCATGAGGGAAAAAGCTGTTTTAGATCTACAATGAGAAAAGATTAATTTGTTTTTTAAAGAGACCTTTGGAGAAGGTTTCAAAGGTACATTTAATGTCAGAGAAATGTATACAATATGCATCCTGAAATGCTTTTTCTTCGCAACCATCCATGAAAACAGAGGAGTGCCCATAAAGAATGAATGACAGTTAAATGTTAGAACCCCAAAGTCACCCCCAGCTCCCCTCCCTCCCACGTGTAAGCGGCAGCAAGCAATGATTCCCCCCCTCCCCCCACCGGCAACAAAAAGCATCGGCATCCAAAACCGAGCACTCAAGCATGCAGCAAAGACACAGACTTGCAGTACCCCAAAAACTGCTTGTTCACCCGGTATTTGACATACCACAGGCTCTCCTGAATAAGGGAGAAAGAGGTCTCTCCGTTTCACAGTGAGAGGGGAGACATAACAAACAACTCATTGGTTTACGATGTTAAAAGTCCGTTGCGTCACTTTTTTTCCAAGCTCTGTGCCCAAAGATCTTGGGTCTCTGGGCACACAGCCATAGATCTTCCAATTCCCACGCGACACACCAATTTTCTGTTGGGATACTGACCTTCGATCTGCCCGTCTCCAAAGCCACGAAATTTTGGACCTCCGAAGGTGGGCTAAGCTCTTAGGCCACGTCTTTGGCATGTTGAATAATGGCCAGTCACGAAATCCCGAGAGCAGGTCCCATTCCTGCAAAACAAACGAAGTCAATGTGTAACTCCAGGTCAGGGTCTTCAAAATAACTCTGAAAGGGAAAAATAGAGACATTAAAGATGGAAATAAAACTGTTTCCGAAGATGCAAGCAAAGGAGTTGCCATTTAGTGCTATCATCACTCCGCTCATAATATGGCCACACAAGGTCAGGATTGGCTACTTGACATTCTGGTGTTCAGATATTTCAAAGGGGATAGGGAGAGGAAGTATATATTTTTTAAAAAAAAAGTGAAAGAGTGGCATTGCTAGTCAGGGATAGTATCACAGCTGTCGAAAGGGAGGTTGTCTTGGAGGAAGAGTGTGTGGGTAAAGTCAGAAACAGGATGGGAGCATACATTCTTTGGGAGTACTCTCTAGCTTCCCCCCCCCCCCAATATTAAGAGGGCAGATTACTGTCTAGTATAGGAACTGTACTTCCCTTAACCGTAGGTATCTGCAGAGAGCTTTGTGGACAGCCCAGCGCATCTGCAGATGTGAACTTCCCACTATTCAAGACATCTACAAAGATAGGTGTGTAAAAAGGGCCCGAAGAATCATTGGGGACCTGAGTCACCCCAACCACAAACTGTTCCAGCTGCTACCAACCGGGAAACTGTACCGCAGCATAAAAGCCAGGACCCACTGTCTCTGGGACAGCTTCTTCCACCAGGCCATCAGACTGATTAATTTATGCTGATGCTACTGTATTTCTGTTATATTGACTATCCTGTTGTACATAGTATTTATTATGTCCTGTTGTACATACTATTTATTACTATGATTGCAATTTGCACATTTGAACGGAGTCGTAATGTAAAGATTTCTTACTCATGTATTTGAAGGATGTAAGTAATAAAGTCAATTCAATTAAAGTAGGCAGAGTTTGGAAAGGTGCAAAGAAAATTCTATATATTCATTTTCCTGTAAATTCCTGTATGAAAATGAATCTTGTAATTGCATATTTTGATAATAAATTGACTTTGAACTTTGAACCTCTCCCAATAACTCAAAACCTCTAATCCAGCTAGCATCCTTGTAAATTTCTTTTACACTATCTTCAGCTTGAGAATGTCTTTCTTCACTTGAATTGCAGTGAATCCATTGGTATTCTATACCTTGGAGCAGGGGTTCCCAACTTTTTTTTAATGCCATGGGGCTCCTACCATTAACTGCAGGGTCTGTGGATCCCGGGTTGGGAACCCCTGCAGGTTTTGGGGGCACAATGACAAAGGTGAAGATAGTTTAATTTTTGTTTGAATAGGAAGGGAATCAACAGATATAGAATTAAGAGAAATAAAAAATATCAGCCTTGACATTATTGAATAGTGGAGCAAGCATGAGGTTTCATTGCATGTTCCTACTACTTTTTTAATCTCTATTATTTTGTAAGATTAACAGTATGTACTTAGGGTTTCTCCCTGCTGTTCATGGAAATGCAAGCTCTATTTTAATAGTCTTCTGTTTTTGCTTAGCACTCTCCTCACCCTTTATTGTAATAAAGCATTCCTCTTCATTACCTTACCCTCTCTTGTTTCTTCCATTCCATTCCTTTAAGCTCCTTTCAATCTGTACTTAAGTAGTTTGTCTTCTGTGCTTGCTGGCTTAGTTTAGCTCCTTAGTTCAGGCATGTTGAAAATTGCGATAGGTATCCTGCCAGTTCTTTCTTGGACCCACCTGCTTGATAAAACTTGAACTAAAATATATCTTCTACAATTTCCAATCACTCACAAAATGCTGGAGGAACTCGGCGGGTCTGGCAGCATCTATGGAAATGAATGAACAGTCGACATTTCAGGCCAGGAGCTACCAACCCGATGGCATGGATATGAATTTCTCCTTCCAGTAATTTTTTTCCCTCCTCCTCCCCTCTTCTTCTGTTTCCCACTCTGGCCTCTTCTCAATTGCTATCACTTCTCCCTGTGCCCCCCTCCTATCCTTTCTCCTCTTGTCTACTCTCCTCTTCTATCAGATTCTTTCTTCTCCAGCTTTTGACCTTTTCCACCCACTTTGCTTCACTAATGACATTCTAGTTAGTCTCCTCCCCATCCCCCTACGTTTTTATTCTAGCACCTTTCCCCTTCCTCCTTCAGGACCGAAAATGGTCTTGGCCAGAAATGTCGACTGTTCATTCATTTCCGTAGATGCTGCCTGACCTGCTGAGTTCTGCCAGCATTTTGCATGTATTGTCTTGGATTTCCAGTGTCTGCAGACTTTCTCGTGTTTATGAATTCCAATCATTGGCATTCTTAATATTTTGTCTCTTTTATGTTGTTGCATCACGTGCAACTTCTTTTTGGAATTTTCTCAAACTAGCTTCCAATTAAATGGTGATTTAGTTAGTTTACCACTTAGTTTAATTGGACCACTTTGCTGGTTGTAAGTATGTATTGATGTTGTCTTTTAAATTGAGATAATTGCACAGATTTATATCCAGTGCACCATAACCCTATGGTGTCTTTTGCAGTCCAATTCAAACAGTCCTAATATTTGTATAAAAGAGGTGGTGCCCACAGTTTTTCTGATTAACTTTATACAGTTCATTCAATTGTATAAGTGTCATAATTAAATATTATTTTCATAAATAAACACTTGTATTTTCTTTTTGAGGTAAACTTAATTAACTTCTGGCCAGCTGGCAATTACTCGTAATTTAAAACAAGGTTGATGATCCTATTTTTAAATGCTTATTGTAAAAAGAACACTATTTTTAGATTTCCGTTTTTTCAACTCAAGGGAAATGTTAGTTACTGTGTTTGCTGGTTGATAGTGACTTGTAATATGGAATAACGTCTTCAGAAATATATTCTTAATACAATCATAAGCCATGATTCTACCTCTACATAGAACATAGAATAGTACAGCACAGTACAGGCCCTTCGGCCCACAATGTTGTGCCGACCCTCAAACCCTGCCTCCCATATAAGCCCCCACCTTAAATTCCTCCATATACCTGTCTAGTAGTCTCTTAAACTTCACTAGTGTATCTGCCTCCACCACTGACTCAGGCAGTGCATTCCACGCACCAACCACTCTCTGAGTAAAAAACCTTCCTCTAATATCCCCCTTGAACTTCCCACCCCTTACCTTGAAACCATGTCCTCTTGTATTGAGCAGTGGTGTCCTGGGGAAGAGGCGCTGGCTATCCACTCTTATTCCTCTTATTATCTTGTACACCCCTATCAAGTCTCCTCTCATCATCCTCCTCTCCAAAGAGTAAAGCCCTAGCTCCCTTAATCTCTGATCATAATGCATACTTTCTAAACCAGGCAGCAACCTGGTAAATCTCTTCTGTACCCTTTCCAAAGCTTCCACATCCTTCCTATAGTGAGGTGACCAGAACGGGACACAGTACTCCAAGTGTGGCCTAACCAGAGTTTTACAGAGCTGCATCATTACATCGCGACTCTTAAACTCTATCCCTTGACTTATGAAAGCTAACACCCCATAAGCTTTCTTAACTACCTTATCCACCTGTGAGGCAACTTTCAGGGATCTGTGGACATGTACCCCGAGATCCCTCTGCTCCTCCACACTACCAAGTATCCTGCCATTTACTTTGTACTCTGCCTTGGAGTTTGTCCTTCCAAAGTGTACCACCTCACAGTTCTCTGGGTTGAACTCCATCTGCCACTTCTCAGCCCACTCCTGCATCCTATCAATGTCTCTCTGCAATCTTCGACAATCCTCAACACTATCCACAACACCACCAACCTTTGTGTCGTCTGCAAACTTGCCAACCCACCCTTCTACCCCCACATCCAGGTCGTTAATAAAAATCACGAAAAGTAGAGGTCCCAGAATGTAGAGGAAAAAAATGAGACTGAGTCAATAATGCCACTTTGCTCCAGCAGATCAGGGGGAAAAAAAACACGCATGCGTGTCAAAGTACTCCAATCGCAAAAATTTCATTCTTTGGTATTTTTCAATGTTTGGGTCCATTCTTAAACAAGTTTATCGATTTAGAAATACGGAACCTCGTATTCTGTCTGGGTAGTCTATGGCCCAAAGACATGCATATTGAAATTTCCAATTTCAGGTAACCTGCCCTTCCTCCAGTCCCTTTCTTTCCCATTCTGATCTACCCAGGCCATCCTACAATCCCCTTTTTTCTTACAGTTCCCCCAGCTCCCCATCCCCCTGGCTAACCTGGAATCGGTCTAAATTGGCATAAAGTTGCAAGTGGTAGTTGAACATTGCTTTACTGACGAAGAGCTTTGGGAAAGTAAAGTTCCAGTTCTTATGTATCATACGGCAGATAATCTGCTATCACAACAACCATTCTTTGAGGAGGAAAGTGATCACTCTGCATGTTGGAATTAATCCTGTATTTATTTTTGTAGAAACCAAAAAAAAATCCCTTCCATAGCATTAATCATTGTGCTTCACCTTTTGTTTGGATTCATCAGGATTGTATCGCATTTGCACCTCTTTTGCAGCATCAGTTTTTTTTGTTGTTGTGGTGGACACCAATGGTAAGAAAGAATTTATTTTTTGTCTTTGACTGTTCCTGATGTCACTGATCTGCTGTTTTTAAACTGCTTCATTTTCTATTGGTAAAGCAGTGGCCATGAGGCTATTGCGTAGGGAGTTGTTTCAATTATAATGAACAATATCTATTTCCAAATCGTGGCGACCTAGAGGGAAATTTGCAGGCAGTGATACCTTTTGTCCATAGAGGTGGAGGTCACAGATTATGGTGTCAAGTTTCTTCAGTTTTGTTCAAACTGCACTTGCCCCAACATTTATCCCTCCCTGTCCTGCCTTGTAGAGGGTGAAAGCATTTTTAAAACCTAGTTATTGCCTTAGTATATTTGGCTTCTTACTTACCTCATTACGATCTTACACTTTATTGTTTGCCTGCACTGCACTCTGTGTAGTTTTTACACTTTATTCTGCATTGTTATTGCTTTACCTTGTGCTGTATAGTTTGATCTGTATGAGCAGTATTCAAGACAGTTTTTCATTATATCTTGGTACATGTAAGAATAATAAACCAATACCAAAACTGTTCTGTGGTGGGTAGTAACATTATTGGGAAATTGGGTCCTGATGAAGGGTCTCAGCCGGAAACATTGACTGTTCATTCATTTCCATAGATGCTATCTGATCTGAGTTTCTCCAGTATTTTGTGTGTTGATTTAGAAATTGGAATTGTTTTGTTGTTGTAACATGTACTAAGGTACAGTGAAAAGCTTGTCTTAAATCCTGATCATTACACAGTGCGTTGAGGTAGGGCAAGGTAAAGCAATAACAATGCAGAAATAAAGTGTAACTTGTAGAGAGTGCAGTGCAGGTAGACAATAAGTTACAAGGTCATAATGAGGTAAATCGAGAGATCAAGAACTATTTATGAAGATACAGGATGAAGTTACCCCTTCCAGCTGCACTGCCCAGTAACCCCCAATTTAACCCTAGTCTAATCACGGGACAATTTTACAATGACCAATTAACTTACCAACTGGTATGTCTTTGGACTGTGGTTGAAAACCAGAGCACCCAGATAAAACCCATGTAGTCACAGGGAGAACGTACAAACTCCTTCAGAAAGTGTCAAGAATTGGACCCAGTTCACGGTAGCGTTGTGCCAACCACTACGCTACCGTGCACTAGGGAACCATTCAATAGTCCTGTAAGAGCAGGGTAGAACTGTTGTTAAGCCTGGTGATACAAGCTTCCAAAAGGTTCAAAGGAACATCTAAACAAGCCTGATGCATTTTGGAAACCAGTCCTGTGGACTAATGAAGTTAAAATAGAACTTTTTGGCTGCAATGAGCAAAGGTATGTTTGGAGAAAAAAGGGTGCAGAATTTCATGAAAAGAACCCCTCTCCAACTGTTAAGCACGGGGGTGGATCAATCATGCTTTGGGCTTGTGTTGCAGCCAGTGGCACAGGGAACATTTACTGGTAGAGGGAAGAATGAATTCAATTAAATACCAGCAAATTCTGGAAGCAAACATCACACCATCTGTAAGAAAGCCGAAGGTGAAAAGAGGATGGCTTCTACAACAGGATACTGAACCTAAGCACACCTCAAAATCCCCAATGGACTACCTCAAGAGGCGAAGATGAAGGTTTTGCCATGGCCCTCGCAGTTCCTTGACCATCGTTGAGAATCTGTGGATAGACCTCAAAAGAGCAGTGCATGCAAGACATTCCAATAATCTCACAAAACTAGAAGCCTTTTGCAAGGAAGAATAGGTGAAAATCCCTCAAACAAGAATTGAAAGACTCTTAGCTGGCTACAAAAAGCGTTTACAAGCTGTGATACTTGCCAAAGGGGGTGTTATTAAGTACTGCCAAGCAGGGTGCCCGAACTTTTGCTTTGGGCCCTTTTCCTTTATTGTTATTTTGAAACTGTAGAAGATGGAAATAAAGTTTTTTTTGCTGAAAATATTAAAGAAATGTGTTATCTTTAACTTTGTCTTTTAGAAATCAGTTCATCTTTTACTCAGCTATTCACAGTAACAGAAATTTTGACCGGGGTGCCCAAACTTTTGTATACCACTGTATACTTTTTATCTCTTGCAATGTCAAATTTCAACAGTTCTTTTCCAGTTGCATCAACTGCAGATTTCAGACATTTCTTTTGATTCTGTCTTATCCTCACTTTCTCTACAAGTTAAAACTTGTTTCATTTGCAACTTTTCCAGTTTTGATAGTTTATTGACCTGTACTGTTGCCTCACACACACATGCTGAGTATTATTAGAATACTGAGAATACTCAGGTCTGAGTACTATTAGAATTTTCAGTTACTATTTTGGATATGTGATATTTTTAATATTTTGCTTTTGAGTACAGCCCATTGCTTTTAGCGAGCTTCCTTGGGGATTAATGTTTATGAATAGTCATATTTTCTTGACTAATTGGCACTTTGAATAATTAGATTTCAAGTATTTCCACTGAGGTGCACAGTGTGCAAACGGAGGCACTAATTTTAAATGTACTACAAATAATTGGAAAAACAAAGGTACTTTAAAAAGAGATGTCTAAACAAATAATTCAATTATTTTGAAATCCTCAGTGAAAATGGGATTTCATTTTTTGGTGGGTGCAACAGGGAAAACAGGAGTAACCTTACCTGTCACACTATTTTTAAAAAATGCTTGTGACTATACCAGTGCTAATTTCTTTATACATTTTTAATGTAAATACGTCGACTTACGTATCTTAATTGTTACCGGCCGATTCTACTATTGACCTGAAAATACCACATGAATGCAGCCTGACAATTGCCACACCTTTCCACTGATCCTTCTGGTTTTTGGGCCACTTTACTTCTAAGTTAATTCCAGAGCAAAGCTGATAACATTATCCCAACCTAATGTGCTGCTGGAATGAGGCCACTGCGAGGTCTTAAAAACAATCAGTAAATTCAGTTCTGTGCAAAGAGAAGCAGCTAATTTTTCAGATTTCCAGCATCTGCAGTTTCTTGATTTTGATCAGCTGCTGCTGGGTTCTTTGCCTTGACATTCTAATGTTTCATCTTATGATTTTTTAAAACGTTATCTTGCATTCTAGCAGAAAAGTAATAAATATTTAATATTATATTTGGGCAATCCTTTTCACTAGCTTTTCAATCTGACATTCTAGATTTGACACGCAATGAGTGAGAATTTGGCTAACCGTCTGGGTCAAGTTTTTAAATTCAAAAAAATAAAATGTGAACAGATCAGAAATGTAGACTGGGTTGTTAATTGGTAAATTTTCAGACAAGTTGTGGAAAGTATTCAAATGTAGCAATACAAAACTAGTGCATATCCTTAGAAGGCAATGGTTTCACTTGTGTAGTTAGTCAGCAAATGAGGTAAGAGACATCATCCAGTTTTTAAAAAAAAGTTTATATTTTTAAAAAAATCCAGACAGCTATAAAAAGCAACTACGGGATATCAAGAAACAAGGATATGTTAAAATAAAGAATCTATTTTGTCTTTCACACTGTACTCTGCATTTCCAGAATATGGCAACAGCAGTCTGGAAATTGTCCAGAAAATCAGTTTGGAACTTCAAGGTTCCTGCACAGAATTAAGGATAATTATTTTTGTATTTCTGACCATGTAAGTGGAAGCTTTTACTTGCATGGTTCTGACCTGATATAAATAAAAACTATCTGACATTTGGTATTCCTGTACATGTAAGGAGTTAAGTCACATTCTGTTAACTTCTAAAACCTAAAATGTTCATCTCAAAGCCATGAAATTGGTTTTGCAAGTGAGTGTAAGCCAGCTATGATTAAGTTTACTGAATGTAAGATGTCATATAATAAGCTATTACTGTCAATTAAACTAATGTCTAATGTCAGATATTTTGGTGCTTTGACCATCTACACAATAATTCAAAGTACATTCATAAGGAGAAATAGTCACACCTGCATTTCATTGCTGCCAGAGGGATAAATGGATTCTTTCTATGTGTCTGAATCAATAGTACAAAAGGGACTTCAGGTAGAATTGCTAGGTAGAACAGAGCTAGTAGTGAATGTATTTGGAAGCGTATTAGAGGTTAATATTTGATTGTAACCAGTGAACAACTGTAAAAGGATTATACTATCTGATCACAGTGAAGAAATGCGTTTGAGTACAAGAGATTACAAAATTGAATCATCTTCCTGTATTTGTTTAGGTAAGGTTTCAGTTGTTATGTATTTGCGTACTATTTCTTTTGAGCTACATGTTACCAGAATTACTAGAAAATGTGAATAATTTGTATTTTTTCCATTTGAAAGGGAAAACTAGTTTGACTAACAATATATATTTTAAGGAGGTAACAAAATAGTCAATGGTAGTGCAGTAGAGGTAAATGTAAATTTTCTAGAAGTCTTTAGTAAGAGATCTAATGGTAGAATAATGAGTACAGAGTTTATGGATTGCTAACTGCTCTGAGGACAGAAGGTAGATAGTGGGGCAAAGGAAAGCCATTGGCTGTGGAGGAACATAGGTGCTAATTTACCAGGGGAATTGGCATTGGGATCACGGCTGGTCACAATTTGTATCCATGATTAAGACTCCGAAACCAAAAACTTGATTCCTAAGTTTAGGGATGATATGAATTCAGGCTGAATGGCCAATGCACCAGTAAAGAGCGATATTGACCATTACTGCACCTTCGAGACTTCAATTCACACCACAAGTATGTCATCTCGTCCAGGCAGTTCAGAAGATCAGCTCCAGAAGGAAAGTCGTAAACACGAGGAAATCTGCAGATGCTGGAAATTCAAGCAACACACACAAAAAATGCTGGTGAACGCAGCAGGCCAGGCAGCATCTATAGGAAAAGGTACAGTCGAGGTTTCGGGCCGAGACCCTTCGTCAGGACTAACAGACAGAAGAGAAAGTAAGAGATTTGAGAGGGGGAGGGGGAGATCTGAAATGATAGGAGAAGACAGGAGGGGGAGGGATGGAGCTAAGAGCTGGAAAGTTGATTGGCAAAAGGGATACAGAGCTGGAGAAGGGGGAGTATCGTGGGATGGGAGGCCTAGGGAGAAAGAAAGGGGAAGGGGAAGTAGCCCAGAGGGTGGACAAAGAGTTAGAGTGAGAGGGACAGAGGGAGAAAAAAGAGAGGAGGAAAAAGGGGGGGGGAATCAATGATAAATAAATAAGGGATGGGGTACAAAGGGGAGGTGGGGAATTAACAGAAGTTAGAGAAGTCGGTGTTCATGCCATCAGGTTGGAGGCTACCCAGACGGAATATAAGGTGTTGTTCCTCCAACCTGAGTGTGGCTTCATCTTGATAGTAGAGGAGGTGTGGCTAGACATATCAGAATGGGATGTGGAATTAAAATGTGTGGCCACTGGGAGATCCTGCTTTCTCTGGTGGACAGAGCGTAGGTGTTCAGCAAAATGATCTCCCAGTCTGCGTCGGGTCTCACCAATGTATAGAAGGCCACATCGGGAGCACCGGACGCAGTATATCACCCCAGCCGACTCACAGGTGAAGTGTCGCCTCACCTGGAAGGACTGTCTGGGGCCCTGAATGGTGGTGAGGGAGGAAGTGTAAGGGCATGTGTAGCACTTGTTCCACTTACAAGGATAAGTCCTGAATAGTGACGGAGGAAGTATAAGGGCCACATCTGCTCTCAGGATGAGGCTTTTCATTCCAGGACGAAGGAAATATCCTTTTTTTTTAAAGAAAAGGGCTTCCCTTCCTCCACCATCAACTCTGCTCTCAAACGCATCTCTCCCATTTCACACACATCTGCTCTCACCCCATCCTCTCGCCACCCCACTAGGAATAGGGTTCCCCTTGTCCTCACCTACCACCCCACTAGCCTCTGGGTCCAACATATAATTCTCTGTACCTTCTGCCACCTCCAACGGGATCCCACCACTAAGCACATCTTTCCCTCCCCCCCCGCCCCTTCTGCTTTCCACTGGGATCGCTCCCTATGCGACTGCCTTGTCCATTCGTCCGTTTTCCCCACCCCCCCCATACCTTCTCACCGATCTCCCTCCCAGCACTTATTCTTGTGAGCGGAACAAGTGCTACCCATGCCCTCATTAGGGAAAAAATAGACATCTGGATAAAAGTGATTCCATCAAGCAGATACAGCTTGGATTCATGAAGGATAAGTTTGACAAACTCACTGGAGTTATTTGAATGCAATGGGTAGAGGGGAACAGGTGGATGTTGTATGCATGGATTTCCAGAAGGCATTTGATAAGGTGCCACATGAAATACTTGTCCATAAGATAAGGATCCATGCAATTGAAGGTAATGTATTAGCATGGATAGAGGATTGGTTAGCCAGTAGAAAGCAGAGAAGGAATGGATATTTCTCGGGTTAGCAGCGAAGAGTGGAGTTGGACAGGGGTTGGTGCTGGCCTGCAACTGTTTACGATATACATAAATGATATAGAAGAGGAATTAAGTATAGCGATCCAAGTTTGCTGATAACAGTAAATAGTGGATATGCAAATTGTGTAAAGGTGTGGAGAATCTATAGAGATATGCACTTAGTGGCCACTTTATTAGGTACCCCTTTACACCTTGTTAATGCAAATATCTAATCAGCCAATCATGAGGCAGCAACTCATTACATAAATGCATATAGACATGGTCAAATGGTTTAGTCGTTCAGAGTGAACATCAGAATGGGAAGGAGTGTGATCTAAGTGACTTTGACCATGGAGTGAGTGTGCCAGACGGAGTGGTTTGAGTATCTCAGAAACTGCTGATGTCCTGGGATATTCATGCACAGCAGTCTCCCTAGAGTTTACAGAGAATGGTGCACAAAAAAAAAAAAAAAAAGACATCCAGTGAGCAGGGTTATATGCCCTGTTAATGAGAAAGGCGAGAGGAGAATGGCCAGACTGGTTCAAGCTGACAGAAGGATGACAGTAACTCGGATAACCCTGCATTACCTATTAAAGTGGTTGTGGAGTTTAACACACACAAAATGCTGGAGGAACTCAGCAGATGCTCTATGGAAATAAGGCTGAGACCCTTCATCAGGAACATCGACTCTATGCATTTCCATAGATGCTGCCTCACCAGCAGAGTTCCTCCAGCATTTTGTATGTTCTGGATTTCCAGCATCTGCGGAATCTCTTGTTTTTTTTTTTAATGATGACTGCTGAGTGCATATAAGTTGACTGAGTGGGAAAGCGTCTGGCAGATGGAATGCAATGTTGGTAAATATACAGTTATTGAATTTGAAAGGAAAAATAGAAGATCATATTATTTAAATAGTAGAAGATTCCAGTATTCATTTGTACAGATGGACTTGAGTGTGCGTGTGCATGAATCCTAGAAGGTTGATTTACAGATGCAACAGGTTATAAAGAAAGCAAATGAAATGTTGGTCTTCATTACTAGAAGGATTGAATTTAAGATTAGGGAGGTTATACTGCAAATGTAGTGGGTATAAGTGAGGCTAAATCAGGAGTATTGTGTGCAATTCCAGTCTCCTTAAGATTGTTATAGCCAGGGGTGGTAATGGGGACACTACCTATTAAATGCCCCTGATGGCGTGAGCCTCAAATAGCTTCTGATAACCAAGTCCAGCTCCTGGCCTTCACGTGTGGCTTAGCTACTAAGCCCAGTGAAATCGTTTCTACTGACAGGAAAAGGGGTAAAGGCGGATTACTGGTGCTTTAAAACTACTTGCTTCAGGCAGATGGGGCTCATCAGCCGTGGTTGGCAGCTCATCTAGGAGATGGAAAACTCTGACCTCTAATCTCCGCTGTCTTGCGGCTACACCAACTCGTGGGGAAGGCAATGGGAGTAAAACCTGAGGGGAAAAATCGGGAGCTGGAGTCCCTAAGGCAGTCTTGCATTGAGTTCATTGTTGACTGACAACTCCTGCGATGCTGCTGGTATCAAACTGTATCAGTCTCTGCTGTTCCTTAGGGTACATCAGATGCATGGACAGGGATCTTGCTACACGGGCAACAGCTTGCTCTCCATATCATACTACCCAGGCTTGCATATCTAGACAGCTAGGACACAATATCTATGGTCAACTCTGATTGACAGAGACTTCAGACACAGACTTAAGGAAAGATGTACTAACTTTGAAGGTGGTGATTCCAGAGATGAGCATGAACCTGTGAGGAGAGATTAAGTTGCCTGGGACTACTCATTGGTATTCAGAAGAATGAGAAGAGATCTTATAGAAACAAAAATTATGAAAAGCGTAGATAAGATAGAAGCAGGAGAGTTGTTGACACTGGTAAATGAGACTGGAACTAGGGGACTTGGTCTCAAAATGATCATGAGACAAATAATATACTAAAATGGATAATTCAACAAGATCTAATTACTTCTGTATTAACTTTTTGTCAGAATTTGTTTTGTGGCAGCAGTACAGTGCAGGCATACCAAAATTGCTGTAAGTTACAATACAAATACTGTAGTGTAAAAGGGGAATAGTGGGGTATTGTTCATGGACCATTCATAAATCTGATAGCAGAGGGGAATTTTGGGGGTCTTCATGCTCCTGTACCACCAGCCTGATGCTAGCAATGAGAAGAGAGCATGTCCCGCATGGTGAGTGCCACCTTCTTGAGGCAGTCTTTGGAAGATGCCTTCAGTGGTGGGGAGGCTTGTGCCCATAATGGAGTCTACAACCCTCTCTAGCCTCTTGCAATCCTGTGCTTTGGTACCTCCATACAAGATGATACCAGTCAGAATGCTGTCCACGGTACTTCTGTTGAAATTTGCTAATCTGTGACATACCAAAGCTCTTCAAACTCTGAATGAGATATCACTGGTGTGCCTTCATTGTGATTGCATCAGTATGGTAGGCCCAGGATCGATCCTTAGAGATTTTGATGCCCAGGAATCTGAAACTGCTCCCGCTTTCCACCAATGACCTCTGAATTCGGATTGGTGAGTGTTTGACCTTTTTAAGGTCTTCTGCTTGCAAATTTGATCTTTTCAAAGTGAATCATTTCACTGTTTTCCAGGCTGAATTCCACCTGCCACTTCTCAGCCCAGCTCCTGTCAATATCCTGTCAAAATCCTATTGCAACCCACCACTCCACCAACCTCTGTGTCATCTGCAAACTTACTAACCCACCCTTCCACTTCCTCATCCAAGTCACTATAAAAATCACAAAGAGCAGGAATCCTGCAACAGATTCCCGTGAAACTCCAATGGTCACTAACCTCCAAGCAGAATATGGTCCATCTGCAACCACCCTTTGTCTTCTATGGGCAAGCCAGTGCAGTATCCACACAGCCAAGTTTTTCTGGATCCCATACCTCCTGACATTCTGAGAGGGCCAACCATGGGGAATTGTATCAAATGCTTTACTAAAATCCATATAAACCACATCCAGTGCTTTGCCTTTATCAATTTGCATTGTCGCACCCTTAACAAATTCAATGGGGATGCAAGCTATCCGGGCCAGGGGACTTTTTTAAAGCTTTTTTGCCCCAGTTGTTTGCCTAACAGTATACCTCAAGCGACCATAATGGTATTTAAGTCCACCTCAGTATTGTTCCATATTAACAGGATGCTCACAGTATTTTCAGCCTTTAAAATGTCTGATTTCTCCAAAAGAACAAAAGCAAAATGCCTTTTTTTTTTAATTGTGTTTTGGCATTTTCATCATTGAAACTTTTGCTGAAGCTTGTTTAAGATCCAGTGGTAATTCTGTAGTCTTAGGATTTATGCAACCATGATTTCAGTGCTAGTTGAGGCTATTAATTTGATATGTACTGTATTTATTTGCATTTTATTTCCTAAACTGCTTAGTTTCAACAATTGCTATGATTCTAAAACTGTACTGTTCACATTTAGCAGATACATTGTGAAGTTGTAATGGATTTAATAAATGGCCAAGGCCGTCAAATGAAAATGTAAGGAAAAACTATTGGCTTTGAAGAACTTAAATTCAAAATGACATCAACTGAAGATAAAAGAGCCATGCATGAGCGTACACTTGTGAATCCACAGCCACCAGCATACTGCAATCCAAATAAACCTAGCCGCATGACAAATCAGCTGCAATATTTGCAGAACGTGGTGGTTAAAGCTTTGTGGAAACACCATTTTGCGTGGCCATTCCAGCAACCTGTTGATGCTGTGAAGCTAAACTTGCCTGTAAGTATGATATTTTTATCTGTTCACAACACTTTTTACACCATCCTGTTTTATTCAGTAGCCGCAATTAACAAATTGCTCAGCACGTCAGTCATGAGGTTGAAGATCAAACACTGTATCTATAACAAAATTAAACTGTTTTATTTTGGGTATATGGGCAGGCTGTCTTTGTAGCAATTGTAAGTAATACTGGCAGCAGACGCCGATGTAGTAAATACTATATAATAAAACAATTTGCACAAGCATTTTATACTTGTGGGTACCTACTATCATGGTGCTGATAGGATTTTCTTGCTGATTTAAAATTTTAGTCCATTGTTCTTCCTAATTGTCTTCGATGAACACATTTTGCACAAGTTAATTCTCTTTCTCTGAAAGAAGAATTGACCTGCATAGTGAGGCAGAGCAATTCAAACGCTAGAAGACTTTGAAAGTTCATTGCCTTATTTGAATGTTGGATAAGTGTGGAAAGCAGGAACTCTGAAAAACAAACCTAAACATAAGAGTCAATATAATTGAAGCCGTAGGGTAATGCTACAACTCTATAAAATGCTGGCTAGGTCACACTGGGAATATTAGAATAGATTAGATTAGATTATGAGAACACTTAGTCCTCATTTATTGTCATTTAGAAATGCATGCATTAGAAAATGATACAATGTTCCTCCGGTATGATGTCACAGAAACACAAGACAGACCAAGACTAAAACTACAAAAACCACATAATTATAACATATAGTTACAACAGTGCAAAGCAATACCGTAATTTGATAAGAGCAGACCATGGGCACAGTTTTTATTTAAAAAAAAGTCTCAAAGTCCCGATAGCCCAACATCTCACGCAGCTGGTAGAAGAGAGAAACTCTCCCTACCATGAGCTTCCAGCGCCATGTTTATTGTGTTTAGTTTTGGTCGCCTCATGATAGGAAGGTTGTGGAAGCTTCAGTAAGGGTGCTGAGAAGATTTACTAGGAAGCTGCCTGGATTAGACAGCATGTCTTATGAAGATAGCTTGAGCAAGCTAGGGCTTGATAGAGGTGTACAAGATGATAAGAGGCTGTAGACATTTACCCAAAATGGAAATGACTAATATGAGAGCGCGTCATTTTAAGGTGATTGGAGGAAAGTATTGGGGAGGTGTCAGAGGTTTTTTTTTCTTTAAGCACTGAGTGGTAAGTTTTTTACGGAATGGTGAGTGCATGAAACGTCCTGCCAGGGTGGTGGTAAAGGCGGATACATTAAAGGCATTAACAAACTTAGGCTGGGTGCTATGTCGGAGGGAAGGATTAGATTGATTTTAGTTTGTTAAATGTTTGGCAAAACGTGGTGAACTGAAGGCCTGTATTTTCCTGTGTTCTATGTAATTAGTTTTTTTTGTGTTGTGCCATATTATCACAAGGGCTCTCTAAATGTTGGAAAGCAAAGATGAGATGATTCAGCCATATTCCATCATTCGTTGACAGCAGTTCTTCCTAATCACCCTTGAATTTTTCTTTTCTAAGATGCTTTAATTACATGCCTCTTATTATCTGACTGGCCAGCCAGAAGAGGAAAGACCTTTACCATTTGCTTCATCAAAAGTTAGTTTGCCAGCAACTTTACACAGTTCTTTTGACTTTGGCTGCAGTGGAAATAACACGGCTATTTGAAATATTTATCCTTAGACTTTTTATTCCTCTCTGATACTTGACATCATTTAAAACAATCTATATTGGAAATTTTCTATAACTTTGTTTTTAAAAATACTATTCTTTATGGGGAAATTCAAGGGCGAGTTCACCTTATAGAACATAGAATAGTACAGCATGGAACAGGCCCTTTGGCCCACAATGTTGTGCCGACCCTCAAACCCTGCCTCCCATATAAGCCCCCACCTTAAATTCCTCCATATACCTGTCTAGTAGTCTCTTAAACTTCACTAGTGTATCTGCCTCCACCACTGACTCAGGCAGTGCATTCTACGCACCAACCACTCTCTGAGTAAAAAACCTTCCTCTAATATCCCCCTTGAACTTCCCACCCCTTACCTTGAAGCCATGTCCTCTTGTATTTAGCAGTGGTGCCCTGGGGAAGAGGAGCTTGCTATCCACTCTACCTATTCCTCTTATTATCTTGTACACCTGTATCATGTCTCCTCTCATCTTCCTTCTCTCCAAAGAGTATAGCCCTAGCTCCCTTAATCTCTGATCATAATGCATACTTTCTAAACCAGACAGCATCCTGGTAAATCTCCTCTGTACCCTTTCCAATGCTTCCACATCCTTCCTATAGTGAGGTGACTAGAACTGGTTATTGAAAAGATGGTGATGTATTGCAGATATAATTAGAATAAGTCTTGATACATCAATGTCAGGGAAGAGTAAACCAGAGTTTAAAGTTCCAGGTTTGATTTTTCAAGGAATTTTGTAACTAGTATAACAACTTTCTAGTCAAATTATTACCATTATCCATTTATTTTTGTATCTTTTAAAAAAAACTCAATGTAAATTTAAAAACACAAACACGAGGAAATCTGCAGATGCTCCCAGTGGTGGATTTGACTTTTTATTCTTTGCATAATTAGTCTAGACCCATACATTATCCTTTGCAGAAATGTATAGCTAATTTACTCCACCATGGGTGTAATGGCATCTGCACTGGCACTGGAGGTGAGTGGTCCTGGGTTCAAATTTGGCCAGCTCCTTGCACGCTTTCTTTTCATGTTGGGTTCAGCATTGAGCTAGCAAATCAGCCTTTTTTTTTTTAAAAAAAAAATAAACAACAGACAAATGTGAAAGAAATGGCAAGTTTGCTGCCCAATGTGCCACACAGCGCAGAGAGGAACAACTACTCTACCAAATCCTAGTTTTATCACTTTTTGATCTGCACTTAATTGTTTGCATGTACACTTCCAGGAAATATTTCAATCCGGACATCCAGTAAATTGGACAACTGCAACGAATACTGGAATTCTGAGATTAAAAATTGCAATATCGAGCATGTCAGGTTGCGTCTGAGTGGTTAAGAGATGGGTGGAGAGTTAATATTTGAAATCTTTGAGAGTATTTAGTTTTCATTTCAAAATTTGGCGGGAGGAGAAGATGGCAACACGACGCAGCACGCGCAGCTCTCAGGTGAAATGATATCGTATCTGTTAAATAGGGGCCGTGGACAATTCTGATTTGATGGAGACAGACGTGAAAGCACAGAGGAACATCTGGAGAAATTTCTAAAAGGCTGGTTCGCTGCCGCTGTTACTGGGCGATTGAGAATCTTCCAGAGGGAAGGCCCCAAAATCCCCGGCTTTGCCTGCTGTTGGCGACGGAGACTGAGGTCGAATTGTTTGGGTAGAGACAGCGCTCGTTACTCGGTGTCGGAGGGCTGATCGGAGACTCAAAGTTTTCGGACGACTCAGAGTCGGACTGTGGTCGGGCATGGCAGGGAGAGTTTTCTTCCTTCTCCTGTCTGCTTGAGATATGGGACATTCGAGAGACTTTGAACTTTTTTACTGTGCTATGGCCTGTTCTTCATCAAGTTATGGTATTGTTACACTGTTGTATGTTATAATTATGTGGTTTTTGTTAGTTTTTCAGTCTTGGTCTGTCCTGTGTTTTTGTGATATCACACTGGAGGAATATTGTATCATTTCTTAATCCATGCATTACTAAATGACAATAAAAGAGGACTGCGTGTCCTCATAATCTAATCTAATCTAATCTAAATGTATTTCTGTAATCTGGTTCATATTGTCACATTTTGTTTTCTCAACATTATGGACACATTTTCCTCAATCCAGACCCATTACTCTATCATTGGTAAGTATTAGGATGTCTTTCATAATGTCTATATTTCAGTCCTTGGCACTAAAATTCCTGTTGTACTGAAACGTGAATGGTGCTTACTGAAACGGAGACACCTCTTTTTCTCTTATTAGGGAGAGCCTGTGGTATATCGAATTACTGAACGAGTGGTCTTTGGGGTACTGCAAGTCTGTGTCTTTATTGATGCTTTGCTGCATGCTTGAGTGCTCGGTGGGGGGTGCCGATGCTTTCTTTGCTGGTGGGGGAGGGGGGATTGTTGCTTTGCTGCTGCTTGAGTGTGAGGGGGGAGCTGGGGTGGGGGGGCTTTAGGGTTCTAACAATTTACTGTCAATCATTCTTTGGGGTACTGCTCTGTTTTCGTGGATGGTTATGAAGAAAAAGAATTTCAGGATGTATATTATAAACATTTCTCTGACATTAAATGTACCTAAAGAAACATTTGTTCAAAACTATTTTACATTTCCTCCTATTTTAAGATTCCCATTTTCATTTCTTGATGTCTCAGTACTTCATTCTACTTGATAAGTCCTCATTTTTCAAAAAAAAGTAACCATGTTGTATCATCATGTGGAAAATTAAAATGTTTGATCAACTATTTTCTTTGTAAGTTGAGTGAAATTCAAATTTTATATTGAATAACAAGCATCAAAGATTTGTAGTGTGTTTAATGTGTTTGGGATGTTTTAGAGTTGTATTTTCTTAAAATTTAAAGACTGTGCTGCTAAATTAATGAACTAATAGAAGGAAAAAAAACTAAAGCTGGTTCCAATCTCAACATCAATGTTTTCTTTCTCTCAGGATTATTATCAAATAACAAAGAAGCCAATGGATCTGGGTACAATCAAAAAACGCTTGGAAAATAAATATTATTGTAAAGCTATGGAGTGTATAGAAGACATAAATACAATGTTTACCAACTGTTACGTATATAATCGGGTATGAAATTACTTAATTTGTTCTGTGAAAGTTTTAATGGTTGTATCATTATCAATATAACCAATGGTTTTTCTTGTAGCCAGGTGATGATATAGTTCTAATGGCACAAACACTAGAGAAGCTATTTTTACAGAAGGTGGCAAAAATGCCACAAGATGAAATAGAACTTCCAGTGGCTAATAAAAGAGCAATTCATGGAAAAGGATCAGGTAATCAAATGGATATATTTCTCATCTTGTGTATATAGCTCTGTAACTGTACGTTGGAGGAAAGAAAGGTGACGGTCTTTTTCTATAGTATAGTCTCAGTCTGGTAAGATTTCCAAAATTATTACAAAGATCATAGGATGTGTGATTGAGGCTGACTGATTTAGTAGTTTTCCCCTCATCTAAAGACTCGGAGACTGGGTCTTGTTGAAATAGAAATGACAATAGAATACAAGATCTACTGAGTGCTTCCAACAATTCCCTTTGTTTTAGATTTACTCTTTTCCGTTATCAAATATGTAATGAATGGTCTGAGTTACCTAAGGTGATGAAAGCAGTTGGTGTCAATTACAACAGTGGTCCCCAACCACCGGGCCGCAAAGCATGTGCTACCGGGCCGCGAGGAAACAATATGATTTGGCGATATGAAACGATATGAGTCAGCTGCACCTTTCCTCATTCCCTGTCACGCAGTGTTGAACTTGAACGCACAAGAGGTCGTTAGTGACCGAAGACAAATGACCCAAGACGTGCAAAGGAATGGGTCCGTGACCCACTTGTGAATGTCCCCGGTGAATCATCTATGTCAGTGCGAGAAAAAGATCAATTCCTCGAGCTTGCAAATGACGGTGGGCTGAAAAGTATGTTTGACATAACATCTCTGCCGGCATTCTGGATCAAAGTCGAGGCTGAATATCCTGAGATAGCCACGAAAGCACTGAAAACATTGCTTCCATTTCCAACATATCTCTGCGAAGCAGTGTTTCCTGCAATGAATGCAACGATAACTAAATTGCGGAATAGACTGGACATACGATACTCTTCGAGTATCGCTGTCTCCCATCACCCCTCGATGGGACCGTATTGTTGCAGGAAAACAAGTCCAGGGCTCCTGCTGATTCAGCAATATTGGTGTGTTGCAATGATTTTATATGTTCATAAGAGGAAAATATGCGCTGTGTGTTTAATATCCAAACTTAAAATGTTATGATGCTATTGACTTATAATTGACTTATCAATAGTCATGCGAGGAAAATATGCGCTGTGTTTAATATTAAATTTGTTAGGTAAACCCTTTTAGAAATGAAATTGAGTGTATTAGCCACAAATGACTTATAGTTGACTTATCACCTATATTCCGGTCGTGATTAACACCCCCCACCCCCCCCACCCCCGGCCCTGGTCGGCCGGTCCGCAAGAATATTGTCAATATAAACCAGTCCGCGGTGCAAAAAAGATTGGGGACCCCTGAATTAGAATAATCTTAGCTGAACTCAAAGTTGATCATTGGGTTGACGTCAAATAGTATCACCTCATTTTGGAGCTGGGTTTTTCAACTCCTTTTATGCCATGGACCAATGCCATTAACCAAGGATGCCAGGTTCTGAACCATTGTTTTGGAGGAATCCTAGAATTTCTTTCTCAAGACACTAATAAGGCAGGACAAGGGAGGGGTAGTTGTATATTCCTGGAGAAATCTTCGTTGTTTCAACCGCAATTTTGAATTTCCTACAGGAAATTTTTAAAATGTTATTATATTTTTCACAATTGTATTATTAAATGCTCCACCACCTTGAACATTGCAGTGTATTTGATAAGCAAAGGTCCACTTGTGAAAAACCTGGGTTTCATCTTGAGTTTTCTATTTTCGTGCTTGGTGTCTTTCCAATTTGCAGGATAGTGGGACTAATTTTAATTTCATCCAGATAAGTGTGAGGTGTGACATTTTGGGCAGACTAATAAGGGTAATGATAAGAGTTAGCAAAGAAATAGGAAAAAATCCTTTTAATATAACATTCATGAGAAAGGTGAGAAGCATTTCCTGGCATCATACTGGATGCTACACCAATGATTGATGTTATTGTGTGTGAGATAGATGGTGGTTTTAAAGATGACATGAACATAGAACAATGCAGCATGGGACAGGCTATTTAGCCCACAATGTGGTAATCTTGATAACTTTGGACTACCAACTGTTGAGGTTAAGTGGCTAGAAAGGGAGGAGAGGCTGAGAGTAATATTTTTCCAAGGAAGGGACATGGGTTTGTGTTTGTTCCAATGGTTTTATTGTTGGGTTAGTTTTATTATTGTTATAGGAAGCTATGAAGCCTTTTCTCTTCATCATGCATTTCTGCTTAAGGATTCAAAGCACTATCTATATCCCTTTTAACTCTTGTGTTACCCTCAAAAGATGGGTCTAATTGAAACAATAAGTACGTCAATGCTTTTGATGTTTGTGGCTTTCACTATCCTGCTAAGCATCAAGATCCGGATTTCAGCCTCTTTCTTGTGTTTAACTGATTTCTTAGACTATTGCTACTTCTCACCCTGTCACTTGTGAAAATGCTATTCCCTTCTCTCACTTCCTCTGTCTCTACCACATCTGTTCTCAGGGCAAGGCTTTCCATTCCAGAATGTCTGAGATGTCCTCCTTCAACGAACAGCATTCCCTTTCTCTACTATTGATGCTACCTGGATCTCCTCCAGTTCCTGGACATCTGCACTCACCACCTCCTGGCCACCATAACAGGTTTAGATTTCCCCTTGTCCTTGCCTACCCCATAAGTCTCCGCATTCAACACATAATTATCTGTAACTTTCACTATCTTCAACGAGGTCCTACTACTAAACACTTTTCCTCCCCTCCCCACCCCATGCTATCTGCAGGGATCACTCTCTACCTAAGTCCCATGTCCTCTCATCCAAACCCGATCCCTCCAGGTACTTAACCCTGTAAGGAAGACGAGTGCTACACCTGCTCCTCCCTCGCCACTATATAGGACCCCATTTAATCCTTTCTGCTGATGTGACACTTCACCTCCGAGTCTGTCAGGGCTGTATCCAGTGCTTGATAGATTGGGGCACTTTGTTGAGAACCTTCACTCCATCCACCATAAGAAGGTGGGCTTTGCCTATTGGCATCCATTTTAATTCCATTGCCCATTCCCATTCTGGCAAGCTGTTCTGTGGTACCCTCTACAACCACAATAAGGCTACTCCCAGGTTGGAAAAGCAACACCTCATTCCATATGGATAGCCTCCAACCTGATGGCATGAACATCAATTTCTGTAACCTCATTAATTTCTCTCCCCTTCCCCTTCTCTTTTTTTCCCCATTCCCCATTCTGGCTCTCCTCTTACCTGCTCATCACCTCCCCTCTGATGCCCTACTTCTAATTTTCCCATAGTCCTCTCTCCTCTCCTGGCAGATTCCTCCTTAAACTCTTTGCCTTTTCAACCTATAATCTTTATTATGAAACCACAAAGCCCTTTGATTTGTCTTGCAACAGGTTCTTGCTTTCTGCTCCTTAAAAAGGATTCTCAGACTATTAAATAAACATGGTCTTCACCAGCTGCCCAACTGCTTCACTTCATATACTGCATTATGTAGCTTTAAAAGCTTTGTGAAATGATTGAACCATTTGCTGCTAGCTCTGTTCATTTTTGCTTATCACCAGCTCCATACTGTCTCCGTGCAATTCTGTAAACTTGCTTGAATGCAAGATCAACAGGAAAATATTCTTACTTAATGTCCTCTATTCACAAACCTGTATCTCTTTCCATTTTCACCTTAGTTTTTCCACAATATGGCTTTTATGATCTCTAAAAGCTAAACGAGTTTCTTTTGCTTTAGAATTGATTAAATGAATGGTTGATTCATTAACCATACACAACCTTTTGATCATGGCTTCACTTTAGCCACTAGCTAGTTTATCTAAGATTTCCACTGTCTAAACATGTCGGCACCCTTTTTTATATTTTCAGTGGTTCACTTGTTAAAAATACCAAAACATAGACTAACATGCTAATTTTGAATGCAAGGTTCACCCAATGCTTACTGAGACAGATGATGAAATAGTGCAATGCAGGTGCTCATACATGATCAGCATGCATTTTCAGAATCAGAACCAGATTTATTATCACCGGCCCATGTCAAAAAATGTATTGCTCTTTTCAAGGTGTTACAAATCTTTTTGATGGCTTTAAGAAATTTCAACATGGGGATCTGAGGGTGTCCTTGTGAGTGAATGGATAATGAAGATTGACTTTAATCTTGCAAAATTAATCCAAATTTCTTTCTTTCCATTATCCTTGGTCTCTTTCAAATGTTTATTTCCTAAATGTTGCAAGAGTTCCAATACATAGATACCCGACTTAACTTTCCATGTCAGTGAATAGAAATGACCTTGGTTTAAGCCACTGGTAGAGTCACAGGACACTATCAGTCAGAAACAGGCCATTTCACTGATCTAGTCCGTGCCAAACTATTAATCTGCTTCGTCCCATCAACCTGCACCGGGACCAAAATTGCTGATCTAGTTCACCACATTATCATCCAGATTATTGATATAGATGTCAAGCATCGATGGACCCAGCACCGATCCCTGCGGCACAGCACTAGTCACAGGCCTCCAGTCAGCAAGGCAACCACTTTCTGGCTTTTCCCTCAAAGCCAATGCCTGATGCAATTTACTACTGTGCCAAGTGACTGAACCTTCTTGACCAACCTCCCTTACAGGACCTTGTCAAAGGACCTTGCTAAAGTCCTTGTAGAAAACATCCACTGCCTTGAATTTATCAATGTCCCTGGTAACTTCCTCAAAAAAGCTTTGAGATGGTTGTGTGCGTAGATCGCATCTAACCTATGTTGACTAACCCTAATCAGTCCCTGTCTATCCAAATACTTTATATCCAGTCCCTTTAATTACATTCTAATAACTTGCACACTATTGATGTCAGGCTCGCCACTGTATATAATTTCCTGGCTTATTCTTGGAGCTTTCTTGAACAACATCAGCTCTCCTTCAATCCTCCGGCACACCACCCGAGGCTAAGGATGTTTTAAGTACCTCTGCTCGGGCCCGAGGGATTTATCCACCCTAATTTGCCTCAAGACAGCAAATATCTCCTCCTCTGTAATCTGTATAGGGTCCATGACCTCACTCCTTTGCCTCACTTCTATAAACTGTGTCCATCTCCCGAGTAAGTACAGATGTTTAAAAAAAAAAAAAAAAAAAAAAATCCCCATCTCTTTCTGCTCTGTGCATAGATGACCACTCTGATCTTCCAGAGGACCAACCTGTCCCTTGCCTTTTGCTCTTAACATATCTGTCAAAACCCCTGGGGTTTACATTCTCCACGTCTGAGCAGCCTCATGCCCTCTTATGTACCCTTTGGTGTTGCTCAAGTAAGGTGTCTTGGACCCCTACTCTTTTCCTTATTCATGCTCCCCTTAGGAGGCATGATTAGAGAGTATATTGAATTGACATTATTACTTACATCCTTCATATACATGAGGAGCAAAAATCTCAATTCCTCAATAAACCCTATTTCCACAGATATGCAGACGACACATCATTGTATATCTTGGATGAGCCTGAGGATGACAACACCCTGTCCTTTCTGACTTCTGGTATTTCTGCAATAACCAAATGGATGAGCAAAAATTCCCAAAGAAAATATAAAACTGAAATCCTTTTCTTTGGTTCCAAAGCCAAAATAGATAAACTACTTGATAAACTTGGGAAATTGACTGCCCTTGTAAAATCAGAAATAACCTGCTTGGGTGTTATCCTTGATTCAGGTTTGAATTTTAAATCTCACTTAAAGAAAGTGACCAGAGTAGTATTTCTACACTTAACAAATATTGAAAAGGTATATTTGTTTCTATCATGTAATGATGCTGAAAAACTAATTAACATCTTTATATTGAATAGACTAGATTACTGCAGTGCAGTTTTTAATGGTCTTCCAAAGCAATCTATTGACCAACTTCAACTCATTCAGAATGCTACTGCTAGACTTGTAACCAAAATTAGGGTGAGGGAGCATATCACTCCTGTATTACTACTCGAGCTCTCAAGTATTCATCCATTGGTCTCTAAATTTAATCTCCCTGAAAAGATAATTGGCAGGTCAGCTTCTTTGAACTACACTCTTAAACTGTGGAATTCAACACCTAAAACTACAAGGGATGCAGACTCAGTTGATGGTTTTAAACAGATCAAAACCTGCTGAGTTTTCTTTAACCTTTTAACTAAAATCTTTTTGTCCTCTTTTTATTTTCATATTTGTACTTTTATTCCATTGTAAAGCACTTTGAACTACATCATCTGTATGAAAAGTGCTCTATAAATATATTCTTTTAACTGTCCTGATTTTCTTAAGTGTTCTCATGCATTTCTTGTATTCCTCATACCTCACTTGTTCTGACATGCCTATACCTGCTTTATTTTTCTTAACTGGGGGTGGTAGTGCCAATAAGCTCCCAGTACCTAAGTGCTCCAAATGACATATGACTCTAACAGCCTCTGATAACCAAGTCCAACTCTTGGCCTTCACGTGTGGCTTAGCTACTAGGCCTGGTGGACTGTTTCTACTGACAAGAGAAGGGGCAAAGGTGGACCACTGGCACCTCAAAACCAGTTGCTTCGGGCAGGTGGGGCTCATCAGCCTTGGACGGCAGCCCACCTAGGAGAAGGAAAACTCTGATTTTTAAACCCCCACTGCCTTGTGGCCATACCCACCCATGGGAAAGGCTTCAGGAGTAAATCTCGAGGGAAAATATCCGGAGCTGGGGTCCCAAAGGCAGTTTGATGTTGTTTACAACTTCACTCTGGCAGCCTCTGCGATGACACTGGTGCCAAGCTGTATTGGCACTTGCCCTTCCCCTGGACTACGTCAGTGACGTGGAGAGGGGGAACTCACTGCACGGACAACAGCTGGTTCTTCAAATGTTCCAGCCCAGGCTTGCGGCCTGGAAAGGACACAGTCCACCAGAGGTGGAAACCCATGATCCCCTGGGATTGACAGCTGCCTACTACTTTTTTAACCAAAACCTCAATATCTTTCAAAAACCAAGGTTCCCTAAACCTGTTATCCTTGCCTTTTATTCTGACAGGAACATATAAACTACGTATTCTCAAAATTTCACTTTTGAAGGTCTCCCACTTACCAAGTACAGCTTTGGCAGAAAACAACCTCTCCCAATCCACACTTGCCAGATCCTTTCTGATACCGTCAGAATCGGCCTTTCTCCAATTTAGAATCTCAACCCGAGGACCTGACCTATTCTTTTCCATAATTAACCTTGAAAGTAATGACATTATAATCACTATATGCAAAGTATTCCCCTAAGCAAAATTTTGTCACATGCCCCATCTCATTCCTTAATAGGGGATCAAGTATTGCACACTCTCTTGTCGATTAGTAATGCAACCCCCACCCCCTTTAATTCCTCCTGCTCTATCACATCTAGAGCAATGTAAGCCCAGAACATTGAGCTGCCAGCCCTGCCCCTCCTGCAACCGTCATAATATCACATGGTGATCCAGGTGCTAAGCTCATCTGCCTTTCCTACAATATTCCTTGCATTGAAATATATGCAGCTAAGGACATTTATCCCACCATACTTAACCTTTTGTTTCCTGTTAGGATATTCGTCCCCCTCCAGTTCAGATGCAAACTGACCCTTCTGTTCAGATCCCATCTTCCCTGGATCCAATGATCCAACAATCTGAAGCCCTCCCTCCTCCTGCTTCTCCTTAAACTGTATGATCTTCCTATTTCTAGCCTCACTGGCATGGCATGGGTAGCAATCCTGAGATCACAACCCTGGAGTTCCTGTCCTTTAACTTAGCACCTAACTCCCTGAACTCACTCTGTAGGAACTCATCACCCCTCCCACCCATGTCATTGGTTCCATTGTGGATCTTGACCTCTGGTTGTTCATCCTTTCACTTAAGAATGCTGATAAGTTGATCAGAGATGTCCCTGACCCTGGCACCCGAGAGGCAACATTACATCTGGGAATCTTGTTCTCACCCACAGAACCTCCTTTCTGTTCCCCAAACCAACAAGTCTCCTATCACTACAGCACATCTCTTCACCACCACCCAACCCTCCCCCCACCGAGCTACAGACCCAGACTCAGTGCTAGAGACCTGACTGCTGTGGTTTTCCTCTGCTAGGTAATTTCCTACACCCCACCACCCCCACAGTATCCAAAGCAGTATTCCTGTTGTTGAGAGGAACAGCCACGGGGTATTATGCACTGGCTGCCTGTACCCTTTCCCCTTCCTGATGGTCACCCTGTGATTTGCACCTTGGGTGTAACTACTTCCTTGTATATCCTGTCTACCAAACCCTCAGTCTCCCAGATGATCTGAAGTTCATGCAGTTCCAGTTCCAATTCCCTAACACGGTCTGTTAGAAGCTGCAGCTAGATGCACTTCTTGTAGGTGTAGTCATCAGGGCCTGGAGGGGTCTCTGCCTTCCCACATCCCACAAGAGGAGCATTTCACTATCCTGCCTGGCATCCTCACTGCCCTAAATGTGCAATAAGAATTAAAGAATAAATAATGAAGAAAAAATCTGCCTATGGCCTATGCGTCTCCTCATCAAAGCCTCAACTCCCCACTCTAACACTGGCCCACTCACACAATGGCATCTCTGCTTAAACCTAACTTTTATTCCATCTTGTCAAGTTTCTAATTATGCACAATCTAATGCCCCCCTTGGGAACAGTGGCACACCAAAAATGCACCGGCTACCCCCCCCCCCCCGCTCACTTTTAAACTCCTCCTCCCTCCACTCAATCCAATTACCTCCTCAGGAACTGTGGCATGCAAGAGGTCGTCTCTTGTTGTTTTCTGCTATATGTACGTAAGAACTAAAAAATAGAGCACACAAAGCACGTCATAGGCCTGACTGATCTATGCTGGTATCTAAGGTCTAGAGGTGCTTTTTAAAAATTTTTAGTCCTATTTTATCTCTTCCTCTTTCTATTCCATTTTCACTTGTGATCTTAACATGACTTCTCATTTAATGCATCTTATTCATTCTCACAACTCCCATATGATTAAGTTTCACTTCAGAATCATTCTCTTTATAGCTTTCTCCAATAAGTTATGATTATGTTAGCCTTTTATTTTCTCAATTTTGTTGGTGTACTTATGTATGTGGTTTTAAATTAAAACATGCCCTAAATTGCTCATGATATCTTTAGCATGATCATTTTTTTGTGTACGATTGGATAATTATTGCACTTATCTCGGATTTGTGTCCTGTTGTGGGCAAGAGATTGTGGAGTTGAAGACAACTTGGCCCAAATGCCACAGTAACATCTAATTTTTGCACTACTATTACTATATATTACATTGAAAAGCATTCTGAGAACTTTCTAATCATTACTTTAGATATTTGTTAACCCATGATTGTTATTCAATCAGAATTGAGAATTATGCAATATAAATGGGAAGACTACTTAGAATATAATCAATGTGCAATTTTCTTGGCCAAAGATGCCTAAAAGGATTTCTCACACTGTTTGTAAATGTCTCTTTTTGTAGAAAGCATTCTGTCTGGTTTCAGGATGACTTGGTTTGACAATATGCTCTGCACATGACAGCAAGAAATTGTGTAATTGTGGCCACAGCTCGGCACATCACAGGAACCAGTTTCCCCCTATGGTTTCTCTCTCTGTAAAACAGGCAGCATAATCAAAGACCCAACCTACCCTGGATGTTCCCTCTTCTCTCCTCTCTCTTCTCCCTTCTCCCATTAGGCAAAAGATATAAAAGCCTGAAAAGTCAAGGACAGCTCTATCACACCATTATCAGACTATTGAACAGTCTTCTTGTATAATAAGATGGATTCTTGGCCTCACAATCTACCCGGTTATGATCTTACACTTTATCATTTACCTACAGTGCACTTTTTTGGTAGTTTTTGCATCCTATTCTGCATTGTTATTGTTTTACCTTAATGCACTGTGCAATGATTTGATCTATATAAGCAAACTGTATCTTGGTACATATGACAATAATAAACCAATATAAATGCCATGACTGCTTTAAATTTGATGGGGGGAATTAAGGGTTTGAATGCCTAGTTGTATGCAAGTATATTTTAATAGATGCGGGGTTAATATAAAATAATTGGCAATATATTTATATCTGAAACTATTACTTTAATAAAATTACTAGCTTAGGAAAAGTCCTAGTTTTAGTTTATCTGGCAATAATTGTCTTACATGGGTCATGAATTGTAACATGGAAGGTAATTATAGGACAGATATTGATATTACTGTACTACGAGTTAGTGGTGCTATCTGTTTGCTGCCCACAGTGTCCTCAACTGTACAATCAAAGTTATGTCCACCTGCTTCTGAAGCTACAGTTCAGAAACCAGTAATATCAACCGGGACAAAAACAACATTGCTACCAGTTACTCCAATTCGACCTCTAATTTCAGCAAGCCAACCTGTTACAAAAGTAAGTGCTCCTGTTTTGGAATTTTAAAAGATTTCAAAAGATTTGTTGCTTGTTATTGTTGAAAACTGTTAAGTCATTCAGTATTTACAAACTTGGAGCTCTGAAGCAAGAAGGGAATGTGATAGCAGTTTTATGAAATAAATGCAGAAGTTAAGATATATTAATTTAGTTGAGAAGTCAGCTGAAATGAAGATTGGGAAAGGGGAGCAGGTAGCATGAGAAGTCATACCTCATTCTAACTGGGTAGCCTCCAAACCTGATGGCATGAACATGACTATTTCCTATTCTGGCTCCCCTCTCACCCCCTCTCTTCCCACTTGCCTATCACTTCCCTCTGGTTCTCTGCCTCCTACCCTTCCATGAACAACTGTCTTCCATTAGATGTCCTGTACAACTCTTTACTTCTTCCACCTATCCTCTCCCAGCTTCTTAGTTCATTTCCCCTCACCTTTTCTCTCACCTGGTTTCACCTTTTACCTGCCAGCTTGCACTCCTTTCTCTCTCCCATCTTGTCCTTGCTTCTACCCCCTTTCTTTCCAGTCCTGATGAAGGGCCTTGGCCAAAAAAGTCAACTATTTATTCCCCTCTACAGATGCTGCCTGACTAGCTGAGTTCCTCCAGTACTTTGTGAGTGTTGCTCAAGACTTCCAGCATCTGCAAAATCTCTTGTTTGTTTTAAGTGGCACCTCAGCTATGAACCAGCAGCTGTGCTACTACTAATACTTTTGAAAGAGAAATATCCCATAGAAACCCAGCTTCACTTATAATACAGGGTTCAATGGGAAATAGCCATGATATGCTTAGGCTTCTAAGAAGTTAACCCCTCCATAATGTGGGATTGCATGCCTAACACTTTGTCAAACTATAAATTGGATTTAAAGCAGAGTGCGATAAATATAAAACAGGATGATGGCATTCTGTGGAGAATAGTAGTGTTAACATTCCAGGTCAGTGACTTCATCAGAAATTGCATCAGGTTATTGATCAGAAACATTTAACTCTGTTTCTCAAATGTTGCCTAACTTGCTAAGCAATTCCAGCACATTCTGTTTTTATTTCAGGCTTCCAACACATAGGTTTTTAAAAGATATATATTGGGTGGCGGGTTGGAGATGCATCTCTACCAGAGGAGGTGCAAGGTGCTCCTTCCCTCTGCTTGCCTGCAGGTCCACCCTTGGGCAAGGTGTAACAGCTGTTTAGCACACCTCCCACTCCCCCCTCCCAATCAGGATCACGTGAAGTCATAGGAGCAAATGGTGGATAGTCGTATGAGCAGCTGGTGCATATCACCATTCCTGGTTGTGCAACCAGGCAGACAATCTCTGAAGAGTATAGGTAATGGCTGGGGTCACCCGTCATGTAAAAACACTGCCCAGAAGAAGGCAATGGCAAACCACTTCTGGAGGAAAAAATTACTAAAAACAATTATGGTCATGGACTATGATTGCCTACGTCATACGACATGGCACATAGTGATAATATTGAACTTGCTCTATGAAACGATTCAGATCAAATGCAGCTTAACTGATCTGAGGATATTTTGCTATTAATTGCAAAAGAATGGCTGTAAATACATTCTTTTGTTCATTGTTGTTTTGTCAAGTATTTGAAGTAATGTTCATATAGCCAAGTAGTTAATTTATTGCTTAGGTTTTCCTCTTCCGATGTTGTGTACTTCATTTTCAAAGTTGTAACCCACTTTAAAAGACTATTTTTATTTAAGGTAAAGAAAGGTGTAAAAAGGAAGGCAGATACTACTACACCCACTGCTTCATTTTCTAATACAAGTAGTAAATCCTTGCCAAGAAAGCCTACAAAAATCTGTTCCCAGAAGGTAACCAGTCAGTCCATCAAGTCACGTACAAAGGATTTACCAGATTCTCAACAGCACCAAGCTGGAAAAAAAGAAAAAATAATGGAACATTTACAAGACTGTAATAATATACTCAAAGAAATGTTTGCAAAGAAGCATGTTGCATATGCTTGGCCTTTCTATGAACCTGTGGATGCTGAGGCATTGGGACTTCATGATTACCATAATGTCATTAAACACCCCATGGACCTTAGTGCTGTGAAAGTAAGTTAATTACATCTCCCTCTGCCCAAACCTGAAATACTGAATAAAACTTCAAGGTTGTGGTTTATTGTCCATTTTATGTGATAGTTCATCCTCTATACTTCCTGTTGGGTTTTGTATACTGCTTATCCTATACAATCTGGCTAAAATTGAGTCAAAAACTTTGAAATTGTGACTTTTTTCCCCTCTATGTCTGCTTTTCTCCAAGGTATGTCCATACATTTCTTTTATTCCTTCATTAAATGTTCCTTTGGAATTAAAGGACTTTAGCTTTCTCTTTATTTTTGACATATATTTTGTGGAATTGGAGCACTTTGGGAGAGTGTGTGGAGACACTGTAGCAGACAAACTGAAACTTGAGGAAATTGGACCAATGGACCAAAAAAACAATCTAAAGGTTAAGTAAGAGATGTTTAAAAGAAGTTGCTAAGTACCATTCAAAGCTTGAGTAAGTTTGAGCAAGTATTGAGGTAGTAAAGATATATTTAAAGTACTGTACATCAAAGTTAATAAACTTTTAGAATCCTACTGTTGGTAACACATAAATTAAGAAAATGTAAACTGATCTCCAATATACAGTACAGTGCAAAAGTCTTAGGCACATTTATACAACTAGTGTGCCTAAGAATTTTGCACAATACTGTATTTGTCAATGTGGAATGGAGAGAGAGTTTGTACATCTGGTGGGAGCAAAGGATGTTGGGAATGGCGAGGGTAGAGAGCCGCGGGAGGGGTGTGGGACAGATGGCAGTGCTAGGTGCGGGGGGTGGTTTGAGTGCAGACACACCCAGCTCTGAGTCATGAGGCAAGATTTATTAACCATTACAGAATGTTACTGGTGCTTCCCACTCCCTCTGCTCTCTTCCACTGTTTCCAACCATGATTCCCCACTCCCTGCTCCCATCCTACTCTCTAATGTCCAGGTGTCAGTACTGTAAACTTGGACCATGGTGTTAGCTCATGAGGAAGAGAGTCTTATTTCAATAAAAAGAGATGGGTGCTTTTTCATGTTCCTGTCCAAATGTGTTCCCTGGTTCTAACTGTGACATTGATACTGAAAAACATTTGTTGATAATGTTTAGAGTTTTACAGTCTGGATAACCGCATGTGTGCGAGACCAGGTATAAGGAGAGACTACAGGGGAAGCTGAGCTGTAGCTAATCATTCTCTGACTGTGACTAGATAAATAACAGAACCAAGCAAGAGTCATCCCATCCACAAGGATCATCATGGAAAAATTTTGAAGGAGAATGGTGTAGACTCCATCAAAAGAAGAAAGCAAATTGAAAGTACAGTACCTGCACTTTCGGTTAGCTTCATCTCCAGTGCATTGATATTGATCTGTTCTGCGTTATAGCAGCAATGCAATAGCAATTTTTTTTTTATGTCAGGGGATTCATATTTTGAGCCTTGGTTAAAGCCAGGCAGAGTTCTCCACGGTGCCATCTGTGCAACTAGGTTGGAGATATACTGGTAGTTTACAAGGATGGAGAGCTAAAGGATAATGATTAAGATGAGGCTCTTGATGGAAATTTGAAAAAGAGGGGACCTATAAAATACTTAATTCACTATCCTACTCCCATTTGACCTATCTGTCTCTGTCTCCCTCTCTTTCTGTCATGGTTTCATTCATATCTTGCTTCCCTGATATTCTCCGCTTGGACCTATTGGAGATGCTCTTCATATCCTATTCATTCTTCTCCCACCCTACTAGCTGAACACCCTTTGATTGAAATTTCCTCACTATGTCAGAGTAACAGATGCAACATGGTTGTGCTCCTGGTATGTCATCAGTGTGATTTTCAGTTTCTAGATTAAGCAAGGCCTCTGTGCAGTTAACCAGTATTTTTAGAAGCCTCAGAGGTTAATGGTTTGGTGAATTGGTGCTATCCGAATAATTACATAGAAACAGGGATTCCCAACGTTCTTTGTTACGGACCTTACCATTAACTGAGGGGTGCATGTTCCTCAGGTTGGGAACCCCTGACATAGAATGTACGTGCGTGTCTGCCAACAACGTGGCAGAACCTTATTGTTAGAGGTGCTAATTATCTGCTGCTTGTACAATGCAAATATTGCTGTCCACTTACCTGATAGTATCTTATCATTGAGGAGGTCATTGTCATTAATAATGGGTAGACTTAGCATACTGTTTTAAGAAACTCCTTTTCCTTGGATATATACTCACTGGTCACTATCAGGTACACCTGCTTGTTAATGCAAATAGTCATAGTAATAGTAATACTACTATTAGTAAATAGTAATAGTCATGGAAATAATAAATAGTAATAGAAAAATAGTAATAAATAGTTAAATAGTAATATGTAAATTATGCCAGTAAATTATGAAATGTCCAGGACCAGCCTATCGGCTCAGGGTGTCTGACCCTCCAAGGGAGGAGTTGTAAAGTTTGATGGCCACAGGCAGGAATGACTTCCTATGATGCTCTGTGCTGCATCTCGGTGGAATGAGTCTCTGGCTGAATGTACTCCTGTGCCAACCCAGTACATTATGTAGTGGATGGGAGACATTGACCAAGATGGCATGCAACTTAGACAGCATTCTCTTTTCAGACACCACTGTGAGAGAGTCCAGTTCCATCCCCATAACATCACTGGCCTTACGAATGAGTTTGTTGATTCTGTTGGTGTCTGCTACCCTCAGCCTGCTGCCCCAGCACACAACAGCAAACATGATCGCACTGGCCACCACAGACTCGTAGAACATCCTCAGCATCGTCTGGCAGATGTTAGTCTCCTCAGGAAATAGAGATGGCTCTGACCCTTCTTGTAGACAGCCTCAGTGTTCTTAGACCAGTCCAGTTTATTGTCAATACGTATCCCCAGGTATTTGTAATCGTCCACCATGTCCACACTGACCCCCTGGATGGAAACAGGAGTCATTGGTACCTTAGCTCTCCTCAGGTCTACCACCAGCTCCTTTGTCTTTTTCACATTAAGCTGCAGATAATTCTGCTCACATCATGTGACAAAGTTTCCTACCGTAGCCCTGTACTCAGCCTCATCTCCCTTGCTGATGCTTCCAATATCAAGTCAACTTGTCATGTGGCAGCAACTCAAAAGTATGAAAACATGCAGGTATGGTCGAGGTTCAGTTGTTGTTCAGAGCAAACATAAAAATGGGGAAAGAAATGTGATCTAAGTGACTTTGATAATGGAATGATAGTTGGTGCCAGACAGGGTAGTTTGTGCATCCCCAATGCTGATCCCCTGGGATTTTCACCTACAACTGTCTCTTAGAGATTACAGAGAATGGTATGAAGAACATACAAAAAAGAATCCAGTGAGTGGTAGTTCTGTGGGTGAAGATGCCCTCTTAATAAAAGAGGTCCATGGAGAATGGCCAGACTAGTTCAAACTTGCAAGAAGGTGACCATAACTGAAATAACCACATGTTACAACAGTGATGTGCTGAGGAGTCTCTCTGAATGCACAGCAAGTTGTACCTTGGAGTGGATGGACTACAGCAGCAGAAGACCGTGAATATGCAGGAGTTAACTAATAAAGTGGCCACAGGGTGTAATTCCAGCTACTATGTCATTTTACAAAGACTTCTCGCTATTCTCTCATGGCCTGATGTTACCTTGACACACATCTTTCCTTAGGGAATCTCCTCTCTTGTACGCACTTGGACCAAGGTTAAAATGAGGTCAGGTACTGAGTGGTCTTTTGAAAACCCAAACTGAACACCAGTGAGAGCAAAATAGAAGTTGCCCCTCAACAGTATTAACTAAACCTTTTTATTACTTTACTGCTTACTGAGAACAGACCAAGACTGTAATTGCTAGAGTGTCCCGATGATGGGTCTCGACTCGAAATGTGGACTGCTTACTTTTTCCCATAGATGCTGCCTGGCCGGAGTTCCTCCACAAATTGGGTGTGTTGCCCTGTAATTGCTGGATTGGTTTTATCATGCCTCTTGTGGACAATGTGTCGCTGGAGAATTTTCAGTCTTGTACTAGAACAGCTTGGCTGCAGACAAAGCCAGTCTGGTATGCAAGTCTTCATTTCACTTTTATTTGGCCACATTTGCTTTACTGTGTCCAGTGCTTTTGACTGTTTCACATTATCATAGAAATTGTATTGAATTGGCTCATAATTGTGTTTTATAATGTGTGAACTCCAGGAGGAGGCCAAAAAAGATCATTCACTCAACACTTCCAGCAGATTGATGATTGCAAATGCTTCTGCCTTGTCCTTGGCATCAGAATCTGGTTTATTATCACTGACATATGTCCTGAAATTTGTTGGTTTGCAGCAGTACAGTGCAAGACATAAAACATTACTTTAAGTTGCAATAATAGTACCAAAGTAGATCATTGACAATGGGGAAACTTTGGAGTCTCTCTTTCCTGTTGTTTTAATTGTATAGCAGCATTTGAGAACTGCATGTGTAAGAACGGCAGAGTTTTGATCTGTTTTGTTGATTGTTTAATTCTACGGCTTGTTTAGATGCTGTTGTTTTTGTCTGGTGCATATGCTGTAAGCTTCACAGGGTTCACATCTTGTGTTTTTAGCTACACTTGCTGTTGCTTCTGCCATGCACGTTGGCACTCGTTGAATCCAAGTTGACCCAGTAGGTTGCCAATACTTGCAGTGTGATGATATGCCACTCTGAGAATGCAAATTTGTGGTGGTATGTATTGCTGCTGCTGATGGCTCACTGAGGGCCTGCCTGAGTTCTAGACCCATTTAAAATCAGTCTTATGAAACATTTTTCTGTGAAGAAAAATAGCAAAGATGGTAAGGTTTAAGAATCCTGGATGATGAGAGACATTGACTAAATTTGCACTAAGGAGCAAGAAAAAAAGTGCTCACAAGGTTTAGGAAGCAAAAATCTGACTCTGTCCCTTTAGGAATACCACGGGAATTTGCATCTGGAGCCAGAAGAAATGGACAGGGTTCTAAACAAGAGCTTCTTATTAGTATTCACCAAGAAAAAGGACATAGTGAGCAGCAAGATCAGGGAGAGATGCGCTGATGTTCGAAGGCATCTTGATATGAAGGAGGTAGGAATGAATCTTTTGAAGGATATTAAGGTGGAGTAGTTCTTAAGGCCTGATAGGATATAAGATATAGGAGAAGAATCGGGCCATTCAGCCCATTGAGTCTGCTCTGCCATTACATCGTAACTGATTAATTATCCCTGTCAACTCCATTCTCCTGCCACCTCGCCATAACCTTTGACGCTCTGACTGATCAGGAACGTATTGACCTCCGCTTTAACTGATAAGAGTATAGTCGACAGGGATGACAGTGGAAGAGCAATGGCAAATGTTTCTGGGAATAATGCGGAGGGTGCAGATCAGTTCGTTCCAAAGAGGAAGAAAGGTCCTAAGGGGAGTAAGGGGAGACCGTGGCTGACAAGGGAAGTAATGAACAGTATAAAAATAAAAGAGAAGAAGTATAACATAGCAAAGACGAGTGGGAAGCCGGAGGATTGGGAAACTTTTAAAGAGCAACAGAAGGTAACTAAAAAGGCAATACATGGAGAAAAAATGAGGTACGAAGTTAAACTAGCCAAGAATATAAAGGAGGATAGTAAAAGCTTCTTTAGGTATGTGAAAAGGAAAAAAAAATAGTTAAGACCAAAATTGGGCCTTTGAAGACAGAAGCGGGTGAATTTATTATGGGGAACAAGGAAATGGCAGACGAGTTAAACAGGTACTTTGGATCTGTCTTCACTAGGGAAGACATAAACAATCTCCCAGATGTAATAGTGGCCAAAAGACCTAGGGTAATGGATGAATTGAAGTAAATTTATATTAGGCAGGAAATGGTATTGGATAGGCTGTTGGGTCTGAAGGCTGATAAGTCCCCGGGACCTGATGGTCTGCATCCCAGGGTACTTAAGGAGGTGGCTTTAGAAATCGTGGACGCATTGGTAATCATTTTCCAATGTTCTATAGATTCAGGATCAGTTCCTGTGGATTGGAGAGTGCCTAATGTTGTCCCTCTCTTCAAGAAGGGAGGAAGAGAGAAAGCAGAGAATTATAGACTGGTTAGCCTGACGTCAGTGGTGGGAAAGATGCTGGAGTCAATTATAAAAGATGAAATTACGACACATCTGGATAGTAGTAACAGGATTGGTCTGGGTCAGCATGGATTTATGAAGGGGATATCGTGCTTGACTAATCTTCTGGAGTTTTTTGAGGATGTAACTATGAAAATGGACAAGGGAGAGCCAGTGGATGTAGTGTACCTGGACTTTCAGAAAGCCTTTGATAAAGTCCCACATAGGAGATTAGTGGGCAAAATTAGGGCACATGGTATTGGAGGCAGAGTGCTGACATGAATTGAAAATTGGCTAGCTGACAGAAAACAAAGGGTAGCGATTAATGGGTCCCTTTCGGAATGGCAGGCGGTGACCAGTGGGGTACCGCAGGGTTCAGTGCTGGGACCGCAGCTGTTTACGATATATATTAACGATTTAGATGAGGGAATTAAAAGTAACATTAGCAAATTTGCCGATGACACAAAGCTGGGAGGCAGTGTGAAATGTGAGGAGGATGTTATGAGAATGCAGGGTGACTTGGACAGGCTGGGTGAGTGGGCAGATGCATGGCAGATGCAGTTTAATGTGGATAAGTGTGAGGTTATCCACCTTGGGAAGAATGGGAAGGCAGATTATTATCTAAATGGAGTGAAGTTAGGAAAAGGGGAAGCACAACGAGATCTAGGTGTTCTTGCTTTCAATGACTGATGTATAAGCATGCAAGTACAGCAGGCAGTGAAGAAAGCTAATCAGGCCTTCATAACAAGGGGAGTTGAGTATAAGAGCAAAGAGGTCCTTCTGCAGCTGTACAGGGCCCTGGTGAGACCACACCTGGAGTACTGTGTGCAGCTTTGGTCTTCAAATTTGAGGAAGGACATTCTTGCTATTGAGGGAGTGCAGCATAGGTTCACAAAATTAATTCCTGTGATGGCGGGACTGTCATATGTTGAAATATTGGAGCGACTGGGCTTGTATGCTCTAGAATTTAGAAGGCTGAGAGGGGATCTTATTGAAACATATAAGATTATTAAGGGATTGGACACGCTGCAGGCAGGAAGCATGGTCCTGCTGATGGGTGAGTCCAGAACCAAAGGCCACAGTCTAAGAATTAGGGGTAGGCCATTTAGAACGGAGTTGAGGAAAAGCTTCTTCACCCAGAGAGTGGTGGATATATGGAATGCTCTGCCCCAGAAGGCTGTGGAGGCCAAGTCTCTGGATACTTTCAAAAAAGAGATGGATAGAGCTCTTAAAGATAGTGGAATCAAAGGTTATGGGGATAAGGCAGCAACTGGATACTGATTGTGGATGATCAGCCATGATCACAGTGAATGGTGGTGCTGGCTCGAAGGGCCGAATGGCCTACCCCTGCACCTATTGTATATTGTCTATTGTCTGTTGACATCTCGGCCCAAAACCTTGACTGTTCTCTTCCACTGATGCTGCCTGGCCTGCTGAGTTCCTCCAGCATTTGTGTGTGTTGTTTGGATTTCCAGCATCTGCAGATTTTCTCGTTTGTGACCTCCACTTTAAATATACTTAATGACTTGTCCTCCATGGCTGACCATGGCAATGAATCCCACAGGTTCACTGCCCTCTGGCTAAAGAAATTTCTCTTATACTTGGGAGAGGCTGGTGAGGAGACTCATGGGGCCTTGACAGAAATCCTTACTAGCCATGGGTGAGGTCAGAAGACTGAAGAATAGCCAAAATTGTACCTTTCTTCAAGAAGAGCAATAGAAATAATCCAGCAACTTGTAGGCTGGTGAGCCTTGCATGAGTGGTAGGGGAATTACTGGATAAAATTCTGAGGGAAAGGGTCTACTCACATTGGGCATGGTCTTGCTAGGGAAAGTTGTTTTTTTTTTTGCGGGGGAGATCATGATAAACTTGATTGAGGCTTTTGAAGAGGTGATGATGTTTGAGGCCAAGGCAGTAGGTATTGTATATATGGCCTTCAGTAAGACGTTCAATAAGGTCTTCATGGTAGACTGATCCATAAGGTTAAGGCACATGAGATCCACAGAAATTGGGTAGATTGGATTCGTATTTGTCACGGCCATAAGAAAACAAAAGGTAGTGGTGGAGGGCTGTTTTTTCTGACTGGAGGTCCATTGGGTCAGAGAATTTTAATAGAGGTTAAAGGTGATGAGGGTATTGAGTTTCAAAACCATAAGAAATAGAATCAGGTCTGGGCTTTATTCCTTTTTCGGAATTCAGTGAGATCTCTCACCTCAGCAACATTTTCCTGTATTAAACATCTATCTCTTAATCACTCTCTCAATGAAAACCTATTGTCTATCTTTATTCATCAACTGAATAACCTGGATGAAAAAAATCTCTTCTCGGCTCTGTCTTGTATAGTTGGCATCTAATTTTGGGACTAAGCACTGGTTCTATGCACCCCAGCTTGTGGAAAGGCAGTCCTGCTTTTAACCTGTCAAGTTGTACAATATGTATATTTTGTATGTTCCAATGGAACTACCATTCATTCTTATAAAATTTACGAGAGTAAAAACTCGGTGTGCTTAATTTCTTCAGCAGCTGAAGTTCCCCAACCATATTGCAGCCACCACCCTGCGACCAGACATTGTCCTAGTGTCTGAGTCGACTAAGCAAGTGGTGCTGCTGGAGCTGACAGTCCCATGGGAAGATAGCTTGGAAGAGGCCTTTGAAAGGAAGCTCTCCAAGTACGCAGGACTGGTCAGCAACTGTCAGCGGGCTGGATGGAGAGCGACGTGTCTCCCAGTGGAGGTTGGTTGTAGGGGATTCGCAGCCCATTCCTTAGTTAGAGCCTTCAGCAATTTGGGCATCGAGGGAGAGAGGAAGAGGAGAGCCATCCACAGCACCACCGATGCAGCAGAGAGGGCCTCAAGATGGCTGTGGCTCAAGAGGGGAGCCATGGAGTCATAAGTAGCTAACCATCTGGACACAAGCTGGGGTCTGATCAGCCCCGGCTGGGTCACCTGAAGGAGGTTGTATGATGTTGAAAGACCCGAAACACCCAATGATTCCAGGAACATCACTGAAGATGTGTCCCGAAGCATCAGTAGATGTATGTACACAGCTTGTTTGACAAACCTGCCATCTCAGGAATCAGTCTGGCATACCTTCATTGCTTCTCTCATTATTCCTCCTGTGCTAAATATTATTTTTGATATTATTTCATTAAATTCACATCATAGTCTCGGATATTCGCAAATGTCACCCTACTTTTTAAGAAAGGAGGGAGACAGCAGAAAGGAAATTATAGACCAGCTAGCCTGACCCCAATGGTTGGGAAGATGTTGGAGTCAATTGTGAAGGACGTGGTTATGGTGACACAGGACAAGATAGGTGGAGGGACAAGTAGTTTTGAGATGGTAGAGAGAATACAGAAGGACTTGGACAGATTAGGATAATGGGCAAAGAAGTGGCAAATGGAACATTGTTGGGAAGTGTATGGTCATGCACTTCGATAGAAGAAATAAAAGCATAGACTATTTTCTAAATGGAGAGCAAGTTCCAAAATCTGAGTTGTTTAGGGACTTGTGAGTCCTTGTGCTGGATTCCCTAAAGGTTAATTTGAAGGTTGAGTCTGTGGTAAGGAAAGCAAATGCGATGTTAGCATTAATTTCAAGAGTTTTGTAGAACAAAGAAACCTAAGGGTTACAAGTACATTGCTCCTTGAAAAAGGAAATAAAATGTATGGTTTGAACACAAAGTAAGTAACGTCCAAAGTGTCCTTCAATATGATCTATGTGGCTAAAATGTAAGCTGCACAAATCCAGGTCTCTTGAGCTATGTTTCCTATTAAGGGATGGACTCTAAGCCCATCAGACCTTTGCTTCAGGAATTAAATGGCACAACAAAATGAAACCCCACAGAACTAAGTGCTTTTCCAAAAAAGTTGTTTACTATTCTGCTCAGTTTGACAACTGACTGGTTAATAAGCATGATTTTGTGTAAGAAGTAGTAATTTAAAATTGAATACAGTCTGAGTTCAAGGAACAAGCAGAGTTGTTTAACACTGCTGATAATTATGGTGCTGCATCTTGATACCAGCTGCCCAAATGGAAACCTTTTCTCCCCAAGCACTCTTGTCTGAGCACAAAAATAGATGTTGCTACCGGGAATAGATGTCATCTCCTGTGATGCCAATCTGAGGTCAGGTTGAGAAGATTTTTTTGAGAACGGTTATAATGACAACATAAACATTTTAGAATTTAATTTCATGATAATGCCAAGTCTTGCATTGGATATTGCTTCCAAAATGCCAACAGAAATTCTTGGGTGATGGAATTGGGACATTTCAAATATTAGGATCATGGGGTTATGCAAAATGGACAGGCCCCTCAACCTAACTTGTTCATGGCAACCAAGGTACACCTGAGCTGGTCCTATTTGTCTGTGTTTATCCCGTATCCTTCTGAATCTTACCTGCCTAAATGTCATTTAAACATTGTGTTTGTTCCCAGCTCTTATCACTTCATCTGGCAGCTCATTCTATATACTGTAACCATCACCCTCATTTGGGAAAGACTTTCCCCTCAGGTCTCCTTTAAATCTTTCCCATCTCACCTTAGAACTATGACTTCTAGTTTTGGACTCCGCTGCCCTGGGGAGGAAAAAAAAAAGCATCCACCTTATCTATGCACCTCATGGTTTTATAAATCTCTAAAGCTGCCCCTCAGTTTCCTTCACTCCAGGGAAAATAATCCCAGCCAATTCAATCTGTCCTAATAAATCAAGTCCTAGCAATATCTTTGTGAATCTTTTCTGTACCCTCTTTTGCTTAATCACATCCCTCCTATGGTATGGCAATCAGAATGGTGCACATTACCCCAAGCACGGTCTTGCCAAAATCTTGTACAGCTGTAATATGATGCTCCAATTCTTATACCCAGACCAGTGAAGGCTAGCATCCATACATCTTCACTACCCTGTCTAATTGTATAGCTGCTTTTCTTTCCCTTGTTTAAGGAGCAATGTACTTGTACCCTTGAGTTTCTTTGTTCTACAAAACTCTCTCATGTCTCTGCTATTCACTGTTTTTTCTTTCCTGCCCTGGTTTAATTTCACAGAAAGTAGCACTTCACGCTGTGTCAGTGTTAAATCCACCTGCTATCCTTTTTGCTTACTTTCTCAATTGATCTAACATTCAAGTCTTTTTAATGAATGATGTGATTTGTCATTGTTGGATCTATGTAGCCACCATATTTGCAAGCAGATGTCCAAGTCCAAGCTTTTTTTGATCTTTGAGGCTAATCCTCTTGGTTGCTCTTGAAGCAGACCTAAAATCTTGAAGATCTTTGAGAAAAAATTATCTTGTTCTTACCTATATGTTAACAGATGTAAAAATACAATCTGCAAATGGCAGATTGTTGTCGGAAAAACCTCCTACTCCTTTGGTATTGTCTACTAAAAGAACACTTAAATTATTTAATTAAGATTTCTTCTTAAGCCCACCACCCCTACTGGGGCATAGCCTGCCCACAGCAGCTTGCCAGTCTTCTGTCCTAGGCTGTAGGCTGGTTGGCCCTGTGGCTTCCGCTTTCACCGCAGGATTTCATACATCTTCTGAGCAAAGATCCTTCCCCTCTCAGGGACGAGGTCTTTGGAACTTCTGTTGCCATTTCTGTGGCTCTGGGTTTTTAATGGACAGGGTTCCTAGCCTCATGCCCAACCCTCCTCTTTCCACAACTGATCTTGGGGCTGCCCTTGGTAGAGTTAATTAAGATTTATGAATGTTGGAAATTGTTATCATTTTTGGAGTGTTGATAACATTGCCACTTGTGGTGCAGAACTGTTGAGATGTCCTGGCCAAATTATAGTCTCATCTGCTACCCGTTCCATTCAAGAACAGAAAAATGAATGGATGTCAAGAATTAAAATATCAAAGAGAGATAACAGTAGTAAACTTGCAAATAATGTAAATTTGAAATGTATAAACATTCAAATTGGTCAAAGTATCTAGCCACACTGCTGAGTTAGATACCAAACCTTGAGACCTGGCCAGCTTGGGTAGGAGGAAAGAATTTCATTACTGGGTGTGATCATAATTTGGACTTGTATGGTGCATGTTATCTTTAACACAGTAAATGTACCAAAGTAATTGCTTTGGAGCTTTGAAACATGAAAATGTAACTTTAATGCTTTAAGTCTAATCTACCATTCCATTCTGTTGTGGTGATCTTAATTCTAATTTATTTGCTTTAGTTATGCATTCTACAATAGCTTTGCCAGTCAAAAATTAATCACAAGTTTAAATTTCAATATTTTTCGGTCTCTATTTTTGGTTGGGGGGAGGGGTGGGGGAAGAATGTATTTATTTCAATTATTCGTGAGATTATCCATAAACAGTTTGTTTCTAATTTTAAGTGTTTTAAACTCTTCCCAGAGGAAATAATTTCTCTCAATATGCCTGATTTAAATAAAATTCCATCATGCCTTGATCTTCTATGCCTAGAAATATACTTATCAGCAAGATGTTTGGAAGGCTGTTGCTACTGCTTTTCCTGCTGTCTTCCACCCTTATGGCCTTCAAGGGAGATGTATATTTTTAGCAATTTCAGTTGCTTGTGCAGTCTTCAGACTTTTATTATCTCTGTCTTGTCTCCTGCATCACTGGCCTCTCACTCTCCCTTTCTTGTTGTTGTACACATTCTATGGGAGGCCATTTTCCCTTTTTATCCCTTTTGGGTTCCTGCCCCATAGCTGGTGTCATGTAGTATTGGTGGGATCTCTCTTGCCTGGCTTGAAACATGGCAAGGTAATCCCTCCATCACTGCATTTGCTTCTGGAGTACATTTCTTTGAGTTGTAATAGTTTCTTTTTGCTGTGATTATAAGTTTCTAGTTGTAAAGTGTTGGTAGAAAGAATGCATGAATGTATTTGGTACTGATAGTATTTGATATTATAGTCTTAGTGACAATTTTGACAACAATTTGATTTACTAAGGTCTATTTCACTTGGGACATACTGCATCACAGTATAGTGCCCCATGTGCTTGGTTCTGTAGCATGCTGTTGGTAGGCATAGGTGCTTGGTTTGCTCTTGCAGATTCTGTTTTATACATGTGGTGTAATCTTTTCAGGCGTTTTTCAGATTGATACATGTTCTTAACGACGATCCTGTCTGGAATAAAGGCTTTGTCGACAGGAAGACGACTTTATTTGTTGTGGTCTCATCTTGCATGGAGTTCTAATGTGGGTACAATTAATACATACAATGAAAAGAAGCTATGATTGAAAACATCTTTACTGTATGCTAGACGTAACTGAGTTTTAAACAAGTCACTACATTAGTAGTTGCAACACTAGTGCTTTGTTTGTAAAATATCTGCATGCATAGTTTGATCATTTACTGCATAACGTTTCAAAGCTTGCTGTGGTGTGACCTGGATCCTAAACAACAGTGAGGTTAAATTACGGGGGCAGGTTATATTGAGCAGGCTTCTGCAAGACTGTACATAATTGATTTCTGTCTCTTCACTATAATTTAATTATTTAATTTACTGGTGAACTGTATAGCCCTCTCACTGGTATTATCTTCAGGATGGTGTGACCTAAACACACAATTTCAGATGTATTAAAAAAGATTGCAAAGCTTTCACCTGAAGTATTCTAGCTCCCATCAGATGAAAGCTATCATTCCATTAACCTTTGTGTCTGTCATTTTGCAATTCTCTAATCTTTCTGCTCATCCAGAAATCCCATTTATAAGATCTTTTCATCTTGAGTAACCTCCGAGTTTTCTTCACATTGAATTCAATCTGCAGGTCGCCAACGTACCTATGAAGCTTTTTATACTATGTCACCTAACTCAAAACTGCGATAAATGTCTATTCCTTCCTCGATTTGTATTTACAGACTTTGTGAAGACGGGCACAAATGCTGTGTTTTCAATTTATTGGGATTTTTGAGTCTTTATAAGACCATGCTTTATTGTCCATTTATGATTGCCTTTGAGAAGATTATGTTACACTACCACCTTGAACTTTAGCTGTCCTTTTGTGGAAGATAATCCCATGTTGTTGTTGAGCACAGTTTAAGCACCATGTTGTGGCAATTATGGAGATTTGGCTGTAGCATGGGCAGGAATGGCTGCTGGATGTTCTTGGGATTAGATGTTTCAAAAGTGACAGGAAAGGAGGTAAAAGTGGTGGAGGGGTGGCATAGCTAATCAGAGATAGTATCACAGCTGCAAATAGGGAGAGATCATGGAGGGATTGAGTCGGTCAATGTGGGTAGAAGTCATGAAGTAGGTAAGCACTCGTTTGCAGATATTCTATAGATTTCTCCCAATAGAAACAGAGACACTGAGGAACAAACTGGGAGGCAGATCTTGGAAAATTGCAATGGATAGGATTTTATGAGCATTTGGAGAAGCATCGACTTTTTAGAGGGGGAAAAATGAGTCAGAGTCTGACTCCTCATCTTTTTTTTTTCTCCAGACCTGCTGAAGGATCTTGGCCCAAAACATCGACTGTTTACTCTTTTCCATAGATGTTGCCTGGCCTGCTGAGTTCCCCCAGCATTTTGTGTGTTTTGCTTGGATTTCCAGCACCTGCAGATTTTCTATTGTTTGTGATTAGTCTGATTACAGATGGTCAGCATGGTTTTTTGAGAACTAGGTCATGCCTCAGGAGCCTGATTGAATTCTTTGAGGATGTGACAAAGAACATTGAAGGTGGAGCAGTGGATGTGGTGTAGTATGTAAGGCACTTGACAAAGTTCTGTTGGGTACGCTCTTTCAGAAAGTAAGGAGGGATCAAACCCAGCTTTTGGTTTTCTTGTTTTGCCATATTGTAAAACTCGTGCTTTTTTAAAGATAAGTGGTCAAACCTGTCTAAATTTAACCAGTATTTATAGCTAGATCTTTAGCAAGAAATATTGATATACCCTGAAATTTTTGTAAATTTTGCTGAATGAAACTTTCCATTGCTGGGCTTACCTAGATGTTCTGTCAATAAGGGTGATCTCCTGACTAATAGTCATAGTATTCTCACATAATACTAGCTTGACAGGAGACATGGAATGGTATTTCCACCGACTGTGGTGTCTGAAGCCAAGGGTGCTCATCTCAAAGTAAAGGTTGATCAATCAGGTCAGAGATGAGAAGAAATTTCTTCAGAAGGAAGAGAGTACTCAGAATTCTCTACCCATTAGGGTTGTGGAGATTAGGTCTCAGAGTATATTCAAAATGGAGACTGATGGTTCTTCTATTCATTAATGGAATTGGTGGATATGGAGTTAGTTCAGCAAATTTGCAAAAAGATGCAAGGTTTGTCATTGTGTTATTGAATGATGGGATTTGGTTGGGGAAGAGACTCGAGCACTGAATGGCATATTTTTCTATTTCTTTTGTCCTTGTGCTAAACTGTTTTAGTTAGAAAGACTGTTATAAATTAGAGGTTGAATACTTTGAAAAACATTTTTAAAAGTCCTAAAGGCTTATATTATGCATCTGCAAAAAAAAATTGGAAAAATAAAGATCTCCTGTTAACATTGGGAGGAGAAAAAGTGTTCTGTTTGAAATTTAAAAATAAGGAAAAATATTGAACTCGGCCACAAATAAGGCAGAATTGTCATTTGTATAGCTTAAATAAAACCACCTTCCCCTTCACAGTTCATCTTGTATAATTTAAAAATCTAGCCTGTGGTTCTGGAGTGCTATCCGCTCATTTACAGAAACTACCTACCATGAAAAAGAAGGCATGGGGAAAGATAACCACTTATTTGTCAGGGCACTGGTAAAATTGGGGTTACACTGAATCAAGTAGAAGGACTTGAGGGAGGGGGAACAAAAATGCAGCAAAATTCTACCACATAAAATGGGCATTTGCCAGAAGTTTTGGAAAATAACTTGAAATGGCTGGTAAGAAAAGAAGTCATTCTCATTGAAAGCCCAGAGGCAATCCGCCTGCAAATGTATTTTTATATTTTACAATAACAAGAACAAAAGCAGCAGAAATGCTCCAGTGGCTGACATAAAATCATGTCAGAGTATTCTTCCCCCTCTGGATAAATATCTCAGAAATGTTCAGAACTTGTTTCAAAAATGATGTGATATGTCTGTGTACTTACTCTTGAAGTAGTATGCTGCTTTGTGACTCAGAATCTACTTAGCCTGAGTTTAGATGAATATATACTCAGTGGCCACTTTATTAGGTATACCTGCTTGTTCAAGATTCAAAAAACTTTATTGTCATTCTAACCGTACATCAGCTCTGCAGGGCAGAATGAGACGGCGTTTCTCAGGAACAGTGCAATCATAACATAACAAACGCAACACTAAATAATAAACATAACAGTAAATAGTAAAACACAACAGCCACATGTCAGTTAAAATCAGTTATAAGTGTCCAGTGCAAGTTAAAAGTGTCCAAAGCAGAGGAGGTAGAGCAGTTATTCAGCAGTCTGACTGCCTGTGGGAGGAAGCTGTTTAGTAGCCTTGTGGTTTTAGTTTTGATGCTCCTGTAACATTTGCCTGATGGCAGAAGAACAAACAGTTCATGGAGAGGGTGTGAGGGGTCTTTAATGATGTACCGTGTCTTCTGGAGGCATCGACTCTGAAAGAGGTCTTGGACAGAAGGTAGGAAGACCCCAATAACCTTCTCTGCTCCCCTAACCACCCTCTGCAAGGCTTTTTTGTCGACAGCACTGCAGCTGGAGTACCAGGTTGTGATGCAAAAGGTCAGCACACTCTCAACCATGCCTCTGTAGAATGTAGTTAAGATGTTAGTGGGGAGTGATGCTTGTTTAAGCTTCCTCAGAAAATGCAATCTCTGCTGGGCCCGTTTCACAATCCCAGTGGTGTTCCTGGACCAGGTGAGATTGTCTGAGATCTGCACCCCAAGGAACTTGATGTTTTCCACTCTCTCCACTGTGGAGCTGTTGATGCTGAGGGGTGTGTGCTCAGGCTGAGACCATCTGAAATCGACGATCATCTCCTTGGTTTTGGTGACATTAAGCATCAAGTTGTTATCCCTGCACCAGCTCTCTAGGTGTTTGATACAAATGTCTAATTAGCTAATCATGTGGCAGCAACTCAGTGCGTAAAAGCATGGTCACGGTTCAGTTGTTTAGACCAAACATCAGAATGGGGGAAAGAAATGAGATGCAAGTGATGGCTGATCTCCTGTGATTTTCACACACAGCAGTCTCTAGAACTTACAGAGAATGGTAGGAATAACAAAACACATCCAGTGAGCAGTGGTTCTGTGGGTGAATGGCCAGAGTGGTAAAGCTGACAGGAAGGTGGCAGTAACTCAAATAACCACGTGTTACAACAGTGGTGTGCAGAAGAGCATGTCTGAATGCACAATACATCGAACCTTGAAGATAAAGCTGACCACAATTCTGCTTTTACGGAGGTGGTGATTTCCACACCCCCCTCCCCCACCATTTTCTGGTGCTGCATTATTCATGTTAACATTGGAGATGAAGGGAACCTATTTTACAATCTTCTGGCAAATGAGGTTTGCATTTTAAAAAAAATCCCAATGTCCAATTAATTATCCTTTACTGAAGCTGTCATTCCCTTGGTTGAAAGTTGTTGACCATTCACAAAATATCTGTGTATGGTGGATGAAACAATGTTGGAAGGATGGGTTAGATTGATCTTAGAGTAGGTTAAAAGGTTGACACAGCATTGTGAGCTTGAAGGGCCTGTACTACGCTGTACTGTTTTATATCCCTTTGAGTGAAATATTTCAGACTGAACATGTAGATGTTTTGAAGATATGATTTTTGACATCTTGAATTTGTGACTCAAAGTAATTACTCAATTTCATATCTAGAATGTGAAGAAATCAGTGTCCAACAGGATTATGTCATGCTTGGTTATTGAATTGACTTTATCTCTTGCATCCTTCACATGCATGAGGAGTAAAAATCTTTGCTACATCTCTGTCTGAGTGTACAATGTGCAAATTGTAGTAATTTTTGATAAATGGTATGTACAGTAAGATGTACAACAGGACAGTCAATATAGCTTAGAAATACAATTGTGTCAATGTGAACTAACTAGACTGATGGCCTGGTGGAAGAAACTGTCCCGGAGCCTGTTGGTCCTGGCTTTAATGCTGCGGTACAGTTTCCTGGATGGTAGCAGCGGGAACAATTTATGGTTGGAGTAAATTAAGGCTATGCTTAAATTTAAAAATTATATTGCAGAGACAATGGCAGTTGTGAGTCTGACAACCTGTGTTCTGTTTGCGGGGTTTGAAGCAACTTACTGTATGTCTGTAACACATCAAAGTTGCTGGTGAACGCAGCAGGCCAGGCAGCATCTCTAGGAAGAGGTACAGTCGACGTTTCAGGCCGAGACCCTTCGTCAGGACTAACTGAAGGAAGAGTTAGTAAGAGATTTGAAAGTGGGAGGGGGAGGGGGAGATCCAAAATGATAGGAGAAGACAGGAGGGGGAGGGATGGAGCCAAGAACTGGACAGGTGATTGGTAAAGGGGATATGAGAGGATCATGGGACAGGAGGCCCAGGGAGAAAGACAAGGGGGGGGGGACCCAGAAGATGGGCAAGGCGTATAGTCAGAGGGACAGAGGGAGAAAAAGGAGAGAGAGAGAGAGAGAAAGAATGTGTGTATAAAAATAAATAACGGATGGGGTACAAGGGGGAGGTGGGGCATTAGCGGAAGTCAGAGAAGTCAATATTCATGCCATCAGGTTGGAGGCTACCCAGACGGAATATAAGGTGTTGTTCCTCCAACCTGAGTGTGGCTTCATCTTGACAGTAGAGGAGGCCGTGGATAGACATGTCAGAATGGGAATGGGATGTGGAATTAAAATGTCCCCCTCCTCCCTCTGATCCCAGCTGCCACCTGTGTTGGGTCTTTACCATCCCCTCGGACCTTCAACTGTCTGAGGCAGAACACTCTGTCCTCAGTAAGGGCCTCACCTTTGTCCCCCTTCGCCCACACCTCAGCGAGTTCCGTGTTCGCCATGATGCGGAACTGTTCTTCCACTGTCTCCGTCTCCGAGCCTACTTCGACAACGACTCTTCCACCCCCACCGATGACCCCTTTTCCTGTCTTCAACCCTCCTCCTCTTCATGGACACCCCGCTCTGGTCTTCTGCCTGCTCTGGATCTCTTTATTGCTAACTGCCGACGGGACATCAACCATCTCGACTTCACCACACCTTGTTCCAATTCCAACCTCACTCCTTCCGAACACTCTGCTCTCCACTCCCTCCGCACTAATCCTAACCTTACTATTAAACCCGCCGATAAGGGGGGTGCTGTTGTAGTCTGGCGTACTGACCTCTACCTTGCCAAGGCACAGCATCAACTCGCGGATACCTCCTCTTCTTTACCCCTCGATCGTGACCCCACTAAGGAGCACCAGGCCATTGTCCCCCACACCATCACCGACTTTATCCACTCAGGGGATCTCCCATCCACTGCTACCAACCTTATAGTTCCCACACCCCGCACTTCCCGTTTCTACCTCCTACCCAAGATCCACAAACCTGCCTGTCCCGGCAGACCTATTGTCTCAGCTTGCTCCTGCCCCACCGAACTCGTTTCTGCATACGTTGACACACACGGTTTTATCCCCCCTTGTTCAATCTTTCCTACCTATGTTCGTGACACTTCTCACGCTCTCAAACTTTTCGATGATTTTAAGTTCCCTGGCTCCCACCGCTTTATTCTCACCGTGGATGTCCAGTCCCTATATACTTCCATTCCCCCATCAGGAAGGTCTCAAAGCTCTCCTCTTCTTTTTGGATTCCAGACCTAATCAGTTCCTCTCTACCACCACTCTGCTCTGTCCAGCAGAATTAGTCCTTAATTTCTCCTTTGGCTCCTCCCACTTCCTCCAAACTAAAGGTGTAGCTATGGGCACCCGTATGGGTCCTAGCTATGCCTGCCTTTTTGTTGGCTTTGTGGAACAATCTATGTTCCGAACCTATTCTGGTATCTGTACCCCACTTTTCCTTCGCTACATCGACAACTGCATGCATGCTGAGCTCGTTGACTTTATTAACTTTGCCTCCAACTTTCACCCTGCCCTTAAGTTTACCTGGTCCATTTCTGACACCTCCCTCCCCTTTCTAGATCTTTCTGCCTCTGTCTCTGGAGACAGCTTATCCACTGATGTCTACTATAAGCTTACTGACTCTCACAGCTATCTGGACTATTTCTCTTCTCACCCTGTTTCTTGCAAAAATGCCATCCCCTTCTCGCAATTCCTCTGTCTCCGCCGCATCTGCTCTCAGGATGAGGCTTTTCATTCCAAGACGAGGGAGATGTCCTTTTTTAAAGAAAGGGGCTTCCCTTCCTCCACCATCAACTCTGCTTTCAAACGCATCTCCCCCATTTCACGCACATCTGCTCTCACTCCATCCTCCCGCCACCCCACTAGGAATAGGGTTCCCTGGTCCTCACCTACCACCCCACCAGCCTCCGGGTCCAACATATTATTCTCCGTAACTTCCACCACCTCCAACGGGATCCCACCACTAAGCACATCTTTCCCTCCTCCCTCCCCCCCCCTCCGCTTTCCGCCGGGATCACTCCCTACGCGACTCCCTTGTCCATTCGTTCCCCTCCCTCCTGGTACTTATCCTTGTAAGCGGAACAAGTGCTACACATGCCCTTACACGTCCTCCCTTACCACCATTCAGGGCCCCAGACAGTCCTTCCAGGTGAGGTGACACTTCACCTGTGAGTCGGCTGGGGTGATATACTGCGTCCAGTGCTCCCGATGTGGCCTTCTATATATTGGCGAGACCCGACGCAGACTGGGAGACCGTTTTGCTGAACACCTATGCTCTGTCCGCCAGAGAAAGCAGGATCTCCCAGTGGCCACACATTTTAATTCCACATCCCATTCCCATTCTGACATGTCTATCCATGGCCTCCTCTACTGCATTCCATCTGGGTAGCCTCCAACCTGATGGCATGAACATTGACTTCTCTCACTCTCCTTTTTCTCCCTCTGTCCCCCTGACTATACCCCTTGCCCATCCTCTGGGTTCCCCCCCCCCCTTGTCTTTCTCCCTGGGCCTCCTGTCCCATGATCCTCTCATATCCCTTTTGCCAATCACCTGTCCAGCTCTTGGCTCCATCCCTCCCCCTCCTGTCTTCTTCTATCATTTTGGATCTACCCCTTCCTTCAGTTAGTCCTGACGAAGGGCCTTGGCCTGAAACGTCGACTGTACCTCTTCCTATAGATGCTGCCTGACTTGCTGCGTTCACCAGCAACTTTGATGTGTGTTGCTTGAATTTCCAGCATCTGCAGAATTCCTCTTGTTTACTGTATGTCTGTCTTGTGTTCAGCATTTACAATATCTTAATCAGCAGCTACATGCTGATATGAAGCATTTGCAATGTTGGTGTGAAGAGGCATTTTTAGCTTAATATGTAGAAGGTTAATAACTTACACAAATAGTAACTTTGTCAAAGCTTTGATTACAGTTCAGTATTTTGAAAGGTATGAGGATGAAGAAATGAACAAGTAACTCATTGAGATCTCTTTTACCCCAGCCCCTGTGAATCTGTGTGTTGCAGCTCTAATGTGCTCTTCAATGCAATGTTCATGGTGGCCAGAATTAGCGAAAGCTTTATTTTCCTTGGAGTTGGCAGAGCATTGCATCTATATGAATCTGAATTATTTTTCTCTCTCCTGCGTTGTCAGAAAATGTCAAGAAAATAGCATCAATATCTGCAGATTGACTTTCAAATATTGGGCATCATTTACAGAAATGGCGTGCATATTTGTATCCATGTATGTTGTATTGTTTTTATGAGAAAAGTGCTGGGTGCAAACAATACATTAAGTTTAATGTTATGACTTTATTATTGATTTTTATTTAGTTGTGCTATCAAGTAAATGATCTGATTTTGCCAAATATTGATGAAACATCCCAGATCTGAACTAAAACTGGAAACTGAAATCCCAACTAACTTTTGTTTGTTTGAATGCTGTGTCTACCCATCTCTGAAATTGATTTGTTCCCCTAATGTATCCATTTTGAATCAGATCAATGTGAGTGTTCAAGCTGGAATTAAGCATGCAGTCAGACATCAAAAGTAAATACTGGATTTTGCTGTCAGAAAAATTAAAGGAAATGTATTACTAATCCACTCAGATTTAACTAAAAGATTGTCTGAAAAGACACCCAGACTATAAATTCCTTTCTTGATTGTGCCTTGATTTAGTTTCAGTTACATTGGGAGTAGTGTTGAGTTGTGCAGCAGGTAAGCAACCAAGGTTTAGGGCCGTTGATTTACAATCATTTGTAGAAGTGCCAGTTAAAATCCTACCATGATAACTGGGGAATTATATAAATAATTAACTTGAAGTTGTTTTTTTTTTAAAAAAAAAGTATATCACAGAATTTCATCCTGAGCCTGGCGATGATTTTTGTTGAAATCCATCTAATTTACCCGATCCTTTGGGCATGGTTCCCTGGTTTTCCTTGTAGGTGACTCCAGATCCACCAATGCGTATGACTGTTAATAATCTCCTTGGCAATAACAGAGGCAAGTAATTGCTAGCATTGCCAGAAATACGAGCAATTAAACATTAACAAAGCAATTTAAAAAGTTACTGTGTTCACAAACCGCAAAGTATTTCCAAGCGTTTAACTATCTGTTGATGATTGAAATCAATAATCCATATTTACCAAGAGAAAAGAGAGAAACTTGTCACTTGCCTGCTCTGTCTCCCAATTCCACCTCTCCCACTCCCTCATCTGGCCACATCTGCCCATTATTCTTCACCCCTCCTCAGCCTACCTATCACCTACTGGCTTCTATTTCAGTCTTCCCTCTTCTTTATATTTGCTACCTTCCGTCTTCAATCTTGGTCCTGATTTGGGTCAAAATCTGAAATGCCAAAACTTCCTTACCCCATTGCTGTCTTCCCATAGTTGCTGCTTGACCTGCTATTCCTCTAGCAGATTGGGTTTTTTTTTGGGTCCAGATTAATTCATTTCTTATTATTCTGTGGTCTGTCATTTACGAGGATTTGTATTTGTTTTTTTCATCTTGCTCTGGGTGTATATTCACACTTGTTAATTGACCTTTATGCTGTATTATTTCAGTTATTCAATCCATGTACATGATTTCTTGGCCTTTTGAATTTTCTGGATTTGAACTCAAAACTATAGATTTAAAAATGTGCCCAAAATATTCCTGTGGGGTGCATCAAAATATTCTGTCAGGTGGGTGTGGAATTGCATTCTTCAGTAATATGAAAAATGTGTATTTAGGTCTGTGATGATTCTGATTAAATTAGGATATTGGTAACTAAACTTTTCGCAATGGAAATTCAGGATTTACTGATTATCTAAAATCATCATGGATTAAGTTTTAATGCACTTGATTTTCTGATGGTTTTGTTTTTCCATCTTCTAAGAGAAAATTGGGCAACCAAGAATACAAAGATCGAGAAGAGTTTGCAGCAGACATGAGATTAATGTTTTTGAACTGTTACAAGTATAATCCACCAGACCATGAAGTGGTAGCTATGGCCCGAAAACTTCAGGTAAGAGTAAAATGTATCCATTACACAATTTAGTTACATTCTATACTTTGGATATGTCCCACAGCCATGTTATTATCAGCAAATCACACTGATAATGTTGCATAATCTGATCCTAACTGGTAAATTCTACTAATAATACATTAGGTTTCACGCATTCAAGGTATTTCTTTTCTTCATATACTTTCCTTACCAACTCTGCTATTGAAAGCCAACTTTTTTTCTTTATTTCCTAGTACTAAACCTGAAATATTAACTTGCTTTTTTTCCCCCCATCTTTTTGATCTTTTGTTTTGACTAACAGATAAATTGAAGTTTAATGCTAGTATCTCAAAGCTGAAATATTTACAGGCTACTCCTGAGCTATGAACATCAGACATATGGACACCCCATATACAAAGAAACTCCCATAATATTATAAAATTCATGTCCAAAGTACGTACACTCACTAATTCCTATGACCAGTGTTACTAGTCTCGCGCTGTCTCATCTTCTTTCTTATCAGTCTGGCACTTTTGATGTCATTCATTAAATACTATTGAGTTATGATTGCTATATTGAGTGATTTTTGGATATTTTCCAACGTATGAACATCTGTAGAAATGGGACCTATTTATTACCCGGGGCAGTCTGGGTTTAGAAAGTGTAGTATTTATCTCAATCTTGGAAAATGGCCTCCTCATTAGAAAAAGTTCCTCTTCTGTGCGATCTTTGTTCAAGGACGATCACTTTATTAAAAATCTACTGCATCCAATCTCTGGTATCCATCTCCAGCTCTTCTGGTACAAAAGGAGTGAATTTTAACTCTTATGGGGTTATGGATTTTCTTGCAGTGTTTTCCGCCCTGCCTGATAACCATAGAAACTACAGCACAGAAACAGGCCTTTTGGCCCTTCTTGGCCGTGCTGAACCATTTTCTGCCTAGTCCCACTGACCGGCACACAGACCATATCCCTCCATACACCTCCCATCCATGTATCTGTCCAATTTATTCTTAAATATTAAAAAAGAACCCGCATTTACCATCTCGTCTGGCAGCTCATTCCATACTCCCACCACTCGCTGTGTGAAGAAGCCCCCACTAATGTTCCCTTTAAACTTTCCCCCCCCCTCACCCTTAACCCATGTCCTCTGGTTTTTTTCTCCCCTTGCCTCAGTGGAAAAAGCCTGCTTGCATTCTCTCTATCTATACCCATCATAATTTTATATACCTCTATCAAATCTCCCCTCATTCTTCTACGCTCCAGGGAATAAAGTCCTAACCTATTCAACTTTGTAACTGAGTTTCTCAAGTCCCGGCAACATCCTTGTAAATCTTCTCTGCACTCTTTCAACCTTATTTATATCCTTCCTGTAATTTGGTGACCAAAACTGAACACAATACTCCAGATTCGGCCTCACCAATGCCTTATACAACCTCATCATAACATTCCAGCTCTTATACTCAATACTTTGATTAATAAAGGCCAATGTACCAAAAGCTCTCTTTACGACCGTATCTACCTGTGACAACACTTTTGGGGAATTTTCTATCTGTATTCACAGATCCCTCTGTTCTACTGCACTCCTCAGTGCCTTACCATTAACCCTGTATGTTCTACGTTGGTTTGTCCTTCCAACGTGCAATACCTCGCACTTGTTCGTATTAAACTCTATCTGCCATTTTTCAGCCCATTTTTCCAGCTGGTCCAAGTCCCTCTGCAGGCTCTGAAAACCTTCCTCACTGTCTACTACACCTTCAATCTTTGTATCATCAGCAAATTTGCTGATCCAATTTACCACATTATTATCCAGATCATTGATATAAATGACAAATAACAATGGACCCAGCACTGATCCTTGTGGCACACCACTAGTCACAGGCCTCTACTCAGAGAAGCAATTCTCTACTATCAATCTTTGGCTTCTACCACTGAGCCAATGTCTAATCCAATTTACCACCTCTCCATGTATATCTAGCGACTGAATTTTCCTAACTAACCTCCCATGCGGGACCTTGTCAAAAGCCTTACTGAAGTCCATGTAGACAATATCCACTGCCTTCCCTTCATCCACTTTCCTGGTAACCTCCTCAAAAAACTCCAACAGATTGGTCAAACATGACCTACCACGCACAAAGCCATGTTGACTCTCCCTAATAAGCCCCTGTCTATCCAAATGCTTGTAGATTCTGTCTCTTAGTACTCCCTCCAATAACTTACCTACTACTGACGTTAAACTCACCGGCCTATAATTTCCCGGATTACTTTTTGATCCTTTTTTAAACAACGGAACAACATGAGCCACTCTCCAATCCTCTGGCACTTCACCCGTAGACAGTGACATTTTAAATATTTCTGCCAGGGCCCCCGCAATTTCAACACTAGTCTCCTTCAAAGTCCCGGGGATTTATCCACTTTAATTTTCCTCAAGACAGCAAGCACCTCCTCCTTTTCAATCTGTACAGTTTCCATGGTCTCACTACTTGATTCCCTCAATTCCATAGATTTCATGCCAGCTTCCTTAGTAAATACAGACACAAAAAACCTATTTAAGATCTCCCCCATTTCCTTTGGTTCCGCACAAAGCCGACCACTCTGATCTTCAAGAGGACCAATTTTATCCCTTACAATCCTTTTGCTCTTAATATACTTGTAAAAGCTCTTTGGATTATCCTTCACTTTGACTGCCAAGGCAACCTCAAGTCTTTTAGCCCTCCTGATTTCTTTCTTAAGTATTTTCTTGCACTTCTTATACTCCTCAAGCACCTGATTTACCCCCTGTTTCCTATACATTTCATACAACTCCCTCTTCTTCTTTATCAGAGTTGCAATATCCCTTGAGAACCAAGGTTCCTTATTCCTATTCAATTTGCCTTTAATCCTGACAGGAACATACAAACTCTGCACTCTCAAAATTTCCCCTTTGAAGGCTTCCCACCTACCAATCACATCTTTGCCAGAGAACAACCTGTCCCAATCCACGCTTTTTAGATCCTTTCTCATTTCTTCAAATTTGGCCGCCTTCCAGTTCAGAACCTCAACCCTAGGACCAGATCTATCCTTGTCCATGATCAAGTTGAAACTAATGGTGTTATGATCACTGGAACCAAAGTGCTCCCCTACACAGACTTCTGTCACTTGCCCTAATTCGTTATGTAACAGGAGATCCAATATTGCATCCCCTCTAGTTGGTCCCTCTATATATTGATTTAGAAAACTTTCCTGAACACATTTTACAAACTCTAAACCATCTAGACCCCTAACAGTATGGGAGTCCCAATCAATGTATGGAAAAATTAAAATCCCCTACCACCACAACTTTGTTTCCTGCAGTTGCCTGCTATCTCTCTGCAGATTTGCTCTTCCAAGTCTCATTGACTATTGGGTGGTCTGTAATACAATCCCACTAATGTGGCCATACCTTTCCTGTTTCTCAGCTCCACCCATAAGGACTCAGTAGACAAGCCCTCTAATCTGTCCTGCCTGAGCACTGCTGTAATATTTTCCCTAACAAGCAATGCTACTCCCCCACCTTTCATTCCTCTGCCTCGATCACACCTGAAACATCAGAACCCTGGAATATTAAGCGGCCAGTCCTGCCCCTCCTGTAGCCAAGTTTCACTAATTGCTACAACATCATAATTCCACGTGTCAATCCACGCCCTCAACTCATCCGCCTTCCCCGCAATACTCCTAGCATTGAAATATATACACCTCAGAAGATTTTTACCACCACTCACAACCTTTCTATCAGTAGATTTGCTTAAACTTTCAACATCATTTATTTTCACCCCAGCCACACTGTCAGCTCTGGCACTCTGGTTCCCATCCCCCTGCAAATCTAGCTTAAAGCCTCCCCAATAGCACTAACAGACCTCCTTGAAAGGATATTGGTCCCCCTGTCGTTCAAGTGTAACCCGTCTCTCTTGTACAGGTCCCACCTGCCCCAGAAGAGGTCCCAATGATCCTTAAATCTGAAACCCTGCCCCCTACACCAGTTCCTCAGCCACTTGTTCCTCCAGAGCATCCTATTCCTACCCTCACTGGCACCTAGCACAGGTAGCAATCCTGAGATTACCACCCTTGAGGTCCTGCTTTTCAACTTCCTACCAAGCTCTCTATACTCACTGTCCAGGACCTCTTCACTCTTCCTTGCTATATCATTGGTACCGATGTGCACCACGACATCTGGCTGGTCACCCTCCCACTTCAGCATTTCATGCAATCGATCAGAGACATCCTTGACCCTGGCACCTGGGAGGCAACAAACCATCCTGGATTCTCTGTCACGACCACAGAACCTTCTATCTGCACCTCTAACTATCGAGTCCCCTATCACTACCGCTCTCCTCTTTTCCCCCCTCCCTTCCGCACTGCAGAGCCAGACTCAGTGCCAGAGATCCGGCTACTGCAGCTAGTCCCAGGTAAGTCATCCCCCCAAACAGTATCCAATGCGGTATACTTGTTGTTGAGGTGAATGGCCACGGGAACCCTGCTCTGCCTGCCCTTTCCTCTTCCCTCACCTGACAGTGACCCAATTTCCTGTCCTCCGCTCCTTTGGTGTAACTACCCCCCTGTAGCTACTATCTATAATCTCCTCATTCTCCGGAATGATCCGCAGGTCATCCAGCTCCTGCTCCAGTTCCCTAACGCGGTTTGTTAGGAGCTGCAGCTGGATGCACTTCTTGCAGGTGTCGTTGTCAGGGACACCGGAGGGCTCCCTGACTTCCCACATCCTGCAAGAGGAGCATTCCAGCATCCTGCCTGGCATTCTCTCTATTCTAAAGAATCTGAACAAAAGACTTACCAGAACCTACCCTGGCCTCTGCCTGCTCTCGCCGAAGCCTGTTTGAGCCAAAGCCGTCCCACTCTGACTCAGTCCACTCCGACGATGGCCGCTACAACGATGGCTGCTGTATATGGTACTCTGCTTTTTAAACCTTTGCACGCTACGTCATGCGCCTGTGCAGTGCAGACCCTTCTCCCCGAGCAGTGTTTAAAAAAAAACGACTTTTTCTACCCGATTTCTTCACTCCTTCTCAGCTGCTTGCTTCGACTGAAACAAGAACTGTTGAAAATTTCTCTTTTTAAACCTTTAAACCTTTAAACATATATTCATCCACTATATGTGGGGATAGGAGGCATACACACGTTGGTCAAAGTCAACCTGTTGTCTTGATTCATCTTCCCTTGGGAGTGGCACATTGTACTCAAATTGAGAATTAGAATCAGGTTTAGTATCACTGGCAAATGTTGTGAAATTTGTTTTGCAGTTGCAATACACAAAAATAACCACAAATTGCAATAAGAAATATTGCAATTATGCAGGCAGTGGGATAATTATCCCTCGAGAGTTCTCCTTGATCTTCACTGCAGTTTGCACACCACCACCGAGTGACTATAATTCAGCACTTGAGATACTGCGTGATGCTGTCACCAAACAAGAAGCAGTCCACCCTGACATATTTCATATCATAGTTGGGGATTTCAATCAGATTTATTTGAATAAATTCCTCTGTATTTGCCATCAGCATAAAACCTGTAGCACTAAAGGTCCCAACACACTAGACCACTGCTAGACTATGATGAAGAATGCCTGCCATTCCATACCCAGACTGTATTTTGATAGATCGGATTACCTGGCTGTCCTACCTGCACACAAGCAGAGGCTAAAGACCAAGGCTCTCGAGATTAGGACAACAAAGACACAGTCACAGGAGTCAAAGGATCGACTATGGGATTGCTTCAGTTCAGTGGATTGGGCCATGTTCAACAACTCGTCTCTGGATCTCAATGAATACACCACAGTTGTCACTGACTTTATAAAACAGTCATAGATGAGTGTGTCCCCACAAAATCATTTGGAGTCTTCCCCAACAAGAAGCCCTGGATGAACCATGAGATCCGCAATATGCTGAGATCCAAATCAGAGGCATCCAGGTCTGGTGACCACAAAAGTTATGAGGTCTAAGTACGATCTCAGGAAAGCAATCACATGGGGGAGGTGATAATTCCAGACTAAAGTTGAAGCAATGAAGGATGCTTGACATCTGTGACAGGGCTTGAATGCTATCATCTCTTATAAAGTGAGAATAAGTGACATGGGTAACAACAGTGCTTTCCTTCCAGTTGAGCTTAATGCATTCTATGCTTGCTTTGACCATCAAAACATGGAAGAACCATCACAAACTCCAACAGTCCCTGATGATCCTGTGATTTCAGTCTCTGAGACCGATGTGAGAGCGAAGGAGGGCGAACCCACAGAAGGCATCTGGCCAGTTTGGGGTACTTAACCAGGTAGTAAAGAAGACCCATGCTGAAGTCTTCACTGAGACCTTTAACCTCTCACTTCAACACTCTGAGGTATCCATCTGCTTTAAGCAGGCTTCAATTATACCAGTGCCCAAGAAGAACTTGGTAACCTGTCCCAATGGCTATCATCCAGCAGCACTTGCACCCACAGGGATGAAGTATTTTGAGAGGTTGGTGATGAAACCTATCAACTTCTGCCTGAGAAGTAACTTGAATCTGCTCCAGTTTGCCTACCAACACAACAGGTCCTCTAAAGATGTCATTTTATTTTCTCTTCACTCAACCCTGGAACATCTGGATGGCAATCCCCTCAAAATTAATTTAAAAAGCTTCAAGACCTTGGCCTCAATACCTCCTTGTGCAATTGGACCCTCTATTTCCTTGCTTACAGGCCCCAGTCAGTTTGGATTATCAACAACATCTCCTCCACAACAACCTCCGTCAGCACAGGTGCACCGCAAGGCTGTGTGCTTAGTCCTCTGGCTAAGCACAGCTCCAATTGCACAATTCAAGTTTGCTGATGACACCACTGTCATTGGCTAAAACAAAGGTGGTGACAAATCAGCACATAAGAGGGAGAATGAAAACTTGGCTGAGATGCAACGCACCAGCAACCACTCACTCATTGTCAGCAGGACCAAGGAGGTGATTATTCTCTCACGAGGAAGAAACCAGAGGTCGATGAGCCAGTCCTCATCAGGGGGTTAGAGGTAGAGAGGGTCAGCAACTTTAAATCCCTCAGTGTTATCATTTCAGAGGATCTGTCCTGGACCCAGCACACAAATGCAATTACGAATAAAGCACAACAGCGCTGTCCCTAGGAGTCTGAAGATTCTGCATTAGATCTAAAGCTTTGACAAACTTCTATAGATGTATAGTGGAGAGTGCATTGACTGGCTGCATCAGATCCTGGTATGGAAACACCAATGCCCTTGAACAGAATATCCTACGAAAAGTAGTGTATGTGGCCCAGTCCATCAAGGGTAAAGCCCTGCCCACCATTGAACATTTCTACATGGAGCATTGACACAGGAAAGCAGCATCCATCATCAGGGATCCTCACCATTCAGGACGTGCTGTCTTTGTGCTGCTGCCATCAGGAAGAAGGTCCAGGAGCCTCGGGACTCCCACTGCCAAGTTCAGGAACAGTGATTACCCCTCAACCACCAGACTCTTGAACCAGAGGGGTTAGCTTCACTCAACTTCACTTGCCCCATCACAACTGTTCCCACAAACCACGGACTCATTTTCAAGGACTCTTCATCTCATGTTCTCAACTTATATTGCTTTATTTATTATTATTATTGGAGTTTTTATTTGCAATTTGTTGTCTTTTGCACAGTGGCTGTCCATCCTGTTAGTACAGTCTTTCTTTGATTCTATTATAGTTATTGGATTTATTGAGTATGCCTGCAAGAAAATGAATCTCTGGATGACATATATGTACTTTGATAATAAATTTACTTTGAACTTTGGTACATAAATAAAGTAGTGTTAAAGAGAGGCAAATATAATGAGGTAGTGTTCATGGGTTCATTGTCCATTCAGAAATCTAATGGCAGAGGGGAAGAAGCTGTTGATAATCAAGTTGCAGGAGGCAATACGCAATTTACTCTGTTCAGTTTTGTGCACCCACAGATGTGCACATGCTGTTTTCTCTCCTCATTGTAAAGCTATCTGCACTCCAATTCCACCAGAGTAGGAAGACATAATGGAACAGCTGCCGCCAATGCCTTCCTTACAAGCAAAACCAAACCAAGTGTTTAATTTTTGGTAGAAGGAAGACCCTTCATTAAAAGTTTCTAAACTGAGGAAATGAAACCATGACAAAAGGAAAAAAAATGTTATTTTGTCCTTGCAATCTTTTTGTATCTCTTAATGCAAAGTTTGTTTGGCATCTCCCTATGTGCTGAGCCCAATCTACAATTGAATTTCATCATAAGGCCCTTCTGTGTAGCAGGGATCAACCAGTAAATTGAAAATACTGCAGTATTAAAGCTGAACAAATTAAGAAACTTGATTTAAAAAGTGTAGCTACACATTGAAACTTAATATCAAGAGCATAGTATTTCTGATGTATGAGTGAATTGTTTCACTGGAGCTGCACTAATTTGAATTACTGATAAGATTTTGGTTCACATGAACCTGAAACTTTCATTCTAATTATTACTATGGGCTCAGTTGTTTTGCTTTATAATCATGTCCAGAAAATGTGCTTTAATTTAATGGTGATTTATGCACTGAAGAATACTGGTCTGGTGAAAGGCTTGAGTTCTAAGTGTTAATTTCATCAGTGGGTTTCTTTAAATTTGCTGATTTGTGTGGAATGAGTAGATAAGCTGCCATTCAGAGCTTTATCATGTCCTTTTTTTTCTCCCCCTCTCTCCCTCCCCCCCCCCCCATTCATTCATTCTCACATAGGATGTTTTTGAGATGCTTTTTGCAAAACTATGTAAGAATCCCGTAAAAAGTACAGTTTTGGCACAATCTACAACACGTATCGCTGAATCATCAAGTGAACATAGCAGTGGAAGTTCCTCTGCTGAAAGTAGTTCTGAAAGCTCAGCAAAAGAGCAGAAGAGGCGCCTTGCTCAGCTTGAAAACCAAGTAAGGAAAGAAGTACTTTGACTACTGTTAAAAGGATTTCGTTAAAAATTTCTCAACTTTGTGCCATTTATTTCACTCATTCTTTTTCCCATTCGCGTATTGTAGCAACTGGATTGGAAAGATTTAGAGTAGGGGTTCACAATCTGGGGTTAACAGACCTCCATGGTGTAAGAAGTTGAGAACCCCTGATTTCAAAGCTTCTGGGCCAGCTGGGGGCAAATGGGACTAGCTTAGTTGTCAGTATGGACGAGTTAAGTCAAGGGGCTTCATTCAAAAGAATGCTTATAGAAACATAAAATTATGAAAGGGATAAGATAGAGGCAGGAAAGTTGTTTCCACTAGTAGATGAGACTAGAACTAGGGGACATAGCCTCGAGATTCAGGGGAGTAGATTTGGGACGGAGATGAGGAGGAATTGCTCTTTCCAGAGAGAGGTGAATCTGGAATTCTGTGCCCAATGAAATAGTGGAGGCTACCTCAGTAAATATACTTAAGACAAGGTTGGATAGGTTTTTGCATAGTAGAGGAATTAAGAGTTATAGGGAAAAGGCAGGTAGGTAGAGATGGGCAAGATGGTCTACTCCTGCTCCTATTTCTTGTGTTATGTTATGTTATTCAGTGCTGTACTACACTCTTTCCCGGGGCTGGAGAATTGAGCACTTGAATGCATAGGTTAAGGTGAAAGGGAAGAGATTTGGAATGAGCTACCAGATGAAGTGTTAAAGGCAGGTACATTAACATCATGCAAAAGAGTCTTGGACTGATCAAAGGAAAGGTTCAGGGGGATAAGGGCCAAGCACAGGCAAATAGGACTAGTTTAGACAGGCACCCTGGTCACCATGGACCAGTTGTGCTGAAAGGCCTGTTTCTATAATGTACAACTCCATGATGATGTATTTGTAAGCTATGTAGTACTCCAGTTTCTTGGTTTGAGATGTAGGAAGAACTCACTTGAGATTTGTTGATGATGCAGATTTCAACAACTAATTCCTTTTGTAGTTTTGCTTTCTCCTCTTCTCCAAAGAATATCAGAATCTGTTGTCAGCTTATCATTACTTTCTAGCATGTAATTAGATGAAGCTCTAGCCCCTCTGGCAGCTAGTGATAAAATGCCTAAATTCTGACACCATCTTCAACATTCAGTATTTGAGTTGTCAAATCTATTTCCTGTTTCTAATATTGAAAACTGGATTGTATTTTCCACCTTCCGTCCACCTACCCAGTTAGCAAATTACTTGTTGATGGAAAATGCTTCGTTGCATCACTTGGTTTATCACTTCCTTAAAGAAACAGAGATGTGAACGTATGAAATGTAGGAAGGCGGGAGGAGAAGATGGCGGCGCGATGCAGCGTGCGCGGCCGTTCGAATGATATCGTATGTGTAACTAGGGGCCGTGCACAATCCTGATTTGATGGAGACAGCCGTGAGAAGCACGGAGGAACACCTGGAGAAACTTCTGAAATGCCCGCTTCGCTGCTGCTGCTACTGTGTGGTCCGGAATCTCCAGAGGGGAAGGCCCCAAATCCTCAGCTTTGCCTGTTGCCGGGACTGAGGTCGAAGCGCTCGGCAGAGATGGTGCTCGATGTCGGAGAGCTGGTTGGAGGCTTGGAGTTTTCGGACGGACTCAGAGTCGGACAGTGGTCGGATGCTTCCAGGATGCTGCATCGGCAAGTTGGCGGTGCTGGAGGTTCACCGTCTGCGTGAGATGATGGGAAGTTCAAGAGACTTTGAGACTTTATACCGTGCCATGGTCTGTTCTTTATCAAATTACGGTATTGCTTTGCACTGTTGTAACTATATGTTATAATTATGTGGTTTTTGTCAGTTTTTTTTAGTCTTGCTTTGTCATGTGTTTCTGTGATATTCTGGAGAAACATTGTATCATTTCTTAATGCATGCATTACTAAAGGACAATAAAAGAGGACTGTGTGTCCTCATAATCTTAAAAAAAAAATTACATGGTCTTTAAGGATGGAGATCTCAAACCAATGAGGGCCCCATTGAATATATCAGGAATGAATTTGAAGAAGTTTTACAGTTTTCCTGTTCTTTTATCTCTACATACAATATGCGTGTGTAGAATAGCAAAGTAGCCAGCCTATTTTCTTTGTGTGTCTCTGTGAGTGGGTGGTCAGTGCCGTCTGCCTGCATTTGACTAGTCCCCCCCTCTCTCTCCCCCCCTCTCTCTCCCCCCCTCTCTCTCCCCCCCTCTCTCTCCCCCCCTCTCTCTCCCCCCCTCTCTCTCCCCCCCTCTCTCTCCCCCCCTCTCTCTCCCCCCCTCTCTCTCCCCCCCTCTCTCTCCCCCCCTCTCTCTCCCCCCCTCTCTCTCCCCCCCTCTCTCTCCCCCCCTCTCTCTCCCCCCCTCTCTCTCCCCCCCTCTCTCTCCCCCCCTCTCTCTCCCCCCCTCTCTCTCCCCCCCTCTCTCTCCCCCCCCTCTCTCTCCCCCCCTCTCTCTCCCCCCCTCTCTCTCCCCCCCTCTCTCTCCCCCCCTCTCTCTCTCCCCCCTCTCTCTCCCCCCTCTCTCTCCCCCCTCTCTCTCCCCCCCTCTCTCTCCCCCCCTCTCTCTCCCCCCCTCTCTCTCCCCCCCTCTCTCTCCCCCCCTCTCTCTCCCCCCCTCTCTCCCCCCCCCTCTCTCCCCCCCCCCTCTCTCTCCCCCCCCCTCATGCAGGGAAGTGCCTGCATGTGATTGGTCTCCCACTTGCAGCACCCAAAGGAAGGTGCTTGTGTTCGACTGGGTTTTTCCCCTCTCTCTCTCCTTGCTGGTGCCAGGACCTTTGGAAAGGTTTAATCGATGTGAATTGGACTCTATAGTTCATGTTATGTGTTTCTGGTTACTTGTTTTCCTATTGCTATCTTGAGCGATTTTGATCAGGACAGACAGGCTCTGAAGCCTGTGGGCACCATCAACAAACAACACAGCACTGAGTTGAACTGATCTAAACTGCATAATCAGCGTCTGCTTTAGTGACTCTGTGGTTTGATGTTTATATTGTGTTTTTTTCACTCATTTTTTTTTGCTGTTAGTGTGACTTGTTTTTTTTTGCATGTTTGATGTTTTCTTTTGCATGTTTGATGTTTTCTTTGAACAGATTCCATGGTATTTCTTTGTTTTATGGCTGTCTGTGGGAAGACAAATGTCAGGATTGTATACTGTATACGTACTTTGATAATGTAGTTTGAACTTTGAATACGGGCAAGAGTTAAACAATGTATAATTAAAACTGTTTGTCTGCTTTGTTTCCATGTTTTGGTTCCAATAAATAAGCTATTAATCTTATAGTTATTTGAATTGGATTTTGTTTCTTTAACATTATCTTTTGGGTATTATAATAGGATTTGATTAATGGCACAAACAAAATATTCTGCAGATGTTGGGGTCAAAGCAACACACACAAAATGCTGGAGGAACTCAGCAGGTCAGGCAGCATCCGTGGAAATGAACAGTCAACGTTTCGGGCTGAGACCCTATGTCAGGACTGAAGAGGGAGGGGGCAGGGGCCCTATAAAGAAGGTGGGGGGAGGGTGGGAAGGAGAAGGCTGGTAGGTTCCAGGTGAAAAACCAGTAAGGGGAAAGATAAAGAGGTGGGGGAGGGGAAGCAGGGAGGTGATAGGCAGGAAAGGTGAAGAAGGAATAGGGGAAAACACAATGGGTAGTAGAAGGAGGCGGAACCATGAGGGAGGTAGTAGGCAGCTGGAGGGGGGGCAGAGTGAAACTGGGATGGGGGAAGGAAGGGGGAGGAATTATCAGAAGTGGGAGAATTCAATGTTCATGCCAAGGGACTGGAGACTACCCAGACGGTATATGAGGTGTTGCTCCTCCAACCTGAGATTGGCCTCATGGCAGTGGAGGAGGCCATGTATGAACATATCCGAATGGGAAACAGAGTCGAAGTGGGTGGCAACTGGGAGATCCTGTCTGTTGTGGCGGATGGAGCGTAGGTGCTTGACGAAGTGGTCCCCCAGTCGGCGTTGGGTTTCACCGATGTAGAGGAGGCCGTGCAGGGAGCACCAGATGCAATAGATGACCCCAACAGACTCACAATTGAAGTGTTACCTCACCTGGAAGGACTGTTTGGGGCCCTGAATGGTGGTGAGAGAGGAGGTGTAGGGACAGGTGTAGCACTTACGCTTACAGGGATAAGTGCCGGGTGGGAAATCCGTGGGGAGGGACATATGGACCAAGGAGTCCCGGAGGGAATGATCACAGGACCCTGCCACGTGCAAAAATACTATTCCCAATTCCACTGTCTCTGCCGCACCTGCTCCCAGGATGAGGCTTTCCGTTCAAGGACATCTCAAATGTCCTCTTTCTTTAAGGATTGTGGTGTCCCTTCTGCTGTCATCAATGATGCCGTTACCCGCATCTCCTCCATTTCCTGCACTTTGGCCCTCACCCCCTCCTCCCGTCACCACAACAGGGACAGAGTTCCCCTTGTTCTCACCTACCACCCCTCCGGATCCAGCACATTATCCTCCGCAACTTCCGCCACCTTCAACAGGACCCCACCACTAAGCACATCTTTCCCTCTCCACCCCTCTCCTCTTTCCACAGGGATCATTCCCTCTGCGACTCCTTGGTCCACATGTCCCTCCCCACGGATCTCCCATCCAGCACTTATCCCTGTAAGTGTAAGTGCTACACCTGCCCCTACACCTCCTCTCTTGCCACCATTCAGGGCCCCAAACAGTCCTTCCAGGTGAGGCAACACTTTACTTGTGAGTCTGTTGGGGTCATCTATTGCATCTGGTGCTCCCAGTGCGGCCTCCTCTACATCAGTGAGACCCGACGCAGATTGGGGGACCGCTTCGTCAAGCACCTCCACTCTGTCCGCCACAACAGACAGGGTCTCCCAGTAGCCACCCACTTCAACCCTGCTTCCCACTCCCATTCAGATATGTCCATACATGGCCTCCTCTACTGCCATGATGAGGCTAAACTCAGGTTGGAGGAACAACACCTCATATACTGTCTGGGTAGTCTCCAGCCCCTCGGCATGAATATTGAATTCTCCAACTTCCAGTAATTCTCCCCCCCCTCCCCCATCCCAGTTTCACTCTGCCCCCTCCTCCAGCTGCCTATCACCTCCCTCATGGTTCCACCCCCTTCTACTACCCATTGTGCTTTCCCCTATTCCTCCTTCACCTTTCCTACCTATCCCCTCCCCCACCCCTTGATCTCTCTCCTTACTGGTTTTTCACCTGGCACCTACCTGCCTTCTCCTTCCCCCCCCCCTCCCCCCACCTGCCCCACTCCCTCTTCAGTGCTGATGAAGGGTTTCTGCCCGAAATGACTGTTCGTTTCCACGGATGCTGCCTGACCTGCTGAGTTCCTCCAGCGTTTTGTGCATGTTGATTAATGGCACTCTGCCTCCTAATGAAAAAAACAGCAGCAATAAGAAGGTGATGGAATAATTATTAAGGAATTTGACATGAGTTTTCCTAGAGGGCACGTGGCCAAATGGTTAAGGCATTCAGCTAGCAACCTGAAGATCGTGAGTTTGAGCCCCAGCCAAGGTAGCGTGTTGTGTCCTTGAGCAAGGCACTTAATCACACAGTGCCCTGCGACGACACTGGTGCCAAGCTATATTGGCCTTTGCCCTTGGACAACATTGATGTTGTGGAGAGCGAAGACTTGCAGCATGGGCAACTCCCTGTCTTCCATACAACCTTGGCCAGGCCTGTGCCCTGGAGAGTGAAGACTTTCCAGGTGCAGATCCATGGTCTCGCAAGACTAACAGATGACTTTTTTTTTCCCTAGAGCACCAATTCTTGATTATAATAAATTAAATGGAGTTGGGATGAAGGTAAATGGAAGAAATAAAATTGTCTACTAAAGAAATTTGCTCTCATTACAAATAGATCTATAATATTACTGTGAAAAATAATATTTAAGAAAAACTCATTAGATTTGTTTTTCTTGGTAATTTTCTGCCCTGAATCTGTGTTCTAGTTCTTCTACACTTTTTTTTATATATGAAACTCTTCTACTTTTTCTGACAATTTTATCTTGTTTCCCAAGTGCTACCAAATTAGATTAAGCATTAAAGAACAGATGCAGAGGACGGAAGTTTGTGTAGTATTAGAACTGATAAGTTAGAAACATAAGAAATCAGACATGGTGGTGTGGATTTTGAGAAGTTATCAGCTGGGGTGTGCTTCGTATACATTTGGTACAATGCATGAATTCTTTGATTACTGAGCTGCAGATGTAAATATATTTAGTGCAATAATTTAGTGTAATAATTGAATATATCAGCAATGAATTTGTAAAGTTTTACAATTTTCCTGTTCTTTTATTTCTGCATACAATACTTATGAAATGAATGGCATTATTTCTGCATACAATACTTATGAAATGAATAGCAAAGTAGACAACAAGTTCAAACAAAAGACATAATAGTTCTGTTTACAATGTGTTTAAGTGAGTAGTAATACATGTTGCATGTATTGCATGTTGGCCCGTGGCCAAGTGGTTAAGGCGTTCATCTAGTGATTTGGAGGTCGCTAGTTCGAGCCCTGGCTGAGGCAGCATGTTTGGCCTTGAGCAAGGCACTTAACCACATTGCTCTGCGATGACACCAGTGCCAAGCTGTATGGGTCCTAATGCCCTTCCCTTGGACAACATCGGTGGCATGGAGAGGGGAGACTTGCAGCATGGGCAACTGCTGGTCTTCCATACAACCTTGCCCAGGCCTGTGCCCTGGAAACCTTCCAAGGCGCAAATCCATGGTCTCACTGATTAACGGATGCCGCTAAAATTATACATGGAGGAGGGTAGCAACATTTATTTAAGAACTCTGGTACAATGCTTGGAGATGTATCTAAAGTACTATAAGGGGTGCTGTATTATGTTCGTGATATCACCTGGTCTCGATGGGGTCGATCCTGTGTTGCTGAAGTGAATAAGAACAGAAATAATGCAAATTATAGTTTCAGACCTCCAAGGCCACTCAGATATGTGGTTGATGTCTTAAGAATAGAAGTTGTGGGCATCACACAGGAACATCTTGGCCACGTTTTATTAGTGCATATATTTATAGGAAACTGTGTTAGTTAAGTAGAGACACTAAAGAAAGTTTACAAAAAAGCTTTAGTAATCCCTCCTGTGAATATAAATTCACCTTATCAAGAGTCTGTCAATACTATGATTAATTCTATTATTTCTGCCAGTTGAAAGCAGTACATGAGCAGCTTGCAGCATTAACACGGATTCCACTCTCTAAGCTGAAGAAAAAAAGCAAAGACAGAAAGGAAAAGAAGAAAAAAGATAAAAATAAATCTAAAAATTTGGAATGGAAGAAAATACAATCCAAGCAATCGCAGAAAAAGAAATCTAATAAAGCCACTTTGGAAATCAGGTACTGTAAAATTTTAATACACTTTTCCACCTTGTGTTCTTCTGCTTGCACTTGTCCATTCCAGGAAACAGTGCTATTTAATTTAATACAGAACAGGGAGTTCCCAAGCAGTGGTGCAGACAGAAGTGCTGGAATTATTTAAGAGCTCACTGAATATGGTGACTGAGAAATGTAGCATAACAGAAATCATTTCACATGGACAGAGGTTTTCTTGTAGTCAGCAATCTTGGGAGCCACTCTATTGTGGTGAGACTGCAGATTATTCTCTATTTGATGATGAAATGAAAATATTGACCAACCTTTTAAATCATTTTTAAAAATTCACTACACATCAAATATGTGAAACTTAGTCCTGTATTTCAAATATTACAAATGTGATAGCACATCTGTCTGGAGCTCCATAGTACAATATATGATGGCCAGTTCATCTGTGCTTCTTATAACCCACCCCAACACTGACTCTTAAAATATCAACAAACTCTTCTTGTTACTTTGCAACATTTTGAAAAAGTTCAAAGTCAATTTATTATCAAAGTACATATATGATACCATGTATAACCCTGAGATTCATTTTCTTGCGGCTATACTTAAATAATCCAATAACTATAATAGAATCAATGAAAGACTGCACCAACAGGGCAGGCAGCCAGTGTACAAAAGGTGACAAACTGTGCTAATGCAAAAAGAAAGGAAAAAAAGGAAATAATTATTTAAAAAAAATAAGTATCAAGAACATGTTGTGACAGTTCAGTCAATGGGGTAAGTGAAGCTATTCCCTCTGGTTCAGGACCCTGATGGTTGCACAGTAATAACTATTCCTAATCCTGGTAGTGTGAGTCCTGAGGCTCTTGCACCACCTTTCCGATGGCAGCAGTGAGAAGGAAGCATTACCTGGGTGGTGGGAGTTCATGATGATTGGTGCTGCTCTCCTGCAGCCCCTTCAGGGACCTTTTTCCTTCCTTTGTCCCTTATTCCCTCTCAAGCCATTTTCAATTTCTTTTCTTTATTTCATTTTCTATCTAGATTATATTTACATTTAATTCTTTGTTTATTGTGCAATAGTTTGCTATTTTTACCTCTTTTTGTCATGAAGTTAAGCCATCGTACAAGAAATATATGAAGTCAAAGCGGTGACATATTGCTGCTCCAGTAATTATTGAAATGGGTTAAAAGGAAAAGAACAAAGATCTGAATTGTTGTGCTCTAATTTCATTGTTCAGGTTACTGAGATTTTTTCTGGAAGAATTCTACTGGAACTTTGTAAATTACATTGCTTTCAGTTACAGATTGTAACATTTGTCATCCTGAGCACTTTTAAACTGGTTGCAACTGTCATATTTTAAGTGATTACCAAAAGGCATTTAAATATCCTTTAGATGTGAAGCATTATGCCTTAAGTTTATGCATCTTAATCAGAAGGGAACAATACTGGAGCCTTTGTAGTTTTTGATATACTGTATAAAATGACTTGAATGAAACTGTAGAAGGGTGGTTTAGTAAGTTTGTTAACACAAAAATTGGTAGAGTTGTGAATATTGTGTAGGACTTTCAAAGAACGCAACAGAATATAGATCTTCAGAATCAGGTTTAATATCATTGCCGTATGTCGTGAAATTTGTTAACTTTACAGCAGCAGTACAATGAAATACATGATAAATAGGAAAAAAAAACTAAGTTGCATTAAGTGTATATATACTATATGTATGTCTATTAAATGATTAAGTTAAAATATGTGGTGCAAAACAAAATTTAAAAGGTAGTGAGGTAGCGTCCAAGGGTTCAATGTCCATTTAGGAATCAGATGGCAGAGGGAAAGAAGCTATTTCTGAATCGCTGAGTGTGTGCCTTCAGGCTTCTGTCCCTCCTTTCTGACAGTAACAGCGTGAAGAGGGCATGTCTTAGGTATCTTAAATGATACTATTGTACCTGTCTCAACCACTTCTTTGGGCATCTCATTCCATATACTCATCACCTTCTGTATAGAAAATGCTGCTGCCCAGTGCTCTTAAATCTTTCCCCTCCTGAGAGCAGTTATTATCCTACTACCATCAAGCACCTGAACCAGTGCGGATAATTTCACTCACCACTACTCTGAACTGATATTACAATCGACAGATTCACTTTCAAGAACTCTTTACAACTCATGTTATCTATTATTTTTATTTGTGCAGTTTGTTGTCTTTTGCACATTGGTTGTTTGTTTGCATGTAGTTTTTTTTTTAAAAATGTTTCCCTGTAGATGACTGCAAGAAAATTAATCCTAAAGCTCAACATTTAAGGATCAAAGTACATTTTTTATCAAAGTATGTGTACCATATAAAACCTTCAGATTCATCTTCTTGCAGACAGCCACAAAACAAAGAGATACAATCCACAAGAAAACACACACAACAAAAGACCACCACACAGCCAATGTGCAAAAGAGGAACAGTCACGCAAATAGTTTTTTAAAAAAACAATTAAATAACACACAGAACAAACTGTAGTGCCCCCGAAAGTGAGTCCACGGCTATAGAGATAGTTCAGCACAGAGACACAGGAAGCCAGTCCAGGAGCCTGATGGATTTAGGGCAACAGCTGCTCCCGAACCTGACCAGGTGGGATCCAAGGCTCCTGCACTTCCCTTCTGATTGTAGTAGCAAGAAGAGAGGGAGACTAGTCAAGTGCAGGCAGGTTTAAAAACTTCTGCCTTCGGCCTTGGTGACTTTAATCTTGTTCGATGTTTCAATTGGTGCAGAGTAATGGAGCCAAGGACAGGTTTGTCTTCCGCTGTCAGGCCTCAATACAGTGTCCACCCCCAGTGATGGCTGCCCCTGCCATACATGCATTTTCAAGAGTCTAGTTCACCGAATTTCCCAGGAAATCGCAAAATCACCAGTTTGTTCAAACAGTTCAAAAGTACGTCCCTTAAAGTACAGACTGCAATGATCACAGTTCAGAAGAAATGTATGTAATGAAGTATGTGGTAATTTTGTGAGCTGCCTGCAAGGCATTGCTGGAGGTGGCCAGTGCCATCTTGGTAAGGAAGTATATGATGACCTATGCGTACTTTGATGATAAGTTTACTTTGAATGTTGAACTGACCTCAGTCTGGATGCCTGGAACTCGCTGTTGGGGCTGGTTGTAGAAGCTGAAATAATAGGACTATACTTCCCTCGTACACAGTATTTTTCTTGCATGGATGTAAGGTATTGTCTGTGCAGGGGAATGGTTAGATTGATTGTGGAGTAGGTTTATACAAGCAAGTGCAACATAATAAGCTGAAAGGCTGGTACTGGGCTGTACTGTTCTACGTTCACCATAAATCTGTGCTACCTAGTTTTGGACTCTCATACTCGGGAGAGAAAAGATTGTTACTGTCCACTTTATGCCTCTCCTAATTTCAAATATCTCTCAATGTTGCCCTTCATTTGTCTAATGCAGGCCTGTAAACCTGACCAGAACATCATAAATCTTTTCTGAACTCTTTCCAATTTAACCACATCTTTCCTATATTAGGCACGAAATCCTCCTTTTATTGAGATACAGCATGGAATGGGCCCTTCCAGCTCCTCAAGCTACGCCACCCAGCAACCCCCCAGTTTAATGCTAGCCTAATCAAAGGACAATTTACAATGACCTATTAACCTACCAACCAGTATGCTTTTCAACTGTGGGAGGAAACTGGAGCACCGTGAGGAAACCTACACAGTCATGGGGAAAGCATCCAAACTCCTTACAGGCAGTGGTAGGAATTGAACTTGGGTCGCCTGTACTGTAAAGCGTTGTACTAACCACTACACTGTGTACTAAATATTTCTAGCTGAAATGTTGAGGAGGACTGTTTAAAGCTGCTAACTTTGCTAGTGAATGTACTTAATTATACAGGCAGTCAAAGAAAATGAAGCAGAAAGCTCCTATTTTGTGTGATTCAGAAGAAGAGGATAATGCTAAGCCAATGACTTATGATGAAAAGAGGCAACTGAGTCTTGACATAAATAAGCTTCCTGGTGACAAACTGGGGCGTGTTGTCCACATAATACAGTCAAAGGAGCTATCCTTGAGAGACTCTGATCCAGACGAAATAGAAATTGACTTTGAAACTTTAAAACCATCAACACTAAGAGAACTGGAAAGATATGTTATGACATGTCTAAGAAACAAACAAAAAAATCTTGTTTGTGAGTATTAAATTCTCTTGTGTGTAATTTTCTTATTTAGAATGGTGGGTAGTTTATTTTCCTTTTTATTTCTTTGATGGTGTTGTATTGTGTAGCAAAGAAAGCACCAGGAAGATCTAAGGAAGAAATTCAATTGGAAAGAAAACAAGAGCTAGAGAAAAGGTTACAGGATATGACCGGACATCTGAATTCTGGAAAGAAGCAAGCAAAAATATGTATGTACTTGGTATGCTAATGCAGTAATATTATTCTGCTCAGGCCATTCATATTTGAATTCAGTATGCTTTTATTATTTTTAACAGCTCAAAAGAACGATCCGGCAGAAGGAAGGGGTGGATTTCCCAGATTAAGTGACAGCAGCAGTTCCTCGGACTCTGAAAGTGACAGCAGCAGTAGTGACTCTAGTTCTTCATCTAGCAGTGATTCTGAACCAGGTTAGATGTCAACCTCTGTCTGTAAATAAATGCAGTCAGATGTTTAATCACTTCAATCCCACCTCTGTTGCTCACAGTGACTCTTAATGTTACGTTTATTATGGAGTCAGTACAGAAAACTGAAATGGTTAACTTCAGTCCTGCTTAACACAACATTGGAGGCTGAAAGTGATTCCATAATGAGTGGGGGGGGGATTGAGAAAGATCTTGTGCACACCAATACAGTACTTGCATTGTAATGTCTTTCATTCAAATATTGTGAGGAAAAGCCCGTCATATCCCCATCTTAAAAAAAAAAAGTCAATTTTTTTAAAATTCCGATGCTTTAGCCAGTAAGTGTGGCAATGTTTTCACCCAGAAGGGGAATTTTGAGCACCGGAGTATACTTTGTAATAGGCAACAAATTTATGTGTAAAGACAGCTACAGATTCTGAAGATACATATCAAGCCAGCAATTCTGAAGAGAAACTTGGGTCATAGTTAAAATCTCCACCTGTCATATGAAATAATGTATTACCTAGACTTTGTCATATCTCTTCAGAAGTTCAGGATGACTGGCTTTGTATTTTTAGCATTTCTTGCCTTTTCCCATTTTACCACCCAATCAATCAGCAATGACTAAAACCTTAAATATAAATGCTTATGACTTAAAAAAAATAACTGGAGTTCACCATTAACATTTTTGTAATCTTCTATGTTCAAAATATATATATATATATATTTGTAATTTGTGATTTTCTTTTTGTAGCAAAGTGCCTAGTATGACATGAAAAGACAGTCAACCATGTGGAAATTGTGACAAGTCACTTGAAAGTGATATTTTATTATTTTCACTCTGTGGTACACCTTCAGCACAATATTGTAACACTCATGAACCTTTTGAACGGCTGCTGTGTTCATGGCTGATACAGCTATGAACACAGCAGCTAGGTGCAAGCAAATAGGCTGGCAGAACATTGAAGAGCTGATCTCCATGTACAGTGAGTAATCTACAGCAAGTGGTTCAGGCAGTAGTCTATGACAGGAACAAAATGATTGTAGTATTTTGATGACTATACGATCAGAGCATTTGTATCATCTCTTTAAGAAAAAAAGACCACAAGGTAGTGCATTTGCTTTTCCATTTTCAGAGCTGCACAAATATTAACAATAATCTCTTAACAGATTTTGAGCTTCTAGTAAATGTGTTGTAGCTTCCTTACTCACACCTGATCTGCAATATGGATAGATAATCATCTTTATAATAGAATGGGTTTGCCATTCAATATTATGATACTAATGTATCAAGGTTATAAATTACTGCAGTATTCAGCAAATAGTGTCTTCTCCAGGTAGAGCATCGCTAACTGATTTTTTTGTTTTGTTTAGGCCTCTGCTGGAGTCATTTGATTCCAAGTATTTTCTTTTTGCATTCTGTATTTGTAATTCTTCAATAAGCTTGTTCTGTCAAGAAGAACAGTTAAAACTTGAGTACATTGATGGAAATTGTAATTGTTACATCATTTGTATGGTTACTGGAGCTAAAATCTGTGACCTAAATCCTACTAAATGAGAACTTAAGCACTGATTGAAACACTGCTTCTAATCTCATCCTGTTTTCTGACTCTAAGAGATTTTGCAAAATAATTTATGGATTTAATTACAGATAGCAAAGGAGCCAATTAGCCCATTAGACAAACTTACCTTGTACAGATAAGTGGTAAATTTTTCTAAAATGTGTCCAATGAAAATGCAATTTAGTATGTAGACTTCTCCTCATTCAGTGTTTAGACTATTTGATGGATCACGCAATAAATATATTTAAATCATTTATCTTGTGTTAGATCTGATGTAAATTTGAAAATCATTGAGGGAAAAATGGTCGCTCAGGACATGGACGACAATGCATTGTGCAAATATAATTAGCTACACTCTTGCTTGATTTGAAGCAGAGTAGAAGAAACCTTGAATGGTTTTAGTTAGTTTTTACTATGCTTCCTTTTAATTGAAGGAAATAAAAGAAAAGCCATGGATTTGCAAATATTTTATATGCAAGTTAAGCACTCACCCTTAAGTGAAGAGGTAAGTGTTTGAGTGATCTTTCCAATTACTTCCATAATGTGTTCCAGATGCATGTTTTAATTGTAAAGTCCAAACCAATTCAATATTTCCTTATAACTCAGGTCCTTAAATCCCAGCAACACCCCTGTAAACTTTCTTTGCACTCTTTCAATCTTATTGATATCTTTCCTATTGATAAGAAACTGTGCACAATACTCCGAATTTGGCCTCACTATCATCTTCTACAACTTCAACTCCTGTATTCAATACTCTTGATTTATGAAAACCATTCTGCCAAAAGCTCACTTTACAACCCTATCTACCTGTGTCACCACTTCCATGGAATTCTTGATCAGTAGTCCCAGATCCCTTTGTTCTACAGCACTCCTCAGTAAGTACTACACTGGTTTGCCCTCCCAAACTGCAACACTTCACTTGTCGACATAGGACATGGACAGTACAGCACAGAAACAGGCCCTTTGGAATGTTGTGCCAAACCATTTAAATTAGTAATCAAATGGCAAACTAAGCTAACCTCTTCTGCCTACACAATGTCCATGTGCTTCCTCACTTTCATGTGCCTGTCTAAATGTCTCTTAGAAGTCTTTAATGTTTTTGCCTCTACCACCACCCCAGGATGTACATTCCAGGCACTCTCCACTGTGTGTATATTTAAAAAAAAACAACTTGACCCTAACATCTCCTTTGAAATTGCCTCCTCTCACCTGAAATGCATGCCCTTTGGTATTAGACATTAAAACCCTTGGAAAAAGGTATTGTCTGTCTACTCTGTCTTTGCCTCTCATAATCTTATAAACCTCTATTAGATCTCCCCTCTGTTTCCACCGCTCCAGAAAAAAACAATAATGACCTGACAGAATATTCCCCAGGCTGCTCCATGTGGCAAGGGAAGAGATTGCTGAGGATCCTTATGTCCTCGTTGTCCACGGGAATGGTACCGGAGGATTTGAGGGAGGCGAATGTTGTCCCCTTGTTCAAAAAAGGTAGTAGGGATAGTCCGGGTAATTATAGACCAGTGAGCCTTATGTCTATGGTGGGAAAGCTGTTGGAAAAGATTCTTAGAGATAGGATCTATGGGCATTTAGAGAATCATGGTCTGATCAGGGACAGTCAGCATGGCTTTGTGAAGGGCAGACCGTGTCTAATAAGACTGATAGAGTTCTTTGAGGAGGTGACCAGGCATATAGATAAGAGTAGTGCAGTGGATGTGATCTACATGGATTTTAGTAAGGCATTTGACAAGGTTCCACATGGTAGGCTTATTCAGAAAGTCAGAAGGCATGGGATCCAGGGAAGTTTGGCCAGGTGGATTCAGAATTGGCTTGCCTGCAGAAGGCAGAGGGTCGTGGTGGAGGGAGTACATTCAGATTGGAGGATTGTGACTAGTGGTGTCCCACAAGGATCTGTTCTGGGACCTCTACTTTTTGTGGTTTTTATTAACGACTTGGATGTGGGGGTAGAAGGGTGGGTTGGCAAGTTTGCAGATGACACAGAGGTTAGTGATGTTGTAGATATTGTAGAGAATTGTCGAAGATTGCAGAGAGACATTGATAGGATGCAGAAGTGGGCTGAGAAGTGGCAGATGGAGTTCAACCCGGAGAAGTGTGAGATGGTACACTTTGGAAGGACAATCTCCAAGGCAGAGTACAAAGTAAATGGCAGGATACTTGGTAGTGTGGAGAAGCAGAGGGATCTGGGGGTACATGTCCACAGATCCCTGAAAGTTGCCTCACAGGTAGATAGGGTAGTTAAGAAAGCTTATGGGGTGTTAGCTTTCATAAGTGGAGGAATAGAGATTAAGAGTTGTGATGTAACGATGCAGCTCTATAAAACTCTGGTTAGGCCACACTTGGAGTACTGTGTCCAGTTCTGGTCGCCTCACTATAGGAAGGATGTGGAAGCATTGGAAAGGATACAGAAGAGATTTACCAGGATGCTGCCTGGTTTAGAGAGTATGCATTATGATCAGAGATTAAGGAAGCTAGGGCTTTACTCTTTGGAGAGAAGGAGGATGAGAGGAGACATGATAGAGGTGTACAAGATAATAGGAATACATAGAGTGGATAGCCAGCGCCTCTTCTCCAGGGCACCACTGCTCAATACAAGAGGACATGGCTTTAAGGTAAGGGGTGGGAAGTTCAAGGGGGATATTAGAGGAAGGTTTTTTACTCAGAGAGTGATTGGTGCATGGAATGCACTGCCTGAGTCAGTGGTGGAGGCAGGTACACTTGTGAAGTTTAAGAGACTACCAGACAGGTATATGGGGGAATTTAAGATGGGGGGGCGTCATATGGAAGGCAGGGTTTAAGGGTCGGCACAACATTGTGGGCCGAAGGGCCTATAATGTGCTGTACTATTCTATATTCTATGTTTGTCCAACCTCTCAATAAATAGCACATGCCCTCTAGTCTAGACAACATCCTGGTAAGCCTCTTCTGTACCCTCTCTGAAGCCTTAACATCCTTCCTATAATGGGGTTATTGGAACTGTATGCAACTAGAATTTTATAAAGCTGCAATATATTTTCCTATCTTTAGAACTCAATGCCTTGACTATAAAGATCCAGTCAAGATGCACTAGCGAATAAAATTTCCTCAGGCAATGTCTTCCAAATAGTCCACAGAACTGTTCATTTCTCTTTTCTACGTTTTTTTTAAATCTTAAATGTGTTCCTGGAACTGTTGGAGCCTGCAGCTTACAATATGGAGATTGAGTGATCTAACGCTTTGCAGCCTCCAAGAAAATTCCGTGAGACGATCGCGAGTGGACTCGAGGCAAGGAAGCTCAGAGACAGTGCAAGTCCACGATCAACTCCATTTCTCGCCGATTAAAGCAAAGAGGGTGACTGAAACATCAAGGCAAATGCAGAGGTGAGCAGGTGGTCAGTGCTGGTGACCTGCTCCTTGCTCGCTGCTGTGACAGATTTCTTGCTACTGCTGGATAAGGTGTCGGCGTGTGACGGATCTCGGAAAGCCTCTGCGTTCAAGTGGTCTCTTTCTTTCCCTGGATGCTGTTGTTGAATGTTTCTGAAGTTCTGCAAGTTATGAATTGGGTTGTGAACTGTCAAATTGTTCAGATTGATTTGATTCAGTCTCTTTTTTGCATTCTGTGTTTCACCCTTTTTCTTGTTGCCGTTTGGTACGATTTGTTGTTTATGCGGGGGAGAGGGTTGGGGGTTTGTGGTTTGATGTTCTTGTTGCCGTTTGATGTGGTTGTGTAATTTTTTTAATGTGAGGAGGGAGGTTGGATGTTTTTCTTTCTTTGAACGACTTCCTTGGTTTTCTTTGTTTCATGGCAATCTGGAGAAGATGAGTCTGAGTTATATACTGTATAAATACTTTGATAATAAATGAACCTTTCATGCCTTAACCACCCTACCAACCTGTTAGCCACTTTCAGGGATCTATAAACTTGGACCCCAAGATCTCGCTGATCAACACTGTCAAGGATTTTGCCCTTAATGGTATGTTGTTTCTTGGAATCTGATCTATCAAGGTGTGATACATCTGGCTGGGTTAAAATCAATCTGCCATTTCTCCACCCATATCTGCAACAGATCTGTATCCCACTGTATTCTTTGCCAGTCTTCTACACTATCCACAACACCACCAATCTTTGTATCATCTGCAAACTTACTAATGCACCCAGCTACAGTACATTCTCATCCAGATCATTTATATACATCACAAACAGCAGATGTCCCAGTACAAATCCCAATGGAACTCTATTAATCCAGATTTTAAGCTAGAGTAAGTCCCTTCGAGCACAACCCTGTCTTTTATAGGCAAGCTAGTTGTGAATCCAAACAGCCAAATCACCATGGATCCCATGCATATTAATCTTCTGGATGAGCCTCCCATGAGGGCCCTTGTCAAACACATTAGTAAAATCCATGTAGACACCACTGACAGTTCTGCCTTCATCAAGCATTCTTGTTACCTCATCAAAAATCTCAATCAAGCTAGCAAGACACAACTTGCTGGCTCTCTCTAATCAGCTCATTTTTCCAAGTGCTGATAAATCCTATCAATAAGAATTCTCTCCAGTAACTTCCCTACCACTGATGAGAAACTCACTGCCCTATGGTTTCTAGGAATATCCCCAGCAATGATCCCTTGAGTTTTCTTTACAGCCCATGCAGACTAACCATTACTCTGAGATGGACATTTTTACACGGCCAGAAAACCACCCGGCACTTAAAATGTTTATTTTTGTAATGTGCATACTTAAAAATTGAAATATCACATACTTTTATTTACTGAAATACAGTACAAGAAAGAAAATCTTTCATGTATTGTAAACTTTTAAACTTTGTGTCAGTGTTCAGCGGATTGGTGGTTTATTAACAACGAGCTACCAACTTGTTACAATTAGTAACAGTGTTGTAACTTTAAACACTGTCAATGTCAATATGTGGAAGCTCTAATATGTTTCAAAGTAAACGTGGTATGTTTATTTAAAAAATTTATGGATTATATTCATTAACACAATTTAACATTTCAAATTAATGGCATAATATCAAAATTATATAGACATTGTATAAAAGAAAATTCGAGCTGCGCAGCAACAAAGGCTATGTGCACGGGAGCATTTCAGTTCCCCTGCAGCCATGCACCCACACAGTTTAGAGGGAACAGTGATCCCTGGTTCCCTTATTGAATAATGGAACAACATCAGCTTTTCACCAGTCGTCCTGACCTCGCCTGTGGCTGGAGAAGAGACAAGGATGTTGGTCAAGGCCCCAGCAATCTCTCTTGCCTCTCAATAACCTGGGGTTTATTCCATCAAGCCCTGGGCACTTATCCACCCAACACTGCCTCCTCCTCTAACTCGAAGTGCCCTAGCATGTCAATACACTCAGCACTGATCTCCCTGCCCTTTGTCTCCTTCTCCTTGGTAAATACTAAAGTAATGTACTCATTAAGGATCTCCCCACACCTTCTGCATTCAAACAAATGTTTTCCCCCTTAAACTTAAGAGGTCCTACCCACTCCCTAGTTATCCTCTTGCTCATATAGAATACCTTCGAATTCATCTTAATCCCACTTGTCAAGGACTTCTCATGGCCCTTCTAGCTTTTCTACCTCCCTTCTTGAGTTATTTTCTGGCTATTTTGCCAATTTGTTTTCTGGGAATTCTGCCGTTTTCAGTCAATTTTTCCAGCTGGTCCATAACCTGCTGCAAGCTTTGATTGCCTTACTCACTGTCCACCATACCTCCAATCTTACTGCCATCTGCAAATTTGCTGCTCCAGTTTACCACATTATCATCCAAATCTTTGATATTGTTGACAGACAACAATGGACCCAGAACAGATCCTTGCAGATCTTCAAACTTGCATGCTAAGTTCTCAATAAGGATAGCATCTTAGAATGTTGAGCTTGACTGAAGATATTAAGCTCTCAATTTCATGCATTTACCATGCTGGAGAGTCACTCAGTCTGTGAGAAGCAAATGTGGTTAGTTAGCTCCATTTGATTTCTTTATTATGTATCGAGTATGGCTGTAAGCAGCAGAGCACCAAGGTCTACATCAGGGGTGGCCAACCTTTTACATTCCATGCGTCAGTTTTTTCATGCACGAGTTCAGATGCGATTTTTTTTTCCCCCACGCAGGAATTCTATATTAACATGTTTTCACAAGAATTGTGGGGGGTACAATAGTTGTAACTCATGCGTGAAAAAATTGATGCATGGAATGTAAAAGGTTGGCCACCCCTGGTCTACATTATACGCCTCATATCTTTGCCATTTGGATGTTACCATGAAGCTGGCATAGATTTTGTTTATAGTAGATGTTTTTTTTCACCTTGCGTATGGCTGGCTGTAAACATTATAATGTGTTTTACTGGAGGTGTTCCATAATCCAGCTTCTGATCTAATGCAGAAGCATCCTCAGTTCCTGTAAGGAGAGTTTTTTTTTAAAGGGAACAATCATCAACCAGATAGATTGTAGAATACTGAGAGTGGTACTAAGTCATAAAATTACATGCAAATCAAATACAGACCAGAAAATAAAAATTGGAATGAATGAATTAGGAAATAGTTGAAAGACAAAAAAAAACAGATGTCTTTCTAAAGGATTGAGATTCCACAGTTGTAAAATTGAATATTCAGAATCAAAGAGGTGGTTCTGTAGTAATGAACCTTTAAAAATACACATTCCTGGCAGCAGCAGTCCGAAATTTTACTGACCTCTTGTGTGGAGATTGTGGTCAAATCTTCAACTTGGTTCCATTGCTTGCATTGTGATGCCACATCTGGTAGAGGTATCCATGCTTAACTTGCCCGAAGTTGCTCTTCAGTTTCCTCCATTATACTTTGCTGTGTTATGACAGTGGCACTAATGGCATTGCCATCTATCCTTTAAATGAGTGAATCTTCATTCTGAAGCTCTGCTGCCTAGGTCAAGGTTCTTTCTTGAAGGGAAGGTCCTTTACCATCTAACTTAAATCTTTTGTCACCTTTCATTCAAACTGGAACAGTACAGACCCAACCTACTCAACCCATCCTCTTAAGTCAATCGCTTCTTATCAGGAATCATCCTCATGAACCTTTCTGAATTGCCTCCAATGCAAGTGTATCCCTCCTTAAATTAGGAAACAAAGCTACAAGATATCTGCTTTTATGCTCCACCCCTTTTGCGGTGAAGGTTTGCCCAAACTGAGGCATTGATTGTGTGGATAGCCAGAGGCTTTTTCCCAGGGCTGAAGAGGCTAACACGAGAGGCATAGTTTTAAGGTGCTTGGAAGCAGGTTCTGAAGGGATGGCAGGGGTAAGTTTTTCCACACAGAGTGGTGGGTGTGTCGAGGTGGATACAACAGGGTCTTTTAAGAGACTCTTGGGTACATGGAGCTTAGAAAAATAGAGGGCTATGTGGTAGGGAAATTCTAGGCAGTTTCTAGAGTAGGTTACATGGTTGCACAACATTGTGGGCCGAAGGACCTGCTATGTGCTGTAGATTTCTATGTTCTATAATAGCTGCTTGTGTCTGAATCCTGGCTTTCTGTATTTCATATATAAGGAAGTACAGCAGTATTCAATCCCCTCTACATTTAACCAATATTCTGTATCTCATAAAGTGGCTTTCCCCACATTATAATAAAAACAGTTCAGTTTTTCAAATGCATTTGTATTTTATTTACTTATTCTGTCCTTTGGCTGTTACCTTGCCTTTCTTCAACTTGTACAGAGCCAAAATGCAATTTGACTGTTATTTCCCTCGGTAGATGCTGCCTGACTTGTTGAGTTCCTCTAGCATTTCTTGTGTTTTGATCAAAATTTTCAGCATTTGCAGATTGTCTGCAATTTGACAATGTATCGATGATATCCTATACTTAAGTTGAATGTATTTTAGAAAAACTGCAGAGCATTTTAAAATTACCTTGTCCATTAATTGCTAGCTTGTTATTACAAAGAAATGCATTGATGTAGTACCTTTTGATGATAAATAGACCTACTTTATAACTAGTGCAATCATTGCTGTAGTTTAGAATATGTTAACCTGTTGGTACATAGCAAGCTGTCATGAAGTCCCACTGACACTAATGACCGGATTACAAGTTTTGAGTGTTGGTTAACAGACAAGCATCATCCAGGACCAGGAGAACAACCTGCTCTTCTGTCAACACACCTGAGTTTTTTAAATCTCTAACTGAATGGGTAAGTGGGTTCTTATTTTAATACCTGATCTGAAAGGCAGCCACCTGGCAGTGCAGTAGAACAGAGTGCTTGTGTCTTGTGTGGGATTTGACCCACAACCTTCTCTAGTGAGACTGTGAACACTGAACCACTTTATTGTGATTATGTAGCTGACACAAGTTTGTTAATGTGTGTATTGTTCTTTTCATTATAAACAAGGTTCGAAACAATGTCATAAAATTTCACTTTTGTAGGGAGTGTACAAATTATTGCACATAGTATTTTAATAACTAGGTGTGGCCCTAGTTATTAAAATACTATTGAGTATAGGAAGTACAGGAAGGTGGGAGTACTCAAGTTAACAGGGCATATGAAATATTACTGGTGAACATGATTAAAGAATTCCTTAAAGCATTTTATAAGTTTATATTTTGTAACAATTTTGTGTATTGTATTGAGGGGAAGAGGGTAGTTAGGGAAATAGTAGAGCTTGCAGGAAACCAATGGTGCAACTCCGCAGAATAAGAGAATGTAGTCAGGTGTTAAATCATCCATGATGATGGGCCAAATGGCCTGATTCTGCTCCTGTGGCTTATGATCTTGAAATTTGAGATGGAAAGGCACTTGGGAGTCCTAGTGTAGGATTCCCTAAAGATTAATTTGCAGGTTGAATCAGTAGTAAGAAAGGCAAATGCAATGTTAGCATTCATTTGAACAGGACTAGAATATAAAAGCAAAGATGTGATGCTGAGGCTTTATAAGGTATTGGTTAGACCACATCTGGAGTATTGAGGCATTTCCGGCTCGATATCTAAGAAAGGATGTGCTGGCATTGGAGATCTTTCAGAGAAACTTTGAGAATGATCCCAGGAATGAAATGGTTGATGTATGGGAACTATTTGATAGTTCTTTGCCTGCACTCATAAGATAAGATCATAAGATCTCATTGAAACTTCCTGAATATTGAAAGGCCTAGATAAAGTGGATATGGGGAGTCTGGGACCAAAAGGGCCAGCGTCAGAATAGAAAGTCGTCCCTTTAGACAGATGAGGAATTTCTTTCAGCAGAGTGTGGTGAATCTGTGGAATTCCTGGCCAGAGAAGGCTGTGGAGGTCAAGTCATTCAGTATATTTAAAGTGGAATTTGATAGGCTCTTGATTAACAAGGGTGTCAAAGATTACGGGGAGTAGGCAAATGAATGATGTTGAGAAGGATAATAAATCAGCCTTAATCAAATGGCAGAGCAAAATTGATGGGCCAAATGGCCTAATTCTGCTCCTATGTCTATGATATTTACTAAGGCAAGGGATTGTTGATATAGCTGGAGAATTCAGGCAGTGGTCACATAATGCATGTATGAAGGGAAACACCAGGTCTCTTAGCAAGTTAAAGCTAATTAAATCAGAGTATTATGAGATGTATTTGGGTAACAGATGCCTCTTATCAGTTGCTAGCAAATCTACACTGCCTGTTGAGGAGATTCCATATGACTGGAGGAGAGGAAATGTGGTCCTTTGTCATTGAACGGCCAGGTAATTAGAGACCCATGAGTCTAAAGTATTGTCTCTGCACAAACAACAGTGGCCCAGGGCCAACAAAAGTCAGTGGTAGGGAAATTAATGGGAAATTCTGAGAGATAGGATTAATCTGCACTTGGACAAGCAGGGGCAACTCAAAAACTCATTCTGCCTGAAAAATTTGATTTTTTTTTCAAGTAACTAAGATGTAGTAATGAGGGCAATGTGGTTAATGCTGTGTTTATTAAGGCCTCCGATAGAGCTTCACATGGGAAATTGGTCTTTCAGAGAGCAACGCAAGTTGCAAATTAATCCAAAATTGGTTTGGCTGTAACAGTCATTAGAGGGTGATAGTGGAGGGTTGTTTTTTGTGACTGAAAATCAATGGAGTACCACAGGGAATGTAATTGGATCCTGCTGTTTGTTATACACATTAGTAATATGGAAATGAATGCAAGGGGTGTAATTAGTGAGTTTTCAGACATTGGTGATGTGGTTCTAGGTTTTGGGATGTTGTTGATAAGATAGGCAGAGCAATAAGAGATGGATAAATTTGAGGTGATGGACTTTTGAAGGGCCATTGAGGATAGGACTTCAGTATACAAGTCTGGGGAATCACTGAAAATGATGGCACAAGTGGATAAGGTAGTAAAGAAGGCATGCAGGATACTTGATTTCATTAGGGGGGCCATGCAGGTTATAGTGCAATTTTATAAACATTGGGCTGGGCCAGGCTGGAATTCTCTGTCCAATTTAAATCGCCACATGCCAGTAAGAGTGTGATTACACTGGAGAGGGTGCAGAGACGTTGCCCAGGATGAAGCATTTCATTTGATGTCTTTGTTGGAGGACAGGAGATTGAGTGACAATGTAGTAATTGTACTAAATTGAGGGGCATTGATAGGATAGGTGGTAGGAAGCTTGAATACATATCAGAAATATCTAATTCCAGACCATGCACTCAAGCTTGAGGTGTGCAGTATGTTTTTAAGGGGACCTGAAGAAGAATATTTATTTTTCACCTAGGGTTTGGAAACAAATGCACTGCTTGTGTGACTGGTGGAGGCAAGTACTCAGAACATTGAAGCGGGAGCAAGATAAACTCTTAATTATACAAGCTACAAAAGCTCCAGAACGAGTGCTGGTAAATGGGATGTGTATAGGTGAGACACTTGTCGGTTGAAGGGGGTTTTTCTGTGTGGTATGACACTGACTCTTGTCATTTTTGTTAAGAGTTCAGAAGGCTGTCCTCTATACCCTTACCACTTTCTGGTTTTGATCCAGAAATTCTATGATAAGATTTGAAAACTGACTGTCTTAATTGATTCATAGTTATTGCCAGGAAATATTTGATATTATATTTGGTATATTAAATGTACATTTTTAAGTAGAGATGGTTTGGTAACTTGTGGTACAAGTTAATAATGACTAATTGTAATGTGTGAACTCCAGTTATGTTCGTGGTATTGTATCGAAGTAACTGCTTTGGTACCTAAAAGGTATTGAAAATAGTTCGTGAATATTACTGTCATTTGTGTTAATTTGCATAATGGGGAATTATCCATAAACTTTATAGTTTCATTTCCAGTACATCTATATATTTTTATAGATTGAATCGAAAGGAAATTTTTCCATGAATATAACAACTAAGTTGAAGCCATTTCTGCCTCCAGCGCTGTGGGAAAGCGGTTGGATTCCAGATAATTTTTTTTCTAATGATAATGCATTTGAGCTAATTCAAAACACTAAGTGTTGGCACATCGCATCAAAGCAGCTCCTTGTTTTCTCATCATCTCAACTATCCCTGTTTAAACCAGGTTGTAAAAGGCATAGTGATCTTTATTTCCTCACTCATTTCTGCTTCTCCATTTATTCTCTGAAATGCATTGACTTCTCTTCAGAGTTCCAACTTTACTGAGCAGTTTAATCAGCTTTACTGGCCATGATACTGTATGTTAGCCTTGACTGGTAAATGTCCTTCACAGTTACATTAGCTGACAGAACTCTTGTGGTAATCGTGTTGTAGCCCCAACCGAATGAGACTCAGGATCACATCAAGTGTCTTCGCTATTTATCAGGTGAAGAGGCTGTAATAAGACACTATTGTTTTGGCTAGATAATTTCTAAATAATTGTGGTACATATTTAAGCTAAAAGACATTTTGGACCATTTTTTCTTTCCATGTTAAAAACTATAACTTATGATTTTAACTCATTTTATTTTATGAATTCATTTCATGATCTTTAATGTTGTGTTTAATGTTTAATTTCTACAGAAACAATTTCAAAAAAGAAATGGAACAAAAGTAACAATATTCTCACTAAGGAGGAAGAAATGGTAACTTTAAAAACATTAATGCCATTGGAATTGTCAAATGCTTTTGGGTTTCTAAACTTGTCTTTTCCCTTCTTAAAGCCTGGTCACCCAAATTACAAGTTGAAATATTCTTTGTATCAGCCAGCATTGGATTATTTTCCTCAAGTGCAGCCATTACATGTCAGAGAAGTAACAGAATCACCACAAACATATCGTCATCCTATTTTGTCTGATAGCCAAAAGACAAAAATGCAACCTTCTCAGCCAGAGCAATTTGTTCCAGCAAAGATAATTATTTCACCACCAGGTAATGACCTGACTTGTCCAAGAATCTTTTTGAACTGGATTTTTATGAGATTTTAAGATGTTACAGTGTATATTTGTATTGATGTATGCTTTGCAATGCAAGTATATTATTGCATGTTAAGGTGACAGAAGATAAATAATGAATGCAAAGTTTTACAGGAGTACAGATTATTCCTCAGTAAGCATTACAGTACTTGGCTGACATTTTATTTTCGCTACGTGGTGGGTAATCCTGGATCAAGATTAAATGTTTTCAACTTCCTTGTCATTGGAAGGAACCATACTTCTCAAATCATTAGCATTTACCATAGATACAGTAAAGAGGAATTGTAGTTTAATAAACTGTAAGAAGAATATTGCTGCCTGTGCATATTTCCACAGCCATCTGGTGCTACTTGCAGTTTGCTTGGGGCATTTGCAGGTGTGGCATGGGGGAAGGGAAAGCATGGTGAGAATGAGGTGAAGATGGGAATGGCGGGGGCACGGAGGAAGAATGATCGCTTAAAATAAGTGAGGCTTGCAGTTAGAGTACATCCCCTTGTTGCAGAGAGATGTGTTCCTAGAAAGCTGTCCATAATGCATAATACAATTCCTCAACAATCTATTGTTTCACTCTTATGTTGTGTTTATTCAGTTTTCTCATAGATTCTGTAAGTGAATTCTTATTCCATTCATCACTTTTTTTTGGTAGTGATGTGTGAATTCTGTATGGGTGATTTTGTTACCCATACAGCTGATACTACAGTTGGCACTACACACTGTATTAGGTACTATAGCTGCCTTTTGAAACATTATGGAGAATTGTCTCACCAAAATGCTTTGGAAGAATTATTTTTTATCATCTTTTGCACAAGAGAGAAACCTTTGGAGATGATTTTAAAAATTCCATCCCTGCTGCTTAATATTAAGATCTTATTTCAAATTATCAAAGATATAGTCTTTTCAATATCTGGTAGGCATGCAGAAAATCATCGCTTTTCAGCAGCTTTTTGTTTTGTTCTGTTAGTAACTGGTGAGAAACGGCATTCTTGTGAGGACTTTTGTCAGCATTTCCCCACACTCTTCCCCTCCCAATCCCAGTTAACTGAAAGTAAATGTACACACAGAGACCACTTTTTTAGGTACCTCCTGTGTTGTGACTTCAGGGACGCTTTTCTGCACACCACTGTTGTAATGCGTGGTTATTTGAGTTACTGTCTCCTTACTACCAGCTTGAACTCGCCTGGCCGTTCTCCTCTGACCTCCCTCATTGACAAGGAGTTTTCACGCACGGATCTGCTGCTCACTGGATGATTTTTGTTTCTCACACCATTCTCTGTGAACTCTAGAGACTGTTGTGTGTGAGAATCCCAGGAGATCAGCAGTTTCTGAGATACTCAAACCATCCCGTCTGGCACTAACAATCATTCTACAGTCAAAGTGACCTAGAGCACATTTCTTTCCCCATTCTAAAATTTGGTCTGAACAGAAATTGATGCTCTTGACCATGTCTGCATGCTTTTATGCATTAAATTACTGCCACATGATTGGCTGATTAGATATTTGCATTAACGAGCAGGGGTACCTAACAAAGTGGCCACTGTGTGTCTTGTCTGGATGCACAGAATTCAGGTTACCTTCTTTAAATATTTCTCAGAGCTTCTTCTAGCACTTGGAGTAGGAATTGTTCCTCTGCTAAAAATAAGGGCCATCACACAACAGTGTTTGCAATTTAAAATTGAGTTTCATTATTTCTCTTTGGGATTTGTTTACAGCTAGATTGACTCGTTTATTTAACCCCAGTTACCTAGAATTGAATGGGTTTTTTTATTTGTAATAAGAGTCAACAATACAAAGAAGATAGTTTGGTTAGAACTGGTAAATTCTCTTTCGTTACTGTGTTTCATGTCAAACCGATAACCTGTAGTTTTACTTCTCAGTAGCTCCTCTCCATATTACCGTAAGTATTATGCCCAGTAATCAATGTTGTTCTGATGATGCCATGCATTGTCCAGTGTTCTGAGTTTGTTGAGAGTCTATCATGTAGCTCCTTTGTCCATCAGTAATCTCTGCTGGAATTTCAATGGAATAACTGCAAAAGTTCTGATCTGCGGAGTACTCCAGCTTTTATCTGGTAACTTTGATAGTAAATATTATTCGGTACCTCATAGTTTTTGATTTTACTTTAATTTTGATGGTCATTGTAGTTTTTTTGAGGATGATATTGTATATTTAGATCTACACAGCAACCTTGGACCTTTAGTTTGTAATGGCTTATGTTTTTTTCCCCCTTTGTGGTGAATTAGCTACTCTTATTAAAGGAAGAAATTCAAAACTAAAGTGTCATCATATGGAATACCTGAGGTACTTTAAATACTGAACAAGATGATGTTGCAGTAAGGGATGTTTTTGTTTTTCTGTGTCTCTAGCTTTTCCCATTACCACACTACATGGCTAATGTCAAATTATACTATAACCACCTATGCTGTGACTGTGCAAGTGACATCAGCTTTTGATGCAACAACAATTGCTATTATCTTGTGCTCCAATTTGGCAGTTGCAGAGCTGGAACTATGTTTCACAGCTTTAGTTCTGAGTATCTTTCGGTCTAGGGAATATATATTGTGTACTGTTTGTATCCTTCTGAAATGTTTTTTCAGTTTTGTTGTGCTTTAATGAAGTGGAAATGCAAGCCTGTCCAAGTGAGCCTAAGTATCAAGTGCAAGTTAACAGCTTTCTCTGCTTTAAAGGAAATCGATACCTTGAGTAAATCTCAGAAAGGTGTAATTGTTATCCATTCGTTATCAGAAATTAGACTGGTCCAAGGTATCTCAGATGATAATTATCAACTGAAATTGTGGATGGAACAGCTATCATGAAGATAGAACTTAATGCTAATGATACTGATTGTGAAGGTATATGTTTTCTCTGGAAAAGAAATTATAGTTTTCCAAAGAATGTATTCTTTTTTAATTGGCCATATTTTCTATTATGCATGTATAATACAAGAATAATAAAACATAGCTTTATTAATTAAGGAAATGTACTATTATAAACAAAAGGAACAAGAGATTCTGCAGAAATCTATTGAAATCATTTGACAAATTTTGAAATATTGCAGTTAGAGTTTTAGTCTACTTTCACCAACATTTCAAGAGATGTTTTGGCTGTGTCTGAACTAAGAGTAAACTTACTCTTTTGTTTTATTTTTAAGGACTCGCTCCAGTTGTATCACCATTGCAGTCACCACCTTTGAAAGCTGCACATCCATCAACGAACTGTTCTCGTCAATCCAGTCACCCACAAGTAAAAAAAAATCATAATTTCTGAAATTTAAATTAAAAACAAATGCAAGTTCTAAACACTTAATTCTTAAATGTAGTTCATTGAGTTTTGTTTTCCAGGAATCAAGGTCATACGATATGGAAGAGGTTGTTAAATGCCTCCCAATGAATCTGACCATGCCAACTCCTGAAATAAGCAGTGACCTGAAGTTTATTACACGACAAAAAAGTAAGTTTATTGCTTTAGATATTCATGTGTTTTGAATGTAAAATCGTGTTAACACCAAGAGGTTAAGAAACCTTGAAGGATATGTAGAGATGTTGAGCTTATGACAAATTTAGTTCAAAGTTTAAAGCAAATTCATTATCAAAGTACGTGTATGTCACCATATACTACCATGAGATTCATGTTCTTGCAGATACTCACAGAACTTATGAAAAACTACACATCAACAAAGGCTGACAAATAGCCAATGTGTAAAAGACAAATCATGCAAATAGTAATTTAAAAAAATAATAATACTGAGAAATTGAGTTGTAGAGTCCTTGAAGGTAAGTCTGTAGGTTGTGGAGTCAGTTCACCATTGAGGTAACGTCCTTGCCTAACACTCTGTTAGAAGTAAATTGAAACCTAATTGGTTTGCAGGATTGCCAAATTTAAGCACTTTTGTTTAAAGCAGTTTACACTTGCAGCATTTTTGATGTATCAGCAGTTATTGTCTGCTAGGAATGTACACACCTACACTGAAGGAAACTAAGAATGTCTTCAGACATTTTGTAGCATAGATGGTCATCACTTGCCATTGAATTATAATAGTACATCCATTTATACAGTGCGATTTGACTTCAGTGGTTCAAGAAGGCAGCTTACCAGCACTTAAGGGCACCTAGTGTTGGTTAATTAAGTGCTCACTCATCAAGATTGTGTCTAGTTCTAACTATTCCACTCAACCTGTTGATTATCTTCTTTGTTGGACATTCAGTATTCCTGTTTTGATTGCTTAAATTGTACTTGCAGTTCATCATGGTTAATCATGAGGATCTAAGTTATTTGGATGACTTCTGAACTACAAAAGAATTATGCTAAAATCATAAATAAAAGAGGAAATCACTGGAAAGTTTCAATGGGCCAGATGACATCTCTGGAAATATAAGCAGAGTTAATTTCAGGTCAAAGATTTCTTCAGAACTGAGAGAGAAAATTAGTTTGCTTTAAGTTGTTGAGATGTTGGAAGGGAACGGATAAGAGAAGTATATTTCTGAATAAGGCAAACCAGGTCTTTATCAAAAGACTCAGCCAGAAAATTGCAATCCAAAACTAATTAAGGCTATAAGCAAACACAATCTGGAAATTGCATGTTAGCAAGTATATTTTGATAATTTGGGACTTTAACCTCTCCCTAATTAAAAAAGCTGCCTGAACCCAGTCATGCGAATTGGCAGTTTTTTGAGAGCCAAATAGCTAATGGGTAAATTGGAATTTTGTCCAGTAATTAAAATACTTTGAATAAACATTGATCACTGAAAGCGGAGTGCTCTGACTGCAATTAAGTGACTGTATTTACTGCCAGAAATGGGAAAGTAAATTTCCAAAAGTACAAATTTTTGTGTCGAAGATCTATTTCAGTGAAACACAAAAGGAGTTAAACTCATACATTTAAAAAAAACAAACACACATACACTAACCACCAGCTGTTAATTGCAGCCCTGACCATCTTCAATAAATAAAGAATATAGCCAATACTTTAATTAACTTTGGATGTAACCTTTGCATTTAAAAGGCTTGAAGTCAAGGGAAGCAGCAGTTTAATCTAAGCATACCATGACCATTTCCCAGTTCACTCTCACTCTCGCAGGCTGTGCCCTTGTGCTCTTTTTAAAATTTTCTGCTGATCATGCCAGATATAAAATACAAATTTGAACAATGGGTTTCATAGAAAAATCGAAATGGCAGATTGCATAAATGACTCATCAGCAAACAACCATTTGGATTGTTTATAGAATCATAAAGAAGTACAGCACTGAAACAGACCTTTTGGCCCATCTAGTCCATGCTGAAACCTTTTAAATTGTCTACTTTCATCGATCTGCTCCAGGACCATAACCCTCCATATCCCTACTATCCATGTACCTATCTTAACTGTTCTCTTAACCGTTGAAATCAAGCTTGCATGCACCACTTGTGCTGGCAGCTCATTCCACACTCTCACGACCCTCTGAGTGAAAGAAGTTTCCCCTTTGGTTCCTTTTAAACTTCTCATCTTCCCAGCTTAACCGGTGACCTCTGGTTGTAGTCCCACCCAAGCTCAGTGGAAAAAGCCAGATTGCATTTACTCTATCTGTATCCCTCATAATTTTGTATACTGCTAACAGATCTGCTCTGCTCTTTTATGTTGTAAAGAATACAGTCCTAACCTATTCAGTCTTTCCTTATAACTCAGGTCTCCCAGACCTGGAGGTAGGTGACCAAAACCACACACAATACTCCAAATTAGGCCTCATCAGCATCTTATACAGCTTCAGCATAACATCCCATCTCCTGTACTCAGTACATTGATTTATGAAGGCCAGTGTGCCAAAAATTTTCTTTACCACCCTATCTACCCGTGGCAGCACAATGAATTATGGACCTGTATTCCCAGATCACTTTGTTCTATTACACTCCTCAGTGGCCTATCATTCGCTGTGTAAGACCTACCTGGTTGATTCTACCAAAGTGCAAAACCTCACACTTGTCCACAATAAATTCCATATGCCATTTTCGGCCCATTTTTCCAGCTGATGCAGATCCCTCTGCAAACCACGATAGTCTTCCTCACTGTCCACAACACCCCCAATCTCTGTGTCTTCCGCAAATTTACTGATCCAGTTAACCACATTATTATCCTGATCATTAGTGGAGATGACAAACAACAAAGGGCTCAGCACTGATCTCTATGGCACACCATTAGCCACAGGCTTCCAGTCAGAGAGGCAACCCTCTACTTCTCTGGCTTCTCCCACAAAGCCAATGTCTAATGCAGTTTACCTCCTCATCTTGAATGCCAAGCGAATGAACCTTCTTGATCAGCCTCTTATGGGGGTTGCTAAAATCCATGTAGACAACATCCACTGCCTAGCCTTCATCAACTTTCCAGGTAATTTTCTCAAAAAGGTCTTAAGACTGGTTAGACGTGACCTACCACGCATTGAGCCATGCTGACTATCCTTAATCAGTCCGTGTCTGTCCAAATACTCGTATATCCAGTCCCTTACAATACCTTCCAATAACTTTCCCACAACTCATGTCAGGCTCACTGGTCCATACATTCCTAGTTTATGCTTAGAGCCTTTTTTTAAAACAGTGTAACAACATTGCCTATTCTCCAATCCTCTGGTACCTCTCCTATTGCCAAGGGTGTTTTAAATATTTCTGCGAAGGCCTTGGCAATGTCTACACTTAGAGCCGAGGGAACACCTTGTCAGGCTTGGGGATTTATCCACCCTGATTTTCCTCGGGTAGCAATTACCTCTTCTTCTGTAATCTGTACAGGGTCCATGCAATTGATGCCATTTTGCCTTACTTCTACAGACTTCCCATCTCTATTTACGCAGGAAACAGATACAAAGAATTCATTAAGATCTCCATCTATTTTGGCTCCACACATGGATTACCATTCTGGTCTTCTAGAGGACCAGTTTTGTCCCTTGTAATCCTTTTGCTCTTAACATATCTGCAGACTTCCTTAGGATGCTCCTGCACCTTGTCTGCGAGAACTACGTCACGCCGCCTTTTAGCTTTCCTCATTTTCTTTAATTGTTCTCCATAAGCACCTCATTTGTTTCTACTTGCCTACACCTGCTAAGCACTTCCTTTTTTTTCTCTTAACCAGGGCCTTGATATCTCTTGAAAACCAAGGTCCCCTACACTGGCTAACTCTAACTTTTCTTCTGACATACGTGTACAAGCTTTGTACACCTAAGATTTCACTTTTGGAAGTCTCCCACTTTCCAGAAAACACTTTTGCCAGAAAACAGCCTGTCCCAATCCACACTTGCCAAATCATTTCTGATACCATAAAAATTGACCTTTCTTCGATTTAGAACCACAGCCTGCAGACCAGACTTTTTGCATATTTACTTTGAAATTTGGGGGCATTGTGGTCACTGAATGCAAAGTGTTCCCCTACACAAACTTCTGCCACCTGCCCTGTCTTATTCCCTAATAGCAGATCCAGTAATGCACGCTTTCTTGTTGGGACTGCTATGTACTAGTAAAGGAAACTTACCTAAGCACATTTGACAAACTCTATCCCATCTAGTCCTTTTACAGTCTGGGATTCCCAGTCAATATGCGGAAGGTTGAAATCACCTACTACGACAACCTTATGTTTCTTGCAACTATCTGCAACCTCTTTACAAGTTTGTTCCTCTAAGTCTCTTGGACAGTTGGGTGGTCTCTTGATTGGGTCTCCCAAAATAACCAAAATCCAGTATGAGGAAAGAAGTAGTAGCAAAGCCACACCAGAGAAAAAGAGATTAATTCTGGAATTAAAAAGCAAACCTGACACTATGAAACCAACAGAATGTGGTGCTGGTAGAGTTACCATTGAGGAGATGGCAACTCTAGCACAAAGGCAATCCAATATTGCAGACTACTACTAAAGTAACAGAAAAAAAAACAATAAATCCAAAAACATAAATTAGACATGCCATTGTTTTTGAGGAGAATAACCACAAGCCTGAAAGTACTATATTAATCCAATGTTCACAGGAAGCCAAACTAATGTACTCAAAACTAGTCTCACTATGATGACCTGCTCTACCTAGCAATGCTTACCAGCTATCAGGTTATGTTGAATCATTTTTAAATTCCCCCAACACAAAACAGACCAGCTGAGTCAAAAACACTTAAACAGTCAACTCAATGTGTATGTTGTGAATAGAATTTTCTTTTATACTGGGTATTAAAAGCACATCAATTTACAATTACAGGAGCTTGCTGGTTGTTGAAAATATTTCAAGACTAAGTCACTCAACCCATGAAACTAAAAATTCAAAGTAAATTTATTATCAGAATATGTACGGTCCACACCTTACCCCAAAAGTTTTCATGTTTTATAACATTGAATCACGATAGAGTTAATTTGTTTTTTTACTGGGGGAAAAAAAACTCTTGCATGTCAAAGTGAAAACAGATCTCTACAAAGTGATCTAAGTTAATTATAAATATAAAACAATAATTGATCGCCTAAGTGTTCACCCCCTTCGAGTTAGTAGATGTACCTTTGGCAGCAATTACAGTCTTGAGTCTATGTGGATAGGTCTCTATCAGCTTTGTACATGTGGACACTGCAATTTTTCCCCATTCTTCTTTACAAAACTGCTCAGGCTCTGGGGATCATGAGTGAACAGTTCTTTTCAAGTCCAGCCACAAATTCTCAATTAGATTGAGGCCTGGACTTTTGACTTGGCCACTCTGGGAAATTATCTTTGTCTTTAAGCCATTCCCATGTAGCTTTGGCTTTATGCTAGGGGTCATTGTCTTGCTGGAAAACAGATCTCCTCTTAAGGTGCAGTTCTCTTGCAGTCTGCATCAGGTTTTCCTCCAGGATTTCCTTGTATCTTTTGCTGCATTCATTTTGCCCTGTTCCTTCACAAGCCTTCTGGGGCTGTTGCAGTGAAGCATCCCCACAGTATGATGCAGCCACAATCATGCTTCACGGTAGGGATGGTGTGTTTTTGATGATGTTTATGCCAAACATGACGTTTAGTCTGGCTAAAAAACTCAATTTTAGTTTCATCAGACCTTCTTCCATCTGACTTCAGAGTTTCCCACGTGCCTTCTGGAAAACTCTAGCTGAGATTTGGGGTGAGTTTTTTTTTCAAGTGGCTTTCTCTTTGCCACTGTCCCATAAAACTGCAACCATTGAAGCTGCCAGGCAACAATTGTTAAATGCGCAGTCTCTCCCATCTCAGCCATCGAAGCTTGTAACTCCTCCAGAGTTGTCATGGGCTTCTTGGTGGCCTCCCTCACTAATCCCCTTCTTGCACGGTCACTCAGTTTTTGAGGACGGCCTGCTCTAGGCAGATTTACAGCTGTGCCATGCTCTTTCTATTCCTTGATGATTGACTTTTCTGTACTCCAAGGGATATCAAGTGACTTGAAAATTTTCTTGTATCCATCTCCTTTCTTTCTTTTTCAATCTTTTTATTAGTTTCATAATAAACATAGTTAAATATAAGCCCAGTTGACACTTGAGTGTTAAATCTCCCAATCATATAGGATACAGATGTAATATATAAAACAAAAAAAAACTAAAAAAACATGAAAAAGGAAAAAAAAATAAAAATATACCCCCCCCCCAAAAAAAACTAACCTAAACAGTGTTAATCAACTAAACTAAAAAAAAAAGACATGGGCTGTTATGTAACATCAAAAAAAAAAAGGGAACCATTAGTGTCAACAGCTCCGTTCCTCTCACCATATATTACAAAGAAATAGAATAAGTTTGGAAAAGGTCAAATTACATCATATGAAAATGTGGAATAAATAGCCTCCAAGTCTCTTCGAATTTAATAGAGGAATCATAAATAACCCTTCTAATTTTTTCTAAGTTTAAACACAACATAGTTTGAGAGAACCAATGAAATGTGGTGGGAGGATTAATCTCCTTCCAATTCAGCAAAATGGATCTTCTAGCCATTAATGTAAGAAATGCAATCATCCGACGAGCTGAAGAGGTTAAGTGACTTGATTGGTAACCCAAAAATTGCAGTAATAGGGTGAGGTTGTAAATCAATATTCAAAACAGTTAAGATAGTATCAAAAATATCTTTCCAATATTTTTTCAACTAAGGACATGACCAAAACATATGAGTTAAAGAAGCTATCTCGGAGTGACATCTATCGCATATATGATTTATATGAGAATAATAACGAGCTAGTTTATCCTTACACATATGAGCCCTATGCACTACTTTAAACTGTATCAACGCATGTTTAGCACATATAGAGGATGAGTTAACTCATTGAAGAATTTTTTCCCATTTTTCAATCGGTACAATAATCTTAAGTTCCCTTTCCCAATCAGTCTTAACTTTATTAGATACATCTGGACATACTTTCATAATTGTATTATAAATAATTGCTATTACACCTTTCTGAAAAGGATTTAAATCTAAAATTTTTTCCAAAATATCCATTGAATACAAATTCGGGAAGGTAGGAGAAACAGTATTTTAAAAATTTCTAACCGGTTAAATATCTTTTATTAAAAAAAAAGAGATCTAGGCAAATTATATTTATTAGATAATTGTTCAAAGGACATGAAAATCGTACTATACCTTTAATTTTCCAAGCCAGATATGCTTGATCCATAGTGGAGGGTTGAAAAAAGAAATTAGATATAATAGGACTTGCTAAAATAAATTGATTCAACCCAAAAAATTTTCAAAATTGAAACCATATATGTAAAGTATGTTTAACTATTGGGTTATCCATTTGTTTATACAATTTAGAAAGAGTACAGGGAAGTGAAGTCCCTAAAATAGAACCCGATGAAAACCCTTGTAAAGAATTACATTCAAGATTTACCCAATGTGGACTTGAAGTTACATCCAAGTCCCATAACCAAAATTCTAAATATCAAATGTTAATTGCCCAATAGTAAAATCTAAAATTTGGCAAAGCTAAACCTCCCTCCTTTTTAGATGTCTGTAAATGTCTTTTACCTAGCCTAGGGTTTTGTTCTGCCATATATATGAGGAAATTTTGGAATGAACATTATCAAAAAAGGATTTTGGAATGAAAATTGGCACCGCTTGAAATACATATAAAAATTTAGGCAAAATAATCATCTTAAAAGCATTGATCCAACTGATCAATGACAGAGACATTGGTGACCATTTAGTAAACGAAAGTTTAATCTGATCAATTAAAGGTAAAAAAAATTAACCTTGAATAAATCTTTTTGTAATTTTAATCCCTAAATATGTAAAAGAGTCAGTAACCAATTTAAATGGTAAACGTCCATAAATAGGAACCTGCATATTTAGGGGAAATATTTCACTCTTATTAAGGTTCAGTTTATAACCAGAAAAATTGCTAAACTGAGCCAGCAAAGATAAAATAACCGGGAATAGATTTCCCAGGATTAGAGATATATAATAACAAATCATCTGCATATAATGATAACTTATGTATTTCATTTCCACGGGTAATACCAAAAATGTTAGGTGAGTCTCGGATAGCAATTGCTAAAGGTTCAAGGACGATATCAAATAATAATGGACTAAGAGGGCATCCCTGCCTAGTACCCCGAGATAAATGAAAAAAGGGAGATCTTTGATTGTTAGTACAAACTGAAGCTACAGGGGTATGATATATCAATTTAATCCAAGATATAAATATCAGACTAAAATTAAATTTCTCAAACACACTAAATAAATGTGGTCATTCAACTCTGTCAAAAGCTTTCTCAGCATCTAATGAAATAATATATTCCAGAATGCTAAGTGAAGGGGTATAAACGATATTCATTAACCTCCTAATATTAAAAGATGAATAATGATTTTTAATAAATCTAGTTTGGTCCACAGAGATAATTTGAGGTAGTACCTTTTCTAACCTAGTTGCTAATATTTTAGAAAAAATTTTTGAACCTACTTTCAAAAGAGAGATTGGTCTGTATGATGCACAATCAGTAGGATCTTTATTCTTTTTAAGAATTAAAGAAACAGAAGCTCTATAAAACGATTGTGGTAATTTACCTAATCTGATTGCTTATTTAAATATTCCAGACAACCAAGGAGAGAGAATAGAGGGGAAAAAAACTTTAAAACTTCCACTGTAAAACCATCTGGACCAGGTGCTTTGCCAGAATTCATTGAAGAAATAACAGCTGTTATTTCTTCATCTGTAACAGGAGTTTCTAATGTTAAATATTCTTTGGGTGATAACTTTGGAAAGTTCAATTTCCTTAAAAAGTCATGCATGGTGTTAGGATCATGAGGAAAATCAGAATGGTATAAAGAGGTATAAAATTCTTGAAAAGTTTTGTTTATCTCGTCATGATCAACTGTCAAAGTGACATGTTTGCGGATCTTGATAATTTGATGTTTAACTGAAGTAGTTTTCAATTGATTAGCTAATAATTTACTCAATTTATCACTATGAATATAAAACTCAGCTCTAGTTTTCATTAATTGATTTTCAATTGAGGATGTTAACAATAAACTGTGTTCCATTTGAAGTTCGACTCTCTGTTTATAAAGCTCCTTACTAGGAGCAATAGAATATTTCTTATCAATTCCTTTAATTTTGTCAACCAACAAGTGTCTCATTCTTAATACATTTTTTCAATCCAACAGAATAAGAAATAATCTGTCCACGGATATAAGCTTTAAAAGCATCCCATAATGTCCCGTTGGAGATTTCTTCCGTAATATTAGTTGAAAAGAAGAAATCAATCTGTTCCTTCATAAACTTAACAAAGTTGGGGTCTTGAAGCAAATTAGAATTAAATGGCCATTGCCTAGTAGTATCCATTAACCTGATAGAAAGTTTCATGATCAGAAATGGCGATAATGTCATAATTGCAGTCAATTACAGATGGAATTAAACGAGAGTCAATAAAAAAGTAGTCAATTCGAGAATAAGAATGATAAACTCATGAGAAGAATGAAAACTCTTTATCCTTAGGATGTAGAAATCTCCAAATTTCTGAAATTCCAGAGTCAATCATAAGAGAGTTAATAAGAGTAGCCAACTTATTTGGTAAATGTAACTAGATATGGATCTATCCATCAGGGGATTTAAACAGCAGTTAAAATCACCCCCCATTATCAACATATACTCGTTTAAATTAGGAAAAGAAGTGAGTAAGTGCTTAAAAAATTCGGGATAATCCATATTTGGAGCATAAACATTAACCATAGCAACTTTTTTATTAAAATGTAACCCAGTAATTAACAAAAATCTACCACTAGGATCTGAAATAATGTCTTGATGAGTAAATGTAATTGAGGAATCTATAAAAATTGAAACACTTTTCACTTTGGCTTGGGAGTTCGAGTGGTACTGTTGTTCCTTCCAAAACCTAAAGAAACATTGATTATCCTCTTTCCTCACATGTGTTTCTTGTGCAAAAATAATGTGAGCATTCAGTTTTTGGAATACTTTAAAAATCTTTTTCCATTTTATTGGCTGGTTTAAATCATTTGTATTCCTAGAGACAAAATTAAAAATCTGAGCCATAACTTAATGTTAACCCTTTGGTATATAAAGAGTTAACCATAATGTAAACTCATGAAATCGGAAGAGGAATAAATATTCAGAGTGGAACCAGAAAGCATGACACTGCAGACATCTTTGAAGTACTGAATCAGCCCAATAGAAAAAATTAATAAAGTAAGAAAAGAACCCCCCCTCAGCCTCCACCCCTGAAATCCCAAAACTAAGCCAGAGAAGGCTAGAGAAAGAACTAAGAACTAATACTAAATCTAACCCCATTTCTCCAGAAGGCAACTCCAAAGATGTATGTTAAAAAGAACCCCCCCCCAAAATTTAAAAAAAATTAAACACTGTACTATAATAATCTACATATTGTGATTTCTAAAATGAACGAGAAAAAGTAAGTGCCGATGCATATTATTAATCAATTACAAACATAAATAGTTGAAAATGGCACTTCAAAAAAAAGGAATTATGGGAGGAAGAAACCTAAGAAGATGGCGTAGTCAGAAAGAACAAAAGAAATTATGAGAAAAGGGAAATAGACCGCCATCTTAGTTATACGAAGCCAAAAATAAAAATGTTCCTCCGTACAGTAGAAATTTACCATCAATTCGTTGATGAGAATGTCAGAAATCAAATAATTAAAAATTAACAAATTAAAGAAAAGTAAAATCATCCGCAGGAGAAATGAACTTTAATTGAGATGTGAAAAATACCTACACTACTAACCAAAGATGAAAGTCTTGAACTTAGACCTTCTTCATATGATAATGAACGCTTTTTTAAAAAAAAAAGCACCTAAAAACAGAGCCGATGCTGCGAGTGCTAAACATTAATTAAAGCAGGGTATCCGTAGCAGTTGAATGGTGCTCATCCAAAAAACTTCGAGCTGCACTTGTGGAATGGAAGACACGACGTGATCCGTCCGAAAGAGAAATTCTTAAACGTGCAGGATACAATAGGGCCGGTCTGAAATTTTTCTGGTAACGTTCCGACATCAGGGGTTTAAAAGTCAGCTGCGCCTTCATCACTTCGGGACTGTAATCCTCCACTAAACGGAACTGATGTTGTCAAAGTTTAATCATACCTTGCCGGCAGATAATTCGGATAAGATGCTCTTTAACGCTAATATAATGGAACCGGAGAATCACTGGCCTCTGTCTAAATTCGGAGGACAACGGTTTCAGGTGCAATGTACGGTGAGCATGGTCCAGCAATGGAGGATCGTCGGGGAATACAGAACTAAACGCATACTTTAAAAGTTGAGAGAAGAATTTTGAAGGTTCTCCTTCCTCAACATTCTCGGGGAGACCAATTATACGTAAATTCTGTCTTCTAGATCTGCTTCCAAGATCAATAATCTTGGATTTAAAATGTTCCAGTTGTTTAGTCGTCGAAGATAATTTTTGCTCCAAATTCTCAATTTTCAAATCTCTCTTCTGAGATTCAATGTCTAATTCAGTAATTTTACTTTGATGTTGCTTAACTTCACAATCAAGCGATTTCAGAGGGTCCGTGATTGACTTTAAGTCTTCTTTAAAACTTTGACATTGTTCTTCAAATTTTTCATCTAAAAGCTTCAACAGAATATCATAAGATAGTTCCATTTGCTTAGGGTCACCTTTTTCTCTCTCCCTCCCCCCGCCCCCCCCCCCCCGGCCCGTTCCCATTGGAATCCTTCCCGTTTTTAGGTTCATGCCCTTTAGATCTTGTACTTATTTCTTTAGATTTCACAGTTACATTTCAAGAAAAAATCAGTAGTATAGAACAAATCTTCTAGTGTAGGTAAAAATTAATTAAGGGAGATAAGTTTAAAAAAAAAGTAACGGTAATGGAGCGAAGCCAAAGACAACCTCACTCCATGAGCGCCTCCTGGAGAATCCATCTCCTGACTTGTGCTCTTTAATAACCTTTTCGTGGAGTTGCCTGGAATGTTCTTTTTCTTCATGGTGTAGTTTTTGCCAGGATACTGACTTGCCAGCAGTCACACCTTCCAGATGAAGGTGTATTTTTACTACAATCAATTGAAACACCTTGACTGCATACAGGTCTCCAAACACAGATCTCCATTTAACTATTTATGTGACTTCTAAAACCAATTGACTGCACCAGTGATGATTTGGTGTGCCATATTAAAGGTGGTGAATACTTATGCAATTAATTATTATGTGTGTCTATATTTGTAATTAATTTAGATCACTTTGTAGAGATCTGTTTTCACTTTGACACGAAAGTCTTGGAAAGTCAGTGTTTAAAAAAAAAAGCCAAATTAAATCCATTGTGGTTCAATGTTGTAAAACAATAAAGCATGAAAATTCCCAAAGGGGGTGAATACTTTTTGTAGGCACCATATATGTCACCATATACTACCCTGAGATTCGTTTTCTTGCAGGTACTCAGAGTAACACAAAGAAATATAATTGAGTCAATGAAATACTACGCACAAAGACTGACAAACAACCAATATGCAAAAGAAGACAAACTGTGCGAATACAAATGAATAGATAGGTTATAAATAATAAATAAATAATTTAAAATATAAAAAAAACTGAGAACATGAGTTGTAGAGTCCTTGAAAGTGAGTCCATAGGTTGTGGATTTAGTTTGGTATTGAGATGAGTGAAATTATCCATGCTGTTTCGGGAATCTGGTTGAAGGGTGATATTATAACTAGTTATCATATGTGGTATGAATATAAAAGGATTATTTCCAGGTTAAAGGTGCAGCATTATATCTGAGGAAAACAAATGGAACTCGTGTTCTGCAGCCAGAAACAAATATCCCCAGAGGACAAGTGAGATCCCAGGCCTTCAAGGTTTCCAACGCTGAATATCATCAAGGTCCTGTTGTCGCTATTGACCAGAAATTTTACTGGGTTAGGAAAACAAATACCATGGTTACTAATGAAGCTCAGAGATTTAGTATTCTGTAGGGATTCACTTATTTCCACTCTTAGCCAGGAAAGAGTTAGGTGAGGATTGTAACAGCCTAGCTGAGTACAGTCTCGACTGCAGTCAAAAAAAAACTATGCACCATCTAAGTTGGCATCCCACCCTGCAGTCTGAATGTGCTCTATTCAGTACCAACAAACTACAGCTACGGTGTGCACCATCTACAAAACACGCTGTAACAGATAACCTGGACTGGTTTGACAGCATTCCAAATCTTGTGACCTCTAGCACCTAGAGAAACTAGAGCAGCAGTCTCATCGGTACATTGTCATCCAGAAGCTTCCATCCACGTTGTGTCCTATCCTAATCAGGCAGAATATTGCCATTCCATCAGTATTGCCTTGCCGGGAGGCTGCAGTGTTTGAAGAAAACCACTGTTGGATCCTAAGCAACACACAGACAACGCTGGAAGAACTCAGCAGGACAGGCAGCATTTATGGAAAAGAGTAAGTATCGACATTTCGGGCTAAGACCCTTCTTCAGAACAGAGGAAAGGGGGGAAGGTGCCAGAATAAAAAGCCGGAGGTAGAGAAAACAGGCTAGCTGGAAGGTGATAGGTGAAGCCAGGAACGTGGGAAAGGTCGAGGGATGGAGAAGGAAAAATCTGATAGGAGAGGAGGATAGGCAATAGGAGAAAGAGGAGGAGGAGGGAACTTGAGGTAATAGGCAGGTGAGAAGAAGTGAAAGGTCAGAGTGGGGAACAGGGGTCAGAGTGAAATTTCTTCACCAGAAGGAGAAATCGTTATTCATGTCATCAGGTTGGAGGCTAATCAGATGGAATACAAGACGTTGCTCCTCCACTCTGGCCCCAGCTTGGCACAAGAGGAGGCCACGGACCGACATGTCGGAACAGGAATGGGATTCGGAATGATTTTGTGATCCAATGCTGTTTTGGAAGTTGAGAATGAGGTATAAAATTTCTTTCTTACAGCTGTTTTGTTAAGTGTTACAAGAATGAAGAACAAACAAAAAAAACAAAGGAGTTGTGGTTGCCTCATTCTCAGACTAGAGATAAACAAAATCCCAGTGTTTTAACTAAATAGCCAGATTAAAGTGTTGTGACACCTACTACAGATAAACTAATAAGTTTCTAGAAAACTACAGAAGCACTTCTACCATAATTCCTGAAAAATTCACGGAAGAATTATGCGTATATAGGTGAATATGTAAAAGTACAAGCAAGCACAGGAAAGTTAAACTACAAGAAAAATAACAATTCTACAGCTTAATCCAACACCTCTCACCATCATCACCTCAAGTGTGAGTGGGTATGAACAGTAAGAGTAGAATTTGACAATAATGCCAACCTACGAGTGAAACAAAACAATCTGAATCCAATCTTGCACACGTCATAGGAATTTCTTTTTACCTTGTATTCAACACAGGTTGATCGTCATAAACTGCAACTAATTATTTTCCATCTGTAGTCACTATGATTGATGAAGTATTAAATGACATTGAAGAGTAATGTCCATTTTCAAAATTTCAGATGAATGTTCAAATATAACTATTATGGTAATTGCCCATTATTATTTTAATATTGCTAATCTTTATAAAACTTTAAAATATTTCAGATATGGAGCATATCCATCCTAGTGAAACAAAAACAAATAGTAACTTTGATGTATTGTCAGAGCCCAAACCCTTACTTACCCCAAAGAAGGTAAGTCTCTCGGTTCTGTAACATCGATTCAGACACAAGTGCAGCAGGTGCATCGAGATGCAGCTCCTTAGAGACCGTGTCAGGGAACTGGAGCTGCAGCTCGATGACGTTCAGCTTGTCAGGGAAAGTGAAGCAGTGATAGACGAGGAGCTACAGGGCAGTGGTCACCCTAAGGTTACAGGAGACATAAATGGGTAACTGTCTGGGACAGGGAAGGGGGAACGTCAGATAGTGGCCGTTCCCCTCAACAATAAGTACTCCATTTTGATTATTGCTGGCCGGAGGGGGAACCTACTTGGGGGAAGCAACAGCGACCATGCCTTTGGCACCAAGTCTGTCCCTGTGGCTCAGAAGGGTAGAGAACTAAAAAGGATGGCAGCAGTAATAGGGGACTGTATAATTAGGGGACAGATAAATGATTCTGTGGACGCCTCCGAGGTGCCAGGATCCACAATGTTTCTGAATACATCCACAATACCCGGAAAGGGGAGGGTGAGCAGCCAGAAGTCGTGATACATATTGGTACCAGTGACATAGATTTTTTTAAAAAAACGAAGGAGGTCCTTATAAAAGAATGCAGGGAGTTAGGAAGGAAACTGAGAAGCAGGAACACAAGGAGAGTAATCTCAGGATGGCTGCCTGCACCGTGTGACAGTGAGGACAGGAAAAGAATGAGGTGGTACATAAATGTGTGGCTGAAGAATTGGAGCAAGGGGCAGGGATTCAGATTTCTGGATAATTCGGACCTCTTCGGGGGCAGGTGGGACCTGTACAAAAGGGGTTGCATTTCAATCCGAGGGGTCCAATATTTTTGTGGGCAGATTTACTGGAGCTGTTGAGAGTGGTTTAAACTAATATGACAGGGGGATGGGAACCAGTATGATAGAGCTGAGGATGAACCAGCAGGTTTACAAGTAGATAATGGATGTAACATGAATGTAAGGAAGGACAAACCAATGATTGCGTGCAAATGCGGACAGAGCAAAGAGTTAAATTGTAGCTCAGGAAAAATTCAGAAGGGTGAAGAATACAGGACTGAAGGTGCTGTATTTAAATGTGCATAGCATTTGGAATAAGGGACAAACTCCTGCAATTAGAGATTGGTCAGTATGATGTAGGTATCACTGAGTTGTGGCTGAAAGAAGGCTATAGTTGGGAGCTTAACATCAAAGGATATACCTTGTATCGAAAGGACAGGCAGGAAGGCAAAGTCAGTGGTGTGGCTCTGTTGGTAAGAGATGGAATTACCAGTAGGTGGAGTTATGAAACTGCAAGGGGTAAAAAAAACATTGTGCGAATTGTATATAGGCCTCCAAATAGCCAAGATGTGGGGTTGAGCTTGCAAAGGGAGCTGGAAAAACCATGTAATAAGGGTAATGATACAATTGTAATGGTGGACTTCAATATGCAAGGAGATTGGGGAAAATCAGGTTAGTGTCAGATTGTAAGAGGGGGAGTTTGTTGAATGCCTAAAAGATGGCTTTTTAGAGGAGCTTGAGCCTACTCAGGAAAGATGTGTAATAACCCAGAGATCTTATTAGGGAGCTTAATGTAAAGGAACCCTTACGAGACAGTGATCATAATATAATTGAATTCATACTGCAATTTGATAGGGAGAAGCTAAGTCATATGTATCACTACTGCAATGGAATAAAGGGAATTACAGAGGCATGCCCAGGTGGACTGGAGGAGGATACTGTCAGGGACAATGACAGAGCAGAGATGACTGAAGGTTCTGGGATTAGTTTACAAGTCGCAGGATGTGTCCTTCAGAGGAGTTGTTCTTAAATGGCAGGGGTAGGCAACCATGACTGACAAGGGAAGTTGAGGGCTGCATAAAAGCTAAGGAAAGGGCATATAAGGTCGCAGAAGTGAGTGGGAAGTTGGATGTTTGGAAAGCTTTTAAAATCCAACAAAAGGTAACTAAAATTATAAGGGAAAAGATGAAATGTGAGGACAAATGGGCCAATTATATAAAGCAGGATTCCAAAAGATTTTTTCAGTTATATGAAGAGTAAAAGGGAGTCGAGAGTTGATATTGGACCACTGGAAAATGATGCTGGTGAAGTAGTAATGGGGGACAAAGAAAAGGCAGATGAACTTAATGGGTACTTTGCATCAGTCTTCACTGTGGAAGACACTAGCAATGTGCCAGAGGTCTGTGAGGGTCAGGGAGCAGGAGTGAGAGCTATTGCTATTACAAAGGAAAAAGTGCAAGGCACACTGAAAGATTTTTAAGGTGGATAAGACACCTGGACCAGATAGACTACATTCCAGAGTCCTGAGAAAGGTTGCTGAAGAGATAGCAGGTGCATTGGTCATGATCTTTCAAGAATCACTGGCATCGTCCTGGAGGACTAGAAGATTGCAAATATCATCCACTCTTAAAGAAGGAAGGAAAGTGAAAGAAAGGAAATTATAGGCCAGCTAGCCTAACCCCTGTGTTGGGAAAGTGTTGGAGCCTATTATTAAGGATGATGTTTTGGGGTACTTGGAGACCAATGATAAAATAAGTCAAAGTCAGCATTGTTACTGTAATGGGAAATCTAGTCTGACAAATCTGTTGGAGTTCTTCAAGGAAGTTCAAGCAGCGTGGACAAAGGAGAGGCAGTGGATGTCATTTGCTTGGATTTTCAGAAGGCTTTTGATAAGGTGACACACATGAGACTACTTAACAAGATCAGCCCATGAGACAGCAGGAGTATTTAAAAGAGAGCAGTTTGTGGAAGTCGGCCTTTTTTCTTGGTGGTTGATTGGGGCAGGACTGTGCAAGTGTGTGTAAGTCGGTCCGTGAGGCAGCAGGAGTATTTAAAAGAGAGCAGTTTGACGGAGTGGGCAACAGAGTAGGAAGGCTTTGTCTCGAGAGGCTTTGGCGAGCAGAGGCTGAGGTCGAGCTTCACTCCAAGTGAGGTAAGGCCGGGTAAGTTCCTTTAAAAGGAGAACGGTCTGCAGCGGTATTTTATTTGAAGAAAGGAAGGCGGTGAAGCTGTAGCGTATTGGGTAGGTCATGACAGCTGAGATCGGCCCCCTGGTTTATTCCTCCTGCAGCATGTGGGAAATCAGGGATACTTCCAATGTCCCTGACAACTATGTGTGCAGGAAATGCATCCAGCTGCAGCTTCTGGCAGACCGCATTGAGCAGCTGGAGCTGTGACTGGATTCATACTGGAGCATCCGCGATGCTGAGAAAGTCGTGAATAGCACGTTCAGTGAGTTGGCCACACCGCAGGTAAAGGCTACACAGGCAGAAAGGGAATGGGTGGCCACTGAACAGCGTAGCAGTAGGCAGGTAGTGCAGGAGTCCCCTGAGGTCATCTCCCTCCTAAACAGATATACTGTTTTGGATACTGTTGGGGGAGATGTCTCATCAGGGGAAGGCAGCAGCAGCCGAGTTCATGGCACCGTGGGTGACTCTGCGGCACAGGAGGGAAGGAAAAGGAGTGGGAGAGCTATAGTGATAGGGGATTTGATTGTAAGGGGAATAGATAGGCGTTTCTGCGGCCACAAACAAGACTCCAGGAGGGTATGTTGCCTCCCTGGTGCAAGGGTCAAGGATGTCTCTGAGCGGCTGCAGGATATTCTGGAGTGGGAGGGTGAACAGCCAGTGGTCGTGGTGCACATAGGTACCAACGATATAGGTAAAAAAACAGGATGAGATCCTACAAGGTGAATTTAGGGAGTTAGGAGATAAACTAAAAAGTAGGACCACAAAGGTAATAATCTCTGGATTACTACCAGTGCCACATGCTAGTCAGAGTAGAAATAGGAGGATATTTCAGATGAATACGTGGCTTGAAAAATGATGCAAGGGGGAGGGATTCAAATTTCTGGGGCATTGGAACCAGTTCTGGAGGAGGTGGGACCGGTACAAACAGGACGGTGTGCACCTGGGCTGGACTGGAACCAATGTCCTAGGGGGAGCGTTTGTTCAAGAGCATTTAAACTAATGTGGCAGGGGGTTGGGAACAAGTGCAGAGAGACAGAGGGGTGTAAAATGAGGGAAGAAGCAAAAAGTAGTACGGTGAAAAGTAAAAGTGGCAGGCCGGCAAATCCAGGGCAAGCATCAAAAAGGGCCACTTTTCAACATAATTGTATAAGGACTAAGAGTGTTGTAAAAGCAAGCCTGAAGGCTTTGTGTGTCAATGCAAGGAGCATTCGTAAAAAGGTGGATGAATTGAATGTGCAGATAGTTATTAATGAATATGATATAGTTGGGATCATAGAGACATGGCTTCAGGGTGACCAAGTACGGGAGCTCAACATTCAGGGATATTCAATATTCAGAAGGGATAGACATGAGAGAAAAGGAGGTGGGGTGGCATTGCTGGTTAGAGAGGAGATTAACGCAATAGAAAGGAAGGACATTAGCCAGGAGGATGTGGAATCAATATGGGTAGAGCTGCATAACACGAAGAAGCAGAAAACGCTGGTGGGAGTTGTGTATAGGCCAACTAACAGTAGCAGTGAGGTTGGGGATGGCATTAAACAGAAAATTAGAAATGCGTGCAATAAAGGAACAGCAGTTATAATGGGTGACTTCAATCTACATATAGATTGGGTGAACCAAATTGGTAAGGGTGCTGAGGATGAGGATTTCTTGGAATGTATGTGGGATGGTTTTCTGAACCAACATGCCGAGGAACCAACTAGCGAGCAGGCCATTCTGGACTGGGTATTGAGCAGTGAGGAAGGATTAGTTAGCAATCTTGTCGTGAGAGGCCCTTTGGGTAAGAGTGACCATAATATGGTGGAATTCTTCATTAAGATGGAGAGTGACATAGTTAATTCAGAAACAAAGGTTCTGAATTTAAAGAAGGGTAACTTTGAAGGTATGAGATGTGAATTAGCTAAGATAGACTGGCAAATGATACTTAAAGGATTGATGGTGGATATGCAATGGCAAACATTTAAAGATTGCATGGATGAACTACAACAATTGTTCATCCCAGTTTGGCAAAAAAGTAAACCAGGGAAGGTAGTGCACCCGTGGCTGACAAGGGAAATTAGGGATAGTATCAATTCCAAAGAAGAAACATACAAATTAGCCAGAAAAAGCAGCACACCTGAGGACTGGGAGAAATTCAGAGTCCAGCAGAGGAGGACAAAGGGCTTAATTAGGAAAGGGAAAAAAGATTATGAGAGAAAGCTGGCAGGGAACATTAAAAACTGACTATAAAAGCTTTTATAGATATGTGAAAAGAAAAAGATTGGTTAAGACAAATGTAGGTCTCTTACAGTCAGAAAAAGGTGAATTGATCATGGGGAACAAGGACATGGCAGACTAATTGAATAACTACGTTGGTTCTGTCTTCACTGAAGAGGACATAAATAATCTTCCGGAAATAGTAGGGGACCGAGAGTCTAGTGAGATGGAGGAACTGAGCGAAATACATGTTAGTAGGGAGGTGGTGTTAGGTAAATTGAAGGAATTAAAGGCAGATAAATCCCCAGGACCAGATGGTCTGCATCCCAGAGCGCTTAAGGAAGTAGCCCAAGAAATAGTGGATGCATTAGTGATAATTTTTCAAAACTCATTAGATTCTGGATTAGTTCCTGAGGATTAGAGGGTGGCTAATGTAACCCCGCTTTTTAAAATAAGGAGGGAGAGAGAAACTGGGAAATTATTGACTGGTTAGCCTAACATCGGTGGTGGGGAAAATGCTAGAGTCAGTTATCAAAGATGTGATAACAGCACATTTGGAAAGCACAACAAAGTCAGCATGGATTTGTGAAAGGAAAATCATGTCTGACAAATCTTATAATTTTTTGAGGATGTAACCAGTAGAGTGGATAGGGGAGAACCAGTGGATGTGGTATATTTGGATTTTCAAAAGGCTTTTGACAAGGTCCCACACAGGAGATTAGTGTGCTAACTTAAAACACACGGTATTGGAGGTATAGTATTGATGTGGATAGAGAATTGGTTGGCAGACAGGAAGCAAAGAGTGGGAATAAATGGGACCTTTTCAGAATGGCAGGCAGTGACTAGTGGGGTACTGCAAGGCTCAGTGCTGGGACCCCAGTTGTTTACAATATCTATTAATGACTTAGATGAGGGAATTAAATGCAGCATCTCCAAGTTTGCAAATAACACGAAGCTGGGCGGCAGTGTTAGCTGTGACGAGGATGCTAAGAGGATGCAGGGTGACTTAGATAGGTTAGGTGAGTGGGCAAATTCATGGCAGATGCAATTTAATGTGGATAAATGTAAGGTTATCCACTTTGATGGCAAGAACAGGAAAACATTATTATCTGAATGGTGGCCGATTAGGAAAAGGGGAGGTGCAACGAGACCTGGGTGTCATTGCACACCAGTCATTGAAAGTGGGCATGCAGGTACAGCAGGCAGTGAAAAAGGCGAATGGTATGCTGGCATTCATAGCAAGAGGATTCGAGTACAGGAGCAGGGAGGTACTACTGCAGTTGTACAAGGCCTTGGTGAGACCACTCCTGGAGTATTGTGTGCAGTTTTGGTCCCCTAATCTGAGGAAAGACATTCTTGCCATAGAGGGAGTACAAAGAAGGTTCACCAGATTGAGTCCTGGGATGGCAAGACTTTCATATGAAGAAAGACTGGATCGACTAGGCTTATACTGTCTGGAATTTAGAAGATTGAGGGGGGATCTGATTGAAATGTATAAAATTCTAAAGGGATTGGACAGGCTAGATGCAGGAAGATTGTTCCCGTTGTTGGGGAAGTCCAGAGCAAAGGGTCACAGTTTGAGGATAAAGGGGAAGCCTTTTGGGACCGAGATGAGGAAAAACTTCTTCATACAGAGTGGTGAATCTGTGGAATTCTCTGCCACAGGGAACAGTTGAGGCCAGTTCATTGGCTACATTTAAGGGGGAGTTAGATATGGCCCTTGTGGCTAAAGGGATCAGGGGGTATGGAGAGAAGGCAGGTACAGGGTTCTGAGTTGGATGATCAGCCATGATCATACTGAATGCAGGCTCAAAGGGCCGAATGGCCTACTCCTGCACCTATTTTCTATGTTTCTATGTAAGATAAATTCCTGTAGTATTACAGGAAATATACTAGCATGGATAGAGGAATGGCTGACAGGCAGGAGGCAGCAAGTGGGAATAAAGGGGGCCTTTTCTGGTTGGCTGCCAGTGACTAATGATTTTCCTCAGGGGTCAATATTGGGTCTTGTTACTTTTCTCATTGTCAATGATTTGAATGATGGAATTGATGGCTTTGTGACAAAGTTTGTGGATGATATGAAGATAGGTGGAGGGGTAGGTAGTACTGAGGAAGCGTGATTGCAGCAGGACTTAAGACAAATTGGAAGAATGGGCAAAAATGTGGAAGATGGAATACAGTGTTGAGAAATGTATGATACATTTTGGGAAAAGGAACAATAGTGCGGACTATTATCTAAATGGGGAGAAATTTCAAACAAAAGAAGTGCAGAGGGTCTTGGGAATCCTCGTGCAAGACTCTCAGAAGGTTAATTTACAGGCTGAGTCTGTGGTAAAGAAGGCAAATGCAATGTTGGTATTTATTTCAAGGGAATAATGCTGAGCCTTTTATAAGACACCAGTCAGGCTGCATTTGGAGTATTGTCAACAGTTTTGAACCCCATATCTCAGAAACGATGTGTTGTCATTGGAGAATGTCCAGAGGAGGTTCATGAGGATGATTCCAGGAATGAAGAGCTCAACATATGAGAAATGCTGGCAGCTTTGGGCCTGTACTCACTGGAATTTAGAAGAATGCAGGGAAATTTCATTGGAACATACCGAATGTTGAAAGGACTAAATAGGGTGGATGTGGAAAGTATATTTCCTATGGTGGGGGTATCCAGAACTAGAGGGCACAACCTCAACATTGAGGGGCAACCTTTTAGAATAGAGGTAAGGAGGATTTTTTTTTTAACTCAGAAGTAGTTCTGTGGAATGCTTTGCCTCAGACCGCAGTGGAGGCCAAGTCCATGGGTTTTTTTAAGGTGGAAGTTGACAGGATCCTGATTGGTCAGCACATCAAAGAATATGGTGAGAAGGCAGATGTAGGGGTTGAGTGGGATCTGGGATCAGCCATGATAGAATTGGGCAGCAGACTCGATGGGCTGAAGGGCCTAATTCTGCTCCTATGTCTTATGGTATTATGGTCTAAGTGCCTGTTTTTTTTTCTTTCAAATATATAGTTATGACTTTTGAAAACTAGTTGTTAGTCATTCTGCTCTACAAATTAATACAATTCCCATTGATTTTGAGTATTTAATGGATGTAACTCCCTTTGGACTTTGTAAACCATTCATCCTACCATGTGTCAATTCCTCATGATCTCTCTAAAGTTCCCATTTTACATTGACTTGCAAACTCAAAGTTAAATCTAGAACTTTTTGGTTTTGCTGCAAGATTAGACGTGCTGACTACTCTTGGAATATTAAATGATTAATTAGCATATTGAAAATATTTGTTATATTTTATGCCATTCATTTTCACAAGATATTTTACTTCAATAAATTAGGAAATTGAGGTCAAGAATGTCAATTCCTGGACAAGTCTGGGCAAAATAGTGACACCTACATCAGCAATAAAATCGTCCAGTGAAAGCTTCAAGTTGTTCCGGAAAGCGGCACTTGAGAAGGAAGAACGTGAAAAAGCTTTAAAAGCTCAGGCAGAAATCAAAAGACTCCACCTTGAGCAAACTGAGAGTGGAAAAAGGAATAAGGTGATAGAGCAACAAAGGTAATGTACAAAGTGAATGGATTAGAATTTGATCAAAGTAGCCACCTTATACCGTGAGGAATAGTCCTGTTAAATGGATTAGAATAATCTTCACATCACACCCTTCAGTCCACCATGTGCATCCTGACCATTTCATTTACCAGCACTTGGTGTGTAACTTCCTGTGCCTTGGAAAATCATGTGCTCACCTACATACAAAAATGTTGAGTGTACCCGCCTCCACTACCCATTTCAACAGTGCATTTCAGATTGCAACTGACCTTGGGGTGATAACGTTCTTCTGCGGATTCACCAGATAAATCCCTTGCTGGAAACCAATCCCTTTTCATCTTGGATACTTCATTGAGGAGAGATTTCTATCTTACCTCCTTGAGGAAAGGCACGGATCCTATCTGTGACTTTCAGTCTATCAAGTCAGTCCTCAGCCTCGGCCACACCAATGAAAACCAACCTAACCTTCTCGTAATGCTACATCCAGGCATCACCCTGGTAACTCTGCTCTGCACCCTCCCCAGTGCCATCATGTCCTTCACTTTAATCTGAGTACAGACCTTGAGAACTACTCTAGAATCTATGGTATCTTTAAAGATGACAATTGCTGTGGCTCTGAAACCATATTTCAATTTTATTTTCTTTGAAGATTGTCCTCCACTAATTTTGTCACTTCAATGAAAAAAGGTGACATATTTGTTTAATGTCACTGCCATTTCCTTATTACCTGAAAATAATTTCTCCTTTCTCAATCTGTAAGGGACACAATCTTATATTTTATGTATAATATATATTGATCTATCTACAATCTGTTTCTCTTTGCATGCTCTGTTCAGGATTGTTAGCACAGCAGTTAGTGCTGCTTACTACAGAGCTATCGTGTCTGGGTTCAATTCTGACCTCAGATGCTGTCTGTTTGGAGCTTGTTCTCCCTTCGATTATGTGGATTTCCCCTTGGTGCTCCAGGTTCCTCCCATATGTCATTATCATGCTAATGTTAATTGGCTGATGTAAATTATTCCTTGTGTAGGTGGGTAGTAAAAATATGGCTGGAGGGAGGAAAGTTGATGTATTGGAGAGAATGGGTTTTTAATGGGGAATGCAAATTAGCACTAACTTGATTGATAGAAGGAAATATGAAATTTTCATAGTATGCGTTCTATTAATTGCACTTTTGCAAAGCTGGTCTTTCTGTCTCAAATGCAGATTTTTGTGCAGCGCCATGGTTTAGCAACTGGATTCCCTTGTAGCTGTTCCCTCACTATATGAAATACCATGTGAATATAATGCAAGATTTAAGATCCATTTTATTTGGAAAAAAGATTATGATATTACGGTGACTTCAAAATTAGATTGTTATTTGGAGTCTGAGCAATGCTTGTTACTTTACAAGCAATTCTAATAGTCAATATTTTAATGTAGAGTTTGGTGAAGAGAACAAAAATGAACTTGCAGAGAACTTGAGTCGATTGTAAAAGTTTCTACGCAAATAAAAAGACAAGATTAATAAACACAAATATTGGTCCCCTGTTGTAAGCAATGGGAGCATTTGCAATAGGAACATAGAAGTGATAGCATACTTAGTTTGTTTCTGCTTCTAGAAAGAGGGCACAGATAAATTCCTGGTACTGGAAAGAAGGAGTTAAGGGAAATTAGTATCAGTGAACACAATTCAATGAATACGATCATTGAATTAGTAATATCAATAAGTATATTGGAGATTAATTGAAAAGAAAGCTTTAAAAAGTCCCCAATCATCTGTAGCCCAGAGGTACCAAATGAGGTAATGTACTGTGAAAGGTTAGTTCACTTGACAGTCAAAAGCCGCTTCTACCATGCCAATCATTGATTGGCCCATTTGAGAGATGAATCAGGTCTTTCCCATTGGTTGCCTTGCATAAACCCATGTCATTGTCCGGTTCCAGGTGCCTCGGGGGTATAAAAACAGCACATGCAAGAGACTTGTTGGCTTTCCTTTGTCTCCAGGTGCTCATCTTCACACTGAGGTCGCAACCAGTGCTGAAGAGCCATTGGGAACGTGTGCTGCTGTTATAGGAAACACCCGTGTACACTTAGCTAAGTATCTGTTGAATGTTTAGTTTTATGGTTATGTAATAGAAACATAGAAAATGGGTGCAGGAGTAGGCCATTCGGCCCTTCGAGCCTGCACCACCATTCAGTACGATCATGGCTGATCATCCAACTCAGAACACTATACCTGCCTTCTCTCCATACCCCCGATCCCTTTAGCCACAAGGGCCGTATCTAACTCCCTCTTAAATATAGCCAATGAACTGGCCTCAACTGTTTCCTGTGGCAGAGAATTCCACAGGTTCACCACTCTCTGTGTGAAGAAGTTTTTCCTAATCTCTGTCCTAAAAGGCTTCTCCTTTATCCTCAAACTGTGACCCCTCGTTCTGGACTTCCCCAACATCGGGAACAATCTTCCTGCATCTAGCCTGTCCAATCCGTTTAGAATTTTATACATTTCAATAAGATCCCCCCCTCAATCTTCTAAATTCCAGTGAGTATAAGCCTAGTCGATCTAGTCTTTCATCATATGAAAGTCCTGCCATCCCAGGAATCAATCTGGTGAACCTTCTTTGTACCCCCTCTATGGCAAGAATAGAGGGGGTACAAAGAGGGGGTACATAGAGGGGGTACTTAAGATTGAAGCGTTATTGAATATTCAGTGCTGTAGTTTTTGTAACTTAGGGTGGCTTAGATGAGTAGTTGTTTCACTTGGATGTCTGGTTGAATGTTTTACTGTTAGTCTGTAAGTAAATGGTTAATGTACTTATTTGAAATTAGTGTCTTCTGTCTCACTTGCCAAACCTGTGAATCTGCTTCCTCAGCAGTTATGGCAATTATGTGTACCCTTGTTATCAATTTAGAAAATTCTCTAGCTATTTTCTGTAGATTGGAAGGTGTCAAATGTAATTCCACTAATTGTATAAGGAAAAAAAACGAGGAAGGGAGAAAATGGGCAGTGACAGGCATGACTCAGGTAACAGAAAAATGCTGGGGCCTATTCCAAGCAGCAAACAAAATGCTAGAGGAACTCAGCAAGTCAGGTAGCATCTATCGAGGGAATGAACAGTCAATGTTTTGGGCTGAGACTCTTCAACAGAAGGAAAGAGGGCAGAAGAAGGACGGAGTATGAGCTAGTGGGTGGAAGATGGATCCAGGTGAGGGGGGAGGGTAGGTAGGTGGATGGGGGAGAAGCGAATTGGGAGTGATGCAAACAGCCACTGTGGTTACTGGAAGTTAGAGAAATTGATGCTGTATGCTGTCAGGTTGGAGAAGATCAAAAAAGAATATGAGGTGTTGTTCCTCTAATCTGTATCTAGCTTCACCCCGGCAGAGTCTATTCCAAAAATATAACAACAGGACATCTAGAAAACTTTCAGTCAAGTAGAGACAATTAATGGGGATTTATGAAAGGGAAATTGTGTTAGACAAGCTTCCTGGACTTTTATCTCTGTAGAATTGACAGAGGACCAGTAGATGAGATGTATGTAGAAGTTTCCATGAGAGATTGGAACTAAACTCAAACAAAACTAAACAAAACTGAGCTGCATGGCTGAGGAGAACATGCTCCTGTGGATTGAAAACTGCATAGGATGCAGAGAATAGGAATAAACAGGAATTTCTGAGGGTCATGGGGTTCTGCAAAAATTGGTGCTTGCAGCCCATCTACTCGCAATATACATCAATGTGAAAAGCAATAAGGCTGGTGATAAGTTAATTGGGAAATGTTGATACACAAAGGGACATGGATGCCCTGGCAGAAGTCACTGCAAACAAACCTACAAATGTAGCAAGCAGCGTGAAGAGAAAATATTAGTGGTATGCAAGGTATGCCAAAGGTTTGGAGGGCAGAAGCAAAGATGGTTTGTTTTAAAATAAAACAGAGTTTTGCTGATGCCACTCCTGCAGTACTGTTTGCATGCATATGAAAGGACATGCTTGTTATTGGAGGGAATACTGAGAAAGATTCACCAGATAGATTCCTGGGATGGCAGAATTATATATGACTCAAGATTCACTTCACTGAACCAATGTTCTCTGGAGTTCAGAAGAATAAAATTATGAAATGCAGGGGATAAAAAATCATGATGTGGCTAGACAGTCTTGATGTGTGGAGGATGTTTTCCCTGGCTGTCAAGTCTAACCATTAGGTCACAGTCTTGGGATAAGAGGCAAAATATTTATGACTAAGGTAAGGAGAGGCCTATTCATTTACAGGGAAAATAACCCTGTGCTATTTCAGAAGAGCATGGAAGTCAATTTATGAATATATTTAAGAAGGGGGTGGATAGATTACCAGATGCAAAAACCAGTAAGGGGATGGGGGAGTGAGTTGAAAGCAGGAAAATAAAATATTTTGTGATGGAGAATAGTCTGAGCACATTAATTGAACAGACCTGAAGGGCTGAGTCACCTTCTACTGTTTCTAATGCGATCACACTGAAGGGACATTTGTGTTGCAGAGAACCTGGGAAGGAAATTGTTTTGGAATCTACTTCAAGAGATCCGGGCGGGCCCTGTGAAAAAGCGGCTGAGCAGAAAACGCATGATGAGCATAAAGCACAGCAAGACAGAAAGCTAGCCAGGAAACTGGAGCAAGAGCGGAGGAGGAGAGAAGCAGTGAGTAGCACGAGACTGTTCATTCCAACTAACACTTTCAAAATTAACTTGAATTTGAAAGTCATAAAAATTGCAGGTGTTGGAAATGTAGAATTTAAAAAAGAGGAAATGCTGGAAATGTTCAGAGGATCTGACAGCATCTGTGGAAGGAGAAACATAAATGTTTTAGGGTTTGTCAAAGCTAAGTCTTCAGTCTGAAACATTAAAATCTGTTTCTATTTTCACAGATGCTACCTGACCTAAATGTTTCCAACTTTTTGTTTTATGTAAAACTATCCATATTTCTTTTCTTAGTTATAGATCTGCAGTTTCTGCTCTAGTGGCAATTTCTGATAGCTTATTTTGTCTCTCTCACAAAATTACAAGGGATCAGTTGGTTCAAATTAATTGTATTGCTCTAATCATCTTGGTTTCCTTGAAGAATGCTTACTTTTTGCCAGGTATTGGCTTCCATACCCACCAGAATGCTTTCTATCAGCTGTGAATTTCCTTTCATATATGACACATATAGGACAAAAGAGGCAGTGGATGTCATTTACTTGGATTTTCAGAAGGCGTTTGATAAGGTGCCACACATGAGGTTGCTTAACAAGATAAAATCCTATGGCTGTACGGGAAAGATACTGGCATGGATAGCAGAATGGCTGAAGGATCGAGTGGAATAAAGGGGCCTTTTCTTGTTGGTTGCCGGTGACTAGCGGTGTTCCTCAGGGGTCAGTATTAGGGTTTTTCACATTGTTTTTCAGTAATTTAGATAATGGAATCGACCTCTTTGTGGCAATTTTGCAGGTGATATGAAAATAGGTGGAAGGGTAAAATAGAAACATAGAAAATAGGTGCAGGAGTAGGCCATTCGGCCCTTCAAGCCTGTACTGCCATTCAGTATGATCATGGGAGGTGAGGAAGCATTGTGATTGCAGCAGGACTTAGACAAATTGGAAGAATGGGCAAAAAAGTGACAGATGAAACACAGTGTTGAGAAATGTATGATAATGCACTTTGGTAAAAGAAACAATAGTGTGGACTATTATCTAAATGGGGAGAGTCCTTGTACAAGACTCCAAGAAGGTTAACTTGCAGGTTGAGTCTGAGGTAAAGAAGGCAAATGCAATGTTGGCATTTATTTCAAGGGGAATAGAATATAAAAGCAAGGGGATAACGCTGAGCCTTTATAAGATGCTAGTCAGGCCTCACTTGGAATATTGTCAACAGTTTTTGGGCCCCATATCTCAGAAAGGATGTGTTGTCATTGGAAAGGGGGTTCAGAAGGGGTTCACAAGGATGATTTCAGGAATGAAGGGTTTCACATATCAGTAGCTTTTGGCAGCTTTGGGCCTGTACTCACTGTTTAGAAGAATGCAGGAGGATCTCATTGAAACCTACTGAACATTGAAAGAACTAGATAGGGTGGATGTGAAGAGGATGTTTCCTATGGTGGGGGTATCCAGAACTAGAGAGCACAGCCTCAAAATTGAGGGTTGACCCTTTAGAACAGAGGTGAGGAGGAATTTTTTTAGCCAGAGAGTAGCGAATCTGTGGAATGCTCTGCCACAAACTGCGGTGGAGGAGTATGTGAGTATATCTAAGGTGGAAGTTGATAACCAGTCAGGGCATCGAAGTATATGGTGAGGAGGTATAGGGTTGAGTGGGATCCAGTTTCACCCATGATGGAATGGAACAGCAGACTTGATGGGCTGAATGGCCAAATCCTGCTCCTATGTCTTATGGTCTTTTAACATTGTCACACTGCGTTAGCCCTCAACTTTTAAACCGTAATAATGGATCATATTCAGTTCTCCATAACTTTGAATATCTATCTACCTTTAGCATTTAGATAAACTTTCAGGAACTGTCCCATAAAACCAAACTGATTACCTCTCTTGGGATAATGGATATAATAATACATGCCTTTTAAAAAATTGTTTTTTGTTCTATCTTGTTTAATCCTGATTTTGCTACTTAAAATATTGAGCAATTTTATTTTTACAGAAGGAAAGCATATGACTAAAATCTGGTCAGTCTAATATCATTAAAACCCTAATGTCATTAAAATAATGTCATAATATATGTGACTTTGAAAACAATGTAGAATATTTCTTTTCTCAAGAGTTTTAAATGTAAGTGATTGTTTGGAAATTCAAGCTGAATTTTGTATTGTTTGCAGTTTCACATTTATCCAGTTCAACCCCTCTCCTCACCCCCAGGAGTTTATTTGCTTTAAAGAGAACAACTTTCTACTTGGAAGTGTTTTCTCAGCTTGGGGAATTTAGGAATTTGATTCGTTGAAGAAGAATGTTGTTCAAAAGTGCATTTCCATCTCTCTTCAGATGGCAACAACTATTGACATGAATTTACAGAGTGATATAATGTCAACTTTTGAAGAAAATCTGTATTAGAAATTTTGGCAATGATTTCATCTTTCTTCATGGTTGAAACAATTGGAACTGACTACTTTAGAGTTTTGAGTCTTCAAGTATATTATGGACACCAGAATGATAAATACCAAACCGCTATAGTTTGATCTCCTAAGACATGAATGTTCTGAGATTGAAGAATATGCATTGATACAGAACTTAATACCTTGCCATTGTTTTTCAGATACATGAAATACATTGTGCAGATTCCATTAGTAAATCAGAATTTTTTAAGTGATATGTTGTATATTTAAAAATAACTGGACGATAAGTTTTGAAATGAAAATATAATCAATAACCCTACAGCTTACTGCTCTAATAAAACCTTTGAGACTTAGCTATACTGAAGTCAGTTTACTACAGTAACATGATTTCTTTCACTGCTATTGGAAGATGAATGTAAAGAAAAGGAATAACATTAAATTTATCTTAAGGATAAATCAGACTTTTCAAATGTTGGTGCAAAGATGTAACGGTATAATTTTTCTCTACCCAAACATTTTGATGGCATTTCTAGAATTAATAAATATGAAGGTTTATTTCATACTTGAAATCTGACATTTAAAATGTGTTTAAACTTTCTATGAATCAGTTCCAAATATTTCTGTAATTAGTTTTGTGCTTCCAGTTTGTAACTTCATAGTTTTATTGACAGCTTGTTTGCAATTGCTAGCATTTGCACAAAGAACATTTGACCACTGAAGAGCTAATTACACTCTGTGCTGTAATATGGTAGAAACCTCAGTTCAAGGTGCAGTGTTTCAGTATTTTTTTTTCAAAAATGTTAATATATTTTTCTTCTCCATGTCCCTTTCATTGCAATGCCCTTTCCAAGTCTGGTTATCCTTGAACAGCATTGCTTCTAATTTGCAGTATTTGTGTTAAGTGGGTGCATTTAGTCTGCACCTGTCATTTCAGTGAATATAATGGGCTATAGTTTTGTATATGTGTGGGTAATTTTAGAATATGAGTCAAACCAAGTCGTTTTTTTTGTAATCATCTTTGCAATGACTGAATAATTCTTGTCGTTCTGTCAGTTCATGTGCTTTAGGTCTGTTGTGTTTTTTCAAGTTAATCATTTTGGTTTAGTAAGAACATGGTGTAGTTAGTGCAGTTTCATGTTTTGTGATCTCAGATTTGCTCTGAATTTGATCAAGGTATATGATAAATAAAACTTCCTAAATTTGATAATTTCGCAAATATTGTATGTGATTTTTTTTGTATTTCATTGTGGAACCAAGCATTGAAATCATCACTGTTAACTTTAAAGATAAACTGATCATTTGTTGGTCTCAAATTTCCCAATAGGTTTCTTTAATGAGTCCAATGCAAGGGTAATGGTGTACTTGTGTCTATCTTACTTTCATTCCAATTAGGTTCCAGTTTTCCTTTGCAATGTAAATTATTGCTCAATTATTAAGTTCTTAAACAACTGTAGATGACAGATCTGGAAAAACAAAATACTGCAAATTAGATCAAATCTGTAGAGAAAGGAAGAGTTGATATTTCAAGTTGATGTTCTGAAGTCATCGTGATTAGAGATCATTGACTTGAAATGCTAATTCTGTTCCTCTCCCCACAGATGCTGCCTGACCTGTTCAGTATTTCCAGAATTTTTTTCTATTTTCATTATTGAATTATTTGTTACCATTACTTTGCAATAAACGGTAGCAACAACTTGGAAGTTTTGCATTCAATATGTCTGATTATTACTTGATTATATAATCCTTGCTGCTGCCTTTAAGTGAGACAGTTTAAGACTGCACACAGAAGGTGCTGGAGGAACTCAATTTCATGAGGGGGAGCAACACCTCTTTCCATTTAAGTAGCCAGCTGATAGCATGAGTATCGATTTTTTTTTCTAACTTTTGGTAATTTGTCTCCACTCCTCCTTTTCTCTTTTCCCATTCCATAGTTTGACTCCCTCTTACTTGTTCTCTTTTCCTCACCACCTTATCAGCTCCCTCTGGTTCCCCTCCACCTCCTTCCTGTTCTCTCATGTTCCACTCTCCTCTCCTGTTGGGTTCCTTCTACTTCAGCCCTTTACCTTTTCCACCAGTCACTTCCCAGCTTCTCACTTCATCCTCCTCCTCCCCCCCCACTCACCTACCTTCCCCCTCACCTGCTTTCACCTATCATCCTCCAACTACTTCTCTCCCCTCCCCACCTACCAGCGACTCTTTGATTTAACAAAAATGTTGATGGTATATTTTCCTGAGTCCAACTCTGTAGACCAATAGCTGAAGTTTACAAAACACAAACTCCTCATTGACTATACATACCTTTTTGTGTGGTTTCCATGGCTAGTGTCTGCTCTGGGGTAGAAACACTCTCCCTCAACTTGGTAACCCATCAGAATCAGGTTTATTATCACTGACGTATGCAGTGAAATTTGTTGTTTTGTGGCAGCAGTATAGTGCAATACGTAAAATATACTTCAGCATTTTGTGTGTTGCTTGGATTTCCAGCATCTACAGCCTTTCTCGTTTGGAAACTGGAGGAAGCTCACTCAGTCACAGGGAGAACACACCATCTCCTTACAAACCCTGATTGCTGGTGCTGTAAAGTAGTGGTCACCAACCTTTTTAAGCCCAAGATCCCCTACCTCGACTTCAGTGAAAGGCAAGATCTACCTACTAAATTGTTTAGAGAAGAAACGGCTCAGATTGTACTTCCAATTTGAGGCCTTTTATTTGGGTGAACTGTATTTGAATTACACAAAATACTTTTGTCAAACTTTCAAATTAATTCAAACAAGAAAACACTAACTAGCATATCAAACAGGCCACAGCTGTCTTTCTTTAAGAATACTACAATACTTCACACCTTTAATTCGAAGTTTCATTATTTAATTTTATTTCAACACGAAAAATGAATGAATAAAAATTGACTGTTGCACTCAGTATGATGACTGGGGTTGAATACTTTCTGCTAGTTCCCTGAAATTTGTCTCATAACTACAGACAGCCAGTCTGAGACAGTCTGTGAGGTGTAGGGTTGCCAACTGTCCCGTATTTCCCCCGCTAAGGTAGAGCGTTCCTATGAAACCTTTCATGCTGAAATGCTTTACGCCGAAGAAGCAATTACCATTAATTTATATGGGGAAAAAATTTTGAGCGTTCCCAGACCCAAAAAAACCTATCTAATCATACCAAATAACACATAAAACCTAAAATAACACTAACATATAGTAAAAGCAGGAATGATATGATAAATACACAGCCTATATAAAGTAGAAATAATGAAGATTAAGCCAAAACTGATTCGTGGGGTAAAAAAAAAAATCGGCACATCACGCATGCGCACACAGGTGCCCGCGCAAGACTTCATGGTCATGGTAGTCTTTGTCGGGGTAAACACAAATGTCCCGGGATTTGACTGCTACTTTTGTCCCTTATTTGGGAGTGAGAAAGTTGGCAACCCTCGTGAGGTGTATGTTAGTAAGTCAGCTCCTGTACTTTAGATTTAATAATTTTCATCTGTGAAATTGCAATTTCACATAGATAAGTTGACCCGAAGTAGGCACTGACTTTTAGTGGTATAAAACCAACGCGCACACTGCGCATTGCTCGGCCCCATCAGTAGTAATTGCCAGCAGATTATGAATGGGGATGTCATTTTCACGGACATATTTTTTTAATCTCATTGTAAATATCCTCACCTCTCGTTCTTTCCTTTAATTGCAAAAGAGTGAGGAAGTCCTCCTTTGTTGTAAAATCTTGCAAAGCCATTCTGACAAATACAACATGCTGAGCTGTTTGCATTACATCCGGGGATTCGTCGAACTGTAGTGAAGAATATTCACGTCCTCTGATAATGACTCTACCCTCCTTGTCACTGTTGCAGGGCCAAGCAGTATGTTATGTATTGCGGTTGTGATGCCGTTTTTGTTTTTAAAGTCATTAAAACAGTCTCTGAGGTAATGACCATTGCTTCCTTGAATAAATCGCCATCTGTAAAAGGCTTCTTGTGTTTAGCCAAAAGGTAAGTTACACGAAATGATGCTTCAATAGCAGCCTTATTTTGAGCGACATGTTTTGTGGAAAATGATTGCTGGGCCTTCAAACCGGATTTCAGCTCAACTTCCCAGGCACAAATTGCATTCTTTGGGGGGTAGGTGTTGTGGTGCCACTCCAGATTCCCTCTTTTAGTCAGTGCTTGTGTTTGGTGGCACAACATACATACACACTTGTCTTTCACCAAGGTAAATAGAAATTCCTCTTCCCATTCTGGATGGAATTTGTACGTTTTTGCCTTCTTTCATGGACCCTCTGCCACGCCATCTGGATATCATGAGCGAGTGCCGATTGCGTTGCCTCTGATCTGAGCCGACATTTACATGCCAGGCAGCACCTAATTAATTAGCTTGTTTATTTTGGCTTTTCTTAAAGATGTACTGGGTGCATCCCGACTACCGCTGCACCCCTGCATGCTTCGCGGCCCGGAGGTTGGGGACACTGCCGTATATTGATGTTTGCGACAGTCTGTACTCTTATCTAATCTGATTGGTCACTTTGATGCAGCACAGGCTACGCTGAAAACACGGTGCCTGGCGGGGGAACTACACACATGCGCACTGGGCAGAAAGAACGGAACTAAACCCCTGCAACCCGGAAACAATCTCTCTTTACAAACAGCTTTTTAGCGAAAATATTGCTATATTACCATTATCCTAATTAGTATTACTTTTATAATGCTCACATTACAACAGTATTTGTGTATTTATTTTTGATTTTTCTTCGGGATCTACAGGGAAAGTCTCAAAGATCAACCAGTCGATCACGATCGACAGGTTGGTGACCCCTATAGTAAAGCATTACGTAGGCCACTATGCTGCCATATAGTTTTAGCATGTAGTTAGTGTCAATATAGTCTTACTCTGAAACCAGGTACTTGACTCATATTTAACATTACTCTGAAAACTTTTAGAACTAGAATATTTATTTTGCACTAAGCTGAGATTTGTTTGAAAATGGTTGATGCAAGGTGGTAAAGCTAATATTGCAGAACAGGCAGGAGAAATTTGAAGTAGTGATTTCTCACTGTGGAGTTTGAATTGGAATGATGACGGATAGAAGATGAAGTAGAATACAAAGCAGTGACTCAAACACTTCACAAGGAATAATGAAGACATTATTCATGTCTACATGTAGGTTTTAAAAAAATACTGAAATCCTCAAGGACAAAAAGAGATTCAGCATCAGCTGGAAGAAACAAAATGTCCTCAATCTTCCCTTTGTTCATGTTGAGCTTACTTGATTCCGTCCCACTGCAACCTGCCTGCTCTAGCCTTGCACTCTTGACCACTAGGAGATAGGAAGTGGTGTACCAGTGTGAATTCTGCTCACTTAGCAACAACTGAGATGAGAAATGCAGAATGCAGAGAGCAGTAGCAAACACTATACATGGCCACGTTCAAGCTCATTAAATGTTCTGACTCTGTTAGCCAGAAGGTGCAATAAAATACCCTGCTCAAACTTGGTAACCACAGAAATTCATCATGCAAGCCATGATCCTAATCAGTGGCCCACAGCAGGGACAACAGCAATGCCGAGAAAGATTGGTGTTGACCTTTGCATGCTTTCTCACTGCAATGCTGCTCCTCACCTTCAAGCTTTCCAGTGAAATGGAACTAACATACATGACTATATTTGGCCAGCATGCTAATGTAGTGCTTAGCACAATGCTTTACAGTGCACCAGTTATAAGATCAGCGTTCAATGTCTGCCGTTGCCTATAAGGAGTTTGTATGTTCTCCGTGTGGGTTTCCTCCAGGTGCTCTGGCTTCCTCCCACGTTCCAAAGACAGACAAGTTTGGGCAGGCATTCCAAACCTGGGGTTCACAGACCTTTGCTTAATGGTATGATCTATGGTGTAAAAAGGTTGGGATCCCCTGGGTTAGGGTGAGTAAATTGTGAAGAGCTACGTTGATGCCAGAAGCTTGATGACACTTGATGGCTGCCCCAGCACATCCCTGATGCAAGTGATGCATTTCACTGTATGTTTTGATCCACACTGGGCAAATAAAGCTAATCTAATCGACTACTTAAATTAATTCCATTCCAGAACCTGTTGTATATATGCCAATCTCAATCCTAGAATGGTTGGATGCAGGCAACACTTGTGCTGGGACACATGGAGTCCAAGTAATCGATATCCTATAAAGTGGTGTCATATGACCAGGGACAGTCTTATTGAAAGGTTGTATGACAATCCCTTCAGGTTTATGTTGAACCTGGTGAGGAATGTAGTCTTGCTAGTCTTTAGCCTCACCTACTTATAGTAAAATAGAAAATAATGGAAATGGTCAACAGGTCAAGCTGTATCTAGAGAAATAGTTGGTTCTAACTTGGCAAGTTTGCTATTTAATGGGGAGAATAAAAATTAAATTAATGAAAAATTGGAAAACTTGTCCAAGTCTCTCTTCCCTATTTTGTGATCTTCAGTCATTGCAAACAGAAATTAGTTTAGTGCTGCATTTTTTTAAAAATGGAAATTTTGCTAAAGGTTTGCTGTACATGCATTAGGGCAGTTTTATTTACTCTGGACCTGCTTACTTTGGATAAATTAACTTGGCTACAATTGCATAGACCAGTAGCCAGAGTTCTGAGCTATTGATCAAACACACGAGTTAAAACCCCACTTGGCGGCTGGCTTATTATGGGGAACGAAACAATCAGCAAAATATTTTTACCATCCCTTCCCATTATGTGGCATCGGTGTAGTTGACTATTAAATGTCATCTCATTTCCAGGGTAATTAGGCATGGACAACAAAAATGAAGACTTTGGCACTGCTGTCCACGTCCTACAAACAAATAAACAAACTTGTGTTGCATCATAAGTACCAATTAGAAGTAATTATATTCCTTTAGTGGACAAATCAATACTTTTCCACACTGATACACTGCTTGAACGAAGCTTGAAGAATGAAAATGAACAAGACTTGGCTTGACTTGGCCAAGTTACAACAGGTGAGAGAGTGAGGGTAGTAATTTTTTTTATAGCCACATTATCAGTATTACACTCTACATCTATTTCTCAGAATGTTAATAGGAATCAGAATCATGTTTATTATCATTTACATATGTCATGAAATTTATTGTTTTGTGGCAACAGAACAATGCAATACACAAACTATAAATTATTATTTATATTATATTTATTATAGTGCAAAAAGAGCAAAAACAGTGAAGTAGTGTTCATGAGTTCACTGTCCATTCAGACAATGATGCAACCAGTTAGAATGCTCTCACAGTACATATGTAGAAATTTGCTAGTGTGTTTAGTGATATACCAAATATCAAAACTCTGAGTTTTAGGAGTCTCCTTGTGAAGAGAAACCATGTACTGCACTGAATATGATACATTTTGAACAGATAATTGGGCATCCTTAAAGTGAAAGAAAATCAAATACCATCATGGCAGGAGCTCAACTCTGGTTCAATGTGGAGCTGGGAATTTTGTGTCAAAAACTGCACAAAACTCAATGAGCCTGTTTACTGATGATTCTTAGTCATCACTCAAGGTTTTCTTGCACTCTGCTCTCAAGTTCTGAGGTAGATCATGAGGCTTGTGGGCACCATGGTCCCTTCCACAAAGATGGACATGAGGGGACAAGTCAGTGGATAGATAGTGAGGTGGTCTCTGACGCAGGGCTTCTGTGTGCAATCAGTGCCTGTACTTGAGATTCCCAATGCTAACCTGTAGGCTTCTCCATGTTGAGGATCAGAGACAGTTGCCCAGGAGCTAGGGGTGATATCGCATTTCTTCAAGGAGTCTTCGAGCATACCTGTGAATCTTTTCCTTCCTTCCTTCTGCTAATCTCCATCTGATCGAGTTTGGTCAAGAACGTCTGAAGGATGTTGAGCAATTACTTCATAGAGATTGATAAAATCATGAGGGGCAAAGATAAGTTCATTTTTCCCCCCAGAGTAGGAAAAAGTAAAATTAGAGGACATAGGTTTAAGGTGAGTGGGAAAATATTTAAATGAAACCCCAGAGGCAAGTATATACTCTCACAGGGAGGCACGTATACAGAATGAGCTGCTAGAGGAAGTGGTAAAAAAACATTTGGGTAGGTATGTATGTGACTAAGTAAGGTTTATAAGCAGGGGTTCCCAACCTTTTCTTTATGCTTTGGACCAATACCATTAAGCAAGGGGTCCATGGATCTCCGGTTGCGAACCACTGGTTGAGAAAGGATATGAGCCAAATGCAGAAAATAGGATTAAATGACATGTTGAAGGATTGGTTTCTGTGCTGTATAACATGCAGAGCTCAGCCCAGATAATAAGGCTAAAGCATCTGCGCCAATTAAGCCAGAAATGCTAAATGGCTGATCCATTTCAGTTCATTCCCATATCAAAAAATGGCTGTACTGTACTGGATGCAGCATAAATAAAGGAGGAAGGGTCTCGGTCTGAAATCTTGACTGTTTACTTTTTTCCGTAGATGCTGCTGAGTACCTCCAGCATTTTGTGTGTGTTGCTTTGGATTTCCAGCATCTACAGATTTCCTCATGTTTAAAGATAATGGGATCTTGGATTAGTTTCATAACTTCACTGATTCTGCATTTAATATCTCCACATCAATCAATATTCCCCAGGTACAAATGACATATCCAATTCAGTTTAATTGCCTTCATTTTCAATGCTGCTATTACTACTGACTTATCCAACATCAGCATCCTTTAGGTCTAGGCTAGAAACCTAAATGGATTAGCCATATATTAATTTTGGATTCAAGGCCTTTCCTACAATGTACCAGGCAGCTCCAAAAATGGACCCTACTTGAGTAAATTCCCATTTGCCTCTTGCACATTGCTGGGAGAGTGTGTCATCTTCAAGATGCATTGAACCAATTCATGAAGGATTACATCCCTCAAATTTGTGAGGTCTACCACTTGAAAGGGTAAGGACAATAGACAATAGGTGCAGGAGTAGGCCATTTGACCCTTCGAGCCAGCACCGCCATTCACTGTGATTATGGCTGATCATCCACAATCAGTATACAGTTCCTGCCTTATCCCCATAACCTTTGATTCCGTTATCTTTAAGAGCTCTATCCATCTCTTTCTTGAAAACATCCAGATACTTGGCCTCCACAGCCTTCTGGGGCAGAGCATTCCACATATCCACCACTCTCTGGGTGAAAAAGTTTTTCCTCAACTCCGTTCTAAATGGCCTATCCCTTATTCTTAAACTGTGGCCTCTGGTTCTGGACTCACCCATCAGCAGGAACATGCTTCCTGCCTCCAGCGTGTCCGATCCCTTAATAATCTTATATGTTTCAATAAGATCCCCTCTCAGCCTTATAAATTCCAGAGTATACAAGCCCAGTCGCTCCAATCTTTCAACATATGTCAGTCCCGCCATCCCGGGAATTAACCTTGTGAACCTATGCTGCACTCCCTCAATAGCAAGAATGTCCTTCCTCAAGTTAGGAGACCAAAACTGCACACAGTACTCCAGGTGTGGTCTCACCAGGGCCCTGTACAGCTCCAGAAGGACCTCTTTGTTCTTATACTCAATTCCTCTTGTTATGAAGGCCTGATTAGCTTTCTTCACTGCCTGCTGTACTTGCATGCTTATACATCAGTCACTGAAAGCAAGAACACCTAGATCTCGTTGTACTTCCCCCTTTCCTAACTTGACTCCATTTAGATAATAATCTGCCTTCCTGTTCTTACCACCAAAGTGGATAACCTCACATTTATCCACATTAAACTGTATCTGCCCATTCACACAGCCTGTCCAGGTCACCCTGCATTCTCATAACATCCTCCTCACATTTCACACTGCCACCCAGCTTTGTGTCATCAGCAAATTTGCTAATGTTACTTTTAATTCCCTCATCTAAATCATTAATATATATTTTAAACAGCTGCAGTCCCAGCACTGAACCCTGCGGTACCCTACTGGTCACCGCCTGCCATTCCAAAAGGGACCCGTTAATTGCTACTCTTTGTTTTCTGTCAGCTAGCCAATTTTCAATTCATGTCAGTACTCTGCCCCCAATACCATGTGCCCTAATTTTGCCCACTAATCTCTTATGTGGGACTTTATCAAAGGCTTTCTGAAAGTCCAGGTACACTACATCCACTGGCTCTCCCTTGTCCATTTTCATAGTTACATCCTCAAAAAATTCCAGAAGATTAGTAAAGCATGATTTCCCCTTCGTAAATCCATGCTGACTCGGAGCAATCCTGTTACTGCTATCCAGATGTGTCATAATTTCATCTTTTATAATTGACTCCAGCATCTTTCCCACCACTGACGTCAGGCTAACCAGTCTATAATTCCCTATTTTCTCTCTTCCTCCCTTCTTGAAGAGAGGGAAAACATTAGCCACCTTCCAATCCACAGGAACTGATCCTGAATCTGTAGATTCAGGACTAATCTGGCTATTCAACTCCAAGATTCACACCATCCTAATTGGAAATAGAACATAGGACACTGCAGCATAGTGGCCCCTCAACCCAGTATGTGAGTACTGGTCTCTGTCAGTCAGAGTATTGTGTCTTAACTATCTAGATATGCCTGGGCAATATGATATGGAGAGCAAGCTATTGCCCATGTAATAAGCTCACCCTCTCCGGACATCTGATGAACCCAAAGGAACGGCAGAGACTGATACAGTTTGGTACCAGTAGCGTCGCATGAGTTGCCTGTCAACATTGAACTCAATGTATGACTGCCTTTAGGGACTCCAGCTCTGGATTTTTCCCTCGAGATTTATTCCCTAAATTTTTCCTGTCAGTGGGTACAGCTGTGACCCACCATGACCCTTAACCTGGTTCAAGATCCTTCCCTGCCCCATAGCCTCCCATTTTCTTTCATCCATATGCCTATCTAAGGCTCTTAAATTTTGCTAATGTATCTACCTCTACCACCACCCTGGCCAATGTGTTCCATGCACCCACTTTGTGTATCAAAACCTACCTTTAACATTTCTTCTATACTTTCCTCCAATTGCCTCAAAATTATGCCCCCTTGGTTTAGCTATTTATGCCCTGGGGAAAAGTCTCTGACTGTCCACCTGATCTTTGCCTTTTATCATCTTGTACACTTCTATCAAGTCCCCTTTCTTCCTCCTCCTCTCCAAAGAGAAAAGCCCTAGTTTGCTCAATCTGTCCTCATAAGACGTACTCTGTCATGCAGACAGCATCTTGGTACATCCCTGCACCCTCTAAAGCTTCCACGTCCTTCCTATATTGAGATGACCAGAACTGAACTCCGTACCTCGTGGTTCTTGAACTCATCCCGGACTAATGAAGGCCAACACGCCATATGCCTTCTTAACCTCCCTAAAAAAACCTGTGTGGCAATTTTAAAGGCTCTGTGGACGTGAGCCACAAGATCCCTCAGTTCATCCACACTGTTAAGTATCCTGCCATTAACCCTGTATTCTGCCTTCGAGTTCCAACTTCCAAAGTGAATCACCTCACACTTTTCAGGTTTGGAATCAAAATAAATTGTAATTCTGCTATGTGGCTGGAACCAAATTCCAGAACTCCCTACTCCGTTGAAGTACTTGCAGTGAAAGGATCGTAGCAAGCCAGGGAAGTGGTTCTGCAACAGTAAAGCAGTGGGAGATGGGCGACACCCCTCACCAGCAAGTCGCGGGTCCCCGAAGTAATTTTCATGAGGGGCAGCCATAGAAAATTCCATGCAAGAGGTGACAATTAAATAAGATTTTGCCGAAGACATTGTTTGATTGGATTATTGCAGCTTCTCTATAGTGCAGTATTTTCCTCCACTCACTCTGGGACAGTTCGCGCAGTAATGACGGGCTTTGTAGACAGAATTTGCGTCTGCCCATCTACCTGTTTCACGCAGCCAAGATGTTTCAGTTGACGTCTGTACCTCAGTGCAGATGTTTGACGTGTTTTAGGAAGCTCCGGGCCTGCCCGCAGCCAATGAAAACGTCTATTTAAAATTCAGTGCGTTTTACGTAGGCGTAATTCTTTACGTTTCCATCTCTGGTGGTTTCCATGAGTTCAGTTTAAGGGATGTTCCTCGGCCGGCACAGTCTACAGCTGAAGGTTCCGATCTGAATGAGACGACGTTGACCAGCTCAGAGAGGTAGAGAGAGAGAGAGGAGGCGCCGGTGCCGGGGGAAGCTCCCGTTCCCACCCGGACCATGGTGAAAGCTCTTTGCGATTTCCTGATGTGTATAACCCGAGTAATTGGGAAGATCAAGAACCTCCTGTTCTGGGCTCTTGCGTACAGTTTCTGCGGGCTCTGTACCTGTCTGATTTTGTTAAAACTTCTGTGGCATATCATCAGGAACCCGGCAGAATCCTTTCAACGGACTGAACGCGAAACCCTCCCCGCTTGCCTGAACGACACGTCCTTGGGAACTCACTGTTACGTACGAATCAAGGTAAGAGCCGGTGATCGGTGCGACAAGGGACCGTTCTTCCCAAATTTCTCCACGCCTGCGTTGATTACCCTTGTAAAACGGCGGCTTTCGTGTAAAATCGAAAGTCGAGGCTGAACAATTGAACTGTAAACAAAACAATGATTCTTTTTTGGCAGGAGGGGTGGTAGTAGAGGGGTTCCTGCGGACCTCAATCTGCACTATGTGCATTGCAGTTCCTTGCGACACATTAATATTTCTCCCGGCTGCAGAAGGGTGTCTGTCCAATGTTTATCCGGGCTCGACGAAACCATGCTGAAATGATGGACAGCTCCCCTGGAACTTAGAATCGGGCATCAAGACAGGCTGTCTTTTAATAATATGAACTAATTCATTAAATAATGACTGCAGGATTTTTTTAAAAAAAGGTAAATTTGTAATCCCAATCAATTCCCCACCCCAACCACCGACCTATGAAATGTTCAATGTGATTTGGTTGTTCCAGTTCACAGCAGTTATCTCCGACTTAAAACTACCTTTAGGAACAAAAAGGTCGAAGGATTTTACCTGGCAGACACGTTCTCCCGCTGCAAGTCACGCCTGGCTGTGTTTTGGTTCATACGCTACTGGAATAATAATTTCAAAAGTGTTTCAAAGCCAGATCTCATGGAGTGTTAGACAGTCCTTGGGACTTTTAACAGCACGACATTCTGAAACCTATTTACTTCGCTCCTGTATTATTTGGAGCAAATGTTTAAGTTCAAAGGAGATGTTAGTGGTGGGTGCCAGGAATGCGCGGTCAGGTGTGGTGGCAGAGGCAGATACGTTAGGGACTTCTAAGACACCTTTAGATAGGCACCTGAATGTGAGGGAATGAAAGGATATGGACATTGTGTAGGCACAAGGGATTAGTTTAGTTGGTCATTTGATTAATAATTTAATTGGTTTGGCACAGCATAATGGGCCGAATGGCCTGCTCCTGTGCTATACTGTTCTACGTTAAGAAGACCCAACCAATACGTTGAAGATCTTGAATATAAATATTTATTATTGTTGTTGTTTATAATTAAGAGAGCATGTAAAATTCCAACAGTATATGTGAGATTTTGCGCAGGGTATGTGTTTGATTGGATTTTCCGATAGACGTGTTAATGATATGCAGTATCTCATTTGGTAGAATGTGTTTTATGGCTCATCAAAGTAACGGTATTTGTTGCTCATAGTGCTTGAAATTGGATCAATAATGGAGTTAAGGTCTAGAAAGGTCCAATCACGATACAGTATAACCTGCACCTCGACAGTAAAACAAAGCAGCTTTGAAATTTTGTAATATTTTACCTTTGGTTCATACTGATCGGTGCTTACAATATTTGGTAACACGGTTGACAGCACAAGTCATTGATGACGAAGAGTGCCAATAGTTCCTGTCTTATTTCTTATTATTTAATTGTAGATTTGGGAAAATACAAATAGAAACAAAATAATATAATTTAATACAAAAGACTGTCTTTGAATATCTTTTTACATTATGGTTGAAATGAAGGTTGAAGCATATTTTGACAATTGAACGCAAATCTGATTAAGCTCTGGCATTTTTTTGGTGTTCCTCATAGACATCAGAATGCTGGTGAGCATTTAATGTCACAACAGAAATATTGGAAAGCAGACTGAATCTGAGTCTGTGTCAACTCGTTGACATTTTGTTATATTTCTTGTATATAAGACCATAAGATATAGGAGCAGAATTAGGCCATTTGGCCCATCGAGTCTGCTCCACCATTTCATCATGGCTGATCCATTTTTCCTCTCAGCCCCAATCTCCTGCCTTCTCCCTGTGTCCCTTTATGCCCTGACCAATCAAGAATCTATCAACCTCTGCCTTAAATATACATAAAGACTTGGCCTCCACAGCTGCCTGTGGCAACAAATTCCACAGATTCACCACCCTCTGGCTGAAGAAATATATTTTGCTGCATGGTACTTCTGAAGAAGTACTGTAGTTACTGTTTTCCTTTGACCTGTAATGGATAAAGCAATCTGTGTCCGGTGTCTTAATCTTTCACCTGGTTTCAGGTGGCCTTCCTTCTTCAGAGCTGTTGTAGTTGGCCTACCCTTCTTGGTCACTTTTCCCTTGAGTTCCTCCAATAAAAAATGGTGCCGAATTGAACTGATCCCCTTGGCACTAGTGATTCAAAAGGCTAATCCCATGAGAAGTGAGCTTGATATGCCACTCCAAAGTAAGCTGGATGTGCAACAGAAAACCTCATTGTGCCATATTTCCTGAACAGTCCACATGGACGCTGATCCCAGCATCTGTAGCCATCACATTTGAATATGAGTGACTCATTTAGTAGACAAGTTCGGGCCACTTTTGAGGGATGTAGAGGGAGTCTAGATAAGACTGACAGCACCAATGACAAGAGTGGAGTAATGATTCAGTGGAAGTTCAATAGGTGAGGCTTATGAAGAGGCATGCCATAGGACTGGAGGTGAGCCAATAGGATAGGAGCATACTATGGAGGTGAGCCAATAGGATAGGAACATACTATAGTCTGAACGAAGGGAGAATACAAAGGACACAGAATGTGACCAGAGATTAGCTGAAGAGAACCTGCAGAGATAAGAGTTGTAAAGGATTGTATGGGGAACAGAATTTTGAAATTTGTGGCAAGCAGAAAGAAGCTAGAAACAGAAACCGTAAATCCATGCGAAAAGGGGAGCATATGATGAGAAGGTGGATGGGAATACCTGTAATGCCTAACAATCTGAATCTTGAAGAAAATGGGCATAAGAGGTGACACACAACAAGCAGCATGCTGTCGAGGCCCACTTTAATTTTTAAATTAGCAGTTCTTGATAAAAATATTATTATGTAAAGTATAGCATCCATGACCTGTAATCATCTTCTAGCTCATCTTTCCCACACTCCACTAATAAAGAGTGTATATGTAGAGAGAGAATGTGGGTGTAAAAGATGAAGGAAGTGGAGGAACATACTGCAATCTGGAGCCACTGGGATTGCCTGTTCCTCACCGGTTACCATGGTGCATAATAGTCATAATAGTTGTTAAATCTGTACTTAACAATGTATGAGTGCTTCCTGGCTTTTTGAATTGTTTTTGCTAATTTATTCATTGCTATCACTGTAATTTGTTTTAAATCTTCATTTCTGATAAATGATTTTAGTTTGGTAGCAAGTAGAATTATATAATGTGTTCTGAACTCTTAAAACAGATGAGAGCGTGCAATGTGAGAGCTTTTTTTAAGGTGAATAACGGTGATTTGGTGACGTGTCCAAAATGTGTAGATCCAACTTACAGTACAAATAGGTTTCATTGTAAATCAGCAGTAAAATTTCTTGTTACAGGTTTTGTGGAATGGGAGGCTAAAATCATATTTATCCTGGTCTTCAATTGGACAGTTTATTTATTTATTAATTTGTTTGTTTATTTATTGAGATATAGCATGTAACAGGCCCTTCAAGCCACACTACCCAGCAATCACCCCAATTTAATCCTAGTCTAATTTCTGGACAATTTACAACCAACCTTTGGACTGTGGGAAGAAACTGGAGCAGCTGGAGGAAACCCACGTAGTCAAGGGGAGAACGTACAAACTCTTTATAGGCAATGGAAATTGAATTTGGGTCGCCTACACTGGAAAGTGTTGTGCTAACCACCAAGCTACCATGCCACCCTATATTTGTGAAATGCTTACATAAAAGGTTAACTTAAGAGAAAAGATAGTTTACATATTGGAGTGTATAAGTAATCTCGGATGCACAGATACTATCTGCTCCAACAGGACTAATGTAGCAAATTTAAAAGAAGAGCAGGTGATAATCAAAACAATTTAAAAATACGGAACAACATATGTAAAATACTGGAGGAACTCAGCAGGTCAGGCAGCATCTATGGAGGGACATGAACAGTTGATGATTCAGCCAAGCCCCCTCATCAGGACTGGAAAGGCAGGAGTAAGAGCCAGAATACAAAGGTGGAAGAGAAGGGAAGGAGTATAGACTAGCAGGTGATAGATGAGATCAGATGAGGGAGAAGGTAAATGGGTGGAGGAGGGGAGGAATGAAGTAAGCAGCTGGGAGGGGATAGGTGGAAGAGATAAAGGGCTTACTTACTGCCCATTATGCCACTGGCGCTTAAGACAACAATGAAAGTCCTTCATTCCCTGGTGGTGTTCAAGGCTTCGTTCATCACGTCAGTAGCTTCTCTGTTTTCACGACTGTCGGTCATGCAAGTCCTGGGTAGAGACTCAGGAATACCATCACACATAGATGTAGACGAATTCTTCATTGCTATTTCCATTCAGAGTTGTTAGCCCTGAGCTGAACCCCCAAACCTGGAGAACAGGTGGACCATTCAGTCTGGCCTCTACCATTTAACATGTTTGGCATGGGTGACACATAATGGCTTGACTCCAGCCAACAGAGCTCTCCAGGTCATCGAGGCACACGTCTCCAAACCCAATGACACCATCCTATTGGAGGAGGTAAAGGGCTGAAGAAGAAGGAATCTGATTGGAGTACAGAGTGGACCACAGGAAAGGCACCAGAGGGAGATGATGGCAGGTGAAGAGAAAGGGGAAGAAGGATGCCTGCATGGGGAATGGAGAAAAGAGAGAAGGGGTTGATGAATAAAGAGAGAATTAAGAGGAAGGTGTCAAAAAAGAGTAGTGCAGAATAAGATGAGGGAAGTGCAATGTAATGACATTTCATTTGATTAGCGAGCTTAAGGTAAAGGAACCCCTTAGGAGGTAGTGATTCTAATACCTGCAGTTTGAGAGGAAAAAGCTAAAATCAGATGGATCAGTATTACAGTGGAGCAAAGGAAATTACAGAGTCTTGAGAGAGGAGCTGGCCGAAGTTGATTGGAAGGAGACACTAGCAGGGCTAACAGCAAAACAGCAACCTGGGAGAAGCAACAGTGGCCGTGCCTCTGACACTTAGTCTGGCCCTGTGGCTCAGAAGGGTAGGAGAAGAAGGAAGAAGGCAGCAGTAAAGGGGATTCTCTAGTTAGGGGGTCAGACAGGTGATTCTGTAGAAACATGGATGGTAGTTTACCTCCCAGGTGCCAGGGTCCAGGATATTTCTGATCGCGTCCAAGGATAAATGCTTGGCTGAGGGATTGCAGCAGGGGGCAGGGATTTAGATTTCTGGATCATTGGAACCTCTTTTGGGGCTGGCGTGACCTGTACAAAAAGGATGGGTTGCACTTGAATCCGAGGGGCACCAATATCCTGGCAGGGAGGTTTGCTAAGGCTATTGGGGAGAGTTTAAACTAGAATTGCTGGGGGGTGGGAACTGAACTGAAGTGACGGAGGAAGGGGCGGTTGGCTCACAAATCAAGAAAGCTGGAGACAGGGTGAGAGGGAGGATAGGCAGCTAATAGAGAAGGGGTACGCTCAGACCGATGGTTTGAGATGTGTCTATTTTAATGCAAGAAGCATTATGAACAAAGTGGATGAGCTTAGAATGTGGATCAGTACTTGGAGCTATGATGTTGTGGCCATTACAGAGACTTGGATGGCTCAGGGGCAGGAATGGTTACTTAGAGTGCCAGGCTTTAGATGTTTCAGAAAGGACAGGGAGGGGGGCAAAAGAGGTGGGGCATGGCACTGCTGATCAGAGATAGTGTCACGGCTTCAGAAAAAGAGGAAGTCATGGAGGGATGTCTACTGAGTCTCTGTGGGTGGAAGTTAGATAGAGGAAGGGATCAATAACTCTACTGGGTGTTTTTTATAGACCATCCAGTAGTAACAGGGACATTGAGGAGCAGATAGGGAGACAGATTCTGGTAAGGTTGTCGTGGTGGGAGATTTTAATTTCCCAAATATTGATTGGCATCTCCCTAGAGCAAGGGGTTTAGGTGGGGTGGAGTTTGTTAGGTGTGTTCAGGAAGGTTTCTTGACACAATATGTAGATAAGCCTACAAAAGGAGAGGCTGTACTTGATCTGGTATTGGGAAATGAACCTGGTCAGGTGTCAGGTCTCTCAGTGGGAGAGCATTTTGGAGATAGTGATTACAATTCTATCTCCTTTACCATAGCATTGGAGAGCAATAGGAACAGACAAGTTAGGAAAGCATTTAATTGGAGTAAGGGGAAATATGAAACTATCAGGCATGAACTTGGAAGCATAAATTGGGAACAGATGTTCTCAGGGAAATGTACAGCAGAAATGTGGCAAATGTTCAGGGGATATTTGTGTGGTGTTCTGCATAGGTACATTCCAATGAGACTGGGAAAGGATAAAGTGTACAGGAACCGTGGTGTACAAAGGCTGTTGAAAATCTAGTCAAGAGGCAAAGAAAAGCTTACAAAAGGTTCAAAAAACTAAGTAATGTTAGAGATCTAGAAAATTATAAGGCTAGCAGGAAGGAGCTTAAGAATGAAATTAGGAGAGCCAGAAGGGGCCATGAGAAGGTCTTGACGAGCAGGATTAAAGAAAACCACAAGGCATTCTAAAAGTATGTGAAGAGCAAGAGGATAAGACATGAGAGAATAGGACCAATCAAGTGTGACAGTGCAAAAGTGTTTATGGAAACAGAGGAGATAGCAGAGGTACTTAATGAATACTTTGCTGCAGTATTCACTACAGAAAAGGATCTTGGTGATTGTAGGGATGACTTACAGTGGATTGAAAAGCTTGAGCCTGTAGATTTTAAGGAAGAGGATGTGCTGGAGCTTTTGGAAAGCATCAAGTTGGATAAGTCACTGGGACTGGACAAGATGTACCCCAGGCTACAGTGAGAGGTGAGGGAGGAGATTGCTGAGCCCCTGGCAATGATCTTTGCATCATCAATGGGGATAGGAGAGGTTCCAGAGGATTGGAGGGTTGCAGATGTTGTTCCCTTATTCAAGAAAGGGAGTAGAGATAGCCTAGTAAATTATAGACTAGTGAGTCTTACTTCAGTGGTTGGTAAGTTAATGGAAAAGATCCTGAGAGGCAGGATTTATGAACATTTGGAGAGGCATAATATAATTAAGGATAGTTAGCATGGCTTTGTCAAAGGTAGGTCATGCCTTATGAGCCTGATAGAATTTTTTAAGGATGTGACTAAACACGTTGATAAAGGTAGAGCAGTAGATGTAGTGTAAATGGATTTCAGCAAGGCATTTGATAACATACCCCGTGCAAATCTTATTGAGAAAGTAAGGAGGCATGGGACCCAAGGTGACATTGCTTTGTGAATCCAGAACTGGCTTGCCCACAGAAGGCAAAGGGTGGTTGTAGATGGGTCATATTCTGCATAGAGGTCGGTCACCAGTGGAGTGCCTCAGGGGTCTATTCTGGGACCCCTTCACTTCATGATTTTTATAAATGACCTGGATGAAGAAGTGGAGGGATGGGTTTGTAAATTTGCTGATGACACAAAGGTTAGAGGTGTTGTGGATAGTGTGGAGGGCTGTCAAAGGTTACAGTGGGACATTGATAGGATGCAAAACTGGACTGAGAAGTGGCAGATGGAGTTCAACCCAGATAAGTGTGAGGTGGTTCATTTTGGTAGGTCAAATATGATGGCAGAATATAGTATTACTGGTAAGGCTCTTGGCAATGTGGAAGATCAGAGGGATCTTGGGTCCGAGTCCATAGAACACCCAAAGCCGCTGGCAGGTTGACTCTGTGGTTAAGAAGGCGTATGGTGCATTGGCCTTCATCAATCGTGAGATTGAGTTTAAGAGCCAAGAGGTAATGTTACATTTATACAGGACCCTGGTCAGACTCCACTTGGAGTACTGTGCTCAGTTCTGGTCACCTCACTGCAGGAAGGATGTAGAAACTATAGAAAGGGTGCAGAAGAGATTTACAAGGATGTTGCCTGGATTGAGAAGCATGCCTTTTGAGAATAAGTTGAGTGAACTCGGCCTTTTCTCCTTGGAGCAGCGGAGGATGAGAGGTGACCTGATAGAGGTGTATAAGATGATGAGAGGCATTGATCATGTGGATAGTCAGAAGCTTTTTCCCAGTGCTGAAATGGCTAACAAAAGAGGGCACAGGTTTAAGGTGCTTGGAAGTCGGTACAGAGGAGATGCTGGGGTAAGTTTTTTATGCAGAGAGTGGTGAGCGCATGGAATAGGCTGCCAGCAACGGTGGTGGAGGCGGATATAATAGGGTCCTTTAAGAGACTCCTGGATAGGTACATGGAGCTTAGAAAAAAAGAGGGCTATGGGTAACCCTAGGTAATTTCTAAGGTAAGGACACATTCGGCACAGCATTGTGGGCCGAAGGGCCTGTATTGTGCTGTAGGTTTTCTGTGTTTCTATATTTCTAGCAATGGCTGGAGTTTTTGAGAGCAATTCAGAAGGCACAAGATAAATATGTACCCAAGATGAAGGAGTATTCAAAAGGGAGTATTCAATTCTTCAAGAATTGTATTCAAAGTATTCAAAACGCAATTATGATAGACAAGTGAAGTCAAAGAGCATAAAAGCAAAAGAGAGGGAATATGATACAGCAAAAATTAACAGGAAGTTAAAGGACTGGGAAGCTTTTAAAAGCCAACATAAGTAATTAAAAGCAATTAAGGAGTGAAAAGATGAAGATGATGTATGAAGGTAAGTTAGCCATAATATTAAAAAGGATACAAAAAGTTTTTTTCAGATATATAAAGAGTAAAAGAGAGGCGAGAGTGGGTATCAGACTACTGGAAAATGACACTGGCGAGGTAGTGATGGGGGACATTGTAATGGGGAATGAATTTAAGAATAATTTTGCATCAATCTGTACCATCAAAAGCATTCGCAATATGCCAGAAAATTGAGAGTGTCAGGGGACAGAAGTGAGCGTAGTTGCTATTATTAAGAAGGTGCTTAGGAATCTGAAAGGGCTGAACGTAGATAAGTCACCTGGACCACGTGGTCTACACACCAGGGTTCTTAAAGATGTTCAGTGGTGCCAGAAAGTTTGTGAACCCTGTAGATAAATATGACCTAAACTGTGATCAGATCTTCACATAAGCCCTGAAACTAGATAAAGAGAACCCGATTAAATAATACAATAACATCAGACTTGTTCATTTATTTATTGAGAAAAATGATCCAATATTATATGTATTTGTTGGAAAAAGTATGTGAACTTCTGGGGTAATGCCTTTTACAAAAGCTATTTGGAGGCAGGTGTCCCAATCAATGAGATGAAATTGGAAGTATGGGCTGTAGAGGTGCCTTGTCCTATAAAAAAAAATGACACACAAAGTCAGGTTACTGACAGAGCCTGCTCTTCTCAAGAAATATCTGTTTATGTGAACCATGCCTTGATCAAAACAACTCTCAGAGCTCCTTAGAAAAAGAATTGTAGAGATGCATGAAGCTGGAAAAGACTACAAAAGCACTTCTGCAGACTGGAGTGTTCATCAGTCCACAGTAAGAGGAATTGCTTACAAATGCATGAAACTCAGTCCTGTTGCTACTCTCCCTAGGAGTGGGCATCCTGTAAAGATCACACCAAGAGCACAATATGCAGTGCTGAAGGAGGTGAAAAAGAACCCAAGGGTAACAGCTAAAGGCCTGCAGAAATCTCTAGAACTTGCTAGTCTCTGTTCGTGTGCCCACTATAAGAAAAACACTGAACAAGAATGGCATTCACGGAAGGATACCATGGAGAAAACACTGCTCTCCAAATAAAACATTGCTGTATGTCTCAAGACCACCTAGATATTCTACAACATTTTTGGGACACTCTCCTGTGGCCAGATGAGACAAAAGTTGAACTTTTTTGACAGAAGTGCACATCGCTATGTTTGAAGGAAACACCACACCAACACCAAAACCTCATCCCAACTATGAAGCATGGTGGAAGGAGAATCATAGGTTGGGGCTGCTTTGCTGCCTCAGGGCCTGGACAGCTTGCAATCGTTGAGGGATCAATGAATTCAAATTGTATCAAAACATTCTACAGGAGAAGGCCAGGGTAGCAGTCCACCACCTGAAGGTTAATAGAAGTTGGATAATGCAACAAGACAATGATAGGAAGAACAAGAGTAAATCAACAACAGAATGGTTTAAAAAGAAGAACATTCGTGTTTGGAATGGCTGAGTCAAAGTCCTGACCTTAATCCTGTAGAAATGTTGTGGAAGGACCTGAAGCCAGCAGTTCGTGCAAGGAAACCCACCAACATCCCAGAGTTGAAGCAGTTTTGTAAGGTGGAATAGCCTAAGGTTTCTCAAAGCCGATATGCAGGACTGATCAACGGTTCCTGAAGTGGTTCACATAATTTTTCCAACAAATACATATAATATTGGATCATTTTTCTCAATAAATAAATAAACAAGTATAATGTTTTTGTGTTATTTATTTAATTGGGTTCTCCTTATTTAGTTTTAGGACTTATGTGAAGACCTGATCATATTTCAGATCATATATATGCAGAAATAGAGAAAATTCTACAGGATTCTCAAACTTTCTGGCACCACCATAGCTGAAGAGATCGTCGAGGCATTAGTAATGACCCTTCAAGAATTACTTGATCCTGGAGGACTGGAAAATAGAAGATGTCACTCCGCTCTTTAAAAAGGGAAGGAGTCAGAAAATAGGAAATTATATGCCAGTTATATTGACTACAGTGTTTGGGAAGGGGTTGGCATTCATTAATAAGGATGAGTTTTTGGGGTACTTGGACGCATATGATCAAAGAGGCGAAAATTAGCATGGTTTCCTTAAGGGGAAATTTTGCCTGACAAATCTGTTGGAATTCTTTGAGGAAAGATACTAGCATGAATAGAAGATTGGCTGACTGGCAGGAGGCAAAGAGTGTAAATAAAGGGGCTCTGTTCTGCTTGGCTGTTGGTGGCTAGTGGTGTTCTGCAGAGCTCGGTGTTCGGATTGCTTCTTTTCACGTTATATCTCAATGATTTGGATGGCAGTATTAGTGGCTTTGTGGCCAAGTTTGCAATTGATATGAAGATGGGTGGAAGGGCAGGTAGCTTTGAGGAAGCAGGGAGTCTGTAGAATGACTTAAACATATTGGGGGAATGGGTAAAGAAGTAGCAGATGGAATATAGTGTAGAGAAGAGTATGGGCACGCACTTCAGTGGATGGAATAAAAGAATAGACTATTTTTTTAAACAAGGAGAAAATTTTAAAAATTGGAGGTGCAAAGGGACTTGAGAGACCTCGTGCAGGATTCCCTAAAGGTTAACTTGCAGGATGAGTCTGTGGTAGGGAAGACAAAAGCAATGATAGAATTTATTTCGAGAGGACTCGAATATAAAAGGAACGATTAATGCTGAGGCTTTATGAGACATTGTTCAGACCACATTGGAGTTTTCTGAGCAATTTTGTGCTCCTTGGCTCAGAAAAGATGTGCTGGCATTGGAGGGAGTACAGAGGAAGTTCCGAAGAATGATTCTGGGAATGCAAGGATTATCATATGAGGAGCATTTAATGGCTCCCGGCCTATACTTGCTAGAGTTTAGAAGAATGCTGGGGTGGGGAGGTGAGGGGAATCTCTTTGAAACCTATCGAATGTTGAAAGGCCTAGATAGGGTGGACGTGGAGGGGATGCTTCCTGTAGTGGGGGAATCTAGGACCTGAGGGCACAGCCTCAGAATAGAGAGATGACCATTTAGAACAGAGATGAGGAGGAATTTCTTTACCGAGAGGGTGATGAATTTGTGGAATTCATTGCCCAAATGGCTGTGGTGGCCTAGTCATTAGATATATTTAAAGTGGAGCTTCATAGGTTTTTGATTAGTCAGAACATTGACAGTAATGGAGAAAAGGCAAGAGAACGGGATTGATAGGGAAAATGGATCAGGCCATGATGGAATGGTGGAGCAGACTCAATGGGCAGAATGGCCCAATTCTGCCCCTGTTACATGATACTAGGGTCATGTAATCTGTTTGTAAAAGGAAAGAAATAAACTGGAGGCTAAGCGGTTTAACTTCTGGAAGTTACAATACTGATAAAATTTAGCAGAGGATTAAAAGTGTTTATTAACAAAAGCCAACACAGATTTGTTAAGGGCAAATTATATCTGACAAGCAGATGGTTGAGCCAATAAAGTAATGCATCAGTAAAAGAAACACAGTGAATGGTGTGTATCTATGAAATTGTTTTTGAATAGGCCGATAAATTGAAGAACATTCTGTTAAAGAGAATATAACAGCATAGTTATTTAAGCACAAAAAAAATCATCCAATCTTTAATGGATTGAGAAGATGACTACATTGATAGTCTTGGAATCGGCACTGACATCTTTACTTCCCTTGACATATACGTAACATGTACTCGAAGTGATGACCCAAAAAAAGAGAGTAAGGTTACCTCTGAAAAATAACCACGGGAACGAGTAGGTATGATAGTATATCAGATACAGGAAATTTCATAGAATGTAGAACATAGAATAGTAAAGCTCATTACAGGCCCTTCGTTCCACAATGTTGTACCGACCCTCAAACCCTGCTGCCCATATAACCCCCCCACCTTAAATTCCTCCATATACCTGTCTAGTAGTCTCTTAAACTTCACTAGCGTATCTGCCTCCACCACTGACTCAGGCAGTGCATTCCACGCACCAACCACTCTCTGAGTAAAAAAACCTTCCTCTAATACCCCCCTTGAACTTCCCACCCCTTACCTTAAAGCCATGTCCTCTTGTATTGAGCAGTGGTGCCCTGGGGAAGAGGCACTGGCTATCCACTCTATCTATTCCTCTTAATATCTTGTACACCTCTATCATGTCTCCTCTCATCCTCCTTCTCTGCAAAGTGTAAAACCCTAGCTCCCTTAATCTCTGATCATAATGCATACTCTCTAAACCAGGCAGCATTCTGGTAAATCTCCTCTGTACCCTTTCCAATGCTTCCACATCCTTCCTATAGTGAGGCAACCAGAACTGGACACAGTACTTCAAGTGTGGCCTAACCAGAGTTTTAAAGAGCTGCACCATTACATCGCGACTCTTAAACTCTATCCCTCGACTTATGAAAGCTAACACCCCATCAGCTTTCTTAACTACCCTATCTACCTGTGAAGCAACTTTCAGGGATCTGTGGACATGTACCCCCAGATCCCTCTGCTCCTCCACACTACCAAGTATCCTGCCATTTACTTTGTACTCTGCCTTGGAGTTTGTCCTTCCAAAGTGTACCATCTGACACTTCTCCAGTTTGAACTCCATCTGCCACTTCTCAGCCCACTTCTGCATCCTATCAATGTCTCTCTGCAATCCTCGACAATCCTCTACACTATATCTACAACACCACCAACCTTTGTGTCGTCTGCAAACTTGCCAAACCACCCTTCTACCCCGACATCCAGGTTGTTAATAAAAATCACAAAAAGTAGAGGTCCCAGAACAGATCCTTGTGGGACACCATTAGTCACAACCCTCCAATCTGAATGTACTCCCTCCACCATGACCCTCTGCCTTCTGCAGGCAAGCCAATTCTGAATCCACCTGGCCAAACTTCCCTGGATCCCATGCCTTCTGCCTTTCTGAATAAGCCTACCATGTGGAACTTTGTCAAATGCCTTCCTAAAATCCATGCAGATCACATCCACTGCTCTACCCTCATCTATATGCCTGGTCACCTCCTCAAAGAACTCTATCAGGCTTGTTAGACACGATCTGCCCTTCACAAAGCCATGCTGACTGTCCCTGATCAGACCATGATTCTCTAAATACCCATAAATCCTATCTCTAAGAATCTTTTCCAACAGCTTTCCCACCACAGACGTAAGGCTCACTGGTCTATAATTACCCGGACTATCCTTACTACCTTTTTTGAACAAGGGGACAACATTCACCTCCCTCCAATCCTCTGGTACCATTCCCGTGGACAACGAGGACATAAAGATCCTAGCCAGAAGCTCAGCAATCTCTTCCTTCGCCGCCTGGAGCAGCCTGGAGAATATTCCATCAGTCCCCGGGGACTTATCCATCCTAATGTATTTTAACAACTCCAACACCTCCTCTCCCTTAATATCAACATGCTCCAGAACATCAACCTCACTCACATTGTCCTCATCGTCATCAAGTTCCCTCTCATTGGTGAATACCAAAGAGAAGTATTCATTGAGACCTCACTCACTTCCACAGCCTCCAGGCACATCTTCCCACCTTTATCTCTAATCAGTCCTACCTTCACTCCTGTCATCCTTTTGTTCTTCACATAATTGAAGAATGCCTTGGGGTTTTCCTTTACCCTACTCGCCAAGGCCTTCTCATGCACCCTTCTTGCTCTCCTCAGCCCCTTCTTAAGCTGTTTTCTTGCTTCCCTATATTCCTCAATAGACCCATCTGATCCTTGCTTCCTAAACCTCATGTATGCTGCCTTCTTCCACCTGACTAGATTTTCCACCTCACTTGTCACCCATGGTTCCTTCACCCTACCATTCTTTATCTTCCTCACCGGGACAAATTTATCCTTTACATCCCGCAAGAGATCTCTAAACATCGACCACATGTCCATAGTACATTTCCCTGCAAAACATCATCCCAATTCACACCCGCAAGTTCTAGCCTTATAGCCTCATAATTTGCCCCTCCCCTATTAAAATTTTTCCTGTCCTTTTTCATGATGGAATGTAAAACATCACATTCTGGGCTGTAAAATAGAATAAAGATGGCATAGATTTTTATAGAAATTAAAGAGACATAACCCGTTTCTGGCCCATCTCTCTAAATAACTTGCAAATTAAGTCTTGTTCCCCCAGAGCTTCCCTATATCTGTACACACACTAATTATTTTTAATATTATTTATCTACAGGGAAACTTTCAGGCAGAGCAACACATCTTTTAAATGGCCGGTTAAGTTGTAAAATTATATGAGATCTTCAGCTTTATAAGTAATAGTGTAAAGCACAGAAGGAAAATGGCAATTATACTTTGCCCTCCTCCACCCACTGTATCTGTCCATCGCTTACACTGTCCTCCCACTGGGTTCCATTCCTCTACCATTTCCCTCAACCCACTCAACTTCCTTTCTTTGGTCCCATGCACCACCTTCCTTACCCACCTTACCTATCAGTTTCCATCATCTGCAGCCCTTCATTGCCTCCAACTATCACCTCCCAGTTTCTGTCAATATTCCCACTTTCTCTCCCTCCATCACCTAAGATGACTCCTCTCCTGGAATCACCTATCACTTGCTAGCTCTATCCCTTCCCCTTCCCTCTTAACAATGGCTATTCCCCTCTACCTTTCATTCCAGTTGAGGAGACTCAACCTGAAATGTTGACATTCCATTCCTCACTCATTAAGTTCACCCAACAGTTTGCTTTTGCTCCAGATTCCAGGATCTTTTGTGAGTCCTTTGACAAGGTCCTGCATGGGAGGTTGGTCAAGAAGGTTCAGTTACTCGGCATTCAGCATGAGTAGTAAATTGGATTAGACATTGGCTCTACAGGAGAAAGCAGAGAGTGGTAGTAGATCGTTGCCTCTCTGACTGGAAGCTTGTGACTATTAGTGTGCCACAGGTATCAGTGCTGGGTCCACTGTGGTTTGTCATCTCTATCAATGATCTGGATGATAACGTAGTAAACTAGATCAGCAGATTTGTGGGACATAGTGGTCAAAGCTTGAAATAGAATCCAGACCAGCTGGGAAAATGAGCTGAAAAATGGCATGTGAAATTTAATGCAGATAAGTGTGAGATGTTGCATTTTGGGAGGAAAAGCCAGTGTAGGACCTACATGGAGAACAGTTGGGTACTGAAGAGTTCGATAGACTAGAGGGATCTGGGAATACAGATCCATACATAATTCCTTGAAAGTGGCATCACAGGTACTGTAGATAGGGTCGTAAAGAGAGCCATTGGCATATTGGGCATTTACAAAGTACTGAGTACAGGAATTGGAATGTTAATGTTGAAATTGAATAAGGCTTTGGTGAAGCCAAACATGGAGTATTGTATGCATTTCCAGCCACCTACCTACCAGAAAAGTATCAATAAGATTGAAAGAGTTGCCACCGGAAGTGGAGGATGGCAGTTCGATTTCAACACTTTGAAATTTGGATAGGCATATGGACGTGAAGAGTGTGGAGGGCTATGGTGCAAGTCAATGGGACCAGGAAGATTAATTGTTCAGCATGGACTAGATGGGATGAAAAGCCTCTGTCTGTGCTGTAGTGTTCTATGATTCTGTGACTCCATTCTTGTGTCCCCGAATAGCAATAATCTTTGGTTTGGACTGTACGGAATAACGTGTTCAACTTCTAACACCCTGCAAAGATGTCAAAACCATGGACAAAACAGAGAAGATAATAATTAGGATTATACCAGAAATATAGGATTTTATTCAGGAAGCTGGCTATCAACTAAAGCTCTTACTATTTGAGCAAAAATGGTTAAAAGGATTCCTGGCAGAGGTGTTCAAATCATAGTAGGAAAATAGTCATTCCTATGTTTGGTGAATTCCTAATTGGACAATATAAGTTTAAAATGATCACAGAATGATTAGGAAAATGTTAGGAGAATGTTGTATATTTTAGGCATTGAAGTTATGTTAGAAAAAATAAGGATGAAAGGGAAATCCTTCATAGCATTAAAAGGAATGTAGATAAAAAATATTAAAAGTAATTAGTGGGTATAATGATATAAACGACAGGGGAATGAGACTTAATACACTAGTTATTTACAGAGATGGGCCAGTATAAGCATAATCTGCTCTCTAATTTCTATAAAAATCTATGAGATTCCTACTAGTAGTTGATGGATTAGCAGCTTTTTACAGTTGCTCCTATTTTACTTATTTTACTGTTTCTAACCTGCTTTGAAACCTTACTTTTAAAGGTGATATTGTTTTTTCTATGGCTACAAGGGCTGCCAAAGGTACTAAAAAAGAAGAACCTCCTGCAACCTTGGAATCTATTATGGATTTGCTTCAAGAACACAGAAAAGAATCCTCCAAGCAGTTCCAGCAGAAGTTCCAGCAACTCAGCTCTGAAGTTAAAAAAAAGATACAAAATTGGATTCTATTCAAAAAAACCTTAACTGAACATGATAAACAAATAGAGAAGGAAGCAACTCTGACGATTTTGGATGCGAGAATTGATGACCTGCAAAAGCTTTGTGAGAAACAATCCAAGTCTAATGAAAAATTAAGACAGAAGATTATCGATTTAGAAAATAGAAGCAGAAGAAATAACCTATGAATTCTGGGCCTTGAAGAGTCAACGGAGTCTGTCCTGACGAAGGGTCTCGGCCCGAAACGTCGACTGTACCTCTTCCTAGAGATGCTGCCTGGCCTGCTGCATTCACCAGCAACTTTGATGTGTGTTGCTTGAATTTGCAGCATCTGCAGAATTCCTCATGTCTACGGAATTCTTTGCAAGCTTTTTGGTACAATCATTTCCTAAAATTTTAACATCTTTACCTATGATTGACCAAGCTCATAGATTGCCTGTGCCCAGACCAGCTCCAGGAGCGAGACCCAGATCAGTAATAATCTGTTTTCATGAATTTCAAACAAAGGAACGAGGATTACTCACCCGAGATAATGAATGAGCATGCTAAGTTCAAAAAGGTTATGTCGGAACATTTTAACAAAGGTTTCAAGCCTTCTCTTCGTTATCCTGCTCGGCTCAGAATAATACTGAGGGATGGCTCTGAGGAATGGGTCCCTTCAAGTGAAGAGGCTTAGGAATTTTTAAAATCAGAAGATTAACTGTTTAGTATCTTTCTACATAAATAATTGCTTCTTTTACTTTTGGTAAACCTTTGTAGCTAACTTTCATTTTGAATCTTTTAATGCTTTATTTAGAGAATAAGATTCTAACGAGTTAACACCTTGTGTGTTCATGTGTTTTGAATTTTGAAAGGTTTTTTATTATTTTATATTATACTTATTCTTTCTGAGGTTTTGCTCTATCAATAAAGCTTAATATAGGTATTTTTGTTATGGTCCGGATCGGGGTCCCTTTAAATTTACCTTGTTTATGTTACGATCCGGGCCGTTGATTCCCTGTATTCCCGTGTCCCTCGGTTTTGGTGATCAAAGGCAATTAACGCTCAGCTGAACTGGTAGTTTATAGTCTCCGGCTTTCAGCCATTCAGTGCGGGAGCGTCTGCAAAGTCATCAAAGGTATGGTGTGCCGATGTCATCTGGCCGGAGCAAGCCTAGTCTCTGCCAAAGCGAGTGCTGGTAATTCGCCCTTCCTCACCGGAACAACCCTGTCCAGTTACCTCGCCGAAGCGAGCCTGCAAAGTTTCCTCATCAAGGTGGGTCCATCAGTTAACCCGCCGGAGAGAATCAGGAGCCGCTGTCTACTGTTCCTGGGCAGAGTCTAGAGCTCGCCACTACCCGGAGGTTCCAAGTACCACGTCCTAGCTCCGGTGGCATCCAATTACCACATCCAAGTCCTGGCTCTGGCGGCATCCAAGTACCACGTTCAAGTCCTCGCCCTGGCGGCATTCAAGTACCAAGTCAAGTCCTGGCCCTGGCGGCATTCAAGTACCAAGTCAAGTTCTGGTCCTGGTGGCATTCAAGTACCAAGTCAAGTTCTGGTCCTGGTGGCATTCAAGTACCGAGTCAAATCCTGGCCCTGGCGGCTTCCCAGTTCCAAGTCAAGTCCTGGCCCTGGTGATCTGTGATTCCTGTCCTACCCCCCTGTCTGAATCCCTTCTCTGCCCCTCTCACCTCTAGCCCTCGTCTGCAGCCCTCGCCTGCACTTCGGTCTAGTTCTATTGCCAGAGCTAGATAGGTACTGTCTGGTGTTCTTTCGTGTTGGTCTTGTCTTGTCCTCGCCTCCGTGGGGTAAGTCAGGCCATCTTGCCGTTGCCCCACGGGGGGTCATGAGTCCCGGCCCTATGTCCTGTACCCAAGGAGGGGTCCCGACTCTGTGTTCTGTGTATCTGTCCATGGTTCCAAGTACCTGCTCTCCCGAGACCGAGGCTCTGTTTTTCCATGTTCCTCCTCTCCCCAGCCTATGTCATGTCCATGCCTGGTTCTGGGGTCCGAGCCCGGGGCAAGACCCAGGTACTGGGTCCTTGCCCAGTCCCTGGCTTGGAGTCCATACCATAGCCTTTTCATGTCTCCTCTAGTTCTGGGGATCCGATTCCAAGTCCTAGCCCAGACCCTTAGTCCCAGCCTAGTCGTAGTCCTGAGTCCTTGTCCAGTTCGCTATTCCTGTTCTTGTCTTGCTCTCCTGGTATCGAACAATAAACTAAATTTAATTAACCTCACAAGATGTGTCTTGCATTTGGGTCCACCCTTGCTCCCAATGCCCCCGCCATTGTGACAGTTTTTCATTTTTTTCATTTTGAAACTAATAATTTATATGTGTTTTTGTTATGAGGGTTAAGTTTTTTTCTTTCTGTCTGCTGTTTTGTCTCGTTTGGAATGCAGCTAACCTTGAAATTAATTTTGAGCCAAACCAGTAGGTTTTTGGGGGGATGGTAGTTGTAGCTGCTGACTGTCTATTGGCCGGCTTTCTGACTTTGCGGGGCGGTGGGGGGAATGGATTTTTTTCTGGACTGTGTTTTGGACTTCTAGCCAAATCTGTTGCTTGGTTACCCTATCTCGAAGTTCTTTGTTTGGTTTTAATATACATTACTCTAACCTTTCTTTTAAATAGTATTAAAAATGGATCAAACTATTAACCTTTCTTTTAAATAGTATTAAAAATGGATCAAACTATTAACTTACTTAGTCTTAACGTGAAAGGATTAAATCACCCTGTGAAACAGAATAAGATTTTTGCCTATATTAAAAAACTTAAGCTCCCAATTATTTTTTGCAAGAAACTCACGTACGTAAATGTGACAATTTATGCCTTTTTTGCTGATGGAGAGGACTAAATTTTCATTCCTCTTTTCAGACTAAGTCTAGGGGAGTTTCAATCTTTATGGATAACACAGTTCCCTTCGTCCAACATAAATTAGTATCTCATGCTAATAGCCGTTATGTTATAGTGTCAGGAAAATTAGATAATAAATTAATGGTATTTGCTAATCTGTATGCCCTTAATATAGATGACCCAGGATTCTTTGAGCATTTTTTTTTCCCGTTTTTGCCAGATTTGAGTCTTTATTCATTGGTGATGGGAGGAAACTTTAATTGCTGATTAGATCCAGTTTTAGACCGGTCATCTTCTAAACCAGCGACACTTAATAAATCAGCTTTGTTTATTCAATCTTTTCTAATGATATGTGGTGTTGTTGATGTCTGGTGTCTTTTACATCCAGTAGACAGGGAGTATTCGTTTTTTTCTCATGTCCATCACACACATTCCAGGATTGATTTTTTTTATTGATAGCCAAATGATTCCATTAATTCGATCCTGTGAATATAAAGAGATTGCTGTCTCAGATCATGCTCCTGTGCTTTTATCTTTAAGTCTCCCTAGTCTCCCTCAAATAAGTAGGTTTTGGCGTTTTACTTTAACTTTGCTATCTGATGAGGATTTTTTTACGTTTCTGGAGAGACGAATTATTCTTTTTTTTTGAAGAGATTACGCTGGAAGAGACTTCTAGTCTTATTATATGGGATGCCTTCAAGGCTTATATTAGAGGACAAATTATTTCTTATACTGCAAGTGTTAAGAAAAAAAGCTAATAAAGAGAGAATTGAATTAGCTAATGAGTTGAAACAATTAGACCAAAAATATGCCTTGGCTCCAGATCCTGCTTTATATAAAAGATGTGTTGAAATTAAAACTAAATATGATCTTCTTTTAACTTATCCAATCGAAACTCAACTCTTAAAAGATAAAAGTCAATTTTATATTCATGGAGATAAGACAGGTAAATTGTTGGCTAACCAGTTAAAAACCTTTATAGCTAAATGGCAAATTAAAGAAATTTGCAAAGCTAATGGTGATAGGACAACTGACCATTTAGAAATTAATGATGCCTGGGCCGGCTGGTGGTGCAATGACATCAGCACCAGATTCTGGAATGAAGGTTCCTGGGTTCGAATCCCATCAGAGCCGCTCCCAAGTATGCTTTCCATCCATGCCAGGTTGAGTGTCGAGATTGCAACTCGACCTCGTAAAATAAAGGGAAAAATACTACGAAATGTCTGTGTGAGGAGTGGTGCATCACACAGTCTCTCTCTCTCTCTCTCTCTCTCTCTCTGCACCTTGTAAAGGCATGAAAAATACATCATCCCACCAACATCGCATGCACACTGATGCACGCATGTACACACGCACGCACACGCAGATGAACACGCATGCACGCACATGCCAAAAAAAATTAATTAATGATGCCTTTAGGGAATTTTATTCTAAACTTTATAGTTCCAACCCTCATAAAGATAATAATGCAATGAATAATTTTTTAGACCAATTAAACATTCCTGCACGTTCTGATGATAACTGAAAACAGTTGAATCAACCTATTTCTTATGAGGAAGTTGCCGAGGCTGTACGTTCATTGCAATCAGGGAAGGCTCTGGGTCCTGATGGATTTTCTGGAGAATTCTATAAGGCTTTTTCCTCACTACTTGTACCTCATTTATGTTCAGTGTTTTCGGATTCCTTTAAGTTGGGTAGGTTGCCACAATCTTTTTATGAGTCTTCTATTTCGCTTATTCTTAAGAAGAATAAGAATCCAGTTGAATGTTCTTCATATAGACCAATCTCCTTACTTAATGTTGATACTAAACTCCTATCCAAAGTTCTAGCTCGTAGGATTGAAAATAATTTACCATCTATCATTTCTGATGATCAGACTGGATTTATTAAAAATCGATATTCCCACTTTAATATTCATCGTTTATTAAATGTTATTTATTCTCCTTCTAAGGAGATATCGGAATGCGTGATATCCTTCGACGCTGAGAAGGCTTTCGATCGGGTTGAATGGAATTATTTATTTAGAACCTTAGAAAAATTTAATTTTGGGCCCGATTTCATTCAATGGATTAAATTACTTTATTTATCTTCTTCTTCTCGGGTTCTTACTAATTTTCAGAATTCCAAACCATTTAAACTTCAACATGGAACTAGACAAGGTTGTCCCCTGAGCCCTTTGCTCTTTGATCTGGCTTTAGAAACCTTAGCCATTGCTTTTCGAGAATCTAATGATATTACTGGTATTTTAAGAAGAGGTACTACCCACAAAGTTTCGCTCTATGCTGATGACCTATTGCTTTTTAATTCTAACGTCGATACTTCGTTACCTCCAGTGCTTGCTTTGCTCTCCTGTTTTAGTCAGTTTTCAGGATATGAACTGAATTTACATAAGAGTGAGCTTTTTCCTTTGAATAATTTGGTATCAATCAATACTAACCTTCCTTTTAAAATTGTCAGAAATCAATTTACCTATTTGGGTGTAACAATTGCTAAGAATTATAAACACCTACTTAAAGAAAATTTTCTTACCCTACTGAATTATGTTAAAAGGGTCACTATCAAACTGGTCGCCCCTTTCGCTCTCGTTGGTTGGCTGAATTAATTCTACTAAAATGAATATCTTACCTAAATTTATATACTTCTTCCAGGCCTTACCCATTTTCATTCCTAAATCTTTTCTTGGTTCTCTTGATTCTATTCTATCTTCTTATATATGGAAAAATAAACATTCTCAATTAAATAAAGTTCATCTTCAAAAAACTAAAAAGAATGGAGGCTTAGCTTTACCCAATTTTAGGTTTTATTACTGGGCAGTCAATATATGAAACCTTACGTTTTGGTCATATTATATTAACCGTGAGGACAGTCCGGTATGGGTCTCTTTAGAAGCTAACTCTGTTAATAAATTTTCTAATCATTTTTCTTCTTGGATCCTCACTTCCTTTATCTTTAAGTAAACTAACTGACAATTTGGTCGTTAAACATACTTTGAGGATCTGGGTACCATTTAGAAAATATTTTGCTTTACTGAGATTTTCTCTTTCTAGTCCTACTTTCTCTAATTATTTTCTTTAAACCTTCTATGACCAATCTAGTTTTAAAATAATGGGATAGATTGGGTATTAATGGCTTCCAGGATTTGTTTGTGGAATATGTCTCTTTTCATTTGGGAAATTGTCAGCTAAGTATAGCTTACCAAAAACCCTCTTTTTTCGATATCTACAAATTAGAGACTTTCTGCGATCTCAATTATATACATTTCCTAAAAGTCCCGATAAGAACTTATTAGATGTAATTTTTAATTTGAAACCATTTCATAATGGTTCAATATCTAATATTTATGGTATGTTGCTGGGAATGAGAAATGCTCCTTTAGACAAAATTAAAAATCTTTGGGAACAAGATTTACAGACTTCAATTTCTGAGGAAACTTGGAATGAAATTTTTAAATTGGTTAACACTTCGTCGTTATGTGCCCGCCACTCCCTCCTACAATTTAAAGTGGTCCATAGGGCCCACATGACCAAGGATAAGCTATCTTGTTTTTATTTGGATATAGCTCCCTTTTGTGATAGATGTAATAATGGAGATGCTTCATTCATTCATATGTTTTGGACATGTCCAAGTCTTGGGAAATACTGGAAGGAAATATTTCAAACTTTCTCTGTACTTTTCAAAGTAAATTTTAAGCCTAACCTTTTGACTGATTTATTTGGTATTGTTGGAGAAAAAGATATTATTCTGGAGACATCTGATGTGCACATTTTGGCTTTTATTTCTCTTATAGCTAGGAGGACACTCTTGCTTAAATGGAAGGATACCGTTCCGCCTACTCACGCTCAATGGTTACGTGATATTATGTCATATTTAAATTTAGAAAAGATCCATTGTTCAATTTCTGAATCTAGCCAAGACTTTCACACATTATGGGGAGCACTTTTGAACTATTTTCAAAATCTTTGATTTGTTGTTAAAGTACATATGTTGGCTAATAACATTTTTCACTATATGATAAGGATTTTTTTCCTTCTTTCTTTCTTTACCAAGCAGCTTTGATCTTGGTAGTGGGTTTAAAATTTTTTAATATTATATTAATAATAATAATATCATCATATTTCAATATTATGATTTAATTTAATTTATGTAAATATAGAGTAATGAGGTTGCAGGTGTGATTCAAATATGTATTGGTATTATTTTATCTTTTTTGACATAGTATATACTTCTTGTACTCTGTATTCTTCTATGTTGAAATTAATAATAAAAATATTGAAAAGAAAAATCTATGCCATGCCAAACAGCTAAAGTTAGAAACATAGAAACATAGAAAACCTACAGACAATACAGGTCCTTCGGCCCACAATGCTATGCCGAACATGTCCTTACCTTAGAAATTACCTAGGGTCACCCAGGGCTCTATGTACCTATCCAGGAGTCTTTTAAAAGACCTTGTCGTACCTGCCTCCACCACCGTTGCCGGCAGCCCATTGCACACACTCACCACCCTCTGCATAAAAAACTTACGCCTGTCATCTCCTCTGTACCTACTTCCAAGCACCTTTAAACTGTGCCCTCCTGTGGCAGCCATTTCAGCCCTGGGAAAAAGCCTCTGACTATCCACGTGATCAATGCCTCTCATCATCTTGTACACCTCTATCGGGTCACCTCTCATCCTCCATCGCTCCAAGGAGAAAGGGCCGCCGCGTTCACTCAACCTGTTTTCATAAGGCACGCTCCCCAATCCAGGAAACATCCTTGTAAATCTCCTCTGCACCCTTTCTATGGTTTCCTCATTCCACAAGTTGGACCATCAAAGTTGCTTGCCAGACTAGATGATACACTAGACCATCACTGCTGGTTGCCAGACTAGATGCTAGACTGGACTTGCACCGCCAGACTAATTGCTCCCCTAGAGACTAGGAGAATAATTACATGGCCATGAAAGAAGTCTGTTTTAACTCATTCCAGCCTGATGCCAGTGTTTTCTGACTGTGTGTCAGAATAGTAGCATCTAATCTTACAATGAGAGCATGTGAAGAAGTTAGTTTTACAAATATGATATTGGGCCAGCACTAGGAAACATAATATCAGTGAGAAGATGAGAACTCCATCATTCAGTCAGATCATGGCTGACACTTTGCCTCTGCCACTTGCCTGCACTATCTCCATATTCCTTGATTGATATAATACTTAAGTATCCTTCAAACTTTGTGGGAAAGAGTGACTGTAAGATCCACCAGATTACCGCAAACAAAAATCAGATATTCCATTTGTGTCTTTTAGGGAAGACAGCCATTAAACTTGCCCTGTTCTACTGATCTCACAGGATGGTCAATAAACTATGCCCTACCAGTACTGCCTGGGTCTTAAAAACAATTAAGTCTGGGGGGGGGGGGTGGGGGCTGCATGGTAGTGTAGTGTTAGTGTAGTGCTATTCCAGTGTCAGTGACCCACGTTCAATTCCTGCCACTGTCTTTAGGAGTTTGTATGCTCTCCCTGTGAATGTACCCCTGCGGGTGCTCCGATTTCCTCCCACGTTCCAAAGGCATCTGGATTAGTAGGTTAGTAGCTCACGTGGGTATAATCAGGTAGTGCAGGCTCGTTGGACCATTCTGTAAAATAGAATACATTCCTAAACGTGTCTCCAAACAAGCCTTGTTAATGCTCTTAGTTAATGAGTGGTTGTTAATCGACTGAAAGCTTTCCTTCATTTTGACCCCATAGAGATTAGGAAGAATAACAATTCTTTGCTTCTCAGTTTCATTCTCTCCTGGCGACCTGATCTATCAATGCAGTTGGTGCACTTCGGTAACTGTACACTCTGTGGAGAGGATAAAGTCATACCTGTCTGTGCAGAAACAGTAAAAAAAAAATGCACTCTCACTTGTAACATTGTTGACTTATTCTAATTGGTTTCCAACCTCTGTCTGAATTTCCAGGAGTCTGGATTAAGATTCCACTATGTTGCTGCAGGAGAAAGGGGAAAACCACTAATGCTACTGCTGCATGGATTCCCGGAGTTCTGGTAATGATTTTCCTTCTTTTCTGATTCATAAAACATAGAGCATTGTGCACAGTACAGGCCCTTCAGCCCACGATGTTATGCCACCTTTTAACCTGCTCTACGATCAATTTAACGCTTCCTTCCTCCACAGCCCTCTATTTCTCAGTCATCCGTGTGCCTACTCAAGGGGAGTCTCTGGAGTGTCCCTAATGTATCTGCTTCTACCACCACTGCTGGCAGTGCGTTCCATGCACCCACCAAACTCTGTGTAAAGAACTTACCTCTGACATCTCCCCTATACTGTACTTTCCTCCAGTCACCTTAACAATATGCCCCCTTGTATTAGCCATTTCCGCCCTGTGAAAAAGTCTCCGGCTGTCCTCTCGATCTATGCCCCTCAATATCTTACACGTTTATCAAGTCAGCTCTCATCCTCCTTTGCAGAAAAGAGTAAAACCCTAGCTCACTCAATTTATCCTCATAAGACATGTTCTCTTGTCCAGGCAAGCACCCTGGTAAATCTCCTCTGCACTCTCTCTAAAGTTTCCACATCCTTCCTCTAGTGAGGGAACCAGAACTGAACACAATATTCCAAGTGTGATCTAACCTGGATTTTATAGAGCTGCAACATTATCTCAGTTCCAGCAACCTTACACCTTCTTAGTAACCTTGAGGGATCTATTGATGTGAATCCCTAGATCTCACTATTCCTGTGCACTGCCAAGAATCCTGTCGTTGACCCTATAGCCTTCCTTCAAACTTGACCTTCCAAAATGAGTCATTTCATAGTTTTAAGGTTGAACTCCATCTGCCACTTTTCAGCCCAGTTCTGTTCCCAGTCAATTTCCCACTGCATCCTACAACAACCCTCCACACTATCCACAACTCCACCAACCTTCATGACATCTGCAAACTTACTAACCCACCCTTCCATTCATTTGTAAAACTCACAAAGTTTTTACGTCTTGTGAAACTACTGCGATCTACATTCTATTCTGTTATTGTGCGTGGCAATTTGAATCAAGGGGTAAAGTTATTTCTTCAGTGCACTTACGAGGGGTGATTGATAAGTTTGTGGCCTAAGGTAGAAGGAGTCAATCTTAGAAAACCTAGCATGTTTATTTTTCAACATAGTCCCCTCCTACATTTACACACTTAGTCCAGCGGTCGTGGAGCATACGGATCTCTTCTTTGTAGAAGTCGGCGTCTTGGACCTCCAGAAAGTGGTCCACAGCAGGGGTAATTGATAAGTTCATGGCCTAAGGTAGAAGGAGATGAGTTATTAATTTCAAATTTTCTGCATAATCACTCAAAGAGTTGACCTGCCTGTGCATGTAATGAGAGCTGTATAACTCATTTCCTACTACCTTAGGCCACGAACTTATCAATCACCCCTGCTGTGGACCACTTTCTGGAGGTCCAAGACGCCGACTTCTACAGAGAAGGGATCCGTATGCTCCACGACTGCTGGACTAAGTGTGTAAATGTAGGAGGGGACTATGTTGAAAAATTGATGTGCTGGGTTTTCTAAAATTCACTCCTTCTACCTTAGGCCACAAACTTATCAATCACCCCTTGTAAAATGATATGATTTTTAACCTGATCCCAGTGTCGACATTGATTGCTTTCCTTTCCAAAGTTCATGTTAGAGCAGCTGTTATATTCTACGTTGTACCTGTGGTTCATGATCTAATGTGATAACTGTGGTCCAAAGCAGTATATTTTTCATATTTAAATATAATAACATATTCTTAAATGCTCATTCACTCTTTGCTTTAGCTGCAGCTATTATGATGTTTGACCTGGAAGAATGTGGCGTTGTGTGCTGTGCACCATTTGAGAGAAGACTCACATGTAAAGAGCTACTCTCACCCTTGTTACTCGCAGACCACTTGGTGGCCACTTAATTAGACACAATGTTAATTACTGCAAATATCATGATGGAATGGCGGAGCAGACTCAATGGGCTTAATGGCATAATTCTGCTCCTATGTCTTATGGTCTAATCTAATCAGCCAATCATGTGGAAGCAACTCAATGCATAAAGGGACACAGACATGGTTGAGAGATTCCGTTGTTGTTCAGACCAAACATCAGAATTGGGAACGTTATTGAAGGACCTCTTGCAGTAGAGCCAGCTGTTGCAGACATTTCAGGTACCACCATGTCTCATCATGCCCATAGAATTGGTGCTTCAGTATTCTCCGAGCATTGGCAGGGAAGTAAACTTCTCCCCTCCCTCCATCCTCATCCAACAGGATCCTGACTTTCTGATTGTCAATCTGCTACATGTGAGTAGAGTAGAGGTACACCTTGTGCTTTAGTAGACTTCTGATTATGCTCTTGAAAGGATTTCCTTCCAGACAAACAAAGCTGGTGGTAAACTCCCTAGCAAAGAGGTCCATGCATTCAAATCCAGTAGGCTCGTCCTTTCAGGAAGCAGATACATTTGCACTCACTCCACCGACCAGCATACCAAAACCTGCTATTGGTTTATTATTGTCATATGGACTAAGATACAATGAAAAGCTTGTCTTGCATAATGTTCCTACAGATCAAATCATTACTCAGTGCATTGGGCTGGAATAAGGTAAAACAATACCAATGCGGAATAAGGTGTAAAATCTACAGAAAGAGTGCAGTGCAAGTTCATAATGAGAAGGTTGTTTCCACTGTGGACTGCTCCACTGTTGGCTCCTGATACTTTTGTGATCCATAGCTTCTTTGGAAGTTAAGAATGAGGCATAAAACTTCTTGCTTATGGCCATTTTATTTCAAAGGTTTCAAAAGTTTTAAAGGTACATTTAATGTCAGAGAAATGTATACAATATACATCCTGAAATACTTTTTCTTCATAACCATCCACGAAGACAAAGGAGTGCCCCCAAAGAATGTATGACAGTTAAATGTTAGAACCCCAAAGTCCTCCCCAGCTTCACTCCCTCCCGCACATAAGCAGCAGCAAGTAGCGATCCCCCCTCCCCCCACCAGCAAAAAAAAGTATCGGCACCCACCACCAAGCACTCAAGCGTGAACAAAGCAACGGCAAAGACACAGACTTGCAGTACTCCAAAGGCTATTTGTTCACCACACCACAGGCTGTCTCTCTCCCTAATAAGGGAGAAAGAGATGTCTCCATTTCACAGTAAGAGGGGAGACATAACAAAACACTCACTGGTTTACGATGTTAAAGGTCCATTGTGTTAACGATGTTAAAGGTCCATTTTTCCGGGCTCTGTGCCCTAAGATTTCGGGTTTCTAGGCACACAGCCTTAGATCTTCCATCTGCCATGACGCACCGGTCTTCTGGTCGGACACCGACCTCTGATTCCCCCCTCCCCCAATCTCCAGAACCACAAAATCTCAGTCCTCCGAAGGTGAGCGAGGCTCTTAGGCCGAGCCCTTGGCATGCCAAACAACAGCCATTCGTGAAACCCTAAGTACGGGTCCCATTCCCGCAAAGAACTTTAGTCAGCGTGTAACTCCAGGTCAGAGTTTCCAAAAGAATCCTGAAAGGAAGAAATAGAGATATTAAAGATGGAAATGGAGCTGTTTCGGAAGACGCAAGCAAAGGACTCGCTCTTAGGCGCCATTACCCTCCTAAGCTCCTCCTCCTCCTTTAATGTTACAAGAGCAAACAGGAACAAGAAGAAGAAAAGTCAAGAGTACAAAGAAAAGACCAAACTAAAAAGTACTCGTGTTCATCTCATACCAGACAAAAGATAACCGCAAATTCCAGTGAGAACAATCAACCTATAACATGGCCAGATTCAAGTGGCGTGGCATCTGCTACAGAAAACCAAGAAATTTCTAGAAAAATACAGAAGCAATTGTACCGTAATTACGGAAGAGTTACATGTATATAGGAGATTATATAAAAATACAAGCAAGTATAGGGAAGTTAAACTACAGGTAAAATTAACAATTCTACACCCCAATCCAACATCATAATCCACCATCCAGAAAGCTGTTGAAGGATAAAACTGGCCCAATCCTTGATGTTTGTACAAATCGTAATATTGTGCCTACACTTTATTTAAATTGAAAATCCTTTACTTAAAGTAGCTTTTAACCCAGTGGCACTTTCTATCCACTATCCAAGAAATTTGATAGTGTTTAGTATTCTGACCTTATTGAGAATCTAACCTTTTCCTGAAATTGATTATGAAGTGACCATTGTACAGCGATGTCAATACCCCATTCATATAGAACTGTGAACCTGGGTCAGTTTCACCGGCTCTCACTTTTATCAATTATGTTGAGAATTAGGCCAGGCTTTGCTGGTGTCATCCCCTTTAGTCTGTGATGAAGCCTGCTGGATGAAAAGCACATGGTGAATGCACACAGATTGATTCAGATTCAGATTTATTTATCACACGTACATCAAAGCTGTACACGTGTAACTTTGTGAACATGTTGTGTAGGCCTTGGAATATGTGGTGATACTTGCAGGCTGCCCCCAGCACATCCCTGAGTATGTTGGTTGTTAATGCAAGAAACTGTACGTTTCGATGTATATGTGACAAATAAAGCTGAAATCAAATAAAGTAAAATAAAGCTGAAATTGTGGGTGTATGAAGGATTTCTCTACTATGATGAGCCCTGATGTAAACCCCAGCACTAACCCTAACACAAAAGGAGTATAATTCTTCAAAGCTATTGATAATCTTGAACAATAGAGTGGGGCTTACTTTATTCCCTCAAGAATGACCATTGTAGTGAAACTGGCCTTTCCAATTTGTTTCGTAAGATGGGGCAGTATGGTATCGTAGCCGTTAGTGTAACCCTGTTACAAACCAGTTAGACCAGTTCATTTCCACCACTGTCTGTAAGGAGTTTGTACATTCCCCACCATGACCACGTGGGTTTTCTGCAGGTCCTCCCACAGTACGAAGACGTGTGGTTTAATAAGTTAATTGGACACGTGTGTAGTTGGGCGGTATGGGCTTGTTGGGCTGCAAGGGCCTGTTACTATGTTGTATTTCTAAATAATAAATACTAGTCGGGCATTGATGATGCTCAGCAACATCTACTTTATAGGTTGCAGCATCTTTCCCATTACAAGTTGTCCATTGATCTGCACTTTCAGTCTAGCTCAATGGTCAAGTGAGCCAAACAAAAGGTTTAGCAGCTGGAAAGAATCTAAGTTCTTAGGAACACCTGATAATTGTTATCAAGACCTGCAGTTTGCTATTGCAAACATCTGCACTGGCCTAGCAGTGAAATAACAAAATTCTATCTGGCAGTTTATAGCCAAGATCTCTTAGGCTTGAATTTCAATGGACTAGAGGGGAAGGATTTATGTCTTATCAGAACCTTCCTCTGTAGTATTAAATAAATATGGCCCACAGCAAAATAGACAAAACGCTGGAAGAACTCAGCAGGTCAGGCAACATCTATAAAGAGGAATAAACAGTCCCCAGTTTGGACCGAGAACTTTCATCAAGACCGGAAAGGAAGGCGGTAGAAACCAAAATGAGAAGGTGAGGGAGGGGAAGGAGTACAAGCCAAAAGGTGATAGGTGTAACAAGGTGAGGGGGAAGGTAGGTGGTTGGGGTGAGAAATAAAGATAGGTAGAAGAAGAAGGAATCCCATGGGTGTGGAGAGTAGACCATGGAAGAAAGGAAACGAGGAAGGGCACCAGAGGGAGGAGATAGGCAGGTGATGAGAAGAAAAGAAGCGACGGGGAGCTGGAATGGGGAAAGAAAAAATGAGAGAAGAGGGAAGGGGAGAAGTTACCAGAAGTTAGCGAAATCAATGTTCATGCCATCAGGTTGGAGGCCACCCAGACGAAAGGTGAGGTGTTGCTCCTCAAACCTGAGAGTGGCTTCATCGTGGAGTAGAAGAGGCCATAGGCTCACTCATCAGAATTAGAAGTGGGTGACCTCCAGGAGATCCAGCCAAGCTGAGAGACATGTGCCAGTGATTGTTCTGAAAACACGAAGATTGCTGTATCTCTGTGCTCCTTATCAGCTGAACACTTTAGTTAGACAAAACTGTGGCCGTCTCTTGCCCTGCCTATTAAAGCATTTTCCAAGCAGTTTAATTAGCTGACTGCTCTTTCTTGCATGCACAGTTCACCATTAGCTGTTGAAGTTACATTCCGAGAACAGACATATTGGAAAATCTCTTGCTCATTGTGTGTTTAAATAAAATTTCTCTATTCTTGCCAGTTTTCAGGTGAATTAGTCTTATGAGGCAGCTGTCTTTATTACTCTGCCTGTCCCCTGATATACTACTACCTGGGACACAAGACTCTGATAGTGAGTCAATCTATATTTAACAAGAAGATGGCCTTCATATCCGGATAGAGTGCAATGACCTTTGCAATATATTTACAAAGGGTTGTCCTACATAAAATACTGTAATACAAAGGCATTCTATATTTAAAGTCAAGTGACCTATATATGACATACTGTAGCACTCAGATGTACCACAATCATAGTCAATAAGAATAAGCTAACTTGTATCATGTGCATGTAAAATTGAGCATAAAAATTAAGATTTACTCACAGTAATATAACAGTAACTAAGTGGTCTCTACACCTGTTTCAATGCAACACACACAAAATGCTGGAGGAACTCAGCAGGCCAGGCAGCATCTAATGAAAAGAGTTAACAGTCGACGTTTCGGGACATGGACTCAAGATTTGGAGGAGTAGATTTAGGATGCCGATGAGGAGGAACTGCTTTTCCCAGAGAGTGGTGAATCTGTGGACTTCTCTGCCCAATGAAGCAGTGGAGGCTACCTCAGTAAATATACTTAAGACAAGGTTGGATAGAATTTTGCATAATAGGGGAATTAAAGGTTATGGGGAAAAGGCAGGCAGGTGGAGACGAGTCCATGGCCAGATCAGCCATGATCTTATTGAACAGTGGAGCAGGCTCGACGGACCAGATAGCCTACTCCTGCTCCTACTTCTTATGTTCTTATGAGACCCTTTATCAGGACTGGAAAGGAAGGGGAGAAGTCAGAATAAGAAAGTGTGGGTAAGGGCCAAAGAAATACAAGGTGGTAGGTGATAGGTGAAACTGGGAGAAGTGGAGGGGGTGAAGTAAAGAGCTGCGAAGTTGATTGGTGAAAGAGATAAAGGGCTGAAGAAAGGAGAATCTGATTGGAGAGGACAAAAAAACACGGTAGAAAGGGAAGGGGGGAGGAGCCCCAGAGGGAGGTGACGGGCAAGTAAGATGTGAAGGTGTGAGAGGGAAGCAAGAATGGGAGATGATGAAGGGAAAGGGGGCAATTACCAGAAGTTCAAGAAATCGATGTTCATGCCATCAGGTTGGAGGCTACCCAGACGGAATATAAGGTAGTGCTCCTCCAACCTGAGTGTGGCCTCCTCGTGGCAGTAGAGGAGGCCATGGACTGACATGGCTGAATGGGAATGGGAAGTAGAATTGAAATGAGTGGCCAACTGTATCAATGCCTTAGCTATAATTATTTGTAAGTTTAAGATTAAAGTTCATTTAAAGGAACATTGATGTTAATTACAGGGTGACGTGCTGGTGTAGCAGTTAGCGTAACACTGTTACAGATCCAGGGACCCAGGATCAATTCGTGGCTCTGTAAGGAGTTCGTACATTCTCCCCATGACCATGTACATTTGCTCTGGAAGTTCCAGTTTCCTCTCACATTGGGCCGAAAGGGCCTGATACCGTTCAGTATCTCTGAATAACTTGAAATAAAATTAAACATTCCTGGTTCCCAAGACTGTGCACATTAGAATTTCAGTTCAATTTATTATGTTGCTGATTATATTCACTCGAATAGAGTTGACCTTTCCAGAATACCACTTGTAACAATTGTTAGCAATTTTTGAAGTTGAATTACCTAACAAAAATGTTTGTATATTCTGCAATTAATTAAACTTTCCAATCCAAAATAAGCTATTGAATATGGAAAATTACACGTAACTTATAGTTAAATTGAAACACTGAAATAAAGTATTTGACCCAACCAGTCAGATTGAGTTTATGACATTCGAAAATGCTGGAAGTGCTCGGCAGGCCAGGCAGTGCGTGAATGGGAAAAGGAACCAAGTTAATATTTCAGGTCAGAGACCCTTTGAGGGGCTTGCTTCAACTTTAAATGTTAGCTTTGTTTCACTTTCCACAGATGCTGCCTGACCTGCTGAGTGTTTCCAGCTTTTTCTGGATTTATTTCACCTTTCCAGCATCTGAAGTTTTTTTCTTTGATTTTCAGTCAGATTATATCCTATAAACCAAAATTTAAATATCTTGTGAAAATCAAGCCTTTTTATCCTCTTTTATTTAGGCCACATCTAAAGTTGATGTGGTGTCTCTAGTTAAAATAATTTCTCTTTGAGTCATTGGCTCTGGCCAGTCCAGTCCCACAGTCTCACCACAATCATTAGACGGTCCTGACCCTCAGATGGTTTCAAACTTCCGATGTCTTGAAACCATAATCCTCTGATATGCAAGGACCTCAACTGTCCAGTGTCTCAATCAGAAGATTCTTTATTGGTTAATCTGACCAATCCTGGTTGAGTTTTCAAATGCCATCACTAATCCAACCAATGCCCATGACTCAACCTTGTTTCTAGGTTACACATTTTTCTTTACAAACATCACAGGGAAATGTTTGCAATGGATGGACCTCAGATGTTAAAGGAATTTTTGGAACTGTGGGATCGATCATTGTAGTGCACCACAGTTACTAATGAGAATGGGTCTGAAGTTAAACAGCAGCTATACCCAGTGTTTCAATTGATTTGAAGCTGGGGGGGGGGGCGGAATTGATATTAATTACTGTATAATTCAGTAAATTTGAAACTAAAGTTAGTTTTAAATAATTTCACATCCACAAAATGTTGGTAATATCACTTTGAAAGGCAGGCTACACTGAGTGAGGGTAGCTGGTGGACCTCATACATCAGTGAGATAGGGGAATACCTGTCTTAGCATGCAAAACCAGCTCTGGTGGACTGTGCAGGTGAGATCAACAGTGAGATCCAGTAGCCAGGAAGGTGGTTCTGCAACATTTCGTGGAGGTGAAGGGCAGGACAAGGCACAGAAGAAGTGATGGTCATCCACTGCAACCAAGGAAGACCACAGTTGTAACGACTACGCACACCACTGGACCCAGACTTCTGAGGTAGAGAGAGTAGAACTAACTGCCCAGTGCAATGGCTTGCCAATTTAAAAACTCTCCCGTACCAAGTTTCTTAGTGTTGCACAACAGAACAACTGGACTGTTACCATTGAATACGACAGCAGACATCCCACCCGACAAAAACTCAAATGGTAACACCACCATTTCAGGGAGGTAGCAGCCCCTTCCCCCACAACCCCATATCCCCCCCACCCCTGGTCAACCTCCAAGGATGTATGTAATACTTTGTTTAGTGATTTTGTCTAATCTGTAAACCAAGTTGGGTATATGCAGAAGATGTGACATTAAAATATGTACTTATATTATATTATAGTATCATGTTTATCCTATTACAACCTTTAGCGAGTCTACAGGGAGTTTGGCGTCATCACGTAGGATATCAATGGAGTAGCTCCTTAGCAGCTAGCCAGCTAGTTTAAGTAACGTTAGCTATGCTAATGAACGAATGACACCTGTTAAACTCCCCTCAATATGTCTTTTACATTTTAACCCACCATGGGCAATAGAAAAGTCACTGTTGCAAACAGTGCAGTGAGCAACACTGTCATTATTTTTGAGGTCGACCGTAAAGCCCGCCCACAGAGGAAACTGATAGGTAGGTCTACTTAGCATGAAGAGAGACCAATCAGGATGCTTGCTCTCCCTCTCCCTCTCAAAGAAATCGATTTGCGGGATATTGTATATAATTTCCGGGCATCAGAGAGCCACTATCAATATGCGGGAGACTCCCGGAACTTCCGGGAGAGGTGGGATGTCTGCGACAGAAAACCAATCAATCAGTAAGTTTTAAAATTAAATGACTGTTACTCTTGATAATTGTATCATTCTAAAGGATTCCTCATGAACCTAGACACAAAATGCTGAAGAAACTCAGTAGGTCACACAGCATCTACAGAGGGGAATAAAAAGTCAATGTTTTGGGCCGAGACCCTTCATCAGGATCTGAATGTGTGTGCTGCTCTGGGTTTCCGGTATCTGCAGAATATCTTGTGTTCATGTCCTCCTGAGTGTACCCCTACAGGTTTCAAATTGTTCGGAAGCCATAAGAGAACAAAATGGCAAAACAAATACTGCAAGGATAACAAAGAGGAGCTGAATCTCTGGACCCGTCAGGTGGTTAGAATTCAGCTACTTCTGAACACCAGGCTGTATTAATGGACCTCCAAAATACAGATTACTTATTTAAAAATACAGCTGTTTCCTCTTGGGTACATGAGAAAGTCTAGGGTTTGTACAGGAAAAGAAAATTGTCATATGTTTAAAATTTTAGGTGGATTAAAGGTCTGAAAATGTACCAGCATGTCTCAACTCGAGTAACCCTATAAGAATGTTACTCTCCAATTCAGGTTCTCCTGGCGCTATCAGCTTCAAGAGTTTAAGTGCGAATTCCGAGTCATCGCAGTTGATTTACGGGGATATGGGGAATCTGACGCACCCATCGGTCGTGAAAATTACCAACTGGATTGTTTGATCACGGACATTAAGGAGATTGTGGATTCCCTGGGTGAGTTGTTCAACAGGCTGTCTGATCTGCTTTCCCTGGGGCGTACAATTCTGTGCTGAATCACCAGAAGGTTTAGTATTTTCTCCCCTCATTTCCTTCTTTCTGCTAAATTCTTATTCTTTCTTTCTCCTCTCTCTCTCTCTCTCTCTCTTTCTCTCCCTCTCTCCTCCCTCTCTCTCTCTATTTTCAGTAAAATGCAGACACAGTGCCAGTGGTTACCACTTTATACTTTGGCATTGATCTGTAGTGATTTTTTTTTAGTGTATTGAAGACTGAAGAACTGGAGTCTAAACTCCAAATTGTTTCACAGTTAGAATGAAATGGGTGCAGGCAAAGTTTCATTTTCCGCTTTAAGTAGATAAACGTTCACAATTATGTTAAAATAAAGAGCAAATTTCTAATCATGCTTCAGGCGGAGAGCTTCTTCTAAGCAATTAGAATTATATTGTTCTGTATTCTCTAAAAAGGGACTAAATTTTCAAAGTTCATTAATTGAGTTAACCCCAATCAAGTAGTTTTATGCAATTCTAGTTCAATGGCAGTAGTGGGGAAACTGCGCTCCCACAATTACAATGTTTTAGAACACTGCTTCCATCAGCATCATATGGGGAATACACCTGATATAGACCATGGAAGTCGAAAAATGTCCTTTGCAGACTGGGTGACTGATTAAGGAAAAGTTTTGCTGAAGTGTTCAGTCTAAACACTACTGGTGTCACAGGTAGACTAGGTGGTGAAGAAGACTTTTGTTATACTGGCCTTCACAAGTTAGGGCATTGAGTATAAATGTTGGAAGTTCATGGCGTAGTTTTACAAGAAAACGGTGAGGTCACATGAGGAGTATTGTGTTCAGTTTTAGTCGTCCAACTATAGAAAAGATGCTATAGGACTGGAAAGAGTGTAGCAAAGATGTACAAGGATGTTGCCAGGACTTGAGGAGCTGTATTGCAGGAAGAGGTTGGACAGGTGAGTGCTTTGTTCCTCAGAGTGAAGAAGACTGAGAGGTGATCTGGTGGAAGTGCAGTATATAAAATCATGAAAGGTATAGAATGGGTGAACACATTCAGTCTTTTTCCCAGGGTTGGTGAATCAACAACTAGAGAGCATAGATTTAAGGTGAGAGGGTAAAGAATTAATTAGAACTTGAGAGTAACTTTTTTTACATAAAGGGTGCTATGTACATGGAATGAGCTGCCAGAAGAAGTTTCAGGCAAGTACTTTAACAAGTTTTTAAAAAACAGATCCAAGGATTGGAAAGGTTTAGAGGGATATGGGTCAAACTCTGACAATCAAGCTTGGATGGGGCATCTTAGTTGTCATGGACAACTTGGGCCAAAGGACCTATTTCAGTGCTGTATAACTCTACTAATCAATAATCGGGGAACTGTCGCGCATATTATTTTAATATAATAGTATATTTAATTTTTAAACTGAATATCAGGTGGAAAAATTCACAACTTCAATATTTCCCTTGAGTGACTATTCCAAAGAATACAAGGTTCATTCACGTTATTTTCTGTGTCTTGTATGTCATTTTCCTAATCCTTCAGTGAGGTAATAATTGCTTTAATTGTTGCAGTAAATTCATATAACTGTATAACCATATAACAATTACAGCATGGAAACAGGCCATCTCGGCCCTTCTAGTCCGTGCCGAATGCTTACTCTCACCTAGTCCCACCGACCTGCACTCAGCCCATAACCCACTGTCCAGTTTTACTTTAAATGACAATACTGAACCTGCCTCTACCACTTCTACTGGAAGCTCGTTCCACACAGCTACCATTCTCTGAGTAAAGAAGTTCCCCCTTGTGTTACCCTTAGACTTTTGCCCCCTAACTCTCAACTCATGTCCTCTTGTTTGAATCTCCCTTACTATCAATGGAAAAAGCCTATCCACGTCAACTCTATCTATCCTCCTCATAATTTTAAATACCTCTATCAAGTCCCCCCTCAACCTTCTACGTTTCAAAGAATAAAGACCCAACTTGTTCAACCTTTCTCTGTAACTTAGGTGCTGAAACCCAGGTAACATTCCAATAAATCTTCTCTGTACTCTCTCTATTTTGTTGACATCTTTCCTGTAATTCGGTGACCAGAACTGTACACAATACTCCAAATTTGGCCTTACCAATGCCTTGTACAATATTAACATTTCATCCCAATTCCTATACTCAATGCTCTGATTTATAAAGGCCAGCATACCAAAAGCTTTCTTCACCACCCTATCCACATGAGATTCCACCTTCAGGGAACTATGCACCATTATTCCTAGATCCCTCTGTTCTACTGCATTCTTCAATGCCCTACCATTTACCATGTATGTCCTGTTTTGATTAGTCCTACCAAACTGTAGCAGCTCACACATATCAGCATTAAACTCCATTTGCCATCTTTCAGCCCACTCTTCTAACCGGCCTAAATCTCTCTGCAAGCTTTGAAAACCTACTTCATTATCCACAACTCCACCTATCTTAGTATCATCTGCATACTTACTAATCCAATTTACCACCCCATCATCCAGATCATTAATGTATATCACAAACAACACTGGACCCTGTACAGATCCCTGAGGCACACCACTAGTCACTGGCCTCCAACCTGACAAACAGTTATCCACCACTACTCTCTGGCGTCTCCCATCCAGCCACTGCTGAATCCATTTTACTACTTCAATATTAATACCTAACAATTGAACCTTCCTAACTAACCTTCCATGTGGAACCTTGTCAAAGGCCTTACTGAAGTCCATATAGACAACACCGACCGCTTTACCCTCATCATCTTTCCTAGTAACCTCTTCAAAAAATTCAATAAGATTTGTCAAACATGACCTTCCACGCACAAATCCATGTTGACTGTTCCTAATCAGACCCTGTCTATCCAGATAATTATATATACCATCTCTAAGAATACTTTCCATTAATTTACCCATCACTGACGTCAAAATTACAGGCCGATTATTGCTAGGTTTACTCTTAGAACCCTTCTTAAACAATGGAACAACATGAGCAATACGCCAATCCTCCAGCACCATCCCCGTTTCTAATGACATTTGAAATATTTCTGTCAGAGCCCCTGCTATTTCTATACTAACTTCCCTCAAGGTCCTAGGGAATATCCTGTCAGGACCCAGAGACTTACCCACTTTTATATTCTTTAAAAGTGCCAATACTTCCTCTTCTTTAATCGTCATACTTTCCATAACTTCCCTACCTGTTTCCCTTACCTTACACAATTTAATATCCTTCTCCTTAGTGAATATCAAAGAAAAGAAATTGTTCAAAATCTCTCCCATCTCTTTTGGTTCCACACATAGCTGTCCACTCTGATTCTCTAAGGGACCAATTTTATCCCTCACTATCCTTTTGCTATTAATATAACTGTAGAAACCCTTTGGATTTATTTTCACCTTACTTGCCAAAGCAACTTCGTATCTTCTTTTAGTTTTTCTTAATTTCTTTATTAAGATTCTTTTCGCATTCTTTATATTCCTCGAGCACCTCATTTACTCCATGCTGCCTACATTTATTGTAGATATCTCTCTTTTTCCGAACCAAGTTTCCAATATCCCTTGAAAGCCATGGCTCTCTCAAACTTTTAACCTTTCCTTTCAACCTAACAGGAACATAAAGATTCTGTACCCTCAAAATTTCACCTTTAAATTACCTCCATTTCTCTATTACATCCTTCTCATAAAACAATTTGTCCCAATCCACTCCTTCTACATCCTTTCGCATCTCCTTAAAGTTAGCCTTTCTCCAGTCAAAAATCTCAACCCTGGGTCCAGACCTATCCTTCTCCATAATTATATTGAAACTAATGACATTGTGATCACTGGACCCGAAGTGCTCTCCAACACATACCTCCATCACCTGACCTATCTCATTCCCTAACAGGAGATCCAACACTGCCCCTTCTCTAGTTGCTACCTCTATGTATTGCTGTAAAAAACTATCCTGCACACATTTTACAAACTCCAAACCATCCAGCCCTTTTACAGTATGGGCTTCCCAGTCTATGTGTGGAAAATTAAAATCTCCCACAATGACAACCTTGTGTTTACCACAAATACCTGCTATCTCCTTACAATTTTGCTCCTCCAATTTTTGCTCCCCATTAGGTGGTCTATAATACACCCCTATAAGTGTTACTATACCTTTCCCGTTCCTCAATTCCACCCAAATAGCCTCCCTAGACTAGCCCTCAAATCTATCCTGCACAGAATTTCTTGTGTTTTAACCTGTTAGATTGGCACAATTACCATTGGCACCAAAATCCCCATTAAGCAGTTGTTAATAAAACCAAATTTGAGAAAGGCCCTTATATACATATTTTTGCATATAATTTTGAATCTGCAATACACAGACTGAATGTTCAATTTATAAAGCTGCAATTTAATTCAGTTTGAGCATTTTGAATTTCTTAATCAAATTTATTGGTGTGGGGGAAGATTACTGCTGTTTTTGAAAAGTCTGGGCACATTGCAGCTTTTAGATCTCAATGTTAAGTCAATAATCAGGTATCATTTTTCTCAGTGTGTATCAGATATAACATACGCACACAAAATACATCAGAGAAGCCAAATGTGGATCCTAAGCTTCCTGTTGCCTGACATTTCCATCCCTGTGTTCCTCTGACTCAAGTACTCTGTGGCAATAAGGTACCAGCATGGGTGAGGAAAAGCACTTCATCTTCTGTCTGGGCACTTTGCAGTTTTCTGGTCTCAATATTAAATTGTACAACTTCAGGTGGTTTTATTTCTCAGTCTATCAGTTGTCCATCTGTGATATAGCACACACAAAATTCTGGAGGAACTCAGCCAGTCAGGCAGCATCTATGGAGAGGAATAAACAGACAATGTTTCAGGCCGAGACCCTTCATCAAGATTTTCATCTGTGATATTATTTGCTTTCTGGTGGCTGGGGAGATTGTGGAGGCATTGGTAATGATCTTTCAAGAATCACTAGATTCTGATATGGTTCCAGACGACTGTAAAATTGCAAACGTCACTCCAAGAAGGCAGGAGAAAGGAAGCGATAGGCCAGTTAGCTTGACCTCAGCGGTTGGGAAGATATTGGAGTCGATTGTTAAGGATGAGCTCTCAGGGTACTTGGAGGCAGGTGATAAAATAGGCCAAAGTCAGCATTGTTTCCCAAAGTGAAAATCTTGCCTGACAAATCCGTTGGAATTCCTTGAGGAAATAATAAGCAACATAATCACTGGATAATCAAGGAGAATTGGTGGGTGTTGCGTACCTGGATTTTCAGAAGGCCTTTGACAAGATGCCGCACATGAGGCTGCTGAGCAAGATGAGAGCCCATGGTATTACAGGAAGGATACTTGTATGGATAGAGGATTGAGTGATTGGCAGGAGGCAAAGGGTGAGAATAAAGGGAGCCTTTTAGGGTGGGATGCCGGTGACTAGTAGTGTTTCGCAGCGATCAGTGTTGAGACCACTTCTTTTTAAGTTATATATCAATGATTTGGATGACAGAATTGATGGCTTTGTTACCAAGTTAGTGGACCATAATAATGATAATAAGAAGAAATATTTTATTGATCCCGAGTGGACAGGTGGAAGGGCAGGAAATGTTGAGAAAGCAGAGAGATTACAAAAGGACAGAGAGATTAGGAGAATGGGCAAAGAAGTGGCAAATGGAATTCAATGTTGGGAAGTGTATGACCATGCACTTTGGTAGAAGGAACAAAAGCATAGACTATTTTCTAAATGGGCAAAAAATACAAAAATCCAAGGTACAAAAGAACAGGAGTCCTTGTGCAAGATTCCCTAAAGGTTAACTTGCATGTTGAGTCAGGGATGAGGAAGACAAATGCAATGTTAGCATTCACTTCAAGAGGACTAGAATTTAAAAGCAAGAATGTAATGCTGAGGCTTTATAAGGTACTAATGATGCCTGACTTGGAATATTGTGAGCAGTTTTGGGCCCCTTATCTAATAAAATTGTGCTGACAGTGGATAGGGTTCAGAGGAGGTTGACGAGAATGATTCTGGGAATGAAAGGGTTAATGTATGAGGACTATTTGATGGCCCTGGGGCAGTACTTGCTGGAGTTTAGAAGGATGGGGGGGCGGGCGGATGAAATCTCATTGAAACCTATGAAATGGTGAAAGGCCCAGACAGAGTAGATGTAGGGAGGATATTTCCTACAGTGAGTGAGACTAGCACCAGTGATTCCTGGGCTGTTCGCACTGTCCCATGAGTCCAACAGAAAATATCAGGATGAAATAGCTCTTTAAAGATTGGTTATTGATTTATCGATCACTACAGCACAGAAACAGGTCCTTCGGCCTCTCTGTTATGCTGCCTAGTCCCGTCGACCCACACCTGGTCCATGGCCTTCCATACCCTTCCATAGTAATAGTCATAGTCATACTTTATTGATCCCGGGAGAAATTGGTTTTCGTTACAGTTGCACCATAAATAATTAAATAGTAATAAAACCATAAATAATTAAATAGTAATATGTAAATTATGCCAGGAAATAAGTCCAGGACCAGCCTATTGGCTCACGGTGTCTGACCCTCCAAGGGAGGAGTTGTAAAGTTTGATGGCCACAGGCAGGAATGACCTCCTATGACACTCTGTGTTGCATCTTGATGGAATGAGTCTCTGGCTGAATGTACTCCTGTGCCCACCCAGTACATTATGTAGTGGATGGGAGACATTGTCCAAGATGGCATGCAACTTGGACAGCATCCTCTTTTCAGACACCACCGTCAGAGAGTCCAGTTCCACCCCCATAACATCACTGGCCTTACGAATGAGTGTGTTGATTCTGTTGGTGTCTGCTACCCTCAGCCTGCTGCCCCAGCACACAACAGCAAACATGATCACACTGGCCACCACAGACTCGTAGAACATCCTTCCCATCCATGTACCTGGCAATTGAACCCCCGTCCGCCTCTTCTGTTGGCAACTCCTTCCACACTCGCACCACCCCCTGAGTGAAGAAGTTCACCCTAAGTAAAGTTACCCCTCAAGTTCGCGTTCGAGGTCCCATAGAATACACTGTGCTTAAGTGTTCAGCTGATGAGTGACTGTTAGGTGCTTGATCACCACTGACCCGAAAATCTGGGCAGTGAAATGTGTACGATTATGAATGCATGCTTGTGGCATCTCCCTGCTGAAACCCAACGACCTGAGGATACATATTTCTAAATGTGTTCATCCCACAGAATCCCAGAAAAATAAGGTTCAGATTCTCAAGCCTATGAGAAGCCAGTCAACATATCGGCCGTGGGAACCAGCTGATTGTAACAACTCATGTTCTGGCTTTACTTGGCTTTCAGGATGTGGACATGGAGACATTTTCACAACAACTGCAGAGACTGACAGAATTAGTAAGAACAAAGCCTGCAGCCAAATGTAACTCAATCTTGGGAACATCTGTAGAAAGGATGCAATATTACAAAGCCGATAATTAAGCACTGTCACGCTTCTGGTTTTAATCAACATTTCTTACACTTCTTTTCTCTCACGCACAGACTAAACCGTTGCTTTTTAACCTTTTGTGCAGGCTACAAGAAGTGTGTCCTGGTTGGCCATGGCTGGGGTGGACTGCTTGCCTGGTGTTTTGCCATCTATTACCCAGAGATGCTGAACAAGGTTGTTATTCTGAACTGCCCACACCCTGCAGTTCTTTGTGGTGAGTTCCATTTCAAACCTAATGATAAGTGGTTGATGTACTGAAGCTCTTGAAGGGTTAATGGATTTATCCAGAGATAGCCAAGCTTAACAGTGCAAAAGGTTTATGGCTGACCTCTATGGAAGGCAGTGGGAGGTGGTTGCTGTGTCCCTCCACTGGACTGAGATGGTTGAAAGGCATTGGTCAGATCACACTTGGAATATGGTGAGCAATTTTGGGCTCCTTGTCTAAGAAAGGATGTGCTGGCGTTGGAGAGGATCCAGAGAAGGTTCAGGAGAATGATCCTGGGAATGAACGGGCTAATGTATGAGGAGTATTTGATGGCTCTGCACCTGTACTCACTGGAGTTTAAAGAATGAAGAGGGACCACACTGACTAGAGAAGATGTGGAGTATGTTTGCTATAGTGGGGCAATCTAGGACTAAAGGGCACAGCCTCAGAATAGAATTTAGAACAGAGATGAGGGGGAATTTCTTCAGCCACAGGGTGGTGAGTCTGTGGAATTCGTTGCCACGGACAACTGTGGAGGCCAAGTCATTGGGTATATTTAAAGTGGAGGTTAATAGGTTTGTGATTAGTAAGGGAGTCAAAGATTACACTGGGAAGGCAAGAGATTGGGATTAAGGGGGATAATAAACCAGACATGATAGAATGGTGGAGCAGGCTTGATGGGCTGAATGGTCTTATTATTCTTGTATGTCTTATGGTCTTTGAAAAGAGAGCATGAAGCGAAGCAATTTTTACATATGAAAGGTATCAGAATCAGGTTTATTAACACGGACACTTGTGAAATTTGTACTTTTGCAGTAGTAGTACGGTATATTTTATAAAGCATAACATGTACCATATATTGTAATAAAAACTATGAAAAAATAAATAAGTAGTGCAAAAGCAGTGAGGTGGTGTTCATGGGTTCATTGTCTGTTCAGAAATCTGATGGTGGAGGGGAAGAAGCTGTTCCTAAAATGCTGAGTATGTGTCTTCAGACTCCTGCACTTCCTCTTTGATGGTATTAATTAGAAGAGGACATGTCCAGACTAGTGGGGGTCCATAATGATGGACGCCATCTTTTTGCGGCATCAGCTTTTGAAGATATCCCCGATGGTGTAAGATGTGTCTCCTGGCTGAAGAAATTCCTCACCTCATCTCAATTTTAAAGTGACGTCTGTTTATTCTGTGGTTGTGCCCTCAGAATCTCTTGTTAATGGTAACATCCTGTCCACATCCACTCTATCCAGGCCTTTTGGTAGGTTTCAATGAAATACCGCCTCATCCTCTGAACTCCTTCAAGTACAGACCCAGAGATAGTAAACATTTGTTTAATCTGTTTATTCAGTAATTTGGTTAAGCAAGAAATCTAAACAGAACAGAGGAAAAGGAATTTTTTTTCTCCAGACGATGGTGAATCTGTGGAATTCATTATCAAAAATGGCTGTGGGGGCCAAGTCATTGTGTATATTTAAAGCAGAGATTGATAGATTCTTGATTAGTAAGGGTGTCAAAGGTTATGGGAAGAAGATAGGAGGATAGTGTTGAGAGGGATATTAAATGGTGGCATGTTAGAGGTGACTTAATGGGCCAAATGGCTCAATTCTGCTCCAAAGTCTGATGGTTTGAACATCGTTCTCTGGAGGGTTCTTCATTGGGATGGGGGAAGACGTGCTGATGTATCGTCCATCAGAAGTTTTAAAGCTTGTCTATTTTCCATCTGGGTGATCAGCTCAACTTGCATTCCATTTGTCTGTCATAAAGTCCTGCCATCCTGGAGATTATTTTTTAATAGAGGAGATGCCTTGATTCTAGTTATCACCGTTTCAACCTTAGGAATCAGACTTTCTGAAAATGAATCATCCCTCTTTCTCATCTTCCTTGTGGTGCTTTCATCTGATTGGTGTTAATTAGTTTCTATTTTTAAGGTTGTTTCCTTAAACGCTTTTGGTTCATTCGTGTATCCTGTATGACATTTCATAGCTGAATCTGAGTAACTAAATTATATCTAATGCAAAAACTACTGCAATAAGTGATATGAAAGATAATTCAGAATAGAATTCTACATCCTTGATACGTTTATTCCTGATAGAAGATTATAAAATTATGAGTAGCTTAAATAGGGTGAAGAGTCAGTTTTTTTCCCAGGGTGAAAATGTCAACAACTGCAGGAGATATTTCTATAGATATACAGCGGAGTGTACACTGACTGATTGCAACACAGCCTGGTATGGAAACACCAATGCTCCTGAATGGAAAAACCTACAAAAAGTAGTGGATACACCCCAGTCTATCATGAGTAAAGTCCTCCCCACTGTTGAGCACATCTACAAGGAGCGCTGTTGCAGGAAAGCAGAATCGATAATCAAGAACCCCAGGTAAAGATCTCTTCTCACTGCTGCCATCAGGAAGAAGGTACAGGAGCCTCAGGACCCACACCACCAGGTTCAGGAACAGTTATTACCCTTCAACCATCAGGCTCTTGAACCCAGAGGGGATATCTTCGCTCACCCCGATACTAAACTGTTTCCAGAGCCTATGGATTCACTTTCAAGGATTCTTCAAGGACACAGACATAATACACGAAAGGGCCTGCTCCTGTGCTGTGCTTTTCCATGTTCCATGTTCTATCACAGCACGGATCTGAAATTTTATTTAGTAAATCTGGATCTCTGCTTCCAAGTTAAACCTTCAGTAGAACACAGGGGTCAGTGCTTGGACATTTGTTGTTTGTAATGTACATAAATAATTTGAATGTGAAAGTACATTATTGAATGGTTTTTAAGTTTGCAGATGATACTAAAATAGATAATGTTGTAGATAGCGTAGAATGTGATGATATATTGCAGGGGGGATCTTGATCAGCTTGGCATGTGGGCTGAGGATTGTCAAATGGTTTTCAATTCATGTAAGTGTAAGGTTTTGCACTTTGGAAGATCAAAACGAGATAGGACTTGTAGAGTGCATAGTAGGTTCCTGGGGAGTATTACGGAACAGATGGAACATGTGCGTACTTTGTTGAAAGTGGTATCACAGGTAGTCAAGGTAGCTAGTGTGCCAAGCAAGGCATTGGCACACTGGCCTTCATCAGTCAGAGCACTCTGTGTGGCGTTTTGGAAGCTACGATGCAGTTATATTTGTCATTGGTGAGGTCACACATGGAGTGTTGTGTGGAGTTTTGGTCACCCTGTTATAAGAAAGAGTGCTTCTAAAATAGAAAGAGTGCAGAAAAGATTTACTAGAATGGTGCCTGAACTTGAGGCCTTGTCTTACGAAGAGAGGTTGCATAGGCCTGGACTTTATCCCCTGGAATGTAAAAGGTTGAGGTATAGAAGATCATGAGGGGCATAGACGGGGTGAAAACAGATTGTCTTTTTCCCCAGAAGGAGGTGCTAAAAACAAGGGTTAAGAATAGAAGCCAAAGGTTTAAAACAGACATCAGGAGCCACTTCTTTATGCAAAGCATGGTGCGTATTTGGAATGAGCTGTCAGAAGTAATGATCGTGGCGAGCAAATCAGCAACATTTAAAAGCCAACTATGTACGTTGGATGGAAGGGGTTTCGAGGGCTTTTGGTGAGTTGGGCTGAAGGATCTGTTTTTCCACTCTATGACTGCGTCATAGAATAGATTCAAAGGAGCAAAATGCACATTTAGAAATAATAGCAGGAGATCTGCACCTAAAATAGAGTTCAAAGTGCATGGAAAAACATTGTAGTTATTTAGAACTTGCAGCTATACACCTGGCACCCAACAGCTACCAACATTATGCTGAACTTATAACCTATTGCAAGATCAATCTCCGGTGGCAGGGTGAAGATGCATCTCTACCAAAGCCATTCATTCCCTCCACCAGCCTGCAGGTCAACCTTGGGCCAGGTGTAGCACCTGCTTAGCCCCCCGATCAGGGTAGTGTGGAGCCATGGGAGCAGGTGGTGGATGGTCATACGAGCAGTTGGTATATATCACAAGTCCTGGTTATGCGACCATTGAAGCCAGACAGACAATCTCTAAAGAGTATTGATAATGGCTGGGGTCACCTGTCTTGGAAAGACACTGCCCAGAAGAAGGCAATGGCAAACCACTTCTGTAGAAAAATTTGCCAAGAACATTCATGGTCATGAGACCATGACTGTCTACGTCACGGCAAGGCACGTAATGATGAAGATCAATCTAACCTTTCCTTCCTACATAGCCCTCCATTTTTTTTATCATCCATGTAGGTACCCATCCATAAGTGTTGGTTACCTAAAGAACACTGACCAGTTAAACCCTCACCTTCATGCATGATGGGGAGCAGGGAGGAGGCATAATTAACCCAACAGTTAATTTAGGTTTGCCGCATTAAAAGCTGCTACTTCAGTTGGCAACAAGAAATAGTTGCATTAGTATATCCTCCATGGCTCACCTGTAAAGGAAATGAGTGGACATTATACTCCAGGTTCCTACATCAGGGAAGTTGCAGTTTGTCACAGAAATAGAATAAAGTCTTGCTCTGTTTCTGCTAAATATGGGTTGACCTTCCTATCCATTGAAAATTAGTCCTGGTGTCAAAAACAGATTATTTCACATCTATTTTTAATACTCAAGGTCAAATATGATTATACCATGGCAACACACTTCCAATATATACATATACCCAGAGGAAGTTAGAAGATATTTTTGTTAAGGTCAAACAGTGTTCCTTTTACCTACTTATTTCTGAAATTAACCAGATTAATCTATCAATCTAAGAGTCATTGTAAGGAATTCATGGCAAGGAAGATTAAATGAAGCCAGCCTTACAGAGAAGCATATTTACTTTGCTCCGCTTCATGCAGTGTGATGGGAACTAATTGACATATCCAATTAAAAGCTCCTTTTAATAAAAACAATTTAATTCCCCCCCCCCAACTCAACCCTTTTACATTTAGAACTTTCTCCTCGTTTCTCCTGCAGTTCTTTTGCCAATTATCTTAAATCTGAGATTTCTGATTACCACTTCCCGTAGGTACAGAACTAAACTGCATATCATATTAAATGTTTTTTTTAATGAAAATTCTCAGGAGATGTATATTTCCTACCCTGTAATGAAAGGAATGCAAAGCAAGAAATGTTGGGGCTTTGATTTCCTCTCGCAAGCCCACAGTGATTTCCTGCAGCACTGTGTTAAAATCCCTGTTTATTTTAAGTAGATTAACTGTTGTGTTAAAACAACACAGATAAAAATGTAACACCATTTCATTAATCAATGCACGGAGGAGATTAATTTCTGAAATAGTTTTTCATTATTAGATTAGGTAAGAAATAAACTATGAATTCATTACTTCTACTTCCAAGTCAAACCTTATTAAGTTTGATCGTTGCCTCGTCCAATGACAAAGGGAAATTATAATTGACATTGTTGATTTTTCTGTCTGCAGTACCTTTATTCAGTGGAATCTCCAGGGATCTCTCCTTAAACTTCTGCTATATAGCATCCATTAAAGGTCTTTCAGAAAGAATAATTAGTTTACTATCTGACAGTCACATATGAAAGTGAAGTTTTAAATCATGAAGGAAGTTCAAGAATTGGCCGTTTGAAATTGGTACTATTCTAAATGTAGCCTTGAGCAGAGTTTAGTATAGATCAGAGGTTCCCAACCTTTTTATGCCATGGACCCCTACCATTAACCAAGGGGTCCGGAGACCATAGGTTGGGACCTCCTGACATAGAGGGTTTGATGTGTGGTGCAAAGGAAGGAGGCAGGAAGTTGAAGGAGAGGTCTGATCTAGTCTGAAGCACAAACTCATATGTCATGTAGCACAGACTGGCTGCATGGCATTTTCTTATTCCTACTTTCTGCACTCAGACCACTTGAAATTTAATGCGGACATCATGACTATGTTTAAGCAAACTCTAGAAGACTATACTCTTTGAAGACAGAGTATAATATAATATTAATGGTAAGACTCTTGGCAGTGTGGAGGATCTGGGTCTGTGTCCTTAGGTCCGTGCTCAGGTTGACAGTGTTGTTACGAAGGCGTATGGTGTGTTGGCCTTCATCAACTGTGGGATTGAGTTCAAGAGCTAGGAAGTAACGTTACAACTATATAAGACCTGGTCAGACCCCACTTGGAGTTCTGGTCACTAGGATGTGGATACTATAGAGAGAGTACAGAGAAGATTTACAAGGATGTTGCCTGGATTGGAGAGCATACCTTATGAGAATAGGTTGAGTGTACTTGGCCTTTTTTCCTTGGAGTGATGGAGGATGAGAGGTGACCTGAAAGAGGTGTATAAGATGATGAGAGCATTGATCACGTGGACAGCCAGAGGCTTTTTCCCCAGGACTGAAATAGCTAACACAAAGGGGCACAGTTTTAAGGTGCTTGGAAATAAGTACCAAGTGGACGTCAGAGGTAAGTTTTTCACACAGAGAGTGGTGGGTGCGTGGAATGCAATGCTGGCGGCGGTGGTGGAAGCGGATATAATAAGGTCTTTTAAGAGCCTCTTAGATCGGTAGATGAGCTTAGAAAAATCGAGGGCTATGCACTAGGGAAATTCTAGGCAGTTTCTGGAGTAGGTTACATGGTCAGCACAACATTGTGGGCCGAAGGGCCTGTAATGTGTTGTAGATTTCTGTGTTCTATGTTCTACAATATGAAGAAACACTTTACATGCATTCAGGTTGTAAGCTTCATATACAAATTGCATTGAGTGCCAAACTGATGCACTGTAAGTCCAGGCCAGAGCCTCATGCATTGGAACCTTAGGTAGAAGAGCAAGTGTGTAGGTGAGTGCTGGAATCTCGGGGGAGCTGATGGGGAAAAATGTGATTAGTGTAATTGGTTGCTTGTTAGTTGGTGCAGTTGGGTAGGTCAAAGGGCCATTTTCTGTGACAGAATGATTCTAACATTTCTGGTTTTTGGAAGCCTAGAAAGGGAATGATTGAAAGCTTGAAAATACATTTACATCATAATTTACTTATACGTAGAGATTAACTGCATTTTTATTTGCTTTTTATCTTTTCTCCCCAATCACTTTTTATCCACTTTCTTTATTTTTTCTTTCAGTGTCTGTGCTTAAAATTAATTTGTCGTTGAGATAAACGTTTGGCCCTGACTATCCGATAAGGCATTAGTGTACTTTAGCTCCACTTCAGCTGAAGGTTTATTGACGGTCGGGTACAACATTGTAATGAGGACAGTTGGGTGGAGGATTACTGTAATGACACCGCCTTGCCTGTTCCTAGTCTGCCAAGTGCTGAAGTGTCTGGTGGACCTGTCAGTTAAGATCAGCTTAGCAATGTTAACTAACTGCGGATGGTAGCCAAATTCGAAAGGGATTCTCCAAATGTGTTTTGGTACCAGCTTTTGTCTGAAGGTGCTCTTGCAAAACATCTTGGAGGACTTTGTACATCAGAGGTGCCATGAAATGGAAGTTGCTGTTGGACTTCAAATCTTATCATGACAGGCTGCCTGAGGTCAAATTAATGCATAATATTCATTTATAAAGGTCACTAGGACCTATATCTAGTCTGGCTTAAACGAGGCTCCGGATTCACCTATTCTGTGTAACACAACAGTAGAATTTTATTACACAAGTTAGGAATATTTACAGACCCCCAATGCAAGGCCTGAAGGCGCATACCACCAGACTCAAGGGCAGCTTTAATACCCCTGTTATATGATTTTTGCACGAACCTCTTGTATAATAAAATGGACTCTTGGCCTCACAACCTACCTCATTATGATCTTACACTTTATTGTTTACCTCCACTGCAGCTTTTCGGTAGCTTTTACTCTTTATTGATATCGTTTTATGTTATTCCAGCTGTGCACTGTGTAATGATCTGATCTGTATGAACAGTATGCAAGCCAAGTTTCTCACAGTGTCTTGATACATGTGACAATAATGAACCAATACCAGTATGTCACGTGATACTCAAAGCTTTCAAAAGTGCCCAGTAATTTGTTAGAATCGAAGCCTTCTCACAGAGACGATCGCACAATGAATAATTAATCACTGGATTTTTACAAAGTAAAGATAATTACTAAATTATTGATTAGATCTTATCCTTATCATCGTGAAGCTGTTTTCGTTCACTGTAGCTGCAACAGGAAGTTGACCACAACTTCAGGATTTATGCACTGGCTCAGGTTGATAAGAAAATTCTGAACCTGCTGTAATAGGGTAAGAAGCCAGACAGCTGGATCCATGGGAGCAATTTTCTTTGGGGTTAGAAACAAGGGTCATTACATTACCACAATGCAACTTCCAGGTCTGTATTAAAATTGCTACCTCCTCCTTTCTTAGTAGAGGTTGTATTGATAGAATTTTTTTTTAATCAGCAAAGCATTTGCTCTAGATAGATATTTTCAACCACTGCCTGCAGTTCATCTATTTCAGTCACCACTGTTGCTATTCACTCAATGGCCATTTTATTAGGTACAGGAATAGAACCCAGTGTTGTCTTCTGTTGCTGTAGCCCATCCACTTCAAGGTTCAACATGTTGTGTACTGAAAGGTGCTTCTCTGCACACCACTGCATGGTTATTTGAGTTACTGTCACCTTCCTGGAAGTTTGAACCAGTCTGGCCATTCTCCTCTGAGCTCTGTCATTAACAAGGCATTTTTGCCCACAAAGCTGCAGTTCACTGGGTGCTTTTTGTTTTTCACATCATTTCCCTGTAAAATCTAGACATAGTGTGTGAAAACCCCAGGAGATCAGTAGTTAAAGATACTCAAACCACCCTGTCTGGCACCAACAATCATTCCACGGTCAATGTCACTTAGATCACATTTCTTCCCCATTCTGATGTTTGGTCTGAACAACTGAAACACTTGACCATGTCTGCATGCTTTTATGCATTGAGTTGCTGCCACATGATTGGCTGATTAGATATTTGCATTAACAAGCAGGAGCAGAGGTGTACCTAATAAAGTGGCCACTGAGTGTATGTTGCATTAAAATATTAATTGTTAAAGCATTCTAAAGAAACTCCCCAAATTTATATGCATTCTATTGATACATTGTTTTTCAGATTATCTGGTGCGACATCCCTCCCAACTGATGAAATCGAGTTATTTTTTCTTCTGCCAAGTGCCATGGCTTCCTGAATTTGCTCTTACTATAAGTGACTTCAAGGTGAGCTGTGAGTCAGACACAGGAGAATTGATTGGAAGGATCATTAAAATTTATAACGTGTAAACAAAAATAATGATTTCATTAATTTTAATTTCTAAGTCCAAGAACTTACAGTTATTTTAGGCCAGTAATAAATTGTATGAGTTTTGTATCATTGTTGATGATATAGAAAAGGTTTATTTGGGCAATTATAACATTGCTTTACTTTCTGCTAATAAATTATAGTTGGGAGTTTGTCTCTCACATTTAAATTTGGGGTTAAGTCACCCCCTGTTATTCTTGATTTGCTCCTCAAGTCCAAGTTCATTGTCATTCAACCATACACATGCATGCAACTAAGTGAAACATCGTTCCTTTGGGGCCCAGATGCAAAACATAGTACATATAGTCACACACAGTATATAATTGCAATCCATCACATACAAAATAAAATGAGCACAAGTAATGAACTCACTGAGCAAATTGTTGCTATTGTTTGCAATACAACCATGAGAACTGACTACGGAGCATATCTTTACATTATTTTGAACCTGTTGGATTTTGGTTCATGAATATATTACATGTACTTCATTGAAATGCTTAGATAAAGTCCAAAATTCAAAGTGACTTTTATTGTCAAAGTACATATATGTCACAACCCTGAGATTCATTTTCTTGTGGGCATACTCAATAAATCCACTAACTATAATAGAATCATTGAAAGACTGCAGCAAGAGACAGTGCTTAAGAGATGACAAAATATGCAAATACAGAAAGAAATATTACTACCAATAATAATAATAATAAGCAATAAATATTGAGAACATGAGAGGAAGTGTCTTGAATGTGAGCCCATAGGTTGTGGGAACAGTTCAGTGATGGGGCAAGTGAGTTGAGTGATATAGTGGATAGCCAGATACTCTTTTCCAGAGTGGAAATGGAAGTCAAGCTGGATTGTCTTCGCTGGGGTGCACACAGTGCGAGATAGGGAACTACTGTGTGCTTGTTCTTGCAGAAACATGGCTCTAGGATAACATCCCATGCACAATCACCATGCCACTCAGGAACTTGTGCTAGTATTGTTCTTGTGACTATAGGCACTATCATAACTACATGTGCTGTGTGTGACTGTGTGTACTGTACTGTACTTTCCACCTTGACCCTGGAGCAGCACCGTTTCGTTTAGCTGTATACATGTGTATGGTTGAATAGCAATTAAACTTGAACTTGAACCCTTAGATAGGCACATGGATGATAGAGAAATGGAGGGCGGTGTAGGAGGGAAGGGCTAGATTGACCCTAGAGAAGGGCAACATTGTGGGCTGAAGGGCCTGTACCGTGCTATCATGTTCGATGTTCTAGTTTGCCTCACAGGGCAGTTGCACTTTGATGTTCAATGTCCTCAGGAGCTAATGTGTGACTGCACACACCGACACACACACACACACACACACACACACACACACACACACACACACACACACACACACACACACACACACACACACCCCATACGTTTATAGGATCTGAGTTTTAACCTGAGTCATATTGCATTTTTGTGTGTGAGTTAGATAAACCCCCCTCCCTGTTCTCTTCCACCATGGAGGCAAATATAAGGAAGTGACCGAAGCGAGGAACTGTATGGGTGAAGGGTAGCGGATGGGCTGGGGGGGTGTGGTAATGGACTGAGGCTCAGGCACATGATCAGAATTCAGGCATTTGCTGGGGAGCGCAGGGCAGGTGATGGGAACAGGGTGGGCAGTAAAAAGGAGGGTCTGGGTAGAATGCCAGTATCTTGCAGCTGATGAGGTGCATTGGACAGGTTAACGTGATGGGTAGCTGAGGTCAGAGGGAGGTGGGTGGAGGATTGCCTTAGAGGGGGACAGCTGCCTGGACAAGGTTGAGCTCCTGGACTCTCTGGCCGTGACCTGGATGGAGGATGAGAATCAGTTTCATTATCACTGACATGTGTCAAGAAATTTGTTGTTTTGTGACAGCAGTGCCATGCAAAGATGTAAAAATTACTATATTTAAAAAATTAATAGTGCAAAAGAGAAATAATCAACTCTCAGCAGGACTTGGCCTTACCTGCTGGTGTATGAACCCTGTACAGTGGCCTCGTGAGTAGCAGAATTTTAAGCAAGTGATGATGAAGCAATGCCTGCGTCCATTTGGCATCTCTGTGTGTTGCTAACAGCCTCCCGGGGTTAACTTGTCATACACAGGAAGCACCTGCAACAGCTTTAGTTCGTGGGTGATCTTCTCTCACCCAGTCACAGCCCTTCAATCCCCAGAGATTCAGGCATCCCTAACTAGAGTCTGAGAGGATAAAATACAGAAGTGTAGGCACTGGAAAGAAGGAAATAAAGCACTGTGGGCCCTGGAAATCTGGTATTTAAATTGCAGGTCTGCAAACCTGGAGGGAGAGAAACTATGTTTCAGGTTGAAACTTTCTCAACAGAAAAGCTTTCCCTTTTAGAGCTCAGAACATAGCACAGTACAGGCCCTTTGGCCCAACAATGTTGTGAGGACCTTTTAACCTACTCTAAGATCAATCTAACCCTTCCCTCCTACATAGCATCCATTTTTCTATCATCCATGTGCCTATCCAAGAGTTTATTAAATTCTCTTAATGTATCTGCTTCTACAACCCCCATCCCTGGCAGGACATGCCAAGCATCCACCAGTCTCTGTGTAAAATGAACATTCCTCCCCTCCATACTTTGCTACAATCACCTTAAAATTATGACCCCTTGTATCAGCCATTTCAATCCTGGGAAAAACCTCTGACTGTCCATTCGATCTATACCTTTTATCATCTGGAACACCTCTGTCAAGTCATCTCTCATCCTCCTTCGCTCCAAAGAGGAAACCCCCCAGCTCGCTCAATATATCCTCATAAGGCATACTCTCTAGCCCAGGCAGCATTCTGGTAAATCTCCTCTGCACTCTCTCTAAACCTTCCATTTTATTTAGCAATACACGCTAACTGCTATACTATCATGCAACAAAAACAAATCATCCTACTACAGAATATGTTTATGGAGTCAGGGAGAGGTGAGGCACTAAATCAGTCCATTCAGCTCATCTGTATCTATGCTGACCGTTAAACATCCTTTTCACCGTACTGTGCAGCACACACAAACTCAGCAGGCCAGGCAGCATCCGGGAAAAAAAGTACAGTCGACGTTTCAGGATGAGACCTTTCACCATTCTGTTCCCATTTTTCAGTCTTCTCACATTTTCCTCAATCCCTGCCGGATGGCTTTGAGACTTGGGAGGAAATTCACCCAGTCACAGGTAAAATGTGCAAACTCCACACAGACAGTAGTGGAGCTCAGGATTGAACCTGTGTCCCTGGCACTGTTAGGCAGCAGCTCTGTTAGCTGCACCATTGTGTCACTGTTAGGCATTACATATCACCTTGTTTCCATACACTTAATCCTACTTCTAGAGTCATGGAGTCACAGGACACTGGGGCACAGAGACAGGTTCTTCCACTCTGTACTGAACCATTAGCCAGCCTAGTCCCATCGATCTGCACCCGGACCAATACCATCCACACCCCGCCCATCAATGCACCAATCCAAATTTCTCCTAAATGTTGACATTGAACCATCCACCACTTCCTCTAGCAGCCTGTTCCCCACACTCACCACACTCTGAGTGAAGTTCTTCCTCACGTTCCCCTTAAACATTTCATCTTCTTCAGTCCTGAAGAAGAGTCTCTGTCTGAAGTAACGGTGGTTCACTCATTTCCAGAGATGCTGCCTGACCTGCTAAGTTCCTCCAGCATTTTGAGTGAGTGTGTGTGTGTGTGTGTGTGTGTGTGTTGCTTTGGATTTCCAGCATCTGGACTTTCGCATTTCATGGTTTTGCCTTTCACCCTTAACCCTTAACCCATGACCTCTAGTTCGCCCAACCTCACTGGAAAAGGCCTGCTTGCATTTACCCTATCTATACCCCCCATAATTTTATATAACTCTATCAAATCTACCCTCAGTCTTCTATGTTCCAGGAAATAAAGTCCAAACCTGTTCAACCTCTCCCCATAACTCAGGTCCTCAAGCCTCCTGTAAATTCTTGTAAATTTTCTCTGTACCCTTTCAAACTTACTTACATCTTTCCTGTAGTTAGATGAACAAAACTGCACACAATACTCCAATTAGGCCTCATCAACGTCTTATATAATTTCAACATAACATCCCAACTCCTGTACTCAATACATTTACATAGGCCAGTGTGCCAAAAGCTTTCTTTATGACCCATCTACCTGTGACACCACTTTCAATGAATTATGGACCTGTATTCCCAGATCCCTTTGTTCTACCACACTCCTCGGTGTCTTACCATTAACCATGTAAGACCTACCCTGGTTGGTCCTCCCAAAGTGCAACACCTCATACATGTCTGCATTAAACTCCTCTGACATCTGTCATCCCATTAGATAAGTGTTGATAGTCTTCATCACTGCCCACTACACCTCCAGTCTTGGAGCTGTCTACATAGATGCTGTTCCAGTTCACCTCACTATCATCCAGATCATTGATACAGATGACAAACAACAATGGACCCAGCAATGATCCCTGCGGTACACCACTAGTCACAGGCCTGCAGTCAGCGAGACAACCATCTACTACCACTCTCTGGCTTCTTCCGCAAAGCCAGTGTCTAATCCAATTTACTACCTCACATCCTGAATGCCAAGAATTGAACATAGTCATAGTCATAGTCATAGTCATATTTTATTGATCCCGGGGGAAATTGGTTTTCGTTACAGTTGCACCATAAATAATAAATAGTAATAAAACCATAAATAGTTAAATAGTAATATGTAAATTATGCCAGGAAATAAGTCCAGGACCAGCCTATTGGCTCAGGGTGTCTGACCCTCCAAGGGAGGAGTTGTAAAGTTTGATGGCCACAGGCAGGAATGACTTCCTATGACGCTCTGTGTTGCATCTCGGTGGAATGAGTCTCTGGCGGAATGTACTGCTGTGCCCACCCAGTACATTATGTAGTGGATGGGAGACATTGTCCAAGATGGCATGCAACTTGGACAGCATCCTCTTTTCAGGCACCACCGTCAACATTCCTGACCAACCTCCCACGCGGGACCTTGTCAAAGGCCTTGCTAGAGTCCATGTACACAACATCCACTGCCTTGCCTTCATCAACTTTCCTGGTAACTTCCTCAAAAGCTATAAGATTGGTTAGACACAATTTATCTCTGCACACAGCCATGTTGACTATCCCTAAACAGTCCTTGTCAAACACAAAAAATTCTGCAGATTCAACACATACAAAATGCTGGAGGAACTCAGCAAGTCAGACAGCATCTATGGAAAGGAATAAACAGTCAACATTTTGGGCCCAAGATCCTTCAGGACTTGTATATCCAGGCCCTTAGAATACCTTGCAATAGCTTTCCCACAGCCAGGGGTGCTGGTTGGGAACATTTAAGACATTGTTAGATTAGCATATGATTGAAAAACAGAACCTTTGGCTAATGATGTTATACTGAGCCTTTAACCTACTCCAAGATCAATCCAACCATTCTCTCCCAAACAGCCTTCCATTCTTTTTCTTTCAATCACGTGCTAATCTAAGAATCTCTCAAATGTCCCTAATATATCTGTCTCTACCATCACCCCAGGTCGCACATTTCATGCACCTACCATTCTCCTTGTAAAAAAAACTTACCTCTGACATCCCCCACCCCCTATAATTTCCTCCGGTCACCTTAAAATTTTGACCCCTTGTATTAGCCATTTCCGCCCTGGGAAAAATGTCTCTTAGCTGTCCACTCTGTCTATACCTCATAGTCTTGAACACCTCTCTCAAGTCACCTTTCAACTTCCTTCTCTCCAAAGAGAAAAGTGCTAGCTCACACAACCTATTCTCATAAGACATGTTTTCTAATCCAGGCCACATTCTGGCAAATCTCCTCTGCACCCTCTCTAAAGCTTCCTATTAATGTCCTATAATAACGTTATTGTTATTTTGGCATTTCCTTCCACCCTACTTGAGTTAGCACTGCAATCTTTGTAACATTCTGTAGTTTTTCTCTCATTGTTCTGTTTACTATGACCATGTTTATTTTGTGAACTTCAGACAAGGAAGGAATTTCATTGCACCCCAGTATATATGACGATAAACTAATCTGAAATCCGATTAATGAACTAGAGGCTGGACAGTGCTTTCAGCATACTGAATAAACACACATATAACAACGTGGTTGTTATGGGACGTTAGGTTAACATTGTATAAGATGTTGGTGTGGCCTAATTTGGAGTATTGTGTGCCTCTCTGCTCACCTACCTACAAGAAGGATATCAATAAAATTGAAAGAGCACAGAGAAAATGCACAAGGATGTTGGCGGGACTTGAGGATCTGACTCATAGGAAAAGGTTGAATAGGTTAGGACTTAGTTCCCTGGTGTGTAAGAGAATGTGGGAAGATTTGATAGAGGTATACAAAATTATAGATTAAATGTAAGCAGGCGTTTTTCCACTGAGGTTGGGTGAGACAAGAACTAGAGGTCACGGGTTAAGGGTGAAAGGTGAAATGCTTAAGGGGAACAAGAGGGGAAATTTCATCTCTCAGAGGGTGGTGAGAGTGTGGAACGAGCTGCCATTGGAAGTGATGGCTGTGGGTTCGAGTTCGACATTTAAGAAAAATTTGGACAAGTACATAGATCAAAGGGGAATGGAGGACTCTGGTTTGGGTGCAGGTCGATAGGACTAGGCAGAATAATAACTTGGCATGGACTAGATGGGCTGAAGGGCCTGTTTCTGCGCTGTAGTGTTCTATGACTCTACATTTAACTACTATTTTATGTTATAGGTGCTGAAGTACTTATTCACAAGTCAGAGCACTGGCATTAGGACAAAAGAGTACAGGATGACTGCGGATGAGATCGAAGCCTATCTGTACATATTTTCCCAGCCTGAAGCTTTCTCTGGACCCCTCAGCCACTTCAGGAATATATTCAGGTATAGTGTTGTAACTAAGGTTAGAAAAAAGCAGAGCCTGTGCAAAGATTTAATGCAGATGGTTCCAGACTCAAAAGGCCCTTTAATGATTCACTCCATATTTGGCTCCAGGTACGCCTTCATGTTCTTCTCACAGAGACGGTGAATTGCTGAAGTTCTTTGCCCCGGATGGTGTTTGAGTCTAGATCATTGGGGGTATGTAAAGAGGGAGTCAATAAATGTTTGAAAGATTGGGGAATTGAGGGCTATAGAGAACTCCCACAGAAGAGACCAGGCCCTGGGCAAATTAGCCATGATAAAACTGAAGGGCTCAGAGACCAACTCCTGTTCCCACTCACAAACAAGAGATAACCTGCAGATGCTGGAAATCGAAGAAACACACACAAAATGCTGGAGGATCTCAGCAGGCCAGACAGCATCTATGGAAAAGAATAAACACTTTGGGTAAATCCGTCCTGATAAAGAGTCTTGGTCCGAAACATCGACTGTTTATTCTTTTCCACAGATGCTGCCTGACCTGCTAAGTTCCTCCAGCATTTTATGTGTGTTGTCCTCTTCTTAGTCCTACTTTCTTGTGTTCTTATGAACAAATATAAATACAATAGCAAATCCATGAGCGGGGTCCTATCTTGACACAATTTGCAAGGTTCGTCTGCTTGAAGGCAACATGAGAGAGCCTGACCTATTTTGGTCTCTTTTCAAATTGATCGTTTCTTTAGCGCTAACACAGTTCCAGCTTGTCACCTTTGGGAGAAACTTGTCTGCATCAGAACATCAATCTGTGTCAAACTTTAGTCTGATGATTATTTTGTGAGATTTTTTGGGAGATTATTTTGAGAGATGTAACATTTTGGGAGATTTTTCTACTTTTACAGCACTTTATAAAACTTTTTCCAGGATATGAAAATTTATAGTAAAATTTTTACCTTCCTTTTGACAAAGTTAGGGCATAATTAAGGTGCAGGTTTAAGTGTTACCTTTATCAGACTACCATTCCTGCCATTACAAGTGTTTCGAATTTGAGAAGGGATCTAATTGAATGTACAGGATCTTGAAGGGTCTCTGGGGGTATGGAGAGAATGTTTCTTGTTGTGGGAGCCTCCCGAACTAGTGGTCACCGTTTGAAAATAAAGCCCACCCATTAATACAAGGGATATGTCCAATTCAAATACATGGAAGCCTCTGCCAGGCAAGTGCTACATCTGCCTCCTTCAGTACAACTCTGCCAGCCCATTCAAAGGCTAGCTTCTCTATAGACAGAATCTGTAAGTCTAGTTCACCATAATTCTGAGTTTGTCTCACAGTCCTGTTACTCATTGAGAACATTCACTGAAGCCTCGACTTATTTCCACAGTGAAACGGCACGGATATGTTGATACTGCTGCTCTGTAAATGGGCCTTGAAGCCACATGACAATACTATACACCGGCTCACACTCCAACACATCGTTCACATTAGGATGACTTGTAGTTACCTAAAGTCTGCAGGGGAGCATGGTTACTGGATGAGTAATTGAGAGACCTGGATCACTGCACATGAGATGTGAGTTCATCTGTAGCAGCTAGGAAATTTACTTTCTAATAATTACGTAAATGTTGAGTAAAATCTGTTGTTGATAACAGTCACTGTGAAATTAATGGACTGTTACAAAATTCACTCAATTGACTAATGTACTACAGAGGAAATCTGTTCTGTTTGCCTCACCTCTCACATGCACACATACGCACACTTACTTTCTCTCTGTCTCTGTCACACACACACACACAATCACACACACACCACCCCCCGCCTGCTCTTTCCCTTCATAACATCAGGGTCATTCTTGACTCTTCATTCCTGTCCAAGCCTGATAACCTTTCAACCTCTCGCCCATCAAGAATCTACCTACCTCTACATCAAAAATATTCCATGACACTCTCTCCCTGCTCCTTGAGGAAGAGAGGTCCAAAGACTCTGGACCGCCTGAGGAGAAAAGTTCACCTCATCTCTGTCTTAAATAATAATCCTTATTTTCAAACCAGGACCACCAGTTCTAATTTTCCCACAAGAGAAAACGACCTTTCAACATTCATCATGTCCAGAATCCTCAGGGTTCCATAAGTTTCAATTGAATCCCCTTTCAATCTTCTGAAGTTATTGGCGCACATGCTCTTTTTGTTGAATTTCTCCTCACAAGACAACCTGTCTGTTCCAGCTATTACCCTGCTAAACCTTATCTGAACTGCTCCCAAAGCATTAATCCCTTCTGCCTGTCTCACCACTGGCGTTGAAGGTCATCCATCTCTGGCGATGTTCAGGGCTTCCTCTCAAGGTGTCGGTGGTTTTCACTGCCGTCAGCCATGCAAGTCCTCAGGGTCAATATCACAAATGACCTGACTTGGTCCAACCAAGCAGAATCCACTGCCAAGAAGGCCCACCAGCGCCTCTACTTCCTGAGAAAGTTAAAGAAATTTGGCCTGTCCCCTAAAACCCTCACTAATTTTTACAGATGCACTGTAGAAAGCATTCTTCTAGGGTGCATCACAACCTGGTATGGAAGTTGTCCTGTCCAAGACCGGAAGAAGCTGCAGAAGATCGTGAACACAGCCCAGCACATCACACAAACCAATCTTCCGTCCTTGGACTCACTTTACACCGCACGCTGTCGCAGCAGTGCTGCCAGGATAATCAGGGACATGACCAACCCAGTCAACACACTTTTCATCCCTCTTCCCTCCGGGAGAAGGCTCAGGAGCTTGAAGACTCGTATGGCCAGATTTGGGAGCAGCTTCTTTCCAATTGTGATCAGACTGCTGCACGGATCCTGACCCAGATCTGGGCCGTACCCTCCAAATATCCAGACATGCCTCTCGTTTTTTTTTTGCACTACCTTACTTTCCCTTTTCTATTTTCTATTTATGATTTATAATTTAAATTTTTAATATTTACTATCGATTTGTACACCAGGGAGCGCGAAGCGCAGAATCGACTATCACTGTGATGATTTTACGTTCTAGTATCAATTGTTTGGCGACAATAATGTATAAAGTAAGAAGTCCTGGGTGGAGGCTCAGGAATACCGTCTCACTCAGATATAGAATTCTTCATTGCTGTTTCCGTAACAGTTTTGTTTGACCAGTCAGGATTGTTAGCCCTGAGTTGATTCCCTGAACCTGGAGGACTGGTGGACCACTCTTAGTCTGGCCTCTGCCCTTTGACCTGTTTAGCATGGGTGACCCTATCAAGAGCCAAAGCATAAAGCCCTGACTCCAGTTGACATAGCTCTACGGGTCATTGAGGCACACAAGCCTCCAAACCACGACAAGGTTGTGATCCTCTTGGACGAGTGTATTAGATTAGATTAGATTATGAGGACACGCAGTCCTCTTTTATTGTCATTTAGTAATGCATGCATTAAGAAATGATACAATATTCCTCCAGTGTGATATCACAGAAACACAGGACAGACCAAGACTGAAAAACTGACAAAACCCGCATAATTATAACATATAGTTACAACAGTGCAAGCAATACCATAACTTGATGAAGAACAGGCCATTAAAATGGTAAAAATTTCAAAGTCTCTCAAAAGTCCCACATCTCACGCAGGCGGGAGAAGGAAGAAAACTCTCCTTGCCGTACCTGACCACAGTCCGACTCTGAGTTGTCCAAAAACTTTGAGCTCCGTCCAGCCCTCCGACACCGAGCACCGAGTACCATCTCTGCTGAATGCTTCGACCCCAGCCCCGGCAAAGGCTGAGGATTTTGGGGCCTTCCCTCCGGAGATTCTTGATCGCACAGTAGCAGCAGTAGCGAACCAGGCATTTCAGAAGTTACTCCAGATGTTCCTCCATGCTTCTCATGGCTGTCTCCGTCAAATCAGAATTGTGCACGGCCCCTATTTAACAAATACGATATCATTTCACCGGAGAGGCCGCGCACGCTGTGTCGCACCGCCATCTTCTCCTCCCGCCCTAATATCCTTCCTTAAATAAGGAGACCAATATTGTAAGTAGTATTGTAGAGTGACACAGTAGTGGTTAGGATAATGCTTTTACAGCACCAGTGATCACAGATGGGGGTTCAGTTCCTGCCACACACTGTAAGGAGTCTGTATGTTCTCGCCATGACGCGTGGGTTTCCCCGATCCTCTGGTGTCCTCCCACAGTCCAAAGATGGATGGTTAGGGCAAGTGAGCTACGCTGGTACCGGAAGAATGGTGACATTTGCGGGTGAAATCATATTTTGTAACGCTCCATTAAAAATTCCTTTGATGCTTTCCTGATTTGAATGCAATATATAAGCACAATTAGGCATAGTGTAATTCCCTAAGAAATCTGTGAGCTTCAATTCTGCTCCATTTCAAGGGTAAGAAAGTATTATTTCTGATGATTGTAAATGAAGTTCAGAACAGCAACATAAGATAGGCAGAGCCTGCTTCACAGGAGCATATGGTTATGTGAAAAAATGATGAGGCATCCGAAGTTACCAAGGAAGCATTGCATGCAGCTGGAGCTCAGGAAACATTTAGTCTCACTGTGAAATCATACAGGGTTGCATTGCAATTGAACGCTGTAGAAATTCCTAGATAAATGTAGCCATTATTCTGCTTAAGATAAATGCGTTGTTCAGTCCTCTGTATGTTCCAATATACAGCACCATTGGCTCCCGTTCTGTGACTTTAATCTCTTATGAGGCATCTTGGAAGATACCTTCTGCACATTCAAATTCCACCCTAAATATACAACATCCACTGCATTTCCTTCATCTATCCTATTAGTAACCTCTTCAGAGAATTCCGACAGCTTCATCAGGCAAGGTTTTCCCTTAAGGAAACCATGCTGACTTTGTCCTATCTTGTCCTTTGTCACCAGGAACTCCATCACCTCATCCTTAACAATTGATTCCAACATTTTCCCACCCACTGAGGTCAGGCTAACTGGTCTATAATTTTCTTTCTGCTGCCTTCCTCCGTTCTTAAAGAGTGCAGCGACATTTGCAATGTTCCAGTCCTCTGGCACCTTGCCAGAGTCCAATAATTTTTGAAAGATCATTTCTAATGCCTCCACAATCTGTACCACTACCTCTTTCAGAACTCCAGGGTGCAGTTCATCTGGTCTGGGTGACATGTACCTTTAGGTCTTTCAGCTTTTTGAGCACCTTCTTCCTTGTAATAATACCTGCACTCACTTCTCTTCCTTTACACCCTTCAACATCTGGCACACTGCTAATGTCTTCAACAGTGAAGACTGATGCAAAATACTCACTTAGCTCATCTGTCATCTCCTTGTCCCCCGTTATTATTTCTCCGGCCTCATTTTCTAGTGGTCCTATATCCACTCTCATCTCTCTTTTATTTTTACATACTTGTAAAAGCTTTTACTATCCACTCTGATATTGTTTGCTAGCTTGCTTTCATATCTTGTCTTTTCCCTCATAATGATTCTTTTAGTTGCTCTCTGTAGCTTTTTAAAGCTTTCCAATCCTCTATCTTCCCACTAATTTTTGTTTTGTTGTATGCCCTCTCTTTTGCTTTGACATTAGCTTTGACTTCCCTTGCCAGCCACAGCTGTACTATTTTGCCATTTGAGTATTTCTTTGTTTTTGGAATACATCTATCCTGCACCTTCCTCATTTTTCCCAGAAACTCACACCATTGCTGCTCTGCTGACATCCCTGCCAGCAGCTCCCTCCAATTTACTTTGAACATAGAACATAGAATAGTACAGCACAGTACAGGCCCTTCAGCCCACAATGTTATGCCGACCCTTAAACCCTGCCTCCCATATAACCTCCCACGTTAAATTCCTCCATATACCTGTCTAGCAGTCTCTTAAATTTCACTAGTGTATCTGCCTCCACCACTGACTCAGGCAGTGCATTCCACACACCAACCACTCTCTGAGTAAAAACCCTTCCTCTAATATCCCCCTTGAACTTCCCACCCCTTACCTTAAAGTCATGTCCTCTTGTATTGAGCAGTGGTGCCCTGGGGAAGAGGCGCTGGCTGTCCACTCTATCTATTCCTCTTATTAGTCATAGTCATAGTCATAGTCATAGTCATACTTTATTGATCCTGGGGGAAATTGGTTTTTGTTACAATTACACCATAAATAATAAATAGTAATAGTTAAATAGTAATATGTAAATTATGCCAGGAAATAAGTTCAGGACCAGCCTATTGGTTCAGGGTGTCTGACCCTCTGAGGGGGGAGTTGTAAAGTTTGATGGCCACAGCCAGGAATTACTTCCTATGACGCTCTGTGTTGCAGCTCGGTGGAATGAGTCTCTGGCTGAATGTACTCCTGTGCCCAACCAGTACATTATGTAGTGGATGGGAGACTTTGTCCAAGATAGCATGCAACTTGGACAGCATCCTCTTTTCAGACACCACTGTGAGAGAGTCCAGTTCCATCCCCACAACATCACTGGCCTTACGAATGAGTTTGTTGATTCTGTTGGTGTCTGCTACCTTCAGCCTGCTTCCCCAGCACACAACAGCAAACATGATAGCACTGGCCACCACAGAATCGTAGAACATCCTCAGCATCGTCCGGCAGATGTTAAAGGACCTCAGTCTCCTCAGGAAATAGAGACGGCTCTGACCTTTCATGTAGACAGCCTCAGTGTTCTTTGACCAGTCCAGTTTATTGTCAATTCGTATCCCCAGGTATTTGTAATCCTCCACCATGTCCACACTGACCCCCTGGATGGCAACAGGGGTCACCGGTACCTTAGCTCTCCTCAGGTCTACCACCAGCTCCTTAGTCTTTTTCACATTAAGCTGCAGATAATTCTGCTCACACCATGTGACAAAGTTTCCTACCGTAGCCCTGTACTCAGCCTCATCTCCCTTGCTGATGCATCCAACTATGGCAGAGTCATCAGAAAACTTCTGAAGATGTCAAGACTCTGTGCAGTAGTTGAAGTCCGAGGTGTAAATGGTGAAGAGAAAGGGAGACAAGACAGTCCCCTGTGGAGCCCCTTGTACACCTCTATCATGTCTCCTCTCATCCTCCTTCTCTCCAGAGAGTAAAGACCTAGCTCCCTTAATCTCTGGTCATAATGCATACTCTCTAAGCCAGGCAACATCCTGGTAAATCTCCTCTGTACCTTTTCCAATGCATCCACATCCTTCCTATAGTGAGGTGACCAGAAGTGGATACAGTACTCCAAGTGTGGCCTAACCAGAGTTTTATAGAGCTGCATCATTACATCACGACTCTTAAACTCTATCCCTCGACTTATGAAAGCTAACACCCCATAAACTTTCTTAACTACCCTATCTACCTGTGAGGCAACTTTCAGGGATCTGTGGACATGTACCTCCAGATCCCTCTGCTCCTCCACACTACTAAGTATCCTGCCATTTACTTTGTACTCTGCCTTGGAGTTTGTCCTTCCAAAGTGTACCACCTCACACTTCTCCAGTTTGAACTCCATCTGCCACTTCTCAGCCCACTTCTGCATCCTATCAATGTCTCTCTGCAAACTTTGACAATCCTCTACACTATCTACAACACCACCAACCTTTGTGTCATCTGCAAACTTGCCAGCCCACCCTTCTACCCCCACATCCAGGTCGTTAATAAAAATCATGAAAAGTAGAGGTCCCAGAACCGATCTTTGTGGGACACCACTAGTCACAACCCTCCAGTCTGAATGTACTCCCTCCACCACAACCCTCTGCCTTCTGCAGGCAAGCCATTTCTAAATCCACCTGGCCAAACTTCCCTGGATCCCATGCCTTCTGACTTTCTGAATAAGCCTACCGTGTGGAATCTTGTCAAATGCCTTACTAAAATCCATGTAGATCACATCCACTGCACTACCCTCATCTATATGCCTGGCCACCTCCTCAAAGAACTCTATCAGGCTTGTTAGACACGATCTGCCCTTCACAAAGCCATGCTGACTGTCCCCGATCAGACCATGATTCTCTAAATGCCCATAAATCCTATCTCTAAGAATCTTTTCCAACAGCTTTCCCACCACAGATGTAAGGCTCACTGGTCTATAATTACCCGGACTATCCCTACTACCTTTTTTGACCAAGGGGACAACATTCGCCTCCTTCCAGTCCTCCAGTACCATTCCCGTGGACAACGAGGACATAAAGATCCTAGCCAGAGGCTCAGCAATCTCTTCCCTCGCCTCGTGGAGCAGCCTGGGGAATATTCCGTCAGGCCCCGGGGACTTATGCATCCTAATGTATTTTAACAACTCCAACACCTCCTCTCCCTTAATATCAACATGCTCCAGAACATCAGCCTCACTCATAATGTCCTCACCGTCATCAAGTTCCCTCTCATTGGTGAATACTGAAGAGAAGTACTCATTGAGGACCTCGCTCACTTCCACAGCCTCCAGGCACATCTTCCCACCTTTATCTCTAATCAGTCCTATCTTCACTCCTGTCATCGTTTTGTTCTTCACATAATTGAAGAATGCCTTGGAGTTTTCCTTTACCCTACTTGCCAAAGCCTTCTCATGCCCCCATCTTGCTCTCCTCAGCCTCTTCTTAAGCTCCTTTCTTGCTACCCTATATTCCTCAATAGACCCATCTGATCCTTGCTTCCTAAACTTCATGTATGCTGCCTTCTTCTTCCTGACTAGATTTTCCACCTCACTTTTCACCCATGGTTCCTTCACCCTACCATTCTTTATCTTCCTCACCAGGACAAATTTATCCCTAACATCCTGCAAGAGATCCCTAAACAATTTACATCGGTGGTGCACAAGTGGAACAGGTCAAAAACTTTGTTCCTAGGGGTCAATATCACAAATGACCTGACTTGGTCCAACCAAGCAGAGTTCACTGCCAAGAAGGCCCACCAGCGCCTTTACTTCCTGAGAAAACTAAGGAAATTTGGCCCGTCCCCTAAAACCCTCACTAATTTTTATAGATGCACCGTAGAAAGCATTCTCCTAGGGTGCATCACAACCTGGTATGGAAGTTGTCCTGTCCAAGGCCGAAAGAAGCTGCAGAAGATCGTGAACATGGCGCAGCACATCACACAAAACCAATCTTCCGTCCACTTTACACCGCACGCTGTCGGAGCAGTGCTGCCAGGATAATCAAGGACACGACCCACCCAGCCAACACACTTTTCGTCCCTCTTCCCTCCGGGAGAAGGTTCAGGAGCTTGAAGACTCGTACGGCCAGATTTGGGAACAGCTTCTTTCCAACTGTGATAAGACTGCTGAACAGATCCTGACCCAGATCTGGGCTGCACCCTCCAAATATCCGGACCTGCCTCTCAGTTTCTTTGCACTACCTTACTTCCCATTTTTCTATTTTCTATTTATGATTTATAATTTAAATGTCTAATATTTACTAACCTTCACTATTTTTAATATTTAATATTTGTAATCCAGGGAGTGTGAAGCACAGAATCAAGTATCACTGTGATGATTGTACGTTCTAGTACCAACTGTTTGGCGACAATGAAGTATGAAGTATAAAGTATAAACATCAACCATATGTCCATAGTACATTTCCCTGCAAAAACATCGTCCCAATTCACACCCGCAAGTTCTAGCCTTATAGCCTCATAATTTGCCTTTCCCCAATTAAAAATTTTCCTGTCATCTCTGATTCTATCCTTTTCCATGATAATACTAAAGGCCAGGGAGCGGTGGTCACTGTCCCCCAGATGCTCACCCACTGAGATATCTGTGACCTAACCTGGTTCATTACCTAGTACTAGATCTAGTATGGCATTCCCCCTGGTCGGCCTGTCAACAGACTGTGACAGGAATCCATCCTGGACACACTTAACAAACTCTGCCCCGTCTAAACCATTGGAACTAATCAGGTGCCAATCAATATTAGGGAAGTTAAAGTCACCCATGATAACAGCCCTTTTATTTTTGCACCTTTCCAAAATCTGCCTCCCAATCTGCTCCTCGGTATCTCTGCTGCTACCAGGGGGCCTATAGAATACCAGCAATAGAGTAACTGCTCCCTTCCTGTTCCTGACTTCTACCCATACTGACTCAAAAGAGAATCCTGCTACATTACCCCTACTTTCTGTAGCTGTAATAGTATCCCTGACCAGTAATTCCACCCCTCCTCCCCTTTTCTACTCTCTCTATCCCTTTTAAAGCACTGAAATCCAGGAATATTGAGAATCCATTCCTGTCCTGGTGCCAGCCAAGTCTCTGTTATGGCCACTGCATCATAATTCCATGTATGTATCCAAGCTCTCAGTTCATCACCTTTGTTCCTGATGCTTCTTGCATTGAGGTGCACACACTTCAGCCCTTCTACCTCATTACCTTTACACCATTTATTCTGCTTCTCTTTCCTCAAGGCCTCTTTATATTGGCCAACCCCTCTTATACCATTGTAATTTCCTTTACTCCACTGAAATACTGCTACATCAGACTTTACTTTCTTTCAAATTTCAAGTTGAACTCAATCATATCGTGAACACTGCCTCCTCAGTGCTACCTTACCTTAAATGCTCTAATCACCTCCGGTTCATTACATAACAACCAAGCCGGTACAGCTGATCCCCTAGTAGACTCAACGACAAACTACTCTAGGCATTCAACAAACTCAGTCTCCTGAGATCCATTTCCAACCTGATTTTTACATTCGACCTGCATGTTGAAAACTCCCATGACTATCATAACATTGCCCTTTTGACACTCCTTTTCTATTTCCCATTGTAACTGTAGTCGACATCCCAGCTACTGTTGGGAAGCCTGTATATAACTACGATCAACGTCCTTTTACCTTCTGAACTCAACTCACAAAGATTCAACATCTTCTGATCCTATGTTTTATCTTTCTAATGAATTGGTGCCATTCCACCCCCTCTGTCTACCTTCCTATCCCTCCAATACAATGTGTAACCTTGGACCTTCAGTTTCCAACTACAATCATCCTTCAGCCACGATTCAGTGATGGCCACAACGTCATACCTGACAAACTGTAATAGTGCAACAAGATCATCCACCTTATTTCTTATACTCCGTGCATTGAGATATAACACTTTGAGTACTGTATTTGCTACCCTTTTTCATTCTGCATCCCTAATACACTGACCCTCACCTTGCTGGCTGCAATTATGTCCTATCATCTGCCTTCCCTTCCTGACAGTCTGACTGCATGCTACCTTTGCTTTCTTAACATCCGTCCTATCCTGAGTCCCTTCAATCTGGTTCTCAACCCCCGCCATCACCACATTATTTTAAAGCCTCCCCAACAGCTCTAACAAACCTGCCTGTGAGAATATTGGTCCCCCTCAGGTTCAGGTGCAACCCATCACTTTTCAACAGGTCATGCCTCCCCCAGAAGAGATCCCAGTGATCCAAGAACCTGAAGCCCTGCCCCCTGCACCAGTTTCTCAGCCACGCATTTACCTGCCAGATCATCCTGTTTCTACCCTCACTGGCGGGTGGCACAGGCAGCAATGCAGAAATTACTACCCTGGAGGTCATGCTTCTCTGTTCTCCCGAGCTCTCTAAATCCTCTTTTCAGGACCTCATTGTATGTCCTTCCTATGTCATTGGTGCCAATATGTACCAAGACATCTGGCTATTCCCCCTCCAAAATGTTTCCTTCCCCCTCCCATTCACTCCTGGTTTATCCCTACCCCCCATTCACTCCTGATATCCCCTTCCCCCACTCACTCCTGGTTCCCCCCCCATTCACTCCTGGTTTATCCCTACCCCCCATTCACTCCTGATTTTCCCTCCCCCATTCACTCCTGATTTCCCCTCTCCCTCATTCACTCCTAATTCCCCCCATTCATTCTTGATTTTCCCCTCCCCCATTCACTCCTGATTTTCCCTTCCTCCCATTCACTCCTGGTTTCCCTCCCCCATTCACTCCTGGTTTCCCCTCCCCCTCATTCACTTCTAATCCCCCCCATTCACTCCTGGTTTCCCCTCCCCCTCATTCACTTCTAATCCCCCCCATTCACTCCTGGTTTCCCTCCCCACCATTCACTCCTGATTCCTCCCCCATTCACTCCTGATTTCCCCTCTCCCATTCACTCCTGATTTTCCCCTCCCCTCATTCACTCCTGATTTTCCTTACCCCCCATTCACTCCTGGTTTCCCTCCCCCCCATATTCACTCCTGGTTTCCCCTCCCCCCATTCACTCCTGGTTTCCCCCTTCACCCATTCACTCCTAATTCCTCCCCCCATTCACTCCTGATTTCCCCTCCTCCCCCATTCATTCTGCTGAAGACTTCCTCAAAAAACTCATAAATTTGTTAGACAAAATTTCCCCTTTATGTTGTCATACTAACGGCTTAACTAGATTACGATTTTCAAAATGTGATGATAATACTTCTTTAATAATTGGTCCAAACATTAACTAGATGTTAAGCTGGACAGTCTATTGTTAACCACTGTTTACTTCCCTCCCTTCTTTGAATAGAACTGGGAGGATAACATGACAGATTACAAAAGGAACTGGGTCATAGTTTACTTTTAGATAAATTAAAAAACAGAGGCATGAATTCCCATGCGTTGCCCTTTGAACTTCTTTCATTCAAGGTGACCTTTGTTTTACAGGAGCCTGCCCTTGAACCAGAATGAGGTGGTGTCACCCACCCTGTTGTTGTGGGGAGAAAACGAAGAATTCCTGGAATTCCGAATGGCTGAGCTCTCAAAGTCCTACGTAAGGAATTATTTCAGACTGACCGTTGTGCCCGACACCAGTCACTGGCTTCAGCAGGACCAGCCAGAGCTGGTCAACCATCTGATCTGGGTATTCCTGAAGGAAGTTGTCCAGTAAGACCGGCTGTCACTGAAGTAAGGCGCAAAGGTCACGTGACAGCTCCAGTTAAATGTTTTTCTGTGCCGTTTACCTGTAGCTAGTTTACCGTTTACATGTGCTGTCTAAACTCTGGTGCTGAATGAAAGTCTGCTTGTGAGGTTTGTACTTTTATCGATGCACTATTTACATGTAATGCTGAGCTGTAACCATTTAAAGTTGGGGTGTTCCTAAAATGTCTCTACAATATACTTATTAAGATTCCTAATGACCTCATTTCTGTGTACGTATATGGTTTGGCCGAGAGGTTCAGACAGAGTCAAGTTATCTGCTTAAGGGGGTCATCGAAAAGACCTATGAATCTTGAACTGTTTTCAGAGTGTTGCTGACAAGTAGGGCAGAACTGGAAAAACTGGAGATACAGGAGATAGAGACCTTGAATTGAAAGAGATCCAACACCTTTTAAGACAGCATCATAGCATTCATAGTCCTGAATCTTTGCACGTGCAAACACCAGCCTTAAAACTTGTAAATAAGGAATAGTGACATCACCATGTAAATGAGTGGAACGTACTCTTTACTTTGTGGTGCCTTTCACCAGATTCTTCCTTAGAAAATAAATGATGAGTGCCATTTCTGGAAATATAAATGGGGATGTTTATATTTTATATTTTTAAGTTGTATAGATTGATGTTTTTATTGACAAGGGTCAGGTATTGAGCATATTGCTGTAGTCACAATTGGGTTTCCATATAAAATGTATATATTCATCCACAGGAAAATATGGACAGATTGCCCAGCTGTTATATTCTAGGTACAAAGGTTACGGATTATTTTCTAATTAGGAACCAGTCTCTGCAGAGCTCTGTAAACTATCTAGTTGGACATTGAGGAAGGACTGACCTCATGAAGTTGCCAGGACTCCAGAGTGGACCATTTATAGGAGGCATGGCGCCTCCCAGACCTCGATACAAGGGCAAGGAGTGTAGTTGCAGGGTAATACCACCACCTGCAGGTTCCCCTGCAAATCACAAGTCACACTGACTTGGAAATCTGATGCCATTCCTTCATCGTTGCTCGGTCTAAATTAAAGTACAAGGTACATTTATTATCAAAGTATGTTTACTATATACATCCTTGAGATTTGTCTCCTTACAGGCAGCCACAAAACAAAGAAACCCAATAGAGCCCATTAAAACAAAAGAAGACCGCTAAACACCCAACGTGCAGACGAACTGCCACTCCCTATCCAAAGGCATTGCAGGAGTTCCTTCACCCAAAGGGACTAGGCTAGTTCAATAAAATAGCTCGCCACCAGCTTCCGATTCAGGGCCCGTAATAAATGCTGCCCTTACTCATATCTTGTCAGTGTATTTAGAAAAAACCTAGCTGATATGCCGCCCTTTCCTGGATATCAAAATATGCAACTTCCCTCTGCATGAATCCTGACAGTTCTTGGCAGAGTTGTCAGCGGGGACACACTGACAATGAGTGGAGGTGGTGAGGAATAGTGAGGACTACATTGGGATTTCCTCTGATCAACCTGAATTTTTCGGCTTTCCCTGTGAACCAGGTTTAGAGCAGAATCTAAATCATTGATGGGAAGTCTGTAACACATTGACAATTATCCCTGGATGCACAGTGGTCGGTGGTCTGAAGAAACAAATAGTTTTATACTTGGCAAACTTTTCTAAGGGCTGTAGATTTTTTTTTTGAGATGGTTCTAAAATCAGAAAAGGTAGATGAAATTAAAATGTAAGAATAAATTCACTGACTATTCATAGTCATAGTTATAGTCATACTTTATTGATCCCGGGGGAAATTGGTTTTCGTTACAGTTGCACCATAAATAATTAAATAGTAATAAAACCATAAATAGTTAAATAGTAATATGTAAATTATGCCAGTAAATTATGAAATAATTCCAGGACCAGCCTATCGGCTCAGGGTGTCAAGGAGTTGTAAAGTTTGATGGCCACAGGCAGGAATGACTTCCTATGATGCTTTGTGTTGCATCTCGGTGGAATGAGGCTCTGGCTGAATGTACTCCTGTGCCCACCCAGTACATTATGTAGTGGACGGGAGACATTGTCCAAGATGGCATGCAACTTGGACAGCATCCTCTTTTCAGACACCACCGTCAGAGAGTCCAGTTCCATCCCCACAACATCACTGGCCTTACGAATGAGTTTGTTGATTCTGTTGGTGTCTGCTACCCTCAGCCTGCTGCCCCAGCACACAACAGCAAACATGATAGCACTGGCCACCACAGACTCGTAGAACATCCTCAGCATCGTCCGGCAGATGTTAAAGGACCTCAGTTTCCTCATCAAGCCTCTAGCAAGCTCTCATTGGTAGAAACAGAAGCCCAAGGTTAGTCTTCACATATTCCTTTGGTGTAGGACTCTCTCTTGGACACAGCACCAGTGAATCTTCTTGGTACTTTCTTTGTATTTAGAAGGTACTAACATTTTGGATACAAATTCTTAGGCAATATAGTCTATTAAAATTTGACAATCCGTGCTGTCTTGTTTCTAAAGGTGAGCTTGATTGCATAGTTTGTTTTATTTGTTGTGCTGGCTGCACCTTTCATGGATGATCGCAGACTCGAAATTTTCTTCCTCTTACCCCCTGAGAGCACTCACTTGCATCATCCCTGTACTAGTCAATTAGAGCGCTGGAGTTCAGTGTTCATTTCATGCAAATCATGCTGACTGATGACTTACTGGGATGTATTTGTATTAATATTTTTATTGTGAAAGAGAGTAATTGTCATCTGACGTTCTGGACTACAGATCTCAGCAATCTACTCAGTGGCTCTTGGAGTGGTGCTCAAAATATCAAAGCGCTGGCATGCTAAACACACTTAATTGGAGAGTGTATTAATGGACAGGGAAAAAGAAGTCAAAATATGATTGGTTAATTTCTATTTCCTTTTTTGTTCCACACTTTTATTTTTATGGTTTAGAAATGAGAGGGTAGAGAAAGGAGAATTGAGTTTCAAAGGCAAAGTTCAAGGTAAACTCATGATCAAAGTGCGTAGATGTCACCAAATACTACCCTGAGATTCACTTTCCCGCAGACTGTCACAGTAAATACAAAGAAACACAATTGAATCAATGAAAAACCACACTCAACATGGTGAGCAAACAACCAGAATGCAAAGGACAACGAACTGTGCAAATACAAAAATTTTTTTTTAAGGAAACAAAATAATAATAAATAAGCCATAAACGTGAGATGAAGAATCCTTGAAATTAAGTCTATAAGCTGTGGGAACAGTTCAATGGTGGTGTGTGAAGTTATCCCCACTGGTTCAGGAGTCTCCATCCCCATTGAAATAGCCATGTTTCTCACCTTGTAATGAGACCCTATAGCCAGTAAGGAGATTAGAATCTCTGAGCGATCTCTGAGCGCGCTACCAAAGAACTATGGTACTCCAAATTTCTGTTATTTAAATTAGATCGCAGTGCAGCACGAGCATAAATTATGGAAATTTATGTTGAGAAAAATGAACAAATAAAAGCACTGTGCTGTTCAAGCTCTTCTTAAGAGAATGATTTTGGCATTGAAGTAAAGATAGCATTCCCAAAAGTGAAGTGAAAGAACATTTTATTAAGGTAGGAGATCGTATGCAAACAGGTGACTGTTGGTCAGTACTGACACGGTAATTCGAAAGGGCCCGAGTCCATGCTGTATCCATGACTTATGAACAAGAGGTCAACATGCACACACAATGCTGGAGGAATTCAGTTGGGCTGGCAGCATCTATGGGGGAAAATGAACAGTCAGCTTTCGAGCCATGGCCTTTCATCAGCACTCAGAGCGTAGCTTCATTGACAAGTGGCCTAAACTTATAAGCCTCTCTACGTATTTGTCTGGTGGCTCCTTTCCCCCGATATTGAAAGGCCTGGGGGATGTGAAATGGTTAGTGGGGGAGTCCAGCACCAGAGGGCACAGCCTCAGATGTCCCTTCAGAACAGAAATGAGAAGGAATTTCTTTCACTCGAGGTTGGTAAATCTGTGGAATTCATTGCCACAGATGGTTGTGGAGGCTAAGGCGTTGGTTATATTTAAAGCAGAGATTGATAGATGTTTGATTAGTCAGGACGTCAAAGATCTTGGGGAGAAGGCAGGAGAATGGGGTTGAGAGGGAAAGTATGAATGGCCTAATTCTGCTCCTGTGTCTTATGGTCTTAATTTATACACTGATGTCAAGCAAATTGTCAAAATCCTATATCATAAAGTATTGGTGTTCTAAAAAATTGGCATATTTCAATGGTCCATTCTTTACTAATGGAATTTTTGGGCTGATACTGTGCTGTTTCCTCAGACTTTAAGCCATTTGGGGTTTTTTGCGTCCATGAGGAAATTAGATGATGTGAAAGCAGGTGTACTTGAACAAGTCAGGAATGCTATAAGACCCTAATGCACTCAGCCTAGTGGCACAGGGTAGATGGGAACCAATATATTTTTGTACCAATGCTGTTGTTCATTGAGAATGCACTGTGTTGCTGTTCGGGCTTTACCACAGTCCCTTAGTTAGAGATAGAGCGTACTTCCTGTATAATAACTTCCAATTTACCTTACATTTTATGGAATATATAAAATATCGTACTACTACCAAAGAAAGTAATTTATTTTTCAAAAGGCCCATAATTCCCATTATTGGTCAGTAAGTCAAACAGATATGAGATAAAGTGACATTTAGTGACATAAACTATACTTCTTCAGAAACACATTAGGATCATATTTTGTAAACAAAGCCTTCTAAGAAAATGTGAATTTATTTGTTCAAATTACCGAGTATAATTTTATCACAGTGCTCTTGATGTAATTTGTATTTATTTTAATTGTAATGTAAAATATTGTAATTTTAATAAAGTAATTAATGTTATGGAATCTTAAAGTGGAATTTTTGTCATTTATTTTATTGTCGTAGCCACACAGTTGCTGGATTACTTTCCTTTAAGTGGGACTTAGTTTGTGAAAAGTGAGGTATGTACAGTCAACCCTTTCTCATATGATATGTTCTGATAAATAAACCATATCATCTCCTTCTGTTGATTCCTGTTCCCGCTTCCTTTGCTTTATCTGTTTTTTTCACAAACGTGTGGGATGCTGCAAACCTTCAGTAACACACACACAAAGTGCTGGAGGAACTCAGCCGGATCTGTCATGGGCCTGAGCCTCCCCAGCATCGAGGACATCTTCAAAAGGCACTGCCGCAGAAGGGCGGCTTCCATCATTAAGGTCCCCCATCACCCAGGACCTGCCTTGTTCTCATTGTTGCCATCAGTGAGGAGGTGCAGGAGCCTGAAGACACGCACTCAATGTTTTAGCAACAGCTTCTTCCCCACTGCCATCAGATTTCTGGATGGAAAATGAATCCGTGAACACTATCTCACAATTTTTTCTCTATTTTTTTACACTACTTATTTCGTTATATATATGTTAATTAGACTGTATGTATTTCTTATTGTAATTTATAGTTTTTTTATGTACTACACTGTACTGCTGCCACAAAATAACAAATTTCATGACATATTCAGAAATATTAAATATGACTGATTTTCTATGGAGGGAAATAAAGTTGATGTTTCAGGCTGGGACCCTTCATCAGGGCCTGTTTGTTTCCCTCCACGGATGCTGCCTGAGTTGCTGAGTTTCTCCAGCATTTTGTGTAGGTTGCTGGTTTTCAGAACCTTGTTTTAATTCTTCTTTAATTCTAAGTGAGACAAATATTGCAATCTTAATTTTATGCTCAGGCAGATTATTGGATTCCATTGAGATTTAGTAATAAATGACTTGCACTCTTGAATGAAGATAAATATTTTATTAAAAGTTACCTGTGAACTATTTTCATTTTTACATACCTGATACGCAGCAGGTTTAACTGATACTTTATATTCTTTATCAGAATTTATAGATTTTTACAAGCTCATCCATTCTTTAATCACCGCTGTAACATATACCCACATCTGTTTCCCATGACCTCCATTAGCTTAAATGATAAAATATGTCCTATTTTAAAGAATAAAACAGAAATATCCCCCTTCCTGTCAATCTCTTTTTTTTTTGCAATGTAATCAAATTCAGTCTTGATATTATCCGCTCTGTTGGTAGGTATGGACAGATTTACTGTACAGTACTAACAGTGAAGGGATTTGCATGAATGTCCTTTGCAATTTCAGAAACGGTGTTAATGTTTCAGAGTTGTATTCCCCGGTTATGATGATAGGCAATGCAATATGTTAATATGCTATAGAACCATATAGCATGAAAACCGAGATTTTGACCTACTGAGTCCATGTTGACCATAAAACATCCATTTGCTATAGTCTATACTAATGCCATTTTATTCATCCCACATTCCCATCAAATTGCGTTAGGTTTTACCAGTCATGGGCATACCAGATGCAATTTTCAGTGAATTGTGTAGACTTTATGTTTTTCTATATAATGCAATGTAGCTGTGGTGTTGCTGCAAGTTTTCCATTGTACCTGTGCATACATGGACTCATGCAAATGACAATATATGCAACATTGACTTTGACAATTCAAGTCAGGTTTATTGTCATTTAACTATATACATGTATACCATAAAATGAGACAACGTTCATCCAAACCAGGGTGTAAAGCACAGTAGTACACGTAAGACACATATGTATAATACACAATAATTCAGGAAAGTAACAATAAAATCTACAGATGAATTGCGCATAAATAAAAAAAGTAAAGTACACAGATGAAATGTTGTAAGGTACAGGGACAGATTAATCGGTGACACTTTGAATGCGATGTGGCAGGGAGTCACTACCCTTGGAGGGGCCGCTGGGTTTGAGAGGTTGCTCTTCCTGATATCCTGGAAGACGTTATCGCAATTCTGAGGTTTATCAATTGGACTGTAGTTCATATTGGCCTCGTTCAGTTCTATGTGTTTTTTTTTGTGTTCTCGCCCATTCTTTCTTGTTGCCAACTGGCAGGCTGGGGATTTGGGGTTTGGGATTTGACGTTCTTGCTGTCGCTTTTCCGTGTGAGAGATCTGTTCATTTTAGTGCGAGGGAGGGGTTGGGGGAGGTTTGGGGTTTGCGAGCTTTTGGTTTTTTCTCTCTGTGTGTGAAGGGGTTGATGTCTTTTCTTTGAATTACTTCTATGGTTTTTCTGTATTTTACAGCTATCTGGAGAAAACAAATCTCAGAGATGTATTAAGCATAAATGCTTTGATAATAAAATGAACCTTTGAGTTCAGAAGCCTAATAGCCTGAGGGAAGAAACCGTTTCCCATCCCGACTGTTTCCCATTAACCCACATACCCTTGAAAAGTTGGAAGAAACATGCACAATCACAGAGAGAATATGGGAAGTCCACGCTGGTGATCAGGATTGGACTGGCAGGTCTCTGGTCCTGTGAGGCTGCAGCTCAACAAACGGAACCAATGTTCCCACCCTGGTGTTGCACCCCACAAATTCACCCTGTTGTTGCTGCAGCCACAGAGATTCATTCTCAGTCATGTCTTCAGATTTGTTGCTTCAAGTTTCAGCGCCTGCTGTCCCTCGTGTCGCCAGCAAGAAAGCAATTAGATTGAATGCTGAGTTTCAGTGTTTAATCTTCTATTTAGATCTGTAGAACATGTGTCCTTCAATTCTATCAATCAAGATTTTACTGTCGTTGCTTGGCAAAGATTTTGAACACATTTTACATCATATCTGTATGGATTATTTCATGTAACACTGTAGAGCTGTAATCCATATATCTAGTAGAAACGTGGAGAGTTTCCAGTCACACTGGAGCCAATTTAAAATTCTCCTTTTGAGTTTAAGTCCCCTTGTGGCCTATCCCCTTCCAGTCTCTGATATCTTCCTCAGCCTTAGAAGCTTCACCATTTCTTGAGTTCTCCCCCCACCCCCCTTTGCCTCTGGTCTCTTGCACATCTTCTTTCCCTTGTGCTTTCTCTATTTTAGTTAACTCTCTCGGCCACTGGGGCATTCTGACACTCTAGAGTGTTTTGTCATTGAAGTTCACACCTGTGGCCATGTAGGCTGGTTAAAAATTGATGAAGAGCCAAGCAAATTTTATTTCCCAGTAGTGAATGAGCTAATGTATTTAACTGTGTTTAGGGGAGTGAGTTGATGTCTCTAGTATAATATATATTTAAAAGAAACAGAAGAAGCGGCTTCCGTATAGAACTTAACATGCTGTGAAAAACTCTGAAATCAGCAACATTGCAAGCAAAGGAACAATGTTTTGCCAACACTGTCTGGCAAAAAAAGCAACAAAATAAAAGACTGATTCATTTACAAAGGAACGTTTTTTAATCCTCATGTATTTGTTGCTCACTTTCTTTTCACTACTGAAAAATGACAGAGATATTTGGCAGGTCAGACGGAATCAGTGGGCAGAGAAAAATAGTTAATGTTTCCGGTCAATGACCTTTCACAGAATAAAAGGTGATTTTTGTCCAGAAAAATTTGCATTGCTAATATGCAATAAAAAAACAAAATTGGAATTGTGCTCACAGTATTTTTGCCTTGACATTTTTTTTAAGATTTTGCTTTGTTTGCCTGGGAAATTCTGCTGGATTTTTTACTGCAGTGCACCTGCAGGTTAATAGACCATGACGTTGTCTGCTGAAATTTTCTCTGAATGATAGATTCTTGTATGAAAGTAGGCCAATAAAGGAGACCCGCCTTGCCTGTGGTGACACTTTGAAATATTTTGCTCTTTCCCCAAAGCCTAACTATGATTCCCAGAGGACATCAGATTGATTCCCTGTTAGAAGTTTCAATTTCCTAGTTTCCCCTCTTCTAAGCCTGTTTCACCTGTGCTTTCAGGCAGTTCTTCCTGCAGTATTAATTTTGCAATATAATAAAAATCTCTTCATATGAATGCATGTAAGAAACTGGAACACGAGTGTGTCATTCATCCCCTCAAGCCTGCTCCATCGTTCATTAAGGCTGCAGTCTTCCCTGCTCCAAAGTGAGTTCAAGTTTATTGTCATTCAACCATATACATGTATACAGCAAAACGAAACATTGTTCCTCTGGGGCCAAGGTGCAAAACACAGTACATATAGCTACACTCGGCTCATGTAGTTACAATTCAGCACATACAGTCACAAAATAATGATCACACAAGTCCCTGAGTGGCATGGACTGGAGATTGGCAGGTTGACCTAAGATGCAAGGTGCATATTTCTGGTGACGTCCTCAATGCACTGCACCATGTAGCCAGTCGCAGATCTTGCGTATTCAATGATGTTGATATGATGATGATGGGCAGCCGCCTCCCTGAACTTGTTCCAGTCACTAAGTTCGAGCCAGTCCTGTAATGCAGAGGTGGCTCATTCTGGCCAAACTCCCATTTCCTTGGATCATTTTAGCAATGGTCTGAATGCAAAACAGATTAAATCCAGCCTCTCCTTGTAGCTGAAATATTCCATCCAAAGCAACATACTGCATATTGCCTTCTGGACCCTCTCCAAGTGCAATTTTATCCTTCCTGTAGCGTTTTTTTTCTAAAAGATTTGCTTTATCTGTCACGTGTCCATCAAAACCTACAGTGAAATCCGTTGTTTGTGTCAACTGCCAACACAGCCCAAGGATGTGCTGGGGACAGTCCACAGCATGTCACACAGTTCTAGTACCAACACAGCATGCCCACAAACTATTAACCCTGACCCATACGCCTTTGGAAAGTGGGAGGGAACTGGAGGAACTCCTCGCGGCCACGAGGAGAACGTTCAAACTCCTTACAGACAGCGGCAGGAATTGAACCCGGATCTTACAGTTGGCACTGTAAGGTGTGGTGCTAATCGCTATGCTATTGTGCTGCAGCATCCGGTGGCAGACTTTCCTCCACAGTACTCCAGCTGCGACCCATCCATGTATAGTTGTACCATTACCTTCCTGCTCTCACATTCCACCCCCACCTAATAAAGGTAAGATACCATAGCTTTCCAAACTATCTCATCTACTGATGTTGCTGCCTTCAGGAATCCTTGAACATACTCACCAAGGTCCTTCTGTCTATCAGAATTTCCAGTAGTCAAAAAGTACTCTCCTAAATTAACTATATTGGTGCATGGCCAAGTGGTTAAGGCGTCGGTCTAGAGATCTGAAGGTTGCTAGTTCAAGCTGAGGCAACGTGTTGTGTCCTTGAGCAAGGCACTTAACCACACATTGCTCTGCGACGACACTGGTGCCAAGCCGTATGGGTCCTAATGCCCTTCCCTTGGACAACATCGGTGGCGTGTAGAGGGGAGACTTGCAGCATGGGCAACTGCCAGTCTTCCATACAACCTTGCCCAGGCCTGCGCCCTGGAAACTTTCCAAGGTGCAAATCCATGGTCTCACGAGACTAATGGATGCCTAAAAAAAAATTAACAGCATCAATGATTGTTGTGGCATCTATCAACCTATTAATCATATCTCATACACTCACATCCAGATCATTAATGTATAATTAATGCAAGTCTCCCAACGTCAAGGCATGTAGTATATAACTAGTCACAGCATCCAACTGCAAAAACTATCCCTAATCATCACTCTCTGCATTCCGTCACCAAGATAATTTCAGAACTTACTTACGAAATTACTTCAGACAGGTATTGATAACAGCAAGAGATTCTGCAGATGCTTGAAATCCAGAGCAGCAACCACAGCAGGCCGGGTAGCATCTATGGTGAGGAATAAACAGACAATGTTTTGAGCGGAGATCCTTCATCAGGACTGGAAAGGAAGGGAGAAGCCTGCGGAGCGGGATGTTGCAGAGTGTGTTTGAGACAGTTCTTTGTGGATTTTGCACACCAGCAGTGACCAGGCCCCATCAAGTCTCGTCTGCAGAGCAGAAGATCATGGAACGAGTTGGCTGAAGTTCCTTGAGGACACTACATGCCGGGTTTAAAAAGTGAATGGGACCTATCAGTACTTGCCTGTGGAACAGGAGATTGCTTGGGATATTAGTAATTTCGCAAAAGTCAATGAAAAGAAACGAGGTGTAAGCAGAGTGGCCATTGTGGGAGTGGACCAGTGTTAGAGGGATCAGGCTTTGGCGAGAACAGGCAGAGACTAGAACTTGAGCTTGGGGTATAAGTGTAGGCAGGGTTCTAGTTCAGGCACTGGAATGCCCATCTGTTTCAGGGTACCTGACAGTTTCCCTGATGACAATGACTGCAGCTCCTGGCTGGCAGGGTCGAGGAACTGGATGTACCCCGGAGGCTGAAAACATCATAGGTGAGACAAAGTGAAGTAAAGGGAGTAAGCCATCAGTGCAGAGTCATTGCCCTGTCGCCATTACCCTCAGCAACAAGTATACTCCTTTAAATATTGCTGGGGGCGGGGAGGTGGGGACGTCTTACCAGCAGCAGCCGTGCCAGTAGCACAGTGGCCGGATCTGAGGCTCGGTAGGGAAGGGTAAAGTCAAACAAAATGATAGTGACAGGAGACTCGATAGGTAGGGGGACGGACAAGAGATTCTGTAGCCACAAAAAAGATGCCAAGATGGTGCATTGCTCTGAGGTGCTAGGGTCCAGGATGTCCCAGAGCAGCTGAAGAAGATTCTCAAGAGGGAGGGTGAGCAGCCAGAGGTCGTGGTGCACGTTGACACCGATGACATCGGCAGAAAGGGGGAAGAGGTCCTGTGCAGTGGTATAGGGAGTTATTGATGAAGCTGAAGAGCAGGACCTCCAAGATAGTAATCTCTGGATTACTCCCAGTACCTCGTGCTGGTCAGGGCAGGCATGGGATGACAATACAGATGAATGAGTGGCTGAGCATATGGTGCAAAGGGCAAGGTTTCAAATTTCTGGATCATTGGGATCTCTTCTGGGGAAGATATGACCTGTACAAAAGGACAAATTACACCAGAACCCGAAGGGTCCAATATCCTTGTGGGCAGGTTTCCTAGAGCTGTCGGGGAGGGTTTAAACTAATTTAGCAGGGGGATGGGAACAGGAGTGATAAGATTGAGGATGGGGCAGCTGGTATACAAGTTGAAGCAGTGTATAGCAAAACTGCGAGGAAGATCAGGCAGATGATAGGGCTAATTTCCAGTCAGTGGGATGAGCTGCAGTGCAACATGGGAGCAAAATTGAAAAGGGTGACGAATACAGGTCTGAGGGTGGTATATTTGAATGCACGCAGTATGTGGAATAAGGTAGATGATCATGTAGTGCAGTTAGAGATTTGCAGTGGTGGACATCACTGACTCGTGGCTGAAAGAAGATCATAGTTGAAAGCGTAATATCCAAGGGTACACATTGTATTGAAAGTGCAGGCAGGTAGTCAGAGGAGATGATATGGCTCTGTTGGTAAGAAATGAAATCAAATCCTTAAAAAGAAATCCTTCTAGCTTATACTCCTTTCCCTCCCCTCAGCTTCTTGTTCTGGCTCCTTCACTCATCTTTTCCAGTCCTGATGAAGGGCCTCGGCCTGAAACATCGGCTCTTTATTCCCCTCCGTAGATGCTGCCTCACCTGCTGAGTGTGTGAGCATTTTGAGTGTGTTACTCTGGATTTCCAGTATCTGTAGAATCCATTTATTTATTTAGAGATACAGCACGGAATAGGCCCTTCTGGCCCTTTGAGCCACACCGCTAGCAACCCCCGATTTAACCCTTGTCTAGTCACGGGACAATTTACAACGAGCAATTAATCAACTAGTACATCTTTGGACTGTGGGAGGAAACTGGAGCACCTGGAAGAAACACACACATTCCACAGGGAGGAACAAACTCCTTACAGGGGACGCCAGGATCGAACTCTGAGCTCTGACACCCCAAGCTGTAACAGCATCATGCGAATTGCTATGCTACTGTGCCCAAGAATCTCTTGTGTCTATTAAGACAGAAGTTCAGTCATGATTGTATTGGATGCTAAGGCCCGCTTGAAGGTCTGAAAACGACTTATCCCTCCCCCTATATTCTGTTTCACCAACCTTCTTAACATCGGAATCACTTTCTCTGAAATACTCCATCATTGCATTGTGCACGAACTTGCAGCATTAAAACGTACAGAAATTTTACTTATGGACAGTGTGAAATTGAAACCTGAGATCAAAACAGGGGCTTCTAGATTTCAGTCTGAGCTTCTCCCACCCAGAACAGCTTGTTAGTTAAAGTCTGTGCTGAGACCAGAAAACAATGAATCCTTCCTCCCTATTTACTTAAAAGGTAAAGCAGGAACAGGGTTAACCAATGATTTTCACAAATGGGAAAGCTGTGCATACAATGCACTAGTTCTATGAGTAATTCCAATTCAAGTTTATTGTCACTCAACTGTACAGATGTATACAGCTAAATGAAACACGTTCCTCTGGGACAAAGATACAAATAACAGCACATAAAATAATATTAAGAGGTAAGATATATTCTGTAGATAAACACAAGCGATTCTGCAGATGCTAGAAATCCAGAGCAACACGCAGAATATGCTGGAGGGAGTCAGTAGTTCAGCCAGCACCTCCAGAAATGAATGAACAGTCGATATTTTGAGCTGATACCCTTCATCAGGACTGGAAAGAAAGGGGGAAGAAGCTGGAGTAAGAAGTGGGATGGAGGGTGGGGAGAGGAAGGAGTACCAGCTAGTAGATGGTCGGTGAAGCCAGGTGCGTGGGAAAGGGGCAATGAAGTATGAAGCTGGGAGGTGATAGGTGGAAAAGGTAACAGAGAGGTGAGACCTGGAGCTATGGCAGAGACTGAGATGTAGATGTACAAGTTGACACAAAGTGCATATATGACATATGGTTAAATATACAACAGTATAATGGTGCTGGCACAGTCATAAATAATGTGTACTGGGTGGCAGCAGGGAGTTCAGAAGTCTTACAGCCTGGGAGAAGAAGCTGTCACCCAGTTTCTCCCTCCGTTCCTGATTGCACAAGTAGTGCATGTGTCCTTGAATATTTTTGGCTTTAGAGTTTAAATTAAAAGGTAAATTTTGGAAAGCCTAGTCAGCTCTTGCACAGATGAGATTTTACAGAGTGCCCTCGGCCTAGTGCACTTGAGACTCCACCAGCACTTCAAGGTCCCGATTGTACCTATTTTAAGCAGGCGAATGTGGGTTAAATGAGAAGCTCTGGAAGCATGTGGAAGGTTCCTCTGATTAATATTAAAGTTTGCCCCAATTTGTATTAAACTATTTCTTAAGTTTGTTCTTTACTGGCTGATAATCGGTGATAAAAGAAAATGTTTTTATTTGATATATTCATCTGTGATTAGATTGCAGAGTGGTGATACTGATTACGACTTCTTATTGGTATCAATACTTAAATGAAAGAGCTAACTATTTGTGTCAGGCCTGTTAGTCTTACAGGCAAACAAAGTTCAAAGTTCAACTTAAATTTATTTTAAAAAGTGCCAATATGTTGCTAAATACTACTCTGAGATTCATTTTCTTGCAGGCATTTGCAGTAGATCAAAGAAATACAATAGGATCAATGAAAAACTACACACAAAGACTGACAATGAACCAATGTAAAGAGTCATAGAATACTACAACACAGAAACAGACCATTTGGCCCATCTAGTCTGTGCCAAACCATTAGTCTATCTAGTCTTATCAAACTGCACCCGGATCATAGTCCTCCATACCCCTCTCATCCATGTACCTATCCAAATTTTCTTAAAGTTGAAATCGACTTTGCATGCACCACTTGCACTGGCAGCTCATTCCACACTCTCACCACCCTCTGAGTGAAGAAATTTCTCCTCAGGTTCTCCTTAAATGTTTCACCTTTCAAACTTAACCCAGGACTTCTAGTTCTAGTCTCACCCAACCTCAGTGGAAAAAGCCTGCTTGTGTTTACCCTATCTATACTGCTCATAATTTTGTCTACATCTATCAAATCTCCCCTCAGTCTTCTACATTCTAGAGGAATAAAATCCTAAACTAGTCAATTTTTCCTTATAACTCAGGTCCTCCAGTCCTGGCAACATCATTGTAAATTTTCTCTGCATTCTTCAACATTATTTACATCTTTCCTCTCGATAGGTGACAAAAACTGCACATAAATTAGGCTTTGCCATTGTTTTAGAAACATAGAAAACCTACAGCACAATACAGGCCCTTCGGCCCACAAAGCTGTACCGAACATGTCCTTACCTAAGAAATTACCTAGGGTTACCCATAGCCCTCTATTTTTCTGAGCTCCATGTACCTGTCCAGGAGTCATGAAAAGACCCTATCATTTCCGCCTCCACCACCGCTACCGACAGCCCATTCCACACACTCACCACTCTGCATTAAGAACTTGCCCCTGACATCTCCTCTGCACCTACTTCCAAGCACCTTAAAACTGTGCCCTCCCGTGCTAGCCATTTCAGCCCTGAGAAAAAGCCTCTGACTATCCACACGATCAAATCCTCTCGTCATCTTATACACCTCCATCAGGTCACTTCTCATCTTCTGTCGCTCCAGGGAAAAAAGGCCAAGTTCACTCAACCTATTCTCATAAGGCATGCTCCCCAATCCAGGCAACATCCTTGTAAACCTTCTCTGCACCCTTTCTATGGTTTCCACGTCCTTCCTGTAGCGAGGCGACCAGAACTGTGCACAGTACTCCAAGTGGGGTCTGACCAGGTCCTATATAGCTGCAACATTACCTCTCGGCTCCTAAACTCAATCCTACGATTGATGAAGGCCAATGCACTGTATGCTTTCTTAACCACAGGGCCAACCTGCGCAGCAGCTTTGCGTGTCCTAAGGACTCGGATCCCAAGATCCCTCTGATCCTCCACACTGCCAAGAGTCTTACCATTAATACTATATTCCAGTGCTCCCCAACCACCGGGCCACGGACCGATACTGGGCCGCAAAGCATGTGTTACCGGGCCGCGAGGAAATGATATGATTTGGCGATATCAGTCAGCTGCACCTGTCCTCATTCCCTATCACGCACTGTTGAGCTTGAACGGGCGGGAGGTCATTACTCGCACGTCATCCATGACAGCGCGGGAAGGAGATCAACTCCTCGAGCTTGCAAATGACAGCGGGCTGAAAAGTATGTTTGACATAATATCTCTGCCGGCATTCCGGATCAAAGTCAAGGCTGAACATCCTGAGATAGCCACGAAAGCACTGCAAACGTTGCTTCCATTTCCAACATTTTTCAACAAAGCGGAGTTTTCTGCAATGAATGCAATGAAAACTAAATTGCAGAATAGACTGGACATGAGGAACCTCCTTCGAGTATCGCTGTCTCCCATCACCCCTCGATGGGACCGTCTTGTTACAGGGAAACAAGCCCAGTGCTCCCACTGATTCAGCGATATTGGTGTGTTGCAATGATTTTATATGTTCATATGAGGAAAATATGCGCTGTGTGTTTAATATCCAAACGTTACTTAAAATGTTATGATGCTATTGACTTACTTATATAACCATATAACAATTACAGCATGGAAACAGGCAATCGCGGCCCTTCTGGTCCGTGCCGAACGCTACTCTCACCTAGTCCCACCAACCTGCACTCAGCCCATAACCCTCCATTCCTTTCCTGTCCATATAGCTATCCAAATTTTTCTTTAAATGATAATATCGAACCTGCCCCTGCCACTTCTACTGGAAGTTAGTTCAACACTTACTTCAAGCTCTCCTGATAATTGACTTATCACTATATTCATGCGAGGAAAATATGCGCTGTGTGTTTAATATTAAATTTGTTAGATAAACCCTTTTAGAAACGAAATTGAGTGTATTAGCCACTTATCACCTATATCTGGTCATGATTAACACCCCCCACCAAACAGAATCGCCAAAAAGGATTCGCAGAAGGAAAAAACCGGAACGTACACGCATGCGCACT